>NC_090923.1:710379861-711629861 GCF_040938575.1 Ambystoma mexicanum | reverse complement strand
AGAGAGATTTGAAGACGAATGCTACCCTACCTCCTCTGGACGGACGGTTCAGTGGGATGAGGGAGTAGTCAGGGGAAAGGCTTCACTAGCGATTGGGCCGAAGTCATCAGAGAACCAGGTTTCAGTGATGAAAACTAGGTCTGGTTTGACAGAGGCGAGGAGGTCATATATGCAATGTCTGTTTTTTGCTACGGAACGGGCGTTAAATAGGATACAGTTCACATCGGCAGGCAAGGTAGGTCTCGGTGCTGGAGCGGGATGGGGCTGACGGAGAGAGTGGGGGGGTAAGGTGGGTGATGCTAGAAGGGAATAGTGGGCGGGCAGAAGACTTGGCAGGTTTCGGGCGGGGCTGGGTGTGATAGGATGATCGGGTTTGGGTTGGGGGATTTGAGGGAGGGGTGTGGGCGGTTGGGAGTTTCAGTTGCACTTGATGAGAAATCGAGGGAGAGGGGTTTCAGGAAGGGGGAGGCCACGGGGGAAGGCGGAGAATGCGGGAGAGAGGTGGTAGGTTGAGACAGGGGAGGCGAGGAGTGCTGAGAGATTGAGGGAAACCAGGAGCGTTTCCTCTTTAGTTTCTTTGCTGCGACTGGTGTGTGGGAGAGGGTAGGGGGGTTAGAGGGGGAGAGGGAAGCAGCTTCGGTTCGTGCTAGGGCTAGGCGCGCAGTTTTTAGGGAGGGGAAAGGGTGCGGTCGAGGGGGAAGGTGGCAGGGGTATGAGGGCAAGGCGGTGGGTCGGTGATTTCGGGGTGGGGTGTGCCAGGTCTGATAGTGAGGGGAGCGGGTGTGGGCAATGCTGGCGGGTCGGGGGTGGGGTTCAGGGAATGAGTGGTCTTAGGGTGAGTGGCTCGTCATCGTGCTCCTCTGGCTTGGTGTTTGGAGAGGGGAGTGGCAGCGAGTGTGGAGGAGGGTGGGGTGATTTGGGAGGGAGGGGGCGGGAGGGAAGATAGATCAGAGAGTGGGGTGGTCCATGGGGGGTCGTTTCTGACAGACGCTGGTGGAGTGGGTGCGCTCATGATTGGTGCAGGCTTTTAGGTTGATTTAGGAGGGTTTTCTGATTGTAGTTCTAGGATCGGGGGTGTCACGCCTTTAGGCACACTTCTAGGGTCAACTGGTCTTAGACGATATTAGACTATTTGCTGCTCTCTAGATACAATTGCCAACAGATGATATTAGTTTATTAGGTACATTTCTGAGTTCACCTGTACACAGAGAAGATATTCGGTCAGTCTCTAGATTCAATTTACTTAGAGGGGGTATTAGATCATTTGTCACCGTTTTAGATTCTACATTACACAGTTAAATTGTTAGTTATCCTAATAGGATTGAGCAGGGCAAGCTAGTGGGAGTACTACTTCCAATTCACCTTTATACTGGGAGGGTATTGGGTATGATTCTAAATCAAGTTTGTATTAGATTATTAGTCGCCGTGTAGGTTCTATATTACACAGCTATACTGTTTAGTTATATTAATATGATTAGTTAGGGTATGCTAGTAGGTGCAGTTCATTCAATTCGACTTCATACAGGGAGGGCATTAGGGACTTTGTACCGATAGGTTATTAGTGAGATTGATCGGTTTTCACAGAGAGGCTATTGTGGTCACTTCAGAAAGTAACCTTCCACAGAAAGGCTATTAGGAACACTTTCTAAGTTCACCGAGAGGCTAATGGGCACACTTTAATGGAACTTTTCAGATGGGCTATTGGGCGTGTCTCTAAATTCAACTTTCCAGACTGGCTATTGGTAACATTTCTAAATTCACGGAGAGGCCGTTGGGCACATTCCTAATGCAAATGCAGTTGGGTACACTTATAAATTCAACTTTTCGCAGAGTGGCTATTGGTCATAACTTCTAAATGCAGTTGGGTACACTTCTAAATGTATTTGGGTACACTTCTAAATGCAATTGGGTACACTTCTAAATTCAACTTTCTCAGAGAGGCTATTGGGCACAACTTCTAAATGCAATTGGGTACACTTCTAAATTCAACTTTATCATAGAGGCTATTGGGTGCAACTTTTAAATGCATTTGGGAACACCTTTCACATGCAAAGGACAGAGTTTCTGAGTGCAACTATAATGGATTTACGTTGCTGATGCTGCGTTAGAAGAGTGGTAGGCTAGTATGGCCTGAAGTAGTTGCTTCTGGCCCTGCCCTTGCCACACTTACTTGTTGTTGGCTTCTTGCTTCTCCTGCAGATACCTGCAGATACGATCTGGCGTTGTCCCTGAAGGAGTCGTCCTTTGCCTCGGGTCCTTTGCCGCAGGGCTGCCAGGCAGAGGGCTGCCTTTGGAGGTGCAGTAATGGCCTGAGAAAGGAGGCCGGATGGCCAATCAGAGAATGGTGGGCGGGTCGGGAGGCGGGCTGAAGGAAAACCAGGAAGCGGGGAGTGAGGATGGCTTGATGCACAGCCATCAACTGCCATTTGACTGCTTTGGGGACCAATCTTGTACCTAGCGGAGGGTTCTGGGGTCTCATTCACCCATGCATCCCTACGCCGGCCACAAGTTATTTTTCCCCGTTGTCAACATGGTAAGAGCATCCATCCACATAGACAGTGGGCATTCCCTCACACTTGTCTTCTTCAAAGACTTTGTGTGGGGAATTGAGGTATGCCTCCATGTTGTCCTTCATTTTTAGACTTTCGTCCTCGAGACAGTTTTCTCTGGCACAATCATGCAAGTCAGCCAGATTCTTCTTTTGGCCGTATCTGACCTCCACAGGAAAGCCTTGCATTGACAGAATCCAGGACGTAACTCGGGAATTACTCAGATTTCCGGCCCGGATTCTGTCACTTTGGAGATATTGCAGAGGCTGGTGTGGAGTCTCCACTATGATGTGTTCTCCCTGGATAAACGGACGGTAATTCTTCAATGCCCACACCGTTGCCAGGAGTGCCTTCTCACAATCGTTGAAATTTTCCTCCACAGAGGATAAAGTTTTACTCACATAGGAGATTACTTTATTGACCTTGTCATGCTTTTGGTATAATACTGCAGTCAAGCATGTATTTGAGAACCCTGTCTCCAAGAAGAACTCCTTGTTTTTGACAGGGTAAGCTAGACAAGGTGCTTGTGAGAGGCTTCTTTTGAGCTATCTTACTGCCTCGGCTTGTTCTGGACCCCATTCCCACTTGACCCCCCCCTTCAAAAGATGAATCGGGGGTCTTGTGATCTCTGTGTAGTCCTCAATGAACTTTCTACTGTAATTAGTCAGTCCAAGGAGGCTCCTTAGTTTCCGCAGAGTTGTGGGGTCTTTCAATTTCTGGAGTGCTTCCACTTCCTTTTCCTGGAGACAGACACCCTGAAGAGTAAACTCATGCCCCAAGAAATTTACACGGGTTCTACACCACTGTGCCTTTTGAAAGGAGAGTTTGGCTCCGGCTGCCCTCAACTGGGTCAGAACATAACGGATCTCCGCTATGTGTTCCTCCACAGTCGAGCTTTTGATGAGAATATCATCTACATAGGCGAGGTTACCCCTTTCACCCAGGTCGGGCATGGCCTTATGTAGAAAAATGTTGAATTAATTGTCGGAGTTGATGTATCCGAAGGGAGTCTGGGTCCATGTGTTCTGCTGCCCCCTGAAGGTAAAGGCCAGCTTGTATTGGTCCTCCCTACCTACAGGTACAGTCCAGTATCCATTGGTCAGGTCTATTGCAGTGAATACCTGTGAACCCTGGATCTGAGCCAGCCCTTGGTCAATGTAGGGAAGAGGCCATCGGGAAGTATGGACCTGTTTGTTGAGCCCCCTAAGGTCAGCGCAGAGTCTCCACTGGCCGTTTGGCTTCAAAATCCCCAGCACCGGATTATTGAAGGTGCTGTGGACTGGACGGATTATCCCACGGGACTCAAGGATCTTAATTATTTCAGTAAGGGACTCCCATGATGCGAGAGGCAAGCGATATTGCTTCACAAACACTGGAGTCATGCCAGGGTCCGTGGGAATTGTTGTTGTGTGGATGTCGGTGCGACCACAGTCATATGAGTCCACCGCAAAGAGGTCTTGAAAATCCCTGAAAACTTGTTTCAACTTTTGCTTCTGCTCCAGTGTCTCACATGCATCAGCTAGGTTGACTCTCTCTTCAACCATCTACCTGAAGCCTGGAAAGACTTCTGGTTTTGCTATCTCAGTGGCCTCCTCCAGCTGGGTGGAGAAGTCCCTGGTCAGAGTGCTGATTTGGACTGGTGGCTTCAGGTGGGGAAGGCAGTCCTCACGGACCCTGAAAATCACCTCATCCCTCCTGAAGTCACAAGGCACATCTTCCTTACCATAAGGGCAGGAGGTTCCCCCCATGCCGGGTAAAGATCCTGTCTGGTGTTGTGTTGTCATCACTGTCAAAACAGTCCTTGGGGATTGGTCCTAATGGTTCGTTTCCTAAATCTATGGAAAAATGTCGGTCATCAACCGCCATTCCAATAATGGTGCCTGCGGCTAGAGTGATACTCTTTAAGTCACTGTTATCCACCTCTATTGGAATGGTGTCATGTTCTATGTTGACTAGTGGTGTTGGGTTTACCCCCAACCCTTGTTGTTGGAGAGAAGCATTCAGATGAATACAGGCATCAGGGTATTTCAATTTCTGTCCTCTTACTTTCACTTCCAGGGAGAATTGTCAGGTCCTTTCTGGGATGGTGACTTCCTCTCCAATCTGAATTTAAACTGCATAAGGCAGCAGTTGAGCTGACCTAAATGCTTTCTCTGGGTCATCAAAGCCCATGGGATTATCCGCTAATCGGGACCAAGCTTTGAAGTTTATTAGGGCCAAACTAATGGCAAAGCGATTGAAAATGTCACTGACTAAGTAAAAGGCGGCAGTGACGTCTCGCATGACCCAACAATTATGGACTATGCTCTTGTTGCCTATGGAGATTTTGAGCATACACCTGCTTGGCAGGAGATGTTTGGAATTGGGTGTTTCCAGATCCATTTCCCATTTGTCTATCAGTCTAAATGTGGGAATGGCTGGATCTTTTGGGAGTTGGCGGAACATGGCTTCGCTGATGAAGCTCTTACCGTTGTTCACACACACTCGGGCGAGAACAGAGTCCTTCCCTTCATTTAACTGAACAGGGATGAACAACTGCTCTCCAATTCGCTGAATATCAGCCAGGACCCCCATCACCATAGAGAGGACTCCCATCACCAGTTTGTTGTCCTACTGCTATTACTGTCACGTCTGGGATTTTGTTGTTCTGGAAGTGAAATTCTACTTGGTCAGGTTTTTGTTCAACCATGTGGCAGGTGCCGTTTAAACTACCATGGTTGACACTCTGTTTTAATTTTATTGGTCGGTTAGTCTGGGTCCAGAGGATCTTGTTTACGCAATCTGTTAGGGGTGACAACCTTCGCAGGAGGTCATTCCCTAGTAAACAAGGGGTGTCCTCTGGAGTCACAACTATGACCGGGTGCTTCACCTTGTGTTGCCCAATTTTAATATCCAAATCCACAGTCCCCTCGATGGGAATTTCCTTCCCGTCAAAGTTCTGAAGTTGTCCAGGAAGAAGGGTGAGAGGAATTTGGTAATTCTCCCCCCTTCCTGAATTCAGTTTATCAAAGGCCTTTTTGGACAGAAGGGTAGCTTGGGATCCAGTGTCCACCAATGCCAAAATTGTACCCTACCCCTGTATTTGGACCGGGGCATAGAATCTTCCCTCCTTCTCCACAAGGGGCCACACTGATAGGGAGGTGATTTGGGCTGAATTCTGTGGGGAGTCTTGGGAATCTGAAAAGAAAAGGTGGCAACTAGATATGGGAGAGGTTTTGGGTTCCCCTGGTTCCGGTGCTGGGCTGCCCCCCTTTTCGGAGGCAGTCACCAGGATGGGTTTGAACCTGGGGATTTTCCTCCTGTTGGTTCTGGGGTAGGATGATGGGTGGTGCTAGCTCATTACCCACATCTACCCAATCTGGATTTGAATCCTTTGGGACCCATTTTTCTTTGGGAGGAGTTCCCCCATCTCTGAAGGAGAAGATCCTTTTCCCAGGATCCTCTGAGGATCCCTCTCCTTCAAATTGGAAGATTTGTACCTCCTCCTCAAAATGGGTCTGTTTGGGTTCTTTGTTTCTCCTACACCCCCTCTGCTCCTTGGGTGGCAGACTTTCAGGGGCAGGAGATTTTTGATCCGGTTCCTGGGTTTCCAGGGGCTTTTTACAAGTGGGGAAGGAAGCCTCCTCCAAGGCTTTACACCCCCCTTTCCCTTGTGCCTCCTCCCTGGGAACCGGTGGGTTATCGGGGTTCTGCCCCGTCATTGTTCTGGAGCACCAGGTCCGGAGCATTCTGCACCGGCATGCTCATCTGAGGGTTCTGTTGAGCCCTCAGCATGCGACCCAGATCCTGTGCCATGTTTTGGACCTGGCGCTCTAGCTGTGACACCCGCTCAGGCTGATAAGGGGTTCTCATTTCTTCCTTGGGCTGATCCCAGGAAGGGTAGCTATCCCTGCTCTGAAAATACCCCGGGTTTGGATTATTTGGGGACCCTTCCACCCTTGTCCTCCCCTCTCCCGGATTAGGTTGTCTGGGCTCAGGAAAGTGGGGAAAGAAGGATGTATTGTTCTGGGGTTGAAAGTTTTGTGGGTACCTGGGGAAAAAGTTCTGTCCAGGATTTGGGGAATTTCTGCCCTCCTGGGGGAAGTGAGGAGGGAAGTTCCTTGGGTTAGCTGGTGCTTGGTTGGATCCCCCCCTTGGGCTGGAGGAGTCCACACATAACCCAGTATGGGTCGGTTCCCCTTGTAGCGGGGACCTATGTAGTCAGGGGAGTGAGGGATCCCATTTGTGGGACTACCTCCTTGGCTCCATGTCTGTGACTGGCCCGAGGGCCTTCTGGGCTTGGGATTATGCAGGTGGGTTTTTAGGCCCCCCCCACCTCCAAATCTAAAATGGTGGCAACCTTCACCTCTGCCACCTTAGCAGCAGCAGGGGTGTTGGTTGTTTTGGGGCTTTTAGGATTATTCTTGTCTTCTATGGGCTTTTGCACCTCATAAATTCGGGTGGCCTGTTCGATGACCCAGTTCAGTAATCTTTTCTCATGAAAATCTCTCACTAGCTGGGTCATGATGTACATTGGTAGAGCGTGGAAAAAAGTATTGACAAATTCTTTGCTGTCCGTGCGCACCCTTCTGGTGGTCTGCGCAAAGGCACGCTTTAATTCCTGCACAAATTCTTGTGGGGCCTGATCCTCCGCACATTGCAAGTTGTAGGCTGCCTTGCAAGCCTCCTGAGGATTTCTGTATACAGAAAAATGCTTCAAGATGGCCACCCTATAGGTGGACCATCTAGAATGATTTTGGTCCTCCAGCCCCGCAAAGAAGCTCGAGTATTCTGGTGAGAAGGTCCATTTCACATATTGAATACAGCTACTGCTGTCCTTCAAATGTAAAGTTTCCATCATCTGCTCAAAGAGCTCTAAGTGCTCCCAAACAGAATACTTAGCGTTCTTCTGATGAGGCGTGATGACGCTCCTTATCGCTTTGATCAAGGCCCTTTTAGCCTTATTGGACTTCTTGGTTCGGGTAACCCTGGTCCACTCCTCCTCTGACTCAGAGGCACTGCTCTCAAAGGTGCCCGTCTGGTCTTCTAGGTTTTCCCGGATTCTGCGAGCCTGGGAATGGCTGGCAGAATGTGGGGACCTAGTCTCCTGTGTCGCTCAGAGGAGTCTTCTGATTCCTCCTTGCTCCCAGGATTTGATGGGTTCCCCCCCCCCCACTGTCGTAGCTGGGCAGAGGTTTTCAGGATGCCCTTAGTGGGCCTACTCTCATGGAGTTCCCCACTAAATTTCACAGTATTTGGGTACCCATACCCAGACGCCCGCCCTTCCATTCCTGGGAGGTGCTGTTCTATGAGCCCCATATTTCTGATTGGATTGAAATCTGCCATCCCTGTGGCCCTTGGCACATATGCGCCAGTAGACATGGGGGTGGCAGAGTCCAGGGATTGGGAGAGATGAAGGCCTCTGGTACTAGGGTTCCTGAGGTTATGCTCAGGTGTTTCCTTTTCCCAACAAACCTCATCTCTATCAGCCCCTGCTCCCTGTTGCCATGCAAGAACCTGAGCTTTCTGTTCCTCAATCAAGGCCTTACTAGTCTCTATCAATCTCTCTTGCATGGCTACCTGTCTGTGGAGCCTGTCATTGTTCTCACAGAGAGCCTAATTTTCTCTCTGTGCTTCCTGGGTTGTTTTTGAGTACTGAGCTAGTCTTTGTTGCTTGAGAGTGCTGTCCATACTGGCCTGATCCTTCCTTGCTAGAGCCTCTTCCACCCTCCTTGTGTGCTCTAACAATCTTTCATGCTCTTTTTGGAGATCACCCAGTCCCTGAAGGGCCAGGTGATGTTCTTCTGTCCCTTTCCTGCGCGAGAGCTTGCCTCTGTGCCGCCAGGTCGTCCCTCTGACTTTGAAGCGCACCAGCTTTCTGGCCTCTTCATCAAATTCTGCCTGGGTATCCAGGTCTTTCAGGATTAATGTATTGCTCTCCTCTTTCTCTCTATCTAGTTGGCTTTGCAGGGTAGCTACCTGCTCTGTGCATGCTCTGTTAAAGTTTATTTGTTGCTCCAGCTTTTTCTTGCTCTGCAGTAGGGAGTCCAAACTTTCTTGGTACTCCTTCTGCAAGGCCAGAATTCTGGTATCCTGTTCTGCCTTTTCCTGCTGCAGGATACCCATGTCCTCTTTTATTTTGATGATATACTGCCTACTTTCATTTTCAGAGTCTTGGCTCCTCTGTAGCCTCTGCTCAGCAGAGTCCAGATCAGTTTGGGCCTTTTCTAATGCCTGCATTTGCTTACTTGCCAGATCTTGGCCTTCAGCATATTTATCCTGTATGGCTATAGATATGCCGCTATTTTGACAATCTTGTTTTGCTCATCCTTTGCCTTCGGGGCCATATATAGTTCACTCAGGGCCCTATGTAAGGGACCCTGATCTTGCCATATATCTAACCCTGTTGCAGTGATCTGTTGTGTGATTGCTTGCAACCACACATTCTGATCCTGCTCTGTCCATTCACCTCTCGCAAATAACGTATGCAATAGGTGTTCTCTAGCCATATTGATCTCTACCAATGTCGCCATTCAGGAAATATTGATTTCCTTCCTGACTTACAGAAGTTTTCTTTTATTTTTGTAAAACAGACCGTTTCCTTAGAGCGTTCCCTTTTGAGGGGTGCTTTTCACAGTGTAACACAGCATGGTAGCCCAACAGGATTTATGTACCCTGTCAGTTAGCACACTGTATTAAGCTGTCACAAGTGGTATATCTAATCCAGAAATCCCGGACGAGCCCCCAAACTGTAAGTGGTTTCAACCCAGCACTCCACCTAAGTCAATGCCCGGCGTGAGATGCCCAGCTGGAACCCTAAACACACTGTGATCACGGCACTGGCTAGCTACCTGTGCACGTAGCATGCTCCTGGGCATTGAATCCCAATTGAACTCCGCCACCCACGCCACTTAGGGCCCACCGTTGGCCCGCACCCATCTGGACCCACTGCCACCCCGGCTTCTTCTATATTAACCTGACCTCTCCCCACCCATGCCATCCCACCAGGGATGCCCCCCCAGCCAGGGGACATGTCTCCAGTATGTATTTTAACCAGTTTTCCCCCCGCACACCTGGTCCCCAGGGGTCTCCCTCTCCTCACACCTCGCATCATCGACCTTTATCTGCCATAGCCCGGCCCTGGGCACACCGGCATTTCTGAGCACTTTCTTGCCGCTATCGGCACCCCGCCTTAACACACTGTCCAACGCGACTTGGATTGTTCATTGCCCAATCCACCAGCAAACAACTCTCCGGTGACATTTTGTCTCTCCCTCCAGAATCTGCTATCCAGCATTTAATCAGCACCCTACTAAGGATCTCCCCATCTTTGTTCCAATGGGAGCCCCCACTCAAACTCCAATGGTAAGCACAGCTTCCTTAGCTTTTGTAATATCACCTATTTCAGTGATTTTCAGCTTACTCATCATCCCTCTAACTCTCTCCTTTAATTATTTTTCTCTCTTCCTTTTGTCCATTCTCCTTGGTACTCATTGTCTAAATCGGACCATCTATTGTGTTTTGTTTCAACATCGACCTACTGTATCATTGATGATGTCACCTATCATTTAATTACTGCACAAATCTGCACTAACCACCCCACCCACAACTCACCACGTATCTCCATGTGCTAATCATGCCACTGTATTCTGTTCTTGCCATGGTCCACATTATATGAATATGGAATGCCCTTTTCCACCATGAACATGTTACTACTATGTTATACCATGTCTGGATTGTTATATAATTCCACTTTTGATGAATTCACCATATGCAACATGTCACTGAACCACTCACTCTCCCATCACTCACCAACCCCCACCTCACACAGCCTTGAGAAAGACTTTGGATGAAACGCGCGTCGGCTGTTTTTTATACTGTTACGGTTCACCAACCTGGTACATTGTGCCCCAGGTGTTATGCTGCACTTGAAACAAATAAATAATTCACACACAATAACTCTGGACTGAATTGTGTTATACCCAGTAACAACACAGGGGTACCAACCCTCTCGCCAGCGGCACTAACCAACTAGGTTTTGTCAGCGCACCCATTTCTCCTCAATTTCCTGGGAATCATGGAGTCTGGTTCCCTGACAAATCCATGTGCCAGGCTGCAGGCTTAATCTTGAACATAGACGACGTGTTGCGCAGGGGACCTGGCTGTCCCGACACCGAGCTCCTCACCCCTTGCAAACCATTAATTATATATTTTTATGTCTAAAGTTCTTTTATTTCTGAACGATGTACCCTTATATCATGCCCCTCTCTTTGAATCCCCCCCCGGTCTCACTGAACCAAGAAGAAGGTTGTTTTGCAAAGTTAAAAGATTTATTATATGGATTTGAACAATATATGTATATCACACTTTTATGAATATCTAGATATCACACTATTAATATTTATACAATGATCAGCAATGGGTAATATTACAATCAACAATCTCTTTAATCAATAGGAGAGTGGATGAGAAGAATAATGTAGCATATAATAAAACTTTGTGTGGGTGCAATGAAATGCAATGATAGGAAATTGATGCAGCACAGAAATAAAACTTGATATGAATTCAATCAAATGCAATGTAATCACTCTTTCCCCTGATACTCCTCAACTACCCCCCCCCCCTAATATGCAATATAGAGATGGAAGGAGAGAAAACAGCTTTCAGGAATAAATACTCTACAAATGCAGTTTAAATCCCAATTCCCTCAACAAGCTTAGAGAAAAACAGGAATGAATTTAAAACAGGTCAAATGCTTTTGAATGTGATTTTGAATGAATGGGAAAAATGCTAAAAATTGATTTAATTCTCTAAATGGGATTCAAAACGAGTGGGAGCCACTTTGGATAGTTTCAGGTAAACACTAGCACTGATGATTGAATAACTAGCAGATAGGAAACTGAATTCAGAGGTTGAAATGCAAGAAATAACTATTTTAAATGTGTTGAAATTGAGCCAAATGCAGAATCGCGACAATCTATTCAGCGCGCGGGTAACGCGATTGCGGCAAATCTATAAGGAGTTGGAATTCAGTTCTGGGTTCGTTTGAAAGCTGAGGATGTTAGCTTCAATCTGACACTTAAATTAATTTCTAGTATGTACGGTTCAAGGGTTACAGAGGCTTTAGTAAAGGTCGATTTTTCTCAAAGAGTCAAGATTTCAAATGAAAGATGCGCTTTTGAAGATTACATACAAGGATTGGCTTTACACTAAGGGGCTATGAAGATGCAATATACCAACGGTACAGCCACCAGTCCAGAGGCGCCTCTGACTGATCTTTGCCCGCTGCGACACTTGCCTTTGTTCAGCAAATATATATTAGTGCAAAGATGATTTATCACTACAATTATCAAAGGATTATATGGATGAGGGAAAGATTCAGAACAGACAAAAGAGGTTCTACAATGCAGTCTGGATATGATAGAATGGGTTGGATAGGATTGCTTAATGATAAGAGATTGGCAATGGACAGTTCTATGTTAAATACTCACAACTATGGTTTTGAAATAGGCCCGACAGGATCTGGTCAAGAGTGTTGGACTGGAATCTGCTCGCCACCGGACAGGATTCAGGGCACCTAGTTTTCTCAACACGGCACTCTGTCTCTGCACGGCCTCTGGTTCTGGATCTGACGGGTTGGTTCTGGGTTACAGCTCTGCTCTACCGGTTTGGATCTCTGGGTTCTAGCAAGGGTTCTTGGCAAGAAACAGAAAAACAGCACAGCCAGGCTGTTGAATTTGTTGTGCCCCTTGGAAGTTTGGGGTTAAAATCAGGTTGTAAGATTTTAAAGGGCAGCTGAGAAGGGTTCAGCTTTGGAGTTTGGCCTTCTGCTTTCAGAGTTCTGGAGTCTGGATCTGGGTTCTTCCTGCAGAGCGCTTCGCCAGTAAATCAGTTGATGGGTGAATGTGTCTGTCTCTAGGTCCTCAACAGTCCCTATATATGTATTTCTCAAGGGGGTGAATAGGCTGATTAGACTATGCCCAACCCTCTAAGAAGCCTATTGGTTAAGGTATTCCCTCTCCCCTGATTTGAGAAGGAAACAGTGTGTCATGATGATGCTGTGTTTATGGTCCAGGGAAAAAAACCTCCCCTTTGTTTCTACACAGAAAATCTATTTTTCATTTAAAACATATTTCCAATATCACCAACTTGCTAATAATACATATTTACATCCCAAATTAAATAAGGCACGTGACCATCTAAGTCCCATCTTTTTAAGAGTTTTGGTTCACAAATGACAGTTTTTCGTGCTTTTGGTTGGTTACCCAGTGTCAGATCTGTACACATTTTTCCACATACATGCACATAACATCTGGGCATACTCCTGTGAAGTTTCCTATTTTTAGCATTATCACAACTGCTACAAAGTCAACATTTTGATAGTTCTGTCTCTGAATATCACACAAATTCCAGAGTGGTTTTAAAACGTGAGCAGAAATTTCATTTTAACAACACTATATTTACAGATTTTTACCAATTTTGTTCAGTTTTCTGAGTCTTTTTCAAGAAGATATTTTCTGTGCTCTCCGAATAAACAAAACTGTCTGTCCCCTCCCCCAAAGTTTGGCTGGGCCAGAGCAGTCCCAGGCTTCTTCATGCCAGTAGTTGTTTTCTGTCGACACCCAAATTAGCATTTCCTTTCAGTCAAGGGAGTTTTTTGTCTCCTGTCAGAGCAACAGGCCAAAGTCCCCTCCCACTTCCTTTCACACCTCCCTGCCAGTTCCTCAGCAGAGAGCAGGGGGGGGAGATTCCTTTGTTTGGGAGAAACTGTGGAATGTCTTTGAAGCTCAGTGTGGCTGTCTTTAACTTACTTTTAAAACAATGTTTAAAATAGTCTTTTTCTAAAATCCAATTTACATTTTTACAAATATAGCCACAAATCTCTTAATTGCAGCCTTTTTAAAACATAGAGATTGAATTGTCACCTATATTGCTTTTGATGGGAAGTCTCTCCTTTTCTATACTTTGATTTTAAGGCACAAGTTTAAATGACAGTATAAGTAAATGCCAGCTTCTGACACAGGCGAGCGGCGGTACTGCGCCCATTTCTGACATATTTTTTCCATGCAAGCATCTTTGAATGTGGATTTTCTTCTGATAAAATATGCTTCTGCTGACATTGCGCTTAGGTGGATTCTTTAAATAAAGTGATGTTTAACACCCAACAAGGATGTTGAATCTTTTGTGATGTTTGGGAACCATGATTTTTGCACTTTCCACAGCCAAGGAAAAACAGATTTTTAAAGCAGTTTTGGGTTTCCCTTGCAATGCAGCACTGCTTTTTCAAGTAGTTTCATTTTACTCTGTGGGCAGCCCAATGATAGGTTTTGGCAGTGGTCTCCTGTGTTACCACTGACATAGGAAAAATGGGTTGGCGGCCTATTTTTCAGGTTTTCCTGCACACTTAGGCTTTTCGGCGGCCGTTCTGTTGTTTTGATAAACACAGCACACAGTGATGTTGCAGGGCATAGACTAGTGGGTTAGAACATCCCACATTCTACAAAGCCAGTCTCAATATCATCAATCATCAATTTACACATAAACTAGCCCCAGAGTGGATTTGTCTATATGAAGTATGTCTTTAGTGGATGTATCCTTTTTGGTCAGTTTTTATTTTATTTTTCTATGGTATATTTTGCCTTTTTTGGAACCACACCCTGTACTTGATGTGTTGTATAATTTTCTACATTTTCAAAACCCTTATCATTAGAAGGAACATTTATATTTTCATTAGTTGTAAGGACCAATGCCTTGGGCGAGAACACAATCTTGTTATCATCTATAGTGAGAGATACATTTATGTTCTGATCAAAATATGTATGATGTGATGATAATAAATTAAGGGAAGCGTTCCAAACCTGAAATTAATGTAAAACATGAGTTATTTCCTTTGTTTGAACCATAAGCATATATTTTATTACGGTCTCTCAGCATATTAGAATGCAACCTCACTTCTTCCAATGGTGTAAAAATAAATCGCACCCGAGGCTAGAGAGCTACATGAAGGGTGCTGCAATATTTCTGGTGAGACACTTTTGGACTTCTGCAGAAAGGAAGCAGAGACGAGTGTAGGCTTTGGGCCTCATTTTGGTCTTACTGATCAATAAAGGTCCTTCTTTGTCTATTATAGTCTGGTATAAAAAAAAAGACTATGTTCAAATGACTGATTTAAAGTAACATGGTCATGTTGATTTGTAGCAATGCAACCTTTTTCTGAAGTCAATGTTAGATTGGTATTGTTTATTCTTGTCTCGATGTTGGCTTCCCGATGCTAAACCTTTTTTGAAGAAATAGAAGTGGTATTTCTGTTATTCGCATGCTTCTTCCTCAACAAGATTATAGGAATTAATACCTTTCAATTTTCCTTTTACTTTAACACAATCTACATCAGACAAGTGCCCTATTTCCACAACTTCTGCAAACCGGTAATTTTAAGTAACTTGTAAAGAGGAAACCACTGTGCACTCTGCCTGAGTAACAGGTATTTCAATATGCACTGGTTTACTGTGTAAAGATTTATACGTTGGCTGAGAAACCATATCACCAAAGATTCTGTCAGCAATATTCAATTCAGGTTCATTTGTCATTTTTGTATGCGAAAAGCATGCATGAAACACTCACACTGTATAGAGATTAAATTATGTAGCAAACGCTGTAAACTAAATGCAATCTGTCAGACTGGCATGAAAATATATTCACTTAAAGTAAGAGTTAAACACATGAAACAGCTGTGTAGATTGTGGCAGCTTTTTTATATTGTTAGACGTTAGGCACTTGGAACAGCATACACTTCTGTAACGCTCACCTGCGTTTACCTTTTCAGATGAACAAAGTCAGTATCTAGAGCATTTTTCAGTGTCGCTCCACTTTTGTAATGGGGCTAGTTGCATAGTCTAGCTTATTATTTCACTCCCCTCACAACCACTGGCTCCATACAGCTTAATACAATTGGAGGAAAAGTTGGGAGTGAAGTGGTTCCTGGTGATTGAGTCTCTTTACACTGTCTTGTGGAGGAAACTAACACGGCAGGATCTATAAAATCCCCAATTCCACGGCGCAGAGGCAAAGTGGGGAGTGAAGTGGTTCCTGGTGGGGCGGCAGTGGCAGAAAGTAAGTCTTAGTCTACTAGCCTATTAGGCAAAATCACTATTTGTCATTCATCCTGTGATTGGGCAGTCCTTTTCTTTCTCTTTGCCTTTTGGCTGTGAACTTTTGCCCCTTCTCTGCATGACTTTGAACTTGTACCATACCGCTTGGCAGAGGGGGAATCTCTCTTCTCCTCGCTTTTCTTTTGCTGGGGAAAAACAGCTTTAAACTATTCAAACAGCAAATGTTATATGGCCAACAGATAGCTTTTAGCCACTGAATCCACACCACTTTTATGTGCTATTGTTGTACAGTTTTGTAACTTTTATATATATACATTCTTATATAAGGAATCTTTGCAGCTTGGGAGTATTGAAATGCGATTATATGCATTTACTTATTTATTTTACCCAAAAAATATTTTTTTGAGTTGAAGACATTTAATAGATTTTTTAATAGAACTTCTGCAGGTTTTATTAACTGCTTATATTTACTTGTATTCAAGTTTTATATTTCTCTTTTTTTTTTAACCTAGTTACATGGGTATATAGAGGAATTGCAACCTTTTTTCAGGGTCACCGTAGTAATTTATATTCCGGACCCCAGTCAGTATGGTAAAAAGAAAATCGAGGGAAGACAGTGGTTTGGGGAAAATGGCAACTAGTGCAAAAAAGTCAAAACAATCAAGAGCCCCTAAGCCTACAGTTCGGATTGTAAGGGCCAAGCGGCCAAACTCCCAACTGCCGCTGGATTTGTATCCAAAGAATATGGCAGGGAACCTGGAAGACTGGTCCAAATCACAGAAAAAGCGATATGGGAAACGGCCTCCAGTATTGGGGGGTTAAATGAGAGGGACCTAGGTGTTGGTTTGTCTGTAGCCCAAAATGTTAGTAATGCAAGTAATAAGGATATCTGTTCGGAGGTAGAGGTTTGTTCCGAGTTGATATCCCTTACTACGGGGACACCCTTGCAAGACCCCAATGTGGATCCAGCAGAATCTGTTGTTGCTAGGGTGCGTGTGGGTGGTGGAAAGGGGTGTAGCTGTGGTTGATTGGGTAGGAGAGGAGGAAGAGTGGAGGGTGTAGAGTTGTGAAATGGAGAGCCGTGGGATAAATCTACGTTAATGTATGCTTAGTTAGCGTCTACTATGATGGAGGATTATAAGGCCTGGCTGGAATCTTGCCTGGATGGGAAACATAAGCTTATACCAGCTTTTGGCCTCCAAGCAGGGCACAGTTAATGAGAAGGAGAGGGGCGTAGTTCATGAGGTGAAATGGGAGGAAATCATAGAAGCCACTCATGCCCTACTCCAATCCTTTAAGAGAGAGGTTATGAATACACTGGCTATTCTTGATGACTCAGTTAGAGGCCTAAAGCAAAAGGTGGAGGAACTTAGCCAGGAAAGAGACAAGGGGCCAAGTATGGCAGCACTGGGGTGTACCCCTGCATTGGTCCCTAGTGGGGAGGGGTGTAGGGAGGAATTGGAAACAGGGGGTACTACTGGCAATAAAGGATGGGACAGCCAGAGTGAAAGGGCGAGCAGCTCATGGACACTGGTTGGAGGTAGGACTAGGTCTATGTTTGGAGTGCATGGGAGAGTAAGGGCATCCAAAGCTAATGAGGCCCAAAGGGAAAGCAGTGTGTTATTAAACCTGCCCCTGGCAGCTGCCCCGCTGGTGGGGTAATAACGGAAGTAACGGGACTGCCCAAGGGTGTGTATGAATCAACGAGTTCCTTGATGAATAAGGCAACACACTGGATCAACACCAATCTGATGGGTACAAGCATAGATCCTAACCTTGTTCTAATGGCCAGAAGAGTGGGGTGGGTGGGCTCCTCCAGAAAATTGGTGGAAGGAGACTGTATTGTTGTCTCATTCTCAAACCCACAAATTGTTAGGAGTATGGTCATCGCTAACCTGATGAGAGGGTTAAGGGCTAAAGGATCTAGATCGGACAGTAGGATGGTCGGGTTGGACTTTTTCTACCCTCCCGAAGGCCTGGATGTGGCCCCCAGATACAACCAAAGGGAGATGGTCGGAACTAGGGGCAAGGGGAATGGTGCAGGGGGAACTCTTGTTTTGCGTATGCCTCCATGTGAGCGCCCGTGGGTTTTAAATGGAAAAAGTGGCATATCGAGTTAAAGAAGGGGTGATGACACCTTGGGTCTGGTGTCAGATTTGATCCCCTTTCATCCATAGACGACCAGAATTGACAGAATGTTATCCTGTCGCAGAGAATAGAGGGGGAAATCGAAGTGTCCAGATTGGTCCGGAGATCGGGGGTGTGGGGGACTAGACGGGAGGAGGCCCGTCCAGTGGTGAGGGTGTATCATGTAACATAGCGGGAACCAGGGGGAAATTGGAATGGGCTGATACACTGGATTTCCTGAGGACTCATGAAATAATCTTTCTACGGGAACCCTAGGCTCTATGACCCACTGGAGGACATACTTCTGAATGTTAAGGAAGCACAAATGGAGGATACCGGGGGGGGTGTCAGGGTGCAGGTCCTGGGACTATGTATAAAGAGGCCTGTTGTGGGCCCCAGACAAAGACCAACAACAAACACCAAGAAAAAGAAACCCACAAAGAAAATAATCCAGCCTTACGAAAGGCTTTTCTGTCCTTTCTGCAGGAAAAGGAGCCTACAGACCACCTTTCCCAGCAACCACCGAGCCAAGTACTACAAAACTACCATTTTGCACGCGTGCATGCGCGCAAGAGCAACTGCACGGGCTTGTGCTCAGATGTCCACCTGAAGCAGATGTGTTCTACGTAGCTCCATGCAAGGGGAGCAGCACAATGGGCCACACCCCAGACAACCTTCATTCAGGCCCCTCGCCTACCTAAGCTAAGTAGCACGAGCGCTGGGGAGCCCAAACAAGCACAGGGAAACCCTGTGCAAAGCAGCAAAGCAGCGTTGAAGAACGAACGCTCCGTAGGCTTACAATGCTGCCAGGGGCACACGCAGGGGGTGTCGACCATTGTCCCGAGTCCCCCCTGCTCCAGAGAAGCTAAGTTGCCTACGCTGCAGCGTTCATAGCAACCAAACAATACTGCGCAAAGGGGCATTCCAGGGCGTAAAAACTCCTAGAGCAGTGCATGTCATTAGCATGTATAATTAGCCACGCGTGCTGTTCTGAGAAGCCGCGACCGGCATTTGGCGACTCGTCAGGGAGTCGCAACTCGCCACATGCAGCAGACAATGCACCAACGATTTCATACGACCACGTGTGATTGTTAACATTGGAGTTTTGTTTCTGTACCTTTATTCTTGATTTCGCTAAATATGAAACTCTTCTCGTGTGGCCTTTTAGTAACCTTTTGGTTAATTCTGCTTCTTGTGCAAAGTGGAAATATAATATAACATGCTTCTTTTGAGGTAGATATGTATAGGTGGTGCTTGCCGCACTATCCTTCTAAGCATAGCAAGCTTTCTTGCAGTTTCAAGCATATGTACATGTGTAAACTGGTTGAATATCTTCACTATGCTCATGGCTTAAGCTTCTTACATTTGACATTGCCCTTTCACTTTGGGTTCATGATGTCCTTTATTTATGGCGTTTCTTCTTTTTATCATTCTCAGGTCGTTATGTCTTCTATATGTGAGTCAGTCCAGATTCTTGTAACGTCACCATTCATCTTCCATTAAGACCTTTTGGTTTCTTCAGGGACTGTATTTAGACGACCTTCATTTCGTTTTATTGGTTGATATGGCTTTCTCAATGGGTACCTTACTGTCCATGGTTTCATTGGTATCGGTACTTCAATAGGTGCTGTTCTTCTGATAGGTACTGGACAGAGCCCCACTGCGGCTCTCTGTTGGTTTATTTGCTCAGCGTACGTCACATATTTCGGCATGAACGTTCCCGGTACTTCAAAATGGACGGTTGGCGTGCGGCTGCATTTGGGACCTCCTCTACACTCCCCCCTCTGGGCGATTCATCACTTTCACCTCTTTCGTCAGTTCTTCCAGTTTCTCTTTTGCTTCTTTGTTTGAGGCCATTCGTTCTTCAGCTTCTGGGTCTATACATGATGGTCTGAAGAAATGTCTCTTTGGGGTCCATATCGTCAGTGACAGTGAAATAATGATGAATATAATGCATAAATACATAATGCCCCTGTAGGTCAATCTACAGCATCTACTTCCAGAAAAATACGGACGTCTCTCCTCCCAAAGGATGACAAGATTGCTCCTATGGATCCCCATCTCAATCATCCATTGAAATATGCTAACTTTTAATACAACTTCTAGAAAATATTATCTCTGGATTCTGTTGGTTCTGGTTGTGAGCTGTAGTTACTAAAAGAGTTGTCCCCCTTTGTCTGAACAGTGGATTGTCTATTACTTCTGGACACAGTTCTCTTGCTGGGCTATGGGAAGTGTCCAACTCAGCAAAGCGAGAAAAGTGGGTACCACAATGTCAAAAATCTTTTCATAAGATCCAGAAATAGTGAAATATATTAATTGAAAATTAAAAAAACATATTCAGGAGCAGACTGTAAAAAATCTAGAGACACCTGGACTCGAAAGAAATCTCTGGATCAAGGGGCTGGGCAACCATACCAAGCCACACAGTCGCTCTCTGTTTGCACCCAGCCTGGGTTGTGGGAGTTCATGATTTGTAGAAAGCAGGTGAAAACATTGTACTCAAGTTTACTTTGCGTAATCAAAAAATCAAAGTCATAATTCTTCATCAAGAAAGTATTTATCCATAAAGTGTGTTATTCAAATTGTGTTCACTAATCACTTCTTAGCGAGGAAGCAGTCAACATATCCACAATATGTGATTCCTTTGTCAATGCATTTCGGAGTTTCCTCCTTCATCAGGGAGAATCTTATTTAACACAATTAAATCAATGATATAGCAATAGTATAAGATATCCATAAGATAGGCAACAAAATGTAATAAAAATTGCAAAACATACCATGTTCATAATGCTGTCAAAATGTCGTCAGCACACAAAACTCAGAAATGAAAAAATAAAAAAGCAAGTAAGTTAAGTAAACCTAATGTATGTCTTAAATAAAAGAAAATGCTTCACTAAGCTAATTACCTGTGCAAGTATTGAACTGTGTAATATGCAGGATCCAGTCCTGACGTTTGCTAAACAGCGTGTCCTGATGTTTGTTGAACAACGTGATTGCTGTATGAGATTCACTAGCGTGGCAGGAAGCGCCACAGTGATTTCAATCTGTGTTGCCAAAAAATTACATGTTAGTGCGCTATTTGAAAGTTAATATTTGCCTGTTTTCAAGTTTGTATGTGAACCCACCTGTCGGCGAGGATAGCTTCTCCTTTCCTCTCCCTTCCGAGCTCGATTTGATCCCTGAATGCGCGTAGCATTCTTTCTGTAGTTCCGTTGTCATGGCAAAGGAACTATTTTGTGTGCTCGTAACTGCGTCGTGCACGCAAAGGCGAACACGGGGCGGATGACCATTTCCGCTTGTACATCTTGGTACAACCATAAATCATACTAACAATTGTAAGTTGCATAATGTGTGTGAAAAGTAAAATCGTGTGTGCAATACAGTAAATAGCGAGATGTTGTTGCCTGGCAACTGGTGTAATGCCCGCCTATCTTAACAGTGCTACTTGTTCTGCTGGAAACTGAAAAAATACTTCAAAAATAGTCACGGCTTGCGACTCCGAAATAAGAAATCAATAAAAATAAATAATGAAAATAAACTATATGTTCGTTTACCTGTGAATGCCTAATCAGGTTAGTAAACCCAGAAATAGACCCAGTTGTATCAATTGCTCCCTGGTCAAAATCTGCGTCACTTAAACTATAGATGCAAAAAATGAAGTGAAGGAAAAATAGCATTACCTGGCTGATCTCAGTGTATAATACCAAGGAGATTAGAATAGCTAGCATAAAGGTAGTAACAATGAGATAGTCTCCATTGCTAATCGTTAGTGAAACTAAAATTACCACCAGGAGTGACAACAGGTGTCACTAAGAGTGACACCTCGCGTCCCAGACCTAAAAAAAGTCCGGGAAAAGCCTCCTAAGTGCACATTCACATGGTAAAATCAATTGTTCAATGATGGTAAAACTTAAATTACCAACCTAGAGTAACAAAAGGTGCCGCATAAGGTGAAACCTCACGTCCCAGACCAAAGAGTCCGGCAAAGGCCTCCTGGGTGTACATTCGCATAATGACAAACAAAAACAATACTGATTGAAGTCAATAACCATAATAAACCTTCAAACCAAAGTTGATCATTTCATTCTGACCTGACTGGTAGGTATGCTAATACATTACATATATTATCAACAAGGTGATGCAACATTGAACATGTAAACCATTCAGCTTTTTAGATAAAACAGTGGAAATTAATCTCCTCATTGAGTCCTTCTGGAGTTAGAGTTCCCAATTTGTCAATCCAAAATGTCTCTCTCCTGTTTAGTCGTGGGCCCAAGTCTTCATGAGGATTATTTTCGGAAACAACTTCCAGAATCTGGAACCTGATCTGTGTTAAACTGTGTCCCTTGTTGACCCAATGACGAGCTACTGCGGAGTTCACATTCCCATTGCAGATGCATGAATGGTGTTCATTCCACCGTGTCTTGGCTGATCGTGTAGATTGTCCTACGTAACATTGCCCACAGGGACATTTAATTCCATAGATGTTATTGATGCTGTCACATGTACTATAGGTTTTGAGAAAGATTTTCTTGCCTGTGCGGGGATGATGTAACATGTTGCCCTTGATTACAAAATGACATTTGATACAGTGTAAACAAGCAAATGTTCCAGTGCGTTGTGTCATTGGTTCTTTTGGTGGTGGTCTAGTTCTTACCAACTCATCGTGTAAAAACGGCTTCTCTGAAAAGCAAAAACGGATAACTCTTCGAACAAATGTCATTCTTAAAGATGCCCCAATGTTTCTTGATGGTAATAATGTTTCACGATCCAACTCATCAACCTTCTGAATGGTTGAGTCCATTTCATCCCTTTTGTACCCTCTTGCCAAAAATGTGTCCTTCATCTCCGTTTGTTGCGACAAGTAATCATTAGGTTCACTCACAATTCTCTTTACACATAGTAGCTGGCTGAATGGTACATTTTGGATTAAACTAGGTTGGTGAAAACTCAAACGATGTAACAGATGTTCTGGTCTGTGGGTTTACGAAACAGAGTGGTGTTATAACCTCCTTCTCTCATCTCTATTTTTACATCCAGAAAATTAATCTTGGTGCTGGAAACTTCTTTGGTAAATTGGATCCTGCTGTCTATGTTGTTAAGATAGATTTTTTGACTATCTATGTTCCCGACCAGATCCCAAAAATATCATCAATGTATCGCACCCATAAGTGAATGTTCTTGCTCCATTCCAATTTGCTAAGTACGTGGTTCATCTCATATTTATGTACGAAATAGTTAGCGTATGTGGGTGCCATAGTGGCACCCATTGATGTGCCAGAAATGTGCAGGAAAAATTGATCTTTATATTGGAAATATGAATTCTCTGCTTTAAATTGAAGAAGTGCGAGTATGAATTCTTTCCTTGCTGGGATCTCAGGTGCTCACAGCAGTATCCATTCAACCAATTCCATTCCTAAATCATGAGGTATGGATGTGTACAAACTTTTGACATCAATAGTGAACAGTAAATGATCCTGTTGAAAAAGAATAGACTTCAATTTCTGTAGAAAATGTGTCATGTCACAGATGTATGTATCTGTGTTTTGGATCAATGGTTGCAAGAAAAAATCAATGTAAATGCCCAATGGTTGGTTGTTGCTATTCATCCATGCCACAATTGGTCTTCCTGGTGGTTGATGTAAGTCCTTATGTATCTTTGGTATGGTGTAAAAATACGGAATTCTAGGATGTTCGTTATTTTAAAATGTAAGAGTGTGTTCATTGATCCATTCAAGTTCTAGTGCTATTTCAAGTAATATCTCTAAGTTCAATTCGATAGACATAGTAGGATCTTGATCCAGAGGAGCATAGATGGTGTGGTCCTGTAGTTGCCTAGCACATTCAGCATCATAGTCAATAGTGTTCATGATAACCAATGCACCTCCTTTATCAGCAGGGTGTATTGTGATGTCCTTCGTGCTATACAGATCTTTAATGAGTTTCATTTCATGTGGTTTGAGATTTTTTGAGGTGGTGATTTGTAACTGATTTTCTCTAGATCTTTAGTGACAAGTTTTTGGAATATATGTATTGATGGTACCATAACCGGAGTTATGAAATGACTCTTGGCAGGGAATTCTTTGTAATCAGGACCAGTTGTGATAGATACTTCCTGTGCATGGGTATCCAGCTCATCAAAGAAAAGTTTCGGCTTTAATTTCCTAACACATTTATATAATTAGCAAACATCAGGACTGGATCCTGCAATTTACACAGTTCAACACTTACACAGGTAATCAGCTTAGTGAAGCATTTTCTTTTATTTAAGACATAAATTAGGTTTACTTAACTTACTTGCTTTTTTTTTCCTTTCTGAGTTTCGTGTGCTGATGAAATTTTGACAACATTATGAACATGGTATGTTTTGCAATTTTTATTACATTTTGTTGACTATCTTATGGATATCTTACACTATTGATATATCATTGATTTAATTGTGTTATATAAGATTCACCCTGATGAAGGAGGAAACTCCGAAATGCATTGGCAAAGGAATCACATATTGTGGATATGTTGACTGATTCCTCCTCACAAAGAAGTGATTAGTGAACTCAATTTGAATAACAAACTTTATGGATAAATACTTTCTTGATGAAGAATTATGGCTTTTATGTTTTTATTTTTTTTGATCACGCAGAGTAAACTTGAGTACAATGTTTTCACCTGTTTTCTACAAATCATGAACTCGTACAACCCAGGCTGGGTGCAAACAACGAGTGACTCTGTGGCTTGGTATGG
This sequence comes from Ambystoma mexicanum, assembly GCF_040938575.1. NCBI lineage: Eukaryota > Metazoa > Chordata > Amphibia > Caudata > Ambystomatidae > Ambystoma > Ambystoma mexicanum. The sequence continues at coordinate 711,605,353 of NC_090923.1, read as the reverse complement.
TTACCCAGCCTCTTGCTCCACAGATTATTTCGAGTCCAGGTGTCTCTAGACTCTTCACAGTCAGCTCCTGAATAATTTTGAATAATTTGAATGAATATATTTCACTATTTCTCGATCTTATGAAAAGATTTTTGACATTGTGGTGCCCACTTTTCTGGCTTTGCTATTTTTTCTCCCCCCTTTTTGTGAGACACATAGTAGTAGAGGCACACACATTTACTTGAATATAGTAGTTTTGATACTGCATCAGTATGTCATTTGAGGATAATGAAGGACTCTCAACAAAATGCGCTGATACCTTAGGGTTCTCCACAGAGGAAGCTTCAGCTATTCTGGAATTGATCAGTGAGACATCGATAGGCACGCACAGCACTGTAGCCAATGACCCAGCTAAACGGATTAAGCAGTTGGAATCCTTGATAAGAAAAGAGATCAACAGAAAAATCCATGCAATAACATTGGGGCTGATATTTAAAAAATCAACGGATACCTAGAGGTTTACATATACAAATTCGCCCTACCCTATGCAAAGAGAGCAAAGAATTCATTCGTAAATGGGAAGCAATCCTTAATAAATGCTCTTTGGATTTGATTCTCTTAACTATCCAAGAATTATATAAAAATCTAACACCTCTCAGCACTGAGATCACAGAAATCGAAAAAGAACTAGTAGAGTCGCTGGGTAAAGAAGAATACAATGTCATCTTGGAAGACATTAACATCAAATTAGAGGATTACAAAACAGAATTGGAGCAGAAAAAAGTCAAAAAATTCAAACGTGATACTTACAATTATAGAAACGAGGAAGTATACACATGGATGGATAGGTACGGACCAACTATCCCTAAAAAAACGTATAAATACACATCAGACAATACATCGAGCTCCGACTCAGAAGTACCAAGAGATTCTGAACCTACTTTAGACAGACCAACGAATACAGAGAATCAGCCTAACAACTTAACAGCTCAAACACCAACAACCTCAACTTTTTCAGGTGCACGCCCAAAAGAACCCGCAGGGGGAGGAGGAAATCAAAGGGGCAAACCGCAGACAAGATTGCAACTAAGGAAAACTTAGTAATGAATATCTCACAAAGACCATTGACCAAAGAAGAAGAAGAGGCGCTCCAGAAGGGCGTTGGCTTTGTACCAATTTACGGAACCACCCTTTTTGACACTAAAATAGAATTATATAAATTTGTTAGGAAATTGAAGCTGAAAGTTTTCTTTGATGAGCTGGATACACATGCACACGAAGGATCTATCACAACTGGTCCTGATTACAAAAAATTCTGTGCCAAGAGTAATTTCATACCTCCGGTTATGGTACCATCAATAGATATATTCCAAAAACATGTCACTAAAGATCTAGAGAAAATCAGTTACAAATCACTACCTCATAAAAATCTCAAACCACATGAAATGAAACTCATTAAAGATCTGTACAGCAGGAAGGACATCACAATATGCCCTGCTGATAAAGGAGGTGCATTGGCTATCATAAACACTATTGACTATGATGCTGAATGTGCTAGGCAACTACAGGACCGCACCATCTATGCTCCTCTGGATCATAATCCTACTATGTCTATCAAATTGAATTTAGAGATATTACTTGAAAAAGCAGAACTTGAACGGATCAATGAACACACTGTTACATTTTTCAATAACCAACATCCTAGGATTCCAAATTTTTACACCATACCAAAGATACATAAGGACTTACATCAACCACCAGGAAGACCAATTGTGGCAGGCATGAATAGCATCAATCAACCATTGGGCATTTACATTGATTTTTTTCTTGAAACCATTGATCCAAAACACAGATACATACATCTGTGACACGACACATTTTCTACAGAAATTGAAGTCTACTCTTTTTCAACAGGATCATTTACTGTTCACTATTGATGTCAAATGTTTGTACACATCCATACCTCATGATTTAGGAATGGAATCGGGTGAATGGATACTGCTGGGAGCACCTGAGATCCGAGCAAAGAAAGAATTCATACTCGCACTTCTTCAATTTATAGCAGAGAATTCGTATTTCCAATATAAAGATCAGTTTTTACTGCAAATTTCTGGCACAGCTAACTGTTTGGTGCATAAATATGAGATGGACCACGTACTTAGCAAATTGGAATGGAGCAAGAACATTCACTTATGGGTGCGATACTTTGATGATATTTTTGGGATCTGGTCGGGAACAGAGACTGAATTTAACATCTTTTTTGACTATCTTAACAACATAGACAGCAGGATCCAATTTACCAAAGAAGTTTCCAGCACCAAGATGAATATTCTGGATGTAAAAATAGAGACGAGAGAAGGAGGTTATAACACCACTCTGTTTCGTAAACCCACAGACCAGAACAATCGGTTACATCGTTTGAGTTTTCACCAACCTAGTTTGATCAAAAATGTACCATACTGTCACAAGTCTAGGCGGAGAGTACAGGGCAGAGGCTATCTCTCACTGTACGCAAGTAGATTAAGGGAGATTATGCTAGACTATAACAGATTAAAGGTACATACCAAGCTGTTAGTTGAAACAGGTATTCACAGGAACTGCAGGAGCAGGCTGTAAAGAAAGAGACAGAGAAAGGGCAAAGACAAGCAAGTACGCTGGGCAACTTGGATTGATCAGAAATAAGGGTGTACTGGAATATGATAAGGGGTCTCCAGGGATTAAGGAAAGCCCTTGGGATAGGTACCAGCAGATTACTCTTAACAGTCATACAGCGACGTCATGACTTATGCGTGCCGAGGAAACTGTTGTACTCAGTGCAAGGGTAAAACTGAAAGACCATATACTGAGGCAGGTACGAATTCAACGGACTAGGTGAAGGCATCAGAAGTCTTCCCTTATCTGATCTGAACGGAGACCAACCCAGGGTCACACTGTAAAACGGATTCAAGTGGAGACACCACAGTGGACCAAGATGTATACAAGTAGAAACAGTGTTGAAAGAAATAACCAGGTACAGGACAGGATAGGATAGGATATAAGAAGTTGGAACAGGCAGGAAGCAAGGCAAGGAGCCCAGAGGAACAGGGCAGAAGGCAGCGGAGTGTGGCAAACTGGTCAGGCGGGAGCCCAGAAGAGCAGGGCGAAGGCAGCGGAGTGCGGCAGAGCCGCCAGGTGGGAGCCCAGAGGGCAGAAGGCTGCAGCAGACTGGAGAGGGAGCTGCAAGCATCAACAGGAATCAAAAGGCCAAAAGAGGATTTTCAGGAAAGGTCAAAAACTGGTAACAGGAGCACCAGTACGAACTCCCAGAGAAAGCAGTTGACTGACAACTGCTTCTGTTCAAAGTGAGCTTATAAAGGCCCTCCCAGCCAGCAGGCCAGCAGGGTGGAGCTGATTGCAGACTCTGGCAGCTGTGTTCAATTAAGCCCAGCCCTGGCTTCAGTAGCCTGCAGCAGTGGTTTCTAATCAAGTGCTCTCCAGCTCTCTGCAGCCTACCCTGCAGTAGCTTGGAACAGGTGAATGCAATCAGGCCCTGTGCAGCTCTTAGTAGCTTGCTGCAAACAAATGTATTTAATATACCTCCTCCAGCCCTCTGCCTTTTAGACAGCATACATGTCCCAGAATGCATCTGCTGGTTTAACCCAAAAGCCGGAATGGAACATGCAATTAGATTAGTCCAGAACTGCAGCGGTAAAACGAAAGGAAAGAAAGGCAGAGGTGCATGTAGCAGTGCTGGGTGGCAGGCGAGTAGGATCGTGACACATACAGCCAGCTACTACGTGTAAAGAGAATTGTGAGTGACCCTAATGATTACTTGTTGCAACAAACAGAGATGACAGACACATTTTTGGCAAGAGCGTACAAAAGGGATGAAATGGACTCAACCATTCAGAAGGTTGATGAGTTGGATCATGAAACATTATTGGCATGTACCATGAAACAGAAGAGAGAATTAAAATCTCCAGTATATGTTTCAATGTTTTCTATTCAAAGTAATAGAAATAAAAACACCATCAAGAAACATTGGGGCATCTTTAAGAATGACATCAGGGTACAGCATTTGTTCAATGAGTTACCAGTTTTTGCTTTTCAGAGAAGCTGTAATTTACACAATGAGTTGGTAAGAACTAGACCACCACCAAAAGAACCAATGACACAACGTACTGGAACATTTCCTTGTTTACACTGTATCAGTTGTAATTTTGTAATCAAGGGCAACGTGGTACATCATCCTCGCACAGGCAAGAAAATCTTTATCAAAACATACGATACATGTGACAGCATCAATATCATCTATGAAATTAAATGTCCCTGTGGGCAATATTACGTAGGGCAATCTACACGATCAGCCAAGACATGGTGGAATGAACACTGTTCATGCATCCGCAATGGGAATGTCAACTCCGCAGTAGCTCGTCATTGGGTCAACAAAGCACACAGTTTAACACAGATCAGGTTCCAGATTCTGGAAGTTGTTTCCAAAAATAACCCTCACGAAGATTTGGGCCTACGACTAAACAGGAGAGAGACATTTTGGATTGACAAATTGTGAACTCTAACTCCAAATGGACTCAATGAGGAGATTAATTTCCACTGTTTTATCTAAAAAGCTGAATGGTTTACATGTTCAATGTTGCATCACCTTGTTGATGATATATGTAATGTATTAGCATACCTACCAGTGAGGTCAGAATGCAATGAGCAACTTTGGTTTGAAGTTTTATCATGGTTATTGACTTCAATTAGTATTGTTTTTGTATGTCATTATGCAAATGTACCTCCAGGAGGCCTTTGTCGGACTCTTTGGTCTGGGACGTGAGGTTTCGCCTTATGCAACACCTTTTGTTACTCCAGGTTGGTAATTTAAGTTTTACCATCATTGAACAATGGATTTTACCATGTGAATATGCACCCAGGAGGCTTTTCCCAGAATTGTTTTCGGTCTGGGACGCGAGGTGTCACTCTTAGTGACACCTGTTGTCACTCCTTGTGGTAATTTTAGTTTCAATAATGATTAGCAATGGAGACTCCCTCATTGTTACTACCTTTATGCTAGTTATTATAATGTCCTTGGTATTATACACTGAGATCAGCCAGGTAATGCTATTTTTCCTTCACTTCATTTTTTGCATCTATAGTTTAAGTAATGCACAGTTTGACCAGGGAGCAATTGATACAACTGTGTCTATTTCTGGGTTTACTATCCTGATTAGGCATTCACAGGTAAATGAATATATAGTTTATTTTCATGATTTATTTTTTATTGATTTCTTATTTCGGAGTCGCAAGCCGCGACTATTTTTGAAGTATTTTTTCAGTTTCCAGCAGAACAAATAGCACTGTTAAGTTAGGCGGGCATTACGCCAGTTGCCAGGCAACGACATCTCACTATTTACTGTATTGTACACACGATTATACATTTCACACACAATATGCAACTTACAATTGGTAGTATGATTTATGGTTGTATCAAGATGTACAAGCGGGAATGGTCATCCGCTCCGTGTTCGCCTTTGCGTGCATAACGCGGTTACGAGCACACAAAGTAGTTCCGTTGCCATGACAACGGAACTACAGAGAGAATGCTATGCTCATTCAGGGCTCACATCGAGCTCGGAAGGGAGAGGAAAGGAGAAGCTATCCTCGCCGACAGGTGGGTTCACATACAAACCTAAAAACAGGCAAATATTAACTTTCAAATAGAGCACTAACACGTAATTTTTTGCCAACACAGATTGAAATCACTGTGGCGCTTCCTGCCACACTAGTGAATCTCATACAGCAATCACATTGTTTAACAAACATCAGGACACTCTGTTTAGCAAACACCAGGACTGGATCCTGCAACTTACACAGTTCAACACTTGCACAGGTAATCAGTTTAGTGAAGCATTTTCTTTTATTTAAGACATAAATTATGTTTACTTATCTTACTTGCTTTTTTATTTTTTCATTTCTGAGTTTAGTGTGCTGATGACATTTTGATAACATTATGAACATGGTATGTTTTGCCATTTTTATTACATTTTGTTGACTATCTTATGGATATCTTATACTATTGATATATCATTGATTTAAATATGTTATGCCCTGATGAAGGAGGAAACTCCGAAATACATTAGCAAAGGAATCACATATTGTGGATATGTTGACTGTTTCCTCACTAAGAAGTGATTAGTGAACTCAATTTGAATAACAATCTTTATGGATAAATACTTTATGGCTTTGATTTTTTGATTACGCAGAGTAAACTTGAGTACAATGTTTTCACCTGCTTTCTACAAATCATGAACTCGCACAACCCAGGTTGGGTGCAAACAGAGAGCAACTGTGTGGCTTGGTATGGTTACCCTACCTCTTGCTCCACACAAGTGTCCAACTCGGGCAATAATTCAGCAAGTCTCTTAACTGTTCATGTTCAAAATATACTAGATCCCAGTCTACGTCTCTGATCTGCTTTATTCCCAAAGACATGTTATGTCCTTGTCAGTATAAAATAAAAAAAATGAAATCTCTGGCACTACTCTCTCGATCTGTCCCTCGCCGGAAAGTTTTAAAATCTTCTCAAATAGTTCTGTTGATGGTTGGAAAGTTCCACTTGCATCACGATACCATGCAAGAGCATGCCCATCTACGTAGAATTAGCTGGCTCTCTGATGAATGTGAGGATGTCAAAATCTGCATGTCTCCCCACAAGCTCTGGAAAATCCTGGATTAGGCGAAAGAAAACATTGCTCGCCAATCTGCTGTCTTCTGGTGACGGGGACATTTGTCCTGCCTTTGCTGACGTTTGGGATTGTTGGCTCTCACTCACTGTGAACAGTTTCTGCAATTTCAGTGTGCGTGGAGAGCTACTTGTATAACAATTCCGTTTTAGGATTATACTTAGACATTCTTTATTTGCTGGATCTCAAAGAAATGTCAGTACGTCTGTAGTTCTTCCGACAAGATCTGGACAGCCTTCAATTAGGCGATAAAACAGTACATTAAGAAGCCTATTTGCTTCTTCCTCCCCTTGGGACATTTGGTTTTTCCTCGCTGTATTCTGGAAGTAGGAGGAACTGTTCGGCAATCAAAGTGAGCAGCCTCCTTATAGTCTTTTCGTTTTCAGGATCTTGAAGAAAGTCAGTGATACTGGTGAGCCTCCCCACCAATGACGGGCATGATCTCAGTACTAGCTCGAAGTATATTAATATACCTTTGGTGATGTCATTACTGTGGGAAACCATGAGTAAGTCCGAACAAAGTCTCTGTGTGGAAGGAATCTGGATCTTGTATTTTCTTCCAATTTGTGTCTTCAATGGAAATTTGGCTTATATTTGTTTTTCTTAATCAAGGCTTCAGTGTGTCTCAGTCCAAAGTTCAAAGTCAACAGACTATGTTGTGGCTTCCATGTGCACTTTTCTTCTTCACCCTGCAACTAGGATGCACAGAGTGTCTGTTTTTATGTCCTTATACTCTTTTTTGCTCAGAGGAATGTCCAAAATGAAGCCACAACTTTTGCACAAAAGTTCTTTGTCTTTGCTTTGCTGCTGCTCATGCATCCTTCTTCCTAGTTATGGATCTTGTCTGAACGTGCTGTGGTTCTCCCCCGTCGTCCGTAGTCTCTTCGCACTGGGGTGCAGGCAGGGGGCCTTCTCTGCTGTATGGCTTGATGTCACCCAAAAAGATCCAAGCTCTTCTTCCTTGTAGCTTTACTGCAGGGGAAGTGCAGTCTTCCACTGTAAAGGTACCATTAAACCTTGTTTCGTCCCACTTTTTTCTAGTGTGGTTCTTTACCAGGACAGTGTCTCCAGGGAAGATGGGTGGTACACGTAATCCTTGAGCTGTGTCAGCAGTAGTATCTCCTTCTGTGTTCCGTGCTGCCCTGCACCCTTTTTGTCATCGCTGCAGCTGGCCTGAAGTTCCAGTAAGGCAAGATGTCGTGCAATTCAAGTAAGTTTGCATTTCAGACCCTAAGATTTCTCCTGTCGACTGGGCATCACATCTAGCTCTGTTTCGGGGTGTCGGGGGAGTGTGCATTGTTCTTCCTGTGGCTATTTTGTGCGGTGTAAGATGGTGGTCAGAACCAGGCTGGTTTCTGAGTGCATACAGTGCCAAAGGAAGGCAGTGTAACCATCCCTTTCTTAGAGTAAGCTTCAACTTGGCTATCCTCTCCTTTAATAAGCCATTGAGCTTCTCACATATCCCGTTACCTTGCAGATGATACGCCAATGAGAACTTGTGCTTTATACCAAGTAACAAGCTAATCTGCTAACAAATTTCATTTACAAAGTGAGTCCCGTTATCTGATCTCATGACTTTGCATACTCCCCACCTGGGAAATACCTCTCTCACAAGAAATGTGGCCGCAGAGGTAGCGTCTGGGCCATCTAGAGAATGGACACACCACAACATGGACATGGACCATCTAGAGAATGGACAAACCACAACAATTAGATACCTGTACCCGTTACATACTTGAATCATATCGACGTAATCGACGTGCAAGTGCTGAAAAGGTCCATTGGGCCTTGCGATGACTCCTCTAATTACTTTTAGCGTGTGCCCAGCTGTGAACTGTTGGCAAATTATACAGTTCACCAGAAAAAATGCAACATGCTCCGCTAAGTTTGGTATGAACCAGTCTTCAGCGAGCATTGCCGCTAGTTTGTCCTTTGTCATGTGTGCTGGATAGTGTAACTGCTCCAGCGCTATTTTTAACAGGGCTATAGGCATTACTGGTTTACCAGTGCTGTCTTGTCACCACAAGCTTTTGGAGGGATTTAAAGAACACCCTTGCCACTTCCATAAGTTGTTCTCCTGTGGTGCCTCCCCTTGGAGTTCCATTAACTGTGTTTGTCCCATAATATTGTAGCTCTCAGGTTCACTCTGTGCGACAATCATTTTCTCATTTATGTTAGCGACTTCCACATCCATGATCGTCTCGCTCTTGAATGCCATACACTTGGCATCAGTGTCTGCTGCTTGATTTCCACATGAGATAAAAATCTGTGCCCTTCGTGTGGGTGGCACATTTCACGACCGCTATGCCCACTGGGGGCTGTAGTGCCTTAATCAGCCTGTCCAATAAGGCTGCGTGCTGCACTGGCGTACCGTCCACTCAGAGGTAGTCCCTCCTTTTCCAGTGCACTAAGCCTGCTTGCATTGTGGACGTCACATAGGCGGAGTCACTGTACACTATTACTTCCTGGTCTGCGTGATTCTCAACAGCGAGTATCAACACCAATAACTCTGCAGCTTGCGCTGAATAGTGAGATGGTATTCGTGCACTAAGAAGCACTCAAAATTCTCCATTTGCTGTGTGCTTCATCACAGCAATGCCTGTATATCTCTGCCCATCGCTTTGATCGATTCTCGAAGAACCGTCAATGAAGACAATTTCTCCTTCCGCCAATGCATTTTCCTTTACTCTGGGAATTTCATCATAGAATTCTTTGTAATTTGCACAGTCATGTATTGGCTCTCCTTCCGTGACTGGCTCTGCTATAAACATAGCTAGGTTCACTATCTTGCATCGGAACAATCTTAATCAATGGATTCGATATGATCACTTCATAAGAAGAATCTCTCTGAGATGTCAATGTGCCCTTCGATTTCTCTAGAATAGCAAATAGCGAGTCCTCAACATACAATGTTATTGAGCATCCCATTACAATGGTAGTAGCCTTTTCAATGGCGAACGCTGCAGCAGCTAAACTTTGTTCGCACGGGAAATGGCCCCTCATCACTGGGTCCAAATTTCCACTATAATATGCCAGGAGCTTGTACCCCAGTGTGGTTCTCTGTGTGAGTACTGCCGTCATAACGCTGCCATTGTAAAAACAGGTAGAATTCCTCTGCATAATTGGGAATCCCCGAAACTGGTGCCGTGCAAAGGGCTCTTTTGAGTTCAGCAAATTTGGTTAAGTTGCGATTTCCATAGGAAGAGCACTTTTTGGGCAGCTTATAACTTCACTCGACGAATCCTCACCAAACTTTGTATATGGCCCACTCTGAATTTTTTTGCAAAGTTTGGTGAGGTTTGGTCTAGGGGGGGCAAAGCTATAGGGGGGGTCCCAAATGTCTTTTTTCCCATAGACATAATGGGGAAATACTTTGTTCACGCCTACAGCCCAAACCGCTGGACGGATTTTCACCAAATTTGTGGCAGGAGCGGCGGCGTGCTTTTTTATTTGGTGTAAATCCAACCAGTAGTTTTTTTTTTAAAATGGCCAAAACGTAAGGCAAAATAATTAGTGATATCTATGTCCAGTCCGCGGACTAACTTCCCTGTTCTGTCCACGGACTGGCCTCTGTTTGGCTGTGCTGTCCGTGGACTGGCCTCCGATTGGCCAGAAAAATTTGCTGACTTTTGCGTCCGCTGATTGGATGGTGAGAAAACGTGAAATGCGTCTGTTTTCTTGAAATGCCCACCATCTTGGGTTTGCAGACTTTTTTGGGGTCCGCGAACAGCGCAGTGAAAACGTTTTTTTTAAAAGCAGCATTTCACTTTTCAAACTCAACAATCAATCTCTGGGGAGGTTGGGGGGATGAGGATTCGATTGGCTATGGCCATAAAAAGCCAAAAAATGGGTTGTTTCACGCCCCGAAGGTCCGGGAACACTCTGGATGCCCTGGAAGACTCCTGTTGTGTTCGTGGACACTTCAGATGTCCTAGGACATCTGTACCTATTTCTGCATTACAGGGTTGGGAAAAAGCAGTTTTTGGATGGCTTATAACTTTTGCGCCACTCAATGAAACTGCATGTAATTTTGAAATTTTATTCTAGAACTAATCCTGGATGGTTTTGCAAAATATTTTGGGATTCTGTCAAGAGTGGGGCAAAATTAGACGGGGGTCCCAAAATATTGTAAAGGCATATAAATGTTATCTCATTTGAAAAATCTGCACAACATTTGGCAAAACGATTTTGAATCTAGATATAAATGGTTTTCTAAAGTTTTGTGGGATTTTCTCAAGAGGGGGCGAAATTAGAGGGGGGGTCTCAACATTTTTTGATGGCTTATAACTTTGTTGCTATTTGATGAATGTGGACAAAAGTTTTGAGAAAGATTATAGACCAAACCTTCAATGTTTTTGTAAAGACTGAATGGATTTTTTCGAGTGTGGGCTAAGTTATTTGACTATTGTATGTACATACATTTTGACATTTTTAAAAAATAAAACATGGGCGGATTTTGAGCAAACTCGTGAGGAGCATTAGCAAGGACATTATAGCATGGTTTTGCAAATGTGCCTGTGTTTTATTTTTTGACAAGTGTAATAATGTAGGTACAAAAAATAGTCATACCTTTGGTGACTGAGGTATAGCCTCAAAGATGACATCACAAATATCGATGACATCACTGATGATATCACATGTTTTCCTCACTTATTTTGGTGCATTGAAAAATGTAGGCCAGGTGGTTTTATTCACTGACCAGCACAATATGAACATTTAAAAGGTGCTGTATAGCAAAACGTTACCCTTGTCGTGTGTTCTTAAAGTACTTTCCTTAGGGTCTGGTGTGAGCTCATGATGCACATACATGGGGCAATAGCAGGCCTCAAACACACAATGAATTTGTATGCAGGAAGATAAACTGTTGGATGCTGCTAGTTCTTTCTTTCTTCCTTACTTCAGTTCCCCTGTATGTGCCTCTCATTTATATGCATTGGGTCGTCATATGTATTGTTTGTGGTAGCACAAGTGTGTATTAAGTCTAGATTTGTGAGCTAGTTATTATGTGTGTAATATTACACAATCACCTCCGACATCTTGCTACCAACATAATAGAAAGAACCCCTTGTAGGTAGGGACTTTTTAGAAATATTATTTTCACATGTGATGTCATCAGTGATGTCATTCATGATATTTGTGATGTCATCTTTGATGTCCTGGGTGTTAGTCTTAGCAATGCACGTAGATGGTGTGAGTTATGGTTGCTTAGTTTACCATAATGGGGGAATGTGCAGTGGTTTTTGGTTGCACTGTGAAGTAAAACATTCCTTTAGTGAATTTTTTTTTAACTGAATTTACATATATATGTATGGCAGGGAAGGAAAAGAAAGGGGCTAAACAAGTGATGTCGTCATTGATGTCATCATTGACATTTCAGATGACATCTTTCATGGTCTGGGTGTTAGTGTTAGCAGCGCACATGGGTGGTGGCAGCGTTGGGGTCTTAGTTTACCATAATTGTTGAATTTTAGGGGTTTTTCGGTTTTAATTTGAAGCATAAAGGGGAGGTAGAAAGTATTTTTTTAGTGAAGTGTACAGGTTTTGTTAGGGCAACTTAACCATAACGTCCCCTCAACAACGTTTTGTTTTGTAGTGAATTTTACTGGTTTTTGGGAGGGCAACTTAACCATAACGTCCCCTTAACAAAGTTTTTTTGTAGTGAATTGTACAGGGTTTTGGAAGGTGGAACTTAAGCATGACATTGTGGCAATGAAGTTGTTGTGCAGAATATACACTGTAATCATGTGATTTTGAGAGATATGTTGTATAATCTACGTACTTGACATACATTTAACATAGAACATACAGAACCCCCTCCCTATTGATATTGGAAAGGGACGGACTGAGCGCCTGTTTGCGGACGGGGGCGTACAGGATCAACATTACCCAAAGAGGCGGGGGGTAGCTGAAAATGTACTATTGTCTTACACAAAAAGTGTGCAAGGTAGAAGAAGGACATGAATATATTATAAGTAGTAATAAGTAAATATGGAAACCTGAAGATGGGAAAAGAAAATGACACATTTAATAACCATGTAGAATGAAGTGGATGGTACCATTTTAAAAAAAAAAAAAAAAAAAAAAAAAAAAAAAGGATGCCTCCAGCGTAATCACTTCACAGAAACTTCGCAGCCTGGAACGACAGTGGACGGACGCAGCAGGACGAAGGGAGATTACAGCAAAAGAGTGAGTGTAGGTCATTTTTCTATATGGGTGTGGGTTTTTTTTGGTATGTGGTGCAGAAATAATAATTTTTCTGTTTTGACTCAGAAATGGCTAATACTTTGGAGTGGCTGGAGGAGTATTTCCCGCATGGGGAAATATCTGAAGACAGCGACAATAATGGTACACATTGCTCTACATATGCAAAATAATGACCTGTATTTTATAGGCATTTATCTTATGTATTTTCTTTTTCAACAGACCAGGAAAGAAAAGAAGAAAGGGCAACAAACGAGACAGAAGAAGACAGGATAAAAAGGATAGAGCAGAAAATGGACATATTGAACGAGAATTTTAAAAGTTTACGGGAGTTTGTGGAGGACTGTGTGAGAGGGAAAGTTCATTACCATTGCCCCACCTGCACCTGCCCTGCTTCTCAATTCCCTAGTGACCCATCCCCAAACCTTCAAGAGGAAAATAGACGTTTTGACGAAATATCCATCCCTTCTTCCCCTCACAAATCTTCTCCTGATAACCAACCCGTGTTGAATCCTAATTCCCCCATATTTGTTTCAGTATCCGCTTCCCCCGCTATTTCTTTATATTGATGTGTGTGTGTGTTTTCAATGTTTTTGTACAGTAGTTGTAGAGAAAGAGTGCGTTTAAATTTGTTTAAAAAAAGATTGCAAACAGCGCGCCTGTTCGAGCTATCTGCAAGGAATGGAATGTGGGTGCTGTAAAGGCAGTACACCTACTCTTAGTAATGTCAAGTAAGATGGATTTGATGTTTGATTGACTGCATCATCTGTTGAAATTGTGCGTACATAAACAGAAAGGGGTGTCCAAAGGATATTATACCTCGCTGTACTGCTTGGAAACGAGATGATACATGTTCGTAGAACACACCAAATATCCGGAATGGGTCTAAATGAGCAAAATGAGAGTGTGTGAAGGACAGTATAGCTGTCCGTATCGAGCGCAGGCAAAATGGTGCCGTCCGTAGAACAGGAGCGGTGGCCGGCAAGTTCGTAGGCAAACAAAATGGAGTTGTCCTAAGGACACTGGAACTGTCCGTACAGTGAACATAGCATGCGTGCACATGCGCAGTACAAACGTAAGTATAGTGAACATCGCGCCTGTCCCTAACTGTCCGTCTCACTTGTGTCGCACTTTGAATTACTTTGAGAACCTGAACACTGTCCCTAGGACACTTGTGCGCATGCGCACGTTTGATACTCTGCAGTTGCTGTCCAGGGGACTTCCATTACTGGCGTAGATGTGTTGAGGACGTCATCATGTGACCGCACCTACGCTGAGCGTGGGGACTAATTTGCGTGGTTGGTGTGCTTCTGCAACAGTACAAAAGAACTTGTAGACACAAGGCAAAGCTTCTAACACCAAATTAGTCGATTGTGGGGTCCCTCAGGGAGCCAGTTTCTCCCCCTTACTTTTTAACCTCTACATGCGATGCCTTTGCACCATGCTTTCCCAGATGGGTATATTTTTTACCAATTTCGCTGACGATACCCAACTGGTATTTGAACTCAGTGGGAACTACCAAATAGACAATGATAAACTTTCTCTCCTATACAACACCATCGAACACTGGATGAAAGAAAACTGGATGTGTTTAAATGGCTCTAAGACTGAGCTCATGATATTCGGATCTACACAGGCCAGAAAAAAATTGAGCCCTGCCTTTAACTCATTTACCATCAAAAACATCCAGATTCCAATATCAGCAAAAGTAAAGACCCTAGGTGTGTATCTTCAAGCCACCTTAAAAAAAACTGTCAGTATCATCAGATTCTCCTTAAAAAGATCAGGCCATTGCTAGACCAAAAGAACAGCACCATCATCGCTAGGGCCACTATATTGTCTAGATTGGACTACGGAAACTCCCTACTCTTGGCAGCTAATAGTAAGTGCTTGAAAAGATGCCAAACCATCCAAAACAACGCCATCAGAACGATCACTGGAAAATCACGGAGAGAACACATCTCCGGAGAAAGGAAAACCCTCCATTGGTTGGCTATGGAGGAGAGAATCTCCTTCAAGTCTCTCACCATGGTACATCGCTGCCTATATGGCGCAGCCCCGGCCTACCTCAAGAAACAGTTTAAATGGTACGAGCCGCCCAGGAGCCTCAGATCATCAAACACAGGCAAACTACAAACCATTATAACTAAAAAACAACATGGCCTTGGCAAGGCCTTCCCGACATTAGCCATCGGAAAATGGAATGACTTACACACCTCATTAAAACTTGAGCCTAACTACCTCACCTTCAGGAAAAAACTGAAAACCTTACTTTTCAAGTAAATCCCGGTAACATAACGACTCAATTTAAGTTAACTTAGGCCCTTTCTCGCCTAGTCCCGTCTCCTTTTTTTGTTGTCCAGTCTACATGTAAGCGTTCTGATGCCCGCGGGCTTTAACGCTATATAAACAAATAAATAAATAAAATAAATAAAGTATTGTAGAGTGTAAAAATGTAATTTCACATATCCCAGACAATATCTGACCTTAGGATGGCTGTGTAAAATTTTTGTACCACTTTGCAGGGATGAAGATGGTCATGAGGCATACCCCTCCACCCCTACAAATTGCCACACCCCCGAGCGCATCTTGATTGTCCTTGTAACTATAGCAGATTGAGGTGTACTGCCTTTACTGCTGTAGTGAGCAAAAGGAAACTAATCAGTATGGCTTCCATGGCTGCTGTTGGGTCATTAGCCTCTGCACCACCCCCAAACCCTCCACCACCACCACCTCCCCAAGGGCCTGCAGAGAGATATATGGGTGAGGATGTAGAGAGCGAGGAAGAAGAGGAGGAAGAGAATGAAGTGGAGGAACTCCGCACTAGGAGCACTCGGCGGGAGTCGTGGGTGTGGCGGTTGTTTTCCGTTTATGGGAACATACCAAAAGCACGTGCGAACCTGGTGAAGTGTAACCAGTGTGAGGTGGTGCTGAGTCGCGGGAGATTTGGTGCGACAACCATGAAGCGACACCTGACTTCTGCAGACATTCGCAAGGTGGTGCCATCTGAAGAGCGTTGTCAATTGAGTACCTCCACAGCATCCTCCGTGTCTGATCCTGCCACCACAAGAGACACTCCTGTGGGGGAGAGCCTCCCTCCAGCTGCCTCACAAGCCATTCGCAATGCTGTTGACCCTTAACTTTCAACGGTGACAGTAGTGTGCACGTATTGTGACACAGTACTCTGCAGGGGGAGAGTTTTTGAAGTGCTTTTGAGGCTGCAGTCACAGAGCACCAGAAGAACTGCTCCTTGCCTAAATAAAGATCACCCCATATCTTTCTCTGCCCTTTCTTATCACCGTGGCTGGTGTCCCTTCCTTACCCTCCTTTGGCCTCTTCTCCTAGTGTGCCGTGTGCTGTTAAGCAATAAACATAAAAACAACATAAATTACAGAAAAGGCTCTTTTTCAGAGCCGCCTTTCTGTCATGGGTGCTACTCCCGAGGGGCCAGGACTGGCCCAGCGCCCTCGGAAGCAGACCCGTCTTCCACTACTCCGGACCCAGCAGACCCCTACAGGGGCCCTTTGGACCGTGTCCTGGCGCCTTTGGCGCCAGGCTCATGAAGGGTTTCAGTCCCGGCGCCATAGGCGCCGGGCTCATTTTGATAAACAATGTAATAATGCTTGGGTGGACTTACCTGAGGCAGACCATGCTGCATATTTACCCAGAACAATCCAGTCTGGTTGAAGTCCCCAGCCATCAGGGCTGGGAGGAACTATTCCCTCCATTCAGGAACTCTTTTCTTATCTGGGTGGAACCGGTGGAAGAACACACACTGGAAGCACTTCTCTGCTATTTAAACCACGCCCGATGGAAAACACGTGCTTCGCGTTATTCTGCAGCAGCAGCAGGACGCTCACCGAGTCGGCTCCTGCATTCCAGGTCCAGAGTCATCTTCAGCTTCCGCGCAGCAACCTGTGGATGAAGAAAGACACAGAACAATACTTACCAGATCCCGGAATCCAGTCAGCGGCAAAACCTGCAAAGAATAAACATAAGGTTAGAAAAGTGCAACTCGCTCGCAGCCGCGCCCGCTTACCTGATCCATCCGTGATTGCAACGGAGCTAACCGCGGCCTTCTCTTCGGCAGCTTCTCTGCACCTGAAAGGCAAAGGACATAATTAAAAAGGGGTTCGGGTGAAGGCAGTCGCATTCATCTTAACTTACCAGTTTTTGCACGCGCAGAAGCGGCCGCATCAACCACAGCATCCCGGCACCTGAAAACTAGAAAAAGGACATTATTAGAGGTGCCATTAAAAGCGGCCAACGATCATTAAACTTACGTGCGTCGGCACGTGCAGTGGCAACGGATATAAAGCCCGCAGCATCCCGGCACCTGAAAACTAGAAAAAGGACATTATTAGAGGTGCCATTAAAAGCGGCCAACGAACATTATACTTACGTGCATCGGCACGTGCAGCGGCAACGGAAAACTACGCCCACAGCATCCCGAGGCCTGAAACAAAGGAAAAGGGACATTATTGAGGTGCCCATCTTTTAAAGCCTAAAGACTACAGTATACTTACAGGCATCCGCTCGTGCAGTAACGGCGGCATCACTCTTCGGCATTCCAGCACCAGTGCCACAACTAAGGCCGTAACTGGAATCCACGCACCCCTGCACCAAACGCAGGATGGAGAGCTCAGCATTTATACGCCTAAGGTGAGAGCTCACCGAGACAAGTAGAAAGCTAGGCTGTGGGAGAAACTGGCGATTGGTGGGAGAAGGAATCCCATCAAACGGTGATTAACCCTTTTTTTTCCACCTACAGAAAACTTATCCTGCAAGTCAGACATTCGATAAGAGGAAGCCCAGTCCTGAGAGTCGTCCGAGCTCTACGCTTCTCAATTGAAGAAACGATAGCAGCCCAGCCGGGATGAGCGCCTCCGTGGGAATCAGGTGAGCGTTACACTTTCTCGGTATAACAATAGAAGTATGAAGTGACGGTTGTAGACCCCCGCAGAGTTCTGAAAAATTTTGCAGACAGTCGTAGGGGAAAAAAGGGAGGGTGCAAGCAGAGCAAACACAATGAAGTGTACGCAGGGAGTAAGTGCCGGCTCTGAAAAGAGCCTTTCGGTGGTGAAAACGGATTGTCAGATAGGTTAGTGTGATTGCAAAAGAAGTCGCAATGCATTTTGTACATTGCGAAGAAAAATCTGATTGCCTGCATATGGAAGGTGGACTCCATCTCTGGGGAAAATTAAAGTGCTCCGAAACAAAATGTTTTCATTGTGGAAAGAGTACATGCCAACATCTCTTAAAATGGCACACACAGCCTTATTCACATTGCGTCTCGCTTTCTCTATTTGTGGACCAAACGCAGAAGAACGCAGCCACATTTGTCTTTTTGCAATACGGGAAAAAAGTGTTTGACAATTTGGAAACATGTCCATGAGCTTCGCTAGTCCTTCCTTCATTGCAAATTGCAAAGAAATTCCAGATACATGGCCTAAACTGTTTCCTCCGCAATGAATGATCAGTATATCTGGAGGACGCCCTGTCAGTAAATTAACACAGAGAGGTACCAAGTCCAACCATCTCATGCCACGCACGCCATACCAGTGCACTTCCACATGAGGAAATCTGAGATCTGCAGATAAACTGCAGCTTTCTGCATGCACCTTCAATCAATGTATCCATGAGTCTCCTAAAATCCAGATAATCTGTTTTCGAGCATGGAAAGCCATGGCTGTGTGGTCTCCTGTGAGGGAGAAGACGGTTTTACTAAAGGACGTAGGTCAGAACACACCTACTGAACTTTATGGACCAATCCCTAGCTCCGCTCATTCTCATTTACATGCGTCTCCACCCCTGAATCCCCGTTGGTGATATGTGCTGGCTGCAAACTACCGCCAGGTTCGCTGACATGTACAGGATCAGAGCGTGACAACGGTACATTAAAGTACTATTCCCCTTTTTCCCCTTTAAGGTAGGCTCTGAAATGAGCCGTTTCTTTTATTTTTGGCCAGATACCGTACAGACATCTGGTATTTTATGTATTTTTTTGTATTTTTCTCCTTGCTTTACTCCTGCAAACATTACAGAACCTTCTCTAAAGCAAGCCTTACGTTCCAAAAGAACATTGCATTTCCCAAAGAAGATAGCGCAACACCATCTGCTTCAAAGTAAATCCGCATTGCTTGGACCAATGTTATCATGGCTGCAAAAAAACATACCAGCTCGTAGCATGAATGCACGCATGCCGCGATTGATGATACACCTCCCGATGCTTTGATCTGGACAGAAAACAGAATTGTTGTTCCACTATACTCTAGGGAGAAAAGCAGAACAAATTACTTTAGTTGTTGGGAATATGGTCATGAGTGCTTCAACCAACTGTGCCAAATCTGCCAACAAAGTACTTGAACTCACGTATCCCAAATGGCAAGCACCGTAGTGCAAAATTACCACATGAGGAGTGGTCATTGTACGCATGTCTCTACAAACTTGCAGAATTGCCGCAGCATTCGCATCAGTGCTCCACAACACCTCCACTCCTCTCACATCGGAATGGTGTGCCACATGCCTACTCTCGGCATAGTGTTGTAAGCCATGCACAAAAATGTCTCCAAGCACCAAAACCCTGACCCTCTCCACCTCTGCCGTCTTCAGTGTGCGCACCGTCTTTCGACACAAAAGAGTAATGTGAACATCTGATTGGCTGATGCATACAGTCGCATTTCCATGCAGGATTTGCTGTGGAAACCCGTATGTGACATGCCCTACCAGCGACAAACGTTGCCTACGTGGGGTACGTAACTCTTACCCAGTCCTTCCACCCTTTCTACAGCGGTACCAAAGCGAGTCCCTCATTGGACACAACTAAGCAGTCGCACCATCATCCACCAATCACATTGAACATCGCTAATTGTATCTCCATCAACATTGCGCACTTCAAAATTACTGTCGATGATTCTGAATGGAAGTCGCGTATCATTGCAAAGCACCTACTTCACAAGCTACTGTGCAAGTATTGCAAATTTCTACGTACAGCTCCATGCATGTGCATAGAGTACAGGTATGTATATTTTAATCAGAGAACATGTGGAACCCTTTTGATTTAATTTACACAAAATAATGCCGCTAAATGTGCATAGGGAATACATAACAACGCTCCCCCTTTTAAGTGCAAGATGCCCGATTTGTCATTCACAAAACGCACGACTGCTTACTGTCTTCCGCATAACCTGTACATACGTTGCAAGCATGCCTATTTAGGGCAGAACTCAATTTTGTATGTGAAAATGTCGGAGTTGTGTACTCTGTACGGCCTACAGTAATGCTACTTGCAATGTGATCGTATGAGAATAGTAAGCGCTCCCGATTGCGGTGGTGACATTTCCTTCTGAGGGTCTCCCGATTTTTCAGCATTATGCTTTTAATTTTCAAGTAGAAAATGTTTCCCCATCTAGTACTATGCCCTATCGCTTACAGACCTCTCTCCTATGCATAGTACACCTTGTAAACAAGGCATTTCCATACCCTTAAAAGTTTTAGCTATTTTGAAGGACTTTCAAGTACCATATTGCAAGTACCATGCAAAGACAGCACAGAGTGAAGTGAAGTGAAATGTACACGTGCACTGGGTTGAAATATGAAAGTTGAATGCTCTGACGAAAGAAGCACAATTAATGTGTGCAGTATCATCACTGCTGCAAACATACAAAGTAATTGGTTTTGTTTTTTTGAATCACAGTGAAGACTACTCTCCTGAGAATCAACAGCATCTACACTGCAGGCGACATATCCGAAGAAACCTGGTCATATTGCAAAAAAAAGTAAGTACAGTACAACCTTTATATTGTAACTACTCCTCAAAGAGGCTGCGTGGGTTATTTGTTTATTTTGGGCACCAAAGCAAGCATTGATTTCTAAACCATTCTACCTACAAATATGCATTTATTGAACAAAGAATAACAGGCAGAATGGCTGACAAATCCCTGTGTGTTTGGTACTCAAATAACATACCTAATCCTTAGAAGGTTAGATTGTGAAAAGAAGTTGCTGTAGCAAGTTTATGGCATTTCGGTTATTAATAATGGTTCGCGTCACAAGTAGGCCACTTTGTACTCTCATCTGAAGCACATTGTACTAGTATACAAATAGTAAAGTAGCCTTACCAAATCGTTGCAAGCGTTCAATGCACGTTGACACACCATAACAAAGAGCTTCCCCATCGCACACATGCACACTGCACACGTACATTGGACAACAGGCCAAAGTATACTTTTTTTTTCAACAGACACCAAAGAATGCCTACCAAAAAGCAATTCTGTAGAAAGGAACGCAGAAGTAGAGCAAATAAAAATAAAGGTGCCCAATGGAAGCATCCCCCTGTTGTAGAGTTTGTAGAGAATGTTGGTACAAACCAGCTAATGCTGTTGGTTAACAAAATAAAGGAAGTCTCAACTACCGAAACTGTACCTCCTCCATCAAAAAGTGTCACAAAACAAATAAATGTTGTCAAAAAAACGGCTACCAGTACAGATAACAATGTTCCTAATAATCCTGATAGTGTAAGAATAACTAATAGTAAAAAAAGTATTTTAGCAAAAATGTTTTGTCACAGAGTCCTTCAGAATCTACTAAGAAGAGGACCGAAATCATCCTCACCCCTTAAAACCTACAGTAGAAAGTTAATCCTATAAGCTCTTGTGGACAGTGCAATCCTTCTCAAAAGGAAGATGTTCATATTAGTGTTAAATAGGATGAAAGCACTAACAAAACTAAGCACCAAACTACTAAAGAAACTCAGCAATAAACGGAATGTGAACAAAAACAATTTCTTACATGTTTGTGGTGGTGAATGGAGTCACACAACAACCACAGAGCCATATTTTAATGAAGAAGCATATAAACAAAATCAAACAAACACAATTGCCATCCATAGCAGTGGACGAGGGTATGAGAAAATCAATACTACCATCATGGAACAAGAACCTCTGCTTACAAAACTATCCACTGAAAACTCAGAATTACCTCTCGATTCAGCAGAACCACACCGTCCAGTATACAAATGGCCGTGCACATCAATGTGTGCCATTCCAAACAAAGCTTTCAAATCTTTACGTCAGTTCCTCAATCAATATGTAAAAGGTAAAGACAACAATAAAATGAAAGTGCTGCAAAATACGGATATTTGTCCAGTGCGGAAAGACACAGGACTAAAAGGACATTCATTAGCTTGCATTTCTGGGCCTATTTGCAAAAATACCTTCCATGATATCAAAAGAATATCAGTACATCATTCCAATGTAAGACATTTAGTGTATAAAATATACTATGCAAAAAGTCCAGCTTCAGAATTAGGCAATTTAAATACCACTCTTCTGCATGGTACACCCAAATACTTACAAGAAGAAATTGACTGTATTCAGAAAAAGTAGTTTGGAAGTGAGAGCCACTTACAAAATGCAACCGTTTTAGAACATAGTAGCAACAATTCTGCACAAAGCAACCTTCTATTACACACATACAGAAAAGAAATAGTAAAATTTAAAAGGTCATCGGCTGAAGTACCAAACCATGTGTGTGTGTGTGTTGCCGCAGAACGTTTTATGGACATAGCATACAAAATAGAAGACAATGAAGACTCTAAATGGTTTGAATTAGTTTTGTACCTTTTAGCTGAAAACAAATATGAACTAACTGAAAGCCTAACATGTTGCAGTTACTGTACTGCAAAATTAGACAACAACCACACTACTTCATGTGCTATTACAAATAATTTGGAATTGTTTCCATTACCGAAAATCCTGCAACAGCTCAATTTGTACGAGCGCATAATAATTCAAACAGTTCACCGATTTCAAGCAATTATATGCCTTCATCCAAAAACAGCAAAATTACCTTCCTCTGAATTGGTGAAATGAATTTGTGACAAAGTAGTTTATTTGCCATTAGATCTAATGGAAAATGTACACACTCTAGGAGTAGAACATCCAATAGAGCATTCTTTAATAGTCTTGGTAAATGGAGTACCAACAAAGGACAAAAAAATTTGGCAACAATTAGTGGATTTACACAAAGTTAAACAAGCATTGCAATATCTAAAAGACAATAATGAGCACTACAAGGAAATAAATATTGATGAAAGCTTAAGGGAAACAACTGAAATAATTCAAGAGCCATCAGAAACTGGACAATTCGAACTTCTGGATCCAGCTACAGTATCCACTCTTTTGGACCATTACACAATTCATCCATTGCATTCCAATGAATACATAGATGATGCACTAGAAACTTACCAAATGCGACAAACCAAAGGGTCACCAATGAGTATTTGGGAAAAAAGTATAGAAGCACGTGCTTTTCCACTGCTATTTCCTACTGGCAAAGGTGGAAGATACGATGATCGACACACTCAAATTGGGGCATCAGAATACTGCTCATTACGAATGTATTCGCAAGATCCCAGATTTAGACAAAATGTGGAATACATATTTGTTTGCAAACATGCGTGGTACAAAGGAATACTGGTTCAGGCGGCACGGAGACGTGCGTTGCATGATCAGAAACCTTGGACCACCCACTTGGTTTGTTATGCTAAGTTGTGCAGAATATGCATGGGAAGATTTACATGAGTTCCTACGCATAGGAAACAGCAACAAAAACAACATGGATATATTAACACCTGGAGAACATTGCTCTCTAGATCCAGTTAATGTCTCAAGATATTTCCATCATTGTTTCATTGCCATGATACACTTTATTTGCAATAAAACTGTTCCTCCCCTTGGAGAAGTGCAGCACTTCTTTTGGAGAAAAGAATATCAAGCGAGAGAAGCACCACATATTCACATGCTGTTATGGATCAAAGGTGCACTGAAATTTGGGCACGATAGTGATAGCACAGTTTTGCAGTTTATCCAAAAATATGTCACATGTGAAATCCCTTCACAACAGACACATAGTGAGCTGCATGGGCATATTTTACAAAGGTGCCAAATATTGTTGCTGCAAATACAAAAACAAAGACAAAAACAAAGGTAAATACTACACCAAATGCTGCTTTGGTTTCCCTAGACCAGTTAAAGAAACAGTTCGACATAGTGTTAAAGGTAAATCCCCTAAAAACACGCATTACATAAAAAGAAGGGAAGAACCAAAATATATCAATGATTACAATGCAATCATTGGCCTCTTATGGAATGCAAACATAGATGTGCAGTACATTGCAGACAATTCATCTGCTGTTGCACGATATGTTGCAGCCTACTTAACAAAAGCAGAAAAAACAGGGCTTCAAGACCTCTGGGATGACCTAGCATCAGACAAAACATTATCACAGAAATTGTACAGCTGGGGCATAAAAATGCTCTCTCATAGAGAATGTGGGGCCTATGAAGCAGCAGATCGTTTAACCGGCACTGCTTTGTATGGAAAATCAGACAACATAGTATGGCTCAGTCTTGGTCCTGCAAAATCTAGAAAAAGAGTGCTAAAATCATATGAGGATATAGAAACAATTGCCAGAAATGATCCCAACAGCCAAGACATTCGAAAAAACAATTTACTGGACACATACTATCCGAACAGGAGTAGCACTCTGGAAAGCATGTGTCTATACCACACAGCTCAAAACTTTGCATACAAAAATAATGTAAAACCCGATGAAAGCAAACGTAGATATAGAGTAAACGATTGTGAATGGAGCTTAGTGAAACTTACCATATGAAGCTTAATTAATCATGTAAAATTGTCATTAAAAACTCCTCAAAAGAAAGAACTATATTACATGTCTCTGTTACAACTTTTCAAACCATGGAGAGAAGAGGAAGACATACTAGATAACTATGACTGCTATGAAAATGCTTTCAAAGCAAATGAAAGCACTATTACCGATGTGAACTTTACCCAGTACAAAACAATGTTACACAATGAGCAGCAACAGGAAGAGCAACTTCAGGCCCAACTATATAAGGACACTTCCGACAGTAGTCAACCTTCTGTAACAGGAAGTCAAGAACCACAAGGACAACCACTAATGGCAAATGAGGCTGAAGTAGCTATGGCAGAAGTAGAAAACACCATGTGTCAGTATCAAGAAGATACAGAAGACTTACCTGTTTAACAAGCAAAACTTAACAACGATCAGCGCACCATTTTTGAAGACGTAACAAAACAAATTGTACATGGTGTGCAACACGAAAATAGAGAATTTACCTGCCAAAATTACAAACCTATACTGCTGTACGTCAGTGGTGAAGCTGGATCAGGGAAAACATTCTTAATCAAAATCATCAGCAAGGTTCCTTCAACAATTGACAGACAACAATCTGTCACCTGTTGTAATGGCCCCCACATAGGCGGTGTCACTTTACACCGATTACTACTGCTTCCAGTAGAGCATCAAAATAAATTAGTCTACTACAAACTTTCTGCAGAAGCTGCAATGGATTTACGTAGAGTATTGAAACAAATGAAAATGCTACTAATAGATGAAGTGAGCAGGGTCTCCAACCTAATGTTGGCTTTGATTCATCTCAGATTGCAAGAAGTACTTAAAAATAACAACGAAGAACTCTTTACAGGGAAACACGTTATAGTTTTCGGAGATGTTCTACAATTGACACCAGTGAAAGGTAAACCAATGTTTAAAACCTTAGGCCACAAACTCTGCCGGAAAACTATTGGTAGCATAGGTAATGTTAACGTTTGGCAACATTTCCAATACAGAGAATTAACTGAGAACATGCAGCAATCTGCAGATCTCACTTATGCCAACATCTTAAAAAGTATTAGAGTTGGTGTATTATCGCAAGAAGCACAAGTTGTATTGAAAAACCGACATATACATGCACTTTATGGCGATAATGCATGTGTAACTGATGTTATGAAACAAATAGCGCACAAAGATGTCAATTGTATGGCCTTAATGCCAACTTTTGAAAGCTGTTTCAAATTCAATGAAACAATATTAAAGAAAGAAATGCAACCAATAATAGAAATTAGTGCCAAAGACAAACTAGGCGTACAGGGTATGACAGTACCCAAGTGTGAGCAAGCCACAACAAGACTAAATCATTTAGAAAATGCAATCTCCAACACAGCTGGGTTGGAAAAAATATTGAAATTATCCTTAAATTGTAGAGTAATGCTTAAACGTAATCTTGACGTAGAGCAAGGGCTAGTTAATGGAGCACTGGGCACAGTTGTTGGCTTTCAATCATACCCAAGTGATGATGGCATTCAGTTTGTAAATGTTCACTTTGATAAAGTTTCAGAAGTGAAAAGGATAGGGCGCTCAATTGCTCGATTCCTTCTCTTCAAAGACATGTATGTACGTAGAGAGCAATTTTCTCTAACTCTTGCATATGCAGTTACCATTCATAAATCCCATGGTTTTACCCTAGACAAAGCATTGATAGATATAGGAAACACAGTATTTAAGGAAGGCATGAGCCATGTAGCATTATCACGCTTACGTACACTTGACGGTCTATTGCTAATAAACTTTGATTCAAGTAAAGTCAAAGCTGATATTCTTTGCATTATAGAATATAATAGATTGCGTTCACTGTACACCCCTCATGCAGAAATGCAACAGAATTCAACAGCAGGTGTGTAAGGAATTCCATGTCATAGATGGCGCGCACTTTGGTGACCCATCCTTTTTCCCCCTGCATTTCGGGGTTTTTCCACTTCTGTGCCAGACAGCACCTGGCCGCCACCAACATGATCCGTAGCATGTGATCCTGGGTGTCTTCCTGCCCCTCTCCGGAGTCAATTCTAAAAGAGGAGAAGCCAAGGGCAGGCGGGTCGTTCAATCCCATCAACCCCTTTGATCCACATTAACACCTCACCCCAGTACTTTTGGACCATGGGGCACCCCCACCACATGTGAATGTAGTCCCCCCTCGCTGTCTTGCATTTCCAGCAATGTGGGTTGTATCCCGGCCTCATTCCAGCAATCCTCTGTGGGGGGCAATGCCAGCGGTGCAGGACTTCTAGGGCCTGGTGGCGATATGGGAGGGAGGCCGTGGATCTGTTAGCCCGCCTGTACATCGCCGCCCACCTTTCGTCATGGAATTTCTTCTCCCAGGTCCTTCTCCCATTGTGTACGTGCCGGGAGTGGGTCTCTTGGGACAGAGAACAGGAAGAGTTTGTAGAGGCATGATATTATCCCCTTAGAGCCTCTGGCAGAGAGGAGGAGTCTCTCGAAGTCTGTAAGGTCCCTCCTGAGGGTATCCCCCATGATGGTTCCGTGAGAACTCCCTTGAGTTGGAGATAACGGAAAGGGGACAGGGTACCTATTCCCAGGGCCGCCTCT
Source organism: Ambystoma mexicanum (assembly GCF_040938575.1). NCBI lineage: Eukaryota > Metazoa > Chordata > Amphibia > Caudata > Ambystomatidae > Ambystoma > Ambystoma mexicanum. Next base: position 711,578,179 of record NC_090923.1, on the reverse strand, counting down.
AGATCTTTCAAGGGTAAGAACATGTCCCCCACCCAAAGGTGGCCAGTCCTGCTAAGGCCAGCTTCAAACCACTTTTGGTATGCTGCTGGTTCTGCTATCTTGGCTAAGAAGGGGGGGGCCAAATGCAGCTCAGCGGAGAGGGCCAGGTCATGAGCCAGCGATAGTAACCTCCCTCCCTCCACAGGGACCACAGCACCCTCAGGACTGGATGGTTCAAGACACTTCTCGGGATCTTTTTCCTTGGGACCCAGAGCCACTCCTCCACTGTGACGGGTGCGAGAACCCTATTATCCATAGCCACCCATTGTTTCTCCGTACCTGGGGTAAAGTGGTCGATCAAGATTCTCAGCTGGGAAGCCCTATGGTATGTTTCCAAGTCGGGGTATCCCACTCCGCCGTCTTCCTTCGGCCTGGTCAGTACCTCGTAAGAGATCCTATGTTTTTTACCCGCCTAGAGGAAGTTGAGAAGTACTCACTTCGTTTCCGTGAAGAATGTTTTAGGGACCAGTACCGGGAGCATCTGGAAGAGGAATAGGAACTTGGGGAGGATAACCATTTTTATGAGATTAAGGCGTGCCATCCAGGAGAGACCCAACCCCGCCCATCTTTCCGCGTCTTTTCTGATTGCTGAAGGGGGGGGGTTGGCCGAATATAGGTCCTTATGCTCACGCATCACCTGGGCCCCCAGATACCGGAACCCCTCCTTCCGCCGAGCAAAGGGGAGCCCTCCCACATAGGCTGCCTCTGGGTCCAACAGGTTACCCCCATGAATGCCACCGACTTCTCCAGGTTGACCTTGTAGCCGGACAGTTCTCTGTAACGTGCAAGACCCTGTAGCATCCTGGGGAACCTCTGGGATGGCTTTGTGATGTATAGCAGAGCATCGTCTGCGAAGAGGCAGATTTTGCAATGTGTATCACCTATCTGTACCCCACTGATGGCTTCGTCATTGCAGACCGAGATTGCCCATGGTTCCATTACAAGTGCATAAATTAACGGGGACAGTGGGCAACCCTGTCGTGTGCCGCGCTCGAGGGGGAACACTCTGGGCTCCATTCCATTCGCTACTACCCTGGCGGAGGGCGAGGAATAAAGTGCGGACATCCATCCAAGCCACTTCGGGCCCATGCCCATTGTCTTGAAAACCTCCCCCATGAAAGCCCAACTGACCCTGTCAAAGGCCTTCTCCGTGTCGAGGGCCAGTAGGAGCGCGCCTTCATCCCGAACCACCCTGGATGTGAGCACGTGGAGAGTCTTCCGCATGTTGTCGGAGCCCTGTCTATTTAGAACGAATCCTGCTTGGTCAGGATGTATCAGGCGAGGAAGGCAGCGCTCTAATCTGGAGGCCAGGATTCTTGCGAAGATTTTGGCGTCCAGGTTTAGGAGCGAAATAGGTCTATAAGACCCGCATTCCGTCAGGTCTTTGCCGGGTTTAGGTATGACGGTGTTGAGGGCCTGTAAGAACGTCGGGGGAATTGAATCTTGGTTCTTGATTTGGTTAAATAGTTTGGCTAGTGGCTTTAGGACAGATTGGGTCTGCTTATAGAAGTCCGCCGTATAGCCATCACCCCCCGGTGCCTTTCCTGCTTTCAGTCTTTTGATGGCACCCTCCTCCTCCGATATCTCCCCCTCCAGGGCCTCTAGCTCTACTTCTGACAGCTTGGGCAGAGGGTGTTCTGCCAGGTAGGTGCGAATGTCATCTAGTGATTCGCCTGCCTGTCTGGAGTAGAGTGTGCTATAGCAGTCGGCAAAGCATTCCACTATTTCCTCCCGACCTTTATGGGTCCCGCCTACCCCGTCCCTAAGATGGGGGACTCCTCTCTCGGCTCTACAGCCTCGGGTTCTCCGTGCCAAAAGTGTCCCAACCCTATCCCCCCGTTCGTAGTACCTTTGCTTAGTGTATCGCATTTTCTTAACGACTTCCCCTATAAGGACTGTATGGAGTTCCTGTCTTTTGCCTTGCATCTCCTCCAAGAGTGCTCCGCGGTCCACCCCTGGGAGACCCAGCTTGGCTCGCAGCCCGCCCAACTCTGTGCAGATTCTATTTTCGATGAGGCCCCTCTCCCGTTTACGCCTTGATCCTTCTGCAATAAGGAGGCCCCTGAAGGTGGCTTTTGCCGCCTCCCATACCATGGACATATCAGTCTCACCAGTGTCATTTATCTCAAAGTAAGCCGCCATTTCCTTACCCATGAAGTCCCAGAATACAGAATCCCTGAGAAGTGTGTCATTGCATCACCATTGGCAAGATCTTGGGGAGATGGGCAACGTCCAGTTAGCAATGAGTAGTTCATGGTCGGACCATGTGATGGCTTCTACCTTTGGTTGTTCCACCCCCCCATTCTCCTCTTCAGAAATCAACAGGAGGTCAATCCTGGTATAGGTACAGTGCGGGGGTGAGAAAAAGGTGTATCCGCCCTGGCCCGGATTTGCTTTGTGCCAGACGTCCACCCAGTAGTGTTCCCTCAGGAGGGTTTGCAGGGCCAGGTTGTCTTTAGAGGTCGCCTTGGGTGCCCCCTCTTTCGCAGACCACCAGTCTAGGCAGGGATCTGATATCAGGTTTAAATCCCCTCCCAGTATCATGGCGCCCTCTGCACATTCATCCATGATATTAAAGATCTGGGTTAGGAAATGTATCTGTCCCGAGTTGGGTGCGTATAAAGTGGCCAGGGTGATGCGTTCCCCCTCGTAGGTTCCCTTGATACCCAGGAATCGGCCCCCAAAGCCCCTCTTGGTCTCTACTCCCGTAAGGCGGAACATCTTGCTAAGAAGGATGCCAACCCCTTCCTTCTTTGAGCTCCTATGGGAGGCCCAGTAGTTGCTACCAATCTCTTTCCCCTTTATTTTTGACTCTTTTCCTTGCCTGTAGTGTGTTTCCTGTAGGAAAAGGACCCTCAGGTGGTGTTTGCGGAACACATTACTCGTAAGGGACCTTTTGTTCTGGGAGTTAAGGCCCTTGACATTTAGCGTGCCTATTTTCCCTTCAATCATTATCATCTTTCATTTTGTGCTCTATAAACCCCTCCAAGTGGCCGCTATCTAGAACCTGCTGTAAAATCAGTGACCATGACTTGAGCTGGATTACCCCCATTCCCTTCACCCCATCAGAAACTCCAACCCCGCTCCCCCTCCCTCCCTCCCTCCGTCCCCCTTACCCGTGTTGTAGTGAGTTCGCCACCTGCTCCCCAAAGGGGGTTGAAGCTAGCAATGAACCGCCAGGGTCGCTACCCCGGCCCCGGGAAAAAACATTTTTGGTATGACACCTTGCTCGTGCCTCTCAACGGTACATGTCGACCCTCTAGTGTTGATGAAGGGAATCCAGTGACAGTGCCCCCATCCTTAACCATCTTCCAACCTTGGTAGCTGACCAGGAGCTCCCAACTCTCTGAGTATGTCACTGTGCCGGGTCGCGTGCCGCCAGCAGTTCTCCGGGGCAAATCGGGAAGTGTCACACCATAAAACCACATAACAGCCTCAAAAATGGGCAACATTGCAACTCGGACCTGGGTCGTTTGAATTAGGAACGCCACGCAAATTGTGGGGAAAACATATTGTGCCCAGAGAGATCCATGAAAGTACGATGACTAGGGGAGGGCCTAAACCGGGCCATGGCCTAGAGACTCAGCCTTGAGTGCTCCATGCGTGCTCACGTGGGGTCCCCTCGTTCCGTAGAAGGGTGTCTGGTCTTCCAAAACTTGCGTGATCCCTTGACTTTGAGTTTCCCGTGAGAGGGGTCCTGGCCCCGTGGAACATGACTGCAATCTCACTGGGTTCCACCCTGATCTCAGGATGATCCCACGTGGTCTCCCATAAGGTCATCAGCGGCCCTCTGAATGTCTGTTTCCATGACCAGTTGATATCTCTGGCCCTGCCACTCGAACGCGAGGTAGAACGGGTGACCCCAGCAATATCGCACTCCCTTTTCTTGAAGCCATCTTGTGATGGAGCCGCATTTTTTTCTCATCTGAAGCGTGAGGGCGAAGAGGCCTTGGTATATTGTCACTCTGGAGATACCGTGTTGGATATCGCGCAAGGTTCTTGCCCTCTCCAGAACCCTAGCTTTGTCTCTGTAATAGTGAAATCTTGCCAGGACCGAGCGTGGGCCCCTGCCTCCGCCCCCAGCTCGGTGAACCCTGTCGAGGAGAAGAGTTTCACCTGAGTCTGACCCCAGGACAATTCCGATGATGTCTTGAACTTTACTTTCCAGTCCCATCGGAGTTTCTCCCTCGATCTCCTCGAGGCCAAACATTCTCAAATTATTCCTCCTCTCCTGATTTTCCATATCGACCTGGAGCCGGAGATCTTCCTTGCGGCGTTGCAGTTCCTTGATTCTGGTGTCCATTTACATTTCGAGGAGGTCTGTTGACACTTGATTGTTCTCGACCCCCTCCATTCAGTCCTCTAATGTGGAAACCTTGGCCGTGAGGTCAGCCAATTTGGCCCCCACATCTGTCCTCATGCCTCGGATCTCCTCGAGGATCATTTGGATGTTACATTGCGTAGCGTTCATATCTGGGGGCTGTGCAGTGGTAGGGCCGGTTTCCATCGTGTGGTGTCTTGGGGTCCAGCCTGAGTTATTACCTTGTGTCACCTCCGTGTGGTGGGCCCCTGCGCTGGGGCAGTGCTCGCAGGAGTATGTCAATGGAGGTATGGATTCTGAGGGAGCCTCCCAGGCGAAGAGTGGAGCTGTTTATAGGCCTGTTATTATCATACGGCGATCTTGTGGGGCAGCACCCTTGGCGTGAGGCAGAGTGTTTTTGATAGACACGGGCCCTAGGCTGGCCCTGCAGCTTGGTGCGGAGCGTGGACCCCGGGGCTTTGGGACCAGACACCTGCAGGTGGGGCCTGTCCAGGCTAATGAGCGGGGTGAGAGGTGGGGGGGGCCCAGGTGTGCTCCCGCGACGGCCGGAGCCTGTCCCCGGTGTTCGTGTGGGCTCCTCTGCCCGCTATTACTGTCCCCAGAGAGTCAAACGGGGTAGGCCCCGCTATGGGAGAGGCGGTGGTGTTCAGTGATGGAAAGGGCTGCCGGGGCCGGCCCCCAATAACTTACAGACAATGATAGTTGTTTGCGGGTGGGCGGGACACTACGGAGGGGCCCGGCGCGCGCTCCCGCGTCGGCCCGGGCCAATTTGTGTCAACAGTACCTGGGTCAGTGGGGGAGACACGGCTCCCCGGGTGCTCCGTATGGCGGGACGCCAAGGACACTGCGCTCGTCGTTCCTCTGGTGTCGTTGGCCGAGCAGCGCTACTCTCCTGGGGAGGGAGGGGGGGCGAACCTCTGGTCGGCGGCAGGGGTCCTCAGGAGGCCCGCCCAGGCCCGTGTAGAGTTGGGCAGCGCTTGTCAGGCGGGCGGACGCAGGCAGAGGGCCCGGCCCCTCCTCCCTCAGCACGGCTGACAAGCGTGCGGCTCTCGACGTGGAGCCACCACGGGAGAATTTGGGGGAGGGCCGCCGCCAGCAAGGAGCTAGCGAGAGAACGGGGGCACCTCCGGAGTCCACGCAAAGTCCCCCGTGCTCCAGAACAGTTTCTCTTCACGAATTCGGTTGGGAGTCAGGGTTCGTGGATCATTAAGGTACGACTTGTAGCTTGTTTCCCGGGGCCATACGGGGAGCTTAAAGTTCAGGCAGCCATCTTGCCTGCACCCCCTGGTGGCCTCCACAAAGGTTTTTTTTTATCCGACAAGGATTGTTTTTTTTCCCCAGACCCAATGATTAGAAAAGCAAACACAGAAACTGAGCGCAATGCACAGTATACTGGTTTGTAAACTAAATATGATGGTAAAAAAAGGTTAACTGTCTATTATGCAATGTAGTAAATTTGCAAAAAATGCAAACACTAACACACCTTTTTCTTTTATCACAGAAATGGAAAAAGTGATACTTCTGCCAAGTACGATAGCCACTTAAAAAATGTATGTTGATTCTGAACAAAGTAAGGAGTATGTATATTGGCAGTCATTTTCTACACATGGGAATCTACAGGTCTAATATATGGTACTAATATGCTGCAGTGCCTGTAGGTTGGCCTTTGCATCTTCGGTGAGTAACCTACCACCTACGCCTTACGATCAAGGTACAAGGAGTATAGTTCCTATCCACAACCATCGCTGCATATCAAAACCATGGTCCTGGCTACATAAAAATTTACTTTTTGGACCATCGTCTGCAGCCATGAAGCTAACACACTAGGGCGTCAACACAACTAGCGCATTACACCACACCCATATTGACTTGTAACTCCACTGCTTATGACTTCAGTCTTAGGTGCATGGGCTTTGGCCATGCACCCAAGAGTGAAGGGTCCCTCCACAAACACCTCAGTAATGTGTGGTAGTGGGGCTTTTTCTATAGGTGTGATATCCTTCAGTGCTTCTGGCCAGAGGCTTCACTCCTAGCTGTATGTCCATAGATCTTGCATGGGATGGGTGTACAGTGGCTTGCATGTCTAGTACTTATAACTTTGTCCTCGGGTGCATGGCCTTTGGCCATGCACCCAACCAAGACTGGACGCACTCCCCACTACTAGCATGCAGGTAGGGACTTTTTAGGAATATTATTTTCACATGTGATGTCATCAGTGATGTCCTGGATGTTAGTCTTAGCAATGCACGTAGATGGTGCGAGTTATGGTTGCTTAGCTTACCATAATGGGGGAATGTGCAGTGGTTTTTGGTTGCACTGTGAAGTAAAACATTCCTTTAGTGACATTTTTTTACTGAATGTACCGACGGCCATGCATCCAAGACTCTAGGCCCTGGCCACAACCACGGTAGCATGTGCCACCCATGGCGGCGTACTGATAAATTCAATAACCATAGGAAAAAAGTATAGCAATTACGGCATGGTGTCAATTTCAATGTTCCCTAACACCACACGTGTCCTTACAACTGTAATAACTCCCCCGTGCACTGCACAGGCTGAAATACTGGCCTTATTGGACCCCTCATTTTCTGTGCGTACAAGGAGGCCATAGAACATACATCATTAAGAAGGTATAAGTGTATTATTGGGTCATGGCCTTCGGCCATGCCCCCAAGAGTGCAGGGTCTCCCCACAACCACCTCAGTGATGTGTGGTGGTGGGGGTTATTCTATATGTGTGTTATCCTTCAGTGCTTCTGGCGAGAGGCTTCACTCCTAGCTGTATGTCCGTACATTTTACTTGGGATGGGTGTGCAGTGGCTTCCACGTCTAGTACTTATCACTTTGTTCTTGGGTGCATGGCCTTTGGCCATGCACCCAAGACTGCATGCACTCCCCACATCTTGCCAATCAAAACGCAACACTACGGGTGTATGCATGGGTGGCACATGCAGCGGTGGTTGTGGCCAGGGCCTACAGTCTTGGAAGTAAGGCCTTCGGCCGACGGCCATGCATCCAAGACTCTAGGCCCTGGCAACAACCACTGTAGCATTTGACACCCATGGCGGCGTACTAATGAATATAATAATAGCCATCGGAAAAAATAATGCATTCATGGCATGTTGTCAATTTCAATGTTGTGTGTGCTTTCAACAGTTACAAGTTTCCTGTCCACTGCATGGACTGAAGTGCTATCGTTATTACACCCCACATTTACTGTGCGTACAAGGTGTCCATATAAATTACATCATGAAGACCGACCCCCAGAACAAATGCATTGATCACCCATGTCTTACTGTCTGAACCTTTCCCAAGGCTCTGTGACACAGCAAAAGAGTTTTATGAATAGAGCATGTTTACGCTGGTTGTTGCTCCGCTTTCGGCGGATCCAAGATGACGGGCGCATCCAAACAATCTGGCGCATCCAAACAATCTGGCGCAAAACACATCTCGCAGCAGCCAATGGGCAGAGACGTCACGTGTCCGCGGTCATGACGCCAGCCCCTTAGCCAATCGGTATCTTGTTCGTGGACCGAACAGGGAAGTGTGACCGCGGAGCAGACGTAGATATCACTAATTTTTCCAGACCTACTTTTTGATAATTATAAAGAAAAATACTGCACAGATGGTCACGAAATTTACAAAAGCACGCTTTCTGGGCCAAGCCCCTGTACCTGCCGCAGATTTCGTTAAAATCCATCCAGCGGTTTGACCTGTAGCCGTGCGCAAGGTTTTTCCCCCATTCAGTCTTTGCAGAGTTTGGTGAGGATTCGTCCAGGGGCAGCAAAGTTATAAGCCGCCCAAAAAGTGCTCTTCCTATGGAAACAGCAACTTAACCATAACTACACGGCCACTAGCGTGTACATTCTAATCCACTTCTGACTATATTTTGTTTTCCCGCCTCCCTCCGTTACCTTTTCCCTTACTTGTTGTAAGGTATATACTTTTGCCAAGGCATTTAATCTTTTTCACTCACCGTTCCCATGTTTCCTCTCTGGATGCTCGGGATCACCGACTTAGTCACCGCCTCTCCTGCCATTCACCCGCTTAGCTGCCTGTAGGAGTGGGAAGGGGTTATGTGAGGAACACATGTCCCTTCAGACCTCTGTCTGCAGATTCTACTTTTATTCTAACCACTGTCTACGGGGAGCTTCACGGTCTACTTAGCTGGACGGCTAAGGACTTGTGATATTGCAGAGGATCTAGAGTTACTTTATGTTGACGGTTAATGGGTGTCTTATTCTAATCGATAACCATCTGATCTCTGCTACCAAGTGTGCTCGGAGACCCCCAACTGGCCCATAGAGTCAGGGTTTGCTCAGAAGCACTTTAAGACAAGATAGCAGCACCCTGGAGATGGATGGGGGTGCAGATTAATACTCCAACACCAAATCAATAATGACAACTCAATTGTTTGGGAAAAGGAGTCTGTTTAATGACAAGTGCAAAAAACGGGGAGTCTCATGAATATCAGCGGATGTGCGCTCTTCCTTCTCACTTCACAACTCCAACGAACTTCATAAAAACACCTCATTTATACCAAAAACTCGTCATCACTGACACAACGCTTAAACGTTGGCAAACAATTCTATTGGTTTGGAAAAGGTAACTTTACTATAGGTACTATATCTGTATATGGTAACGGAGTAAGGGGATTCGGTAAACACTGTCAGTTGGGGCATCTAAGCCCTACCTTCAAACTGGCTAATGTAGATGTCACTAAAGGTACGACGTCCCATTGGTTCTACTAACTATAGGACCCTAGATTACTTGGTCCATTGTGATTGGGTTGGCGATAACCCCACTCGTACCTTTCCACTTTCCTTAGCAGCACGCAGAATGGTCAGCCAGGTGCAGGGTGCCCCTTAGTTCCACTTGCCTCCCTCCAATTATTGTTACAATCAGTCATCACTTTAGTGGCCATGTGTCAATTATTTCACCGTGGTTGGCCTCGAGACTGCATCTCCTGTCTGGAAGAGTCCTAATATCTTCTCCTGGCCTGTTGTCTTACTTCTGCTCGCTCAGCTGATCACGTGATTCAGACACTGTGAATTTGCCTTTCCTTCATCAGTTTGTGTATTTGATTTTCGTTTCACCCACCACCTGCCTTCTGCTTCTTATCATGACCTTCCAGAGCAGTATATTCTGTTCTTTGCTTCAATTAATTGTAGCTACTGTTCGTTCATCTTGACAGATACGACCTTGGGTCTCCCGGCACGATTTGCCTCTGCTGAGTTTCGTTTCTGCCGCTTTATTCTTGATTTTGCTAAATATGAAACTCTTCTCGTGTGGCCTTTTAGTAACCTTTTGGTTGATTCTGCTTCTTGTGTAAAGTGGAAATATACTTATTTCGCCCTTTCACTTTGGGTTCATGATGTCCTTTATTCATGGCGTTTCGTCTCTTTTTATCATTCTCAGGTCGTTATGTCTTCTATATGTGAGTCAGTCCAGGTTCTTGTGATGCCACCATTCGTCTTCCATTAAGACCTTTTTGGTTTCTTCAGGGACTGCATTTAGACGACCTTCATTTCTTTTTATTGGTTGATATGGCTTTCTCAATGGGTACCTTACTGTCCATGGTTTCATTGGTATCAGTACTTCAATAGGTGCTAAATGATTGGTGTATCTTGATGTTGGCGAGGAGTTCCCTGGGATATTCTATGTAGATGTTAAAGATAACAGGGGACAGGATGGATCCTTTTGGCACTTTGTAGGCTATTTGGTGTTGCTGGGATCTAGTGTGCTCCGTTTGTATGAGTTTGTCTCTGATGGAGATGTAGCAGGGTAACCACTGGAGGACTGTTCCTCATATTCGTACGTGTGTGGCAAGGATGTTGAGGAGGACTTTGTGGTCAATGGTATCGAAGGCGGCAGAGAGATTGAGTAAGCAGGGGTCTCACTTGTCCATGATTTATGGTGCCATCAATAACCTGGATAGTGGCGGTGTCTGTGCTGCATCATGGTCTGAAACCAGGTTGGTAGTCATGTAGGAGATTGTGTTGATCCTTTCTTGCAGTTGTCTTCTCAATCACTTAGCCGAGTGTCATGCACCCATATGGGCACCGCATATGGTATCGATGGCGATGTGTTGGCCATTAATTGTGCCATTATGTGTTTTTCCGTCTGACTGGGTGTCGCTCTAGTCTTTTGCAAACCTGCTTCTGCATTTCGCTTCCTTGGGTAATACGCTGTTTGTAATTTCTGCTTAGTGCCGCTGCACTCCTATCTCTTTATTTTTCCTTTTTGGCTCGCCCAGGTCTCACCCTGCGCCTCTCAGCTGTTTCGCTGTCTTCTCCCCTCGCTTTCCTTCCCTGTCGCTGGCTTCTCTGTTGCTCTCTTTTTTCCCTTGTTCCCTTGTCTTCTTGCTTACCTCTTTTGTGTCCCGCTGTCAGAACGCCACAACTTTGTCTTGCTTCCCACTCTGCAGTCGCACTCCCTTTGACCCCAGAGCTGATCCCTAGGCTGTCCGGCGCCTTAGATTTATTTGCGGCTGAGTCCGAAGGCATCTCAGACATGAACCCAAATTCCACCGGATAGCAAGTCAGACCTCATTGGCTCCAACGGTCCCCTGCTGAAGACAAACTACAGCACCAGAGAAACTATCTCTTCAAAATCCTGTTTTTTTTGTTGTGCCTTCTGGCTTTTTCCCCCATTTCTGGGCCGTCCCGGAAGGTGTCAGCTGAACTTGCCTTATTCTGGAGGTGGGGGGGGTCACATTGGCGACCTCCCGTGGCAGGCCGTACCTACACAAAAAAAGGAGGAAACCTATGGAGAAAGAAGTCGTCCATCACAGAAGATAGGAGTACAGGTGAGGAGGGGGAGGAATTGTGGAATTCTGAGGAAGAGGAACAAGTTGACACAGAGAAAGGATAGATGCATGATGGGGCTAGTGTTGGTCAGTTCATCCAGATCAAGTGTGGATTTCTTCAGTAGTGGGAGGATTTGTCACATTTTCAGTGCTCCTGTGAAGATGACTCATGTGAGTGATGCATTGGTGTTGAAAACTGGTCTGAGTGCACCACTTGTGATTGCTCTCACAACGGAAGAGGGCAGATGACATCTTTGTAGTGGGTGGGTTTGACAGCTGCAAGCATGTTGTTTAGGCATTCTTTAGTACTTTTCTTGAATTTGACCCATCTTGATACTTGGTGAGCTGGTATGGGTGCAGAGTTTGGAGCTGTCAATGTTATCTTGTCTGTGAAGAAGTTGTTGATGGTGTATTTGCCAGTGGATTGCTTTATTGCACTGTCCGGCAGGGGGTTGATACAGTGCTTCATGGTTTGGAAGACCCCTTTCCAGAATGGTTGTTTTGTAGTAGTTTGCTTTGGCAACAAGGGGACTGCCTGCTGAACGGAGGGCTTTTAAGTGATGAGTTCTTCTAGTTTGTGGGATTTTCTCCATCATTTTTCTTATCTGCGTGTGGTGTTCTTGCTGTCGATGAATTCCTGTGTGTGCCAAGCCGTGACGGGCTTATGTTTGTTAGCTGAGGTTTCAGTGACTAATGGGTGTTTGTGGTTTCAGTTATGGTGTGGTTGAATGCGCTGAGATGGGTGTTGGCATTCTCCAATGGGTCGGACTTAGAGGCAACGTTAATGAGGTTTACTTTCAGTGCATCCTTGGGGAAGTTCTTGAAGGAAATGGGGCGTCTTGGGTGGCTTTGGTTGGTCCTGATGTAGGAGAGGTGTGTGGTGAAGCAGGATAGGTTTGGCTGCCTGGACTGTCCAGTCCGATGATGGAGTGGTGCTGTGTACCAGGTAGTGCATGTTGCCCTTGTAGTGGGTTTGTTCTTTGACAAGTTGCTTGATTATCCATGGTATTGAGCAGTTCAAGCATAGTCTGTCTGGGTTGCTTGATTGCATAGCACAAAGAAAGTTTGAGGTCTCCAAGGACGATGTTTGTTGTGGTGTTAATGAAAGCTGTTGGGATGAACTCTGTGATTTAGTGGTAAAGGCCTTGTTAGTTTGGTAAATGTCTGAGCCAGAACTGACAAGCAAGAAGTTCCCTGGATCGAGATGGGGGTGTTCTTTTGGACAGTGCAATGAGAAGAAGAGTCTGAGGAGGTGGAAGGAGAAAATAAGGAATAGGTAGGTGAATATCAGGAGGTCATGGCAGAAAAAATAAAAAGGAGGTTGGTGATCCTCGGGTGTAGGTGTTAGGAGAACTGGAGAAGAACAGCAGCATAGGGTGGTTGAAGCCCAGGGAGGCCAGGAGGATTAGGGTAAGGCATTATCCAAAGGGGTTGGGCCCACAGTGAGGGCGGAAACAAGCAGGTATCAGAGCAGCTACGAAGGAAAAGAGCAGATAAGAACCAGAGAGGTGCTGAAAAGGGTAAGAATCCAGACCCTATAAGAGGGAGGATATGAGTCCCCACTCAAGCAACCTTTGGTGGTGGGAGAGGAACTGTCCCTCTTGGTCCACCTTTTATCAGCATTTGTTGGGAGGAATCCAGTGACACTTACAGGAGTGGTCTGAAGGCGGAAAAAATAAACAGAGAAAAAGGGTGCAGGAACATGACTCCTGAAATCAAGAGGAGAAATTGGAGTGACTGATGGCGGAATGATGCAGGAACCCCTTAAGCCTGTTCTTTAGAGATTTGCACTACAGCTTGCAACATTTTCTTTCTTCAGCATGGCATTTTTTACTCGAACAAGAGTCGAGGCAAATCTGTGTTCTTCCAGTGGCATTGCATGTTTTACTGGTGTTAAGTCAACATGAGTGTTCTTACATTTTGGGTGGAGGTATACATGCATCCAAACAAGGAAATTGATCTCTTACTGTAGCATTATATGTTATACTGGCATTTTTGGGAAAACCCAATTTGATGCATTTATTACATGGCTAGAATGCCATTTTGGGGAAAGCCAGTCTAGCCATATCTTTCTGTGGTATGACATTTTTTTACTGAGCATTTATGCTTGCTTTATCATAATAGTTGTTCTTATGTGTCTAGACTGGCCTACATTGGAGCCAGTTTGGACATGGTTTCTTATTGTGGCATTGTATTTTTAATGGCACAGCCAACAGGAGCATGTTATGTGGGGGTACTGGCATATATTGGCAGAGCCAGCTTTGACATGTTTTCTTATAGTATCATGTGACCTTTTTTGTTGTTCATTTACCCACCCTTCACATATGTGCTTGGAACAACAGGTTTGCAGGCAGAGTATTGCAAGTACTCTTCTTTTCGGACTTTGGGTGCAGCACTAAAATGGCAATGCAGAAGCCCTCCATTCGTAAGTAGAATTAAAGGTTTTCAATGTTGGTAATCTGGTTTTGTAACACCGCAAACCTCTACAAACCATGTATTGGTAGAATGTGTACATGGAATTGAAAAATTATAATTGATTAAAACCGGGAGAGAGCAATGCTAGTAATGTGTAGAAATAAGAACTTGAAATGTTTTGTCCCTCTTGAGTTATGCAATCACTTGGGAGAGATACAGGAATATGATCAGCTATCAGTATTTGCCAAGGCACTAATCAAACCCATTTTAACCTCCACTCAAGGCTCTGAAGTAGATAAATATTGGAGATGTGTGGCTTTGTTTTTGCAGAAATAATGTAGTCCATGAAACAACCGCAAACGGTACATCACAACCTACAGAGTGGTTACCCTGAAGGTAACTTGTATCAGTTAAGAATGCAAAAGGTAACTTACTGATTTTCTCCACCATCGACCATACGAACATATGTTCTGTGGTAAAATATTCTCCCTAGCTTTCCCCTATTCCTATAACTGACTACCCGCCCCTGCTTCCCTCCCCCCATTCTCCTGCTAAATGCGATTTCGCTCTCTAGTCATGTGGAAATAGAATGGCAGATCCACATAAAGAGGGAATTTGGGTTCATAAACATCCTGTGATAATATTGGCCTTGACACACTGATAATAACGCTACATATGATGATCCATTCTTGTACGAAATGTACATCACGTTAGTGATATCATAACCATATTTTTCTCAGTGTACTGAGGGACCTTGCTATGTGATGCCACTTCCTGCGATGAAAGGTTGTGTGCCATTACTTCCTGTGATGTCATTTTGAGGCTGAGGTCAAATGACATTACACCACTTCCTATTATATCACTTGGGACGGGGTCCAATGTCATCACTTCCTATGTCATCGGAGAGGTCAATGGTCATGTGATGTCACTTCCGCTGACATCCCTGATGTACAGATTTCCGAACCGCAGACTTTGAGTAATGCAGCAACAAAGAGATATGAGGCACAGTCAATGCATTTTGTATAACTTGGGGCAGAGGTAATGGATGATAATTTGTTTGAAAAGAATGTGAAGAAAGGGAAAACACCCCTCAAATAGATCACCATAAGCTTGTCGTAGTAATACAATTTGAGAGGTTAGGTGTTGCTTGTTTGAGGCTAATGGCCAGAAGTTGGCACACACAACATCCAACTGTGTCTAAAGATTTAGAAGAACAACATATACATTTGGCTATTGAAATGGCAAAGAGAAGCACATAACATCACAGTATACAGTAAAAATGTCCACGATTTAATGTCATCTTACATTTAATTCACTCCTTAAATAATAACCAACAATGGAAAAAAGTTGACAGACTAGGCAGCAGCCGATCTGAGCTCCAGAGTACTAAATATACATGTTCTTGAAATGTTCAGTACAATTGATAAACCAGGACAAACTAATATAAAATAAAGAACAGAATTCCAAAATAATGTATACACTTTTTTTTTTAAGAAGAGGTAAATGTGGAGGCTTGAGTGGTGGCAGAAGACAGGCTTGGAAAGCTGCTTTCAGGCGTTCTTCTGTGTGAAGATCATCCAGTCGGGGACCTGAGAAATTATGTACCATTGTCAAAACTGATGGCATTTGTATACCACACAGACACCAGTACATAAAATAAATAATTAAGAGATAGAGATGCTTTTATGTGATTATAATACATGGCAGCCTGCAATATCTGTATAAAAGCCTAGAAGTCATTTTCTTATTCAGTTGTGGCGTCACAATGCCTGCTGCTTGAGCAACATAGTGCAAAATTCCAGCTTTCGCTCCCACACTGAGAGCTGAGACATGCTTTTCAAATTCCTTGTTTCGGAAATAGTTTTCTGTGACAAATTACAACCATTAACTGACACAGTAAAGTGATTTGCCACAAAGATATTTACTCCCAATGCGGTATAGGTCATCTATCTAGTGCAGGAAACAGTACATATCCCAAAAGACTGGTACTTCGTAAAGCCACAGTGTGGCTGTGGCAGAGCCAGCCACATGCATCTAACCGACATTGTTGTTGTAATTGTTTATTCATTTATAGTGCGCACCGGGCCGTGGGCATCTGGGCGCAGAGCAGGTTACATATGACAGGATATCAAAGTACAGAAATATACAATAAGCAGATATATACAGAAATGTACAGGTTAATGTGGCATCAATGCGCATATATACAATGGAATAGAATCCTAGGTTACTGTATTAAATATCGGAATAGTTTGCAGTGAGAAGTAGCAGGAAA
This sequence comes from Ambystoma mexicanum, assembly GCF_040938575.1. Lineage (NCBI taxonomy): Eukaryota > Metazoa > Chordata > Amphibia > Caudata > Ambystomatidae > Ambystoma > Ambystoma mexicanum. The sequence goes on along the minus strand of NC_090923.1, from coordinate 711,562,325 downwards.
CAGCCCGGGGTCATTGGTTTCGGGATTGTAGCCATTTCTTGGCATTAGATTTGAAGCAGTGGAAGGGAGATATGGCTCTTATTGAGTCACGGATAGAGTTCCATAGCTGCGCAGGCAGGACTGGGAAGCTGGCACCTCCTGTTTTGTTCTAGTTTGAACTTGGGTATTCTGAGACTGTTGTATTGTGCTGCTCTGATAAGTCGTTTAAAGGTGTGTTTGGTAAATCTGTCGGTGAGGTATAGGGGAGCCTTGTTGGACAGACATTTATGAGTGAGGTTGAGTGATTTGAGCTAAATTCTCTAGTTTATGCAGAGCCAGTTGGTGTCTTGGCTCACGTGAGATATGCACTGAGATTTAGGAATGCCTAGGGCTGCTATTAGGGCATTGTTTTGGATTGTCTGTAGTTTAGTGGTGTTACATTTGCTGGTGCCTAGGTATAAGACATTGCAATAGTCCACTTTGGATAGAATTAAGGCCCTTGCAATTGGGATGCAGTTTATCGTGGACAGAAATGGTTTGCACGCATAAATCAGTTGTATAGGGTAGAGAGTTTAGTCAGTCTGTTAGGGGACCCAATGATTAAAAGCTCTGTTTTTTCGTCGTTGAGGCATAGGCTGTAAGTGGCCATCCAAGTTTGTATAATTAAATAGATTTTGTTGATCATGGTTACGTCTTTGTCATAATCACCTAGGATAGGGATGAGAATCTGGGTGTAGTCAGCATAATTGGTGTATGAGACACCCAGATTATCAAGTATGCCAAATAGTGGCTTTGTAAATATATTGTACAGGGTTGGGGATACGCAGGAGCCTTGTGGTACTCTGCCCATGTAATAGGTACTGGGTCCGCTGCGGATGAGGGTGAGAATACTCTCATTTATCTGTTGTCCAAGAAAGAGCTTATCCAGGTGGTGGCTTCTTTAGAGAAATGGGAGGCTGTTTGGAGGGGATTACACAGAACATTATGGTCGACAAGGTCGAACGCGGCGGATAAGTCTAGCAGGAGAAGGATGGATGCTTCACCTTTGTCATTCCGGTCATCTGATTCTTCAGGTCAATGAGGGCCGTCTCGGTCCCATGTCTTGGCCTGAAGCCTGATTGGCGAGTGCCCAATAGGTTGTTGATCTTCAGATAAGCTTGAATCTGGAGGTAGGCAGCTTTATCAAGGATTTTGAGCAGAAAAGGTATGGTTGTGATTGCCCTGTAATTGGTGGGAATGTTGGAGTCTAGGTTGGGTTTATTCAGTAGGGGGAGTACCCAGGCATCTTTGAGATTGGTAGGTACTGAGCAAGATTTGAAGGAGGAATTGATAAATGTGGAGATGAATGGAGACAGTTTTTTTTTTGCGTATTCTTTGATGATAGGTGCTAGGCATGTGTCCCCTAGACATTTATTTATTTTAAAATGTGTTTATTGGCATTTAGTTATAGTTACAAAGTTACACCACTGGTGGGTGTTTCTACAATTGCCAAAATAACAGTTTCATTTTCTGTAATTAAGCTGTGCCACATTAAACAATAACATTCAAACAACAAATTAACGTTAACTGTCTCTTTGTTTGGGGGGCGTGGCTTGGACGCCATGTGAAAGGACGTGCCTGTACGGGAGCTCCCGCTGATCCGAACATTATCCGGCTGAATCCGCGCAACGGCCGCTACGATGTGGCATAGACGGTGATGACTGTAAATGCGAAGCTCGGCTGCACATGTGGATGCATTTTCATACGGGATTGTGCAGCGCTTGTGTCCCCAGGAGCCGCGTGAAGTTTTTGGGCCGGAGCTTCGCCGGCAGACAAAATGGCTGCCGCCGCTTGATGTTGGGACAAAGGATCGGGGACCGGATTCTGGAGGCGACTCCCTCAGTTCACGTTCAGTGCGATCCAGCGAAAGCAAGCTTGACTGGAGGTAGCCGAAACTGTGTGGCGACGGGGGGACATAGTGCCCCCAGGCTTGGGGCCTAAGCGAGATCGAAGGGACGCTCCTGATCGAAGATATGACGAGCAAGCTCCTGAGGGCGAAGAATAAACAGCCCACGCTCGACGAATTTGCCAAGACATCGCCTGGCACCGAGGGGACCAGGAGCAAAGAAAAGGCCCAGCCCAAGGAGATGGCCGCAGGAGGAACGAACCAGGAGGTCCTGGCAGCGATCGCAGATCTGAAGGCGACATGGGAGACCAAACTCCAACTTGCGGTGGCCGAATTGAAAACTGCGATGGAACTTCAGGTCGGGGCGGTACAGGAGGACGTGAACCTCCTGAGGCAAGATGTGCGAACCCTGGCCGAGCGCACAGAGACCCTGGAGAAGGAGATGGGCCCGACTGTGGCGGAATGCACCGCGCACAAACGAGAGATCCATGCCCTGGTGCAGAGGGTAGGCAACCTGGAAAGCAGGGCTGAAGAGGCAGAAGGTCGGGCCCGCAGAAACAACATCCGGATTGTGGGCCTACCGGAGGGAGCTGAGGGCCAGAACCCCACAGATTTTATTGAGACTTTGCTGCTTCAGGAGATCACAGGAGGTGCCCTAACGCAGGGATTTGCAGTGGAGAGGGCACATAGGGCCCTGATCAGAAGGCCACCGCCGGGTAATCCGCCCAGGCCCGTGATCGCCAAGATCCTCAACTACAAAGACCGGGAGAAGATTCTGGAACATTTTCGTAAAGGGGGCACCATACGGCGAGGGGAGGCAACCATCTCTGCTTACCCCGACTACACTCTACAAGTGCAGCACAGTCGGATGAACTTTGGGGCGGTCAAAAGGCGCCTGCGGACGGCCGGTTTCAAGTATATGTTACTCTACCCAGCCAAACTTAAGGTCTTCTTCAAGGCTAAGACGCTGTTTTTCGACACCCCGGAGGAGGCCATGGAATGGCTTGATGCGCAGAACTGCCCTCAGGAGCCTGATGAGCAGATGGCGGACGGAGCAGGGAGAGCTAAGTGAAACAGTGGGCCTGGCGGACTTTGAACATTTGGACTGGAATATAGTCTTTGCCACTTTGTGATGGGGATGCATTTTTTAACTGTTTCGAACATGGTCCGCGAGCGCGGATATAAATGTGTAGGGGGCAACCGAGGGCCGTTTTATTCGTACCCCAGTGTGTGGTTAGGTTAGTCACTGTGTGGGGTGTGACACCCTGTCGGGTTCTCTGCGGGGGCTTCCGTAGAGAACCGAACACGGGGATGCCTGAGATCCAGGGATGGAGCTGGGCGGTTGGTTGGGTTAGGGGGGTGGGGGGTGTTAGTTGTTATGTGAGCCTGGGGAAGAAACTGAGAAGGGATGTAGTCGGGACTGGGGGGAGGCGATCAGACCAGAGGGGGAAATGGGAGCTACGGACAAATCATGGGAGACCTTAAGGTATTGACATGGAATGTTAGAGGGTTGAATAGCTACCTGAAGCGTAATAAGGTCATGTTGTATTTGAAGAGGCAGAGGATAGACGTGGCCTTGTTACAGGAGACGCATTTGACACGGGATAAACTTGAAATGGTGCGGAGAAAATGGAGGGGGACAGTGGTTGGATCCACATTCTCTGCGTATGCCAGGGGTGTGCTGGTTTGGGTTGCACCACATGTCCCGTTCAAGCTCTTGGGGGAGGTTGTGGAGTCGGACGGGCGGCTGGCCATGGTTCGGGGGATTGTGGAAGGTAGAGTTGTCTGTATCATAAACACTTATGCGCCCAACCAGGACACAGCGACTTACTTCAAGACACTGTGCGCGAGACTCGGTGAAGGGATGGGGAGCACAGTAATCTGGGGTGGAGACTTTAATTGTGTGCTTAACCCCAGGGAGGACAGGTCGGATGACAAAATGGTTAGGCCCAGCCCAGCGGCCAAGGTGTTGCAGTCGCTGCTAGCGGATCTAGGCCTGGTAGACGTGTGGAGAGCGAGACACCCGGGTGGGAGGCAGTATTCGCACTATTCGGCTCCGCACCAACTGCACACGAGGCTAGACTACTTTTTTGCCACTCCAGACATTCTTACGGAGTGTGAACAGATTGACTACAGGGCGAGGGTCCTCTCGGACCACTCGCCCCTAATCATGCATTGGCGGCTGCGCCCCCCACGTGCACGGATTCCAATATGGCGCCTTCGGGCGGAAGCGCTACGGGATCCGGTATTCAAGGAGGACATGAGGGAGGAGATAGTCGCGTACTTTGAGTCGAACACAGGGAGTGTCAAATCGGCTGGTACTTTGTGGGAGGCTTTTAAGGTGGTGATGAGGGGAGTTGCTATTGCGAAGTCCAAGGGATTAATGGGCGGAATCCTGACCGACCTGCGAGAGGCCGAGATCGAGCTGGAAAAAGAATTGGAGAAGGGTGGGACCGATGTGGAAGTAGTTACTGAGCTGCAGCAGCGGTGCTCTGGGCATTGGGACAGACTTTGTAACCTGAATTATACGAAGTACATTGAGAGGTTGCATGCGGGTGGGGACAAGACAGGCAGGCTCCTCGCTTGGCTATATAAGAGCGTAACCCCTAGGGTCCCGATCCGATCGGTCATCACTGAAGGGGGTGAGGAGATCGATACGCAAGAAGGGGTAAATGGGGCATTCGCAGAATACTACCAAACATTGTATGAAGATCGGGAAGGGGGGAGCCGAGAGGAGATAGATGAAGTACTCGGGGATATAGGCCTGCCCAGAATCAGCGATGAAGAGCGAGAGGAGATGGATGCTCCGATCACTCTGGAAGAGCTCAGAGAAATAGTGCGACAGCTGCCCACTTGCAAGGCCCCGGGGGCGGACGGGTTCCCCAGCGAGTTTTATAAGGCGTATGGGGAGGAGGTACTCCCACCCATGCTGGACATGTTTAATGAGGCGTTTGAGCTGGGACAGCTACCAGAATCACTCAGGGAAGCGGTCATAGTGCCACTCCCCAAGCACAATACACCGGGACACGGTTGCGGCTCCTATCGACCCTTGTCAATGCTGAACCAGGACAGCAAGATCCTAACAGCTGTCTTGGCGGCTAGAATGAGGAGAGTGATAGGCAAGCTGATTCACCCTGACCAGACGGGCTATGTCCCGGACAGGAACATTACCCACAACCATAGACGCCTACACAGAGTGGTCGAATGGGGATGCAGCAAAGACGGCGAAATGGCGATAGTGGCGCTGGATGCGGTCAAGGCGTTCGACTCTGTTCGTTGGCCGTGGCTGTTGGCGGCACTGGATCACTTCGGAATGGGGCCAGGGTACAGGAGGTGGACCGAATTATTATATAGCGCGCCTCTAGCCAGAGTTCGTACGGGGGCAGTAGTGTCGGACAGGTGGCAGTTAGGTAGAGGCACCAGGCAGGGATGTCCTTGGTCCCCAATGTTGTACATCCTGGCCCTTGAGCCCTTGGCAATTTACCTCCGGCAACAGTATGACCCGGTGGGCATAGAGGTGGGGGGGGAGAGCCATCTGATATCCCTGTATGCCGACGATATGCTGTTGTACCTCAAATACCCTGAAGAGAACTTGCAATATGTCTTGGAGGTGATGGAGAGGTTTGCTTGGCTTTCTGGTATAGCGGTCAACCCTCGGAAATCCACTCTGTTCCCGCTGGGCGGCTATGTGGGGATACCGGCTGAGAGGTTGCCAGTATTGCGAATCCCATGGGCGACAAGCACCTTTCGGTACCTTGGCATAGACGTATATCACACGACCGGGGAGGAACACAGGCACAATACTGAATTGGCAGTGGGGAGGATCGAGAAGTGCATGAGGTTTTGGGAGAAACTACCTTTGGCGATGATGGGCCGGGGTGCTATGCTTAAGATGGTCGTGCTACCTAGGCTGCTGCATTATTTCAATAACATTCCATACATGATACCCAAGGGGTTTTTTGCTAGACTACATGGGGTATGTAGAGATTTCTTATGGCAGGGCACGCGTAACAGGATCGCATTGTGGAAATTGCAGAAGGCTTATGAGAAAGGCGGCGTGAGGCTGCCGAACTTTGAGGCCTACTACGTGGCAGCGCAGCTGCAGTACGTGGCCAAGTGGCTTTCGGACGACGAAACCCCGGAACATAGACTGTTGGGAAAGGACTGCTCCCCCTTCTACCTGCGAGAGATTATTTGGGTATCCAGCACATGGATGAGGGGGCGTCCTAAGATGCTAGCGTTGGGCAGGAACATGTGGCGAAGAGCCTGCCGGATGATGGGGGATCCCCTGCCGTGCATGCCGCAGCTGCCGCTGGTGGCCTTGGCAGGGGAAGACGGACAGCTTAGGGCCATCCTGCGGACATACTGGGAGTCAGTGGGGCTGGTCACTTTGGGGGACATTTGGCAGGATGGGGCCTTGGCGGAGTTCGCAGATCTGGAGGCGGGGGCGGGGCTGCATGCGGGGCAATACATGACGTTCCACAGAGTGGTTAGGGAGGTCCGGAGCACTTGGCCCGAGACCGTATTGGCGGACGAGCCGGATGCGACACTGGAGATCATGTATGACGCATCCGAGGGCGGGCATGAGGTCTCCAGGCTGTACGAGATGCTGATGGCAAAGGTTGGGAAGGATTTGGGGTACCTGAGGTTGGAATGGGAAACAGAGATGGGGGCCCCGATGGCGGATGGGCAGTGGGAGTGCGCCCTGGGGTACCACAAAAGAGTATCGAGGAATGCCAGGTTTAAACAGATACAACTATATATCACGCATAGGGCATACATGACCCCCCTGAGAATTTCCAGATTTCGAGACGCTGGGCGCCAGGCGTGTCCCAAGTGTAACACAGAGAACGCTGATATGATTCACATGTTCTGGGCCTGCCCTGTGATTGCAACCTACTGGGGTGAAGTGGCGCAGAAGCTGGCAGGGAGGGGCATTGTACTTAAGATAGATTCGGCCTGGGCCTGTTTGCTTGGAGGGTACCCCAGGGCGCGCAAGCTTCGGCACGTGGAGAAGCTTAAAGATTTGGCTTATACACTTGCCAAACGCAGAATAGCCATGGGATGGAAGAATTGTCAGAGGCCACGGGTGGAGGTATGGTGGCGTGACCTCCAGAAATGGGCTGCCGCCGAGACGACAGCATGGTGGGATGCCAGCAGGGCGGGAGGGGAGGAAGAGGTGAGCTCCCTCACGGCATGGAAGGTGCTATTGACTGAACTGTTTAGTATGGGGTCGACCTCGGCTGGATCTGAGAGCGACGGAACCCCACCACACGGAACGGACAATGATGGTGGACACCCTACAGGCTCATAGGGGGGAGGGAAGGGGATTGTTAAGTTAATTTTGTTCTGTTTTTTTTTTTTTTTCTTTTCTTTTTTATATCTGTTGTTTGGCCTTTGTTGTGGCTTGATGTGTTCTATTTATGTTTTGTTGCACTGTGTGGTCGTTATAAAATAAAATACATTTAAAAAAAAAAAAAAACTGTCTCTTTGTTTGGCATAGTTAACAGTTTATGGGCTTCCGGTAAGGTGGATATCTGGGTAGTGGGGGGCAGAGGGCAAGACCGTTTCAGGTATTATCTGGGCAGGTGGTTGTCCTGCATTGGTCGACTTAGTCGTCCCTGTGGATCAGAAGATCGTCCGGGTCTATTGTTCAAGGGGGTTTATCGTCTGAGGAGTGGAACAATTTTGTCATGGCGTCTTTGTGTCCCCTAGACATTTAGAAGGTTTGAGGGAAGAAATTATCTTTTCAGCCTCAGCAGTAGAGATAGAGTTGAATTTAAATTGGTGACTGGGTCTAGTTTGGTTGGAGGAGGATTCTTGCAGTATGGCTTCTTGAGTTTCTAAGGCAATCTTGTGTAGAGAAGTTTTTTTTACATTAATTTTATTTTGGAGCAAGTTTATTTTATTGCAGAGGGCGTTTTGGATGTCTGTATACCAAGATTTGTTTTTGATGCAAGAGTCACTGGGAGTGACCGGGGTTCCAATTCCCTTAGGATAGAGAAGATTTCTCTGGTGCTAGAGCTGGCTTTTTCTATTCGATCATTAAAGGTGTCTTTTTTTTGTTTGAACAATTTCTTTTTTGTACTTAATGGACAGGGGTGTGAAAAGAAACTTGTTCTGGTCAGTCAGGTTGTTTTTCCATCGGGTCTCAGCAAGTCTTTTTTCGATGCGCAGGGCTTTTAGACTGGGAGTAAACCACGAGTTTAGGTGAGCTATAGGTTTCTCTTTGCTGAGTTTAAGTGGTGCAATCAATTGCTGAGTTAATGGTATTATTATACAGGTCAACCAGATCAGTAGGATTGGAGGGTGGGTTCGCAGATTTGGTGATTGTTTGTATCAGGGGCAGGAGGTTGGGGACTGTGATATTATTCCTATTCCTGGTTAGGGCCGATGGGGCCATGGGTCTAGTCAAATTGGTTTGAGGGCTATCCTGGATGGTAAATGAGATCAGGTTGTGATCTGTCCATACGCAAGGTTCAGTATTAGTTATGGAGGACAGGCAGTTGATGTATGCGATCCAATCTAGGGTACAGCCTTTTGTATAAGTGGGTCTGTTGTTCCTGAAGGTGAGACCTGCTTCTGTGATGGCACTAGCTAGAATGGTGGCATTTGTGTTGTTTGGGTCATTGAGACCTAGATTAAAGTCTCCAAGTAAGATTGTTTGGGAGCTGGGTTTGGTTTTAGTATTAAGGAGCGTTGTTATGTCTTCTTCGAATGTTCCTAGCGGGCGTGGGGGGGCGGTATACCAGATGCATGGAAACAGTGCGGGAAGCCGATAAATGTAGTTTAACTGATAACAATTCTGTGGAGTGTAGAGGGGTGGATTCCGTTTCTCTCATATCAAGGCTGGATTTGCATATGAATGCTATGCCTCCTCCTTTAGAGGTTTCTCTGTCTTTTCTGGTAATGGTGAAATTATCTGGGAGGGCGAGAGCAGGGCTGGCTGCTTTGTGGAGCCAAGTCTCTGTGACGGCAAGGAAATCGAGCTGTTAGTAGTGATGATGTGAACGAATTCAGTGGCATGGGCTACTAGAGATCTGACATTGATCAGTGCACTGCTAATTTTGTGGGTTTCCTTGGTCGTTTTATTGTTATGGCTTTTTTACTGCGGTGGTGGATGGTCGGGTACCTGAGTGGGTTTGGAATTGCGTTTGGTGGAGCAGGGCTTGGGATCTGAGGTCAGGTTGGTGATTCTGGAGCCTAATCTGTGATTTCTCCAATTAGTGTAGCAGGGTTGTTTTGGCTTAGGTTTACTTACGAAGCATAGGATCCAGTGGGCAGGTGATAATATCTCTGATAAGTGTTGGGAGTCTTTGCTGATTGGGTGTGTTATCAGCAGTATAGGAATAATAGGTGGTAGGAAATAGGTGGGCCTAATCCGTTCTGAAGGTGGTAATGTTTTATTCATAGATAAGAGTCTGGGAGTTGAGTTGGAGAAGGCTATAGTGGTTGCCATGTCAGATGAAGGTGGAATGAAGTAAGGCAGTTTGGACGTGGGGTGAGTGATGGTGTTAGTGGAGATATTGATCTTTAGGATGGTTAGAATGTTATTTAGGACAAGATTCATGACTCCTAGGTTGTGAACTGTGGGCTAAATACAGATTTCTAGGATCGGGTGTAATGAGCTGGGAGCTAAGTGCAATTTTCCAATGAGCAGCACTATAGGCCAAGTACATATTACCCGTGTAAGGCACAGTGAGAGGCTAAATACAATTTACCAATATATAGCTAAATGCAGTTTACAGATATAAGGCATAATGATAGGCTAAATGCAATTCTCAATGTGAGGCACAATGATAGGCTAAATGCAAATTGCAGATACAAGGCACAATGATAGGCTAGCAATAATCAACAATAATCCAGGTACTGGTGGTATGCCCTGTGTGGCTTGGATAGTACGGTATGGTAATCAAAACACAGTGCAATTAGTAACACAGTTGGTAATAGGCTAAAAAGTATTAGGAATGAATGCTGATAATACGCCCTATATGACTTTGATAAAACAGCACAATTACCACAATAGAAAGACGTTGGCAGTAATGTTAAGCATAGATGGGGCTAACGTACGCAAATACACGTGAGGTGCAAACAAATGCGCTATGCATGACATTGAAGTTTCAGAGAGTGAGGCGGTGTGGCTACATGCCGTGACAGGCGAATGGACTTTAGGTTAGGAAGAGTATAGTTGAGAGGGATAATCGGGTGAAATTGTGACCATACATCTAACGTGTGCGAAAGCGCTTTGTAGCAGAGATGGATATAACAGACAGGGAGGCACAGGTAACGGAGCTATGTCTGGCAGAATATATTTGGAGCTCTTACATGTGTGCTACACGGCAAACTTAAGAAATTATACAAATAACAGCAGAGGTTGCATACATATATGCTCACAGTCTTGAATAATGTTAGTTATGGAGAGAACCAAGGTTACTTGCGGAAGTGGCGGAAAGGCACGTAGTCTTATAGCCGGATATTTAGGCAATGATTTACAACGTTAATGAGTTTAAGGGCTCTCCCCTTCAGGTAATGTTAGTGGCTGTAGTGCCTAATCCAACAGGATATAAAGGGACGACTCTGGATCGGAATGTGGTGGAAAGGGGGTGGCTACAGCACGGACTACCACGGACAGGCACTCGACCTTTTGATCCAGGCCTTTACTGGACAGGCCGGCTGTCGCTTTCCGGTTCGGCCGGATCGACAAAGTAAGGCAAGAGGCCCAATCAGGCTGCAGGGCTCGGCGAGTAAACGTTGCTAGGAAATATGGTATCAGTGCATGGCGGCTGGCTTCTTAGTTACCTCTGGGGCAAATATTGACAAAGCAGTTGATTCTGCGACGCTGCTCCTGGGCTATTTCTCCTCTCGTGGGGTATTACAAAGCTCCAGATTAGCTGATGGTGCAACAGCAGGCACACACAGCATTACCTTGACTTCGATGGAGCGCAACGTCTTCTAATGCAGTAGATGCGAAGCTTCTCGGACAGGACGGGCTCCAGCCCTCCCCCTCGTGAAACGGAGTGGCTAGAATGAGGCCACAGACCTAGTAGGTCTGTGGCCTCATGAACACGTCCCAGTCCTCCAAGCCTTTCCATGTGGTCCAATCAGTCTCTACCTCAGAGTGCGCATAAGTGTAATACTACTAGAATACATTAGCAGGCTGTGTTATTCTCTATTTTGTATTCACATGAGCATATAAGCATACATCAATTGGAGGCTGGAAAGCAATAGATAAAGCAGGCGTTGTTGGTACTGAAGTTAAGGCCGCTCTAGTTCTATTATTGGTCTCATACTTATTTATTTATAATAATTATATACCAGCATTTAGCCTATATCGAAGTGTCCTTCATTTTGGCAGATAAGGAACGGAACAGGTTCAAGGATGCAATTTTATTTTTGAACTATCTGTAATTTTTTTTTACGTGTAGGAATAAGGCTTAAAATCTTGGTTACAGCTGAGACCGCAGTTTCATTCTTAGACACTGTACCACATCTCCTCCCAGGCAGACACATTCTGTCCTATTGGGAGCCTCCTTTTCTGTGGCGAATCACTGATTCCTGGGAATCTGTGGCGACAGAAATCTCAGTGTTATCTATGCTGGTCACCATGTGACCTACTGGCCTTTCCAAAAGCAATAAGATGGAAGAGGGTGAGCATCTGGAGGTGATGTTGGAGGCAAGCAGGCTAGGAGCAGAAGAGAAGCAGCCATCCCGAAATCCAACATAGAAGGGGCTGAAAGTATCAGGTGACCAGTTATAGTAGCTGGCTGAGGGTACCAAGAGGAAGATGTTAATGAGGAGAGAGGATCCTGCTGAATGATGTGCAGAACAGGTGAAGAGAGGTACAGCCTTTGCACACCAGGGCAAAATCGGAAGATTTTGAAGGCTACAGTGGATTTCCTTTTGGTTGCGTGAATATGATTTTGGTTAAGAGTTTTTTTTACATACAATCGTATAATGATATGCTCTTGAAACCCTTCTGAATGTGTTTTTATTTGACCTTCAAGATTTATGGAACTTAAGCTGCACGTTCTGAGCGCTTCTTTTCAGGTAATGGAGTTCGTCGTCTAACCATTTGCTCTTTTAATGGGTGCGTAATTGTTTTGTATGGGGCAAGGTGGTTCCAATTTGTGCTTACATAGGTTATGTGAATCTAACCAGTCCCTCACCTCACAATGGTCGTGTGGAGAGAAAGCAGGAATATACGCCCAAAATTCAGTTAATAAATTCAGGGGAATCACAGTTACCTCAACACTAGGAGACAATCTATAATGATGAAATAACTCTCTGATATTGCATGGGCTATCATGCCTGAGAAGTGCCTCGTACAATAAATCTAACAAACCATATATAAAATATAATACTTAGCCCTTGGTGTAGCATAAACTGTCACTTTATATTTATTATATAAGCAACAGTATAAATTACTAACTTCAGTTAGTGCATATTATAAATAAATATGATTAAATAGTGTACCACCTTAAAACGTTGACTATATACAAAAGTCTACTGACGTACTAGTTCATATAGTTCAATGACTCTGGGCCAGAGAAAATTAAGACTTTGTTGCAGTAGTCTCCACGAGGATTATTCCCTAAAAGTTCCTTACAATCAAAGGCAGGCCGATCCATTCTGGAAAGCGTCCTCTGTACCAAGTGAGGCTATCCAAAGGGAATGTCGGCAACTCAAAAATGTAAAGATAAACAACTTAAGTCACAGGGCCTCATTACGAGTGAGGCGGAACGGGTTAACGGGCTCCGCTAAACCCGTTCCGCCTCATTACAAGCTCCCGTCGCGGGACCCGGTAAGTAACGCCTGGTCAAACCAGGCGTCCTTACCGGGTCCCGCGAGGGGAAGAGGGAGCAAACAACGGGCCACTGGGGGCTCAGATGGGAATGGGGAAGGTCCGGGCCCGGGTTCCTGGAGGGAGGAATTACCAGGCCCTCCAAGCTCGGAATGGCCCGGTAATTCCCCATTCTGGGAACCCGGACCCGATTTCGGCGGCAGCCATGCCGCCAATAGCGGCATGGCTGCCGCCGAAGTTGTAATGAGGCCCACAGTCTCCTAGAATATTGCACTTTAACTGCTTGATCCAATGCTTGGCTGAGTGGACATCCAGTTAATATGGTGATAAACCTCAGGATGTCATAGGGCCTCATTACGAGGCGGGCGGTAAGGGATTACCGGTCCCGCCAACCTTTGAATGGGCCGGTAATTGCTCCATTCACCAGGGCGGAGTTGGTAGGGTTTTGGAGGCAGCCATGGAGCTAATAGCGGCATGGCTGCCTCCAACCTCGTAATGAGGCCCATAGCCCTCATCAGTCAGTCACATAATTATGATGATGACCAAACAGGTGTCAGATAGAACAAACACAACAAGAGTTCCAAAGTTCCTTTTTGTTTATAACAATGGTTAGAGGTGGCTCCTTTTGGAAGAGAATTTAATGAAAGTTTATTATCTGAATGGAGTTATTGCTGTGAAAAGAGCTTTCCCACTGACCAAAATGATACTGTCAAGCCTTACCTTTTCCACAAAGAAGGACCTAGGGTATGTGGCTCCTCTATTAACTCACAGCTTTAGTTTCCTATTATTGTGCCAAACAATGAATGAGAAAAGGTACAGGGTAGTGACAATTCCCTCTACCAATTGATACAATGATACCCTACTACGCTGCAAGTATCAGCCATATAACTGAAAATGACAGAAATGTACTTAAACCACCATACCTTTTATTTTCCTGCATACTTTTGAGGCTGGTTTCCGATAGTGCCGTTCTTGATCGCGGAGGAACAGGATCTGAATTGGCACAGAGGTCTCTCGGCTCCTTTTTGGCAGATGTATGCCCTTACCTCACTAAGAATCACAAAGACGACAAACCGGCAATCACACTGGTTGGATTGGAGCTTCCGATCCATTTGTGTAAAATAGGACACAACCATCCTCGCCCGGGCCGCACACAGTACACACAGGCAGCGTACCTGTCAATGTGAGCAAAGCATGGCACTGCTGATGGGGTCTTAACGCCCTGTCGCTTACAAGGCACAACATCCAACCCCTTATCTCCGATACCCGGGCCAGAAACTCCCATTCTAAGGATTGTGCTCAGGGTGGAGCCACACACCTCCAGGAGACAGTCTCTGAGTGCCGAGCACAAGAGGCAGACAAGCTTTTCCATTATGTCAGGAGTTATCATCCCAGAATGAGATAAGATATCAGATTAATTGAAATAGTAGACATCTATGCAAAGAGCATCTCTGTACAGGTGATTGATGTCTAAGGTATATCAGAATGTCTATATAGGAATCAACAGTGCTCAATGAGAGCCTAAGCAGATGAGCCTCAGACATCTACCTCTTCTTTCATCTGTCCTCCAACGGTCACCCCTTCCAAGGTTCCAACCGTCCCAGAGGTTCTAGAAGAACCTTCTGTACTAGCACTGTGCCATTTTGTCGTCAAGGGTCAGAGGAATGGCCAATGACCTCATACTAGGGAGTCTAAAATGGATTTCTATCATCATCAATATAGACCGTGTACAGTGTAGTTTAACACACTTTGACATTGTAAACAATTTTCCCTTGACATAAATTCATTGATACCAACTTCAGTGACTACCACTGGCTTATGCATCTTAAATACATTTATATGGTCAGTCCTCATGAGCTATGTCACATGTGCTTATTAACTTTTGCCAAGTAGGGGTGTCCCCACAACCTAGCCTTTTCGGAACAAAGGACGCCACATCCATCATGGGAGTAACACCAGCACAGTGATGTGTGTGCTTGTTGTTTAAGTGATTGCTGGAGTGATGGTGGAGCCCGGTTCACAAAAATGAGCTGCCTTGACATTGTCACGAGTCTGATTTATTTTGGACATTTTCATCTGGCTCACTGATTTCGATGACCACTATCAAGCGCTGGCTATGTGTTTGTGATCCGATTACGGGCTGTGTACATGTGCTGGTTGATGTAGGGAGGGAGATGAAATAAAAAAATGTTTTCAATGGTTTCATTAAAATTAATTGCACTTTTTTTCCGGGCTGTTAAGCCAAATATTGGTTTCATCCAAAAATAATAATTCTCTTTGAGGTAGGAATTATGTTTTTTGAAATACTATCCTATGGGAAAGGGGTTGCTTAGCCCTGGCAGTCAGTTGAGCACAGCAAAGGGGACTGAAATGTTTTAAACTTCTACATGCTATGTAATCAAATGTTTTGGAACGGTTGGTACAGATAGTTATAACTTGGGTTTTGTCAGTGTGTATAATGGCGGCTACTCCTCCAGGTGGATTATAATGGAAATTAGAATCTTATCCTGGAGGGAGTAGAGTTCAACCAAGTTTCGGTTATACTCAATAGGTGAATGCTAAAATACTCCATAATGTGATTTATATCAGTCATTTTTATTGCTGATTTGGCATTAATGTTGCCTACAATGACCTATTAGTAATATAAAATTGTGGGTGAGAATGTAAACGTTACTCATCACAGTGACTACTGTAATCCTAGTCCCTATTCTCCATGCAGATGGAAACCCCCTGCATGGGGGTGGGATTGGAGCAATTTACCAGCATGAACCCCCAAACCCAATGTAATTGTAAAGCCAGTGTGCAGAGCAGAGCACCAACATGCATACCCAGTCTGCTAATCCATTGGTACTGCCTAAGCTGATAAATCTGGAATCAGAGAGGATGGCGAGTGGGGTGTATCAAAGGAAGGGCATTATGGATTAGAAGTCCAGTACAGAAGGTAATTTGTACATACTCCTACATCACTCACGTACCCTTTCCTCCATAATGATGAGAGATGTATCAAGC
Source organism: Ambystoma mexicanum (assembly GCF_040938575.1). Lineage (NCBI taxonomy): Eukaryota > Metazoa > Chordata > Amphibia > Caudata > Ambystomatidae > Ambystoma > Ambystoma mexicanum. The sequence continues at coordinate 711,546,651 of NC_090923.1, read as the reverse complement.
ATAACATTTAACAGGCGGGTGGCAACTTATTGACTGAACAAGTTCTTGGGTACTGCCTTGCCAAAGCTAGAATCAGTCCTGGAGCAAATGTCAAAGGAATAATGCCTGCAGAATGTTAAGAAGCCCAAGTAGCCGCTTGGTGTAGGACTTCCATCGAACATGCTACAGAGACTGCCTTAGCCCTGACCATATAGGCATACAGGGGTTTGAGAGGCAACTTATTCTTGCATTTTTAAGTCTCTAGGATGCGTGATAATATCCATTTGGCTACTGACACTTTCAAAGCCGGTTTTTGTGGGCCTCCACAAGTTACAAAAAGCCTTTCTGAAGACCTGGCCTCTGCAAGTAAACTCAACATTCAGAAAACGCAAGCGCCTCTCCCCATCCGAATGAGGGTTCAGAAGAAAGAAAGTGGAAAGGCACATAACCTGGTCATTTGTCCATTTGCTATGCCAAATGCATTACCAATTTCTCATTCTTGTAAGCCCCTTTTCCGTCCCCTCCAGTAAGGTGCTGAATGGGACATTTTTCCTTTTGTTTGGCATAACAAAGCCGCAGATTTATTTTCACATATATACAACCACAGGAAACAGATATTGAAAATAGCTCCAAAGGTGCGGTGACTGCTCCATATCCTGCTTCCCCCCTTTTCCCCCATGTCCATCATAGGCCCAACTCCCCCAAGACCTTCGAGTCTGAGAACTGCCTGCCCTTGCAGGTATTTCCAGACTGGAGGAGCGCCGTTTGTTGGGGGGAAGCTGAGCCCTCATTTCTACCGCCAGGTGCCCCCGCTGTTTTAGGCTCCCAGTAGGCGCTGGCCAGAACGAGCAAAGCCCCTTCCGGTTTAGCAGTGGCTCATTCGGAGTCTGTCTCTTAGCATTGGTCGCCACAACACCGCCTTGTCGTCCTGCGACGACGACGTCTAGGCTCTGCCGTAGCTGCTCCTCCTGTAGGGTGGGTGGGTGGAAAAACGAAATCCTCTCTGTCGGCAGGCATCCGGCTGCCGGAAGAGCTGCAAGTGCTTCTCTGCCGGACGCCCGCAGCTTATGAAGCCCTTGCTCCGCCCATTCCCATTGTTGGCCCTTTGCAGGCTTTTGGTGCACTTGGCGCCTATCCTTGGAGATTCCCGCCCTCTCCCCTGCCCCCGAGGGGGGGGGGGAGAGCGGAGAGATAGAGGCCCCTGCCCCGGTTATTGGAGTACTTCCTCCATTTTGCTTTCGTTGTGCTTCCGTCGTCACCTTCATAACCTGGGCATTTGTCCATTTGCTATGCCATATGCATTACCAATTTCTCATTCTTGTAAGCCCCTTTTCCTTCCCCTCCAGTAGGTGCTGAATGAGAAATGTTTCCTTTTGTTTGGCATAACAAGGCTGCAGATTTATTTTCACATATATACAACCACAGCAAACAGATATTGAAAATAGCTCCAATGGTGCAGTGACTGCTCCACATCCTGCTTCTCCCCTTTTCTCCATGTCCATCATAGGCCCAACTCCCCCAAGACCTTTGAGTCTGAGAACCACCTGCTCTTGCAGGTATTTCCGGACAGGGGAAGCGCCGTTTGTTGGGGGGAAGCTGAGCCCTCATTGCTACCGCCAGACGCCCCTGTCATTTTAGGCTCCCAGGAGGCGCTGGCTAGAACTAGCGAAGCCTATTCCAGTTTAGCAATGGCTCATTCGGAGTCTGTCTCTTATCATTGGTCGCCACAACACTGCCACGAGAAGGTGGGCTACCGCCCACCGTGGCTCCCCCCTATTCTTGCTCATAGTTCCAATAGTTTGGTGCACACATTCCAGAAAAACAATTCCATTCCCAGCGCTGACAAATGCACTCTGTCTTTTAAGTGGTACTCCGTGGATTTGAGGTAGATCAATCCATGTCTGATGTGCTGAAAACCCCTTCCTTTGCAGCTTTTAGCCATCACACAATTCAATTTTCGCCTTGAATTTTCCACGTCTGCGTGACTCTCACCACCCCTCCATTCCTGCCTTGTAATGATTTCCGACCATATGATCTCGGTCTCCCACATCTGTGCTGACAACTCCTGCAAAGAAGACATCATTTCCCTCAACAGGTTCCCTCTCCCCAAACTAGTCAGATCGTTGCCACCGAGATGCACCACCAGCACATCTGGCTTCCGCTGCTTACCCAGCAGTTTGTTCATGTGCACCCGTAATTGTGACCATTTCATAACTGGCACCCCATGCCATTGTACCCGATATTCCCCGGCGGTCAACTCCTCCTGCTTGGACATCCAGCTTGCCCCGGCCCTTGACACAAATGAATGGCCCACCACCCAGACGGACCGTCGCCTTCCTTTTGACGTCACTATTAAAGAGATGGGAGGGAAGCCATTAGTACTATATTTTCTCTGGCCTGATGTAGCTTTTAAAATACCCTGATTTCCATCCTCCTATCTGCTTGATAGCCTCTACGCCCAGCCCCCTACCTGCTGCTGAGGTGGCTGCCCCTATCCTGAAGGAATGAGTCCCATACACCCCCGTTGAAAACCCGGCTTTCCCCAGTGCCATGTCCATCACTCTTCTGAACTGAAAACGGCTCAATTCTAACCCAGCCCCATGCATTAGGAAAGGCTCCCCGCTTCCCATGTGGAGCCTTAATTTCAGATAAGCAGACACGCACCCAACTGGGCTGCCCCGGGTGCCTCCCAGTGTGATAGTTCTGCCCTTGCCATTCTGATCGGTCTTGGATTTCCTAATAAAAAATGCACACCTGGTAACCCACTATACATACATCGTTCATCCTTAAAAATCCCGACCCCTTACCTTCTTAATTTTTTGGGCACCGCCTTGCTAACCCTTAGAGCCCCGAAGAATGCCAGTGAGAAGGCCACTGCAAACAATACTGTCTCGTATTCATCCCAGGCCCCTGACCATCTCATGTAATAGCCATGACAATGTAATGTTCTTTAGTGAGATCAGCCCTGCCTCCCAGTTTGTAGAAGTGTGCAATGGCTGCCAGGTGATAGACCACCCATGATCTGGACCTTCCTTGTTGCCAGCACCACCCCACAATGGCCCGCACGGGTGATTCCTTTTGAGTCTCTAGCAAGGTGGTGTTCTGGAAGGCTAAGAAACGCTCCCAGCACCCTCTGTATCTTCTTACAGTGTCTGGTGCCAGTGCGGAGTTGATCAATGAACTCAGATCTCCCCAATCAAGTCCCACCATTGAGTATGGAATGGTGTCATTGTCTTGCTTGCCTCTGGATGGCTTTCCCAAAACCTTGCCCACTGCAAACAAGAAAGAATCAGCGGCCACATTTTTTACCCCAGGGATATGTCGTGCCCTAACCTCTGTATTTAGCTGTAGCGTGCTCTTTGTGAGCTCCCTCAGTAGCTTAAGCACTCTGCCTTTCCTGCATGTCCCTTGGTTAATGATCTGCACCACTGCTAAATTGTCTGACCAGATCATCACCTTCTTGTCCTGCAGCAGCCTGGGCCACAACTTAAATGCTGCTACTATAGGAAACAGTTCTAACAGTGTAATGTCCCGGGTGATCCCTTCCTCCTACCACCGTGTAGGCCATAATTGCCCGCACCATCTACTCCCTAAAATGGCTCTGAAACTGAGTGCCCCAAATGAGTCGGTGAACAGTTTGAGGCCCTCGCTGCGCCCCAAATCCACCCTCCATAGCAACACACCATTAAAGTTCTCCAAAAAGTCATCACACATTTTGAGATCCTCCTTGACCTCAGCCCCCAATCGTACATGTTGCCCTGCATGCTGTATACCCACCATTTTTAGTTCCACACTTCTTGCAAAAACCTTTCCAGCTGGGATGAACTTTCCTGCAAAGTTCAGATTGCCCGCCAACGACTGCAGGTCCCTGAGCGTGGCTTTTTCTTTGCCCAACATTCCAGCAATCACCTGTTTCAGTTTCGCTACTTTGTCCTTAGGCAGCCTACATTCCCCTGCAATTGTCAATTTCAATCCCCAAAAAGGTCAATGTTGTGACTGGACCAACCGTCTTTCCTTTGGCCAGGGGGACCCCCAACTGTGCCATCAATCCCTGAAATACACCCATGAGGACCTCACAATCATTTGTCCCCTTTTTTCCGATAAACAGAAAGTCGTCCAGGTAGTGTAGTACATCCCCCCGACCTTGCACCTTTGCCGTACTGTGAATTCTAAAAAAATTGCTGAATTTTTCGAAATAGGAGCATGAAATTGCACAACCCATAGGTAAACATTTGTCATAAAAGTATTCTTGGAGTACATTGAAGCCTAGCAGGTGATAGCTATCCTTATGTATAGGTAATAGCCGGAACGCCGACTCTATGTCCACCTTCCCCATGAGAGCTCCCCCTCCCGTTGCTTTCACCATTTCCACCGCCTCATCAAATGATGCATAGTGTACCCTGCATTGCTCTTCTGAAATGCCATCATTAACAGACTCGCCCTCGGGGAAGGACAGGTGTTGAATCAATCTGTACTGGCCAACCTCCTTCTTGGGCACCATACCCAGAGGTGACACCACCAAGTTCTCCAGAGGAGAAGAGGCGAACGGGCCCGCCACCCTCCCCAACTGCACCTCTTTCCCCACCTTCTGTGCCAGTACCTCTGGCATTGTCAATGCTGACTTCAAATTGCATGCCTCCCTTGGTCCCATGCTCCCGCTGAAAGGGATCTTAAAACCCCACCTAAATCCCTCCCACAGAAATTTGGCATCGCCCCTGTCGTGATATCAATTTAAAAAAGGAATCATGCCATGCAAATGTATCGGTGTTGGTAGGTGATTTGTAATCATGCTTGGTTTTTTCTTTGTGTTTGGCACTGCCCCTTGGCTTCCCCTCTCTGCTTGAGGAGCTGCGCCCCCCCTGAGCTCGCACCCTTTGTGTGCTTGAACCTACATGCATTCCCATAGGTGCATTTTCCTTCAGCAAATAACAAGCATTCTGCCTGCTCCTCCTGGTAGCTGGCACGGTTGTTCCAGGAGGAGTTCCCTGGAAAGGACCCCCTGTCTCTGTGGGGGTAGGACTGCCTGCTTTTACCGTACTGTGGCCTCTCTCCCTGGACCCTCTCACCAGAGGCCTATGCGGTACCATTTTATCTATGTACCCACCAACATCCACTTCATCCCAGGTCATTGCCGGCCATACTTGCATCTTGAGTCTAAAACCCCTGTCATAGTTAATCCAGGCATTGCCCCCATGTTTCAGGTACTGCTCATGAATGTACTGCTTGTACGCTATCATTGCCACCCCATCCTGTGGGAACTTCTCTAACATGATGGTGGCATACATCCGAAAGGACCTTAACCAATTATGAATCGTGAGCTCAACCTTGGGTCTCTCTCTCTCTTCTTTTCCCTTTCCCTCTCTGTTGGTTCCCTGAATCCTTCCCCCACTGGCTCCATCCCCACTAGATCCAAGATTTCCAGAAACCCCTTCCTCCATACCCTCTCCTTGTGTGCTAAGGGGATGTGCCACACTAGAGCGTTCACTACCACCCTGGCTGGTGCAAAGCCTTGCATGGGCCTCCCATAGTGACATTGCTTGCACCAAGTTCTTGTGGTTGCCCCGTAGTTGGTGGCACTGCTACCACTCCACCCTGTCCCCCAGTCCCTGCTGTGGCATACTGACACTATTAGCCCCTATTCCGCTAGCCCCTTGACCCCACCAAGGTGCTCCCACAGGCTGTGCGGCAAATGAGACCCGTGCCCGGCTCCCACCACCTGTCCTGCCGCAGGTCCCGGGACCGCCCGGCTCTCAGCCACTACCCCTTGGTTTGTGACCATGGTTCTCCCTTGTTGATGGATTGCCTCAGAGCCCCTGCCCAGCTGATTAAAAGCATTGGTTCTCCAGCATGGGGTCTGGCATGGATTCACATGCTCATGAATATTCCCCGTCGTCAGGCTGGGAATCCTCGGTAAAGAAAAAACCAGTATCAGTTTCGTTTCTGATCTGTCTTTCGTAGTAATAACCAATCACTGGTCTCTGCGTCATACTGACCACAGCCAATGACTGCCCTCTACCTAAGCACCGCCTCTGGCAGCCATCTTCAGATTTTTACCGCACGTTCATGTGTTGGGATCCTCGTGCTATTGCTCTCGAGCGTTAGTGCTATTTTTTCGCGCTTTTTCACAAAAACTTCGATTCTTTCGGTCAAAAGAGCCTCAAGCTCCACCGATCCTACATCCGATCAACGGGGACCCGTGTCGGATTCATCTGTGCCCCTCAAGGGTGAAGATTTCGTCGAGCTACGCTTCGGAGGACTCCAGAAGCTTCTCAGGCCCGGTCTCGGAGATGGCCCAGGAGAAGGGAAGCTCGACGCCCGGAAAGCTGTTCAGGGCCTGCCCTGGATGCCAGCTGCAGAACGTCTTCAAGGAGGACGAACACTCTTTCTGCCTTTACTGCCTTCATGGGGACAAGACGCACGTGGAGAAGGACTGTGCGTTTTGCGGCAACATGTCGGAACGGACCATAAAGGACAGCCATCAACGTCTCGCCAGCTGGCTGGAGGGTAAGAGCCCGTCTGGCGAGAAGAAGAAGAAATCTGAGCGGTCTTCTAAAACCTTTGAGGGCGCCCCGGCGACGGGGGCCCAACATAAGGCCAAGCACCGCGAGTCCGCTGGCACCGGGAGCGCCGAACGGTCGGGCTCTACGGGCGCCAGGCAGGGCGCACCCTCCCCGGCACCATCAACCACGAGCCAACGCTCTGGGTCGGGTAAGAGGAAGGCCGAGCACCCGGCGAAGCTCCTGGAGAGACCCCGGTCGAGCTCTAAGGCAGAGGAGGAGCGTGGCAGTGCCCCCTCCCTCAAGGATAAGGCGGTGAGCGCACCTAAGGTGGTGAAGGCCTTGATCCATTCGACCAAGCCCTCTATCGAAACGGTCGCGGCGGCCCTGGCCCAGCCTGTGGAGGCTGCACCAGTGGTGGCGGCCTCGGGGCCCAGAATCTCCCTGCCTCCTCGGAGGGAGTCTTCTTTCGTGCCCATCGATAGGACCCCCGTGAAACCCTCCGTGGGGAAGAAGGGGGGGCAGGGCGTCGTCGTAGATTCGGCCTCAACCTCAGAAGAGGAACTGATCGAGGTCTTAAGCCACGGCCTAGGCGTGGAACAAGACCAGCCCGTCGGAATGGGCCCCGACGCAGGTGACGACGACGACATCGTCGAGGATACCGACGGGGCCCCTGCTCGCCCGTCGGATTCCCCTCTGCCAGCGCCGCAAGACAACTCAGCGGCCATTTTGTTGGCTATACAGTCCTTATGCTCCGAGATAAGGACGAGACTACCGTTACCGACGGAGGAACCTCTCCCGTCGGGGGATCCAGAACCGGGACCTTCTGGTGTTCCCCCTACCAAGAAAAGAAGGATTCATCCACCGCCTCCTTTTCAACCGTCGCGCCCCGTCCAGCCCTCCTCCCCGTCCACCCGAGGGGATGATACGGGGACTGACACGGCAGCGACGGGTACGGACGACGAGGCATACGACGAGGATTTTCCGTCGTCGCCTCCCACCAGGGCTTCTCCGCCCGACGAGATTGGATCGTTCCACTCAATGATCGCCAGGGCATCCGAGCTTTTCCAACTCTGCCCTGAGGAGAAGAAAAAGGAAGGCTTCCTTTACCGACGGCGCGAGACCAAGAGGAAGACGGTCCTCGCAGTGCCTCTGTTGGACGACATTTGGGATGAGGGCCTTTCCCTCCTCAAGAACCCTTCCACGACGCCAGCGAAAAGAGACCGGTACGAGAAAAAGTACCGGGTCCCGGACTCGGCCCCCCTATGCCTCCGGGCGCAGCCTACCCCGGACTCCGTCGTCTCCGCGGCAGCCAGGAAGAAAGCGGGGGGGGGTGCGGCCTCCACGTCGACTTCCCCGCCGGACGGCGAGGGAAAGAAATTGGATGCCATGGGACGCAGAGTCATCTCGTCGGCGGCGACGACGATTAAAGCGGCCAACGCCTTGGCTATCGTGGCCCGCTACGACAGGGAACTCTGGTACAAGATAGCTCCCCTGCTGGATTTTCTGCCGGACGACAAGAGGGCAGAGGCCCTTGAGATCCTGCAGGAAGGTGAGGTGGCCTCGGACCACGCCATCACCGTGGCGACGGACATCGCCGACACTGGGTTCCGCCAGATGGGCAACGGCGTTTGCCTTCGACGTCGCGGATGGCTCAAGGCTACGGACTTTCGGCAGGACGTCCAGACCAGGGTCCTGGACATGCCCTTCGACGGGAACAACCTGTTTGGGAAGACAGTGGACGATTCCCTTCAGGCCATCAAGGCGGATACTGAGACGGCCCGGGCCCTTGGAGTACTGCAGCAACGGCGGACGCCCTTTCGGAGCGGCGGAGGCAAGGGCGCCTCCAAAGGTTCCGGCGGCGGTTTCGCTTCCTACCGTCAAGCGGCCCGCTCGTCGTCGCAAGAGGCCTACAGAGGACGAGGCAAGTCTGGCGGACCCCGCCGTCGTCGCCAAGGAGGCCAAGGCGGCAAGGCCGCGTCCAAGCAGGATTGAACCGGCCGTGGGGTCGGGCCCCCACCGAAGCACCCCGGTGGGAGGCCGGCTGGCGGGCTTCGTCAGCGTGTGGGAGTCCATCTCCACCGACCGTTGGGTGCTGGACGCCCTGGCCCGGGGCCACGCGCTCGAGTTTCAAAGAAGGTGCCCGCGCGTCCCCCCCGTGGCCAGGAAAGAACTTCACGTCCCTCAACTTCTCCTGGAGGTAAAGGCGATGCTCAGAAAGGGCGCCATCGAACTCGTCCCAAAGAGGCTTCGGGGCTCCGGAGTCTACTCGCGTTACTTCCTCGTGAAGAAGAAGACGGGAGGATGGCGCCCCATCCTGGACCTGCGACGCCTGAACAAGTTCATCAAGGCGCAGAAGTTCCGGATGGTCACCCTCCAGCACGTCCTGGGTCAGCTGGAGGAAGGAGACTTCCTATCGTCGTTGGATTTGGAGGATGCCTACTTCCACATTCCCATCCTAAAGGGGCACCGAAAATTCCTCAGATTCGTGGTCCAAGGGCGTCATTACCAGTTCAAAGCCCTTCCCTTCGGACTGCGGTCGGCACCCAGGGTTTTCACCAAGTGCCTCGCACCGGTGGCGTCGCAGCTGCGCCGCGAGGGGATTCACGTCTACCCCTACCTGGACGACTGGCTCATCCGCGCCAAGACGAGGGAGCTCGCCGTGGTCCACACGGCAAGGACCGTCCAACTCCTCACGGACCTGGGATTCTCCGTGAACTACGCCAAATCCCACCTGGTGCCCGCGCAAGTCGCACTGTTTCTGGGAGCGAGGCTCGACACAGTGTCCCTTCTGGCCTCCCCGTCGGAGGAGAGGACCAGGACCATCCTGGGCAAGGTGCAACGGATGTTGGTGGCCGACGCGGCCAAGGTGAGGTCCATCAAGTCCCTCCTCGGGATGATGTCTTCCTGCATCTACCTCATTCCCATGTGCAGGCTCCGGATGCGCCCGTTGCAAGAGTTCCTGGATGCGCGCTGGATCCAGACGACGGGCAGCTTCGAGGAAAGGATCAAGCTCGACGAGAGTTTCCGACGAGCGATACGGTGGTGGGGCACCCGCGCGCATCTGACGGCGGGCATGGACTTCCAGACCCCAGCCCACCAGGTGACTGTGACCACGGATGCCTCCCTAGAAGGGTGGGGAGCGCACACCGAAAATCTGCACGCAAGGGGACTCTGGCTCCCGACGGAGAAGTCCCTGCATATCAACGTCCTGGAGCTCCGTGCAGTGTTTTGGGCCCTCAGGTCCTCCCTTCCGTCCCTCAAGGGCAAGGTGGTGAGGATCTTCACCGACAACACCACCACCATGTTTTACATCAGGAAACAGGGCGGAACCAGGTCCCCAGCGCTGTCCAAGGAGGCGCAGGACCTGTGGCATTGGGCCGTCGCCCAAGGGATTCTTCTGGTGCCGTTTCATCTGGCAGGGATAAAAAACACCATCGCCGACTCACTCAGCAGGGAGCTGCGCTCGTGCCACGAGTGGGAACTACGGCAGGATCTGGTGGATCGCCTCTTCCGACGGTGGGGCACACCCCAGATCGACCTGTTCGCGACGGCGACGAACACCAAGTGCCGGAGGTTCGCCAGCAGGTTTCCCCAGACGAGGAGCATGGGCGATGCTTTCTCGTTCCCCTGGGAGGGCCTGTTCCTCTACGCGTTCCCTCCCTTGCCTCTGCTAATCCGGCTCGTCAAACAGCTCAAGAGGTCACGGTGCAGGATGATCCTCGTCGCACCTGCGTGGCCGAGGCAGATATGGTTCCCGGACCTTCTGGACTTGTCGGCGTCCCCGCCAATCAAGCTGCCGGCGGACGCGGATCTACTCTCCAGGGAAGGAGGCGCCATCCTCCACCACGACCCGAAGTCGCTGAACTTGCAGGCCTGGCTCCTGCAGCGCTAGAGTTTGGAGGATACGACATACCGGCCGATTGCAGAGAGGTTCTTGCAAAGGCCAGGGCGTCCTCGACTCTTAAATGCTACGGACACAAATGGAAGAGGTTTTCTGTCTGGTGCCACGCACAGAAGATTAACCCTCTACGGATTACGGCTCCCCAAGTGCTGCCGTACCTGCTGACGCTGGCCAAAGCTGGTCTGGCACACGCGTCCATCAAGATTCATCTTGCTGCGATCTCCCGATACACCAGAACCACGGGCCGGACGTCCTTGTGGTCTCATCGTCTGGTGAAAGAGTTCATGAAGGGACTGTTCAGATCGTTCCCGCCGGTGAAGGCTCCGGCCCCGGCGTGGGAGCTCAACGTGGTGCTGACCAAACTCATGGGACCTCCGTTCGAGCCTCTGCACTCGGCCCCGTTGAAGTTTCTATCGTGGAAAACAGCTTTTCTCGTGGCCATCACCTCCGCACGACGAGTGGGAGAGATCCAGGCCCTTTCCTGCAAGGCCCCGTACTTGACTTTCCACGACACGAGGGTAGTGCTCAGGACGCACCCCTCCTTCATGCCCAAGGTACCGTCGGACTTTCATCTCAACGAACCCTTGGTGTTACCTGTGTTCTTCCCGTCGCCTTCGTCGCCGGCTGAGAGGACTTTGCACTCGCTGGATGTAGCTAGAGCGCTGAAGTTCTACGTGGACCGCACGAAAGGTTTTCGGAAGACGTCACAACTCTTTGTGAACTTTGGACCTGTCAATCAGGGGAAGGCTCTCTCGAAGGCTTCCATCTCCAGATGGCTCTCCGGCTGTATCATGTACTGTCACCGGTTGGCAAACCGACCGCTGCCTGGCCGTCCGAGAGCCCATTCCACCAGAGCGATCGCAGCTACCACGGCGTTCCTATCTGGTGTGCCCCTGCTGGACATATGCAGGGCTGCTACGTGGAGGTCGACGCACACCTTCACGAAATTCTACTGCGTCGACCGGGATTCCAGGGAGGAGTCCAGGGTCGGCCAAGCAGTGCTGCGCAACCTGTTCGCCTGAGGTGAGCCTGGTGAGGAGGTAAGATGCTTAATGTTGAGTTGATGTGATGCTTAATGTTGAGCCTTTGCCACCTCCCGTGGTTGTGCATGTGTGTACTGCTATGTATTCTTTATTCATGAGCATGTGAATCCATGCCAGACCCCATGCTGGAGAAGGAACAAGTTACTTACCTGTAACTGTTGTTCTCCAGCATGGGTCTGGCATGGATTCACATGCGAACCCTCCCGCCTACCCCTCTGCGGCTCTTCACTTGGTCATACTGCCACTTCACGTGCTTCCAAATCTGAAGATGGCTGCCAGAGGCGGTGCTTAGGTAGAGGGCAGTCATTGGCTGTGGTCAGTATGACGCAGAGACCAGTGATTGGTTATTACTACGAAAGACAGATCAGAAACGAAACTGATACTGGTTTTTTCTTTACCGAGGATTCCCAGCCTGACGACGGGGAATATTCATGAGCATGTGAATCCATGCCAGACCCATGCTGGAGAACAACAGTTACAGGTAAGTAACTTGTTCCTATTATTACAAAGCATCTGACCATTCACCCCATTTCCCCATGCTTTCATACATTCCATGAACATACCTTTCACCATCTCCAAGGTGGTCAGACCCTCTACTGCTACCACCGGTGTGGCTACAGGTGTGCTGCGGGGACCTCCCAGCTTCCTTGGAGCCTCAGCAGGTAAAGGCGCTGGTGTGGCTACATGACCCTCTTCCTCTTGTTGACCGGTTCTGCCTCTTCAATGAGCTCCTCGCTCTCCTCCTCCTCTTCCAGTAAGTGTACCTCTACCCAAGCCTCTTCCAGTGGTGTAGGAGGGAAAAACAGAGGCGAGTCTGCCCTCTGGCTGCGCCCTGCAACTTCAGCCCCCATTTGAGCTGCCATCTGCTCCATCCAACTCATGCCATATCCATCTGCCGCCATCCATGCCATGGCGAGGAAGGCCTCCAGGTCGTCCTTCTGTTGGCCCTCCAGTCCCCTCCTCTGTCCTTGTGTCCATCTTCTTGGCAGGCTTGTTCAGTGCAGTGCAAGTTGCTTTCCCCAATGTTCGTCGCCTTTCCTGGTCTGTCCCCTGTAACTGCGCCCGCTTTGCGCCACTTCCTACAAGGTCCGAAGCCTTTAGTAGTCTTTAATCCGTGCCCCTGCTGTTTGAGCCCGCTTTGTGCAGTTCGCGGTTATTTACTCTCCAATGTTCCTTTTGCCGGCAATGCTTAACGAGCCCTCTCTACGCCGTTCCCAAGCTGTTTATTTTTAAATGTCCCACTTTTATCGGTAGATGTTGCTATGCCCCTCCGTACTGTTTGCGTAAAACCGGCAATCCCAGCTGCGTTGCTCGCTTCCTCTGCTGTGAGCCCCTGCTGCCCAGTTGCAGCGATATGCCCCTTGTTGCGTGCATGTTCTTACCAGCCTGCGTCTCCCTTTCGCTCCGCCTTCCTGATCAGCTGACCAGCGTTTCTTTGTTTTCTTCCGGTAAGCGCCACGCGTTGCCCCGACATCGACCCGCCTCCGCTGTTCTTCAAGTAACTGTGTTGTCTCCGGGTGTGCTCTGCTCACGTCCCACGGTCGGAACTGCTTCCTTGGCTGCCCAGCTGTCGAGAGAGTTTCCGCACTGCCCCCGGATCGCACCAGCCCTTCCCGCTGGTCTCTCTTCCTCGACAATCGGCCACGATAGTTAACAAGGTACGTGAGCTCAAGGGGGCGAACTCAACGTAACAAAGTTCCAAACGAAGTCCACCCACGATATCCTCTGCAGAGAAGTCCTCTAGTCTGCAACAACGAAAACAAAAAACGAAATCCTCTCTTTGTCGGCGGGCGTCTGGCTGCTGGAAGAGCTGAAAGTGCTTCTCTGCCGACGCCTGCTGCTTATGAAGCCCTTGCTCCGCCCATTCCCATTGTTGGCCCTTCACTGGCTTTTGGTGCGCTTAGCGCCTTTTGTTGCGGATTCCCACCCTCTCCCCTGCCCCCGAGGGGAGGCGGGGGGGAGAGAAAGCAGAGAGAGAGAGGCCCCTGCCCCAGTTATTGGGGTGCCTCCTCCATTTTGCTTTCGTTGTACTTCCGTCATCACCTTCATTTCTTGATTGTTGTGAAAGTACAAGGCTATTTTGGATAGGAATCAAGCCTGTGTTCTAAGAACCACCTTATTCTTAGGGGGAAAACGTATATGGTTCCCTGTCAGACGGGGCCTGCAGTCTGCGGATTCCACTAGCAGAGGAGATTCCCACAAGGAATGCTGTTGTAGGTGACTAAATTCATTCCGACCAAAGCCATGTGTTTGTGGGCAAGTCCATTCAAAACCACATTCAAATCTCAGGATGGGTGCGGAAGCCTGACACCCGTGTACACCCTCATAAGCACCACAAAATGTTTTAGAAGATGGGATTGGCAAAGGAAGACCAACTACTGGATTTGAGGTAGGCAACAATTTGTTAAGCCACTTAGTAAGTCATGCAAGAACCGGATTTGACAAACTGCACAAGTCTTCAACAAAATGACGAAACAACATTTACAGTAGGTTTCAGTGGGTCATGTTGAGGCTGCAGGGACAATGAAAAAATCCATCGTCCAGATAGCGATAAACATGCACACCACGAAGCCGGAGGACAAGTTACAGAATATTGTAAGTGTGCTGGCGTGATCATGTTTAATTATTTTAATGGAAGAACCAAGCTGTAATATTCTGAGCAGTCTGAAAAAGAGCCACGAATACCTCTTGGAAATGGGCACTTCCTCGATACCCCGCATGGAACAGAAGCTGCAAATCTCCCTCCACAGGACTTTGCTCCCCACTTCCACTAAAGGAGTATGAACGGGATGGTAACAAGAAAATGGAAGACGACAATCGTTAGAAATTACAGAACAAACCCAAGGGTCTCGGAGTAGTTCCCTCAAGGTCAGGGCATGAAGAGTGCACAGTATTGCCAGATCCTCTCGTCGTTGCCTTGTTTTATCAGCAGAGGAGGGCTGCCCCGCAAAACCTCTTGCTTGGGTGGCTCTGTAGCTTCTTTCTGTGCTGGCTCAGGGATCTGTCTCTTTCTCGGTTTTCTAACCTAAAAGCCCGCAAAACTAGCTTTCGGATCTAGATGTGTTTTAAAAATGTTGCTGCAGCTTATTTGGTCAAGGAGGCCAGAGATTTAGCTGTTTTGCTTGAAATCTTATTCTTGTTCAGTTTTTCAAACATCAAAGTTTAAAATAGTTACAGGAAATCAAAAGGGCAAGTTGAGGATTTCATTGTGTACGTAGTGTGGGAATTTGGCAGCATGGACCTACGCATGTCTTCTAGCGTCTGCCCCAAGACCCATACCTCTAGAGGCAGTGGGCCTCATCACGAGTTGGGCAGTAGCACCAGCGCTAATAGCCCTACCGCCAAACCCCCGGCGCTATTAGCGCCGGATCATGGGTTTGGTGGATGGGTTATTGCCCATTCCCCATTGGGCCCAATGGGGAAAATTTGCGCTATTAGTGCTGGCGGATTTCCCGCCGGTGGTAATCGCGCCGAAAATCAGCAATTTTGCCGCAGATTTCCCCCCAGCCCACAGGTGGACGGAAATCCGCCAAAGCCATGATCTTGCGGACCCTTAAATGCGGCGGTAATAGCGCTAACGCCGCATTTAAGGGTTACTGCCAGACACGTGATGAGGCACAGTGTCATTGTGATGAATGATGGACACATCAGGTCAGCCGCCATTAGTTGTGCTTCTGGCAATCCTGACCTAAAACCCTATCTGTTTTCAGGCAGAAGGAACACCTCAGTGTGCAATATTCTCCTACAATGTGTATTTGTCACTGCCTAGATAGCATCTGCATTAGCCTGCTGAAGGTGGAGAGTTGCATTTTAGTAAACTTCTTTTTACCCAGTCCTTCAAGTAATTTTTCTTCCCTATTAAGAGGTGTAGAAGGTTCCTATCCCAAGAGGTCCGCAAACACCAAGGGTAAATAATGAGATCTTGAAGGCCTAAACAATGCGATAACCATAGACTAGTGCTCTCTGGGCTGGTCCAGTACAGCAGGGCATTAAGTGGGGCAGCCCTGGCAGTCTCCAAATATTGCCCTTGAACCAGGGCTCTCTGAACGGTCCTCCCTCACCAAATTACTTTAAAAATGGGTGGCAATATTGCACTTTGCCAGTAGATGTCACCTTCAGTAATGTTTAGAATCACATCAGTTAAAGAAATGTGAAATTGGGTACTTTTTAAACAGGAAAGGGAAATTATGAGAGAATACATAGTTTGATTTTTGCCACACATTGTATTAAAGTATTACCATTAGAATGCTTTAAATTAGTATGTATGAATAATTGATTTTTTTTCAGAAGAATTGTGGGATTGCATGGTGAACTGACCCTTTTCGATTTGATCTGTTTCATATTTGAATATATGTATTTTGCTCAAGACATTTACACACATTAACCATATTTAAATTCATACTTTAAACCAAAAGGTTTGCCCTTTCATTGCACATATGTAAACTCGATTGGCTCTGTTAAGTCACTCCTTTAATTTCACAGGCCACGCCTCTTTTAAAGCTGTATTAGCAACTTGGGATTTGAGGCTGCACAAGACCCTTTTTAGGCCCCGTCCCAAATATTGCATCATGACGTATTAAAACCCCCTCGATTTCTTATCCCACTTAAAGGACTGCAGCACAGTATAGCCTGCATATAGACGGCAAAACCGGAATCCCCCTTGGATATTACCATTCTGTCAGCAATGGCCAGGAAAGACCTTGAAGGTGCTGAAAACTCAGAAGCGGAGGCTATGACAAACCAGTGTAACTCAAAGAGACCACTGCACGGGGAGCATGCTCAGACCTGCCCACCATTGGATGCACAAATCTAATCTGTGTCACTGGTTGTAAAAAATAATGGGGCTGAAACGGCCTCAATGTTTCTGGAGACAAACTTTTCAGCTTGATGGGGATCCTTGGGGTGAACCCTGGTGATAGGCCAAAGGCCTTTAGGAACACTGTTCCTGATGTTGGCCCCTTTATTGCCCTTAATGTGGGGAATCACAACCACTGCACAACCGCAACAGGCCCTTTGGTGACAGATTCAGAGGAGCCGGGGGAATCTTAAGAGGCATTGGTACCCTGGTGGCCAACCAAGCAACGTTTATGAGGAACCCTACCGGACCCAGTAGCCCTTGGGAACGAGCCCCCGGGCCGTTGTGCTGTGGAGAAAAGGGAAGGCCTTAACTTGGGTGCCTTTTTGGACATGTTTAGTTTCTTCATTTGTACCGCTCACCAAACCCTCAGGTAACTGGGCACCCAAGGCTTATGCAAGAGTTACAGACATTTTTGATAACAACAAAAAGAATAATAACAGTAACACAAGTAAGTGCATGTCGATCATGGTTACATGGGGGTCGAGACAAGGTAAAGTCAAGTCAGTTACAATACCAGGTTACAGAAGGCATAGAGAGAAAAAGCAGGCAAGATGGATGCAGGGTGAATGCAAGGTAAGAA
Organism: Ambystoma mexicanum; assembly: GCF_040938575.1. Taxonomy (NCBI): domain Eukaryota; kingdom Metazoa; phylum Chordata; class Amphibia; order Caudata; family Ambystomatidae; genus Ambystoma; species Ambystoma mexicanum. Next base: position 711,529,790 of record NC_090923.1, on the reverse strand, counting down.
AGCTGGTCACTCCTGTTTCTTACCAAAGAGCCAGCCTTTTACTTTGTCTCTAAAGGTCCAAAATGCGGGTTCCATTCTAAGGCTGAGGGGCAGGGCATTCCACTGTTTGGCTGCCAACACAGGGAAGCTTGCACCCCCTGCTCTTTTTAGGAGGAATCTAGGAATGGTGAGGTACACAGCTCTGGTTGGTCGGTTGGCGTTTGTTGACTTTGTCTGCCAGGTATCGGGGGGCGGAATTTGAGAGGCACTTGTGAGTGATGATGAGCGTGCAGAGGACAATTCTATCCCATACTGGTAGCCAGTGGGCGTCCTGTCTAAAGCTAGTGATGTGCATAGATCTTGGTATGCTTAATGCAGATCTTAGAGCATTATTTTGAAGGACCTGGATTTTGTTGAGGTTCCTTTCTGAGGTACCTAGGTATAGGGTGTTACAGTAGTCAATCTTGAATAACACCAGTGCCCTGGCTAAGGTAATGCAACTACTCAGCGAGAGGTATGACTTGCAGGCGTTGACTAGCTTGTTAGTGTAGGCCGTGGAAGAGGCAGTGGCATTCACTTGCTTCTTGAGAGAGGGTAGAGTCTAAGTTTGATTTCTTTGGCCACTTTGATCGGGTTTCCATTGATGTTGATGGATACATAGCGAGCGTCTAGCTTGTTAAGGCGAGTTTGGGTGCCGACAAGCAAGAGCTCTGTTTTTTCATCAGTAAGGCATAGGCTGTGGTCTGCCATCCACACCTGGATTTCCAAGTATATCTCGTTAATCCATTTAGAATTATCTTCATAGCACCCTGAGAGCATAATGAGAACCTGGGTGTCGTCAGCGTAATTTCTGTATGTGACATCCAGGTTGTCCAGACGGTCAAAGAGGATCTTAGTAAAGATGTTCTAGAGTGTTGGCGAGACATACAAGCCTTGCGGTACGCCGTAATGGATGGGAATAGGGTCCACTGAGGCAGATGGTGCGAAGACTCTCATAGTGCGATTGGACAGGAACGATTGTATCCAGGTAGAGGCGTTGCTGGAGAAGGCAGCTGCTGTGGACAAGTGATCAGTGAGGATCTGATTATCGGCAAGATCGAAAGCTGCAGATAGGTCTAACAGCAGGAGCATGGCAAGCTTGCCATTGTCCTTGGCCGCATCCATTTGGATTTTAAGGTAAAGGAGGGCTGTTTCCGTTCCATGTCTTGGCCTAAAGCCTGATTGTCTAAGGCCCAGTAAGTTGTAATCCTCCAGGTGTTTCTGGATTTGCAAGTAGACCTCTCTATCTAGAATCTTTAGGATGTAGGGAACCGTGGTGATGGGCCTAGTTGGTTGGGGTATTGGGGTCTAGGTTGGGCCTTTTCAGGAGGGGCATGACCCATGCCTCCTTAAGGTTGTTAGGTACTGTACTGGTCTCGAAGGAAGAATTGATTAATGCAGAGATGAAGGGGGCCAAGTCCTTGGCGCCTTCCTAGATGATTGCTGCTGGGCAGAGATCTCCTTGGCATCTGGATGGTTTGAGGCTTTTATGATCTTTTCCACTTCTTTGGTCGAAACCGGGGAGAAGGAGAAGGGAAGGCAGTCGGGTGCTGTGAGTCGGCGCAGTGTAGGTTTGGCATTCTTGGCTAAACTGTTCTTTTTTTTTTTTGCTAAATTTTAGATTGGAGCATAGCAATTTTGTCAGCAAGCGCTTTCTGTATATTAGCGCACCAAGCTGCGTCTTTCACACAGGTATCTGGTGGTGGTGCTGGGGACTCCAGTTCCCTGAGAATACTGAAGAGCTCTTTAGTTTTGGATTTGGCATTGAGAATTTGGTTGTCATAAGTTTCCTTTTTTGCGTTCAGGAAGCGGCAGCTGAAGTGAATAGTGGCTTGTTAGTGGGGTTTGGCGACTTTCTCCATGTGGATTCTGCTGCTCTTTTAGCATTCCGGAGGATTTTAAGTTCAGGGGTAAACCATTTGTTCAGGTGGGCTAATGGTTTGCCTTTGGAAAGTTGAATGGGGGCAATGCTGTTCACAGCAACCTCAATTGTGTTGTAAAGGTCAACTAGCTTGTTTGAGTCCAAGTCCTTGTAGTTGGCTCGGTCTAGGATATTCTGAATCAGAGGACGTAAGTTTTGGAACGTTAAGTTTACGTTGTTTCTAGCGAGGGCTTGCGGCGCAATGCAGGGAGTATGTGTGTTAGGTGCATTCCTCTGGATGGTGAAGGAAATTAAATGATGGTCTGACCAGGCAGTGGGTTAATTTTGAAGGATGGTGGTAGAGCAGTTGAAGTCTGCCAGCCAATCCAATGTTCTTCCTTTCTTGTGCATCGGTGTCGTGACGCGATGGTTAAAGCCGAGCTGGGAAATAGCATTTTCGAAGGATGAGGCATTGAGGTTGTTGGGATCAAGGAGGCCTAAGTTAAAGTCACCAAGCAGGATTATTTGGGATCCTGGTTTGGTGTTATTAGTCAATAAGTCAGAGATATCTTCCTCGAAGGAGGAGATATGTCCTGGGGGGCTGGTAGATGCGGTGCATGAGGATAGTTTGGGATGCTGATAAAGGGATCTTAATTGACAGTAGTTCCGATGAGGGCAAGCTGGCAGCAGGGGTGGCTCTGAGTCCTAAGGACGTTTTAGCAATAAATGCTACTTCGCCTCCTTTGCTGTCCTCTCTACCTTTTCTTATTATTGAGTAGCCATCTGGGATGGCTAGTGATACTGCTGAGCCTGCTGCCTGATGCAACCAGGTGTCAGTGATTGCCAGGAAGTGGAGGTCATTGCTAGAGATTGTCTGCAATGTCTAGCGCATGGGCGACCAGAGATAGGGCATTTATGAATGCACCTTTAATGGTGCTTTGTTTGGGTTGTTAAGCTGAGCTAAGTGTTTCAGGTACTTTGGGCATAATGGGTGGTCGGGCGTTTGGCTAGTGAGTGTGGGCATGGGTAGGCGGATTTAGTGGTCTCTCTTGAGAGGTGTCCTACGTTGGGGGGTCCGAGAACATAGTCTTAAGTTTCTTGCCTTCACTTGACAGGGTGTCCATGGTGTAGGTGGTAAAGCGAAGAGATGGATCCATTCAGCTGGGCTGAGAGCAGAGTTGAGTTTGGGGACTTTTCTCCAGTTGTTGCGGTCATTGTACATTTCATACGTATGTGGTGATTGTGGCAGAGGAAGAGGTTTTAGCAGAGGTAGGACGTCAGGTGGTAAGAATGCATTGATGAGCGGGAGGAAGGTTGCCATATTTAGGGTGACACTGTAACGGTAGGACATATAAGCGGGGGCATCTCAGTGTGATAGTTCAACAGTCGAGCAAGGGCAAGCTCAGTTCTACGTATGGATTAATGAAAGCTCTACGGAATACAGTAGGTTAGTTCAATTAGTATACAGTAGGCTGATTCACTTTGAGAGCAGGGGGCTGATTCACTTAGAATACAGTGGGCTAGATCATTTCTTTTTGTATACAGTAGGCTAGATCAATTGGTATACACTTAGTTCAGTTGGTATACCATAGGCTTGTTCACTTTAGGAGCAGATGGCTGGTCCACTAAGAATACAATAGGCTGGTTCAATTGGTATACAATAGGCTAGTTCCTGTTGGGAACCATAGGCAAGTTTACTTAGTAAACAGTGGGCTAATTCACTAGACTACAGTAGGCTGGTTCATTTGACAGTTTGGGAGAAAGCTAGGCGAGAAACCGTTTGAAAATGCAAACAACGCACGGTGCAGTGCAGTAAGTTAGCTCTTGGCAAGCAACAGTTTGAAAGAGCATGCTAGGAACAATGGGGTGCGGTAGAATAATGTAGGCGGGATACAGTTGGACAGTGCACACTAGGCAAGATGACGATCAAGAGACCAGACTAGGCATGATACAATTGGAGGCTTAATGCAGATCACCGGTGTACGCTCGGCGCGATATAGCTCAAATGAATCGTGGTATAGGTTTACCGGTAGGCATAGTTAAGTAACAGAAGCAGAGAAGGATTTGGGCTACAAGTGAAAGCAGGGCGCCATAGGGCATGCACGAATCATACAATTAATTTCGTAGTGAGTGTAACCAGTGCACAGCACTACGCACTATCGGATCGGAGCAGATAAACGGTAACAGTGGCTATGCAACGGTAAAATTACATACGAGTACGTTTTAAATTTAGATTGGGTGGCAAGAATTAGAAAGTTGGTGATGAGGGCTTTGAATCTCTGAGGAGGCATCTCTTGAATGAAGCTACCTGCACATCAAATGCCCTCAACGCCGTCTACGATAAGGCATTGCAGAAGACTCAGAGATCCCACAGACCTGAGACACACATGCAGACCCGAAGACGAAATGCGCCCACCACATGAAGTGCAGGATGAAAAGGATAGCTGCTGCAGCATAGATTGTCGGGGAACAGAGGAATACAATTATCGGAAGAAAAATTAACAAAGGGATGTTGCAGGAAGAAATAGACCCTCTGGTCGAAGTGTATGAAAAGACGTTGTGATACTATGTTCTCTGCTTGCCTGCCCATGGTTCCCACAAACCCCATCACCACGTCTCCTCCCACGCACACTACAAACCCCCTGACAAATGCGCCTGCTGTTTAAGGGAAGATTCCGTGAGTGCACTGCAGTGCAAGTCTCAATTTCTTCCTACACTTTTACTTTAAGACTGAATGGTTTCTTTTTAAAATAAAGTATAGGAACATTAAAGCTTACTCCGTCATGGCCACTTTGATCACTGAATGGACCTGTGCTGAGGAGGCATTCAGTCCAGCCGAGTGTAGTTTAATGGTGTTGTGGTGTTGCAGTCATAGCAGGTAGGTAGAGCATGAAGGGTGGCGCTGTGCTCCATGCATACGCACCAGCTCTGAACATAGGGCAGTTTGGCGGAAAGGGGACGGCCGTTATGAGTGTGTGGGTGAAGTGGTGGTTAGCAGCTTGAAGGGTTGCGTGCTGTGCGCGCTCATGTCAACAACGGTGAGGAAGTGTCGCATGTATCATTCAGAATCCATCACAGAGAGAGACGCAATGAGAGAACATGTTTGGCCTTCAAACTAGCTTGCAAAACGCTACTTTGTCTTCTTGAGACGAGCTTACATTGTGTGACTGATCAGGAATCCCTTGTGCGGTTATCAAGGAGGAATGACGATAATGGGAGCATCCTAAAGTGCTTTTTAGCACTTCAATCATTGACCTTGCAAGTTCTACATCAGAGTAGTAACCTCCATTAGAATGCAGATTTGCTGTTTCTCTCAATTTCTTTCATGAATCCGAGCTATTAAGGCGACTGGAGGGGAAGTTGTAAAGCAGAATACCAGAGTCTGCCATCTGTCAGTCACCACGTGACTCAGACTGCAGAGATGTAGGCCTTTCAAAATACAATGAACGAGAGAATGGAGCATGAAGGCAGATTCACGCTGTCCATGAAGAAGAGAGTCCTAGCATCCAGAATCCCAACATCCAAGGGACCGTGAGAACCAGGTGCACCACCCAAAAGATGCCAATGAAGGAAGAGGCGCACTCTGAAAGAAGCAATTGGGTGAGCATCCAGTGAAGGAAGGAGTGGCAGAGCCAAACGAGATCCTGCGCTTCAGTGGAAACTCAGACATCAAAAGCCTGTCTGACACAGAACAGAGGAGTGAGAAATTAGGAAGTGTGTGGGTTGCACGAGGCAAGATTACAAGCTGAGGAGAAGAAGTCAGAGGAGGTGGTGTCAGGACTAAAGCTGGGCACACCCAGGTGCATGGGGGGGCTGCATCCCATGAAGGCCAGAGAACATTTGTGATCAGGGGCAAACCGCATCCAGTGGCCTGGTCATGAAAAACGAAGGCTGTAAGTAAGCAACAAGGATTGGGATCTAAAAAATTGTATGCATGTTGGGGGACATAGCCAAAAATCCAGCACAGTCTTGAAAAGTTAATGTATGCGCGGAACAAAGTCCAATAACGCAGGCTAAGACTTATAATCATTACAAAAGAGACAGGTGTGTAATGCAAATAGTCTAGTACCCAGTGAAAGCTAATCCATTACAAAGAGGAAACTAGCACAATACATACATGCTTGGAAAAGAAGACTATTCAAAGCTCACTTATCTTTGGGTAATATAGAGCACACCTACCTAGGGAGTCGCAGAACACTTTACAAGTAATTTGGGGTTAACACAGGTAGATGGAAAGGGGGGGGCTATAGGTTATAGTAGCAAGGATATCACATACTACAGGGGTTGTTTATGTCTAACAGTAGCTGGTCCTAAATGACCCTAGGTTTTCCTTGAGGAGTTGGGTCTTGAGTTCCTTACTGACCTGCAGGAGCATTGGAGTGGTCTTGATGACCTTCCAGTAGGCTGGGGCGTAGCAAGATACTGTCAGTTGGTTGGTTCCCTCTCTGTGTGCCAGCTTAGTCTGAAGCTTTACAATAGTCTGGCTCCTAGTGGAGTGCATCCCATCTGATCTACAAGGTGTGTGGCTAAGTAGGCTGTTTGGGCAGGAATTGCCTTATATGCGAGTCAGGCAGTTTTGAAGAGTATCCTGGGTGGAATGGGTAGTCAGTGTAATTCTCTTCGGACAGGAAAGATGTGGTCTAATTTCTTTGTTCCAGTTACGAGGTGTGTAGCAGCATGTTAAACGGTCACGAGGAGGCAAGGTGTGTGGCTATAACAACTGTGAGGAGAGCATTTCCTCCATCAACATTAGATTAGCAGGTTCTTGACTGTGGTTTGGCAATCCTCAAGTGGAAGGGTTTTATCACCCAGACGGGAGCTAGGGGATAGTTGACAGTGTGGGCTTGTTTGCTGATATGTTGCCCGAAGGAGCGATTGCTGCCAATAATGAACCAGAGTGATTTGGCACATGGGGCCAACTGAGGTGTGAGTCTGTCGAGGTGAATGCTATTCAGCTACTCTCGGATAACCTCCTGGTTCGATGGATGACTGAGGAGGACACATTCCATTTTGGTGAGATTGGGTTTCAGGTAGGTCCTTATCATACAACCAAGTATCATCAAAGAAGTGAGATATGATCAAAGTGGTTCCATATAGAGATTGAAGATCACTGCAGTGAGTATTGATCCCTGTAGGACTCTGCAGGTTACCGGGAAAGGGTTGGATGTTAAGTTACCCATCTGGTGCCAGATTTGCCCTTCGGCAAAAACCTATTTTTTCAATGCATTTTTGGACGATGGCAAAGTTTGTCCTAGTGCTAATACCATTCCGTACTGGCACTTTACCCTGGTACAAAAATGCATTGGAAAATCTTTTTTTTGCGCAAGGGCTAATACCATACTAAATTGTTATCAGGTAATATTATCCCCATAAATAATGTGGCCACGAAATGGCAAAGGCAACATTATTTATGGGGGATAATATATGGGGTAAATGGGAACGGGGGTGTAACTAGCTCCCTTAAAAAAAAAAAAACGTGGGGGTTGCGGGAGTGTCACCCACAGGTTCAATGAGGTAATATTGCCACAAAGAAACTGCACCATTCGTGTAGAGCAACATTTTTGCAGGGATATTATCACATGGAACCGCAAAACGTTGCTTGCCATGGTGCATACGTTTACTAATATGCCTGTTGTTTTTTTTGCACTAGGGCAAACTTTGCTCTATTGCCAATACTGTGTAAATTTGCATTTGAAACTGCAACATTTCTGTAATCTGTGCCCCAGGACTGCTTGGTACCTGTTCAAGAGATAGGAGGCAAATCAGCTGAGCACTGGTCCTGTGAACCCCAATTTATAGGTAAGTAGGCTTGTAAGTGTGAAATTGTCAGCCGTGCCAAACATGGCAGAGAGGACCAAAAGGCAGGAGTCACATCTATCCATGATTTGGAGAGCATAATCAATGACCTGGATGGGGGCAGTTTCTGTGCTGCATCTGGGTGTAAATCGAGATTGGTAGTCTCGAGGCAGAGCATATTGGTTAATCAGATAGTGAAGTTGGCTGGCAACTGCCGTGTAATGATTTTACCAATGAAAGGAAGGATTATGCATGGCCAGTAGTTAGCAACTAATACTATTGTTAAGGTTCTTGGGTGGATGCCCTGATCGGCAGGGCATTGACTGTTTGGAGGACAGCGGTTAAGAGCGGACTCTGAGAGCGGTTTCATGATGGCAGATGGAAGGATGTCGTCCTGCCTGTGGCAGCTGTAATCCCTGAACTTGAAAAACCAGGTTAAGAAGGGGAGGCCATATATTGGCCTTGCTTATGGATGAAGTCTGTTTGAGAAGTTCCCAAAGTCAATGTGACCTTTGTAGTTATCCCTCAGAGCACCTCCAGAACAAATCAAAAGTCCAGAACACAGCATCCCTTATGGGGGTGGAAGGGGCAGTTATCAGTGGGTTCCTCCACAGAGTCCCAGACATCAGGCAAGGGATTAAGAGACCAGACAGCATGCTACATTGCCACAGTCATGTGTCTGAGGAGGGACCCTTGTAGGAAAAGGGAAAGAAGACTAGCTATCTTAGAGAAGAGAAAGCAAGATATTGCATGCAGAGCCACGCTGTAGGATCCAGTGTGGCCAGAGGGATCCCTATGAACACTCACCCAGTATATTGGAGAAGTCGGAACATGGAAAGCCAGCAGAACAGCTGCATCACTGTTAAGGATGTCAATCGGGTGACACACAACGGACCAGGACCCTTGCCCTTGCCCTTAGCCTTAGCCTTGCATGTAGTGCACAATTGGAATGCTTTCTCTTTATTTTCTGCGAATTCAATTTGAGATGGCACACAACCCATCTCACACCCCCTCTTACAAATACCCCAGGTCACAATGGACCATGAACCAGGTCGGTTGATGGGTATATTTATTTTAATATTCAAAGAAATCACACACATTTTAATATTTGGCAGCAATCACCAATGGGGCGATAATTGCAATGAAAATCACTGAAAGGCACTTGGCTAACCTTGTACCAGAACAGATCCAAAGCACAATTGAATAGGAGCACTTTTTCAATTAGGATAGATAGCACCCAAGTTAAGGTTTCCCCCTGCAATGTTCCCTCAATCCACAATTACTCGCATTTTGAGTGGATAGAAAGAAGCAGTAGGTAGTTGGGGATTTTAAAGCCCTTTGCAATGGCATGAAATGACACTCTGAATTTGAGAATTAATGTACGGTTAAATCAATGAAGCAAATATGATTTCTCACAATAGCAGGAAGGTATAAACACTAGCAACCACAAGGCAAGGGATCAATAAAAGGCATACAGTTCAACAAGCAAGTGGAAAGCAAAAACACGATGCAGCCAAATCACACGTTGCAAAGTTGCATTTTACTCATTTGCAGTTTTAAATGTCAAAAAGGTTTCTATGAAAAATGGGTGAAATACTCGAAATCGGAATGCGGTTTTTGGGCTGGGGAATAGCTGCACATCACAGGGACAATATAGAAGTGAAATTATGTCTATAGCTGAAGGATTGGATGAGATTTGCAAGATTAACGGCTTTATTTTTCCAAAACCGAACCCCCCTTTAAGAGAGAAAATCGGTTTGGAAAGAAAAAGACAAAGTTTACTTATACTAGATTATCAAGAAGATAGTGCTGCCCATGAAACAGGTTAAGTGGACGGATTAACCCGCTCCACGTCACGTTTCTCTTAATGTGGAAATTACTTAAATTATTCAAAATATTGCTAAGTAGTTACAAGATGGGGTGAATGAAAGAATGGCGCTAGCACTAGGAATCAAGGACAGGATGCACAAAGAATTCTGACAGTTGAACAAATTACCAAGGCATGGATAGGATTACTTATAGAGTAGAACAAAGACAAAGTATCAAGATGGGGTAGGCTATGTGTTGCTATGGGATGGGGAAATACTCACAGTCCACGTTTGAGTATGGGATTTTGGAACAGTCAACTGGGTTCTGGTCACCGCACGGCTGGCGCCCCTTACAGCAAACAGCTGGGCAATTCTGGTCACTGGATGAGAGGGGTACAGCGGGCATGCAGTTAGTGGGCAAAAAGCCGGTCTGGTCACAGGATGCTCCCCAAAAGAGTACCACAGCTTTTCCCTTTTGTTATTGGGGTTTTTAGTGGGATTTCTGGATCAAGGCCTGGCTGAGATAGGGTCAGCTATACTTTGGCCTGGCAGTAGAATCTGGCAAGATAAATGTAGAGTATCAGGATACACATGCGCTGGAAATTCAGGAGAGAATGGGCCTCATTACGAGTATGGAAGCAGCCATGCCCTTCATAAGGGCATGGCTGCCTCCATACCAGGTTCCAGTACCGGGTTCCTTCAATGAGGAATAACCGGGTCATTACAACCTTGAAGGACCCAGTAATTCCTCATTGAAAAAACCCATTCCCATTTCAGCCCCCATAGGGCTCAATGGGAATGGGGAGGGAGCTAATAATGGGGCCGTTAATAACGGGCCCGTTATTAGCTGCCTGGTCCCCCTGCGGGATCCGCTAAGGAAGCCTGGTTTTACCAGGCGTCCTTACCGGGTCCCACAAGGCAACCTCGTAATATGGCGTACCATAATGAATGGTGCCGGTCCCGTACCGTCACCGTTCATTACGGGACCACCAGGGTCGTAATGAGGCCCAATGTGTCTAGAGTTCCGTCAGCCTTCCTCATTTATAAGGCATGGTGGCATCATAGGATTATATGGTGGGGCAGGCTTAGCTGGGCATGCCTCTTAACCACTGGATTGGTCAGGGGTGATTGTTACCACCTTGCTGTCAGCTGGTTGGATTTTTACGGACATGACATCTGCTTTATGAGGTGGGCTGTACAATTCAAAGGATCATCCCACAGTTTCGGATTTGTTCCTCCGACGTATTCCACATCTATGACAGGTAAGCACCACAGCTGTGCTGCTTCGGAAAATTTTTCTGCGTCTCCCTCGATGACGTTGATTCGCTGTCCTCAAGGGCCTCCATCAAGCCGACGTCACCAGATGTTATAAATAGGACGCACGACGCCCGTAGCCTCGGAACATGTTCACTTCGGAGATCTCGGCGCGCCTCGGTTCTTCTGATAATTCTATCGGTTCTTTGAACTTTTTTATTTGTGAAGATATCACGTCTTTATCTTCTACTACCCCACGGGCAGGATTCAAGAATTGTCGGGACTGCAGTTCCAAGATGTCACTTACGGACCCACACAACGTCTGCCTCTGGTGCCTCAGTGAGGACCACGCCACCGATGAATGTGACGATTGCCAGTCTTTCACGTCGAAGGCCTTGCGGGAGCAGAAGAAGAAGCTATCTGTGGGTAGTGTTTCCAAACCCCAAAAGTCAAAATCAGCTGGGCTTTCGACCGACGATTCGAGGGCCAACTCTCTGCGTCGGCTTAAGTCCAGGGGGTCTCAGTCCCGAAGTGGTTCCCGCCATTCCTCTGCCTCCTCGAGGCACTTGCGGAAGCGCCGTCACCGGTCGCCTTCCCCGTTCTCGTCCGAGGACTCCACCAGATGGCGGGTTGCTTGTCCCAACGAGCATTCCTCTCCTGCAGAATGGGATGCATTTCGTAAGGAGATTATGGCAATTTTTGAATCACAGGGATCTGTTCCGTCTGCGCCTTCGCAAGAAGCCAGCTGGGAATGTGCTAGGGCCACCGCTCGCACGCCTTCAGGCTCGGGTGGTCAGCGCGATCATCGGGAGGCGTCGCGGTCCCGATCGGACAAGGTGGATCGCTCTAGCCATGCCTGCTCCAGGTCCCGGTCCTTAACCCTCGAGACCGTCGGAGCCTATGAGGTCTTCTAAGAAGATGTCGACGCCATCAGCGCCATGTCCGTTGAGGGACTCTCGAGGCTCTGCCTCTGAGAAAGTCGTCAACGCCATCAGCAGCGAGGCCGTCGAAGGGAATGCTCGGGGCACCACCCTCGAGGCCCGTGTCGAAGCCATCAGCGCCACGCTTGACGTCGATTCCGTCAACGCCTTTTGTGGAGGCTTTACCAGAGGTACCCCATGCATCGGTGTTAGGGACCACTACACACAATTAAGACTACAGCTGGCAATACAAGTTTTACCTTTGGTACAGGCCTGTACTACTATATTAAAGTGGTAGCAGTAGCGTAGCAGCCAGGCCTATCTCAAGAGTATATGAGCAGTAGCAGAGATTACACAAAGGGACCACAATTACTGTGATTCAAGCAAACACTGACTCAAGGTTTCAGGTAAAAAATATAAGTACATTTATTTTTAAACTGTTTGTTATAAACACTTCTATTAATTTTAAAATCACACGTGAAATACACTACAACCATCCAATTCATTGTGGTACACTCTAACTCAAGGTAAGTACCTTATGTTTTAACGGACCGGTGTTGTGAAACAAAAGACATTACCGGGAATACACTTGCGATCACTTTTTGACAGTGATGACAGTTCGGTTTTACTAAAGAAACGCATATCCGCTGCAAGAAATGTTACCGGGGCAAAAACACACTTAGCACCTGAGTTAACCCGAGAGAGTTGGGGGCAAAAATCATAGGCAATACTTTTGTTAAGGCGGACAGAATCAGAGAACACTCATTGACAGAAATTCAGGAGTCAATAGGCCGGAGCCAGTGTCAAGTGGAACCGAGTTCCTGTTGTCGAGGATCACACAGTCGGACAAGTTCACGATTCAACGTAGCCAGGAGTACTTAGTTATTGTCAACAGAGGAAGCAAAAGATATAAGAAGGAGGCAGGGCAAGCCTTGGAGATGAAGAAAAGGGGTTCACCCTAATTCCTCAAGCAGAACACAGTACCTTATTCAAAGAAGAAGCTGGTGCCACGGCAGTTGTTCCTGGTAGTTTCCTGCAGACCCACAGTTCCTGGAGCTTCGGGACGAAGGAGGACGTCTGGAGGGGTCTGCACCACACAGAGGTGAAGCCGGCAACAGCAACGATGTATAAAAGGTGCACTCTTTAAAAACAGGAGAGGCTCTTCAGATGGCTATCCGGACCACTACAGCCGTGTGCAGCAATTTCGACCAAGAAGAGGATCCTCTGGCTGTAGAAGGTGAGCTGGTTATCCCCACCAGGCTCAAGGGAAGAAGACTGCGGACTGGATCTTTTCTGGTCAGCGAAGGGTAGATAGCTTAAGACTGCAGCAGGGCTTCACCAGGACGGGGTACTTGCAGCAGCCATCTTCTTCTCCGCTTCTCTTCGGTTCCTTGTAGTTCCAGTGGCAACTCTGACTTCTAGCCCAAGACACCTGCCTTTTATGCGAAAATCCCCCATTCACACAGCCTGGCTGTCAATCACGCAGCAGGGGGGTTGTCCAGCCCGGACAACCACCTCAGCCAATCATGGCAAAGTGTGACTTGGGTTTCCTAGGGTACCCTGTGCAGGGGGTGAACGGGATGGTTTTCGCCCTCATTCAGGATGGCAAGGATGCCATGTGTGAATCCGTTCAGTTGGGTCTGGACATGGCAGACTGTCAGCCGGTCCATGGCGGCGAGCACCGTGATGCGCAGATTTGCGTGGTTGCGGAAGTCTGGGTTTGCTCCTGACGTACAAGCCCGGCTTCTCAACATGCCCTTTGATGGTGTACATCTTTTTGGCAGCAAGGCTGACGAGAGCCTTCAGAGGTTGCAGACGCAAAGTGTCACGACCCTCCCCAAACCCCCCCCTCTGGCAAACCCATTGGCCAGGTGGAGTCAGGACTCAGGCCTCTAGAGCCTGGCATCCTCTTCAAAAGCCCTCATGGGGCCAGTCCTGGCGCCTATGTTGCCAGGCTCATACCCCATGAAAAACAATGTGCTTGGAACTACTTTATTGTATTGTCAGCCAACATGGAGGCATCCACATAGCTTGGTTCCTAAGAACCAAGCTATGCGGTCTAGTGTTTTGGGTGTGGTAGCCTAGGGACTACTTTACCTGGACTATTTTGTTGGGGCTAGTTAAACCACACCCGAGCAAGACAAAACGCTTCGCATTACTTTGCAGCTTGCACGTGACGCTCACCGTGTCCAGCTATTCCCTCGAACCTCAGAGAAGCAGAACCTGCAAGGAGACAAAAGGAACATCATTAGCAGCAGCATTTTACCTGCAGTCTTCAACTTTGGACACTCGCAGCTACTGGGAACAGCTTTCTCAAATCTGCATGCCTCCCGGACAGAACGACCTGAAAGAGGAAGATAGAAGCAACATTAAAGAAAGCAGTAGAGACATTTACAAATTACGAACTGCTCAAAAGGCTTACCTGGCTGGTCACCTCTAGGCTGGCACCACTCCGGACATTCCACTCGCGCTGAAGAACACCGTGACCTACAAGGAAGGAAAACGCAGGTTAGCAAAGGCAAGACTTCGCAGCACTGCGCATAGCCATCATTTACCAGCGGGGCTCAACCAAGCCTGTTCGCCGCGCTGAAGCTCTGCATACCTAAGGGAGAAAAAAAGAGACATTATAAACAAAGAAAGGCATGCAGGTAGCAACAAAACTAAAGAACAGCAATAAGACCTACCTGAACAATATCAAACAGGCCAGCGTCAGTGAAGTAACTGGACCACACTCGCCCATGAAAGACAACGCGCCTCTGCAAAGAAGGCAGGACGGAGAGCACGCCTAATTCTACCACAAGGTGAGGAGAGGGCGCCAGAGGGACTGAAATCAAACAGGGGTGGAGGGAGGATACTTACCCCAGTCGGTCAGTCTTGAACACAGTCCTCCTGTATTTTCAGGCAGAACCTTCCCCGCAGACCACATCGGGGCAAAGCTGAGAAGCATACCAGCGAGTAACCTGGCTGGGTGGCGTCCACGTGGATACCAGGTGAGCGTAACACAAAGTCGTTGAGCACTGCAGTCCGTCAACCTCCGCCTTTTCGTCCTAAGGGACAACAATGGAGGGGAGGTTCCTTTCGATATTACTCATCTTTTGGTAGATCGAGGGGAGCTGCAAGTCAAAGGGGCCACCGTAGGAGTACCAGAGGTGGAAAGCAAGGTACTCGAGGTGCCAAGGCCACTCGGGCAGTTGCCTCTTTGCCCTCAGGCACTGCTGCAGCCGCTTCAGCTCAGTCATGAGGTCATGTCCCATGGTTCGCGGTTGGGGGAAGGCTGGTGCAGCATCTTGTAGAATAGTGTGCCATTACTTCAGATGTGTGGGTTGTGGAGATCATAGCCCGCGGCTACTGTCTTCCTTTCTGGCAGAGGCCACAAAACACTCCACCAGGGAATCTCTCTTTGAAGAGTCCGGATCCGCTCCTTGCGCAGGAAATCAAATCCCTGCAGGAGACAGGTGCCATAGAACTGGTGCCTGTAGCGGAGAGGAACAAGGGATGGTATTCCCCATATTTTTTGATTCCGAAAAAGGACGGGGGATTGAGACCCATCATGGACTTGCTTGGTTGGAACAAGCTCCTCAGGAAGGACAAGTTCAAGATGGTTACTCTTTCTCAAGTCCTCCAGGCCCTTCAACTTCAGGACTGGTTGTTGTCCCCCGACCTCAAGGACGCTTACTTTCATGTGCCGATTCATCCCAAGCACAAGAAGTACCTGAGGTTCGCGGTTTGCGACTCGCATTTTCAGTTTCGGGTCCTGCTGTTCGGATTGACCTCCGCCCCGAGGGTCTTCACCAAGCTCATGGTGGTGGTGGCAGCGTATCTCAGGAAAGGGGGGATTCACGTCTACCCCTACCTGGATGATTGATCAGGGTTCGCTCTCCCGAGCAAGTCCTGGATCATCTGTCAGTCACCTGCCACTCCCTTCACACGCTGGGCTTCTCCCTCAACTTAAAGAAGTCCCACTTAACACCTACCCAGCGGCTCCAGTACAGCGTAGCAGTGCTCGACACATCCCCGGGGCAGTGTTCGCCTCCCCAGGTGAGGGCTCCTCACATTCTGCAGATGGTGCACAAGTTTCAACATGCCCAGAGTCTCCCGGCGTTCGAGTTCTGGAGGTTGCTCGGCCTCATGGCATCCTGCATTCTTCTGGTGCCAGAGGCCAGGTTGCAGATGAGATCTCTGCAATGGGCTCTCAAGCTGCAGTGGTCGCAATCCTCCAGCAGGATGTCGGACCCCGTTCAGGTGCCGCCCTCGGTCACCCAGGATCTTCTGTGGTGGGCCGTCAAAGGCAATCTGATGAAGGGGGGCTCCATTTTGGCTACCCTGGCCGGAGGTAACGATCGTGACGGACGTGTCCCTCACGGGATGGGGAACTCATGCCAACGAGTTGACAGTCAGCGGTCATTGGTCTCCGTCAGAGTCCAGACTCCATATCAATCTGTTGGAGCTGAGGGCCATCCGGCTAGCCCTGAAGGCATTTCTACCGTCTGTGCGGTGGAAGAATGTCCTGATTCTGATGGACAATACAGTGGCCATGCACTACCTCAACAAAAAGGCCATCCAGCAGGAAAGTTCGATCTCGGCAGTTCATCTGGCCGGAGACGAAAACGTGGCAGCGGACGCTCTGAGCAGGCAGAGCACGGTCTCTCACGAGTGGGAGCTGGCGCAGGAGATTCTCCTGGAGATCTTAGCCCTTTGGGGGACCCCACAAGTGGATCTCTTCACCACCAGTGTCAAAAGAAGTGCAAAAGATTCTGCTCGTGGAAATTTCCTCCAAGAGGAGCCTTAGGGGATTCGGTTTCAGCGGAGTGGTCCTTCCCACTGCTGTACTTGTTTCCTCCAATCCCTGTCATTGCGCATGTGCTGCAGAGGTTACGGAGGTTCGGTTCCCGAATGATCCTCATTGCTCCGGCATGGGCCAGGAGAAGGTGGTACCTGGACCTTCTCGACTTGTCCATCTGCCCTCCACGCCGTCTTCCCTACCGAGACGATCTGCTATGGTGGGGCGGGGGTCAGGTTCTCCATCCAGAGGTCAAGTTCCTCAGCCTTCATGCTTGGCTTCTGAAAGGTTGAGGCATAAGGAGTGGGACCTCCCTGGAGATATGATGGAGGTGTTGCTTTCGGGCAGGAGGCCAGCAACAAAGTCCCTGTACTGTTGCCGTTGAAGAAAGTTCTGCAACTGGTGCAGAGTTAAGAATGTGGATCCTTTTTCATGTGCCATTCCTGTGGTTCTGTCTTTTTTGCTTTCGTTAGCCCACAAGGACCTGCAAGTGGGTACCATTAAAGGTTACCTGGCGGCGCTGTCCATATTTAAGCGCTCATCTGAGGCGTGTTCTTATTTTAAGATTCCTTTGATTTCTCAGTTTCTGAAAGGGCTCACTAATGTGTTCCCACCGTCACCTTTCCCGGTGCCCGATAGATATTTGAACCTGGTTCTAAAATTCCTAAAGGGAGCTCCGTTTGAGCCTTTACATTCTTGTCCTTTGAGACTGTTGACCTCGCAGAGTGGGTGAGTTGCAGGCACTATCCGCCAAGCCACCCTTCACGATGTTCCATAAGGACAGGGTTGTCCTTAGGGTTCGTCGTCCTTTTTGTCCGAAGGTTGTGTCAGAATTTCTTTTAAGCTAGAAGGTTATTCTTCCGGCGTTCTATCCTCCTCTGCATCCTGGTAAGGAAGAGGAGAGGCTCCATAGGTTGGATCTTAGGAGACAGTTAAGCTTCTACATCTCACGCTTGTCCCGGGTCAGAGTGGAAGATCAGCTCTTTGTTGGATACGCTGGAAGGCGTTTGGGTCAAGCTGTTACTAAGCAGACCTTGTCTAGATGGATTATCTTGACCATCTCGGAATGCTACCGTCTGGCGGGTAAGGACCCTCCGGTAGGCTTGAGGGCCCATTTTACTAGGGGTGTGGCTGCCTCCACTGCTCTGCAGAGGGTGTTCCCATTTGTGAAGCAGCCACATGGGCCTCTGTCCATACTTTTGTAAAACATTACTCCCTGGACAAGACTTAGCCTTTGGTAAGGCGGTCCTCTATTCTGCAATTTGATTGAGCATTCTAAATTTTAAATTCTTTTCCCACCTCCATACGTTGGTACTGCTTTGGGAGTCTGTCATAGATGTGGAATACATCGGAGGAACAAATCCCCTCGAAGAACAAGTTACTTTCTTATCTGGTAACGTTCTTTCGATGGGATGTTCCGATGACGTATTCCACATCGTACCCTCCCAGCCTGCCACTTTACAGAATTTCTTATGCGATTGCAGTTTACGTTTCCGGAAGGCTTTCTGTAGTCATTCTGGCAGAAGATTGGTGCCACACGTTCTGGGAAAAACTACAACTGAGGCTACGGGCGTCGTACTCGTAACATCCGGTGACGTTGGCTCGACGGAGGCCCTCGAGGACAGCGTATCGACGCCATAGACGCAGGAGCCGAAACATTTTCCGAAGCAGAACAGCTGTGGTGATTACCTGTCATAGATATGGAATACGTCGTCGGAACATCCCATCGAAAGAATGTTACCAGGTAAGAAAGTAACTTGTTCTACTTTAGCTAAAATCATTCTCCACATAAATCAAACATTTGCGCAATTGTGGCCTTTTTACAAATTATCTAGGCAGATTACAAATTTCATTCAGAGCATGGTGTTCCCACTCCCAGGTCTGTACGCCATTGTTTCACCCTTCTAGTCGTTTTTTGCAATTTTAGTGAGAACCGCTTCACCCAAAATCCCACAACTTTAGGTGTGTGTGCAGATTATCATAGGGCATATTTCTATTAATTTTCCACCATATGTACCTTCCCCATGATTTACATTCTCCTGGCGTTTGTGTCCCATACATGCTATGGACGGCCGCAATATCTCATTTAGAAGCCCCAAAAATCACATTTCTACTGTACAATGTTTACATTTCTGCACTGTTTGGTTACAGAATTAACAGTCTTAAAAGTTTATTGATCAAATAGTATTTTGAGACAGATGGTCATCCTTTGTCCTTCAACTGGGACCATTTCATTCTTCAGCTACCACCAACTGTCAGTTTCAGCAAAGGGTGGCCATGGGGGTTTCCCAGTTTGATTGAATGTTTATTGCCACTTCCCCCACTTCACACATGGGTGTCCCTGATCTATTGTCTCAAGCTGAATCCCAGACAAAAGTCTGATGAGCGTGTGACATTTCTTTGTCTTGGTCCATTCAGAGTTTTCAAAGGTAGCAGTTAACAGGTAGGTGTCCCAGAATCTAGTGTGGCTTCCTTTGGGGGAAGGCCTCAGTTTGTTTAGGCAGCAGAAAAACTGTTCTGAAGCTTCCTCAGTCAAACTAATGCATTTAATTCTTTATTTTATTCTGAATCAGAAGCAAGCCTGTTGAATAAAACATCCCCTTCATGTTTCACAGCAAAAACCCCTTTACATTGCTAGGCAAGGACAAGTTTTTAGTCAACATTGTACTTTTTAAAACAGGCTTTGGGGGGTGGGGGGTTTGCAAAAGCCCATTTTGACAAATGGTGAATGCTGCTGGGATGTCCCTCTCAAATTCGGTTTTTCTCTTCTAGCTAAATTCCCACATTGTTATGCAGCCCCAGTCAGTTTCTTTTAAACAGCAGTTTGTTCAAGGCACAGGTTCACTGAAATTGACATAGCCCATAAAACTAGGGTTTATTAGAAGCATTGATTCTTGACATTTTGTAACCCAAAAGACAAGTGTTTTCCCGTGCAGCTGAAAGTAAAGCTTCTGTTCATTTCCCAGTTCTGGCCTGACGCAGCCTGTCATGCAGGGATAATGCTTTCTTCTGCTAGAGCACAATCTGGATATGGATGGCCAAGGTAGGGCCTCATTGATAAAAGCAATGTGATGTTGAATATATGAAAATAGCATCAGGCAGCATCCTTTTCAATGTAAAATATTCCCTTTTCAATGGGAACTTTTTGCAAGCAGCAGAGCAGCGCTGCTTTTCAATTCGCTTCTTTTGGTGCACACAAGAACACATACTGGCGGCCTTTCTCAGTGTGCTCTCTGTTCCAACTTGCCCAATAGTTGTTTGGCAAGATGGTGCAGCCATCAATCTGTAGCTGCAAAACGCAGTTTTGATCATGGATAGGAATTCTGCTGAGTGGGTCAATGTACCCCACACCACAGAGTGCCATCAAAGACCCACAATCTGCCTCAGTTTACACCCAAAACCAAGATGGCATAATGAACACTACCAGACTCCAGGAAAGTTGAGAACTACAAGGGAGTGGTGAGGTATAGCCAAGCTGAAGGGTCTGGGAACGCACCAGAATAGTGCCCTAGAGAAGCTTTGAGGCCTGATCAAGCTGATGGTCTTACACTGCTAAGAAGCCTGAGCAGCTGGAAAGCCCAGCCTCCCTGAAGGAAACCTGTGACTGCAAACAGGGAGCCAACACCTATATTTCAAAGGCACTATATCCCTGAGTGAGATACGCACTGGACGTTTGAATTGTGAATAGTGCACTACATTTCTGAAGCATTCCTGATTCCTTGGAGCAGGAAGTAGTAAACCAGGCACTATAAATCAGGTTGGATTCCAAGTAGTGAGCTGAGCACTGTATTCCTGTGACTGAAATAAACAAGGTGGGCACCATATTGCTGAATACGATTTGAATAAAACCACAAGTCTGATGCTCCATCACTGATTTGAAGAAAGAACGGAATTGTGCACCATATATCCTGGAGATTGTGATTACAGTAGGAATTCAGAGACCAGTATTCCCCATAAAGAGAGCAAAGAGAAAGCAAGAGAACCTTGAGACTTTCCAAGTTAAACCAAATTGATAGCTTTTGCAAAGTTAATTCCGTGATGGGCACCACCATCTTGGGCATAGATATACCCTCTAGTTTCTGTAGACCTTCGTCCTCAATTCCCTCTTAACTGCAGCAATAATAATGAGAAAGATGTCTAGGATTTATTCCAAGGAACTGGATGAACAATGGCAGATCCATTACTCCTGTTGACTAGCAACCTTTGCTTTGTACACTTTAGAGTTTCATGACACTTTTTTGCTTAGGTTTCAAGATATGAACACCCTTTTTAGTTGTAGATAAACCCTTAGTAACAACAGCCCTCCAGATAAGGTGCGTATCATGCCTTTTTACGCATGTAATTATAGGAAATACGGATGATTTCTTTTTCTACTGCATACCATGTACGCTGTATTTATTAATTTTTAAAAAACATACTTTCCACCACTAGATGACACTGTAGCAAGCAAGCCTCTGCCTTGAGGCAGACAGACCCTTCCCTTGCAAGTCTCTCCGAGACATGTATCCTAATCCAGGGCTCAACCCACCCCCTCAGCCCTGGAAGACCCTTCCAGAAATGCACATGTTCTTCTGCTGCATTTTTTAATTTGCAGTGTAAGCTGAGAGAGGAGGCCACAAACACAGTGACACCAGAGACACCAGCCCGGTAAGCAACCTGCCCTTCTGCTGCTTTTCAATTCAGACCATCCATCTTATGGCGATTTTGCAATTTGAAGAAAAAAAAATAAATGTTGCCATTTCCCGCAATTACAGCTATAAATCATTAATTGAGCGCGAAAAAGACACGTTAGCTTAGTGTGTCTTTTTCACGCTCATCTAATGATTTAGAGCGAACAGAGCAGGCTGCTGATTGCAGGAGCGTGAGGGTTAACACCTCTGGCTCTGCGCTCGCGTTGCAGGCCCGGGATTGGGGGAAGGTCACGCTGGCCTGGGAGATGCACAGCCCTTGGCTGTGTCCCCAGGCACCTTCCAGGCCCATTACTGAGTGCCTGCCCTGCCAAGCTGACAGTTGGTGACATATAGCCAGGTAAGCACTGGCCTGTCCACCCATCTGTCCCTAACTAAGGCAAGAGCACCCAAACAGGCCAGTAAGGTGTTTTCATTACACCTTCCTGTGCCTTTAACTTTATACTCGTAGCTGTAGCTACGAGCGCCAGAAAGTATAAAATGCATGCTTTCTGACGCTCATAGCTAGAGCTACGAGTGTCTACAATTGGTATCATGCAGCCCAGGCTTGAATCAAGGATGGGCTGCATGATACCAATTGTAGACACTCGTAGCTATATTTGTTTCAAATTGCTTTAGAACTGGTATCATGCAGCCCATGATACCAATTGTAGACATTCATGGGTGTATTGGTTTCAAATTGCTTTACAATTGGTATCATGCAGCCCAGCCTTGATTCAAGGCTCAGCTGTATGACATCAATTACGCACTAAATTATGTGGGTGTTTTTATGAAAGGCAAATGCCATTCATCCTGTGCAATTGTGGTGGTTATGCAAAGCCAATTGCATTTTTATTTTCTCTTTGACAGCCCGGACCACTATCTGATCTAATCTGGCATGGTCCAGGCTGTCAAAAAGAAAAACACAATTTAAAACAGTTGAAAGTATTTTGTTTCTTCTGAAGCAAATCAGCTATCTGCTCGGGTCGGATGATCAAGCAACTGCCCGTTTCCTTGGTCATCAGAAGCATAGCCCGTCTTATGCATGATCGTGAATAGCCAACTGAAAGTCCACTAGTCACCTTACAGATATATGACAGTTAAAGCGAGCAACACATTAAAGCACCCTTTGAAAATGTGTTCATAGCACAAACGTTTAATAGCTTTATATGTAAAGTAAAGTTTGCTTGGATGTCCTTAGAATGTTCTTAAACCATACATAACACGCTGGAGGTTTGTTATAAATCTCCAAATCTAAGTGAGTTTATGGCACAACTTATTTTTTTGTGCGTTTTAAAGCGCTGAAAGTTGTGGCTAAATCAGGATATTTTTCTTTTGCATCTTATCATTTTCCATTCGGGATGTGGAAAATAAAAAGGTACCATACAGTGATATTATTTTTCCCCAACATGTTTACATGTTGTCATGATGCTTTACTATGCAATTTGGGTATTTTGCAAGTAAACTCTATAGGACAGTATTTTTGTAGGTCTTGACACCCAAAACCTAAATATTTGTAAGCATGGAAGAAAGTGGCCATGCCCAAATTGAAAGCGGGGGTAAAATCCCTGCTTCGCTGTTTAGTGTAAGTGTGTGATCGTGGGCACATATTGTAATCTCACCCTAACTTCAACTGCAAAAATGTTAGTGCTTATGAATGATTACGTGTACACCCTTACAATAGGACAGTTTCAATAAGTAGGCTGCTTTTTCATGTTTTAGTGTGTGATTGTGTAATGGGTGGCTCAGTTTACCTTGCTCTGACCTACCAACTAAGCAAGTAAAAGTTGATTCTGGCTAGTGAGTAATGTGTGGAATACTTGGTGGTCAAAACAGATTACCTTGGCTCTACGTAAGGGTAACACTTAAATTTATGAAACGTTGCATGTTATTTTCAGAATTTGTGAAGTCGGTTTTAAATTATAGGAAAGGAGACCACATCTAATCTTCCCGATGAGAACAACACACTGAACATGTTATATAAATTGATTTTGAAGTTATATAGTTCTTAAACTCTAGCCTAGCACTGTTTAGTTGACTGTTTTCACTTGTTTCAAACTATTTAAGTAAGTTCTGTACTGTAACACTTGCTTACTCACGCTCCATCTGCAGGAAATACATTAGTCTCAATCTATAGTAGTTCTTAACAGAGTTTCAAGACCCAGAATTTTGAAAATGAAGCTGCGTATGTAGCATGTACTTACAAGTTATTTTATGGCAGAATATTTTCCGCAAGTGTAATAAAAGGGTTAAAGGCAAGCCAGACAACTTTGAGCTACAACTCTTTTTGTCTACGGGTCTGATTTTATGAATATGTTGGATACATTTTACTCTCTTGCAGAGGAGAAAACAAATTTTTACTCTCTTGAAATTGCATTTACTCTAATTTCAAAAATCATGCGTAAAATACTCCCACCTCAAAATCTTATCTGGAGCACTGAGTATCAACAGGTGTTTATTCCAACCTAAATCTGAAAAGAAATAAAGTTGTGAAAATCTACCTTTGATTCACAGATTGTGCTAGTCTGACCCGGACAAGAAGTCCTGTATTGACGCGTATTATAGAAGATTGAAAAATTGATTGAATTATTGTATATAAATCTGGGGTAGACTGATCGACAAATCCTTGTTCCAAATCAGAGATAGACTTGGAAAAACTAGTTGTACTTCACTTTCAGTTTATGACAAAGGCCGACAGGGGTAGCGACTTAATGGTTGACTTTATTCCAAGGACTAAGAGGGAAACCATTGTTAAAAATCCTTTAAAGACAGAGAAAATACTTCAATCAGATATTGCAAGAGACCCAGTAATTGATAATTAACCAAAATCTGCGATTCCTACCGGAGAATAATCAGGACTTCAAGATCGCCTTAAGACGGGGGTCTTCAACCGCCAAATGAATTGGACCACAACTTCCATCTGCCCTATTCAGGATAGTAAATGGTGAGGGATGGATCATAGAAGTTGTTGTCCAAAAGGTTACAGACCCCAGATTTAAACAGATACTGCATGTTTGGGAAGATTAGTAAAGTACCAAGATAGTCCTTATCCAGGATGGCTATCAACATGAAAATATTTTATGTAACGCAGAGATGGCAGGTGTAAAGGGTAAACAGGAAGGGAGAATGAGAAAAGGTGTTGTGGTGTATTGGCATTCTTGGTGAAGCAGTTAATGCAACATTCTGACCCGGTTGTCAATGTTGGTCATCACATGAATAAGCCTGGAGAGCTGCAGGCCTTTCAATACCACATGAGAATAAGGAGAGATAATCATCTAGGAGGTGGAGGAAAAGGCACACTGGTCAGGAAGGGGACACGAACCACTCAAACAAGTTTCGCCACCTGGAATTCTCCTACACTCAAATTGCCAATAGATGGAGCTGAGTGATACTGCCATGCAGAGGGTACTGAAAAGTGGGAAGCCTCAGAGAGAGATGCTGACAACGTAAGCAGAGAAGACAAACTCTAGATAGAGCTGGCTACAAGGAAGAGATGAATGGGGAAGTTGGTCATAGACACTGAATTCCTGAGTAACTTGGATGCAGAGAGCCTATTCACTATAGGAGAACAACAAACGAGAGCGATTGGTAAGGAAGGAACGGATGGGGAGGACATGACAAAGTGCAAGTTGGAAAAAAGGGAAAGAAGGGAGATGGGGAGAAGAGTTTAGCAATTTTCTGAAGCGAAGCAGTGACCCATTCGTACATGCTGAGGCATGTGGAGAATCAAGATATGTGCGAGAGAGAATGTTGATCTATGCTGGGACACACAATCTACCCATCACGGTATTGAGCAAAAGATTTGAACATATATTGCAGACTGGGAAATAAACCCAATTCTCTAGGCACAGTTTAGCAAAAAGTGAGAGAGAGGAAGAGAATTGATCCATGCTGTGACACTTGGCCTGGCCACAAGACAGAGTTTATGGAAAAGAATTGAACAGTTATTGCATGCTGAGAACCAAAGTACCCTTCCCAGGCCAAGTCTAGAATTAAGGTGATTACAAAATCGAACCAATGTTGGGTAATGAAATCTAAATGGAGTTCACAAATCATTGTGCTATCAAATTCTAATGTATGTTGGGAAACTAAATCTAAACTAAGAAGAATCACTGTAATGACAAAGTCTAATGCATGTTCAGAATCAGTCTTAAGAGAGTTCACCAATCATTGCAATAACAAAGTCTTGTGTATATAGGAAAGGTAATCAAAATTAAATACTTGAGAGATGAAAGCCTACTGCAAGTTGAAAAATTAAACTAAAATGCAAGACCCACCCAATTTGAACCCATTCCAGGATCAACTACCATTGTGAAACCAAAGTATTTAAATTGGATTAGGTGAATCGCGATCTATTTTGCCAAAGTTACAGAGCTACAAATGAATGAACAACTAATTCAGAGTCCTTCAGATAGGTTTGTAGATATGTTTAATTCTTGATAAGGTCAGCCGACACGTGTTTCGACCTTGGTCGTCCTCAAGGCTGACAAAGAAATATGATTCCCAAAAATAAATAAAATACATTGGTAATTGTCATACCAGACAAATTATAAATAGCAATGCACAATAAAATCAATTTGAAATTAAATATGAACAGAAAAGACATTAGGAATATATTAATACATTGTATGGAATTAATACATATTTGCAAATAGTAATGCGTGAGAATGAAAAGTGTTCACATTGTTTGTATGAGATTGGTACATACCCATCATTCATTCAACGATGGAGGGACATGGAGAAGCGAAAAAAACAGAACACATTTTTTTTATACCATCTTGGTACATGACTAATATAGCTAAACGATTGATACGCGAGACACACATGTGGTGCACCCCATTACACCCAACCATTGAGTAAAGAGAGGTCTGAAATAGTTTGTGTGAACTTTGAGCGTGTTACGTAATTATCCATGGTACCCCTTGGTGGTAGTTTGTTTGGGCATTGCAAGAATCTCAAGATACTGTGATTAGTGCACTCATCTTGGTATTTAAAGCTACATCACCCATTGTGTTTATTCATTTATTTGCCATGCATTAGTGGTGATGATTGCCGACTTACCCTTCCTGCTACTTGTTACAATGGGGATTCCTGGTGGAATTAAGATAATTGCAATCGATGCGTTAGAAAATCTCATCTCATTCAAAAACCTTTTTTGCAGAGGTCTGGTTGTCATAGCATTCATGTAACCATATATGTATCCAAAGAAAACGTACCCTACCATGGAATGTCTGTTGAAGCTGATACGAATTATTGAGATGTAGTAGAGGATGAGTCAGGAGTTGTTTCGATGAACCCTATCTCAGGTGCATCTGAAAAAAACATATGAAATCTTTGAGCCTACTGCTCTTCATATCGGGAATATTCCCAACACTATTTAATCTAAAACTCCCTTATCTTACATGTGCACATTTATGTGCATCAGCATTGGGTAATTGTCAAATGTAACATTGCAATATTTGCGTATTGGATAGTTTTCAATATCCGCTTGTATAAAGTAATGCAGGTTTTCTTTGTTAATAAAACATTTGTTTTAGCGTTTGACTTCTAAGTAATGCCCCGGTATTAATATTAGTTCTGATCTATAATAGGGTTTCATAAGATATTTTAAAGTTCCCCATATACGTTATTCAATATTTAACGTATGTAATTGAATACAGAATAAATGCACCAGTATCATTGTATACTTGACAAGTATTCCTCAAGTATACTAGCTAAATAATAGGGGCTGCATTCCGGTTTGAAAAAATAGGTAAAATACCCCATAGACATCATCATGTTAAATGGTATATGCTAGTGGGTGTGAGGTACCAGGGTCAGTATCAATTATCTATGATATGGCATTTGTAACGCGCCTATACACAAGTGTTTCAAGGTGCGACGAGGCAAGGGAGGGGGAACAAAGGGAGGACAGACAACGATCCTACTAGGCCAGGTGTCATTCGGATTGCGCAAGTGCGTGGTGCATGGGAAGGGATAGTGCAGTACATAGGAATAGATAACAAAGTAAAAGTAATGGGCAGCAGTGGCAAGTGCAAGGATAAGTGCAGACGTACTGTGTCAAGGGCTGGTAGCGGGACTGTAGGGATACAGAAACAGTCCCCAAGTGCAGAGTTTGCCAGGCGGGCAGTGCAAGTGTGTGAGACTGGCAAGAGAGGGACCTGGGCCCAAGATCAGAGTGTGTCCAGATAGCCAGTGCAAATTTGGTTACAGCCGGGAGGTCAGCAGGGGAGAGGAGGAGAAAAGGCAGAAGTTAAGGTGCTTCCGGAACCGGAAAGGGTTCTCCTCAGGTTTAAGGGAGGCTGGGAGGCACCAGCCGAAGAAAGATCTACCACCAACTCGTTGCTTGGAGAAGCAACTGATCCTGAGGGAGTTGGAGGCGGAAGAGCGAAGAGCTTGAGAAGGACGGTATTTAGGAAGGGAGTTGAAGGTATTGCGGCCCCTTGCCCCAGAAGGTTTTGTGGACAATGCATAGGGTTTTGAACTTAATCCTCACAGCCACTGGGAGCCAGTGCAGAGATTTCAGTGCTGGAGAGATAAGATCCCTGGGCTTGAGGCCAAGGACAAGTCTTGCAGTCCTGTTCTGTATGAGCTGCAGAGGGCGAAGAGTAGACGCAGGCAGATTTAGAAAGAGGCTGTTGCAATAATCCAGCCTAGAGAGAACCAGAGCTCTGGAGACATTGAGCTTCTGGGGGGAAGGAGAGAAAAGGAAGGATACCTCTGAGGAGGTGCAGCTGAAAGTGCGACTTCTTAGAGACGTCAGATGTGAGGAGAGAAGGAGAGTGTGGAGTCATAGATGACCCCGAGATTTTTAGCCTTGCAGGTGGGAACAGGAATAGGGCCAAGCGAGGCCGGCCAGAGAGCTACAGGAAAGGAGGGAGCGGATGTGCCGATGAGGAGAATCTCAGTCTTACTGGCATAAAGGCAAAGGTCATTGGCGGCCGACCACTCCTGGATAGCAGACAGTCAGAGATGAGGGAAGGAGAAGAGGTGGTCGAAGGTAGCCTGAAAATGAGCTGGATGTCATCCGCATAGCACTGAAAGTTGGGGCAGAGAGCGGCAATACGGTGGGCAAGGAGTGCCAGGTATTAGTTGACCAGCCAGTGAGAGAGGTTAGACCCCTAGGGGACACCACAGGTAGAGAAAAACATAGCAGAGAGGAAGGACCTAAGTTGGACTTGGGAGGGTCGGTCAGAGAGGAAAGAGGTGAGCAATGCCAGGGCCTGACCACTGATACCAAGGTTATCATGGAGACGGTTGAGCAGGATGGCATGGTTGACAGTGTCAAAGGCAGAAGAGAGGTCAAGCAGGATGAGGACACAGGGGGGTGTTAGAGTCAAGGTTGGAGAGCAGGTCTTCACGGATGTTCAGCAGAGCAGTTTCCGTGCTTCTGGCAGCTCTGAAGCCAGACTGATGGTCATGAAGACAACCAACAGATTCAGTGTGGAGATTAAGCTAGGAGATGCCCAGTTTCTCCAGGAGCTTGCCCAGGAAGGGAGTGATGGAGATTGGGCGATAGTTAGCTGGGCAGGAGGGGTCGGCAGAGGGTTTCCTAAGAAGAGGGTGCACAAGGGAGTGATTCAGGGGAGATGGGAAGACTCCAGTGGCGAAGGAGTGGTTGCCGAAATCAGCCAAGGCAGGAGCCAGGGAGTCGATGTGGTCCTTGATGGTTTTGGAGGAACAGGGCTGGACCTGTTTTGATGAGACTTTCATAGATCGGACTTGTCTAGAAACCTTGTCTGCCGAGAAAAGGGGAAAGGCAGAGAAGGAGGGAGGAGAGGTGGCTGCATAGGGGTCAGAGGAAGAGCAGGGAGGGAGGGGAGAGGAGGAGACACTAGAGAAGGACACAGGGCAGCGTGCAGGCAGACGAGACAGCAAGTGGCAAGCAGGTTGAGCAATAGGACAAGACAACGCACTCAGGATTAACAAGCTCTCACAATGCACATATTCAGATAGGAGAAGAAAACACACCTAAGTCTGAGAATCTAGAACAGAGGGAGAAGGCCTAGGTTTCACAATGCAATTTAAAA
This sequence comes from Ambystoma mexicanum, assembly GCF_040938575.1. NCBI lineage: Eukaryota > Metazoa > Chordata > Amphibia > Caudata > Ambystomatidae > Ambystoma > Ambystoma mexicanum. Next base: position 711,500,656 of record NC_090923.1, on the reverse strand, counting down.
TACTGATACAGTGCATGTTATCAAAACAGGGGGGAAAAACTCCACCAAGTGAGAGAGTCTGAGGGTGGAAGGCAGTAAGCAGGGAAGGCAGTGGGATAACTTGGATGAGACTGGCAACTGGCGTCCCCTGCTGACACCTGCAGACACAACCAGGAGCCGTCTAAGTGGGAGCCGCCCTTTGCCTACGGGCCCTTAGCAGTGGGGCTGCCGGGCAGGGGCTGCCTAGAAAAGGTCAATGATAAGGGAGGATGAGCCAATCAGGAGGGGGTGGGCGGGAGGGGAGGCGGGCGGGAAGCAAGAGAACAACGGGGAAGGGAAACGGGCAGGAAAAACACAGCTCAATGGTTCAATGGACACAAATTCAGGCAAACGCAGCAGTATATTCAAAAGCCCAGGAGGGCAACAAGGTAGATTTGTCACGCTGCACTCACCTGCTCAGCCTGGTGAAATGGCAAGCAGCGCTGCAGTACCCTACACACAGGCCCAGAGAGCCAATCGGGGGGAGGGGGGGTTGGCAGGATGGGTCAGGTGGGTGGGAAGGAGGAGAACAACGGGGAAGGGAAGTGGGCAGGAAAAACACAGTTCAATGGTTCCATGCACACAAGTTCAGGCAAACGCAGCAGTATATTCAAAAGCCCAGGAGGGCAACAAAGGTACATTTGTCACACTGCACTCACCCGCTCAGCCTGGTGAAATGGCGAGCGTGGCGAGCAGCGCTAAAGTACCCAACACCACACAGGCCCAGAGAGCCAATCAGGGGGGGGGGGGTGGACGGGATGGGAGGCGGGCGGGAAGGAGGAGAACAACGGGGAAGGGAAGCAGGAGCACAGGAGACACGGGCAGGAAAAACACAGTTCAATGATTCAATGGATACGTATTCAGGCAAACGCAGCAGTATGTTAAAAAGCCCAGGAGGGCAACAAAGGTAGATTTGTCATGCTGCACTCAACCGCTCAGCCTGGTGATGGTATATCTAGAATTCTGGTGTGGGAAAAAATGCCCCATGTTCTTGTCGTTTACGCTAAATGCATAGAACAGATGGAAAAGAAACTTACCAAGTGCACGCAACAAATATTCTGGGTTAGATCCCTCTGTGTTTGTCACCGCTTTTGTTAATTCTCTAGTGCTTGTTAGTGGCATGTGACAACACACGTACAGTAACGTTAAAGTGCGTAACATCACACGTCCTAGAATGAATGATGTCACTTGTAAACAAGGCCACTTCATCCATTTTGTGACTCGCATTTGTAATTATACAGATTGGTCAGATTAGTATACTTTAATTTATAAAAACACACTGATGGCAAACAAGTTATTTTAGGTATGCTATGCAAGAAAGCAATTTAAATTACGGAAAATACAAAAAATGTTAAAATTGGGTATGGTGTGCATTACACAATTTTGATTCTGGAAAATACACATGTTTACATTCTCAGAACAAAATTCCAATTGATTTAACCTAACTTGGAGATTACATGCGTTGCTTTGAGGATTGTGTGCATATATGGTGGGCCCATTAATTTGCCTAAGGCAAGGATAATTAATAATAATGTATAACTTCAATTGCAAATATTAAATACGTGTATCTATTCACTCACTTAGAGACTTTCCTGTACCTAAGTGTGTGGCTCTATTTGTCTATTTCCAAACCACATCTCTCTTGTATTTGAGATGAGACTAATCCCATACCACAGCTTGACTAATGGGTTGTTCATGATTCAACAAGTGTCGTATAAGAACTACTCTTTGGGAGGAAATGGTGGTGTAAATGGGGTGCATACGAAAATATAACATTGCTGCATATATTACTCCTCTGGTTTTCATATACAATATATTTGACAATTCTAGGCTTTAGTCTACTATACCTTTTCGAATAGTGACATTGTCTAGTTAACATGCACATCTTCTTGAGACTGCAGTTTTATAAGCAGTAGTCCGTCATCCTGTTCCAAATAATGGAAGCTTAAATTTTACCAAAAAAAAAGGTTCATCTCATGGTCTGTATTAAGACCATGCTGAGTACAGTGCAAAAAAAACAAAGCAGCTTGAATTCTTCTGCCTTAGCTTTAATTGAATGTTTCCTCCCCTCATTGCTCTCATTAAGCCTATAAATCTTATGTCAGACGTATCCGCAAACTGGTGGTTCTGCTGCCAGTGGACAGCAAGAGGCAGTTCGGGTCTGTACTATTTAGGCTGGCTAAGTGTTCTGTTACCCTAATACGCAACTGCCTAATAGTGCTGCCCACATACATTTTGCCACATACACATATGAGTGCATATAGTTTTACAATTGATATCTTTGATTTTGACAGTGGTTCCAGTCGGATCTGTAAATTCATCACAGTCTTTATGTGTATGTTTGCACAGATTACAGGTCCCATATTTATGAAAGCCATGTGCAGATTTTAACCAATTACTTCCTGTTGCTACACTGGAATTGCTTGCATCTAAATGTGATGAACTTAATTCCGATAGTTTGTGCTTTAGTGTAAATACATTTCGGTTTCTCTGATAGATAGATAGGGAAGCAAGTCATTATCTAGACGTAATGTGTACCAGTGTTTAGACAAGTTTGTACAGGGTGGAGGCATCTTTTGAAAACTTAATTATAGCCATGTTTCTCATTGGTTTGGTACCCTTGTCTTTTGGATTAGGCAGAGATGATTGTTCAACAGCTCGGTATGTGTGTGATGCTTCACTGATAATATTATGATTGTACCCCCTCTCAAGAAACCTTTCTGTGAGAATGTCACACTCATGTTCAAAGTCTTGGTGGTTGCTGCAGTTGCATCTCGCCCTATCAAATTCCCCTCCTGGAATGTTGTTGATAGTTGATTGCTGATGGCAACTATGTGTGTGCAATATAGAGTTAACCTCAGTGGGTTTTCTATATGTATTTGTATCAATCCTGCCATTTCTGATGACAATGTGCAAGTCACGAAAATATATATTTGTTGCACTACAATGGCCCGTAAGTGTGATACTATAGTTGTTATCATTGGTGTAAGTTACACAATTCCCAAAGGTCTCCTCAGTACCTTGCCATACTTTCAAAATGTTGCCAATATAACGTTTCCATGATATAACATTCTTGAGATAGACATTGCTATTAAGTATGTGCGTTTCTTCAAAGTGTGCCATAAATAAATTGGCCAGGTGTGGAGCATACTTGGCTCCCATCGCCACCCCCTTTGTCTGGACATAGTATACATCATTGAACATACAAACATTGTTCGTCAAAGTGAATCTCAAAAAACATTTAAGCATTTCAATATCTCTAAAGTAAGATGCTGATGAATTACAATAGGTGTATTCAACAGCTTTGCTCACTAATTCATGATCTATACTCGTGTAAAGTGCTGTTACATCCAGGGTAGCTATGAGAAAATCTTCTTGCCATTGTATAGTCTTTAAGAACTGCAAAACCTGTGTACTGTCTCTGATTTAGGACATCATATTAAGGACAAGTGGTTTTAGTGCATCATCCAAATATTGGGAAATTCCTTCCCTTGCCCAACCTATACCACTCATTATAGGTCTAACATCTGGTAAACTTTGAAAAGGTTTATGTATTTTCAGCATGGTTGGTTCCGTTATAAGAAGAAACCTTTTCTCCTCATCTGTGAGGTAACCCTCTGAATACCATTCTTGTATAAGTGCCTGTAAATCTTGGACAACCTTTTTTGACGGATTACTGCTTACTTGTTCATAGCATCCAGGGGTGGCCGAATGTTTGTTACCCATATTGATGTAATCTTGCATGTGGAGTATTACGACATTGCCTACTTTGTCTGCCTCTTTAATTGTGATGGAAGGGTCTCTTACTAGATTTTCTAAAGCTGTGTGTTCCTCTCTGCTAAGATTGCTCTTTCTTTTCTTCTTAATAGCATGCATCTTGTCTAAGTAAGCATGTATGTCTTGTGTTAGTGCTCTATGGAATGTGTTTGCCAACAATGCTTTTATACATTAAAGTATACTAATCTGACCAATCTGTACACATAGCAAACACGAGTCACAAAATGGATGAAGTGGCCTTGTTTACACGTGACGTCATGCATTCTAGGACGTGTGACGTCATGCGCTTTAACGTTACTGTACGTGTGATGTCACATGCCACTAACAAGCACAAGAGAACTGACAAAAGCAGCAACGTACACGGTGTAAGGGAGGAAAGGTCTTCTCAGACCCAACCCTGACATTCCCACGTAAAATGGTCCCTGTGTTTACCCAAATGGCAGGAGACGTCCCCACGCTTGTCTGTTCTAATAATTTGGCCTTAATGTAATCACAAAAAAGACAGTAAACAAAGACATCTGGTGAAACGTACAGACTGCATTTTGTGCCACCCTAAAATGTCATATTTGTCTAGGCCCTGTCATGATTTCTAAAAAGCAATCTCTCCCTCTTGTCCAGCGCCAAGCACAGAAAGCCCAGCCTCCCCCTCCTCCTGGCTGCTCCGTACAGACCCATTTCTAATGGACGCGCTTGGCCATGTATTGTTGCAAATACTCAGTATCCTTCTCTTCCTCTTAGCTCATTGCCCTGCGTGTGACTGGAGCAAACCCTGGCCTGCATGCTCATCCGTCTCCACAAAGCTGCCTTTGCCTCCTCGACCCCACCCTTGGAAGTTACAGCTTACAGACCCTTTGCCCGCATTCTCCACTCTCTTTGAACGTAACCGCTGGAAGACCCTTCCCCCAGACCACCCTAAATTGACCACCATATACTTAATCCTGTGTGATCGTATATCCTCCTCTAAACTAACACTCCTCCATCCATTTGTTTGAATAGTGAGGCACCAAGGAGAATAAATCACAGATCAGAGCCTGTAGATAAGGCACCTGGGAGAAGGGCCAAAGGTACCCTTGCCCTCATAAAAGCATGGTTAGAACGTGCATATATCGGTCCACATTGTGTAGCCTCCTCCATCTAAGTAATGCTTTCATGTCTAACATTACTCTTTGCATGTCAATGGTAATCATGTAGTTTAAATTAGTTAGTATTGTGACACTTTGCGAACTAAGCCTGACCTTCACCCTGTGAAGATGAGCCCAGCTGACCCATGTGCCAAATAACCGCCCCAGCCACAGCAACCAATCTGAGCCTGACATCACCTACACTCCATACTGGACCATGCAGGCTGACCAACTAAAACTGTTATATTGTACAATATGTCGATTACATCACTCATGACGATTTTTTTTGTTCATAATGTGCAGCCCATGTATTGTTGGGCGGAGCACTCTCTGGGCAGTAGACTTCTCTGCGTGCACATCTTTATTGATATAAACTTTGTTTAGCTTGCAACCTATCTCCTGGGTTGTGTCCTTTTATTTGGTTTATTTTGGATCATGTTGGGACCAGGCACCTTCAAGTGGTGGCCTGTCCGACGTGATATTTCTTGATGCCCCTGTACTGCAGCGAGATCCGGGGCTTCCCCAGGAGGGCCAAACCCCACCTACGGCTGCAGAATTCTACAAAAAGCATACGCTCCTAGCAGGTTTTGAGGGTCCCAGCTTTGCGAATACTCAACTGCTCGCTGAAGCCGGGCAGGACACGCCACTGGGAGGCCCCCCCCTTCTGGATAGACCACGAACGGAGGCTCTCGGATTACCACGGACACGTGAGTATTGATTGCAAGAAGAATTAAAGATAGTAAGTATGAAGGACATGGAGCAGATTTAATTAAGGTAACAGTGTTATGGGTTGGGCTGTATATGAGTGAATAAAGTGATTGTTGAATTTAAAGAGATTGCTTTTTTTTCTATGGCCATTAGGTTTTTATATGAATAAGGAGATGAAATAAGAGGAGATATGGGAATCTCGCTCCGAAAGGGGGTGGAAGGCAGCGCCGCATAACACTGTCCCGACCAGTGCAGGAATATAAGTGGAGATAAGGAAAAAGTAGGAGCCTCACATATTTAGAAGGCTAGGGAAAATAGTGGTAGTAGTACTTTTAGTATCTATAATCTTAGGAGGAAGGCCCAGGAGGGGCGCAGGCGATGCAAATGTTGAATGCGAGCAGGGATACAGATTCCTTATTAACAAAGGATTGGGGTATAAGGAACAGATTTTAAGGTTTTATGTTCCACTTTGTTAGTAAAATGTGTTGGTCCTTTATGTCTAAATGTTCTATTTGTTTATCCTTACAATGCATAAGTACTGGAGTCCGGGCAGCAGAGTCTTTCGGTGGAGCAGCAAGTTACAGACAGCCCTGTCCTCTTTCTTGGTTTGCCATAAAATCCACGGAACGCTGCGGAGCGGGCCGCGGAGTCAGGGCAGCAGAGTCTTTCGGTCTTTGGGCTCTGCGCAACTTATCCACCCACCCTGAGCGCGAGCGTGAGTAAAAGACCATTCACTGAAGACGTCAGATATGGGAGCTAGAGGGAGTCTGGGCTGTCAACTGGTGAACCGTAGGCACGCCCTCCTCAACCCTAGACTGCCATTATACCAGCAATACAGCTACAACACGCGGGTAAGCGGAAAGCAGAAATCCCTGACTGACGAGGGAAAAGAGCCTGCATGAACACTGGATCCAACTCTATAGAGCTTTAACACGAGCAGGAGACTACAGGAGTTTCCCTCTTTTGATCCCGCCTGTGAACTGAGACCATGATTTCGTGATTTACAGCCTCCCCCCTGCAAGCACCACAACAGACCTGAAAACAGAGCCGTCGACCTACTAGAACACGGTGGGGTCAACAAACGAGCAGGAGCCTGCGGGGGGGCCCCTACCCTTTGAATTTGCCTGTGCCTCTGACCCCCCCCCCACCAGCCTTCAGAACCCTTACAAGCACCAGATCTAATCCCTCTGAACCACCCTCACGAGCGAGAGACTGCAGGGACCCTTCCCTTAGATCCCGCCCATGGCCTGATTCACAGCTCTTTTCTGTCACATGTGCTTTCTCTTTGCACACCTCTTTCACATACCTTTCCATCATCAGTGGGACTCCCACGGTCTCGAGAATTACTGCGCCTTCTCCAAAAATAACTCTATTCTGTAATCTATTGCTTCAGCATGGATGCCCTTTCCATTCCCCAAACCTGACATCGTACTAAGGTCCTTGCACACTCAGTGACACCCAGAAGTGACTCCAACTTTTCAATTGGCGCACAGGACGGCACACTGAGCCATCTGACGAGTGAGTGTCGTGATCCCCTCCTACCTCCACAGTCACCGACACATGTGGCATATGAGAAGGGCATTGATTCCACTCTGTACACCTACCCCGTCGGCTGCCATCCAAATGGCAACACTGACAATGACCACGACGATGTTGCTGAAGACTCACTTTTCCTGAATGACGAGTATGATGCAGAACCAGCAAAAGCGCTCTCCTTATCCAATGATGACCTCATTACAACCTACAAGGGAGAACAACCGTCATCAAATATATTGCCAACAGAGACCATTCTGAGTACCTCTCAAAACACCAACACCGCTTTCCATCAAAAAAATAATAGAAAAAAAAAAGAAGTTTAATACCAGCAAAAATGACGACCTCCACCGTACTTTTCCTCAGCACGAGCTACACACAGGGGAAACAAAAAAAAAACAGGACAACGCCAATCCACTGCGTTAGGAAACATTAAAAGTAACACAAGCTGAAAAAATTGAGAACACCACAAACTTGTGAAGGAAGAACATAATGCAACTGCACTCTGCAATACCACAGATATTACGATCCCACCTTTAACAGCACAAAAGAGGCGAACACTTCAAGCCAGAGAACACTGGCTACTTAACTCCGACAAATACCAACTGAACAATAACAAGCGCAGTGCTACCAACTGAACAATAACAAGTGCAGTGCTTCTACGACTATCCCTGAAAAATAACATGCCGCCCGACTTTCCCTGGATTTCACTAAAATTGAGTCAATCATGAAAAACCAAGACAAGAGAAAGGAAATCTGTCATGATGCCTACCTCCAAGGTACCAGACAAGACCCAGCTACCCCAGAGGCAGACATCATGTCTTCAAGGGAAGTCACAACAGCCTCAAGTAGGGGCTCTTTGGACTCAGTCCTGGCGCGTTTGGCGCCAGGCTCATAAAAGGGGACTTTGTGTTAAAGGTGCTTAGTGTTAACTTACTTGATGCAGACCATGCTGCAACAACCAGGCCTTCTGAGGCCTGAATGGGACTACTTTATCTTTGGAACTACTTAACCACACGGGTGTGGTCAGGGGAGGAATACATACCTGAGAGGAAGGATACATACCTGGAACTACTTTGAAGGCTATTTAAGCCACGCCCAAGCAGCAACTCACGCTTCGCGTTGTTCTGCATCTAGCAGCTGGACGCTCACCGTGTTTGCTCCTGCCAGCATCCTGGAACACCTGCAAAGAGTGAAGAGAAGAGAAAAGGGTAAAGAAGAGTCCTTACCTGCTAAATCCGCATTCCAGAGACATCTCGCCGACGGTCCTGAAAAGGAAGACATCCATTTAAAAGCACATCGCATCGATCGCTGCAGCGCCGCATCTCACTCACCTCAAGGTACTACCACGTTCTACGGTGACATCTGGACTCGCAGCCACATCACCGCGCCTAGGGAGAAAAAGACAAGAATAAAGGTGAGAGGGGAAAGAAAACAAGGAAACCTTAATTTCATTACAAAGCTTACCTGTTGGGTTATTCCAACTTCATTTCGGGTCGGTGCCGCATCCTGGCATTTCCGGACCCCGGCCCCTAAGGGGAAAAAAGACATCAGCGTTAGTGGGCGCATGAAAAGACATTACCCAACGCCCATTAAAGACTTACCTGATTTCTTCTGGATTGATCTTTGTTTCGGGTCGGTGCTGCATCCAGGCATTTCCGGACCCCGGCCCCTATGGGGAAAAAAGACATCAGCGTTAGTGGGCGCATGAAAAGACATTGCCCAAACGCCCATTAAAGACTTACCTGATTTCTTCTGGATTGAGCTTCGTTTCGGGTCGGTGCCGCATCCAGGCATTTCCGGACCCCGCTCCCTATGGGGGAAAAAAAGACATCAGCGTTAGTGAGCGCATTGATACAAGGACACAGAGAACTCTCATCAAGCTCACCAGAGTCTCATTCTTCGGTTCCACAGCTCTTCTCGGAATAGTTTCCGCACCTGAAAAAGAGACAACGAACAATTATTATTGCGGAATCATACTCATTAACAGAATCCTTACGGTACTATACCGGGAAAACAAAGCTTGAACCCTCTACAATCAAAATCCCAGTGAAGTAACTGGATACAACGCGCCCCTGCATGAGAAGCAGGATGGAGAGCTCAACCTTTCAAACCCTAAGGTGAGACTTCACGTGGGGGTCGCAGGAGGGTTTCGTAGAGGGGTGAGAAGGGAGCGGGAGGCTTATACTTTCTCCCGCAGATTGTTAATACTCCCTTTTCACATACAGAAAGATATTCCTGCGAGCCAGACAAGCCAGATTCGTAGGTCCGGTCCAGTCCATCTTCCGGGTCCTGTGTTTCACCATAGAAGAAGCAACAACACTCCAAACCAGACCTGCGCCTCCGTGGGAGTCAGGTGAGCGTAACAGAATCTTTGGTAGTCTTTGTCCTGCAAACTTCAACGAAAGAGCCCCAGATAGACCCTTGTCCACCAAAACTGACATAACTTTGGGCAGCTCTGATTACAGAAACAACACAGTACAGACTACACTTAGTGAGAAACATACTAAATCACATAAACAAATACAATCTCCAAACGCACTAAAGATTCCACCTGAAAACAATAATTCCGAAATGAAACCGACATGCCACTGTGACTGCATGAAAGAAGAGGGCATAAACTGGCTACCAACAACCATGGCAGAGCTACAAAGCACTATGATCACCGCCTCCAACTTGGCTCTAATTCCATTTATCAAACTCTACGAAAGCATCAATGAAGCAAAACGTGACCAAGCCACTCCAATTGCAATGATCCACACTGAACAAATCCATATGGAGATGTTAGTCGGCAAGATACAATTTAGAATGGACAGAGGCCAAAAACAGTAACAACTGGCAGAATCGTCTACATGACGTGGCAAGACAAGATTGAACAGAAAAGGCGCAACTTCCAAACATGCTAACAAACCTACTTCTTAGCAAACAGCAAGAAAGAATGCACAACCAAGAACTAAACCTGCAGAAAAAAATCCCCAACAATAAAGAGAAACACTGAATCTAATGCAACAAATGCAAATCTCTCAATCCCATTTGCAACCCGATTCTTGCCCTCGCAGTCCTCATCTGCCCAGACAACGGCACAGAGCGCCTTGCTGCCGACACCAACTGCACCGTACCATGCCCAGAAGGACCCAATGGAAAAGGAAGTAATGGACCAACCAAAACCTCTGCAGACACCTAGTCGATTTTCGATCAGAACAAAAAACCTGTGACCAAAAATGGCAAGAAAACCGTAAATACGCATGGGAAAACAAAGTCCACCAACAAACCATCAAGGAAAGGCTCACAAGCATTTATAAGAAACTTAACTACACCCACAAAATACAAAATGGCAATACCAAAAGAGACCAGTCTCAAAGTACAGACAAATCAAAGTCCCAACTCTGAAGATCCCAAGATAACAGAAGAACAAGAAACAGACAAGAGAACTCTGGACCTACTGATACATTTATGGACACAGGATGAGCAACCACCAGAACCAGCTGCAGCAATCAGCATTAACTCATCTGCAGAAAGAAATGACACCAGTTGTTGGATGCATACTGACTATTCTTCATTGTACATTGTTGACAAATCTCTCGAGGGAAACACAAGAAGTAGTACAAATTAAATGCTTACCTGTGAAGAAATTTCCAACAAGGAACGGCACTGGTCAGAACTCTCACTAGACCAGGACCACGGAAGATACTACACGGACCCACTCTGAAAGTTCGTATCAGGAAGAAAACAAGACGCCACAAGAACAGAAGCGCGGGCGTATCACTGGAACCGGATCTCACGTAGCAGAAAACTCCAACCACACTTTAAAATTACCAACTTTCATCAATCCACACGAAAAAATACATAAAACACAGTTGAGATCTACCCACCTGTTCAGGATTAGCTCATCATCTATCTGATCTGAACAAACTTGTTGAAACTGTTTCATGCAATTCCTTCCCTGCATGACATCCGATCAAGCGACATCAATGTGGTCAAATTCCTGGATGAAGATAAAACTGAGTCCATACTAATAGAACTCCATTCCCATCACATTGTCCTTAAAATTAAGTAGCAAGAAAGGCAATTAAAAGCATTCAGATGTATCTGCCATCGCATGTCCAAACATCATAACTCACCAGCTAGCAGTAGTGAAAAAGAAGAACGCCTAAATAAATAAGGAAACGGAAGTCGAAATTTGGAGCAACCAGAGCAACAAGACCACCGTGGAAGCCGTCCGCTTGTGGCATGTGAACCTAAAAATCTGCTACATACTCTGCAATTGAGCAACAACCAGCGAGACCTGTCACTAACCTTGCCAACGCATGACATTCCAGAACAATACAGAAGACAGCAAATCACTACATATCTATAATGCCCACAGACCAAACCACTCTTGACTCTCACTCTCTGCTCCTGGAACACAAGAGGCTCTACACACTTATTTGGAAACGACAGCCATGAACTTACAAACTTCGAAATAGTCTGCCACCAAGAGACTTGGCTATCCGCAAAGTCTTCACATCTACTGGAGCCCATCCCGCCTGTCCGACGAGGAATTCCAAGACAAAATACTGACTCAAATTGATACCCTTTACACGAAATACAGTTTTCTACAAGTAATCATTTGCGGGGACTTGATCCTCCACCTATTCCAGAAAGAAGAAAAAATTCCCGACAACTAATTAAGCGAGAAAGCCAAATCTTGATCTGCAGCACTTCGGAGGCGAAATTTCAGACTTCTGAACGGGAAAATAAGAGGAGATATCCCTGCAAAACCGACCTGGCGCAGCGGGAAATCCCGCAGACAACTTGACTACATCTACACCTCTCCCAACTTATATCCCAAAATCTCAGAACTGAAAGTTACGACTGAAAAGACCAGCGACCATGCCAAACTTCAAATGACGTGGATCTCCCCCCAACAACCCTTAAATAAGATAAAACTCCCGAAATTAACCACCAATACTGGCTTAAATCGATTCACATCATCTAATGGAGAGGTCAAATAAAAAATCTATTATGAATGGCTCCTAACCCCTTATTTTCAGAGAAATGCCCAAAGTTCATCTAAGACAGTCCACACACATGCCTACCTCAAAGCGATTCCATTGGCAAAGAAACAAAATGAGAAAATCTCTGAGAGCAGTCAAGAAAACGGACTCCATAGACCTAATGTCAAAAATATCAAATCAAAATTCAGAAACTGGATCAAGAACAACCGAGCAACCACAGCACAAAATGATGCCGAACACATTCTGGCTGCTTTGAGCAAAATAAACACCAGGGACCTTTCGTCACTCCTTAACCCGACCCAAATTACTGAACAACGCCTAATCACAGAGGTCGCTGAAGAGGCCTGGATTGCTCACTTCCACTTCATATACGATGCGAGTTGAGAACAAGAGAGCAACAACATCCTCGCCAGTACGACCGAGAAGCCATGGTACAACCAATGGGATTATAAAGAGATTCGAGGGGATTGGGTCCTCCGACGTATTCCAGATTTATGACAGGTAATCACCACAGCTGTGCTGATTCGGAAAAATGTTCAGCGTCTGCGTCGATGACGTCGATACGCTGTCCTCGAAGGCCTCCGTCGAGCCGACGTCACCGGATGTTATAAGTAGGACACACGACGCCCGTAGCCTCAGTTCTGTATTTTCCGGCGAACGTGTGTGCTTCGAAGATCTCGACGCGCCTCAGTTCTTCTGAGTTCTATTCTTTCAGTTCTTTGAACCTGTTAGTTTGTGAAGGTTTCCATGATGTCTTCGTCTTCTTCTACCCTGCGGGTGGAAGACCATAGGTGGTAATACAAGTTTTACCGTTGGTACAAGCCCGTACTACTAAATTATACTGGTAGCAGTAGCAGAGCAGCCAGGCTTATCTCAAGAGTATATGAGCAGTAGCCGAGATTACACAAAGGGACCACAATTACTGTGACTCAAGCAAACACTGACTCAAGGTTTCAGGTAAAAAATATAAGTACATTTATTTTTAAACCATCAGTTATAAACACACTTCTATTAACCTTTAAACAAAACCACACGTTAAATATACTACAACTAACCAATTCACTTTGTACAGTATGTCTCAAGGTAAGTACCCTGTGTTTGAATGAACCAGTGTTATGAACAAAACACGATACCGCGGATACGGTTGCAATCACTTTTTGACAGTTCGGTCTATTAAATAAAAGCGTATCCGTGACATGAAATGCTACCGGGGCAAAAACACACTTAGCACCTGAGATACCCAGAGGGAGTTGGAGGCAAAAATCACAGGCAATATTTAGGTTAGACAGACAGCATCGAGAAACACTCAAACAGGAGTTCAAAAGTCAAAGGGAGCCAGGGTTAAGTGACATCAGAGACCTGTTGCCGAAGATCACACTGTTAAGACAGTTCACCATTCAGCGTAGCCCAAAAGTACTTTGATATTGTCAATGTTCAGAAGTAAAAGTTAAAAGAAGGAGGGAAGACAAGGATGAGCCTTGAGGATGAAGAAAAGGGATTCACCCAGTTTCCTCGAGCAGAACACAGAACCTTATTTCAATGGTGCAGCTCGTGCCCTGGCAGTTGTTCCTGTTGGTTTCCCGCAGACCCACGATTCCTGGAGCTTCGTTGTGAAGGAGGACGTCTGAAGGGGGTCTGCACCACACAGGGATGAAGCCGGCAGCAGCGACAACAAATAAAAGGTGTGCTCCTTAAAAACAGGAGAGGCTCGGCAGGTGGCTATCCGGACCACTACAGCAGTGTGCAGCGATTTCGACCACGACAGAGACCTCTGTCTGAAGAAGATGAGCTGGTTATCCCCACCAGGCTCAAGGGAAGAAGACTCCGGACTGGATCTTCTCTTAGTCGTCGAAGGGTAGATAGCTCAGGACTGCAGCAGGGCTTCACCGGGACGGGGTAGTTGCAGCAGCCGTCGTTCTCTCCGCTTCTCTTCGGTTCCTTGTAGTTCCAGAGGTGACTGACTTCTAGCCCAAGAGACCTGCCTTTTATGCGCAAAACCCCCATTCACACAGCCTGGCTGTCAATCACGCAGCAGGGGGGTTGTCCAGCCGGGACAACCACCTCAGCCAATCATGGCAAAGTGCAACTTGGGTTTCCTAGGATACCCTTTGCAGGGGGTGACTACACCCCTTCCCCACATTCGGTCTACCTAGACACCCAGGCGCCAAGAGGAGGGCTTCTCTGCAGAAGCCCACCAAAAGACGGTGAACAAAGAAGGCGAACCTAGTTTGCTGCGCAAAGTAAAACACAAGGAGGACTTTAACAAAAAGAAATGGCGAATACACCCAATCGGAGCCAAAAGAAAGACGATTTGGTCAAGCGGGTTTATGTTCGAGGCGAATATAATAGCCAAGAACAGTACCACGTTTATCTAATATAATCGCAGTAGAAAAGTTAGGGTAGATACCACTGCCACCAGCGAAGTCTAAATGTTAAGAGCGAAACAATGCTCAGGGAGGTACAGACAGAAAAGGGGTACAGATTAGCCCTTTCCAGTACTCCATGTAAGATGAGGTGTACTGGGTCTGTGGTAAAAGTGACCATGAAAAGTAAATGGCAACTTTACCTCTCTCTGGTGAACAGTAGTCAGCCCCAGCAAAATGGAGTCAGAGGGCAGTCTAAAAGACAACCCTGGGTTACTACACTGAGGGTGCTGTGTAACCCATACAAGACCAGGGGCACCTGGAGTGGTGTGCTCCAGTGCCCAAGATCACACAATGAGTAAAAACACATAGGCCAAAACACAATTAGGCGTGAAAAAAGGATGTACACTCTTACCAGGTGGAAAAAATAAACTCCAGAAATCCAGCAAAGCTGCTGGGGGACTCACTAGGTGAGAGAAATTAGCCCTAGAAGGAGAATTCTCGCTAACAATGCCACAGACTATTGTGACGAGAGCCAGTCGTTAACATCGAAGGCCTTGCGGGAGCTTAAGAAGAAGCTTTCTGTTGGTAAGGTGTCCAAGCCCCAGAAGTCGAAATTCACTGGGCTTTCGACTGACGATTCGAGGGGCGACTCTCCGCATCGTTGGCGCAAGTCCAGGTGATCTCGGTCCCAGAGTGGGTCCTGCCATTCCTCTGCCTCTTCGAGGCACTCACGGAAGCGCCGTCACCGGTCGCCTTCCCCGTCCTCGACTGAGGACTCCGCCCGTCGGCGGGTTGCTTGTCCCAACAAGCATTCCACTCCTGCGGAATGGGATTCATTTCGTAAGGAGATGATGGCGATTTTTCAGTCGCAGGGCTCTGTTCCGTCCGCGCTTTCGAAAGACACCGGCAAGGAACGTGCTAGAGATGCTGTTCGCACGCCTTTGGGCTCGAGCAGTCGTCGCAATCACCGGGCACCTTCGAGGTCCTGGTCGGACAAGGTGGATCACTCTAGCCATGCCCGCTCCATATCCCGGTTCTCAACGCCCTCGAGACCGTTGGAGCCTGTGAGGTCTTCGAAGAAGACATCGACGCCTTCGGCGCCGAGACCGTCGAAGGACTCTCTCGAGGCTCCGCCTCCGAGGAAGCTGTCAACGCCACCGGCAGCCAGGCTGTCGAAGGACACGATCGGGGCTCCGCCCTCGAGGCCTGTGTCGATGCCTTCTCTGCCACTCTCGACATCGATGCTGATTCTGTCGACGCCCTCGACGCCTTTTGAGGAGGCTTTCTCTGAGGTGCCCCGGAGACCGGTGGTAACTCTGAGAAAGGCCCTGCAGAAATCAGTTAGGCCTGTATTTGAGCCTTTGTCTGTGCCCTCATCCAGGGATTTATTCCAGCCTCTGGATTACATCTCTGAGGTGGATGGAGGGTCTGATGAAGGTATGGTTCCTGATGAGGTTCCTGACAAACTCATGTCTGGTCACAGCCAGCTAGAAGACATGCTTCAGTCTCTGCATGACACCAGTGGTCTGCACACCTCTCCAGAGGTTGAGTTTGGTAGGCCTGAGCCTGGCACGCATGCCGAGTCCTCGTACCGGCGTCTTATGTCGAGGGTGACAGAATACTTGGGGTGGTCTGCACCACCAGTGGATTTTCTGCAGGGTGACCTGACTGATACCCTTGACCAAGGTCCACCAACTGACCCGGTATTGCAATTCCATATGGCCTTGCAAAGAAGGGTGGCAGCGGCTTGGACTGCTCCGGAGAGTCTCCCGGCAGTGAGCAAGTCTTTGCCGAAGAAATACCGTCCTGCCAGTAGCGACCCCAGCTACTTGACTATGCACCCCACTCCGGAGAGTTTGGTGGTGCAGGTGGCTACGGCCCTGTCAAAACAGGCGTCGTACCCTACCATCCCTCCTGATAGGGACGACAAACGTTTTGATGGCTGGGTGAAGAAAGTGTTTTCTTCAGGGGGTATGGCTTTACAGGCAGCCAACTCTGTGTGTGCCTTAGCACGTTTCACTCATACTCTGTGGAATTGTGTCTCTTTGGCGGCTGAACATATTCCCGAAGGGGAGGAACGGGATGGCTTTCTTGCTTTTGTTCAGAATGGCAAGGATGCTATGTGTGAATCCATTCAGTCGGGTCTGGACATGGCAGATTGCGTCAGCCGGTCCATGGCGGCGAGCACCGTAATGCGCAGATTTGCGTGGTTGCGGGAGTCGGGGTTTGCTCCTGATGTACAAACCCGGCTTCTCAACATGCCCTTTGATGGTGAACATCTTTTTTGGCAGCAAGGTTGACGAGAGCCTTGAGAGGTTGCAGACCTCCAAAGCTGCAGCGAAGTCATTGAGCGCTGCAGTTCGCCAACCTCCGCCTTTTCGTCCTAGGGGACAGCAATGGAGGGGAGGTTCCTTACGATATTACTCATCTTTTGGTAGATCGAGAGGAGCTGCAAGTCAAAGGGGTCACCGGAGGAGTACCAGAGGTGGAAAACAAGGTACTCTAGGTGCCAAGGCCGCTCAGGCTGTTGCCTCTTTGCCCTCAGGCAATGCTGCAGCCGCTTCAGCTCAGTCATGAGGCCATGTCCCATGGTTCGCCAGTTGGGGGAAGGCTGGCGCAGCATCTTGTACAATGGCGTGCCATTACTTCAGATGTGTGGGTTCTGGAGATCATAGCCCACGGTTACTGTCTTCCTTTCCGGCAGAGGCCTCACAACAATCCACCAGGGAATCTCTCTTTGAAGAATACAAGCCCTGCTGGAGAAAGGTGCCATAGAACTGGTGCCTGTAGTTGAGAGGAACAAGGGATGGTACTCCCCTTATTTTTTTATTTCGAGGAAAGACGGAGGATTGAGACCCATCATGGACTTCCGTGGTATGAACTCCTCAGGAAGGACAAGTTCAAGATGGTTACTTTTTCTCAAGTCCTCCAGGCCCTTCAACTTCAGGACTGGTTGGTGTCTCTCGACCTCAAGGACGCTTACTTTCATGTGCCGATCCATCCCAAGCAAATGTACCACCTGAGGTTCGCGGTTGGCAACTTGCACTTTGTTTCAGGTCCTGCCGTTCGGATTGACCTCCGCCCCGAGGGTTTTCACCAAGCTCATGGTGGTGGTGGCAGCATATCTCAGGAAAGGGGGGGATCACGTCTATCCCTACCTGGACGATTGGTTGATCAGGGCGCGCTCTCCCGAGCAAGTCCTGGATCATCTGTCAGTCACCTGCCACTTCCTTCACAGGCTGGGCTTCTCCCTCAACTTAAAGAAGTCCCACTTGACGCCAACTCAGCGGCTCCAGCACATCGGAGCAGTGCTCGACACGTCTCTGAGGCAGTGTTTCCCTCCCCAGGTGAGGGCTCATCACATTCAGCAGATGGTGCACAAGTTTCAACATGCCCAGAGTCTCCCGGCATTCGAGTTATGATATGATATATGATATGGCATTTATAACGCGACTATACACAAGTGTTTCGAGGTGCGACGAGGCAAGGGAGGGGTAACAAAGGGAAGACGGAACAACAATCCTACTAGGCCAAGTATTCAGATCACGCAAGTGCATGGGGAGGGGAAAGGGAAAAGTGCGTTCTTGAGGTTGCTTGGCCTCATGGCATCCTGCATTCTTCTGGTGCCAGAGGCCAGGTTGCGGATGAGATATCTGCAATGGGCTCTCAAGATGTAGTGGTCACAGTCCTCCGGCAGGATGTCGGACCCCGTTCAGGTGCTGCCCTCAGTCGCCCAGGACCTTCTGTGGTGGGCCGTCGAAGGCAATCTGATGAGGGGGGCTCCATTTTGGCAGCCCTGGCCAGAAGTGACGATTGTGACGGACACATCCCTCATGGGATGGGGAGCTCATGCCAACGAGTTGACAGTCAGCGGTCATTGGTCTCCATCGGAGTCCAGACTCCATATCAATCGGTTAGAGCTGAGGGCCATCAGGCTTGCCCTGAAAGCTTTTCTGCCGACTGTGTGAGGGAAGAATGTCCCGATTCTGACAGACAACACAGTGGCCATGCACAACATCAACAAAGAGGGGGGGGCAGGGTCACTTCCTCTGTGCAGGGAGGCGATGCAGCTCTGGTTCTGAGCCATCCAGCATTTAGTTCATCTGGCCGGAGACGAAAACGAGACGGCGGACGCTCTAAGCAGGCAGAGCGTGATCTCGCACGAGTGGGAGCTGGCTCAGGAGATTCTCCTGGAGATCTTCCCCCTCAAGTGGATCTCTTCGCCTCCATTGTCAACCGGAAGTGCGAAAGGTTCTGCTCGCAGGAATTTCCTCCAAGAGGAGCCTTAGGAGACGCGTTCGTGGTGGAGTGGTCCTTCCCACTGCTGTACGCGTTTCCTCCATTCCCCGTCATCCCACAAGTGCTGCGGATTACGGAGGTTCGGTTCTCGGATGATCCTGATTGCTCCGGCATGGGCTCGGAGAACGTGGTACCCGGACCTTCTCGACTTGTCCATCTGCCCTCCACGCCGTCTTCCCTACCGAGACGATCTGCTCTCACGGGATGGGATCAGGTTCTCCATCCAGAGGTCAGATCCCTCAACCTTCACGCTTGGCTTCTGAAAGGCTGAGGTATAAGGATTGGTTACTAGAACAAAAATGAATGCGTTGAAAAAATCTTATTCTGTATCCTCCTCCCTTCTATTTTCATTCCCAAAACAGCAAAAATAAGTGTATTGAATCACACTCAAAGAATTCCAAAAAGTTTTATGATTGAAAAGATTTTTGAATTTCTATTTTTACAAATATGAACATCACATCAAAGACAAAACACATGAGCAAACACAATTTGCATGATCAGAACAGAACAGAAACCTGTATTCACAGGATAGTGCGATTAGACAAACATAAATGCAGTTACTACTGTCGCTACTCCAAGTATACGACAGGCGTCAAAACACAGAGTGAACAAATACACAGGAGCAAAACAATTGTGCAATTCTTTCAAAACACAAACAGTTGACATTGATAGTATTTGTGTTTTTGGTACAAAAGCGTCTACACCGGGTGTTTCAGCCCTATAATGGGGCTTGGTGAGCCATTTCTTCCTAGGGCCTTCATCGGGACGAAGGGAAAACTGTGTGGTCAGGATGTTCAGGGGGATGCTGTGGGGACAGAAGTCTAACCACAGGTGAAGGTAACATAGGTAACCTATTAGTGGTGGCTGTGCGTCCAAAGAGACATCTGTCTCTTCACAAATTGTGCCAAATGGGAGGGAAAACGATTTCTCTCATAGGCTATGGCTTAGCCTCGGAAAACAACCAACTAGTGGAGTCCCGGGCACTGAATCTGTGTCAATGCTCATTAAGTGTGAGCAAGTGTGCCGACGGCAGTAGCGCGTAACTCCTGATCGCGCCCGAGCCGGCAGTCTTTTGCTCACAGAGGTGTCAGAATTTCATTTAATCCAGAAGGTTATTCTTCCGGCGTTCTATCCTCCTCTGCATCCTGGTAAGGAAGAGGAGAGGCTCCATAGGTTGGATCCTAGGAGACTGTTAAGCTTCTACATCTCACGCATGTCCCGGGTCAGAGTGGAAGATCAGCTCTTTGTTGGATACGCTGGAAGGCGTTTGGGTCAAGCTGTTACTAAGCAGACCTTGTCTAGATGGATTATCTTGACCATCTCGGAATGCTACCGTCTGGCGGGTAAGGACCCTCCGGTAGGCTTGAGGGCCCATTCTACTAGGGGTGTGGCTGCCTCCACTGCTCTGCAGAGGGGTGTTCCCATTCGTAACATTTGTGAAGCAGCCACATGGGCCTCTGTCCATACTTTTGTAAAATATTACTCCCTGGACTCTATCCATGGGCAAGACTCTATTCTGCAATTTGATTGGGCATTCTAAATTTAAAATTCTTTTCCCACCTCCATACGTTGGTACTGCTTTGGGAGTCTGTCATAGATGTGGAATACAGCGGAGGAACAAATCCCCTCGAAGAACAAGTTACTTTCTTATCTGGTAACGTTCTTTCGATGGGATGTTCCAATGACGTATTCCACATCGTACCCTCCCAGCCTGCCACTCTACAGAATTTCTTATGCGATTGCAGTTTACGTTTCCGGAAGGCTTTCTGTAGTCATTCTGGCAGAAGATTGGTGCCACACGTTCTGGAAAAAAACTTCAACTGAGGCTACAGGCGTCGTGCGTCCTACTTATAACATCCGGTGACGTCAGCTTGATGGAGGCACTCGAGGACAGCGTATCTACGTCATCGACACAGGAGCCAAAAAAAATTCTCGAACAGCACAGCTGTGGTGATTACCCGTCAGATATGGAATACTTCATCGGACCATCCCATCAAAAGAACGTTACCAGGTAAGAGAGTAACTTGTTCTTCTATCTCACATCAGAGGACTCAACTCTTCCAGAGCTCTGGGCCCCGACGGCCCTAGCAACACCATCATTAAAAGCCATCCTGAAGCCTGGGCTAAACTATGTGTGAGACTCTTCACCCTCATTTCTGCAAACTACATACCTAAATCCTGGAAATTGGCGATTGTCATTCCCATCTACAAGAAAGGCGAGAGAAACCAGCCTCAGAATAACCGCCCATTGGCGATGGTTCATCCACTCGGGAAGATCTTTGCCTTAATCTTAGTTAAAAGATTTAACTAATGGACCAAGGAAATAAGTAAACAAGACCCTCGTCAAACCGGATTTGCCAAAAATGTAGGTACCAACTTCAATCTACTAATTCTCAATATCCTGAAACAAGAATTGATCAGAACACGAATCACCACCCATGCCATCTTTGTTGACCTTCGAATTTCATCGCATTTGACAGCATAAATAGAAATAAACATGGGGAAAAATGTTTAAAACATAAATGCCCACAAGAGTTGCTTGAACCCATTAAGGCACCATACAGTGACACCACTATTCGAGTCCAACTTACGAAAGAGGAGTCCTGTCCTCTGTGTTTCATACCTCCAAGGGACTCAAACAAGGATTCATGCTGGCTGCCAGCCTTTTTAATTTCTACCTGCTAGACATTGTTGAAAACCAAAAGATACCAACATCTAACCCGCCAAAACTAAATGAAACTTCTGTCCCATATCTTTTGTACGCATTGTAATCCTCGATAAGACCAAGGTAGGCCTCCAAAAAAGACTGAACAAATGGGAACATTTTATAAAATGTAACACCTTGGAAATCAATCCAGGAAAAACCCAAGCTGTGTCGCTCTGTCTCTGTTCCAAAAAACAATACAATCTCTTACGATTCCACCTTGCAGGACAAACAATAGAGATAGTCAAGGAAATCAAATATCTCAGTGTTCTGATCTCGCAATCCAGCATGGAACAGTCCTGTTTTAACCATCTAAGACGCAGAGCCCTGACTCTAGCCAGACAAGGCCTGATTATCCATCAGAAATTTAGCCAATTCACCATCAAGCCTGTGATAGCGTTTTACAAGCAGAAAGCCAGCGCCATACTTCTATATGGGAGTGAAACACTAAACATCTTTCCCAAAATCTGGAAAATGGTAGAAGGCCTCTTCTGGCAGAAAACGTGTGGCTAAATCATACCCAATGACGAGAATACGGCATAAACTAGGACTACAATCACTAAGCTCCATCCAAAGCTGTAAACAATTGGACATATATAGAAAGATCACTAACAATGACGAAACCCCGGCTATTAAATTCTTTGCTCGAAGAAAAGAAATCCAAACTCCAACTACTTTCGACCTATGGGAAAAAGCCTGTCTTTACATCCTGAATGAAAATGACATTTCTGTCGAGATGCTAATAAATAGACCCACGAAGGCTAAACAGAAAATTAAAGACAATGATTGGATGAAGACAAGCACCGATAAGGCAGCGGACAAAATGAATATAATATCTAACATGGAAATAAGAGCACTCAACAAACTTCCACCCTACTTGGAAAGATTCCCCTCAAGAAAAATGTGCGACCTATGCCTTAGACTACGCTTGAACATTCTTCCAACCAAAGAATGCTTAACAGAAACCAAACATAACTGAAGAAAACCTCTGCAGATTCTGTAAAACTGACCACGAACCCGAAATAATCCACATCATCATGAAATGCCCCCTGCTGATAGAACGAAGGAAGCAGTTTTCCAACATGATGAATCCACAGACACCCAGCTGCAGAGAAAAAGAAATGTGGTTCCAAATAACATCTGGAAGTGATCGTAAACTGATTACCACCATCATACAATTCTGGAATGTCATCATGTCCAAAGAATAATGCTAACCAACGACACCAAACAATAGAACCATGAAGACATGTCACTACCCACATTGGAAACTCAATGTTATTAAGGAAATAAACATAACGTTAAAGTTTGTGAATACAAACTAACACTTTAAAAAAATAATAATAAGTACTGGATTTATGTATGAAGTAAAAGGTATTAGTAAGGTGTTGAAGGGTAGTGGTATAAGTATACAAATACAGACATATCAAGGGGGAAGAAAATACAGACACATCATGGGCTTAGACATGCCACTCTTGCATATTTGCAAGCACCTCCCTCGGTACAGCGACAAAGTAAAGAAGTATCATGGGCAATGGTTAACAGAAGAAAAGGGAGGGGCCGCCCCAGGTCTGGCCAGAAGAGGGATCTTTCGATAAAGTTATATTAGACCATGTAGAAACATATTTAATGAGCAAGTATAAAGGGAAGAAACTTCAAAAAACATGCGCAGAGTATTAGATTTGTGGAGGATGTTTGAAGAAACGCCCCCTACAAATAGCAAGGAAAAGGAACCAGGGAACCCAGCCATGCCAAAGGGTGAGGTAGTAGAAAAATGCCTCTCTTTTAGCAGTCCCATCTACTTGTCTGAACGTATTATCATCAAGAGCAATGGAAGAAATCTTCGTTCATCCTCTGCCACAGTCCTTGCTTCCCCCAGATTTAAGACCGCAAAATTTGGAGCCACCACGCTTGACGTTCAGGGCCCTCTACTTTGTAATGCTCTGCCGGCAGGGTTACAACAAATCAAAAACGACCTCCTATTTAAAAAAGCCATAAAAACCTATCTTTTTAACATGGAGTAATCCTTATGACCCCTTTCTGATCCTGCTTGCTCTCGCTTGTTGTCCTGTCTATGTCTGTGTTTTTTGTGCGCCCTGAGGCCTACGGGCATGCGGCGCGTTATAAGAATTAAAAAATAAAAATAAATAAAAATAAAAGGAGAAGGAAGGGGCAAAACCAAATTAATGATACCCACTACTTATAAGGCCCTTACCTGCCAAAGATTACTGTGATCCACAATATTTACCTCAGCCTAGTGCACCAGCCACCCCAGTAACTGTACCACCTCCCCCATACATACCAGTAAATCCCAATGGCGCCCCTGTATGTTTATACACTCCCACAAATACAGTTCCTGCCCCTGCAGGACCGACCATACAGGATTTAGAAATACAAATGAGCAATACACAAGCAGAGCTATCCCGATTATGGACCTTGTACGAGGCAACCTTGCCATTACAGGGGAGAGGGCAGCCTCAGTTGCCGCCCCCACTAAATGGTTCTTCTGAAATACCAGAGGATGAATGGAAATCCGGGGATTTCCTTTTCCGAATACACTGTGCACCGATTAAAACGGTACGGGTGGAGCGAGAGGGAGAGACAGCGAGCGTGGGATATGACACAGTAGCATCAGAAAGGGAAGAGGAATGTTGGAGCGACTTTGATGAATCCGAGGAAGGGGCAGTGGGATGAATACTGCAGATACAGTGAGCAACCACACAAGTAACGGGAGCAGGAGAAGAAGTATGGGGAGGAAGGCTTCGTAACAGACTAGGGTGAATGGCATTAGCAAAGAAGAAAGGGGTGAAGGTAAGTAAAAGGTTAGGTCAGAATTGCAGATGCCCCTCATTTACAAAGGAGCAGGACATCCCCTTATGTTCGTTGGGCATTAATGGACAAAAATAATTTGTTAAAAAGCCTCCCGCCACTTTCAGGGGGGGCTGGAAAGTGGATATATACGTTTGAGAAAAATACAGCCGTACCACCTCTGGCAAGAGGGGATTTAAAAGCCTCCTAGTAGCAGTAGGTGATCAAGCAGATAGTGTGGGTGAAGGCGGGGTTCCCGGCAGTAACAATGGGCAATGGTCATCATGACGGGGCGTCTTTTAAATATGTAAGAGCAAATGTATGGGATGCACTGCCGAGGACCTTCCCTGATACCCAAGATGTACACTTGGTTATGCAATGCACTATGGGTGACGAGGAAGGAGCTCTGCAGTTCATTCTTCAAATGCAGTATATGTGTCGGGCGGAGACGGGTACAGCATGGGATCAATCCACCTCCCTGTTCTATTTCATTATCAAAAAAGGCCTTCCAAAGGAGGTACAGAAGGCTCTTGATAAAATTGCTGGGATAGAAGCAAAGGATGGCCCGAAATTCAGAGTATCATAGTACACCAGTGTAGGAGGATCAAAGAGCGAGAAAAAGGAATAGCACAAAGATGATTAGCAGACGAAGCAAAGCTGGTACAGAGCAAATTAGTGAAGGTTACAGCGTTAACAGCAGGACCGCCCAAAGAATGGCAGGAAGATGAGGGGAAGGGAACTGTAGCATTATAGGCTACAATGGCATCTACATGGGCAGACAATTATCAGGGGCAATATGGTGGATAAGAGCATTAAACAAAGAGCAGTACACAGGACTCCAGTGGCAAGAAAGGCCCAAAAGAGGTGCCTACCGAGGGCAGCATGGAGGAGGATATTGAGGACAAGGACAGAGGGGAGGAAGACAGGGTGCATGTTGGTCGTGTGGAAGTGGGGCCTCTTTGCGAGGGAATGTCGTACCCAACCTATGGCTAACTATCAGGGTAATCAGAGATACCAATATGGGCACCCAGCGAGCCCTTATGGATTGCCTATGGGAGGGACAGAATGAACAAAACGATAACAGATACACAGCAGGACCCAACGCACCCAGACAGCCACCACAAAACAAGCAAAAACGTCTCACACGTCAGAACCAGATGACACATGCTAACCCCTTTGTTACCACTGCAAATGGTGCACCATCACCGTTTCGGGAAGCGTGTGTGCTTGGTGACAATGCTTTCTCATGCCCTGGAACAGACAATCCCAAAGACTAGGACAGCCCACAGAGAGCCCTTGCGTGTCCAGTCCTATCCACTACCTTAAACCAAGACGAGAAACCACTGGTGGGGGCAGAGATCGAAAACAAGCAGTTCATCATTATGGTGGACTCGTGGCAGAGAAATCATGTCTATGTGAAGGCCAGTTTCTGCTATCTGGCAAAAATCTCAAGATGCAGGGATTCCCTGGGGCTGTGGTCACGGTTCCTTACACTAAAGATTTGGATCTAAAGCTAGGGGGTAGACCAGTGAGAGCACCCCTACTGTACGATGAAGACTCACCTGTAAATTGATTGGGAAGGGATCTCCTCAGTAAACTCAATATGACCATTGCATTCACTGAGAGGGGCGTGGTATGTTCTACACCTGGCATGTGCCCCCAATGGGCGATGCTAATACAAACAATAGCAAATGAAACAGCAGTGTAGGGAATTCTCACCAATGCAGATATGTTTATATATGGCATACAGGTATTGGCAAGAGTAGTGCAAGAAATAATATGAAAGGAGTGGAGAGTACCTTCTGATTTTGTTTTCCGCCCCATAGCAACACCCGACATATTACCTGGTACAGTGCGCTCACTAGACTTTCAGGGAGTGCAGGTGTCGGTAGAACATACGGTGGCGATTGGACTGGACATGCACGCGTGTGAATGGCGAACAGTGTTATGCATAGACCCAAATAAGGCTTTGCACGAATTCACAGATGGAGTTGTTCACTGACAGTGACTATGATGTAGAAATAATCATGGAAATATGCATACCTTGTGACATAATGGTACAAAACAGATGGGTTACAAACCCCCTCATGGCTATTGTCAGTGCACCACCATCATTTTTTAATACAGATTTACAGCAGATTCCACCAAATTTATGGAACACCAATCCCCATGACGTAGGGTTATTAAAAGAAGTGACCCCCATAAGGATAAAAATAAAGCAGGGGGCAGTGCTGGCCAGGTTAAAACAATACCCTTTGTCCAGAGAAGCAGAGGAAGGAATACGAGAAACAATACAGGCATTACTCCAACAAGGCATTATTGTCCCCTCCAACTCCCCATGACATGCTGCAATTTATCAGATTAAAAAAGCAAAGGGGGAGGGGGGGTCATGGAGGATGGTGCAGGACCTTTGCCCTTTAATGACATTGTCTAAAAAGAATTCCCTCTTGTTCCAAACACGGCGTCCAGCTTCTGCAGTATCCCAAAAAAAGGCAACCCATTTTACTGTAGAAGATTTGAAAAACGCCTTTTTCTCCATGCCCCTTGATCCCAACTCAATACTTGACAGTCTTCACACTAAGGAGAGAAGATACGAGCATTGCAGATTGCCCAGGGGTACTGTGAAAGCCCTAGCATTTTCAACAGAATATTGCACGAAAACCTCAGCAATATTGCTGTTCAAAGCACAATAATTTAGTATGTGGATGATTTGCTAATATGTAGTGAAGGGGAGGATATGTTCATGAGAAATTCAGTTCAATTATTCACCCTATTTGCCCACAAGGGGTAGAAGGTAGACAAAAGCAAACTTCAATATTGTTTTACAGAAGTATTGTATCTGGGACAATTGATCTCAAAAGATGGAAAGAGAATAATTTCCGATAGGGCTGCAACAGTAAGCAACAGCGAGGCCCCACACAGTGAAAGACATGCAAAAATTCCTTGGCATATGTTATTATTGCCGAGCATGGATATTAGACTATGCAGCCTACACAAAACCATTACTAGAAGGACTAAAAGAAGCACAGAAGGAAAACAAGACAATTACATGAACACCTGAAATTCACACTGCTTTCACCACACTAAAAGACATGATTTGTACAGCACAGGTCCTTGCTACACCAGATTATGAATGGGAATTCTTCTTATTTTCCCACTCAGATGGAACACTAATGACTGCAGTACTGACACAGAAAACGTCATTAGGACACAAGCCACTCGCATACTACAGCGGCACTCTTGATTCCGTGATGAAAGGCCACTTCGCTTGTGAACAGGCTCTTGCCACAGCTGCCTTCGCCATTGAAAAAAGTTTACATTTGTGACGGGATATTCTGTGACTCTGTTTGTGGAACAATCCCTGTTTGCAATACTTGGAACGATCCTAATCCACCCTAACCACCCAGAGAGCAACAGCATACGAAATTATAATATCAAGCCCAAACATTCATGTAGTACGTTGTAAAACAGTGAAGCCAGCCACTTTTCTAACAGAACCATGTACAGTAGAAGACATTCAGAATCACGATTGTGCCACGTATGAGCAGGAAGGAGACGACATTCCCAAAGCAAGTGAAAATGCATTAAGTGAAGGAGAAGTGTATTTTGTAGATGGGTTAGCTTCAATTTGTCCAGAAACAGGGGGAAAGCATGTGGGAGCAGCAGTAGTGAGATTGGAAGAAAGAGAATATGAAATACTGGTACAAAAATGTTAGCCCATGCACTATTCGGCACAAACTGCCGAATTGGTGGCACTAATAGAAGCACTCCATGCAGCTAAGGGTTGTGCAGTGACAATTTATTCAGACTGAGCATATGTAACCACCACAGTACATGCTGGACTATCCAGGTGGAGGAGAAGGGGTTTCAGGAGAGCATATGGGTCCCCAGTACAACACGCTGTACTTTTAAATGAACTAATAAAAGCACTTGCAGAACCATCAACAGAAGCACTGGTAAAATGCCAAGCCCATACGAACAACAGTGATGAAATCTCACTAGGAAACGCAGCAGCAAATGCTGCAGCGATAAAGGCAGCATATTTTTCAAAAATGCGGCCTGAAGAATGTGTGCAGAAAAGCAAAACAGAGGAAAAAAGGGAGGATGGGTACAATGCTTTGCCAATAGCACAAGTGATAGAATTGCAAAAGAGGTCCATTCGCAGAACAGACCCTATGGTTAAAAAGGGGTTGTACACAATCACCAACAGATCTCCTTTGGAGCCAGAATGCAACGGGAAAGGTGGTAATGCCTGTAGAGTTATTGCAAATCGCATTCCAACAATTGCATTTCCCCGCCCATAAAACAAAACAGCACATAGCTGCAGACATTCAGGAGGATTGGTTTGTTCCAAACGTCCAAGAATATCTCACCAAAATATCTATTGAATGTATATTGTGCCAAACATATAGTTCAGGAATGACCCTTCGAACACTACCCCACCCCATTGGACCATTCCGTGAGCTGCATATTGATTACGCAGACATGGGAGAGAGGTGCAATGGAGCGAGATACTTAATAGTGGGTGTCTGCCCCTTTTTACGATGGGTGGAAGCAGGACTTTGTGCACACCCGGACGTAAAATGTGCAGTGAAGTTTTTGGTGAGAGAAGTGTTCCTATGTTGGGGAATATGTGACATCATTCGCTGCGACAACTGATCACATTTTGTTAATGACCTATTCAAGGAAGTTACTGCACTATTAGGAACAAAACATAAAATGTGTTTGATTTATCATCCCCAAGCAAACGAGGTTGTCGAGAAAATCAACTGACTCCTTAAGAGCAGATTATCAAAATTGTGTCACATGCTTAAGAACAATTGGGTGTATTGCTTACCCTTGGCACTCTTCAAGCTCTGCACACAGCCCAGCAAAGATCACTACTTGTCCCCCCACGAGATAGTGACAGGGAGATGCATGCAAACACCACTGTCACCAGTAAGATGAGGTTCAGACGCCCACAAAACAGCAACAATATTAGGAGAGGAATTCAAAGAATAATTAACGCAACTGACACGAGCGTAAGAAGCATTGCCAAACAAATAGCGCCACCCTTCACACAGGATAATGAAACGGAGATAAGAACACCAGCTGCTGACAGCCCCGAAAAGCAATGAATGCCAGGAGAATTAGTGTATATCTGCAGCTTTGTGAGAAGGTGGAATTATCCAAGATTTCATGGCCCTTATGAAGTAATTTATTGCACTGTTTTAGCAGTGACGGTGAAGGGCCTGAAATATTGGATCCATCTGTCAGACATCAGGAAAGCACATGACAGTGTAGCACCACAGACAGTAGTACCAGAAGAACATGAAGTAGAAGTGCCTCAATAAAGAATTGAGTAGGGAAGAAGTAACTGCCAAAATACTAAAGTGACTAAAGCAATGGGTATAAGAGGAATACTGTCATGTCATTCTATTCATGTGATTAAGGAGGGAAAAATAAAAAGGAGAAAAGCAGTGACTAATGAAAATAAATACTGCATAAATGACATCTCTCTCTCTCAAGTATAAAGTATTTTGACAAATGTAAAAATGTTTTAGAACTATGAATGCACCTAACCTATTTTATTCCACTCTGTAGGAACAACAATGACTGAGACAAGACCCTTGAATACAGACAGGAGAGAGTTAGATAGCAGTAGGGATAATGTTAGTGCAACTAGGGCTTACTCATACAATTGTGGTCTTTACTTCTTAGCAATTGTTTTCTCACTTTTATTATGTTGTTTGGGTTTATACTGGAGTTTGTCGTTTATCAATGGTAATGTAAAAGAAGGGGGAGAAGGAGTAAAACTAATACAAGAAGGCACTAAGTTAATATGGGATGGGGTAAAGTTGATATGCGACAACAGTACTTCTGCAAATCTCACCACGTTACATAAGAACAGTACAATTAACGCTTTACAGCCTGAATTACCTATGACGAATGCTAGTGAAAATGTGATTTATGTACATGATGATGAACAACCAACTGTCGAGGCATTTGCAACACCACACACTTTTTTACAGACAACCTCTGATCTTACCGAAAATGTTGAAGTCATGTACACCATGTCCCAAGCCACTACATCAGCTACTCCTCCAAATGCACAGTATTGGAAGTATAATAATAATCAGGAGGAAATGTTGAACACAGGTATTTTTCCCATTTATCTCCAGAATGTTCTGTATGCCCTTAATGGCCCAGGGGGAAAAGGGAGGAGGAAAGGGGGAATATAACAGCACAAAGATGACGCTTATCATCGACTGGGATTAGATACAATTGAAGACCCCCACCACCCAGAACAGTCCAACAAATGGTACTCCGATATGAGCACCACCGGCAAGCAGGCTACCAATGAAAGCTGTTGTGTGTGCTCACTGATACCCCATGCATCAGCAACACCTAAGGTTTTAGTGCCACAAGAAACTTCCATAGTGGAAGCCCAGTGTCTCCTTCATCTCGCACTGTGTAGAATTCGAAGTACCTTCCAGGCACACACAGTAAAATTACATCTACTCCCTCCTGATGAAAAATTATGCAAAAAGAAGCCAGAAGGTGCTACATGTTTCAAGGAGCTGTTTTCCGAAATTAAAGGGCCAATGTTTACTGAAAGCAAGTGGCATGATGTAACAGTGATGTGCAAAGGCTGAAGCACTATGCGAACAGACAGACGAGAGACTGAAACGGATGGAAGTCCCATGCGATGGAACCTGGTCAAAACACATCACAAAGCTCACATGGGTCACAGCTCTCTGGAAACCAATCAAAATACAGCATGAAGAAACATTTCAAACTTTGCTTTCGTGGAGAAAGAAAGGTGACCCTGGGATCAAACACACGTTGCAATAAAACACTTGCCATCCCTGATAAGCGAAAAGGAACTGCTGCTTTAATGGACAATTATTGGGTATGTGGCAACCAGGCGTACTTGCACCTCCCGCAATCATTGAGTGGCGACTGTGCTCTGGCATCGTTGCATTCTGCCCTGATGGTGATCCCGGGAAGTAATATCCAGGGGGAGAGGGTTCACACCAGACTGCCACCAGCGGCCCAGTCGACAAAAGAAGAACCCCCCATTCATAATGTAATAACAGAAGAACAGCTGCAGGATCAGGTATCATGCAAAAAGAGCATCCAACTACCTCTCTAGAGACTCTTCTGACCTCTTGGCGCAGATACCTAATCAGTATAAACTAATTAAGCAGAGGCATTTTTTGCATCATTCATGCCAAGCATCCAAGTCAGAGTGAATGCCAAGTGGTTGTAAATAGTGAGATGGGAGCTGATCCAACTGGCCAACGACACTGAAAAAAGGTTCAACGTCGTCAAGGAGGAATTTTGAGCCCAGCAGTCGACTACTATGCAGAACCGCTATGTCTTGGACCTCCTCACAGCAATGGAAGGCAGTGTTTGCTGAAAAATCGAGAGTGCAGATTGCACTTGTATACCTTCTCCAAATGCTGACAATGGGACACTGTCACATGTGATTGCTGCTGTGCACTACCTTGGCGTGAGAATGAGAAAGGAAGGAGGGGTCCAGCCCAGTGACTTGTTCGACACAGTATTCGACTTGGCGAGCCATCATGGTTCGGGACTGTAATGAAGCTACTGGTCCCCATCATCGTTTTTTCTGCTACTGATTTTCTGTGTGTGCCAGGTAGGGGTCAATGCTGTGCTAAAGCATCCCTAGTAGTGCTATGATGGGTGTTGGGCAGAATTATATGCAGTACCCTTTGGGAACACCACACACAATTAAGACTACAAGTGACAGTACAAATTCACCTTTGGTACAAGTATTTAGTATTTATTTATTTATATTGTGCACGTAGCCAGGCGCAGAGGCATCAAGAGGATTGCAAAGCTTAGTTATATACAAAGGAATGAGGTCCAGCTGTGGTTACAGTGCTGGGAACGTCAAAAAGAAACATCACTCCGAAGAGGCATAAGTTACAGAAATATGCAATACAAGCAATACTATATGCACAATGCCGGTTGTCTTATGAAAGGTATCTACGCCGAACAGTAGACAACCTAAGTGTACATATTTACAATCGTTGTGGTGTGGAGCATCAGGGCAGCAAGAGGTCGTTATATATCGTGCGCCTTGAGCCAATGGATGGTCTTAGCTCTAAATTGGCGGTAGGGGAGGTCCTCCCTGCAAGGAGGTGGAAGGGAGTTCCAGAATTGTGCTGCTTTTACAGGAAAGCTGTTCCCTCCTGACATTGTACGTTTAAACCTGGGCACCAGGAGGAGATTGGAATTGGCCGTTCTAGAGGGGCGAGAAGAAGTAGGTTTGGTGAATCTAGTGATGAGGTATTGAGGCGTTGCTTGGTTGAGGCATTTATGAGTCAGAGAAACCGATTTGAGGAATATTTTGTCTTTAGTAGATAGCCAGTTGACAGACCTTCTGGAGTCAGAAATGTGGGATTACTTCGGGATACTGAGGGCCACTCTTAGGGCATTGTTCTGAAGGATTTTAATTTTATTCGTAATATATTTGTTGCAGCCTACATATAATGCATTGCAATAGTCCAACTTGGACAAGATCAGAGCCCTGGCTAGTGTGATGCAGTTAGAAGGAGAGAAAAAAGGTTTGGCTGCTCTGATTAGTTTGCATGTGTAGGATGTGGCGGATGCCATAGCATTAACTTGTTTTTTGAAGGTGAGAGTGGAGTCCAAGTAGAAGCCGAGGGTTTTAACCTCCTTGGCTACAGTAATCTTATTGTTGTCAATTATGAAAGAGGAGTAGTTTTGGTCTAGTTTGTTGAGGTTATGTGAGGACCCTAGAATGAGGAGTTCTGTTTTGTCATCATTCAGGCATAGACCGTGTGTGGCCATCCATGCCTGGATGATGAGGTACACCTTTATTGACGAAGGCCAAATCCTTGTCATAATCCCCAGTCAACGGGATGAGGATCTGGGTATCATCGGCGTAATTAGTGTAGGTGATACCCAGACCATCTAGATCATCGAAAAGGGGCTTCGTGAAGATGTTGTACAGCGTTGGGGAGATGCAGGATCCCTGAGGCACGCCACAGGTGATGGGCGTTGGGTCGGCTGCTGCTAGTAGGGAGAAGACAAACATCGTGCGGTTATTTAAGAAGGATTGGATCCAGTCAGTTGCCTCTTGAGAGAAATGGGCTGCTTTTTGTAGGTGGTCGCATAGGATCTCGTGGTCGACCAGGTCGAAGGCAGCTGAGAGATCAAGAAGTAGCAGTAGTGCAGTTTTACCCTGATCTCTTAGCTCATCTATCTGTGCCTTAAGATCTATGAGTGCAGTTTCGGTACCATGTTGAGGCCTGAAGCCCGAGTGTCGGACTCCTAAGAGATGATAGTGCTCCAGGAAATGTTGGATTTGTTGGTATGCTATTTTGTCGAGGATTTTAAGAAGGAACGGTACTGTAGTGATAGGGCGGTATTTAGTGGGAGTGGAGGGGTCTAGATTCAGCTTTTTGAGCAGGGGGAGGACCCAAGATTGTTTCAAGTTGTTAGGTACGGTGCCTGTTGTGAATGTCGCATTTATTAGTTTGGTAATAAATGGTGCGAGATCACGAGCCGCGTCCTTTATCAATTGTGCAAGGCATAAGTCCCCGTGGCAGTTCGATGGCTTAAGGGTGAGAATAACATTTTCTACCTCTTTGGTGGATACTTTGTGGAAGTTAA
Organism: Ambystoma mexicanum; assembly: GCF_040938575.1. Classification (NCBI taxonomy): domain Eukaryota; kingdom Metazoa; phylum Chordata; class Amphibia; order Caudata; family Ambystomatidae; genus Ambystoma; species Ambystoma mexicanum. The sequence goes on along the minus strand of NC_090923.1, from coordinate 711,466,680 downwards.
AATGGGGATTGTGCGCAGGGGTGTGTGACTGAGTATGGTGAGTCTTTTTGGGGATGAGGATACTTGGTTTAGTGGTAGAGAGAAAGGAATCTTTTTTAATGCTTATCTTCGTTTTGAGAGAGGAGATTTTGTTTGCTAAGGCATTTTGTATACCCGTGCACCACAAGCCTGTACTACACAGTTAAAGTGGTAGCGATGGCTGAGCAGCCAAACTTATCTCAAGAGTAAGTTAGCAGTATAAGATAGTTACACAAAGGACAGCAATTACTATGATTTAGGCAAACACTGGCTCAAGGTTTTCAAGTAAAAGAATATACATTTCACTCTTCAGTTGTATAACATTACACTATTATAAGCAGTCTAAAAATCACACTCTTAATACACTACACCACTTCCCTTAAATTCCAGACAAGTTAAGCTCACAACATGAAGTGGGAGCAAAATGGCACTTCAGCAATTTAAAAGGGAGGGAAAGACAAAGTTAATAGAAATTAAATCAAACCAACAGGTATGTACTCACGGCAATTGAACAAGAGGAACTACAGAGATAAAATCAGGCAGAAAAGGCTTACGGCCAAAGTCAATGGGTCAAAAGTCTTTTGCTCAAGATCATACAGTTCAGGGTAGTTTGCAGAGAAGAGAAGGCCAAGCCCTCGGATTGGAGAAAGAGTTCAAACACGAGCAACCGGATTTGTACAGTACCTTAAAACGGAGAGGAAGCTGTAGCTGAGGCAGACGTTCCTTGTAGTTCCAGCAGGCTCACGGTTCCTGAAACGACTGTCGGACGGACAAGTAGGAAGACTGGAGGGTCCTGCGCTACCCAGGGAAGAAACCAGCAGCAGAGCAAAGCAACAAATAATAGGTGCTCTCCTTAAAACCCAAGCAGGGTCCGACCTTCCTGGCTATCCGGCCCACTGTAGCTCTGTACAGCGAATTCGACCAGAGGAGGGGTCCTGGCTTCCAGTTTGGGAAAACTGGTTGGTCCCACCAGCTCAAGGGAAGAAGTTTCCTGGAGGATCTTCTCTGTCATCGGATTCTGAAGATTCGGACCTGCAGCAGGGCTTAACCGAGCGGCTCAGTCATTGTAGGGGTCCTCTTCCATCAGCTTCTCGTTGGTTCTTTCATTCCAGTGGCAACTCTGCCTCTATAGTCCCAGAGACCTGCTTTTTATGCAGTTTTCCCCCATTCATACAGCCTGACTGTCAATCACACAACAGGGTGGCTGTCCTGGCAAGGACAGTCCCCTCAGCCAATCAAACAGGAGTGCGACTTGGGTTACCAAGGGAACCCATGGCAGGGGTCCAAAGATCCCTCCCTCACATCCTGCCTACCTATACTTTTAGGCGCCTTAAGGAGGGTTTCTTTGCGGAAGCCCGCGAAAAGACGAACAAAGGGATCATCCCCGGTTTGTCACGCAGAGAAAAACACGAGAAAGACTTTAACAAAAAGAAATGGTCGAATAAACACAGCCGTAGCCAAAATATAATGTATTTGGTCAAGCGCTTTATGTTCGAGGCTAATATAATAGACTGAAACAATACCATGGTTATATAAGATAACCGCAGTAGAAAAGTTAGGGTAGTTACCACTGCCACGAGCCAAGTCTTAATGTAAAGGGAGCTAAACAATTCTCCAAGAGACACAGTCAAAAAGGGTTAAGAATTAACCCTTCCCAATAGTCCATGTAAGATGGGGGGTACTGGGTCTGTGGTTTAAAGTGACTAATAAAGTTAATGGCAACTTTACCTTTTCTGGGGGACAGTAGTAAGCCCCAGAAAATGGAGTCCGTGGGAAGTCTCAAAGACAACTCTGTGTCACTGCACCGAAGGTGCTGTGTAAAACATGAAAAATATGAGTCAATGGAGTAGGTGAGGCTCCAGTGCTCAAGATCACACAAAAAGTGAAAACACACAGCAAAACACATGCAAGAGTGGGGGGAAAAGGCTCACACTCTTACCAGGTGGAAAAATGCATCCTAGAAATCCAGCAAAGCTGCTGAGGGACTCATTAGGTAAGGGAAATCAGCCATTTATGAATATTCTCCCCAACAATGGGGACAGTGGGTAATCCAAATAAGGTGCCTCACAACACTAAGTAAGCACAAGTACAAACAGGTGAAAATAAAAAAAAATAATGAGCCCAAATACTGCATGACAGCAGTGTATGGCACAGGAGCTATAGTGGATAATCTGTGGCATACAACCATTGACGATCCCCAAGACTTACAGAACCATCAGGCGGTATGGGTGGACAATGGCTGGGGATGGGGGGTTGTATCTATATGACATGCACTCCTGTAGGATATGGTAGAAGGGGTGAAAGCTTGAGAAATGTATGCCATGCATGGATGCCAATAAAAGGCACTCCAGCATGGGATGCAGCGGTAAAGAAAGCAGAAGAACGCAGACGTACTGGTCAAGGGTATTAATTACTTTAGTAGTAACGAAAGGGGGGAATGGAAGGGAGAAAGGGTCTTCTCAGACCCCCCTGACATTCCCACGTAAATGGACCCTGCGTTTACCCAAATGGTGGGACATGTTCCCACGTTTGTTTGTTTTAATAATTTGGCCTTAACGTCATCACAAAAAAGATGATAAACAAAGCCATCTGGTGAAACGTACAGACTCCATTTTGTGCCACCCTAAAATGCCATCTTTGTCTAGGCCCTGTCATGATTTCTAAAAAGCCATCTCTCCCTCTGTCCAGCGCTGCACATAGAAAGCCCAGCCTCCCCCCTCCTGGCAGCTCTGCAAGACCTATTTCTCACTGAAGCGCTTGGCCATGTATGGTTGCAAATACTCAGCATCCTTCTCTCTTCCTCTGAGCTCATTGCCTTGCGTGTGACCGGAGCAAACCCTGGCCTGCACGCTCATCCGTCACCACAAACATGCCTGTGCCACCTCGACCCCCACCTTTGGAAGTTACAGTTTACAGACCCTTTGCCCGCATTCTCCACTCTCTTTGAACGCAATTGCTGGAAGACCCTTCCCTCCAGACCACCCTAAATTGCCCACCATATACTTAATCCTGTGTGATTGTATATCCTCCTTTAAACTAACACCCCTCCATCCATTCGTTTGAATAGTGAGGCACCAGGGAGAATAAATCACAGATCAGACCCTGTAGATAAGGCACCTGGGAGAAGGGCCAAAGGTACCCTTGCCCTCATAAAAGCACGTATTAGAATGTGTATATATCGGTCCACATTGTATAGCCTCCTCCATCTAAGTAATGGTTTCATGTCCAACATTACTCTTTGCATGTTAATGGTCATTGTGTAGTTTAGATTAGTTAGGATTGTGACATTTTGCTAACTAAGCCTGACCTTCACCCTGTGAAGATGAGCCCAGCTGGCCCACGTACCAAATGACTGCTCCAGCCACAGCAACCAATCGGAGCCTGACATCACCTACACTTCATACTGGATCAGCGGGCCGACCAACTGAAACTGTTATATTGTACTATATGTCGATTATAACACTCATGACGATTTTTTGATTCATATTGTGCTGCCTGTGTAAGGTTGGTTTATTGATATAAACTTTGTTCAACTTGCAATCTAAGCCCTGGTCTCATTCCCTACTGGGGTGCGTCCTTTTATCTGGTTTATTTTGTATCATGTTAGGACCAGGCGCCTTCAACAGTCCCTGTACAGAGAGGGATCGAACCCAGGATTTTTGTTGCGCGCACTTGATACATTTCTTTTCCATCTGTTCTATACATTTAGCGTAAGCTAAGAAAACAAGGGTCATTTTTTCCCATACCAGAATTCTAGATATACTATAGATAATTGATAGTGACCCTGGAACATCGCACTCACTAGCATATACCATTTAACAATGTCTGAGGAATTTTACTTTTTTTTCAAACCAGAATGCAGCCTATTTAGCTAGTATACCCAAGGAATGATACTGGCTCATTTATTCTGTATCCAATTACATACGTTATATAATGAATAACGAATATGGGGCACTTTAAATATATTATGAAACCCTTTTATAGATGAGAACTAATATTAATACCGGAACATTACTTACAAGTCATTACTTACAAGTCAAACGCTAACACAAATGTTTTATTAACAAAGAAAACCTGCATTACTTTATACAGGCGGAGATCCAAAACTATCCAATACGCAAATATCGCAATGCTACACTTGACAATCACCCAATGCTGATGCACATTAATGTGCACATGTAAGGTAAGGGAGTTTTAGATTAAATAGTGTTGGGAATATTCCTGATATGAAAGGAGTTTTAGATTAAATAGTGTTGGGAATATTCCTGATATGAAGAGCAGTAGGCTCAAAGATTTGATGTGTTTTTTCAGATGCACCAGAGATAGGGTTCATCGAAACTACATTTGTATCAGCTTCAACAGACATTCCATGGTAGGATAAGTTTTCTTTGGATACATATATGTTTACATGAATGCTATGACAACCAGACTTCTGCAAAAAAGATAGAAGAATCATATGTGATTTTCTAATGCATCGATTGCAATTATCTTAATTCCACCAGGAATCCTCATTGTAACAAGTAGAAGGAAGAGCGAGTCAGCAATCATCACCACTACTGTATGGCAAATAAATGAATAAACACAATGGGTGACATAGCTCTAAATACCAAGAGGAGTGCACTAATCACAGTATCTTGAGATTCTTCCAGTGCCCAAACAAACTACCACCAAGAGGTACCATGGATAATTACGAGACACGCTCAAAGTTCACACAAACTATTTCAGACCTCCCTTTACTCAATGGTTGGGTGTAATGGGGTGCACCACATGTTTGTGTCGTGTATCAATCACTCAGCTATATTAGTCATGTACCAAGATGGTATAAAAAATGCTTTAGTTCTGTTTTTTCGCTTCTCCGTGTCTCTCCATCGTTGAATGAATGATGGGTATGTACCAATCTCATACAAACAATGTGAACACTTTTCATTCTCATGCAATACTATTTGCAAATATGTATTCATTCCATACAATGTTTTAATATATTCCTAATGTCTTTTCTGTTCATATTTCATTTCAAATTGATTTTATTGTGCATTGCTATTTATAATTCGGCCAGTATGACAATTACCAATGCTTTGTTGAATGCGCATAAGAACAATTGAAAATCTACTTCTACTGCAACAGGGTTGTCTACCCTATGACTATTCCTTATTCGTGTTTCGATGTGCTAAAGAGCACCTTGCCACCTGCGATCAGGCTCTGTTGGCCTGTGCTGATGTGTTTTTCCGCTTCTCATACTCGGGCGACTCCATTGCCCACCACGTGGAGGATAACCCCTTCCAAAATGGCCGCCCCCCGTTCAGTCTTGCCTCAACCCGCCTAACCAGGCCCAGTGCACATCGTGTGGCACCGATTGGCTCCCAGGCTACTTTAAACAGCCTATCCCGTGAGCTGGCAGGCGGAAGCCAGCCCACGTCAGCTAGGCCTAGGGCAACTAGGCCCGCACCTGTCCTCAGCCTGTCACCAGCTGATCACGCCGTCCGCCAGACCCCCTGGTTATCGCGGCACATCTCCCTCATCACATGCGCCAAAGGTAACTTTTACACCAGGCTTCTCATTGCCGACCAACCCTTCAGGCGTAACGTGCTGTCAATGGATTCTGATTGTCTACACCAAGTCTAAAACATCACATCGTATACAGCGTTAAAGCCCTATGCAAGGTCTCCCAACAAACATTGAACCAGCTATCCATTTAACTGCCTTGCACTGACACCCACAAACTCCTTCCCATACTACGAATTAAATGCATACTATTTAAAATTGAAGGTGCCTCCTCGGAAACTCACCCATTGTACTACCGATGCATCTACTATCTGTATAACTTTAGCCCCTCGATCCCGATTAACATCAGGACCACCTCGCACTATATACCCATTCCCCTTGTTTTAGGGCGTAACTATAATACTACGGGCTAACAGTCTATAGTCTCGCCGCTACATACTGTTAATTTACTCCTATCCAAACCTTAAGAATGCACGCATTGTCCCGCGACCCTATGACTGTTCTTACATTGACCACTGGTATTTGTGTCAGGTTTACTCTTTTCCATTTTTAATGTCAATTGGGTAGATATTATCATTGCATACATATGCCTGTGTAATCCACCTATCGCTGCTACCCTACTTGTGCTCTGCATATTAACGTGTTACCGTGCACCAGTACCGTGCACACTGTTCTATAGTTATGCTGTATTGCACGTGCGTTACTGCATCTTGTACTACATGCCACCCTATTGCCTCTTGACCTATTTATATTGTCGCCTTATCGACTGACTAGATACCTAACTCGCAACCATACTGCAATGCTCTAACTACTCATGATGATGTTCACTATATCTGTCGAGAATCTTGTGCCCTATACACTGTACTCATCTGCTACATTACTATTTTAGGCGGTTTACTGTTTCACTCTACTGTACATTGAACAGCCTCTGTTGCTCATTTAGTTAATTTGTGCTTACATGGTATTGTCCACATGCATATGTCTGTACGCATACTGCCTCTGAAGTTAGTGTGATCTGCACACCCCATTTATATTACATGTGTCTAACTCAGCCCTCCTCAACTCCCTATCTCTATCAGTTAGTGATATATACTCACATTGCTCAGGATACTTTGCCCTAGCTCCCGGTGCTCCTTGTCACGTTCCTGACCTCTGTCAAGACGCTTATCAGTCCACACTACTACCTGATAAACATGCTATTTCAATATAACTGCTACATGGCTATAGTGTATTATTCTTCTCCTAACCTGCACTCTAGAACTCTGTGACTGGTGGTTCCCCCCATACGAGGCTGGTCAAGCTTCACCCATTACATTGAAAATGGCAGCTAATAACCTCAGCACTGCCCACACTACCTTAATATCACAAATCCCAGTGCATTTGCTACACACCCTTGCACCACTACTGCCAGAAACCTTCAACTCTGTGCCAGACTCTCTAAGCTGCATGAACCCCTTACAATATCCTTACCCCAAATCAATAAGAGGACATATGGTCCCTCTAGCATGAAGCCCTTGAATTCCAATCATCCGACCTCGGGATTTGCTTCTCGTGCTAATGCCATTCTGCATAAGATATCTAAACCTAAGCTAATCGACCAGCAGTTACCTACTCCTATCCAGGGCACAGCCAAGATGGAGGCATTCCCCTTTAAAGGAGCACTCCTGAATGTGAGCGCCAGTCGCTGAGGGAGTCGCAGTCCTTGCAGTCATCCCTCTCTCCTGGTCCTGATTCTACCTGCAGTCTGTCTACAGTCTCTACTGAAAAGGGAATCTCTACAAAGTCCTCCCTGCCGCGGAGCGGCCGCGGAGCCAGTCGCAGAGGGAGTCGCAGTCCTTGCAGTCCCTGCAAGTCCCAGCGAGCAGCGACGGGAAAGGAGGTAGGATGGAATCCTCCCCATTGCTCAATCTGAGGAATCTCCGGTCGGGGGAGGGAGATGGGGGGAAAAGACTTCTAAGAAGCTCTAAACCCAGCAATATCTCGAAAAAGGAGCCCAAACCCCCTCCACACTCGTCAAGTTTTCGCTCATCCCAATCCTCGCCCGAGCAGTGGGCGGCTAATCTCACAAATCCGAGTCCAACCTCGGATCAGAGACATGAACGGGAGACTACCTCTCTTCTCCCCGAGCCGCCCCCGATTGAGCTTCCCCCACCGCCGAGCTGCCAAAGACTTCAAACTACTTTCGATCCCCTGGGGCCGGATCGCAGCAAAATGCCAGTAACTACAACACCGACATGCAGCACTCACCTCTCAGGGCCGGTGATGATCCCGACAGCTCCAACCGTACAGCTGCACCTCTTGGAGACACGGCCTCCACACTTTGGCTCGAGCCTGCATTTATAGGCGCGAGCGGCTCCCTTGGCTCGCTGCCGGCGCAGGGTCGGGGGGGGGCGCAGAGAGCAGATGACCTCGAGCGCGGTCTTCCGAGTGCGGGGCTGAGTGTCCCCCGCGTTGGATGCGCCCCAGGGGCTCCACCCGCGGCCACCCTGGGGGCGTTTGAAAGGAGTCCCATCTGCACCTTGAGTGCTTTGGGGCCGCCGCCTTTGCTTGCGGAGCCAATGGAGTTCGGGGCGTCGGCGGTGGAGGGGGCGGAGGGCCCAGCTCAGGGATTGACAGAAGCAAGAGCAGAAGCAGCTCTCGTAACCACGGCGCTGATCCACGCCTCTCCTGAAAGAGCTCCCCCCACGTCAAGTCCAGGTACTGCGGCTTCAGCCTTCTACTCAACCGGCACACTGGGCTCTAACGGCGAGAGAATTCCGACAACAGAAGGGGAATGGGCAGAGATTGAGGAGGTGAATAGCATTCCCTCCCCTACGCCACCCCATATGCGAGGCCACTCGACTTTCAAGCAGAGAGAAAAGCTCACCCGACCTTCAACAAAAAAAAAAAAACTAAGCAAAAAAACACAACAATGAAACCGCCACAAGTCCATTAACTCACAAGTCCACACCGAACTCCTCGCAACAACAACAACTACACCAAAAAAAACAAACAAACACCAAAGCCAGGCCGAATGGCCCCGTGAAGACAGCACACGGCAAAAATCAGCTGGGTATGACGGTGATCGACTTCTTTAACCGCCTGGGTAAAAGAAAACTTGCCATCGACGCAGAAATCTCGGACGCAGACATTCTCGAAGCAATCACTGACCCAGCTCCTTCCTCTAAACTGAGGAAAACAGAAGGAAGCATGGGCCTCAGGCAGCCCCCACGGACAGAAACCCAGCCGCTTGGCCGAAATAGCGAAAAGCAGCCAATCCTGGGTTCACCTCCACTTAGCGCACCAGAGGACGCATCAATGGGCTGTAACAAACGGGGAGGCCCAGTCCCCCAGCATTTCAGTGAAACTACCCCAATACCCGCGATTGAGAACCCTGACGCTGCAACTCCGAGCACCCTGAGGAACTCCCCGCCCTCCAGTACTCAGCCCGAGAAAACAGACTCGTCAGTGCTCCTCCCTAACTCTAGCATCCAGGGCGCTAAGAATGATCGACCCCCCCTCCAGCACCAAACACCACAGTCCCCGGGCACCCGGGATCGGCTGGCCCCCGGATTCACACTTCCCATCTCCGGACTTATAAAGAAGCCAACCCAGCCAGAACCAAGGCAACGCCGAAAGTCCGCAGCTGGGTTACCGAGGGTAGCATCATGCCAAACCTCAGAGGAACCTCCATTTCAGCCAGAGGGGACAAGTCCAAATCCTCGGGCCCCCCTTGACAAAAAACTCCAGGAGGCAGCAAACCAGAAACTGAACAAACATAGCGCCCTCACACCTCACCAAGTGGCGCAACAACTATCGCTGGACGAGATCTTTGCGACACCAATCAAAGCCAGAAGAACCAGCGAGGTGGCTCCACAAAGCAAACTGGAAACTCCTGGCAGAAACATGACTCCTTAGCCCTCATGTCAGCAATAACAATAGCTCTCGCCCCTTTCTGCAAGCTCTACGAGGCATTCAGCAACTCACTGAAAGATCAGACCACCCTACTCGCAATGACCCACACCAAATTGCTTTTCCTTGAAGGGTATATAACAGCCCTGGAGGTCCGCACAAACGAAAAGATCACACCTGTCTCAGAGTGCTCCTTAGTGCTCACGGGACAGGACAGGCAGGTACCAAAGACCCACTTAAGGACAAACACCGCCTCTCAAACAGAACCCCGTTGCCCACCGAGGGGCACGGCAGAAAACCTGTCCACAACTCTAAAACAAAAGCGGGAAGGGAACTATGCGCTTTTCAGCGCACCTACAATCAACCCTAAGCCTACTCCGACGACAACAACAAAAGCACTGGCACCAACACCGGATAGCTCAATCCCCATAATGGAAGCCGGCAAGGTCCCGGCGGCAAAGGCAACTCGCTCCCAGGGTGTCAAGAACAGTACCACAACCCCTAGGTCCAACCCTGCACAAATTGTATTAACTCTCGGAGTCCCGCCTAGCTCAATCTTGACAATCGACCGGCCCTCCCAAGAGCTGACGGCTAAGAACAAAACACCATCGGATACAGCACCCGCTTCAATCGATAAACCGCCTGACAACCAGCCCCCTTCAACATCACCTAAATCGGTTGAAGACTTTCTGAGGGACAAGGTCGCGATAAACATCTCCCAGCACTTGGACTCAACGGCCGACTCAGACCTTATAGACCTAACATCTGATAAAGTCTATTCTCCCATCCAGCCTCAGACGGGGAGAAATGGGAGCCCGGGACCTTCACACCCCAGGTCGAGCCCCCGGGTAAGACCAAACAAAGAGACCCACCCGAAACAGCCCTCCAAACAAAAAACAGTCGCTCCCCTGACGGAAACATCAAGAACCCGAGCGAAGAGAACCCGGTCGAGGTCCCGTGAAATTCAAAGAGTCCATGGAAGACCGAAAACAACTCACCTCCTAAACAAACAGATAACACAAAGACCAGAGCCGCAAACAACGACGTACAAGCTTGAACAGAAAGCCTGGAATAAAGATTTTCAAACTCTGAACAGAAACACCATACTTAGAATCTCCAGAAAAACAAATTCGCTAAAAAATCTGAGGTCAGAAGATCTGGCACTGGTAGAACCGTACCACAAAAAGGCAATAGCTAAAGCATACATACACCTAAAATCGTCCTTCCAGATAAAAGATTTTGAGGAGGTCCAAAGAGAGCTACACAAGCAAGGAATCAGGATACTTGACTGGGTGGAGAACAGAGGTGATGTATCACGGAGGAGAGAAAAGTCCAGAACTCCGCAACCGAGACGCCAACTAACTCCAAATCGGAGGAGACCTCATTCAGACTCCTATTCACGCACCCCTCGATGGAGAGCAAAGAAAACAGTTTCTCTGGCAAGTCAACATCACATAACTAACCAAGAGAACTAACCAGAAGCTAACTCAGGACCTTTTCGAAGAAACCCACCCCAAAACGCCCTTGAGAACAACAATTCGAGAGAACGAGTTTCAGATCATAACTCCCACATGGAAGCCAGGGCCAAAGAAGTAAGGGTGGTAACAGCAAAGGCGACAGAGCAAAAGCGGCAGCACTACACCCAAGTTAGAGCTCGAGACTTCAAATTCCAGGACGTGCAACCGTCCCCAAAACAAATCAACGACAGAATCAGAGAACACCCACCGTTACAGGAGGATCAAAACACAAGGACCTTGTTCTGGTCCAGGCTGCCGAACTTTTTTCACTATCCTCGAAAAAAAAATAGCAACCCGAGGCCCCCGCAGCAGGGCCGGACCGGGCGAACGGAGAATAATCCCCTGGGGCTGCAGCTAACATCCTCAAACTAGGATCTTGGAACACGTGTGGGTTCAAACATCTGACGCAAAGTGGAGGAATCAACCTAGGGCAGTTTGACATCTTGGCCCTACAAGAAACATGGCTTACGGAGGTTCCAGCTCTTGATGGCTTTGAAATTGTGCTCGCGCCGGCTGTGAAAAACCGCCTCGGCAGGCCCATCATCAGGAATTCTCCTGGCGGCCCGAGCGGGCAGCGGAATCAGCATATCAAAAGTTCTAGAAACCTCGAAACATCACCTGGTCGCCACATTGTCGTGGGACAACAAACCAGCACGAGATAAACCAAACAAAGACGCGGGTCTGATGGTTATCCTTGGAATCATGGTGGTGTACTGGAACCCTCAAGTAATTTCGGACGCAAAGTTCCTCAAACTAATCGAAACAGCAATCGATTCCCTCCGTGTGGATGAAAACACAGCCCACATAATAATATGCGGAGACTTAAACGCAACCTGCCAGACAAGAACGGCATGGCCAAGAGCAGCGAACCGAAAGAGCAAATCTGAAGACAGAGGAACACAATGGAACGACTTGATGGCGTCAAGAGGGCTTCTCAATATGGCCCAGTCATTTCCCAACCCAAACAGACTCCCGACATGGGAAAGAATGAATAAGTCTGCTACAATAGATTACATCTTCATATCCCCAGAAACTCAGATGGTGATGTCCTCTTTTGACGTGATCGAAACCGAAGCGAGTGACCACAACTTACTTCAAGCCTCCTGGTACTCATTCAGAGGAAAAAACACCTCGACGGGCTGCTCGGTCGAAAGCAACAACCAAGGGACCCGCCTCAGACTAACGGAAGAACGCATCGCCCATTTAACATCAAAATACAGAGCGGGCGGTCCATCACCAGACTACCAACCACTCTTAAGCCCCTTTAAAGTCACCTCGAAAGGGACAAAATCCACGGTCTTGACCAAATCCCATAACTTCGACAAACAGGTGGTGGAAAGAAAGGCAGTACTGAGAAGACTAAGAAGGCGGATCAAAACTAACTACTCGGAAGCTATGCAAGAAGAACTGACAGTGGAAACGAAAAAATACAAAGCCTGGATGAAAAACTACTGCATAACCTTATATCAAAACGACTCAGAAGCCATGTTGAAAAAGGGGGCCGGAAAAGACGCCAGAGAATTCTGGAAACTGTTAAATCAAGCGGGTCCCGCAAACCAAACAATCCCCTGTAACGCAGTAAGTGAAGAAAACTGGAAAACTTATTTCACCAATCTGTTTCAGGAACCACCATCAGCGTCTCCCTCAACTCAAGCTGAGTCTGAAACAGAGAGGGTCAATGTTTCTGATAAAGAAGACATCCAAGACGCACTCAGAAAACTCAAAGCCTCGCGAGCACCCGGCCCAGACGGGATCACAAATACCGACTTGAAGTCTCACGCTGAAAACTGGGTCCCCTTCATCAGCCAGGTGTTCAGCAACTGCTCAACCACTAGAACCATCCCGAGGTCCTGGACTTCTGCCATAGTGGTCCCTATCTACAAAAAGGGAGCAAAGTCAAACCCACAGAACTACCGACCAATAGCACTCCTGGACACAATCGGGAAGATATACGGGTCACTGCTGCTAAAACGATTCCAAAAATTGGGCGAGGGCAGCTCCTTGTGCAGACCCATTTCAAGCAGGCTTTAAGAAAATCTCATCCGCCACGGTAAACATTATGCTACTGAGCATTATCAAAAGCAAGACCATTCAATCCACATCGAGAGTCTTTCTCTCGTTTATAGACCTATCGCAAGCATTTGACCTGGTGGATCGAACAAAGCTATGGGAGAAGTTAACAGCATGCAATTGCCCCCCGAGCATCCTCGCCCCAATAAAAGCCCTCCACAAGGCCACCACCATGAGGGTCAAGCTAAACCAGCAGGGCCTACTCTCAGGAGAGATCCCGACCAATCGAGGTGTGAAACAGGGGTGCCCGTTGGCACCAGAACTCTTCATAGCCTTCATTGGTGACCTGAAAGAAATAAACAAGAGTTCCAGATCATTCCCCCCCAAAATAGGCAACTGCAACGTACCAACAGCACGTTTGCTATATGCCGATGACATCACCTTGCTGGACAGAACAGAAATCGGTCTCCAGAGACAAATGACAGACCTGGCTGACTACATCAAGCAGGCAAACCTGCTCATAAACAAAGCAAAAACAAAAGTCCTCATACTGGAAAAAAAACCCAGAAGACTGAAGCGCTTCAATTGGAGCCTGGAAAAAGTCAACATCGAAACAGTGCAAAACTTCAGATACCTGGGAATAATAATAGATAGCACTCCTACAGACTCAGCCATGCAAAAAGACCTTTGGAGGAAAACCAGACTACTGACCTCCCAAGCCCGACTTCTGGATAAGAAGTTTGGTCGCTTCTCACTGATACCTACAATAAGGTTCTACAAAGCCAAGGTGATACCTGCCTTGACGTATGGAGCAGAGGCGATGCCAGCTATTCCAATGACAATATGGAAAAAACTCGAGGGCTTCTTTTGGAAAGCAGTCCTGAACCTCCCGAACTCCACCCAGAGCGAAGCAATCAGGCGTGAACTGGGCCTCTCTTCACTGGGTGCCAAAGTAAACCTAGCGAGCATATCCCTATATAGGAAAACAATCCTTCCTGACGCGCCCCGCCTCTACAACCTAATAGACCTGGAGATCAAAGCAGGCACCTGTAGGTTGATTGTCAAATGGGCCGAGCAGATACAATCGCAGTTGACCGAAATTGGTTGCTCCAACGAAGACCTCATCAAGAACCCCAACAAAATAAAAAAAAAAATTGGAAGAAGCAGACTGGATTGACACCCAAGAGCGCGCCAAAGGAAACAAAACACTGGCTCTTTTTCCTCATTCCCCAAAGAAGCTAAATCAAACAACACAACTACTCAGAAGATTCCCAAGCAAACCATTACGGCAATTCCTCCTAAGAGCCCGCTTAAACTTGCTACACACCAACGAGATCCTGTTCTTGAGAGGTCAGTCACCCTCCAAAACCTGCCGCTTATGCAAAGCTGACATAGAAACAATTAGACATCTGCTACTCCAATGTCCTGGGACTGAACACGCTCGTCAAGCCTATCTACTCCCTCTCCTGGAAACCCACGTCGTGAGTGAAGAGGAAATATGGTGGGCTCGTCTAATCAGCGGCCAGAAGACAAACTGGTCTATTGCAGCGGCAAAATTCTTACAGGACGCCTTAGCGCAATGCTCACAAGGGGCGTCTGCCAAAGTCACCGTCTAATCAAAGCAAAATCAAGCACTTGTTAAAATCCAGAAAGATGGATAAACACAATAAGCATCTCCGACTTAATAATGGAAAATAATTTGGACTTCCTCGCCATCACTGAGTCGTGGCTACACAAGGCCGCAGGACCTTTGCTGATACTAGCCATCCCAGACGGATATACGATATCTAGGCAAGATAGAGATGGAACTCGAGGCGGCGGTATCGCCATTATCTCCAGAGGAAGTCTCTCAAGAAGACTTGCCCCTTCACAAACATTAGCATCCTCACAGCTAAACTCCCCCTAGTCAATTCTCAGTCACTCCCTATCCAATTCTCAGTCACTCCCTATCCATCTAATTTACAGACCTTCCGGTCCTCTTGGGTCATTCGAGGAGGACATGCATAGTATACTAGCCAACAATCTTAAAACTACCCAATTATTACTACTAGGTGATTTCAATTTAGGTTTTAACGACCCGACAGCCAAGCATGCCCAAGAAATAGCCAATATCATTACAGCATTAGGACTCACAAAAATCTAACAAACCTACTCATATCAAAGGGAGAACCTTAGATTGGGTTGCAGATTATAATTGTACCACCAGCATTACATCTATCTCGCCTCTAATGTGGACAGATTACTCTCTTGTGTCCTTCACACTAGCAACTACTAGATCACCTCCCATGGCCGCCCAAACTGTCCCACCCTATCGAACTAGAAATAAAAAGAATACTACAGTGGACAAAGTGATCCCTGCCATTCTCCCCACACTAAACTCACTGCCTAACAATTCAAACCCTGATACCTTGGTCCATGAATATAATAAAATTATGCTCACCACACTGGATGAGATCGCTCCACTCAAACTTAGACCAAGTAAGCCTAAAGCCCACCTAAACAAGTGGTTCACTTCACAATTAAAGGACCTACGTCTCCTAAAAAGAAAATGCCAATCTACCTGGCGACTATGCCCGTCCAATGAAAACAAAGGCAAATTAGTGACCATTTCCTCGCAATATAAAAATTAAATCTGCCTGGCCAAACAAAATTCCTACAACGAACGTATAGCCAACTCCAATTCGAGTATGAGGGAACTATTCACCATATTAAAAGAATTAGAGTCTCCGATCCCCACACCCGACATCTGCATCAAAAACAAAACAAAGCTGTTCAGACATTCAAAACGTGTCATGATGCCTGCCTCCAAGGAGCCAAACCAGGCACGGCACTCTCAGAGACAGACACCATGCATTCAAGGGAAGTCCCAGCAGCCCCAGATGGGGGCCCTTTGGACTCAGTCCTGGCGCCGTTGGCGTCAGGCTCATACAGAAGTAGGTTGGGAGTAGTGCTTGGTGTAAACTTACCTGTGCAGACCATGCTGCAACTTCCAAGACTGGAAGCAACTATTTTT
This sequence comes from Ambystoma mexicanum, assembly GCF_040938575.1. Taxonomy (NCBI): domain Eukaryota; kingdom Metazoa; phylum Chordata; class Amphibia; order Caudata; family Ambystomatidae; genus Ambystoma; species Ambystoma mexicanum. The sequence continues at coordinate 711,450,729 of NC_090923.1, read as the reverse complement.
CTGGGACTACTTGATCTCTAGGGTGTGACCGGTGGAGGAATACATATTTCTGGGGGAAGAATACATACCTGGAACTACTTGAAAGGCTATTTAAGCCACACCCAAGCAGCAGACCACGCTTCGCGTTGTTCTGCACTTAGCAGCTGGACGCTCACCGTGCCTGCTCCTGCCTTGGTCCTCCATCACGCCTGCCAGCATCCTGGAAACACCTAAAGAAGAAAAGGGAAGAGAACAGGTGAAAACAAGACCCTTACCTGATACATCTGCACTCCGGATTCTGCACGCCGACGATCCTGCAAAGAAGGCAAACATTTTAAACGCGCATCGCGTCGCGCGCAGCATTTCACTCACCTGCACGTGGCATTTTCGAGTCCTGCAACGTCCATCCGGAGCTTCCACCGCCATCCAGCACCTATTGGAAGGAAGGAGAAAGAGAGGTGAGAAGGGAAACACGAATCTAAGTAGGACTTACCTGTGGTTCAATTCCCTCTCCGCCTTCGGGTTTGTGCCATACCTTCGGCATCTCAGCACCCAGGCCCCTAAGGGGAAAAGAAATAGACATTGTATTAGTGAGAGCATGTGAGAACATTAGCAATACGCTCACTCGAGACTTACCCATTTGCAAGAGAGACACAGCAGCTCTTTTCGGGTCGGCGCCTTACCTCCGGCATTGCCGTACCCCGGCCCCTATGGGGAAAAAGACATTGGACATTAAAGGAGATACTTAAAACTGCAAAGGAATCTCTCATCAGAATTCTTACCAGAATTTGGCTTCATCCAAATCGCTTGCAGCCCGGAATCTTCTCCAGCACCTGCGAAAGAAAAGAACAGATGAGTGAATATAAACCCAAACTTGCCATAAACATTTGCGGTATGACGGGAATGGACAAACTAGTTTAAACTCATCAATCCAGTGAAGTAACTGGAATCACAACGCGCCCCTGCATCAGAAGCAGGATGGAGAGCTTGTCATTTTGGTCCCTAAGGTGAGTCTTCGCAGGGAATCCCAAAAGGGTTTCACGGAGGGAGAGAAGGGAAGTGGGAGGTCGGAACATCACCCGCAGACTATTAACCCTTCCTTTTCACACACAGTGGGATATTCCTCCGAGCCAGAAAAGCCAGGTTGGGGAATCCAGTCCAGTCCATCTTCCGGGTCTTACGCATCTCTGCAGAAGAGGTCACAGCAGTCCCAGCCACGCCCGCGCCTCTGTGGGAGCCAGGTGAGCGTTACAAAACGCTCTAGCCAATAGAATAAAGACTCTCCAAAATAAAATAAACCACAAAAAAGATTCTCTGAATACACAGGACCCCCTAGTACTCCTTGTCCCAGCGACACTCATACGGACCAGATCACCAGATTCTGCTTCACCAAAACCACCACTTTGGGAGGTAGAAAAAGTTATTGTATCTCTTAAACCTTCCAATTGTAAAGGTGAACTCTACCCAGCCCAAATTATAAAAGATGCCGCCAGAGACCTGTCCCCATTTATATCTAAACTGATTAATGCCTCCTTTACCTCTGGCTCCATCCCGTCCAACCTAAAACAATCTTGGGTACTACCTCTCCTAAAGAAACAAACCCTAGACCCACTCATTCCCACTACTACCGACCTATCACAACAGTACCATTCCTTCTTAAGATACTGGATATGGTTGTATATACACAGATACAAAAATGTCTCGAACTACACAAGATCCTAGGAGTAAGAATCTGGCTTCCGCCCTCTACACGGGAAAGAAACTGCCCTGATCGATTTAAAAACACAGATCGATGAGCTGAGAGATAATGGCAAGACAGCCCTCCTGCTTCTAGATCTCTCTGCTGCATTCGATCTTGTGGATCATAAGGTCCTGTGCAAACACTTGGACTCAGCAGCTCACTTTTCCACAGAAGCCATCAAATGGATTGAATTAGTCCTGAGCGAGAGATCCATGAGGGTCTGCTAGCCTTCAGCAGCAGCGGACCCTGTCCCTATCACGAGCAGTGTAACCCAGAGCTCCTGTGTCTCCCCTACCCTGTATAACATTCACCAAACCTTTGGTTCCAGACTGCCTCGTGCCCCTGGCACTCAGTGTTTCCACACCACCACTACCCTCCCCATTAAGCAGAAGACACCACCCTCTCACAGCACCATCTCCACCAAAGAACTCAAGGGCGCCCTCATCAATGCCAGATCTATCACGGCCCATGTGTTGGATATCTCTGACCTTATCACTGCTCAAAACCTCGATTTTGTGGCCATCACTTAAACTTGGTTACACGCAGCCTCGGGCCCACTTCTTGCCATCTCCAGCGGATACTCCATTATTAGAGCGGACCGACAACCAACTTCCAAAGGAGGTGGAGTCGCATTCATACATAGAAATAACATTGTGGGAGGAGATCATAGCATTCGGGACATTATCGGGGTTCAAGGTAAATCTCAATAAATCCGCCGCACTCGCAGTCAACCTATCTAAACAAGAAAAAGCCTCTCTGTCCCCTCATGCCGATTCCATGGTCACCAAGCCCAATTACTTACTTTGGGGTCCAGATCCCCAATGACCCATTACGCTTATACTCCAGCAATTTCCTGCAACTGATTAGAGAGCTCCAGGGGGAACTTAAAAGATGGAAACCGCAGGAAATCTCCTGGTTCGGGCGAATTACCGCCATCAAAATCAACTTAATCCCTCGATGGCTATATCACTGCACAGCACTAGCAACTCAGATCCCCGGCTCAGCCCTAATAGCTTTACAAAAGAAAATTCTAGAATTCGTATCGGGGGCGGGGGGGAGAAACCCTGCATCAGTAAACAAATAATGATGAGAGGGATAGCACAGGGCGGGTTGGGAGTCCCAGACCTGGCTATATATACCCTGGCGGCGCAGCTATCCCACACATTCGCTTGGGTCCAAGAATCAGACATACCGAAATGGTCGAACCTCGAAGAAGCCTGGTGCCCAGTCCCACCCTCTGCACTACCACACCTGCCCAACCTAAAATCCCTAGCCACTGGCAGCCCCCTAATTGCGACTAGAACTACAGCTCGATGCTGGAAGGCTGCGGCCCGCAGATGGGGTGTCCACTGCTCTCTGGGCCCCCCCTATCCCTCATCTGGAATAACCCAGAATTCTCTCCAGGCATGTCCCCACAGAACTTCCAATCATGGAGGGAGGGCGGCCTACGAATAACCAGTGACTTCCTTGATGCAGGCGCACCCATCTCATTTGAAAGGTGCAAAGTGAAGTTCGGGGTGAATGAGCAAGAGAGATTCCGCTACGCCCAAATCCAACACTGGCTATCCAACAGAGCGACCAGAGAGAAATGCTCCAGAGACCTAACCTCACTGGAACTATCTCTCACGACCCCCACTAACAAAGGCAGAACCTCAACCCTCTACCGACTCCTAGATAGGGCTGACCCTTCTATAAAAGAAAGATACATGCTTGAATGGGAAAAGGACCTGGGCAAAGAAATCAACATTGAAAACTGGGGAAAAATATGGACTAGGCTGCATAAAAGCTCGCAATGTATCACAAACAGGGAAGGGGGCTACAAACTTTGTTATAGGTACTACATTACCCCCGCTCAAATCAATAAGGCCCACCCTAACATCCCCGGGTCATGTTGGCGCGGGTGTGCGACCCCAGGCTCATTATTCCACATGGTATGGACCTGCCCGAAAGCCGAATGATACTGGAGAGAGGTAATCCAACATATCAAAGACATCTGTGGCCTATCCATCCCTTGGCATACCGGAATCATCCTTCTGGGCGACACTGGCGAGGGCGCTCTCCCACTCTCGGGCCATATCCCCCAGCTATGCTCTCACCTACTTCTAGCGGCGAAAATCGCAGTGGCCAGGGTTTGGAAAGACAAAGAAGGGCCCTCGGTGGCACTCTGGTGGGCGAAATGCTGGGACATAGCGGTCGCCGAAATAATCACAGCGATCCGCTCTGGCTCCCTGAATAGGGCCTTGAACATATGGACCCATTCATGGACTACGCCGTCAGATATCCGGCTCTCACCAGAAGACCCCCATTAACCAGATGGCTCCAAATCAACCTACCTCACTGACCCCCCAGTCGCGGGCCACAGCAATCCAGCTCGCCAAGGACCCCCGCAGCAGCCAAGGGCAGTCCGGTCCACGGACGTGATCACTCGCCACTCCTACTAAGAGACACTGACACTCAACCATGATCTACGATCGTTGATCTGTTGTATTTGCACTTAATGTAATACTCACTGATGTAAACCCAATAAAATGTTATGAAAAAAAAAAAAGATATAACATTACACTCAGAACTATCCCTAACACTGAGCTTAGCTCGGCAGAATCCCTCTCCGTGAAACTCCCTTTCCCCGACCAACACTGCTAATCTCCACCTCATCTATAGACCGGCAGGACCTCTTGGCTCCTTCACAGATGAGATCACGGCCATTCTGACTGTCACTACCAAACCCAACTCTTAGGTACTGCTTCTAGGTGACCTTAACCTTGGCCTATCCGACACTAAGGACCACCTGGCTTCTGAGGTCGCTACAACAACACTAGCTAACAGGCTTCCAGCAATGTATAGACAAACCCACCCACATCAAGGGCAGAACGCTTGACTGGATCACCGATCTTAATTGTAACACCACCATAAGTGGCAACTATGCCTGCGCCTGGTCTGACCATCACACCATCATCTTCCATATACCAGCGACCAACCCACACACCATTCCTACGATAGTGCCTGCTGTCCCCACAATGAACAAAAAAGACATTACCAGGGATAAACTACTCCCTCTCATCCTTCCCATATTAAATGACTGCGGGTCCCATTACAACGACCCCACATTCCTAGTAGACATCTTCAATCAAACACTGCTTAAAGCCATTGACAATATAGCACCACTCAAACTACGGAAAGCTAAACAAGCCCACCTGAACTCCTGGTTCACCCCGCAGTTACGAACCTTACGTAAAGAAAAGCGTAAAGCTGAATCACTCTGGAAGAGCCACCCATGTGACTCGAACAAAGATCACCTCATTATCACCACCTACAACTACAAGGCTCCTATCCTTCAAGCCAAAAAGGAGACTCACAATTTACATATCTCCCAAGCGGAATCCAACACTAAGGAGCCATTTAAAATCCTTAAAGAATTGGAATCCCCCTCCCTTGCTCCTGATACTTGCATTAAAGACAGCAAGTGGTGCAACATCATCCAAAACGCCCTCCTCAACAAAAACACCACCTTGCAAGCAAAAATGAACGCCAAAAAAACCACCTTACTCACCAACCCCCCCTACCAAACCTCCCATAACCCCCCTTGACCTCCCTTTCTCACACTCCTTTTAGCTTTACCCCACTCTCCATCCTCGAGGTCGAAAACATCATTCGCAACTTAAAACCATCTAACTGCCAAGGCGACTCTTGCCCAGCACCTATTATTAAGGAAGCAGCACATGACCTTGCTCCTTTTATACCCACCTTCATTAACTCCTCATTCTTAACTGGAACGGTACCCAATAATTTAAAGGACGTAGGGGTTATCCCTCTCCTAAAAAAACGACTCTAGACCCTGAAACACCAACCAACTACAGACCTATCACTACCGTACCGTTCTTACTCAAAATACTTGACAGAGCAGCATACCTGCAGATTCAGAACTACTTGGAAACTAACAACCTCCTCGGCTCAAGACAATCGGGCTTCAGACCCAAGCACGTGACTGAAATGGCTCTTTTAGACCTCAAAACCCAAATTGAGGACATTAAAGACAATGGTAAACTGGCCCTTCTACTGGACCTATCCGCGGCCTTCGATTTGGTCAATCACCAAATAGTATGTCGACATCTGAAGTCTGCCGCCCACTTTTCAGACAATGCATCCAATTGGATCAGGTAATTCCTTGATAATAGGCACATGAGAGTTTTCTCTCCGTCCTCATCGGCAGATCCCACACCAGTGCCTTGAGGAGTCCCTCAAGGGTCTTGTGTCTCCCCAACCCTCTACAATGTCTTCACCAAACCACTATTTGATGTGCTTGACTATCTGGGTGTCACCTACACAAACTATGCCGATGACACCCAGATACTCATACCCATCACTGGTGACTACATTGCCGACTCCAAAGCCCTCAATGACATCTACCTTGTCATCCAAGCATGGATGGCCCAACACAAGTTGTGCCTCAACGATGACAAGACAGCTTCTCATCTTAGGTACGCAACAGAGACTCAAACTGAGTCCTCTATTCAGTTCCTTTAACATTGACGGTAACCTAATCAAAGTATCCAAAGATACTAAAACTTTGGGCATTTATCTGGACTTCTCCCTGACTCTCACTAGACAAACCAATGCAGTAGCTACCGCATCCGCTTACACCTGCAAATTGATCTAAGCCTGTCGCCCATTCCTTACCACCCAGAACTGCATCACCTTGGCTAGGACCTTGGTTATGTCCAAACTGGACTATTGCAATGTTCTGTACCAAGGCACTAACCAGGGTAACCTTAATAAACTTCAGATTACCCAAAATATTGCCATCAGAGTGGCCCTCAATATCCCTCGCTCTGCTCACATCTCAGAAACCAGGAAGAACCTCAATTGGCTGTCAGTCGCCCAAAGAATCTCACTTAAAGGACTGGCCCTCACATACAAATGCGTAAACCATCAATGTTATGTTATGTTATTTTGCATTTATATAGCGCCTTATATACCATTGGTATGGTCTGAAGGCGCAGGTAGGTTGAACGCCCTTGGGAACCAAAGTTCAAATCAGTAGAGAGAGTCAAAAGGTGCATGTGAGCACCGGGTATGTGTGCAGCTCGTGCGATATCACTGTAGTAGCTGCTTCTTAGCGGTAGGTATGGTGGTTGAGAGGTCAGGAGAAGGTGTTCGTTCAGGCAGGTTTTATCCAGAACGGCTCCGGCTGTGTTAGGCCTGAGGAGAACGCCTGGCTGGGGGGTGCGAGACCAGCAGTGTCAACTTAGAATGAGGTGGGGTGGGCGGCGGATGTTGATATGAGAACAGTTATACCGAATGGTGTCATAGTATCTCTGTGTTCTAGTTGAGTGGTGATGTAAAGGAGAGAGTAAGCATGGTGGTGTGATATGATGAGTTATATGCTCTTTCAAATGTTCTTTGCATTCTAAACCATACTATATATGTCGCGCAATATTTATGCGTTCCAGTCCGTACCGTGGGCAGCTATCCATTCTATGCACCCCAGTCAGGTCCAAATACACTCTGGTCCGCCCTGCGCGGTCTAGTCTGCTCCGCACATGCGCTCTTGTCTGCCACACCACTGTCCACTTGTCCGCACCACGCATGCCCTCTTGTCTGCCTCACGCATGCACTTTGACTGCCCAAGGCATGCACTCCTGACTGCTTCATGCTCTACGCATTCAGTAGCTCAACGCACTCATCCATTCTACGCACTCACCAGTACTGGATGCGTCAGTGCTCGTTCGTTCTACGTGCTCGTTGGCTCTACGCGACGCGCCAGTTCACTCTGGGCACTCGATCGCTCCAGGTACTCATCCGCTTTTTGCCCTCATGCGTGCTATGCGTTTACCTGTTTTACGCACTCATCCCCTCTACGCACTCATCCCCTCTATGCACTCACCCCTTCTACGGACTCACCCCCTCCACGCACTTAACCGTTCCACGCACTCATCCTCTCTGCACTCATCCGTTTTAATCACTCGTGATTTTCACACATCCAGCAGTAATATCTCGTTCTATATATTCATCTCTACACTCATCTGTCCTATACCTTCATTTACTCTGAGTATACATCCACTTCATATATTCATCTGTTCGATATGCCTATCCGCTCCATACTGCATTCGGCTTCATACACTCAGCCTCTCCATACACCGATCTGCTGACTGCATACCTTCATTTACTCTGAATATACATCCACTTCATATATTCATCCGTTCCATACGCCTATCCGCTCCATATTCCCCTCGGCTTCATACACCTAACCTCTACACCGATCTGCTGACTGCATACATCTAATCTCTCCATACACCGATCTGCTGGCTGCATACACCCATCTGCTCCATGCACCCATCCTCTCCATACACCCATGCATTCCATTCCACGGTCCGTTCCAAACACTCGTCCGCTCCATGCACTCATCCGTTCCATACACTGATCCACTCCCTACACTCATCCGGTCCATACCCTCATTCGCTTCCTACACTCATTCACGCCATACATTCGCCAGGTCATTACAATCGTCCACTCAGGCGATAAACACACTCTCCGCACTTCCACATTCATCAGCTATCCAGACTCGTTGGCTCTACTTACTCATCCGCTCCATATTCTCATCTGTTCTACACACTCATCCTGTTTTCGCTTATCCGTTCTGCACATTCATCCGGTTTGCGCATTCTTGCGTTCTAGTCGCTTCTCTGAAATGTACGCACTCATCTGCGTAACGCACTCACCCCTTCTACGCACACACCCCCTCCAACGCACTCATCTGCTCCACAAACTCCTCTGCTCCATGGACACATCCCCTCTCTGCACTCATCCACTTTAAGCACTCGTGCATTTCACGCATCCAACAGCGATATCCTATTCTATATATTCAATCTTGCACACTCGTCTGTTCTATGTCTTCAACAGCTCTGCCCACTCATCCTCTCCATGCACCCATGCGCTCCATGCACCCATGCTCTCCATACACCCGTCCGCTCCATACACCCGTCCGCTCCATACAGTCATCCGCTTTGCACTTCCGAGTTCATCCGCTATCCACTCAATCATGCGCTTTACTTGCCTCTCTTGCGGAAACCTGCAGACTATGACCTGCGGCTGTCACATGCTCTACAAACTCATCCGTTCCACATCCTCATCTGTTCTACACACTCATTCGGTTTACAGTCATCTATTCTTCACACTCATCTATATTACGCACTATTCCGTGTTACACGCTCGTTCGCACTACATACCCGTCTGCTCTACACACTCATTCGTTCAACGTGTTCATCCATTCTATACACTCATCCAGTTTACTTATTCTTTTGATTTCCACCTTCATTCGCTATATAGCTGTCTGTTCTTTCACTCATGCATTCTTCGACTCAGTGCATTCATCTGTTCCATCGGCTTCATCAATTCTAGCTATATCATCCCAGCCATTCGCTTCGTTTACGCCACATGCAATCTGTCCATTTCAGCAGTTTAACTTTCTTTACTGTTTTCGTATGATTAACCATTATACTGCTTTGATCTACTTTGTTTAATTCTGTTTGTCCTTCTAGTTTAAAGTAAGGGTTATTAGTTGTCAATTTCTCGCATCGGTAGTTTGTTGGATTGATGTCATTGAGTTGGTGTTAGTCTGTTTTGGGATGGTATGGTGCGGGTTGGTTTTATGGGAAGAGCCAGGTTTTCAGCAAAGACGTTAAATTCTCGGTTAAGCCCCAACGTACCTTGCCTCATGATTTACACAGCATATTCCATCGCGAGCACTTAGATCGGCCCAATCCCAAGGTCTTGCGATCCCTAGATTCAAGCTCCAATCTGCGGGGGGCACCAGCTTCCCAGTCCTGGTGGCCAAGCCTTGGAACACTGTTCCTCTTTCTATCAGAACCCTACCTTCATTCAACCTATTCAAACACAAAGCCAAGCTTTGGCTAGCCACATCTCACTAACAATCGTTCCTCTGATCATGGCTGGCCCAATGGGTCCCTGTTATGCTCTGCTCCTTCACTACTGCTTTGTGTGCTGTGTTGCTCTGAATTGTAATGCCAATTGTATATTCTGTTCACAAATTATTGTAACCACTGCAACTATATGTCATGCCTGTAACGTTCTTCTAAAATATGTGCCTGGTTGCCCTTGGGCCTGGTCGGCGCTATATAAATAAAACAAATACAAATGTGTTCGATGATCTGGACCTTCTAGGTATCACCTACACTAACTATGCAGATGATACACGGATTCTCCTCCCTCTTTCTGGGGATTATGGTAAGGATTTGGCACTGGTAAACAGGGTATATCCCATCATCCAGGCATGGATGGCCACACATGGACTGTGCCTGAATGATGAGAAGAGAGAGTTAATAATTTTGGGTACCCATTCCAACCTTAACAAATTAGACCATGAATACTCCTTATTTACCATAGATGGAAATGTCATCAAGGTATCCAAGGAGGTTAAAAACCCTTTGTTTCTACCTGGACTCGACCATGTCCTTTGACAAACAAGTGAAATCACTGGCATCCACCACTGCTTACACTTGTAAGCTTATCAGAGCAGGCAAACCATTCCTATCAAATGACAGTTGTATGATCTTGGCTAGAGCATTGGTACTATCGAGGGTAGATTATTGTAATGCTCTATACAGTGGCGCCAATAAAGCTATCATCCAGAGATTACAAACTCTTCAAAATAATGCCTTAAGATCTGCACTAGGCATTAATAAAAGAACATATTTCAGCTACTAGAAGGCAATATAAATGGCTCTCCACCTACAACAAAATCTTGCTGAAAACTGTCTCCCTGACCCACAAATCATTAAACAACGCTGCCCCAAGCTACCTCTCAGATAGATCAAACAGAAGAATGACCCACAGGCCAACTAGAGCTGGCAATGCCAATTGTCTTTCGGTGCCGAGATTTAGACTTATCAAAATCAGCGGTAATAGTTTCCCTGTGAAGGCCGCTAAACTTTGGAACTCCCTGCCATATGAGCTCAGAGCAGACCAATCATACTTACACTTTAGAAAAAACTATATCAACCTGCTCAACTCCACTGTCCACTAGTTTCCATTCCCATGCATATTGCCCCAGCTTCTCCATGTAAATATACTGTGCTCCAGGACCTGAACTGTATATAATGTGTACACTTGTATATACCTCACTATGTATTCATTCTTGTAATTATATTTTATATTGTGTTTTGATTGTAATATATTCTATCTGTAACTTTGGATTGTTTGTTAATTTCTAATGCGCACCAGACCCAAGGGTAGCAGGGCGCAGCAATATGTAAATGCAAAGCTTACAATGTATTTAATTATTTTTGGAAATCATATTTCTCTGTCAGCCTTGAGGATGACCAAGGTTGAAACATGTGTCGGCTGATCTTATCAAGAATTAAACATATCTACAAACCTATCTAAAGGACTCTGAATTAGTTGCTCATTAATTTGTAGCTCAGGTACTTTGGCAAAATAGAGAGATTCACCTAATCCAATTGAAATAATTCCGATTAAATGTCAGTTAGGTGGGCTTTGTGGAGTGGTGGACGCAGCCTATAACCATCCAAGCAATTACAGTGGTTAATAGTGCACTGGTGCATTCTTCAAACCCTAACACAATTTCAGGTGAAGCCAAAGTATGTTGTTTGATTCATCTTGCAATATTATTTGTCCGTAGGTTCAGTAACACCTGGATTGGGTCATGAAGTTACCAAATTTACACCCAAGAGCCTTTGAGAACCTAGTAATGGCCTCTGTTTCATGGGCCATTTGAAAGTTGTCAGCTAGTGGTGGGACCTTGGGTAATTAGGAGCCATATGGCCTTGTATTCATGTAAATTACTTAATAAAGAATATTTTCTTAAAGACTTCAAGCTCCAGGAGTCTGCTGCTGCCCTGTATTCATGGAGAGCAACACAATATTGGAAAGGAGAAGCTCTCGACCAAGACCCATCTACAAAGACCCCATATTGATATTCAGGTGATAAAGTGTGATTGTTTCTCTCTGTGACTCTTGTTTCCAGCTCCCTCTGGGGCTCTTTACAATTATAAGAAATAAACCTATGCGAGTATACAACCCTCACTCTAGACATGTCAGTTTGTCCTAGCTTCAAAAGAACTATCACCAGCTCTTCCTTGTACTCATTGCTGAATAAAACCTATGAGTCAGCAATAATTCTCTGGACTTGACCAACAAGGCTCTTTTTACTCGCAAGCATGCTTCATCGCTTGGGGCTTTGGCTCGGGATCGAATTCTTTCAGGCAATAGTTTGGACTGAGGCACTGGATTTCTTGATTCATATGCATTTACACCGCTTAGGGGCGGCACGTGTTGATGAACACAAATACCACACATTGCATTGGTGGAACTATTTTACATGTGGATTTGCACTGGTCAAGCACCACTCTTTGCGAGTATATGCCGAATGCCAGTGCACAACATTGAAGAAGTGTTCTAGTCAAAGAGAGTGTATGTTTTCCATTGTTAAAGCACTGTGCCTAATTGAACGTCCCTGGAATACACCTTGTGTGCCAAGGTGCAATTTGTAATGTGATCCCAGGAAAGACTGAATTAACTTTAAATGTTTTTATTTTTATTGGATATTTGTATGGTGCCTATACAACAAATGGTGTTTCAAGGCGCCACAAAAAGGGGGGTGGACAAGGGCGAAAGATAACAATAACGGTCCTACTAGGCCTTGTGACATTTGGATCATGCAAGTGCAGTAACAAGAAGTGTGAGGGGGGAGTGCAGGTCTGTGCGAAATGCAAAGTGCTAGGGTGGGAAGGGAAATGCAGGGAGGTAGGCGGGAGTGCAGGTGAAGAGGGTGAGGGGGCGCGAGAGGGAGGGGGGAAGAGGGCCACAGGGGCTAAGAGTGCTAAGGGGTTGGGGAGACAGCAGGGAAAGTGTTAGGGATTGCATGGAGCGCAGAGGTCAGGGTCCCATGCTAAGTGGGAGGAGTGGGGTGGACTGTTGGTGGGGGGGGGGGGAACTGGTGGCCTGTAGAAACTCGGACGGAACCAGGCAGCCAGTCACTGCGGCAGACAAGGTTGTTAAGCAGGGGAGAGGGAAGGTAGAAGAGAAAAGCATGGTCTTTAGGAGCTTCCGGAACATAAGGAGATCTGGCTCAAGCCTGAGCAGGGCAGCAAGACCATTCTAGAGGGAGGCTTCTGCGGTGGAGAGAGATCTACCACCTATTCTCTGCTTAGAGAAACGTGTGATCTGCAGAGTTGCAGCTTGACGACCGAAGAGCTCTAGCAGGGAGGTATTTAAGGAGATGGAGTCGGATGTAGCAGGCAGGGTCCCAAGCCCCAGAAAACCTTGCAGTGGAACAACTGCCACTCCATGATACTTCGAGCAGCTAGGGAGAGCGAAACATCATTGCGGGGTTAGCCCGCCATAAATATCGAATGTAGTTGACAAGCAAATGGGGCGAGGTGAAGAACACTGGCAGCTGATGGAGCAACCTTCGCATGTGCCTGCATTCAAGATGGCAGCCATCCTTATTAAAGGCTTGGGTTGTGAATCTAGAACTGGTGGTGACATGGTGCTCAAGCAACATGGAGCCTGCACCCACAATAAAGTGAACCAATCCATGAAAGGCACACAAAATCACATGCACCTGGGCAGAGGGAATGGAGGGCAGTCTACGCAGGCAGAGCAAGAGCCCTATATAGGTGTCTGAGAAGTGAGGGAGTTTGGAGTAACACAGGACTATGTTGGAGGTGAAAGCTGAGGAGAAGGCTGAAGTGGAGGTGAAGCAGAGGTTGGAAGCAGTGGTTTGGAGGGCAGGGGAGGAGACAACTTGGAGAACTGAAGGAAGAGTTTGGGTACAAAAAAGAAAAGTGGCAGGGGAGAGGTGGAGAATATCATCTGAAGACCTTAAGTAGGAGGTGGGAAGAGAAGTGGTGCCGGTAGTAGAGGAACAGGATGAGGTAGTGTACCAATAAAAGGAAGTCGTGAGAGAACAGAGAAGGTGGTGAAATGAAAATAGAAATTGTCGAGAGAAAAAAGAGAAAGAACAGGAGAAGGATTTGAAATACCAATAAGAGGCAGTGAGAAGTCAGCTGGAGGAGAAGGTGATAGACCACAGTATGGCCAAAGGAGTGAAAGAATTGCCAGAGGGAATGAGTGGCTTAGTAGGCTGAGACAGATCGGGAATGGGCCTTTGGTACACAACACTGGTGGGTCGAGTGGGATTTGGGAGGAGGTAAGAGAACGTGGGGGAGGGAACTAGAGGCAACAGGAGCTCAGACTAGGCGAAAGTGTAGTGTTGGAGAGCACAGGGGCACAGAAAAGTGTTGCTTGGGAAAGAGATCATTTTGAGCCTTAGTAAGGTGTCCTACCAAATCAGGACTTGAAAAACCCCTTTCCACCTCAGCTGGCCATCCATCGACCAGTGGGAGACATTGCAGCTTAGGCTTGCTGACCTCTAGCCCCATTCCTAGTGTTACCCAAAGCCTAACGTGCACAATAGACGAACCCTGGAACGAGACCATGCCACTGATATGAAGGATACATTGACCACTGGACAGTTGGAGAAGAAAAAAGCATGAGGAACACTTATACACCCCAAACTGTGAAAGCCTTAAACCCCCTAATGTTTGCCGCAGAAGGCCTAGGCTTTGAGACCCGGAACTGTCTTGATTTTTTCATTTGAAGCAATCCCGCTATTGTGTTTTACTGTGCACTTTTTTTGGGTCATTCACAACAAACGTTTTGAAATCTCACCGCACAACCCTCAAACCAGAAGAACCATCCCATCCCAATCCAGCCCACCCTCCCCTTCACCCCCACCGCATCCCCTATCCAAACACCAAGCCAGAGGAGCCTGATGGCGAGCCGAGCACCCAAAGACCCCTGTTCCTCCCCATCCCCCAACACCCACCTGCCCACTATAATCATGCCCGCAGCCCCGGCCCCACCAACTATGGGCCCGGCCAACCTCCCAGGCACACCCAGCCCAGCAACTACCCCCCCGCACTTCCCCTCATCAACTCCCACCAACATCCCCCTCCGGCCCGCTCTTACCCCTCCCTAAAAACTGCACGTCTCGCCCTGGCAAGAACAGTAGCTGCATCCCCTTCACCCTCCTACTCTCTCTCACACACCAACCGCAACAAAAACCCTGAAGAGAAAACGTGACCGGTCTCCCTCAATTGCTCAGTACTCCTCACCACTCCTGTCATGACCGACCACCTCAATCTCCCAATCTCGATCACCAAGCCTCACCCTGCCTGAAACCCCTCTCCCTTGAATTCCCACCAACCACAACTGAAACTCCTAACCCCGTACACCCCCCACCTTCAAGTCCCCGAACCCAAATCCAACCAACCCCAAAAACCCGTCTGACTCCTCCCCCCACACCCACCACCTCGACCGCCCGTCTACTCTTCCCATCAACCACCGACCACCCCCCATCTCTTGCACCCCAGCTTCCACTCCCTGCCTTCACCCCCCTCCACCCACCACCCCTCCGACTCACTGCCCTTCCCTCCCATTGTCCACCTCTGCAACTCCCACATCATCCTCCTGTACCGAAGAAAGATGCATCCTTTTTAATGCCCGATCTGTAGCCAAAAACAGACCGCATCTTTGACCTCCTCGCCTCTGATAAACCAGAGCTAGTCTTTATCACGGAAACCTGGTTCTCTGACGACTTTGTGTCATGACCCTTGCCCCTGACCCTCAATGGCAAGTCAGCCTTCCAGTTAGGGCCAGGTCAAAGGCCTTAAAACCTCATCCAAGACTCTCTTGGAGTCAGTCCTGGCGCCGTTGGTCTTCATGATGGTTATGAGCCTTTGGCGCCAGGCTCATAACCATCATGAAGACCAACATTAGAATGGGACTATTTACTTGGGATTATTTAACTTGGGGTGGGGTTCAGCCAACATGGAGGCACACACATAGCTCAGTTACAAGGAACTGAGCTATGCGGTCTAGTCTTTTGGGTGTGGCAGGCCTGGGACTACTTTACCTGGACTACTATACCTGAGACTATTTAAACCGCACCCAAACAGCAGAACATGCTTTGCGTTATTCTGCTGTGGGCAGCCTAACGCTCACTGTGTCCAGTTCTATGATGCCAGTTTACCTGAAACCAAGGACCTGCAGAGAGAGAAACAATACTACGAAACTACCCTAGAACAGTATCCTGTCTTCAATCCATCGCTGACTTCAGTTGCACTCACCTGAAGGTACGAACTCCATCATCCGGCACTGCATGCATCCTGGAATACCATAACCTGGAAAGAGGAGAAAGAAAGACAGCATTAGTAAGCGTTTGCTCACGTTTCCTCCCGAATGAAGAAAGCCACACAATTCTTATCTGGGTAGTCACCTCCTGGTCAGTATCATTGCTGGAACATTACAGTGCTCGGCAAGGAACATCGCAACCTGCAAGGAGAGAAAAGACACAGTAGAAAAATAAAAGGCGAAACAGCACTGCGCATCGCGCATTACTCACCGGACAGCATCGCGCACACCGCGCTTTCGCCTTCCGGCCCATGCTCATCTTCAAACTGCATGACAAAACCAAAATACCTTTCCATACCTAAAAGGAAAGAAGCAAGACATTATTATTCGAACTAAGAGGAACATATGAACATAAGAACTGCATATAAAGACTGTAAAGCAGCAAACCTATGGAGTCGCAGCAGGCCTGGATTCCCACAGGGGGACTTGCACCAGTGAAGTAACTTGGTCGCTGCTCGCCCCCACATCTACGCGCCCCTGCCACGAGGAGCAGGACGGATAATCCACCTTTTACAATATTAAGGTGAGGAGAAGGCCAAGGGGGGAGGAAGAAGTTGAGGCCAAGGGAGGTGGGAAAACATAAAAACAATCTGGTATTGAATCCAGCTCTTCTATATTGCAGACCCATCTTTAACCAGAGGCCTTACCAAGGGACCGGGAGATGGTTCGAGAGTGCAAATCATCCAACCAGGGCTGGGTGGCGTCCCCGTGGATACCAGGTGAGCGTAACAGTTTGCCCCTATCGCCAATGAAGCCTTCCCCCCAGAATACTCCCTCATCCCACTAAACTGACCCTCTAGAGGATGAGGACTAGCAATCCCCTTCAAGTCACATTTCTCCACCTCAATCATCGACACCCAGCCAACCATCCCTTCCTGCGAATTGCTTCTTGTAAAACTACCCCCCCCCTTCGTTCACCCACAGCTTCCTAAAAATCTACAGACCACCTGGCTACGACAGACAATTCTCAAACAAGCTCTGTGACTCGATAGCCACCCTCCAATTAAACCATCCCACCCTCACCCTTCTAGGAGATTTCAATTTATGGCTTGACATACCCACCAACCCTATGATCCTATCTCTCGTCGACAGCCTAGACGCGATTAACCTCCATACCCACATAAACGGCCAACTCACTATAAAGGACACACCCTTGATGCCATCTTCAGCTCCCATGACCAAATACATCTAAACACCCCCACCCCTATCATCTGGTCCGATCACTTCTTTGTCTCTTTCACCATTCGTTCACCCGCCCCCTCCCCGTACCCCAACCAGAACCTCCAAATCTAAACAAATGCCTGAAGAAACTAAAAATCCTTCCCGACCTAGCTGACGCGCTACTTCTGTCTCCTCCCCCTACCTGCCCACCCAATGAACAACTAACCTCCGATGACTGACTCATGGCTCAATACCTCATTAATCCCGCTCACCCCCACTTGCAAACCATCAGCTCACCATGGCCCTTTTCCTAGATGGTTTACACCAGAACTGAAGACCACAAAACAACTATATAAATCCCTCGAACGCAAATGGCGGAGAGACAAAACCACCCTGAGCAGATCCACCTTGGCCCGGCACCATCGCTACTACAAAGCCGAAATCTGGAAAGCAAAAAAGCCCATTACAATGCCCGAATCCTGAACAGAAATTGTAGATTGCGCTCCGAGAAGGTTGCTGTGCCCGCCCCCCTCCCCCTTCAGCCACTTCCTGGTCCTCGTCCCCTTCCCCGCCTCCCTGCCTGCCCACACACCCTCCCCTTCCTCTCCTCATCCTCCTCCTTCTGGCTTATAACTGATCCCCCTGGGCAGCCCCCCTGCCCGGCAGCCCCCTCAGCTAAGCCAGGCGCCTCTGTCGCTCCTTCTTGTGAGCTCCACCTGCTCCCCCGGCCCACCCCACCAGTACCTGTTCACCTCTCCGCAGGGTGTCTACACCTTGCGGCCGCTAATTGTGGTAAACTAGGGTTTTTTCTCCCTTCGCAGGATTTTCAAACTTAGGTGGCCTCTCCACTGGGTACCTGAAACGCATTACTGTGTTCACTGTGTTCTTAAATTGTGGTAAACTAAGGTTTTTCTCCCTTCGCAGGATTTTCAAACTTAGGTGGCCTCTCCACTGGGTACCTGAAACACATTACTGTGTTCTTAAATTGTGGTAAACTAGGGTTTTTCTCCCTTCGCAGGATTTTCAAACTTAGGTGGCCTCTCCACTGGGTACCTGAAACGCATTACTGTGTTCACTGTGTTCTTAAATTGTGGTAGACTAAGGTTTGCCGCTCTCTTCCTGTCCGCTTGCGCTCCTCTTGTCTTCCCCCGCCACTCCCTCCTATTCCATGGTGCTCTCTATCTCACCTAGCTTTTCTAACTGCTTCTCCATTGACTATCCTGCTCTTCTCACTAAATCTGGTAGGAAAA
Source organism: Ambystoma mexicanum (assembly GCF_040938575.1). NCBI lineage: Eukaryota > Metazoa > Chordata > Amphibia > Caudata > Ambystomatidae > Ambystoma > Ambystoma mexicanum. Next base: position 711,432,363 of record NC_090923.1, on the reverse strand, counting down.
AGTTTAAAAAGGACATCTGGTCTCCAACCCAGGCCTCCCTATCGCTGACACCTACACTAGTGCCTCCTCCAAGGAAACTCACGGACATCCTCTTTTTCGTGCCTTCACCTGACCTATGGACCCTTCATATGGTCTCTGTGCTCTCTCCTGTCTCCTCTTCTCCCATTAATGGTGGCACCCATTGAGATGTCCTCTTAGCCTCCTTCCACTCCTCTAAGGCCATCATTAATGTCTATGCTAATGGGACCATCTTGGTCCAAGGCCCTCAGGCCAACCTTCACCTCTTTGATAGACCCTTCCCGTGCCTCATCAACTTCCTTTCCTCTCCTGCTGTCCCCCTCCTCTGTCCTTGGCTACCTTGCTTCCCCCCCCTCCCTCGCTGCCCCCTCTCGTTCTCCTTCACCTCCGCAGGGCATACCTCTGACCTGTACCCCTCCACAGAAGTCCTTCAAAGATGGCAACCTTCTCCACTTTGCCACTCTTAACTCTCGCTCTGCTGTCAAATATTCCTCTGATATCTGCCGCCTTCTTGAGGAACTGGACCTTGACGTACTCGGTCTGACTGAGACATGGTTCACGGCCAGTTCGGTCACCAGCTTTGACACACTTACCTGACGGTTACAAAATCCTCTCCGAGCCCAGGCCCAACCATGCTGGGGGTGTGTATGGCCCTTATCTTCCCTGATTGGATTCCTGCCACTGTTACTCCCACGCAGACCTACTCCTCTTTTGAATGTTTTTTTTTTTTTCTCTCTCTCTCTCTCTCTCTCTCTCACTCTCTCACTCTCTCACTCTCTCACACACTCTCTCTCGGCTACTATCTATCGGCCACCTGGTCAGTGCCTGCGAGGATCAAGTTCAAAACCCTCTGCATTGTCCACAAGGTCTTCTGGGGCCTTTGGCCAAAATACCTTGAACTCTCTCTGCCTAAATATCTTCCTTCTCGAGCTCTTCGCTCATCCGCCTCCTAATCCCTCAGGGTCAGCTGCTTCTCCGAACAACGAGTTGGGGGCAAATCTCTCTCCGCTGGAGGGGCCTCCCTCTGGAATAGCCTTCCTGCCTCCCTGAAACTTGAGGAGAACCACCCCCGGTTCTAGAAGCACCTCAAAACTTTCCTCTTTGCCTCCGCTTTCTCTCCTACTCTCCCCTGCTAAAATTACTGAAACAGCACTGAATCTGCAACTGGGCCACTCACCGTTCTCGGTCCTTGGCCCAGCCACTCTCCCCTGCACTGCCTCCCTACGGGACTGTGTCTGTATCCCTACAGCCCCCCTTCCCAGCACTTGTCTGCACTTACCTTGCACTTGCCACCAGCTGGCCCTTGTTATTTATCCTGTATGCTATTAACCCTGTATTGCACTTTCGCCTCTCCCTTTCCCCCTTGCACTTTTCCCTTCCCCTCTTGCGCGATCTGAATGACACCTGGCCTAGTAGGATCATTGTCTGTCTCCCCTTGTTCCCCCCTGCCTCGCACCGCCTTGAAACACTTGTGTGTAGGCGCGTTATAAATGCCATATCATATAACTGTGAAAACCCCAGCAAAGAACTCCACAAAATCATCTCTGAATTCCACCACCCAATCGACCCCCTCACAATCACTCTGCGACTCACTGTCTCTCCACTTCTACACCACTGCTCTCGAAAGAACAAATTCTCTAACCAACAAACTGGCCCTCCACCCACCCGACCTACCATCCCACCGCCTGCAACCGCTACCCACCCGACCTTCGACTCCTTCACTCCACTATCAACTGACGAATTTCTAAAACTTCTCTCCGCCCGCAAACCATCAGGCTCCCCGCTAGACCCCTGCTCAGCCACAACCCTCAAAGAAATATTTTCATCTATCTGCGCAGGAGAACACGCAAGAACCATCATAAACGACTCCCTGTCCTCTGGAATTTTTCCCGACGAGTTCAAAACTGGCCATGCCAAGCCTCTTCTAAAAAAAAAAAAAAAAAAACTCCCTCGGCCCCAAAAACTACCGCCCCATCTCAAACACCAGGTTCCTTGCTAAAGTCATTGACCGAACCACCTACTCCCAACTAAATGCCTTTGTCTAAGCCAACAATCTCCTTGAGCCCGCTCAATCAGGTTTCAGACCCCGACACGGAACCGAAACCACCCTAACCTCAATCTGGGATGACCTTAAAAACACTGCAGATTCTGCGGTACCCTGCACTAATCCTTCTTGACCTATCCGCCGCCTTTGACACAATCAACCACTCAATCCTCCTCGACCGCCTCCACTCCCTAGGAATCCATGGAAATGCTCTCAAATTGAAAGCATCCTTCCTCAACAATAAGAACCAAATAACCCCACTCTCCTCCTATGCTTCCCCCGCCCGACCAGTCAATACCGGAGTTCCACAAGGAGCATGCCTATCAGCACTCCTGTTCAACCTCTAGTTGTCCACCCTCACACAAACAATCTGCTCGCACAATATCCTGTGCTACAACTACACTGACGACACCCAACTAATCCTAAAACTCCTTAATTCAAAACCCAACTGCCAACCCAACCTCGCTGCCTGCCTCCTTGACATTGATCACTGAATGACCACAAACTGCCTCCTGTTAAATGCCTCCAAAACTGAAATCATGGTGTGTGGCAACACCGAACTTCTTCCGCACCCCCTACCTTGGCCATCTGCCATGGGCAATTCCCCGACAACCTCAACCTCAGTAAAAAAACCTTGGATGCACTCTCGACTCTGACCTTACCCTCTCGCAACAAGTCAACAACGTCTCTAAGTCCTGCCACTACCACCTCAAAATTCTTACACGCATTTTTCCATGCCTCTCCTTCCCCAACAGACTCTCCGTGGTCCAATCAATTGTAATGTCAAGACTGGACTATGCTAACCCCCTCTACCTCGGAGTCCATGTGTACCACCTGACTAAACTACAAAGAGCACAAAATGCAGCAGCCAAACTGCTACTAGCACTTGGCCCAAGAGATCACACCTCCCCAGCTCTCAAAACTCTGCACTGGCTTCCGGTCGCCCGACGGGTGACCTTCAAGACCTTATACATCTCTCACCGAGCAATGCATAAAACCGGACCTCAATATCTTCAGGACAAACTAAAACCCTACCATCCATTACACACTCTAAGATCAAGCTCGGCCCTCCTAATGATACCAAAAACCAACTTGGTCAGGTTAGGTGGATCATCATTCTCAGCCGTGGCCCCCACTCTGTGGAACCACCCATCCCACATCCGACTCACCGAAGACCTCCTGTCTTTCCGCAAATTACTGAAAATGTGGCTCTTCCCTAAAAATCGACTCTTAAAACAAACAGTATAACAGCAACAATAAACAATAGCCCATGGTTGCTGTATCAAAAATAACAATCCAGCATCGAGACCCGATCGAGAAAAATCGAAAACTAAAACTGTTAGTATAAATTAAAACTGATAAACTGAATAGAACGGATGAAGTGGATGAAAGGAATGAAGTGGATGAAAGGAATGAAGTGGATGCAGTGGGTGAAACAGATCGAATGGATGCAGTCGATAAAACGGATGAAGCGGATGAATCGGATGCAGTAGGTGTAACGGATGACGCAGATGGAAGGAATGCAGCAGATTGGTTCGGATGGAGCAGATGAGGCGGATGGAGCAGATGAGGCGGATGGAGCAGATGAGGCGGATGGAGCAGATGAGGCGGATGGAGCGGTTGAAGCTGACGAAAATGGTTGAAATGGATGGAACGGAACAAGTGGATGGTACGGAATAAATGGAAAGAACGGAACAAGTGGATGGTACGGAACAAGTGGATGGTACGGAATAAATGGAAAGAACGGAACAAGTGGATGGTACGGAACAAGTGGATGAACGGAACAAGTGGATGGAATGGAACAAGTGGATTGATCCAGAATTAAATGGATGGAACGGAAGAAGTGGTTGGAACGGAAGAAGTGGTTCGAACGGAAGAAGTGGTTGGAGCACAAGAAGTGGTTGGAACAGAAGAAGTGGATAGAATGGAAGAAGATGGGATTAAAAGAAGTATCCTGAATAGATGAAATGTACCGAACGGATGAAATATAAAGTACGGACCAAGTAAACCAAACAGAAAGTAGATCGAACGCATGGAAAGGATGGAGTGGACAGATAAAGTGGATAAAGGAATGAAATGGATGAAAAGGTGACTGAATAGAGCAGAGGGAGTAGATGGAACAGATGGTGTGGACAGAACGGATAGAGCGGATCGAACGCACACAATGAATTAACGGATAGAGTGAATGCAAAGGATGAAACGAAGAGCTACCGGGAATAAGTACTTGTCAAAACGAACGGATGGAGTGGATGGAATAGACGAATCAGATGGAACGGAGTAAACGTACTGGCTGGCAGAGCAAATGAAACAGACGAAACACGTAGAGTAGTTAGAACGGATGGAGTGGGTGGAACGGATGAATGGATGGAACAGACTGAATGGATGGATGGTAGGGGTTGAACAGATAAAACGGATGAGTGGATTGAACGGGTGAGACTACTGAGCAGATTGAACTAATGGAAAAATTAGTAGCTTTAACAAATGGAACAAATCAAATGGACTGAACGGATGCAGTGGATGAAACAGATACAGTAGACAGTACAGATGGAGTTGATGAAATAAATGGAGTGGAGGGAACAGATGGAGTGGATCGATCTGATGGAGTAGATGGAATAGATGAAGTGAATGGAACAGGTAGAGTGGATGGAACAGAAGGAATGGATGGAACAGAAGGAGTGGATGTAACAGAAGGAGTTGAACGAAAGTTGGAATGGATAGAGCAGATGGAACGAACAGAGCGGATTGGAGTGGATGGAACAGGTGAAGTGGATAGAACAGATCGAGTGGATGAAACGGATAGACCAGACGGAACAAACCGAGCGGAGGGAACAGGTGGAGTGGAGGGAACGGGTGAAGTGGAGGGAACGGATGAAATAGACAGAGTGCATGGAACGGACAGAGTGCATGGAATGGAGGGAGTCGATCGAACAGATGGAACGGATGAAGTGTGTAAAACACATCGAACAGATCGAATGGATAAAAAGGATGGAACAAATGGAGCACACTAAACAGATGGAAAGGATGAAATGGATCAACAGATTGGATGGAGTAGTTTTGTAGATGAAGGATGGAAAGACTAGTAAACAAAATGATGAACCAGACGAAATGTATGAACAGACGAAGCGGAGTGAACGGACAGAATTAATAAATGGATTGAATAGATGGTACAGATGAGAGCTCGATCTCAAGCGCCTTACTGATAACCACCATATCACACTACCACGCTTACTCTCTCCTATACACCACCACTCAACTATAACACAGCGATACTAGGACACATTCGGTATAGCTGTTCTCATACTAACACCTGCCACATACTCCTCATCATCCTAATTAAACACAGCTAGCTGAGCACACATTGCTAGCCTAAGCGTCTCCTCAGGCCTAACTTTTAGGGAGAATTTTCATTCTATGGCTAATTTCCCTTACCTAGCGATCCCCCCAGCAGCTTTGCTGGATTTCTGGAGTTTGTTTTTCCACTTGGTAAGAGTGTACACCTTTTTTTCCACTCCTACTTGTGTTTTGCCATGTGTATTTCATCTGTTTTTGTGATTGTGGACTCTGGAGTACACCACTTCAGTAGCCCCCTTCTTTTGTGTGTTACACAGCACCTTCAGTGCAGTGCAGTGACACAGGGTTGTCTTTTAGACTTCCCACCAACTCCATTTCTGAGGCTGACTATTGTCCCCCAAAAAAGGGTAAAGTTGCCATTAACTTTACTTGGTCATTTAACCACAGATCCAGTACACCCCATCTTACATGGAGTACTGGAAAGGGTTAATCCTTAGCCCTTCTTATCTGTACCTCCTAGAGCATTGTTTCACTCTTTTAACATTTAGACTTGGCTGGTGGCAGTGGTATCTACCCTAACTTTTCTACCGCGATTATACTATATAAACATGGTATTGTTTTAGGCTATTATATTAGCCTCGAACTTAAACCTGCTTGACCAAATACTTTTTCTTTTGGATCCGGTCGGGTTTATTTGCCATTTCTTTTTGTTAAAGTCTTTTTTGTGTTTTACTGTTTACTGTCTTTTGGCGGGCTTCTGCCAAGAAGCCCTCCTCTAGGCGCCTGGGTGTCTAGGTGGGCTGAATGGGAGGGGTGTAGTCACCCCCTTCACAGGATATCCTAGGAAATCCAAGTCGCACTTTGCCATAGTTGGCTGGGGTGGTTGTCCGGGCTGGACAACCCCCTGCTGCATGATTGACAGCCAGCCTGTGTGAATGGGGGATTTTTGCATAAAAGGCAGGTCTCTTGGGCTAGAAGTGAGAGTCGCCACTGGAACTACAAGGAACCGAAGAGAAGCGGAGAAGAAGTCGACTGCTGCAACTATCCCGTCCCGGGGAAGCCCTGCTGCAGTCCTGAGCTATCTACCCTTCCACGACCACAGAAGATCCAGTCTGGAGTCTTCTTCCCTTGAGCTTGGTGGGGATAACCAGCTCATGGTCTACAGCCAGAGGATCCTCTTTGTGGTCGAAATCGCTGCACACTGCTATAGTGGTCCGGATAGCCATATGAAGAGCCTCTCCTGTTTTTAAGGAGCGCACCTTTTATTCACCATCGCTGCTGCCGGGTTCAGTCCTGTGTGGTGTAGACCCCTCCAGACGTCGTCCTTCGGATCGAAGCTCCAGGAACCGTGGGTCTGCAGGAAACTACCAGGAACAACTGCCTTGGCACCAGCCTCTTCATTGTATAAGGTACTGTGTTCTGCTCGAGGAATTAGGGTGAATCCCTTTTCTTCGCCTCCAAGGCTTGCCCTTGTGTTCCTTCCTTCTTATAACCTTTGCTTCCTCTGTTGACAATATCCAAGTACTCCTGGCTACGTTGAATTGTGAACTATCCAACTGTGTGATCCTCAAAAATAGGAACCCGGTTCCACTTGACACTGGCTCCGGCCTATTGACTGTTGAATTTCTGTCTAAGAGTGTTCTCTGATTCTGTCTGCCTTGACAAAAGTATTGCCTGTGATTTTTGCCCTCAACTCTCTCTGAAAAGATGGTGGAAATTTATTAGGATGGAGTAGGCACAGAGATTTAGGCCTTGCACTATATCTTAATTACCCAGAGATCTGTTGGAGCAGAAGCCATCAGCAACTGTGAGATACAACTGCCAGAGCGAAATGCAAGCTTGGCGTCCTTAAGTATTCTGTAAGAAGCTTTTGGTATTAAAGGGTTTTTGTAACAACACTATGTTGTGAGGTGTAGTCCCTCTAATTATACCCAAAGTGAAAAATAATCGTTTGAGTCCCAGGAATTGTGTTTGAAGAAGTGGAACGTTTACAGCTTAGGCTTCTTGAGCAGAGCGGGTGTCCTGTGGTGGTGGTTCATAAACCAAAAGGAAGTTTCATTGACCTTGGAGGTTTAAACAGGTTAGAGGTTGAAGAGTTAGTCCCATTACCCAATATTTTGGGTATGCTTCATGTAACACCTGAGGCTTGCGCATCTTGACCATTCAGTTTGCCACTGGCCCATCAGCGGGACAAGTTACACACCCTCTCTCCCAAGCTTTCATTACTCATTTTGGTCTTTATCAATAAAAGAGAATATTTTTGTTTGGCTTAGTTTCAGTTCCATTTTTCAAAATGCATTGTTTTAATTGTTTGGCAGGGAAGATGGAACTATGCGCTATTAAAATGATACTTTAATCTTAACATTACACATAAAGGCAGATTATGCAAAGTTCTCTGTGTTACAAGAGGCTGGCCATACTGGCGATTTTGAAAAATGCTAATTTTGCTCTTAAAGTTTTGTATTTTGGGCATTATTTCTTTAAGGGAGCAATGGAGCAAGGAATGGGACCAATGATCATTTATTGGAGGCTATACAAGGTTGTAAAGTCCAAATTTAGGCCAGGAGTTGATGTATGTGCTGGGGATAACATACTGTTTGTGGCGAACATGGAATTAGTGACATCGCCTATATTTTCTACTCTGATGCAAGTGATTCAGGTTTAGAAATATTTTGGTGTCGGATGCAAGATGGTCATGAGAAGACAATTGCTTTCCTGTATATGAAGCTTGGGAGGGCTAGGGTGTGCCACTCTGCTACAGAAAAGGAAGCACTGGGCTGCTTCTGGCCCACATACAATTTAGAATATACATTTGGGGAGGCATTTTGTATTGGGAATATACAAACCATTGAAGGAAGCGTTTAAGGGCAAAGGCATGGACGGAATTAGCAAGGAGGGTTACAGACATGCAAGCATTACATTCTGTGGTAGACTTCATTGCTAGCAAGGATGGCATTCTTGCATGCGCACATCTTGTAGAGATATCGGAACAGGACAAGGAATGTAGCAGAAATAAAAAGATCCAGGGACAATAAGATCTTGTCATGCTAAGTGTTCATAAAGAATAAGGGGATGGTGTAATTTGTGAAGATGAAACAGGTTATTCAAATGTGTGAGGAGCAGGCAGAGGGGTCCATGTAGCCCAATTTCCCTGTGCTGAGCAATACAGAAAGGTATGAGACAAGATTTGATATAGCGGGAGCATGATGAGACAAGGGATTTTACCTATTGGCACACAGTTTCAGTTACTTACTTGTAACTATTGTTCTCCAGCATGGGACTGGCATGGATTCACATGCACAAACAAGTGAGGGTCCTGGGAGTCTCCCTCTACCGGCCTATATCCCAGGAGAGTCTCAACCAGATTCTTTAGCTCACTATCCTTTCCATTACATATCAGTCTTTGTCCTGCCAAAGGGCAGTCCAGCTGCGAAATGCCAGGCAATTTCTTCTGAACAAGAGTACCAACAGTAACCCCAGACACGTGTTTCAGCCTAGTTGGGCCTCGTCAGTGAGGTGGAGCTGTGTGAGAGAGGGACCCAGACGTGGGTCCCTTGAACGCTGCACCATAGGGAACTAAGCTGCACTTCACTGAGGAGTACCAACAAGGCCGAAACATGTCTGGGTTGCTTGCGCTTCCGTGCAGAGGGGACCTGGCCTAGCAGGTCAGGCTGGGCTGTGCTGGGCTGCTACCATTGGTGGCAGTACCTGACTGATTTGCATATGGCTGGACCCCTTTTGCAATGGGCAGTGTGGAAGGTTGCCCAGAGCAATGCCAGTGGTTCAGATTCATTCAAAACCTTCCACCCATCACTTTTGTGGCTATGGATTCACATGCTCATGTGTATTCCCAGTTCTCGGACTGGGAATCCTTGGTAAAAGAAAAACCAGTTTCACTTTAAATCTGTATTTCTCCACTAAACCAATCACTGCCCTCTGGGTCATTTTATGTTACATGTTGTGTTGACAAGCATGTGACATTTTGAAAGGAACAAGTTACTTACCTGTAACTATTGTTCTCCAGGATTGGCCTGGCATGGATTCACCTGCTCAGGAATATTCCCCCGTCGTCAGGCTGGGAATTCTCGGTAAAAGAAAAAACGGTTTCACTTTCATTTACAAACTGTATTTCTCCTTTAAACCAATCACTGTTCTCTGGGTCATACTGCCCCCATCCAATGACAGCCCTCTCCCTTAGCTCCACCCCTGGAGGCCATCTTCAGATTTGGTAAGCACGTAAAGTGGCAGTATGAACCAAGAAGAGCCACAGAGGGGAAGGTGGGAGGGTTCGCATGTGAAGCCATGCCAGACCCATGCTGGATAACAATAGTTACAGGTAAGTAACTTAAAACTTCTCCAGCATGGGGTCTGGCATGGATTCACATGCTCATTAAGAACAATTACACTGCAGTACATTTACACAAACGCAGGAGGCAGCAAGGCTCAATAGAAGCAAAAAACACTCACCTCTGGAAACAGACTCCGCTCAAACAAACAGGTTGCCTAGCACCGTTTGGCTGACTCGAGACTCCCCCCTGGAATCCCTGTTGACGCAGTAGAACCTCATGAAGGTGTGCGTGGGCCTCCACATAGCAGGCCTGCAGATGTCGAATGGGCACACCAGAGAGAAGCGCTGTAGTTGCTGCAATCGCTCTTGTGGAGTGGGCTCTAGGCCGGCCTGGCAGCGGCCTGCTAGCTAGTCGATGACAGTGCACAATACAGACAGAGCCACCAGGAGATGGAAGCTTTCAACAAGGCTTTCCCTTGATTTACAGGTCTGAAGTTGACCAACAACTGAGAAGTCTTCTGAAAATTCTTAATCCGTGCCACGTAGAACTTCAAGGCACAGGCAACTTCGAGCGAATGCAAGGCCATTTCCGCTGGCGATGACGGATTCAGAAAGAAGACAGTTAATACCAAAAGTTTGTTGAGGTGGAATTTCCGACGGTACCTTTGGCATAAAGGTGGTGTGTGTACGCAGTACCACCTTTGAAGCATGGAAAGACAAGTAAGGCTGCTTGCAAGCCAGGGCCTGAATCTCCACGACCCACCTGGCCGAGGTGATAGCCACGAGGAAAGCTGTCTTCCATGAGAGAGACTTGAGCGGGGCCTGATGCATAGGTTCGAAAGGCGCTCCCATGAGCTTAGTTAGCACAACATTGAGCTCCCAAGCCGGAGCAGGAGCCTTCACCAGCAGGAAAGTCCTGAGGATTCCCTTGAGAAACCCCTTGAAAAGCCTGTGAGACCACAGCAAAGGTCTGCCCGATGACCTGGTGTACCTGGATATGGCGGCTAGATGCACCTTAATAGAGGTGTGAGCCAATCCCGCTTTGGCAAAGGAAAGCAAGTATGGTAGAAGTTGCGGAACTGTGACACGCTGCGGGGTAACCTTCTGCGTCCGGCATCACACAGAGAAGCGTTTCCCATTTAAGTCCGTAGCACTTTAATGTTGACAAGGCTCTGGCCAGTATTTCCTTACATTCCCTAGGCAAAGCATACCCTCCAAACTCTAGGGCTGCAGGAGCCATGCCCTCAGGTTCAGAGACTCTGGGTTGTGATGCAGAATCATCCCCCGCCCCCTTCTCTGGCGAGAAGGTCCGGGGACATCGGCAGCCGGATGGACAGGGCCACTGACAGATGTAAGTCCGGATACAAGATTTGCCTCGGCCATGCCAGAGTGACGAGTATTATCCAGCAGTGGCATTGTACAAGTTTGTTGATCACACGTAAGAGGAGTGGAAACGGATGGAAGGCGTACAGGAACCGTCCCTCCCATGGGAACGAGAATGTGCCCCCCCCATGCTCTTCGGTTGAGGGAACCCGCTAATAAAACTCTGGCACTTGGTGTTTGCCGCCGTGAAGAGATCAATCTGGGGCTGGCTCCATTTTTTCGAACAGGAAATCCACCTGGTCCTAGAGAGGATGCCACTTGTGGCAAGAACGCAGTTCCCTGCTGAGCGAGTCCACAATGGTGTTCTTGACTCGCGCTAGGCCAAACAGAACGAGGTACATGCCTTGACGAACGGCCCAGTGCCACAGGTCCTGGGCCTCCTTGGAAAGCACCAGTGAGCAGGTCTCCCCTTGTTTCCGGATGTAGAACATGGTGGTGTTGTCTGAAGATCCTCACCACCTTGCCCTTCAACAACGGGAGAAAAGACTTGAGGGCACAGAATACAGTCCGAAGTTCTAGGACGTTGATGTGGAGGTCCTTATCTGGTTGCCAGAGGCTTCTGGCGTGCAACTGTCTGGTGTGTGCTCCCCATCCCTCTAGAGAGGTGACAGTTTCTGGTAAGGAGGAACCTGAAACGCAGCTCCCTCGATGAGATGTGGCCGTACGCCCCACCACTGTATCGCCCAACGGAACTCCTAGTTGAGCGAGATATTGTCCGCAAAGTTCCCCAACACTTGCATCCACCTCATCCAGGAACTTTTGGTGAGGTCACATGTGAAGACTGAACCGGCGAACGAGGCAGATGCTCCAGCAGCGACTTGATGGACCATATGGTCACCATCTGCATCAACGACAACCCCTGTACTTTGTCTTGAATGGCTCTCACCCTCTCTTGGAGGGCGACGGCAAGCACGTCACCGTGTTGTCGGGCACCTAGAAACAGCGTGTCCTGAGATGGCATCAAGCAAGACTTTGGATAGTTTATGGAGAACCCCAAGTCTGTCAGCAGACGTATGGTTTTCGATGTGTGTGCACCTGCCAGAGCGTGAGAGTGGGAATGCACCAGCCAGTCATCCAGGTAGGGGTATGCGTGGATGCATTGTAGATGTGGATGTGCCGCCAACGGGGCCAGGCACTTCGTAAAAACCCCTGGGTATGACTTCAGGACGAAAAGCAGAGCCTTGAACTGGTAATGCTCACTTTGAACTACGAATCGCAGGAACTTGCAGTGTTCATTAAAGCCAAGGCTGATATCTCCTAGGAGTATACATTATGTATTCGGTTTAAGTATAGGAGCAATAAGCAGGGGTAGATCTAGATCTGGGTGATTAGAGGGACTAGGAGCTCTGTACACTAGTAGAAAGTTGAACATGGTTTTAGTGTCGGTGGTTAGCTTGAGAGTGAGGAGTTGGTAGCCTGCTAGGCTTTCTGTGATGCATTCTCTGAAATTGAGGGAGGATTTCGCTATAATGGTGACATCACCACCGATGGACTCTTGGCGATGTGATCTGAACAGTCTGTAGTTGGGTGGTAGTGCTAGTGTAATTAGTGGGCCTGAAGCAGTATGAAACCAGGTTTCTGTTAGTGCTAGGAAATATAATTTGTGTTCAAGGATGAGGTTGTGTATATCGATGGCATGTGCACCTAATGATCTGACATTAAGTAGGGCTCCCTTAAGGTTTGGCTTTAGGGACTCTGGGTCTGCCTGGGAACAGCTACTGTGGGTGGTGGTGGTTTGCTGGGGTGACAAACCTTGGGTTTTCTGCTGGTTGTGTTTAGTTTTGATTTTATGATGGTTGTGTTGGGAAATGGGGTGAAGTGGTGGTATTATGCAAGGACCCAGGTGTGAGCTGGGTTCTTGGTTACTGGCTGGTTGTCTATAGGTGAGGGTACTTGAGGTATTTTGGAGTTGCAGGAAGATAATCTTATTTTTCTAGCATTACCTAGTACGAGTCTCGTGGCTGTGGTAGCCGTGTGAGTTCTGGAAGATAATCTAGAGAGTCGGGCTGTACCCGTCAATGGCTATGTAACATGGCCCGCACCTCCTGCAGAAGCTGTGGTCTGTTTTGTTCTTGTCGCTGAATAAGCAGAATATGGGGACATCTGCGTTGAAATTCCAAGGTGTGCCTCTTCTCCAAGAGCATCCAGCATCCATCTGTTCGTAGTGATCTTTTCCCATGTGCCGCTGACGAAGTTCACCAGCCAGCCTCCCATCAGGGTGCATAAGTGGGGGCGTGAGGCCACAGCCAGTTCAGGCCTGCTTGGGGATCTGAACTCTGCTGAGCGGCGCAGCCGCCGCTGTCCTATCCTGCCTTGAAGAGAGCAACCACTGTACGAGTGGAGGAGTGTGAAGATTGCCGGTACAGTGTATTATAACCCTTGGAGGATCTTCCTGGTTTTCCTCTGGAAAAGCAAAAGGACAGAGGCCGTCGCTGCTGCAAATTTCCATGGGAGTGTGCTGTCTCTGTGTCGGTCTTTATTGCTTGCAAAGACTGGTCGACTGCCTTTCCAAAGAGGTTCTCCCAGTCTACCGCCATATCCAGCACCTTCATCTGTATGTCCGGGTGGAGGTTTGTTGCCTTCAACCAACCTTCACGATGTAGGGACACCCCATTCCCATCTGGCCGAAAACTGTGTCTGCGATGTCCACTGCCACCGTGATATCGTGATCCGAGGCCACTTCCCCTTCCTGAAAGAGTTCTAGAGCCTCAAACTTCTTGTCTTCAGGCAGGAAGTCCAGAATATGACCCAACCTGAACCATAATTCCCAGTCATATTGGGACAAAATGGCTAGGGCGTTATCTGCCTTGATGGTAGAGGCTCCTGTATAAATTATCCTTTTGCCCATTGCACCCAGCTTCTTCCCCTCCTGGTACTGAGGGACCATGGCCGCCAAGGACGGGGTCGCTGAGCGCTTCCTGGCTGTGGCCAAGACCACCGAATCAGGCGAGGGCCGAGACCTTAAGCACTTGGGGGCTGAATCTGGAACCCTGTTCTTCTTTTCCAACCTGTCTCGCTTCATCAGGCCCGTACTTTGGTTTCTCAGAGCCAGGCCTCCCTCCCAGATGTCGTCCAGGAAGGTAACAGACATGAAAGTCTTTCTTCTCGACGCGCGCCGTTGGTATAAGGCCTTCTTTCTTGGTCTGCCCAGGGACCAACTGACATGACAGAATGAAAGGATCCAACTTTGTCGGGGGGGGGGAGCCCCATGGGGCTTGTCCACGTGCAGCGTTTCCCCGTCCGCAGCAATGAAGTCGTCCTCGTTGGTGCCTGTAGCCGTGGCTGCGACTGTGTCCGTGTGCAGGCCAGGGTTCCAGGTGGGGTCTTCCCACGGCTAGGTGGTGGTGGAGGAGGAGCATGTTGATGGCGAGGGCCAGCGCCCCCTTTGGCCTTGTCTCTCTTGCAGTGGCGAACTTAGCCTCAGAAGCGCTTACGTGTCTCGTGAAGGCGTAGGTCCTGGAGACATCCTCTGCTTGATTTCAGTGACCAGTGTGTGCAGGGTCATTACAATTTCCAGCGACACGTCCCTAGGTCTAGGGGTGAACGGAGCCAGCAGAGTAGGGTCGAGGCGGACGTGCCTCCTGTTACAAGCAAGGGACCCTTTGTGATCTGTATAGCAATTGTCCTGCCGGTCATTGTCCTTGTCGGTATTCGAGTAGATCTGCTCTGGACTTTCTGGAGTAGCCCGCTGGTCCACCTACTGCAGAAGGTCCACTGGGAGGACCGTCTCGGTTTCCTTCTCACGAGGTTGGTGGGTCTGTGTGGCCACTGTGTCTTTTCCTGATACCAGAGTGGCCGTAGTCTTTGCTGCCTCCGCAGCCGTATCTCCAGTCGTGGGTAAGGGCACCATTGGAGTGGTCAACACTTCCTTCGCAGACCCACTCTCTTTCAACGCTGTCACTGTGGACATTGTTGACTTTGACAACAATGTGCTTGTTGCTGCTTTCGTTGACTGTGCCATCACTGACTCCATTGGCCTGGCATGCTGCAAGGTCTTAGCCAGCTTAGACGAGTCCTCTCCGGACTTCTCTCTCGTCGGCTTATCCAGTGATACATGAAGTTTGGACGGGGTTAGGGACTTTCTCTTTGAAGACAGGGTTAGGGACTTTCTCTTTGAAAAGGCCCCCTTAGTCGGTAAGCTCTCCATGGAGGCCGACGGTGATCGCCTTCTGTCCGACTCAGGACCCGCGTTAATGACAAACCCAGTGGGGTTAATGTCGTGGAGCTTTGCCCTCTCTTGGACCCCAGCGAGCAAGACGTCCTCAAAGGATCTGGAGTTCGCTCCTCGGACCGGACGGTCCTAGATGAGGCTTGACCCTGCCCCGCGGCTGAGTCAGTGGCTTTGCTTGAGCCACACTGACAGTGTGCTATAGAAGTCTTTTTTGGTTTTCTTCGAGAAACCACGGCTCACCTCGCACCCATCCTCATCGTGGTCCAAATGTAGGCAATATAAACATTTATGATGCCGATTTTCCATGAAGACGTTTCTTAATCCACACTTTGTGTAGATTTTGAAGAGGCTTCAACTTTTTTTCTTTTCTTCATTCATGGCTGAAAGGCATGAAGTAGACCCAAGACCGGGTCTTGATTCAACGGTGGATGAAGATTTTCGCTTGTACCAGATCACTGCTGCTGGTCCTGTCCTTCATTGAAGATGATCAAGCATGTGAAAAAACCCGAAAATAGGTCAAAGAGAAACTTGGACTCCCAAAACTGAAGCATGGGGTAAAACATGTGAAGATGGCCACCAGGGGTTGAGCTAAGGGAGAGGACTGTCATTGGATGGAGGCAGTATCACCCAGAGGACAGTGATTGGTTTAGAGGAAAAATACAGTTTTAAAGTGAAACCATGTTTTCTTTTACTGAGGATTCCCAGCCTGACGTCGGGGAATATTCATGAGCATGTGAATCCATGCCAGAACCCAGGCTGGAGAAGTAAATTGTTGAAGTGAGGTCATGAAGGAGATCCTTGGGTCACCAAGACCAGAGGTATTCTTCCTTCAGCATTAATTTCCTCTAGGTCATTGGGAAGAGATGCCATTGGACTTTATTAGTCTAATTGCAGTCCTGGGTGTTCGATCCAAATATATGGTTGCACTGATTGATATGATTTTGTAGTGGCCCGAAATGGAGATTATCAATGAGGTGAAAGAATAAAATCTCAACACGACAGGGGAACCCTGGGGTAAACGGATGTAAATACCAATGTAACATCTGACCCATCCCCAGACTCCAGAATTACTCAAAGTACAATCAAAGTACAATATAGGCCAGATGTTAGTGGATTGCTGCAGTTCTCCAGCATGGGGTCTTGCATGGATTCCTTGT
The DNA here is from genome assembly GCF_040938575.1 of Ambystoma mexicanum. Classification (NCBI taxonomy): domain Eukaryota; kingdom Metazoa; phylum Chordata; class Amphibia; order Caudata; family Ambystomatidae; genus Ambystoma; species Ambystoma mexicanum. The sequence goes on along the minus strand of NC_090923.1, from coordinate 711,416,011 downwards.
CTTCAGCCTGGGAATCCTCTGTAAAAGAAAAACAGTTTCACTTACAAACTGTATTTCTCCTTTAAACCCATCACGGTCCTCTGGTCATACTGCCCCCATCCAATGACAGCCCTCTACCTAAGCCCCTCCTCTGGCAGCCATCTGCAGATTTTTACTGCACGCTTCAGTGTTGGGAGTCCTCGAGTTTTCTCTGCGATCTATTTCTACTTATGTGAGTGTTTTTGATGGAAAAGGTTCCATTTTTGTTCCAAAAGAGCCCGAGTGCTTTTTTCTCCATCTGCCGACAGCATGGATCTGTTGTCTATGAATTTCAGTGCCCCTCAAAGGCGAAGATCAGCGAAGATTCCAGAAGGCCATAGGGCCTACTTTGCGCAATCTGACCATGATGCAAAAGGAGGAGGAAGGTCCCTCTTAACGGCCTGCACCAAGTGCGGTATACAGAATATGTTTGTAGAAGACAAACACCTGCAATGCCTCTACTGTCTGCACCCTGACCATAAGTAGATGTAATGTGAGATATGCCTCGGGTTCTCCAAGAAGATGACGATGGACAGACACAGTAGATTGGTAGCGTGGCTTCATGCTAAGGCCTCTGCCCCGTGCCGGTTCATGCCTCACCCAGGACTGGCCTGTCCGAGGAACAGTCTTCTAAGTCATTTGAGGGCGCCTCATCCGTGGGGGCCCATACAAATCCAAGAACCTCAAGTCTGAGTCACTGGGTTCACCGCGGAAGCGGGTCCTAAGGTGAACAGGGCACGATCAACATCACCCTCCGCCTCCATTGCCAGCTGGCAATCAAGCTCCTCCTCGAAAAGGAAATCATCTAACCCGGCTAATCTGCGGGAAAAGTCAGAGAAGCCACGGATGGAGGAGAAGGCAGCCGAACAGCCCAAGCAGGCCCAATAGGCACAGGCTAAGACTTTGTTGCCGATAGAGTTGGTGGCGGCTGTTATCACGACTGCTAAGGGAACTGACCCGTGAAGGTAGCCCCCACAGCACCGAAGGTATCCATGCCCCCAAGGTGCTGCAGTGACTTTGGAAAGTCTGCTGGCACGCCAGAAAAAGGGGGAGGGGACTGGCTCAAGCCCCGGTTCAAGTCCCCCAGGGGTCAAAAAAGGGGGGGCAAGAAGGCTGAAACAGCCCTCCAAAGCTATGGCCCAATTCATGGAGGTCTCGTCCACAGAGGACCAGAGTTCTTGCACATGGTCCACGAGGATGTCGAAGATGAGGATGACTGTGGCAACAGTGCAGGGACTAGTTTTCTGATCCCCGCCAGTTCAACCGAGGGATGTGTCTCTGGACCTTAGGTCAACCCTTCACACCTTGGTGTCAGAGATCCAGAAGATGATGCCACCGGGCACGGAGGTCCTGCAGACCTCCGTTCAGCCTCCAACGAAGAGAAAGCATCCCCTGACATCCCCATTCCAGCCTTCACATCCGTGTCTGGCCCCTTCTCCCCCAGCAGACCCAGACACGGGGACGGCTACGACTACGGACGACAAGGATATAATTTGGATGCGCCACCTAAGGCGTCCCCACCGGATGAGGTGGAGTCGTTCCACTCCATGATCGCCAGAGCCTCCAACCTATTTCAGCTTGTGCCCAAAGAAACCAGGAAGGAGGGTTTCTTGTACCATAGGTGCAAGGCCAAGAGGAAGACAATCATGGTGGTGCCCCTTCTAGACGACGTGTGGGAAGTGGACCTGGCCCTCATGAAGAACCCTTGCACGGCTCCAGCCAAACAGGTTAGGCTTGAGAAGAAGTATTGGGTGTCGGACTCTGCACCCAGGTGCCTGAGGTCACAACCACGGCCGGATTCGGTGGATGCAACGAAACGGTCGGCTGACCCGTCCGTCATCTTCGGTCCCTCCAGACAGCGAGGGGGAAGAAGGACGCCATGGGAAGAAAGGCAATTTACACTTCAGCGTTCACTATCAAGGCGGCCAATGCACTAGCGATCCTAGCCAGGTACTAAGGGAGCTGTGGTACAAGCTGAGGCCTATTCTGGACTTCCTCCTCGACGATAAGAGGATGGAGGCAATCACCCTTTTCCAGAAGGGGGAAGGAGCGTCTGATCACGCCATTACAGTGGCGCTGGACGTCGCCGACATGGGGTTCCGGCAGATGGGGGAACGGTGTCTGCATTCATCGACAAGGCTGGATGAAGGCCACGAATGTCCGGCAGGTCTAGTCGAAGGTATTGGACATGCCCTTCGACGGAGAGAACTTGTTTGGGAAGGTCGTTGAGTCCCTCCAGGCCATCAAGGTGGATACAGAGACAGCCTGTTCCCTGGGCACTATGCAGCAGCAGTGCTCTTCTTTTCGCTCATCCAGGGGAAAGTCGAGCAGGTCTTCCAATGGTTTCTCTTCTTTGTACCATCAGCCCTCCAGATCCACGACTCAGGAAGCCTACAGAGGCCGTTCCCAGGCTTACGGTAGCGGAGGACAGCATCGCCTTCACCCGCAGTGCAGGACACCGGCTCCGAAACAGGCCTGAACTGTCCGGGACATTGGGCCCCCACATGTGCACCCCAGTGGGCAGCCGGCTGAAGTTAATCAGTGAGTGGAAGAAGATCATCACCGACAGATGGGTGCTGGATGTTCTCGCACAGGGGCACACCCTGGAGTTTCAACGCAGGTGTCCGTGGATCCCTCCAATTACCCGTCAGGAACAGCGCATCCTGCAGCTCCTGGACGAGGTACGGGCCAGGCTGCAAAAAGGGCCGATAGAGCGAGTTCCCCAACGGCTCTGGAGTCTATTCCAGGTCAGAAAGAAGTCAGGGGGGCTGGAGGCCCACCCTAGACCTGCGAGGTTTCAGTCTCAACAAACGAAAGTTCAGTGTGGTCACTTTGCAGTACTTGCTCGGCCATCTTGCATGTTCTCAATGTCACTGGGCCTAGTAAGATAGTTGTTTTGTCCTCTCTTGGTCCCCTCCCTAGCCTCGTCGCGCTCTGAAACACTTGTGTATGAGCGCAATACAAATACAATATATCAATATCATAGCAACTGGAGGAAGGAGACTAATTGACGCCGCTGGACCTGGAGGATGCCTATTTCCATGTCACCATTCACAAGAAACATTGAAATTTTCTGCGTTTCATATTGCAGCGTCAGCTCTACCAGTTCAAGGCTCAGCCCCCAGAGTGTTCATAAAATGCCTGCCACCAGTGGCGGCCCATCTACATCTACGGGGCATACTCGTATACTTGTACTTCCGACAACTGGCTACTGCGGCCCTACTTGTTGGAGTTGGCCATTGGGCACACAGAGGTGACCGTCCAGCTACGGACGAATCTGGGATTCTCCAACAACTATCCAAAGTCCTGCTTCACACCATCGCAGAACATGCTGTTCCTAGGAGCCAGACTCAATACGATGTTCTGCCTGGTGTCACTCTAAGAGGAGAGGGTAGCGGCCCTTCAAGGGAAGGTGCAGCGGCTGTTGTCAAAGACAGCCACGGTGCGGATCATCAAGTCATTGCTCGGCATGAGGTTGTCCTGCATCTACCTTATCCGGCTCTGCAGGTTGCAAATGTGACCTCTTCAGGATTTCCTGGACGCTCGCTGGATACCGGTGTCCGTACGCTTTGTGGACTAGATCCCACTCAATGAGGTGTTCAGTCGGGCAATAGGGTGGTGGGGCATCCGCTCCAACATCACCCGTGGCACAGGGTTTCAAAACCCTCCATACCATGAGACGGTCACCACTGACGCTTCCCTGGAAGGCTGTGGAGCCCACATAGGACATCTGCATTTCAGAAGCCTGTGGCTGCCGGAGAAGGATCTCCATATCAAAATCCTGAAGCTATGGGCAGTGTTCTGGGCCCTCAATTTGTTCCTTCCATCTCTGAAGGGCAAGGTAGTGAGGATCTTCACAGACAACACCACCACTGTGTTCTACATCAGGAAACGGGGGGGGGGGGGCACTTGATCCCCAGCGCTCTTCAAGGAAGGGCAGGACTTGTGGCACTGGACCGTCAGACGGGAGCTGTTCCTTGTCCCTCGCGAGTCAAGAACACGATTGCAGACTCCCTCAGCAGGGAATTGAGCTCCTGTCGTGAGTGGGAACTTCGGCATGACGAGGTGGACCGCCATCTTCGACAAGTGGGGCAGGTCCCAGATCGATCTGTTTGTGACAGCGGTGAACTGCAAATGCCAGGAGGTTTCCCAGCAGATTCCACCAACCGAGGAACCTGGGGGGGGCGTTCTCCTTCCCGTGTGAAGGAATGTTTCTGTACGCGTTTCCTCTCCTGCTACGAGTCATCAACGCACTCAGACAGTGCCAATGCAGGATGATACTCATTGCCCTAGAGTGGTGTGGCCGAGGCAGATTTGGTATCCGGACCTTCTCAGCCTGTCGGCGTTGCCTCCGGTCAAGCTGCCAGTGATTCCAATCTTCTAGCCAGAGAAGGAGGTGCAATCCTTCATCAGGACCCTGGATCGCTGAACCCGAGGGCTTGGCTCCTGCAGCCATAGAGTTTGGAGCATATGAGGTGCCTGCGTAATGCAGGGGGGTCCTCACCAAGGCCAGGGCGTTGACTCTGAAATGCTACGGTCCCAAGTGGAAACATTTTGGTACATGGTGCCGGTCTCAGTAGATTACCCCTCGTAGGGTCACATCCCTGCAGATTCTTTCATACTTGTTATCCTTGGCCAAGGCTGGACTGGTGCACGTCTCTATCAAAGTACATCTGGCGGCAATCTCCCTCTACACCAAGTCTCTAGGAAGGTCTTCACTTTGGTCTCATCGACCCGTAAAGAAGTTCCTTAAAGGACTTTTTTGATCTTTCCCACCGGTGAAGGCTCCTGCCCCGACCTGGGAACTAAACGTGGTTCTGACGAGGCTCATGGGGGGCCCCCTTCGAGCCTATACATCAGGCCCCTCAAGTTCCTCTTGTGGAAAACTGCTTTCCTTGTGGTGCTTTCCACCAGGAGGGTGGGTGAGATCCAGGCCTTACCCTGCAAACAACCAAACCCGATTTTCCACAAATCGAATTTGAGATGCACATGCACCCCTCTTTCATGCCGAAGGTTCTGTCGGAATTCCACCTCAACAAGCCTTGTGTTACCTGTTTTTTTCCCAAAGCCTTCGTCACCGGCTGAAAGGGCCTTGCACTTGCTGGGGGCTGCTTGTGCCTTGAAGTTCTACGTGACACGCACAAAGAGTTTTAGAAAGACTTCACAACTGTTTGTGAACTTTGGTCCTGTGAACCATGGGAAGGCATTGTCCAAGGCTTCCATATTAAGGTGGCTCTCCGGCTGGATCATCCACTGTCATTGGTTGGCGAACCGACCGCTGCCCGGCCGTCCGAGAGCCCACTCAACCAGAGCGATTGCTGCGATGACGGCGTTCCTGTCTGGTGTGCCCCTGCTGGACATCTGCAGGGCTGCTATGTAGAGGTCAACACACACCTTCACGAAGTTCTATGTTGAGAGGGATTCCAGAGTCCAGAGTTGGCCAAGCAGTGCTACGCAACCTGTTCGCTTGATGTGTATGTGTTCCAGAGGTAAGAGTTAATTGTTTCTGTTGAGCCTTGCCACCTTCCGTGGTTGTATAATGTTGTACTGCTATGTATTCGTTATTCATGAGCATGTGAATCCATGCCAGACCCCATGTTGGAGAAACAAACAAGTTACTTACCTGTAACTATTCTCCAGCATGCGTCTGGCATGGATTCCCATGCAAACTTTCCCTCCGACCCCTCTGCGGTTCTTCTTGCTCATACTGCCACTTTACGTGCTTACCAAATATGAAGATGGCTGCCAGAGGAGGGGCTTAGGGAGAGGGCTGTCATTGGATGGGGCAGTACAGTATGACCCAGAGGACAGCGATTGGTTTAAAGGAGAAATACAGTTTGTAAGTGAAAGTGAAACCGTTTTGTCTTTTACCGAGAATTCCCAGCCTGACGACAGGGAATATTCATGAGCATGTGAATCCATGACAGACCTATGCTGGAGAACAATAGCTACAAAAATACATGAATACACTAAATCACACATCTTTTAAAAAGCAAATCACAAAATCTTTACCAAGATTGAGAGTAGCTGTACAGAATACATTAATAAATATACATCGTAATCCCACTTAAATGATCAACTGCAAAGAGATCAAAAATGTAATTACTTTAATTGTGACTCGACAACAATAAATACTGTGCCCTAATTAATGCAGAGAGCAATCTGTCAGTACTAGACTAATGGTACATAGAAAACTCTATGAACCTATGTTCAACATGTTCCTGTTCTTATGCCAATTACGTGCTGAACATTCCTCAGGAGCTATAACCTTAGTCACCAATCATATTAAAGTGCATATAGTATCTGTAAACAGGCACTGTGTGTTGAGTTCCACTTCCCCTTGAGAAAACTTGTGCAATCACAAAACTCCCCCCTCCCCCAAAAAAATAAAAAATAAACAGAAATAGACATTAGTGTTATCAATTAAATAGATGCGAAGAAACTAAACCACCCCTTTGCCCTCGGAACAGTCCATTTTACCTCAAGAGAAGTTAAAGCAGAATCATATTTGGATTGCACATTAATTGCAGCTTGTCATGTGCTCACAGTCATCACCTGTAGAAATACACCAGAAATGTGTACATTCAGAACCAGTTTCCGCTTATGTCCATAAAAGGCAAACACCAACCATATATCACTTTGCAGTCTAATGACACAGCTCACCCAATGGGTCCGCTTTATTCTGTGAACACCACTTTTATTCAAGAGTATCCATCTCTCTAGCCAGGCCACTTCTTAGTTCTCACATATGAAAAGGCCTATTTGCAGTCATTCAGTGCCTATAAAAAAACCATAAAGACTATTTTGAGATTATCGTTCATACCCACCAGGTAACAAATGAGTACCATAAATTGCTACAAAACAAAACGCTGCTTAGGAGAACACAATCTCCCTCTGCTCACCTTAACGCACACAATGTGTTCTTACGCAGTAGCCAAGACTCCACTATACTGGATTCTAATCGCTGGACGCAGCCGACAAATGCTTCTTAGAACTAGATGCTGAATCAACTACGTTACTGGGTTGGTCATGCAATTCTTTGACAAAGGAGAAGCTTACGTTGTAAAGCAATATACTCATCCAAACTAGAAATCTGTAGGCATACTTAATGGTTAATTATGTATTGCACTTCCATATGAATGCATTCCAGAGAGGGCTTACCATCAAAGCTGATCACAGGCAATGGAGTGCAGATATCTTGTGAGAAACATGCCTTTAGGAGAATTGTCTTAGACATATTAGGTGCGCATTGTACCATCTAGAGTACAATAGGGGTTTTGATGAGGTCCTTTGCCTGGACCTAGGGACCATCAATGGGGTGACTCAGTGGGACATGTGTCTTCCTGGGGTAGTGTATGTTGAGCACTGGGGTAATATGGAGTGCAACCCAGGGTGACCCGACCTTGGTCTTGGTTGTTTGGCAGGGGACAGTCACAGAATACCCCTGCCCACAGACCACCCCCCCGGCACCCTCTCTCCGTCAGAGAGCCCGAAGCTCTCTGTTTTTCCTCTAAACATTTCGGTCTTACCACAAACTATTTACTTAACCAGAGTCAATTTAATTCGCACTATTTTAGAAGCATTCTGATACTGTTATATTCAATCATGCGGTATCAGAGAAGTCCCTTTCAGGCCCCAGCAAGATGCTTGATGACCACAGATTTCCGATGTGTGATATAAAGATTTGGATGGATTGTCTCCAGGGAAAAATATGTCCCTCGCTGAAGATACATTATAAAATACACTACATGCCAGCATTCTCTGTACATTGTGAGAAACCAGAAGGTGTCTCGTCCACTAGTCCCGCGAGGATCTGTCATCCAGGTGGCCAGGACACAGCCATTGCTTTTGGATCCAGTTCCTGGGGTGGACCAGTGCGGGAGGATCACCTGGGTGAGGGGTCTTTGGGGAGTGGAACACCGGATGGTGAGACACGGTATCCCCTTCCCTGTAACACCTTTACCCCATTCTACCAGGTAGGATACTTAGGAGCTCTGAACCCCGATCCCCTCCTCCCCCCCAACACTTTCACACGGACGCCCGCTATGGGAGAACACAGACTAACACCCAAGCCATGTACCGGACATGCCCCAATGCATTGGTCAGGCAATTACTGACCATTACTCACACCTGACTTCCATTAAACTACCCCACACGAATAAAAGATGGAGCACAAGAGCACACTCTGAGCGAGGCAAAGCACACAAGGAAACAGCAGTTTCGAGACGGCAGCTGGTCGAGAGAACAAAGATGGCAAAACAGGTGGATCGTAATGAGGGAAATTCCCTTAACCTTTCTGACAAGGAATCGTTACTTTCAAGACCCCTCGAAAGCTAAGACCAGGCGACCAGGCTGAAGAATCCTGCATTATGTGTCGGAGATACCCGGGGCCCTCCCGCGTCATTAATCAAGGCGAGGAGAAGCAGCAGCCGCTGTGGTGGTACCGTCCTTGGCTCCAAGAACAAAGCAGCATCAGTGAAATCAATGCAAGACCGGTCTGTGTTGAAGCCATGTGATAAAAGACGCAAGTAAAGTTGAACTGCTAATGAGAGTTTGAACTTGAAAAGATGCAATACATTTGACAGTCATCTAGCACAGCATGTGTGCTCGAGCGAAGGTCTCTGTAAGGTATCCAGCAGAGAAGTGGCAAAAGTGAAACTGAAAGAGTTATAAAGGAATTGTAAATGGAACTGGCCCTGCGACGGGTTTAGCAAAATCCTGCCAGAGAGAGACCCAGGGTGAACAGTTAATCACCAGAGAAGTTGTGCATTTGAGAATCCTGAGGAGAAAGGAAATTTGAATGTTTGTCAAATCAGGCCCTCTGAAGTAAGAGACTTTGGGCCTTATTACAAATATGGCGGTAAGGCAACAACGGCGCCGTTATCTCTTCCAGCACCGTTGTTACCATACCACCATACTACGAGTTCTGCTCGAGGGTGCCCTTGCAGCCACCTGGTCTGACCAGGTGGCCGTACCGGCATCCGCGAGCAGAACTTGATGGTAATACCGGTACTGTTCTTACCGGTACTAGTGCTACCAGCCTCCCCATTCCCATTGAGCCCTATGGGGCCGAATGGGAATGGGGAGTCCCTTATTACCGGCACCTGCGAATGGGCAATTACTGGGTCCGCCAAACTCGCCATGACCGGTAATTGCCCATTCGAGCTGGATTTTTTCGCAAGTTCCGAGGTAGCCTGCCTGTATTACAGGCATGGCTACCTCTAAACTTGTAATGAGGCCCTTTGAATGGAAGAGAGACTTTGGCACAGAATGCTCTGATACTGAGATTTTCTACTGCATCCCTGTGCTAGAAAAGTCAGTGCTAAGCTCTAGTGTGCCACCTTATCTCGTGCTGAAAACGTGGGGAAGGGAAGCGAGCGGCTTAACTATCCTGACATACCATTTCGTGAACACACTTCTTTTGTACAACATTGTTTCCCACAACGTTTGTATTTAGAATTAAGGATTGGCAATAGGTTTATTAGCATAGGCCCTTTTATTTTGACAAGACACCACTAGGACTGCGTTATTTAATGGTCGTAGATTCCTCCCATCTTTAGACTTAGGACTAGATAGGTGTTTTGAACTGTGGTCACTTGTGTCTGTTTTACAGTTTGATACCATGCCTTCCTTAAAACATCTAGAGAGTTTTCAAATCTCACCAACAGTGTTTTCAGCATGCAATTTGAACAGTGAAGAGATGGGTTACCTGTACAGGATGCACTAGACAGGGACAGGAAAATAAGAGTGGAGTCCAAGATGGCAGAAAAGCAAGATGAAGGCTTGGTCCAGCCCCTTACAACTGTAGTTAATGTTGGAGAAGGTGGTTGTAACAGGCAGTGGGAACACATTAGAGATTGGCTAGTGAGGAGTTGGAGGTACTGGTGTGAAGAGGGGAAGAAGAGGCAGGAGGATTTGGAGCAGCGGAGGAGGAGTTGGGAACAGCAGAGGAAGAGGTAGTAGGAGAAAAGGTGGAGGTGGTAACAGGTGGTGGGCGCAAGCTTGATGATGAGGAGGGCAACACCGCAGTTAGAACAGGAAGGCGACAGCAGGCAAGATTGGCCCTAGGCAAGGCCTGCGGGAGGAGGAACAAGACCCAGACATGAAAACCAGGGGCCTAATAGTGAGGGCAAGCGAGAGAAAGGAGGCTGTGAGTGTTGTTGAATGAGGGAGACCGGCCCAGGGGATAGGCGAGGTGGTAGGATCTGGAGGCAACAACTCTTGGCAGCATCTCATCCCAACAGGGAAGCTACACCTATATCAGAAGTTTGTTTTAGAACCAGGGTTGGCAACAGGATTCAGGAACCCCTAGAAAACCACTATACCTCTAGGTGATATGACATCACACCAAGTATAAAAGAAACGTGGTTCACTAGGCATTCCATGGAATTGTGAGTGGCGGAAGGGTGGATGTAAATCCCCATTTCTGGAGTCCATAGGCCTCCATGAGGATTTTGTCAGAATTACCATAAACAGTCATTCTGCCACAGTAATTCCACCAATTTCTGGTGTTAAAATTGAGTATTTACCTGCAGCATGGTTCTGGAATGAATTCCTCTACTCCAAAATCAAACTTGGAATTTGGCAGTGCGTTAAAAGGCAGTAGCTCCGTTACCGACAGAAAAAGGGGTGGTAACAGAATTATCACCACTTTTTTACCACACCACTGAATTTGTAATGAGGCCCTTAGTTTTATTTATTGTTTGTGTTCTGCGGTTTCATTCCTTTTTTCCATTGTCTTTCTGTAAATAAATCCTCTGAACCCTACTTCCATTGTCCCATGATTTTGTACATCCGGGCTGGGTCAACTGACAGGTATAGAACACTGAACCACAGATTGATGGGCTGTGTGAGGATGTCAGTACACTCAAGGAGTAGTTGGGAGTGTGATGTTCAGAAGTTAATTGTGTATTGTTTGGCTCCCAAGCTTTGACAGGGTTAGCTCCCTTGGAGGATCTATTGTGTTGGATGAAGAGACCACAATTACATGTCTGGATTGACAGTGACCCGAGGCATAAAGCACATACATCTAATGACAACATATATGATTTCAAGTTTGGGTGTAGAGAAAATGCTGTTGGATTAGGAGTCCGGGTGTGGGTTCAACTGTCAAGACCCATAAGGGCTTTTTGATTTTGAAACCCTTCAGGATTTTGAAATGATCGTGTTGGAATGATAACATTCTGTAAAATAAAGTAATGGTAAAATATTAAACAAATCACATGTGATATAGGTCAGTGTGTTGGTTTTAACTCAGTGTATATTTTGACTCCAGATTGGATGGAGATGCCAAAGTTCTACTTAAAAACCTATGAGGCTTTGAGAATTTAGTGATGACCTTTGTTCCATTTTGTATTTAATAAAATAATTGTTCACGTCGATTTAAATATAGCAATCAAGATCAGTCATTTATAATGGTCAAGAATCCTATAGAGGGTTTTGCAGTATCTACATCCCAGCAACAGAAGAGAACAGTGGTAGCTTAAACAAACATTTAAATGTTGGGAAAACCTAGCCCAATTTACAGTTAAAAAAACCTAATCACCACCTTTTTCAAAAAGATGGTTAAACCTGTGGATGCTTGGGGAGTATGATCAGATTGTAGTGTTGGGCACAAAAACAATATTCACAGGCTATGTTTAGGCTCATGTCCGGGTAGAAGGGTGAAGGGCGTGTGGGACGAGTCAGGCCCCGGTCATAATAGATTGCAAGAGAACAGTTCAAATGGGATTCTTTTGGAAACTATAACCATCAGCTTTTGCTGAAAAGGTCAGTGATATCTTCCATTTTATCGTCAGACCCTTCCCCTAACCCTACAGTCCTGTTTGCTGCACTGTGCCCAAACTATGGAGCTGCAAACGTTAAAGTACCATTTGTTAACAGAAGTCACATTTCTTATTGAGCTGCATACCTTTTTCTAGCTAAGAACTGATCACCATACTATTAAAATATAAAATAATGTAGAAAGGATGAAGATTTAAAATGTGTATTTTACCACAATGAAAGGGTTTCTGGTTTAAAAAAGTGACACCATAGGACATAGTGAAGTTTTTGTCTGCATAGTAAAAAGTAACCGAGCATTGACGGTACAGCTCTCCGACAGGGAGCATACCAGCAATCCCCAGATTCACTGACCCAGAGATTCCCCCACAAGACCAGAAGCACTGTGGGTCAGATCCACGAACCCAGATCAACATCTTGTGCTGAAGGAGTAGAGCGGACATCACAGCCGAAAGGGTAAGCCTTGACGGGTTTTAACAACAAAATTCTGGAAAAATCAGAATATTGAGCGGCGAGCGCTCCACACACCCTATATTACGCGGGTTATCTCCTGAAGGCTGACTGTTGCTACTATAGGTGATTGCTAAATTCGATCAAGGTATATGTCCGTGCTGGCCCAAATCTGAGCATTTAGTTTGTAATTCCATCATGGTTGCTGCATCCGCGTGGTGAGGAGTGCTCCCACACACATCACAGCGGCTTACTCCCTGGCCAGCCCACACACAAACCAATTGTGGGCGCCGGCAGGCGAAAGCCGGCACAAACCCAAGGCCCTTTCCTAAGGCCCCTGTTTGGGCGTGCCCAGGCCTAGGATGGCCCCCCCCTTTTCCGCCCACAAACCATGGAGCAGCCCCCAGGTGGACAGCTTGTTACCACATGGACTCAGGCCCCTGTAACTCCATGCACCCTGCAAAATACCAGTGATTGATGACTGAGTATTGGAACTGCATCTCCACTAATCCCCAACCACTGTTGAACCAAGGTGTTCCTACACCACTCTGACTAACTTGTCTTATTTAATCTCACTCATTCCTCCTACATCAAATTTTGTCCTTTTGAAAATTCAAAGCCTGGTGTGTGTTTTTAATAACATCTATGACACTTTGACATGCTCCTTCATGAACTTTCTCCCTCTTACTCCCTCACAGCACGAGTCATCAACACCTAGTATCACATGCCTATGAATGCCTGCCTCGCCAAAACGTTTCTCCGAATGCACCCCCACATGTGCTGCCAATTTCGTTTTGTGTGTTTAGAGTCCCTTCCATCAAAAATCGAATTTAGGGGCCCTACATATGTTTGTGTGCTTTGATTGCTATTCCAGTACATCTGCTTCTTGTTTCCCTTGGCCAATAGACCGCCTGGTGAGTTTGTGCTTGTACTGTGCTGTGCAGCCCCTCCTCTTTCTTCCTCCTTCCTCTAGCACTCGCCATCTCACCTATCTCTTCTAACTGCTATACTATCACCTATTCTACCTCTCTCTCAAAGTCTGGAAGAAAAAAAGCTTAAAGCTATCCTGACCACTAACCCTGGCCTACCCATCGCAGATACCTATGTCGCGTTACTTCCAGTCAGATCTTTACTGCTATCCTCTTCTCGGTCCCCTTTCCAGATCTATGGACTCATCTCATCTCTCTTCTCTCATCCTCACCCATTAATGGTGGCACTAAATGGGAAGTCCTATTGGTGGGCTTTGCATCATCCAGGTGTATCATTGAGATCTCTCATACTGGTACAATCTTGGTCCTGGGTCCTCAACCCAACCTTCTCCTCTTTGACTGGCACCTGCCATCCCTCATTTACTTGTTCCCCACACCTGCAACCCCTTCTTCCACTTTGTACCAGTCCCCTGTACCTCTCTCCTTGGAAAACCTTTAAAGGAGGCGATCTCTTGCATTTAGCCATGCTTAATGCTCGTTCTGCCATCAAACACTGTGCCAACATCTGACTCCTTCTTGAAGACCTTGACCTTGATATCCTTGCTCTGAGATGTGGTTCAAGGTCAGCTCAGTCACTGCTTTTGACTCCCTTCTCCCTGATGGCTATAAGATCTCCAAGCCTTGCCCAACTGTGCAGGCGGTGGGGGGCGTGGCTATCCAGCCATGGTGTAGGACGTGCCTTGCCAAGTAGCTCCTGCAAATTCGTAGATGAACCGAGATAACGCACTGATAAATGACCCACAACCTGCAGAAATGAAGTAAAGTGTGTTGGAAGAGGTGCCCTACATTATGTGAAAAGAGCGAGTGAATCGCGATAAGGAGTGTGAGGTAAAAGGAACTTCGGAAATACGGCCGTACAGGAATAAGAAATAGAAGATGGCGGACAAAGGGAACTGAAGACACGGCCAGATAAGTAAATGAACAGGTCTGTGTGGTGGAAGCTTGAATGAGGGACTGGCATTCAACGCACATACGGTGCTCCGACTTTATCCCCGTTTGCTGGCCACAGCGAAGGCGTTTGCTGCTAGCAGAAAATCGCGTGGCGTAATAGCATGGCCAGCCACAGACCCGCAGCAACGTAGGGATCCGCACGGAAGACACGGTGCTGTGTTATGCAAACATCACGGATTGCAGTAGCGGACCTTGGGGAACGAATGGCACGAGATGAGAAGCTGCATATGTTGCAATATGTGAAGAGCCGGAGCAGCTGATACACTGTTGCGCTGAACGAACAATGGTGAGCAAGCTGCGCTGGGCGACAGGTGGGCCGGCGCGGCTCACATGAAGCATTCCCACTATCGTATGCGGGTGCCAAGATGGGAAACCGAAAGTAACTCTTCCCTGCCATTCTGCTGATAGGAAGGAATATCACACAGACGCCAGCACTTTGTTCGAGCGGATTGGCGATGACCTGCCCACTCTGCTGGGACCCATGCCATGAGGTCTTATCCATAGAAACACATTGTTATACTTGACCCAAAACCCCCAGTGGCACACTGGAACTCGGAGGCAGGGGACTGGGTAAACACACAGCATTGACTAATACTGGCCATGGCAAGAAGGCAAGACAGGGAATAGGATTGTGCAAGAAGCTGGTTTACGAAGGGCGTCTGCTAGGTGAAGCAAGGAAATTAAGGCGGTAGGCACGCTAAACGCCAACACCTGGATCCGGGCCTTCACCAATGGGATTGCACGGCACAGGACACTACATGAGCCCGAGACTCCGCAGCGGCGGAAAGAGGTGCATTTAACGGCCCCAGGAAACAAGCAAAGTAAGTTATAGATTACCAAGGCTGTAAAAACTTTGTAGGATGAAACGTGCCAGACCAGGGATGGTTCCCAGGACCTGCATGACCACTGACACGGGCTCATAGAGTACAGAACGCGCGGACGACAAGAGGTCCTGGCAAGAGCCAGAGAGTGCCTAATAGCAGAAATAGCAGCGGTCAAATACGTGGGGGGACACAATCCACTCGGGGCACAGTACAGAGAATGCATACTAACGGTTGCTGCAGCCCCCCCGAGGACAATACTCTCAAGCACCAACTATCCCTGTGGCGCTATAGAAGAGCGGGGAAGCAGGACTCTGGTATATAGACAGGGCTGCGCAATGTCAATAAGATGAGTCAAGGCCAAGAGCAAGCAGCCCACAATGGACGTTTTTGCTAAGACACAAGAGACTCCTACTGGCCTGGCACAAGGCGCGGTAGCCACGTCTGTAGAAGGTACCCCGGCAAAAGAGGACCATCTGATCCTAACAGCCATCACAGAGTAAAAAGCCTCATGGGGGACAGCAATGGCGGACCTGAGGACTGCCCTGGAAAACGAAATAGATGCAGTGGGAATAGAGGTCACCTTGCTGTGGCAAGATGTGGGAGCGCTGGCGGAAAGAACAAGTGGCCTAGAGAGCGCGGTGAAAACCAACACAGAAACCAGCGCAAGCAATGCAAAGGAGGTCCACATACGGAAGCAACAGGTGGCTTACCTCGAGAACCGTGCGGAGGAGGCTGAGGGAAGGGCGAGACGCAACAAGATACGTGTGGTCGTGTGGTCGGCCTGCCGGAAAGGGGAGGAAGGCCAGGACCCCACGGACTATGTGGAGAATATGATCCTGCAAAAGATAGGAGCCAACAAGCTTTCACAAGGATTTACTGTTGAACGAGCGCACAGGGCCCTGATGAGGAAACCACGACCTGGAGCCCCCCCTCGGGAAATAATAGCCAAGATCCTGAACTACAAAGACAGAGAGAAGAACTTGGAGTATTTTCGCAAAGGTGGAACGATAAAGAGGGCATCTGAAAACATCACGGCATATCCCGGAGGAAGTAGCAGCATGGCTGCCCAGAACGAGATGAGGAGCAAGATCGCGAGGATCACGATAAGTGATGGGGATACATCATGTATAATAACAGGATGGGTGGGGGGAGGCCTGGAAAAGACAGTGGTATGGATAACAGGGGAAGGGCGAAGACAGAATACTGAAAATTGTAACAAGGGATTCTTGGACTTGTTGGACTAGAATATAAGATGTACAAGTAAACTGGGTAGCACTAAGCATGCTGAATTGAAAGCAAACAGGAGCAGCAAGATGGAGGCAACCTACCCCCCGGAAGTAGTAGTAGGACAGCCATTAGGGCGACTTCACCCCGCTGAGCCGCGAGTACAGGCACATGCCAGAAAAGGGCTAGATGCGGGGGTGCCTGAGATCCAGGGATGGAGCTGGGCAACAGTTGGGGAGGGTGTTGAGGGGGGGGGCGGGTGTGCAGGGGAGTGAGTTGGGGCAAGGAAGGTAGGGAGGTTTGGGTGTTTGATGTGTTTTTAGTTAGGGGGAGTTTAAGTTGGGAAACTAGCCTACACAGAAGGGAAATACACTTGGTCTTGGACTGCACTTGTGGTGGGAGGAGCGAGACCCTAACAAGCCATGGGGGATCTTAAGATAATTACTTGGAACGTCAGGGGACTTAATAGCTATCTAAAGAGGAACAAGGTTATGCTGTACCTACGCAGACAGAAAATGGATATAGCCCTGCTGCAGGAGACTCACCTGACGCAGGATAAGATGGGGATGATCCGGAAGAAATGGAGGGGGACTGTGGTGGGTGCATCATATTCAGCTTATGCTAGGGGAATGATCATCTGGGTGGAGCTGCATGTCCCGTTCTAGCTGTTACAGATGATAGTGGAGCCAGACGGAAGGATGGTCATAATGAGAACACGGGTGGAAAACAGGGAGATAAGCATTATAAATACGTATGCCCCAAACCAAAACACGGCAGCATATTTTAGAACCTTGTGTAGCAAGCTTAGCATGTGCGTGGGAGGGGTGGTGATTTGGGGAGGGGACTTTAATTGCGTGTTAAACCCTAAGGTAGACAGATCAGATGGTAAAATGGATAGACCTGCCCTAGCCGCTAAAGCGATGCAGACACTGCTGGAGGATTTCGGGTTCGAGGATGTATGGAGGTCACACCATCCCCAAGAGAGACAATATTCACACTATTCAGCTCCACAAAATCTACATACTAGGCTGGACTATATGTTTGCCACATGGGAGCTAATGACAGATTACCCAGACGGAATACAAAGCGATGGTCCTTTCAGACCACTCGCCATTAATCCAGGGGTGGCAGTATCGACCCCCGAGCGCAAGGATTCCGACATGGCGCCTCAGAGCAGAGGCGCTAAAAGATACCATTTTTAGGGAGGATATGAGGGAGGAGATTATAAACTACTTTGAGATCAATGCTGGCAGTGTGGATTCAGCGGGTACGCTCTGGGAGGCCTTTAAAGTGGTGATGAGGGGGGTAGCTATAGGAAAGACCAAGGGGCTACAAGGAGGGGTCCTGGCTGAACTACAAGATACGGTGAAGGAGTTGGAAAGGGCGTTAAGGGGAGGAGGTAATACAAAGGAAGACAATGGGGAAATACTTAAGATGCAGCAGAAATGTGCAGGGCAGTGGGAGAAACTGTGTAACCTGAACTATAAAAAGTACATAGAGAGACAGCACGCAGGAGGAGACAAACCAGGGAGGGTCTTGGCATGGTTATACAAGAGTGAGACCCCAGGCCCATAATCAGAACAATAATGGGTGAAGATGGGAACATAGTGGATACCCAGGAAGGAGTTAACCATGAATTCGTAGAATATTACAGACTCCTATACGGAGATAAGGTTGGACAGCAATCGCACAGAAATAACAAACACTGGAGGACATAGGACTGCCGCAGATCAGTGCTGAAGAACAAGGAGCTGGACGCTCTGATCACTTTAGAGGAATTAGAAGGGGTAGTGAGGCAGTTGCCCACCAGCAAGACTCTGGGGACTGATGGATTCCCAAGTGAATTCTATAAAACATAAGGAAGAGGTGCTCCCCCGCCCCCCCCGCTCTTAGAGATGCTGAATGAAGCATATGAAGTAGGAAGGCTGCCAGAGTCCCTCAGAGAAGCTATAATTATACCGCTTCCCAAGCCTAATAAGCCTGGTCACAACTGTGGCTCATATAGGCCACTATCAATGCTAAATCAGGACAGTAAGACAGGAGCAGTGATATCAGAGAGGTGGCAACTGCGTAGGGGCACTAGACAGAGATGTCCGTGGTCTCCTATGCTGTATATTTTGGCCCTGGAACCCCTGGCGATATACCTGAGGCAACAGTACGACATGATAGGCATCGCCGTGGGAGGGGAACCACACTTAATCTCCTTATATGCGGATGATATGTTGCTGTATTTACGACACCCGGAAGAAAACCTCCAGTACATTCTGGAGGTGATGGATAGATACGCAAGGCTGTCTGGTATAGCTGTAAACCCCCAAAAATCTAGCATATTCCATTGGGTAGGTATGAAGGGATTCCGTTAAATCAGCTACCGGGGGGCTACAGATACCGTGGGAGGTTAGCACATTTCGATATCTTGGGATAGATATATACCATACGGTGGATGAGGAACATCAGAATAATACAGAGGTAGCGATCAAGAAAATTGAAAACAGCATGAAGTTCTGGGTGAAGCTACCTTTGGCAATGATGGGGCGCGGGGCAATGTTGAAGATGGTGGTCCTACCAAGACTCTTGCATTATTTTGGGAACATACCATACCTGATAGCAAGGAGGTTCTTTACTAGGTTGACGGCATATGCAGGGACTTCCTTTGGCATGGAACGAGAAATAGAGTGGCCCTCTGGAAGCTACAAAACTCACATGAGAAAGGGGGTATAAAACTGCCAAATTATGAAATGTATTACATAGCAAGCCAATATGTAGCTAAATGGCTCTCTGAAGAGACAACTTCTGAGTCCAGGCTGTTCCGACAGGACTGTGCTCCATACTACTTAAAAGGAAATGATGTGGCTGCCCAAGGCAGATATGTAAGGGCGCACAAAGATGATACTTGGGTGGAAGATGTTGCGCAGGGCCTGCCAGCTGATGGAGAACCCGTTCCAGTGTTCCCAGCAGGTACCATTAGTGGCGCTGGCAGGTAGAGAAAAGCAACTAGGGATGATGATTAGGAAACACTGGGAACTGGTAGGGATAGCAACAATGGGTGACACATGGCAAGAGGGGACTATAATAGACTTCGAAGTGTTGGGGGAGGAAACCGGGTTACACACAGGCCAGTATATATCATATCATATAGAGTGGTGTGGAGAATCAAGGAGACATGGTCTGAGGTAGTACTAGGAGAAGAACCAGACGCCACCCTATGTACAATATATGACATAGCAGAAGGGGGACATGAGATATCCAGAATATATGAGATGATGATGTCCAAAGTGGGAAAGGAAGTGGCACAACTGAAACGGGATTGGGAGCAGGAAGTGGGAGCCCCAATGAATGATGGGATGTGGGAACGGGCCCAAGGGAATCACAAAAAGGTGTCAAGGAACGCAAGACTACAACAGATGCAATTATATATTACACATAAGGCGTATATGACACCCCAGAGAATAGCTAAATTCAAAGATGCAGGACGACAAGCATGTCCCAAATGTGATGAGGAGAATACCGGAATGGTGCATATGTTTTGGTCATGCCCAGTCATTGAGCGTTTTTGGGGTGAGGTGGCACACAAGCTAGCAGAAAAAGGCATCAAGATTGTGGTGGGCACAGTGTGTGCCTGCTTGATAGGAGGGTTTCCTAGACCAAGTAAACTTAAGCATGTGAGCAAACTAAAATACTTGCGCATGTACTCGCAAAGAAGAGAATTGCTATGGGGTGGAAGGCATGCCATAGACCACTACTAGAAGATGGTGGAAAGATTTACAGAAATGGGCAGAAACAGAAACCATGGTGTGGCAAGAAGCAAGCAATGTTGGGGGGGGGGAGCAGAGGGGAGGAGGAAACAGACCCTGATGGCCTGGAAACTACTAATAGCAGAGTTATTTGGGCCAACGCGAGACCCAACGGAAATCATGGAAGAGGAATCCCAATCACAAGGTGCAGAAACAGAACATGATAGGAAATAGGCTCGAAGGCAGGGGAAGGAAAGTAAGAAGCGGTGGACATGATGAAGCAATGTATGTTTAAGATGTTATTATATGCACTGAAAGTTTGGTTTGTATTGTTTGTTGGAATAAAATTAATAGCATTATTTTAAAAAGAAAAATACTGTGCAGGCGGTGGGTTTGGTCTCATCTTTCCAGCGTGGGTCACTTCTTCCCTCATACCCACCCAGCCTTACTCTTCATTCGAGAGCCTGGTTTGCAAGTTGGTCATCTTTCTCACATCCTCACTCACTATTGCCACCATCTACAGGCCACCTGGCTCTACCACCCTGTTCCTTTCTGAATGGGCTGATTTATCATCCTCTTTCCTCACTACTACCACTAAACTCCTTCACATGGGCAATGTTAACATCCCCCATGACTCCTTAATCACGGCTTCCACTCTATTCCATGACCTCTGCACTTCACTCTCCATTCTCCCTTCTGGTCCTACCCACTCGACTGAACACACTCTTAATACCTTCATCCACACTGATATTTCACTCTCCTCCCCACTGACCACCCCACTCTCCTGGTCAGACCACTCCTCTCTGCCCTCTGACCACGCCTTCCCCAGCAACGCCAACCTTGTTCACGAACATCCATCTGATGAAACTATGATCAATTGCTGCCTTTGCATGTACCTTCACCACCCCCCACCCCCCTCTCCTCACTACATATCATATTTTCGAATCTGCTCTCGGCAACCTCCATCTTGCCTTTACCAATACCCCTGACATTATTGCCCCAGTCATAAGGATCTGCCTGAAACATGCCTCTAAGCAGAACACCTGGTACAACTCCGAACTTGTAACCCTGAAACGCAAGTGCAGAGCTGCGGAACGGAAGTGGCAGACCTCAGGCTCACCCCGCGACAAACTGGCCTGTCGCCTGCTCCAAAGGCAATACAGACTCTCCATCCACAGCAAGAAAAGGGCTCACATCCAGGCCTGCGTCTCTAGTGCATTCAACAACACAGCTGAACACTTTAGAATCTGCAGGGAACTAGCCAATCCCTCTGTAGTCTCCTCCTCACCTCCTCCCACCCAGGCCCTTTGCAACGCACTGGACACAAATTTCACTGCAAAAACTCAGGACATCCTGAGCACCCTCGCGTCCCTCTCACCCTCCCCTTTGCCCACCACCTGCCTTCTGTGGCCTCCCATCCTTCCTCTGCCTCTCTCCTCCTCCTCTCCTATTACACATGATGAGGTCACCAGAGTTGCCTCTAAACAGGTTTCCTCATGCGCCTTCAGAACTATTAAGGACATATTGGCACCCTTGCCCCTGCACTCGCCGATTTCTGCAACCACTCTTTTGCTACTGGATCTTTCCCCTCCTGCCTCAAGCACTCCCTTGTGCACCCCCTCCTGAAAACAACCTTTTGCAGACCCTTCTTGTCCAGCCAACTACTGTCCCATATCTAGCTGGTCTTCCCCCAATTGACCCAGCACAGTAAACTGGTTGGGTGCCTCCATGACCATCAATCTGGATTCCAAGCATTATGAGACACGGAAAATGCTCTTCTGAACACCCGTGAGGAACTGCTTGAATCTCTTGATTCCAACTCCCCAGCTGTTCGCATTCTACTTGAAATCTCCTCTGCATTTGATGGTATGATGTCCTTTCATTGCCTGATTTTACATCGCTAGGCTTTTAAATGTGCACATTCCATCAAAAGTGCTCATCTTTTTTTTTATGGGGGGCTGAGAAAGGGCAAATAAGGGTTTGGACGGGTGGGCAATAGTAAAAAATAAGTGTAGGTGGTGGTTTGGGGTGGACCCCCCGCCCCCCCAAAAAAAAAAAAAAAATGATGGGCCCATTCGATGGAATGTGCACGTTTAAAAGCCTGGCGATGTAAAAGCAGGCGATGAAATGACATGGAACCCATTTGATACGGTCAACCACTCCATCCTCATAAAACGACTCCACGATACCCTAGGTATCTTGGAGCGGGCAGTGGACTGGCTGACCTCTTTCCTCACGGACCATCTGTCCCAGGTTATTCTGGACTCTTTCTCCTTCCCACCTGCAGCGTCCCCCAGGGCTCCAACCTTTCTCCCTGGCTCTTGCGCCACTTGCACACCTAATTTCTACCTTCTCCCCAAACTTCCAGTGTTATGCAGATGACAAAACTCTTCTTCAAACTTCCCTCTGATCCTTTTCTTACGTCCTCCATCATTCCCGACTACCTATCAGCCATCCAGTCCTGGTGTACTTCCAATGATGTCTGTCTCAATGCCAGCAAGACTGAGATCCTTCCTATTGGAACTCCTGCTCCCTCTTTCTGGCCATAGTCTATGGGCTCTCCCCCTTCTCCTTCATCCGAAGCCAGAAACCTTGGAGTCATCTTCAACTCTTCTCTGTCCTTCATCCCTCCACCTTCTCAAAGGAATTCTTCCTTTCCTCACTTTCACCCAGAAGCTCAATGTCTCTAGAGCTCTGGTTCTCTCTAGGCTAGACTACTTCAATAGCCCTTTCCTTAATCTACCCTCCTATTCACTATGTCCACTCCAGCTGATCCAGAATAGGGCTGCAACACTTATCCTTGGCCTCAAGCCCAGGGACCTCATCTCTCCAGCCCTAAAAACTCTCCACTGACTCCCGGTCGCTGCAAGGATCGAATTCAAATCCCTCTATCACCCACAAGGCTGTCTGGAGTCCTCCAGATCTTTACATTCGTCTGGCGCCAACTCTGTGTGTTAAGCGCTTTGCTAAATAAAGAGATTCGCTTAACAGCAAGCTGGTGGCTGATCTTTCCTCAGCCGGCTCCCTCCTATGGAATAGCCTCCCCCTTCATCTTGAGACGATCACCTCAAAATCAGGAAGCTCATCAAGACTTTCCTTTTCACCTCCTCCTTCCCTTCTTCCCCACTCTGTTAAATCCCACAGTTGCTTAAATTGGTGACCAGGGTCCTTATGTGCACAATAAAATAAAAAAATAGATTGCCAGTGAAACAATTGTTGGCCAGAAAGTAAAAATAGGTCAATACAACATGTTTTTACCATTGCTTCCCCTCCTAGGGAAGAATCAGTAAGTGTGACTGGGACTGAAGGGAATTTAAGAGTGCATGGTTTGTCATTCTATTGTGAACCTCAATGACGCTTTAAGAGCAGGATGCAAGAAGTTCAAAGTAATTAGAGGGAAAGCAAAATTCACGTTGAATCCAATGTAAGTTTATTTATATTTCATTCAAATGTCACAATCGTTAAGGTAACCCAACACTTTGGAACAGAAAGGGATAAATGTCCAAAGGCCACCACGAGCCAGTTTTTTTTTTTAATTTAATTTTTTTTAGAACCAAGTTTGAGAAACAGAGTGCCCTTGGCCTTACGCACTTCCCGCTTGAACAGCGAACGCGTCCTTGGCATGTAAAAATAGGCACCCAAATAGGGTGAAGGACTTGTTTAAAGGACCTCACCGGAATTCCTGATGAATTAACGGAACATGAACAAGAACGAGAGAAAATTCATTTTTCTCCAAGTTAGTCATAGGTTGTATATATCAGACATAAAACACCAGATTAACGTCTCATCTCAGCTGACACGGTTCCTTCCTGCAATCCAGGAGTGTCCCAAGCCATTCTTTATCTCCTTTTGCTGGACAGAACTCGTCAGAGAGAAGGACAACTCACAATGTCGACAGAGATCAGGGTCAGCAGGCCTGTGCAGAAATCAGTTGTTTAGCTGTGGATATGCTACATACTAGCGATCATGCAAGAACGGAGGAGTGTACAGGGGATGCCGGGTGTGAACCAATTACAAGAGTGCCAGTGGTTTGAAATGATAAAGGAGTCTCCACCCCAGCCTGGAAGCAACTCAAGACTGTCTCATGGATTCCAAGTGGAACTGTAGTCTTCACTTCGTACACAAACAGAAGCAACTTCCTGAAATTGCAAACCATCATTCCAGGAGAAAAATGGAATGTGTGGGGAAGAAAGTTGTTAAGAGCACATCCCTGACCAAGCCACATATGCATCTTTGATGCCATCATAAGCCATTCCGATTTCCAAAGTGATGCAGGACATTGTGGACTAATGCCAGAGTGAAGGGTGAAAAGTTAGACCTTGTTGTAGTGAGGAGGGCATGCCGCGGGCTTCCACACCTGGCAGGACCACACTATTTGCATAAACCCAGGCTTCCTGATGTGTTCCATGAGCTGTAACATCGGAAGACGCTTCTGTGAACAAAGGCCTCAAGTAGGAAACCAAACTCAAAAACGTTTTAAAACAAACAGGTGAGCTTTAGAAATGTCCATCACCACCACGTGGCGAGAGTAAATCCAATAAATAGAATGCGAATAATTTAAAATAAATAAAAGCTAGCTCCCTTTGAAGTCTTCTCGCTCCAGCTATCTTTGTACATCAGACATCACTGGATAGAGGGTGCTAATAGACGCAGCCTGAATTTATTCCATTTTCTTAGCAGCAGCCACCTCCTCCTCCGGCACCAGCCCCACCCTGCTTGAGCGGAGCACTCTGAATCCGGATGTTAGATTTCTGAGAGTCGTTCTGTGTGGTTCCGGAGCCTACACGGTTCTTAATTTCTGATGCCATGGTGACAAAGGCCTGCTCTACATTATTGGCATTCTTGGCGCTGGTCTCCAGAAAAGGGATTTGGAGTGAGTCTGCATATTCCTGTGATGGAGAGAAAGAAGAATAGAAAGGATATTAGTAGTGTGCAATCCAAGCAAGGACCCAATAGTTGCTTACAACAGATACCTTTCAAAAGAAAATCATGATAGTGTACATATTAGGACCACTAGCCACCAACACATTTCCTAATTCCAAACTTCTCCCTCTTGCCATTGACATTTTACCTCCCCCTCCATACACTGGAATCCTTGTGTTAGAAAATTACATTCTCCAGCATGGGATTTTTGTCATGAGAGGATAAAGGCAGTGAATATGGAAAGGGAAATGTTCACAAGATCACACAGTGAATAGCTTTGAGTCAAACATGCACTCAGGAACCAAGACACATGTACACTAAAACCCATAATGTACAATTAGAGCGTGATAAGAATACAAATATATGAAAAGGGAAGTGGGGTACGCAAAGTTGGCAAGCTCCTTACCCACAATTGTTGTTATAGGTACGATCAGCGCTAAGTTCACATACAGGGCAAGCAACTACAGGATCTGTGAGCTAATACCCTTGATGGTATTGTATAGGTATTGTATAAGGTAACTTAAAGACAATACTCACGAGGACGGGAAATACCACCTGAAATGTCAGCTAAGCCCACAAACCTGGTTGATCGGACAGGGACCCAGAAAGGCTACATCAAAGGGAGGATAACTTAATAAATACGAATCCTGACAAAGGACAAGTAGGAATAGTGATTACAGAATAGTGAGGAAAACCGGCATTAACACAGGAGCTGGCTACAACAGCAAACCACACCTAATAATCAATAGGGAACAAAGGGAGAAGTGCAGGGGAAAACCTGGAACAGGAGCAGGGAAAAGGAAATTACAAGAGTAAAACCTCCCTACCCACAAAGGGAAAGAAAGGGAAAACAGGACTTAATACTGAATCTATAAACGAGGAGTGACTAATTTCACTGTAGAATAGGGCAAAGTCAAAGGAATAAAGAACACAGACAAACTGGGCTGCACAGAAAAAGGAAAGCACTGGGAAGTGCTGCCTGCAAAACAGAGGAAGACAGAAAGGGAATCCAGGAAGCAGACATTACTAATAAGCACACTAAATTCGAAATCAAGGGAAAAGGGAACAAGAAAATAGAAACTAGGAACTAGACAATAAGCTAGGAATCAGGAACAAGGGACCAGGAACAATGCATCAATGACCAGCGCTGGACTGAAGCAAACAGAGGCTTTTAAAGCTGGGTAACGAGCACACGCCTCAGGTGTGCTGCTTGCTGCACCTGCCAGACACGGATGCTGCTTATTGTCCACCCAAACTTGGACTGCAAGGATGGCGATGAAGCAGTGAGCCAGGCATTCTGGGAAGCATGGTCTTTTGTTTAAAGCAGCATACTGGCTGCCAAAAATCTGGAATGGATCTGGAATGGAAGTAACATGGAAAAGAAGGATTTAGCGCTCTCAATTCACCACAGCACTTTCGCATAAGGTTCGGAAGGCAAGTCGAGTAGGGAATAAACTCCAAATCAGGCCACCAAGGGGCAGGAGCAAAGGGAGCGAATCGTGACAATTTTATTGATGAATAGCATTCCAATACATGTGAATCAGTCTCTCGCTTTCACCATGTCCAAGCGTGAAACTAACAGTTGCAACAAAGTCTCATGCCTCGCCTTGGCGGTCTGTTTTGTGGCATTTAGGTTGACAGGGACTCAACTACACGATAATGCGCAGCCTGGGGATGGTATGGAGAGTATACCCAGGCCTCTCCCACCTCCCAAGCACTGGGAGGGCCCGGCCAGGGCCCATCGCAATGTCAGCACAACTCATAATGCTGTTGTGGAACATCCCTTTGCAGCAGTAAAAGAAAAGTCCATAGGCCCTTAAAGAGAGGACCCACAGTGCCCATCCATTGCAAACAATACCACTAAGCAGGTTGACAAACAAACGCCACAGCCCAAGACCCATTGCTTAGACAGACACCCTGCTTACTGACCCCATAGGTGACAGAGAGGAATAAGCAGTGATGGCCCGACCGAGGGACCCAGCGCCTGTGCTCTACAGTGCATGACAAAGGCGGAGCCATCATCATAATGGATACAGTGTTTTATGAAAACCAACTAAGAGTTACTTGATGATGAAAACGCCTACATCAAAATAGACATTGACCCCACTACAGAGGTTACAAGAATTATAAAAGATACATTGACAAAAGCGATGGAGCAAGATTGGATCGGCGAAAAAACAGAAGTTTTTGTTGAATACTCATCCAATTACTCATTTTATGGATTACCCAAAATTCATAGACACTAAAAAAAAAAGACCCCTGCACCCCATAGTGGCAGGTACGGAAAGTGTATTCAACCCACTAGCGATCTATGTGGACAAAGCTTTACAGTCCTTGGAACAAAATACATCTACTTACTTGTGGGACACCACAGACTTCTTGAACTCTATAAAAGAACTGACAGAAATTTGGGAGACAGACATGCTGGTATCATTTGAAGTATAGTCACTTTACACATCCATCCCCCCATCAAGATGGGCTAGAAGCTCTAGAATGGGCACTAGTGAGAAGTAACGATTGCAAAGCTAACAAAGTATTCATCTTTGAACTCAGCAAAATTATTCTAACTAACAATTTCTTCAGACACAAGGCGCAATTTTATCTTCAAGCCTCTGGAACTTCCATGGGGTCATCTATGTGGCCCCGGCTTATGCCAACTTTCATGTTTCACTTGGAGAGTTCACACATACTGACCACCGAAAGATGGAGCAACAATATAGTGACCTGGAAGAGGTACATTGGGACATTTCTGTTGTCTGGAGAGGGAACAGAAAGGAATTGGAAGAATTTCTGGTCTACATAAACTCAATTCACGAACAGATCACTTTTACAATGGAGGTGGGCATGCCTAAATTACATTTCCTAGATGTGCAGATGGAAATTGGAACCACAGAGATCATAACCAATATTTTTCATAAGATTACAGATGTAAACAACTCCTTAGATTACCAAAGTCACCACCCACGACATCTGATAAACAATTTACCATACAGTCAGTTCCTTCGCTTAAAGAATAATTTCGTCAGAAGAAATTCTGGAAGAAGAAAATTTTAAGATGTCAGAAAAATACCTGGAGAGAGGATATTCAAGAGACACTGTAGAGTTGGCAAAATCCAAAACTCAGATCTCCAAAAGGGCGGATTTAGTATCACCAAGAACACAACCAAAAGAAATTCAATTTTTGTACGCTTTAAGGTACTCGGGGCAGAGTCATCATGTGACAAAGCTTATTAAAAAGAATTTGTGACTCATACAGTTGGATCCACAACTACAACAGTTGTTCCCCAAACCTCCCATTATTGCTTATAAAAGGGACTGCAATTTAAAATCAACTGGTAAAAGCGGAAAGACCACCTAAGGACACCCAATGTACATTGAGGACAAAGAAAACTGGCACTTACCCGTGTTTAAACTACTGTAACTGCAACAATAATGAAAGGAGGGTATGTCAGACATCCACCTGCAATTTAAAATCCATCATCTATGGACTCAGCTGCCCATGCGGCATCTACTACGTAGGCCAAACCATAAGAAAAGGCAAAGATAGCTGGAACGCGCATAAGAGCAATATAAGAACTCATAATCCCCAGTAGCTAGGCATTTTAATGAGAAAAGACACACAGTAGCACAGTTGAAAGTGGTCATTCTGGAGGTAATGAAAAGAGCACACAGAGGTGGGAACCATGCAAGAAGAACGGACCAGAGAAATCTTCTGGATTGAAACATTGAACAGCATGACCCCTGATGGGATGAACGGGGAGTTCAAACATTTGAAAAATCGCCACTAACCCAACATGGACAACGTTGGACCACCCCTAAGATACACATCCCATATAGGATGGACCTTGAGTATGGGACAAGAGAAAGAACAAACTTTAGGGCACTTGTAAGCAATGTTCCCTCTAATTATTTTTCCCTATGTGCGGAACCGGTTGGCTGTTGTGCGCACATTATTTTCCATGTGCGAAACTGACTAATGAGGAAAGACACTTTATGAGCTACCGTCGCAGAACAGAGTTTCGAAAGGAATTCCTCTTCCCAGCCACTGCAATTCTTAAAAAAATCTTACAACACTTTTTCCAAACACATAAACTAAAATCAAATATATCATATGTGATTATACAGAAAACTCATCAACCAGTCCAAGTCTTCAATATCTGCCACAGTACCTTGCAAACATACTTCTGTGCGGAGAAAAATGTCTATGTTTTATGCCACCGGAAAATCACTTATTTGTATTACAAAACACAAATATCTCTTGTCATAACTGATGTGGCTGTCAAGAAACTCAGAATACATTTGTCGATGGATTAATGGCAGTTAAAAGCACCAGGAGAACGTGCTTCTAATAATTTGTGTAAGGATGATAATTGTATCAGAATAACTTCACCTTAGAAAATGATGATCCAAAATTCCTGTGCCTCTGCTTACTAATCCACATTACGCTCTCCTGTAGATAGTGATAACACCATCCTTAGAGGTAAGACATATGCACCATGCATTTTTACTCCCTAAAAAGCAAAATGTGCCTAACAAAAAAGAGAAACAATGAACATATCATTGCTTCAACCCACAAAGCTCCACTGATATGTTTTCGAATTAGTGAACAGTAGAGCAGTGGCATAGGAAGGAAGGAACTCTAATAATATTAATGCCCAATCTCAAGAGGAATTTTATGGGGAAAGAACATCTTTTTAATAAGCATAAAGTATCCCTATTGGCAAAACTAATAACTTTTTTACTCCCATAAAAATCATTTGACTCCAAGTAGGGAGCAAAGCTGATTAGAGTCCTGCTTGTAACCCTGACATAGGGAGTGAAATGACAAGGCACATGATAAAGTGTATAGTTTTTCCCACCCTTCCGCACCATAAGCCTAGATAAAATTAAACAAGAGCCTTTCTGAGGTTTATTCTGGAGCCATGTTGAAGAAAATCACATATATATGCTTTTTTAAGGTAATTGCATCAATTCATCAGAGATACAACCGATTTAGTGCCTTCTTCTGTAACTATGGATCCCTCATCTGTAATTCTTTTTGATCAGTTAGATAAGATGCAGGGATATGCTAGAAACTGCAAAAACAGACCGAATGGCTATATTGAAAAGCCCACAGCAGTTGAGCATAGAAAGAAAAAGAAGGCGCTGTTGTCTAGATTGGTACTAGAATTCCCTATCCTTTAGCAAACATGCAGCACATTTCCTTCAGTGTATTGCTGAAACGTCTGACTTGGTCATTGGAATTTGCCGCTTTGTTCATCCCCCGCAAGGAGTGAGGCATCCACTCATACCCTTCCCCGGCCCCTGTGCTTGCCTCCAATACTAGTTGATAGACCAGTTGGTCCGATAGCACAGTGAGTAGAGCTCTCGCTTTGCCATCTGTGCAGAGCCTGCTGATGCAGGTTTGAATCCTGGCAGTGCCAGACTCAGCCTTTCATCCTTCTGAGGTCAATAAATGAGCACCACACACCATGGGTAATAATAAGCAGCGCTCCGATGCCTGAGAGTTCGTAGTGCTATATAAATGCAAAATTATTATTATTATAGAGAACTGTAAAAAGTAAAGGATTGTAGCAGTAAACACTCACTAGGATATTGACAGACCCACCATACTTTGCAAGCAAGGCATATTTAAATGACAACATATGATGTGAATTTTAACAATATCATGACTCTGCATGTACACAATTCTTTTGCAGCGCATACAAGATTATTTGCAACATACCCCAGCCCACCCTTATATCATTGTGTAGGATTACAGAAGGGCTCAGTTGAAACTATTTTTGTATAGAAGCAAGTTAGCATATAATGTGTTACGGTTATGCCCAAAGAACTATGAACACCTGGAAATGAAGCAGATTTTTTTAAAAGCATTCTTCCGTCTGAATATCCGGTGCACTGATAATATGGTCGAGTAATCCCAGGCATAGTCCATACCCATTATCCCTTGTAGGGTAAGTAAAGGATATTGCAATGTCGCTCTCTACTTATAGGGTAATGGTAGTAATGCGGAAGTAGGAGACAGTGAGCAACACATTTGTCTTTTGAAAATCTTTATAGGGCAAAATAATATTTGAGTTTTATAATGCGTTAACTTACAAGGGGACCACTTCAAAGCAGTTGCGTGACAGATGTACAAAGAAGAGGAAGTATGAGATTTGGTTACACATCCAAGTAGCCTGCTTACTTACAGCCAGTATCCGATATTTGAGCTGGTAGTTCAATTATGTAGTGGGGGTGATGCTTTTCATAAGGCACAATGACTACCAGACATTCTGGCACGTGAACGTTATTCATGTTACAACAAATATAAAACAAGTGGAGATAGGTTTGCGTCTGCTAACCATTCGCAGAGCCAAGAGAGGAAGAGTCAAGGTTGTCCAGTAGTATCTTAATGTACTCTGGGGCAGAAGTTAGAGTCATAAGGGTGTGGTAGAGTCAGGTTTAGGAGTCATAGGTGGGGAGGGAAAATCTTCGGTTAATGTGTGCAGGCATATCTTGGTTAGATTCTTCTATTCGTGGAGCCAGTTTTCATATTAGTTTGTAACCTCTTGTGTGGTATTTTGCTGTTAGGGATTGTAGGTGCCATAGTAGAGTAATTCAAATTAGCAGAATATGAAAACTAGTTGCTTATTTTAAGAGAAAGAAACTGTCAGGTAATTGCTGTAGCTTGTGCCTTATTAAATCTTTTTGTATAGGTGATAATTGTCTGTGTGCGCTGCTAAAAATCTTCTGAGCGGCACCCAGAAGGAAGCTGGGCAAGCGCACATGCGCACAGCTTAGAGGGAACATTGCTTGTAAGTAACCATTCATGGGATACGGACACCAAAACCCCAGGTAATAATAAACAGTATTTCAGACAAAGGGGTACATCATGGGATGTTGGTGAAGAGTTAAAACTTAATAAGCGAGTGTTGGTAGGCGTAGAGAAATATCACTACAATATTAAAATGATGATTGCTAAGAAATTTAATTGCACCTACAACATGTTAGAAACTTGATTGTGAGCATATTTAAATAAATCACCTGGATGAGCTAAGATCACCCAAAATAGACTAATCAACACCCATTACAGAGATAGTGGACTTATGTCAAATTACAAAGTTCATATTGAAGATAGGGAACAGTTTAACCAATGGTCTAGTACTAGTTACCCGTAAATGAACATCAGTAGTAATTAGGACCTCTGCTATTAGTGAGGCCTTTACAGATTATATACAAAATTGTATATACATAATAAATATAACCTTTTGGCCTTCTATCATGAGGGGAAGAATGCAACTGAGAACATAAAGGGATACACATTTTTTTTAACTCCGGTACCTGTATTCATCAGTTTTTACATCAATGACCTTTCTGTAAACGTATGACATCACGCGATTGCGTGATGACATCAGTAAATATAAAGAGGCCATCTTGGTTCTTACTCTTTCAACTCTACGTCACGAACACGAGTTGGACGATTCGCTTTAGGCTCTACACTCAGGTAAATTAACTTAAAATATGACCATAGAGCATAAGGATTTGGCACAATATATGCTAGACTAATGGGGCATTATAATTTCAATTGCAGACCAAGTCGGCACTTAAGAACTACACGTGCCGACGCTCTACTCCTGAAATAACACCCTATATAGTCATAATTATTTCCCTTCCTCATTAGAATCTTAAACACGGAAGAAGTGATGAGAACAAGGCTTTTTGTACCCTAGAGGGTGTCCAACAGCTGATGAGCTTTTGCTCTTCGAAGATTTGACGCAACCTTTGCGCTTCAGTACAGGTATACTCCCCATTTTTTCATACATACTGCGTGAGTATTTATTAGGTTTTAGAACTCTTGGTTGGTACACAGGTATTTATTTTTTTAACCCCCACCGCCTATACATCGCTCCAGAATGATTATTGGTAATAATAGTACGGATATTACAAGTTAAGGAGGATATTAATCTTTGAATCGTATGAACACAACGGAGATCTATATAAAGCATATCATCCAGGTGATTTGTCTAGAACATGACATATCGATACTAAATGGACATTAAATCAATGAATTAGAGCCAACCCACATACTCATTTATATTTTCTGTATATTTGCTGTATAATTTCTTTTAGGTTCTATCAAGTATTAAGATTTATAACAAGTTTGAGAGCTCCTGGTGAAGGGATTACACCCCCGAAACGCATTGAGCAAACTAGGATAAGAGAAACATCAAGAATTTCTCTCAATGACTAAATGTGAAATTATCCCAACTTTTGATACGGTTTCTTTTGTACGTTTGATGATAGAAAAATGTCTATGCATCTATTGATTTGAAATGCAACATAGATAAGTTTGTAAAGGTGGAATGACTGATGTGTATTGAGATATTTTTGTTTCTAAATTGAATATATGAAGAAATATTATTCAGAACTGTATGTTTTACTCCAGAAAAACAGTAAAATCTTAATTTTTTTACAATTGAATGTATAGATCTATACTTTTTTTTTGTTTATTAAATTCGGCCAAAATCATAATTTCAAGCTTCTTCCTTTTGGCATACGTTTGGCTGCCGGTAAACCCAAAGGTTTTAGCAGTGGTAGCCGCAGATTTGCAAAGACATGGAATACCGGTTGACCCATGTATAAATGACTGATAGCCCACAGCAAGGTTTAACAAGCATTGATAAAGCCAATATTTTGGGCGTTTACTGGTGTTCTTTGCATTTTGCATTTTAGGCACCAGGGTGCAAGGAAAAGTGCAGAGTTTCAGACGGAGGATGCGATAAGGGGTGCAGGTGTGTGAGAATGAGCAGGCGAATAGTGCAATAGAGGAAGCCATTGATAGTGGATGCCACCGATTATGCGCAAGAGGAAATATGAGCGCGAAAGGGTGAGAGTGAGAGGGTTAGAAATAAAGTGAGTGTGTGAGGAAGGATGAGAAGATAGAGGGGGTTGGAATAGAGGGATAGGGTGGGTGGGGGAACAGGGGGAAGGGTGGATGGGGCTATAGAGGTGTTAGGGTGTGTGGATGGGGTTAAAAGAGTGGGGAGGGGGTTTTGTAGAGAGGGGGTAGGGTGGGTGTACGGGGTAGAGAGGGGATAGGGTGGGTGAATGGGGTAGAGAGGGGGTAGGGTGGGCAGGTGGTGTAGTGAGAGTGGAACTAGGGTGGGTGGTGGTGGTAGAGAGTCGGGGTAGAGTGGGCAGTGTTTGAGAATGGGGTAGGGTGGGTGTCAGCGAGAGTTGGGGTAGGGTGGGAAAATATAGAGGGTGTAGGTTGGGGGCTTGGAGGTAGAGAGAGTTGGGGGTGGGGTTAGAGAGCATGGGTTGGGGTGGATGGGGGTAGCAAGAGTGGGGTGGATGGGGTAGAAAGAGACGTAGGGTGGTGGGGTAGTGTTAGAATGGGGTAGGGTGGGAAGGTGGGGGTAGTGAGTGGAATTTGGGTGGGTGTAGAGAGTGGGTAGGCTGGGTGGGGTAAAGCAAGTGGGGTAGTGGGTAAATAGAAAGGGCATAGGAGCATGGTGGTAGAGAGTTGTGGTGGGTGGGGATAGGAGAGTGGGTTTGGGTGGAGGTAAAGAGGGTGAGGCCAGGTTGGGTGTGGGTACAAGGTATGGTATGGGTAGAGAGAATAGAGGTAGGGTGGGGATAGAGAGAATGGGGTTGTGTAGATGGGTTAGAGGGTAGGGGGTTGGGCTAGAGAGGGTGTAGGGCAGGTGGGTGGATAGTAGTAAAGTAGGGGTAGGGTGAATTGGTAGGGGTAGAGAGAGTGGAGCGAGGGTGGATGGTGGCAGAGAGTGGAAGGGGTGGGTGGGGATTTTGAGAGAGTGGAGCATGGAGGTAGAGAGTGGACATGGTGGGTTAGAGAGTGTGGACGGGTGGGGATAGGGGCTGGGTGGGAGGGAGTACAGTGAGTGGAGGCGGTGGGGATAGGGGCTGGGTGGGAGGAAGTACAGTGAGAGTGGAGGGGTTTGGCGGAGATAGAGAGATTGGAGGGTGTTGATGGATTTAGAAAGAGCGTGGGTGGTTGTCAGTTGGTTGGGGGCAGAAAACACGAAGAACAGAGCAAACTCGGGAGGACTCTCAAAAGTAGCTAAAAATAGCCCAAACAAAACCCGACCAGCACATGTAATGGGGGTGGGGTGGGTGGCGGATGAAAGTCGGGGTAGGGTGGGTGGGGGCAGAGAGAGTGGGGGAGGGTGGGTGTTGCTAGAGAGTTGGGGCAGGGTGGGTGTGGAAATATAGAGGGTGTAGGTTGTGGGTGTGGGGGTAGAGAGAGTTGGGGACGGTGGGTTGGGGTAGTAAGAGGGGTAGGGTAGATTGCTCAGGTAGAGGGGGTAGGGTGGGTGGGTTGGTGGTAGAGCGAGTGTGGGGGTATTGAGTGGAACTAGGATGGGTGGGTAGAGGGGGTAGGCTGGGTGGAGGGAGAGAGTGGTGGTAGTGTGGGTGAATAGAAATAGTAGGTTGGAGGCATGGGGGTTGAGAGAGTTGAGGTGGGTGGAGATAGAGTGGGTTTGGGTGGGAGTATAGAGGGGGTAGTGAGGATCGGGCTAGGGTAGGTGTGGGTAGGGAGTATGGTACATGTAGAGAGACTACAGGTAGGGGGGATATAGAGAATGGGGATGGGTAGATGGGTTAAAGAGTAGGGGTAGGGTGGTGGGGTGGAGAGTGCAAGATGGGTGGGTAGCAGTAGAAAGTGCGGGTGGGTTGGTTGGGGTGGGTGGTGGTAGAGTGTGGAGGGGTGGGTGGTAGGTGGTAGAGTGGAGGGTGGGGGTAGCGAGTGGAGGGGGTGGTGTAGAGAGAGTGGACAGGGTGGGTGGGACTTAAGGGGTGGGATGTAGTGGAGGGGGTGGGTGGGGATAGAGAGACTGGAGGGGGTTGGTGAAGAATGAAGCAACCTCGGGAGGAATGTCAAAAGTAGCTCAAAATAGCCCAAACAAAACCCAACCAGCACATGTAATGGGGGTGGGGTGGGTGGCAGTAGAGAGTAGGGGTGGAGGTAGAAAGAGTATGTGTGTTAGAGAGGCAGCCTCATGAGGAACAAAAATAGACCTGCCTTCAAAAGTAGCCATAAATAGACCAATTGTACGGAAAGTAGCCCAGAATCACACTTTGCAAATCACTGCACGGCTGGGAAACTGAAAACCCGGCATCCTACTTGCGTCTTACAAAGCTGCTGTTTGGAGCAAACATGGTTAGGGAACTCATTGGATAGTACGGCAGAGAGTTTGGAAAAAGAAACTTTAGCGAGTTGGCATTTTTATGCCAACAAGTTATTCTTACAACCCCCTTCTTTCGCTCTCTTCTGTAACAATGGTGTAATCAATTTTGTGGCACAAGTGCAGAACCAAAAATGCACAAGCAATGACTTCTCTACTTCATTCATTGGGCTTCTCTTTAAGGAAAACAAAATTAGGCTTACAAACAATACAAGCAAAGCTGTTTCTCTGAGCACAACTATACACAGAAGGCACTAGCCTCCCCTTCTCAACCAAAAGTGCAAGCATTCCAAGTGCAGGTTGCCCTTTATCAAGTGGGATAGTCTCACGCAATGCTACGCATAAGGCCTTTTCAGAAATGGGTCAAAACACAATGGTCTTAAGCAAAGGGTCAAAGGGGCTCTGAAATAGTGTAATACACACATGTTAACGGGTTGACCTTTTGCAAGTCTGCCTATGCCGCCAACTATTACAACAAATGAACAGGTTACTTACCAAGTGGTAACGTTCTTTCGACTGGATGTTCCTCCAACGTATTCCACATCTTTGACATGTAATGTCCACAGCTGTGTACTTCGAAAACTTTTTCGGTAGAGGGCATCCTGCGTCGATGACGTCGGGTCGATGTCCCTCAAAGGCCTCCGTCGAGGGCGACGTCACTGGATGTTATAAATAGGATGCGTGGCGCCCATAGCCTCAGTATGTTTTTTCCTCCATAACGTGTGACATGCACATATCCAATGCCTGCTTGACTGCACATATTCTTAAGGGAATGTAAGCTGCAATAGCATAGGACATTCTCCAGAGGGGCAGGCTGGGAGGGCGATGTGGAATACGTTGGAGGAACATCCAGTCGAAAGAATGTTACCAGTTGGTAAGTAACTTGTTCTTCGAATGGATTGTGTCCTCCAAAGTATTCCATATCTCCCATAGCAGTACCAGAAAATGGAGGAGGGAAAAAAACGTAGAGTACCCAATCAGATTGCAGAATAAAAAAACGCCTTACCATAGGCCATATCCTGACCGTGGAGCATATCCAGGGAGTAATGTTTGACAAAGGTGTGGATATAAGTCCATGTGGCTGCATCACAAATATTCCTTATAGGCACTCCCCCCCCCACCCCCTCTGCAGGGCTGTGGAAGTAGCCACGCCCCTAGTGGAATGAGCATGCAACCCTTCAGGAGGGTCCTTGCCCGCCAACCAGTACCATTCAGTAATGGTGAGGATAATCCACCTGGACAAGGTCTGTTTGGTAACAGCCTGGCCCAATCGGTGTCCAGCATACCCCACAAAGAGTTGATCGTCCACTGGGACTCTGGACATCCTAGAAATATAAAAGCTCAGAGCTCCTAGGGTCCAACCTATGGAGTCGCTCCTCTTCCTTACCAGGATGAGGAGGAGGAGGAGGCTAGAAAGACGGAAGAACCGCTTTCTGGCGTAAATGAAATTCAGATACTACCTTAGGTAGAAAGGAAGGACGTACCCTCAGTATAACCCTATCCTTGTGGAACACAGTAAAGGGTGGCTTAGATGAAAGTGCTTGCAATTCACTCACTCTGCGAGCGGAAGTAACCGCAACCAAGAACACAGTCTTGAAAGACAGTCTCAAAGGACAAGAGTGCTAAGGTTCAAATGGAGCACCCATCAGGAATTTCAAGACCAAATTCAGATCCCCAAACCGGCACCTGGAACAGGGACGGCGGGAACACATTGTGAGCCCTTTAAGAAATTGGGAAATCAAAGGAATCTTAAAATAAGAACATTCTTCAAACGAGCGCTTGAAGATAGACAACGCCGCCAGGTAACCTTTAACGGTACCTACTTGAAGGCCCCTGTGGGCCAAAGAAAGCAAGAAAGATAGAACCATGGGAATGGAACACTGAAAAGGATCAACATGTTGTCCTCTGCACCAGTCGCAAAACTTACGCCAACGGCACAGTGATTTTGTTGCTGGCCGTCTGGCCAAAAGCAACACCTCCATCATGTCATCCGGGAGGTCCCAATCCTTATACCTCAACCTTTCAGATACCAAGCATGAAGGTTAAGAGTCTTGACCTCTGGATGGAGGACGACCCCCCCAACCCCACCCCCCCTGCGCGAGAGCAGATCATCTCGGTAGGTAAGATGGCGTGGAGGGCAGATGGACATTTCTAGAAGGTCCGGTACCACGCTCTCCTGGCCCAATCCGGAGCAATGAGGATCATGTGGGATCCGAAACCTCTGCAGCCTCCTTAACACTTGAGGAATGACGGGGACTGGAGGAAACACGTACAGAAGTGGGAATGACCAATCCACGATGAAGGCGTCTCCTAACGCTCCTCTCGAAGGAAATTTCCCTTGAGCAGAATCTCTTGCACTTCCGGTTTGCACTGGTCGCAAAGAGATCCACTTGTCGGGTTCCCCAAAGGGCGAAGATCTCCAGAGGGACTTCCTGAGCCAACTCCCACTCGTGAGAGACACTGCTCAGAGCATCCGCATTCTCCTCTACGGCCAGATTAGCTGCCGAGAGTGATATTCCCTGCTGAATTGCCCAGAACCAGAGCTGGATTGCCCAGAACCAGAGCTGCATCGCCTCTCTGAACAAAGGGAGCGATCCGACCCCTGCCCCCTTTTTTTTGTTGAGGTAATGCACAGCCACTGTATTGTCCATCATGATCAGGACACACTTCCCTCGCACCGATGGCAGAAAAGTCTTCAGGGCAAGCCTAATGGCCATCAGCTCTAACAGGTTGATGTGGAGTTTGGACTCGACAGAGACCAACGACTGCTGGTGGTCAAATCTTTGGCATAAGCCCACCTCCTGTGAAGGAAGCGTCCGTAACGA
Organism: Ambystoma mexicanum; assembly: GCF_040938575.1. Classification (NCBI taxonomy): domain Eukaryota; kingdom Metazoa; phylum Chordata; class Amphibia; order Caudata; family Ambystomatidae; genus Ambystoma; species Ambystoma mexicanum. The sequence goes on along the minus strand of NC_090923.1, from coordinate 711,377,100 downwards.
CTGTTACCTCCGGCCACAGTTGCCAAAACGGCTCCCCCTTCATCAGGTTCCCCTCGTTGGCCCACCACAGCAGATCCTGTGAGACCGAGAGTGGAATCTGAAATGGGATCAGACATCTTGCCTGAGAATTGTGACCACTGCATCTTGAGGACCCATTGCAGGGATCTCATCCTCAGTCTGGCCTCTGGCACCAGAAAAATGCAGGATGTCATGAGGCCAAGCAACCTTAAGAATTCGAAAGCTGGAAGACTCTGGGCATGTTGAAACTTGTCCACCATCTGCACAATGTGATGAGCCCTCACCATGGGAGGCGAGCACTTCCCCAAGGATGTGTCCAACACAGCCCCAATCTACTGGAGCTGTTGGGAAGGTGTCAGATGCAACTTCTTGAAATTGAGGGAGAAGCCCAGCTTGAGGAGGGAGCGGCAGGCGAGACTGAGATGATCCATTGCTTGCTCGGGAGAACACGCATAGATCAACCAGTCATCCAGGTAGGGGCAGACGTGAATCCCCCCTCGCCTGTGATACGCTGCCACCACCACCATTAGATTGGTGAAGACCCTCGGTCGTATGGCAATTCCGAATGGCAGGACCCAAAACTGAAAGTGCAAGTCGCCAGCCGCAAACCTCAGGTACTTTCTGTGCTTTGGATGAATCGGCACATGAAAGTAAGCAACCTGTAGGTCCAGACACACCAACCAATCCTGAAGTTGAAGGGCCTGGAGGACTTGAGAAAGTGACCATCTTGAACTTATCCTTCCTGAGAAGTTTGTTCAACCAACGCAAGTCCAAGATGGGTCTCAATCTCTTTCTTGTAATCATAAAATATGGGGAATATCATCCCTTGATCCTCTCTGCTACAGGCACCAGTTCTATAGCGCCTTTCTCCAGCAGGGTCAAGACTTCCTGCACAAGGAGCAGATCTGGAAGCTTCAAAGAGTCGGTGGATTGTCGTGAGGCCGCTTTAAGAAGGGAAGGCAGTAACCATGGGCTATTGTTTCCAGCACGCCATTCTTCGAGATGCTGAGATAGTCTGCCCTCAACCGGTGAACAATAGGACATGGGCTCATGCTTGTTGTGGAGCGGCTGCGGCAGCGCCTGAAGGCAAAGAGGCAGCTGTCTGAGCGGCTTTGGCAACCCTATTTCCACGACCACCACGGGTACTTTTACGCTGACCCCTTTGACTGGCGGCTTCTCTTGTTCTACCAAAGGAGGAGTAGTAACGAAAAGAACCTTCCCTCCACTGCTGTCCCCTAGGACGAAAAGGCGGAGGTTGACGCACAGCTGCGCTCAAAGATTTTGCCGCAGCTTTTGAGGTCTGCAACTTCTCGTCAGCCTTTCTGCCAAACAAATGCACGCCATCAAAGGGCATGTTCAAACGACGGGCTTGCACATCCGGAGAAAAACCAGACTTCTGCAACCACGCAAATCTGCATATAACAGTGCTCACAGCCATGGATCGGCTAACACTGTCGGCCGCGTCCAAACCCAACTGAAGGGATTCACACATGGCATCCTTGCCATCCTGCACAAGAGCAAGGAACCCATCCCTTTCTTCCCCTTCGGGAATATGCTTATCCGCTAGAGAAACAATTCCACAGAGTGTGTGAATATCCTGCTAAGGCACAAGTGGAGTTGGCCGACTTCAACGCCATACTCCCCGCAGAAAACACCTTGCGTGCCCAATCGTCAAAGCGTTTGTCATCCCTATCAGGAGGGATGGTAGGGTACACCACCAAACTCTCGGGAGTGGGGTGAGATCAAAGGTAGCTGGGGTCGCTACCGGAAGGGCGGTATTTTTTACTTAACGACTTGTTAACTAACAGAAGAGATTCCGGGAACTGCCAAGCAACCGCCACCCTCTTCTGAAACGTCAAATGAAAAGGATGGACCTTGATCCAAAATATCCGCTGAACAAAAGCTTCAGGAGGACTGGACCAGCCAAGATACTCAGTGACTCTAGCCATCATTCTCCTGTAGGACGACTCAGCATGAGCCCCAGGCTCAGGCCTGCCAAATGCCACCTTAGGAGAACTGTCCAAGCCACTGGCATCATGAAGAGATTGCCTCAACTCTTCCAATTGACATTCCCCAGAAAAGACAGGAGCCACATCATGCTCAACAGGGTCAAAATCGAAATCTGACCTCTCCTCCTCCATAGGGAGATAAAAGTCCTGCCTCGGGACAAAAGAGGGTCTGGAGTCCTTAACAGGAATCACAGTAGTCTTCTTTGGAGGATCCACAGTATCAGGGACCGTCATCAGTACATTTTGGCCAAAAGGCCCCGAAGGCATCGAGGGCGGGGGAGGCTTCGGCGTCGAGAGTACCGACGGCCACGGTGGCGATAACGGCGCTGAGGGCTGGTGCGAAGGCAAAGCTTAGACGTCCGTATCCGATGGACACTTAGCCGGCGGAGTCGACGCCAACCTCGAGCCCTTACCAGGTTTCTGCGTCTCGCTGGGGACAAGGACCGAGACCTGGAAGCACGTCTCTTGCGACCATCCTGAGCCTTGGCCGAACGGGACCTTGAAGGTTTCCATTGAGTTGCGCCGAGAACCTGAGCCCAAAGGCGTATGAGCCACGGATCGAGTCCATTCCTTGGCAGACAGAACTGAGCCCTGGGACTGGAAAACTCCAGCATCTGCTCCCTGAAGGCAGCCCATTCCTCCAGAGTCGAGGACTTAGTTGGACATGCCACTTTCCTTGCGGCTCCATCCTCGGAGGAGGACGGGGAAGGCGACCGGTGACAGTGCTTCCTGGAATGCCGAGACGAGGAAGACGAATGGCGGGAACCACTCAGGGACCGAGATCCCCCGGACTCCTTCCCTTGCGGAGAGACGCCCCTCAAATCGTCGGTGGACATCCCCTTACAAGTTTTACGGGACTTACTGGGTTTAGAACCCCTACCTACTTGGAGCTTCCCCTTACGCTCCTGCAAGGCCTTAGCAGTCAGCGACTGGCATTTGGAACAGTCATCAGTGTCATGACTCTCACCCAGGCACCACAAACAAATGCGATGAGGGTCGGTAATTGACTTCTTAGACTTGCAGTCCCGGCAAGTCTTGAAGCGAGACCGCAAAGTCGAAGGAGTCGAAGAAGACGACATATTCACGAGGAATACACGAGGATGCACTGAGTCTCCGAAGCACACGTTTGTGGAAATAACGGAACTAAGGCTATGGGCGCCATGCGTCCTATTTTTAACATCCGGTGACGTCGCCCTCGACAGAGGCCTTTGAGGGACATCGACGCAGGACGCCCTCTGTAGAAAAAGTTTCCGAAGTACACAGCTGTGGACATTACATGTCAAAGATGTGGAATACGTTGGAGGACACAATACATTTGAAACCTCGTTACAGGGTGGGGAACACATCTTCACCATACGTCCATTCGAACTTTGACAAACAGAGAGGTGCAATTGCACAGCAACATCTTAGAACTAAAGGCAATAGAAACATCTTTATTCTTCTTCCAGATTCAGATTCGACACAAGAGCGTCTTCCTAAGGACGGACAACACAACAGCAATGTTTATATATACATCCAAGGGAGAACACATTCCTTACTACTTTCCAAAATAGCACAGCAGATTTAAAATGATTTGAAGGTTCCGGGAATAGACAATTACCTGGCATACACCCTAAGCAGAATTATGCTACCGAAACACAAGTGAAAGCTCAACATAAAAGCACTCAAACCAAATGTAGCAAAATGGGGAACTCATATACACATCAATTTGCAACAAATGCAAACAAAAAAATTCCCCAACTTCACCTCGAGGTACCCAGAAGAGATATCCTTGGACAATGCCCTATGGGAACTTTAGTCAGCAATATTAGCACACAATCTCTCTAACCCACAGACTCCCCTAATACACCCAATAGTACAAAAACAAAACAGGACCATGACCCTCCTATTCATTGCACCAATGTGGGCAAGACCAGTGTGGTATTAGCATCTACCACATATGGCGGTTCACCCTCCATTCAAACACCAAATGCATGCATTGCTACCAGAGCAGCATCCACAAATTACTTATCCAAACCCGCAAGCAAACTAAACGTAGCAGCTCGTCTCCTGAGATCATAACCTTCTCATGCATTTTTGGGGTAGGTTTAGGTGACAAATTCTAAGGGAGGCACGAAAGCCCAACACCCACATATGCTATTACAACAAGTGGAAAAGATTGGTCATCTGGTTCGGAAAACATCAGATCAACCCTGTACTATGTACACATAGAGAAGTGGTAATTTAACAAACATTTCTAATTGATTCAGGGCTGGTATTCATTTTGCTGAAGGTACACTTGGCAGCCCTAATAGCTTACAGTATATCACAATAAAAAGTCTCATTGGGGTGGTACTACTCATCAAGGCCTTCATGGAAGGAGTTAAACACATACACCACCACCCATGCAACCTGCGTCTAGCTGAGATTTAAACAGTGCTACACAGGCTAATGCTGCCACCATTTGAATCTATTCCCAAGAGTACATTAAAACATCTTACATACAAGGATGCGTGTTAGAGACTATTTCTTCAATTAAAATGTTTTGTGGGTTATCGGTAGAGGAATCTTTTGTAATTCAACACAAGCATAATATAGTATTTATAACACATCCTTTGTTTTTGCCTACGTTACTTACATTTCATGTCAACCAGTTTATTGAACTGTCTAGAGCTGAACACATTTTACACTGATTGGATTTAAAATGGGCAGAACAAAGCAGAGTCCTCTGTTTTTTGGGTCTTTTGCACGGGACAAGAAGGCTGCCTGGTCACAAAATAGAACTTGCTGAGTGGATTGTATGAGTCATTCAAGCAAGAGTGTTTTGCTTTAGCACACAAACCATAATAGCAACCGCAAGTGCAAATTCTACAAGAGGAAAAAGGTGCTATATTCACTTTTCTATTCAATGTTCAGCTAGACAGTATTTGCAAGGTAGCAAATTTGAGTTACTTAAATAAGGACAGACACACAAGTTGAACAAGCAGCATTCAGAAATCAGTTTTCTGATATGCCTTCGCCAGGCCCACCACCTCGCACACAAACTGCCATCAAGTTTATGCAAAACATGAGACTCTAAACAGATTCACATGCCCTGGAAGACAAACGCTAATTAACCAGTAACAGTCTTTCTGGTGCTTGTATCAGTTTTGAGTCACATGCACCCACCTACATCCCTGTGTAGGCATAACACAAAACAATTCTAAAAATTACATAGCCAGCTCTCAATCCAGTGAACATTTGGGAAAATAATGAATATGAGGCCCTAGGCACCAAGGGTCATTGTTGCTACCAGTACCTGAAGGACTGGAATGACCCGGTTGACGTCTACTTTTACTTTCAAGGAAAATCAACTGGTAATATTCCAGATCAACCACTAGATTTCAGAATATACAAAGCAAGTGACGCCACAGAGATACAAGTACCAGTAACAATATTACTGAGTAAGTAGCCTTTATGATATGTACATGATTGTGTGTGTAGCACGTAGTTCCCTTAACTATTAATTGCATGTGTTGTCCTAATAAATAGTATTTGTATACTTCTGTGTGGCATACTAATACTTGACAATCTTTATTTTCGGTTAACTGGACCTCTATACCTCAAGTCTCAACATGAAGATGGCCACCAGGTAAGTGACGCTGTTCGAGTGCTCCTGAGAAAAAGGTAAGAAATCCACTTAAATTCATGTGAAAATGTGGTCATCCAGCAGTACATGCACAGTTTCGTGTGGGGATCCGTCTGGATATTTTTGGCATATTGCAGATTTTATATGCACAAGCAAGTGGTTAATGTGATTGTTTGAAACTTGGGGTTTTTGTTTTTGTCTCATATGGCACCAAGTACTGAAAGCACACAAAGGCTTCACTACCTGCTAGCTATTTCACACACACTGGATAATTGTTCTAGTCAAGACCTACAAGCCCTTGCAGCTATGAGCCGTGACAATTATTCAAGGTGTGGTAGAATGTCTGGGGAACAGTAATTGCAGTGTTTTGATGATGCCATTTGTGAGGCCATCTTTAAAGTCCTGGGTGTTATCTTAACAGTGCATGTAAGTCATGATTGAATTGCATTGGGCTCGACCATGACCTCTGCCCCACCAAACTATGCTCATTATCCACTGCACCTAGCCTGCATCCTGTCCAATATATCCCCATAATGTGACCACTGGCCATGGATTGCAGATAGTGGCCAGTGTCCACAATACATGGGGGCTGGGCTTCGGCCATGCCGCAGGCCCAATAAGAAAATCAGAGTAGGCATTTGACCTTGCCGGGGGCCAGGTCCACTACACAGGCACCAAAGCTATAACGCTATTTTCTGTACCTACATTAGGACACATTGGAGAAAAAAAAGAAAATAGGACAGATTTACAAAAGCATGCATTCAGGTCCTTGCTGATGCACCACACGCAGGTTTGCTGCAAACCTGGCCAGCAAACCCGTCCATTCTGCTTGCAGCACTAGCAAAATGTTTCTCCCATTCAGGACTATCCCGATTGCAAAGGTTTTACCACATAGCCTTTCCCTGTTGGCCATGCCTTCTTTCACCCCATTGCCGGTCCCTGGTGGGCATAGTCTTTGGCCGTGCCCCGGATAATCTGGCCACAGGCTATACCCCAGGCACCACAGTTCTATCATTTTTTGCACCTGTGTTTACTGTGGGCCAAGCCCACTGCCCATTTTAACCACATAGCCAGTCCATGGTGGCCATGCCCACTTTAACCCCAATTCCCTGGTTGCCATAGGTTATAATCTGGCCTCTGGCCATGGCCACAAGTACTGAAGTTATATCACTTTTTTTTTGTAGCTACATTTTGACACTTTTCAAGAAATAAAACAGTACACATTTGCAAAAGCATGTTTTCAGGTCCTTGCCAATGCTCCTTGCACATGTTTGCTGCAAATCCGTCCTTTTTAATATGTTTTTACTTCAATGTTCGCGGACTATACATGCATTTCGTGAATACAACATGGCGTTTGTTTCAAATGTTTTGATGCACTTCACATTTTTTATTGAACAATCAGCGGCCAAGTATGATGGCTGCACACGTTACGTGGCTCTGATTGGCTTAGTGGCATCCATGGACCGGACGGAGATAGCACTAAACATTTTGGACCTACTTTTTGGGCATTTTTAAAGAATCTACTGGACGAATTAACACCAAATTTGCAAAAGCACACTTTCTGAACCAGTTAGCTGCTCCTCACACAAGTTTGGTGCAAATTCGTTCAGCAGTTTGGGGTGTAGTCGCAAGCAAAATAAATATCATTCATGTGTATCGGGATTTCAAACGTTTTGGGACACCCATATAACTTTGTCCTCCCTTTGACGAAATTGCACAAAACGTAGCAAAATAATTACAAGTTGGCTGTATACTTTATCTATTGCAAACTTCCGTGAGGATTTGTTGAATGGCGCCAAAGATATAAGCCACCCAAAAACTGCTCTTCCTATGGGTTGAGCAACTTTACCATAACTAGAAGGTAACTATTGTTGAGAGTCTGAGCATATAATTATGCCCATGATTCCCAGTTACTTTTCAAATCCGAATTCTAGAAATCCTGTTCCGCTACCTTTGCAGGGTCTAACCACAATTCCCGATTGAAATTCTTTTGAAAAGAAATTCATCCAAGATGGAAATCCTGAAGTTAGGAACACAAATGGCTCTTCATCCACAAAGAACTGTGATATATGTGGGAGTAATGATGGACACAGATGTGTCTATGGACTCAAAAACATCTGCTGTGGCGAGAATGGGTTTTTATAAACTCAAGATGGAGAATTGTACCTTTTTTAGGTTTCTAACATTGTGTCAAAGTGGCCATTTTGGTTGTTCTCACATTTGGATTATGCAAATACTACTCAGAGTTTACCAGACTATCAATCCAAATTGCTACAACAGGTTCAAAATGCAGCTGCTTGCTTGTTATTGTGGATTGCGAGATGCCAGTAGCTCAGCTGCTTAATCATCACTTGCTGGTTGAAGAATATTAAGTCCTTAGGCATGGCCCATAGACCAATTAATGACTTAAGACCTACCTTTTCCACTATATGTTTAGGAGTGTACTAGTAGAGCTTATTCTTGTAATGTCAAACTGTTCACCACCAGGTGGCCTACACTCATATATAACATAACAGATGGAAGGCAAGAGGCCATGGGGGCCATTTTGTCTCCATCAGGAATCGACCGATTCCAATGACAGGGCCTGGGCATCCCAAAATGGAGGACGCTCAGGGCACCAGTCATTTCAGCATGGAGCTGCCACCAGCCCATACCCTGCTCTGTGGGTCACACGTGCCCAAAAATATACACTAGGGGCACAGGGTTGTACCCCTACCCATGGGTGCCGTAAAGGTATCCCATGGGTCTGTTCAACAAACCAAAAGAGAGCTGCACCGCCAGGAGTCCCACATGAACTCCTGCGTGGAAACCACGACAGAACACACGATAAAAAGGCAGTAAAGGACAAGGATACGGAGGCCCTGTCCCCCAGATGCATTTCCAGCATCACAGTCGCCCCCCCCCCCCAGACTGAGGTGGAGGGTGCCTAATCTCCCACGGGATAGACACCCTCATCCAGAAGGTCAACATACCTTCTGGAAAGGCCATCTGCATTATCGTGACTCTTCCCTAGTCTGTGCTCAATGGTAAAGTCGAGACCTTGCAGACTAATGGACCACCTAAGCAGTTTAGGGTTTTCACCCTTCATCTGCATAAGCCACTTCAGGGGCTTATCATAGGTTTGGACCTTGAAGGTAGACCCGGTAAGGTAGGGTCTAAAACGCCTAAGGCTCCAAACAATACTAAAACATTCCTTTTCAACCGTAGCCCACCTAAGTTCCCTACCCTTAAGTTGTCTACTGATGAATATGATCGGATGTTCTCTTCCTTTGTCATCTAACTGGGACAAGACCGCTCCAATTCTGGTGTTGCAGGCGTTAGTTTGAACGATAAAGGGCTTGCTGTAATCCAGCACACACAGCACGCGTGCCCGACACTGACTTCCTTTCAAGCCATCAAAGGCCCTCTGACAGTGTTCAGTCCAAGTAACCTTCTAGGTTGCTTGGGCGAAGTCAACGCTGTCAGGGGTGCAGCTATGGTTCCATAGTCTGGCATGAAATTGCGATAATACCCAGTGAGGCCCAGAAAGGCTCTCACTTGGGTTTGAGTAGTGGGAGTCTCCCAGTCCTGTACTTTACTGGGGAGAGGTTGGATTTGACCCCCTCCTACCTCATGACCAAGATAGGCGACTTTCCCGTGAGCTATCTGGCACTTGGTGGTCTCAATAGTGAGGTTAGCCATTTTTAATGCCTGCAGCACTTTATCCAGATGAGTCAAATGTTCTTCCCGGGGTCTGCTGCAGTCTTTTGGTCAGTGTCAGTGCAAGACTACAACTTTTTGCTCCAGATTGCAAGAGGCACTGAAGACCTCTTTGTCCTCTTTCTACTGCCATTACCTCTCAACTTTAAAATACCCAGGAAGCCGCGGAGCCTGCAGAGTCTAGAGTCTGCTGCAGAGTCTTTTGGTCTTTAGGTTCTGCACGCTCCGCGGCGCCGCTCTGCCCCCAAGGACCAACAAAAATCTTTGTCGGGTGGACTTGCTTAGCACACCACATAACCTCAGCCCCAGCGGTGAGTGACAACGCCACCCCCCCCTTCCGATCCCCCGTCTCTCTCCCCCCCACTCCTCTGTCTACCTTCCTCGCTCAGACACCAACACCCACTCTGCATGCTCAGATTCACCTCCCGCGCCACTGTCTCCCTCCCAGCGCGTCCCCGTCCCTCACTCGCGGTGAGGCACACCGAGACTCGGCCCCCCCCTGCCGCCCGCCCCTTGCGGCAGGCCCTTGGCATAAACACCAACACCCCCACACCACATACTGCACCCCCCCCCCTTGCGCTGCTCTACCGCCCCCAATCCCTACCACGAGTCCCTCACGGACCCCCCATCCCCGCTAAAAGAAAAGGGCCGCCTCCCACTGCTTACCGCGGCATACACGCTCCCTGCTGTCCAGCTCCAAACCCGACTCCCTCACGAGCCTCTCACTGTCCCGTCTCCCTGCTACAAGAAAAGAGCCACCTCCCACTGCTCACCGCAGCAAAGGCGCTCCCTGCCGCTTGTCTCCAGCACACGACTCCCTCGCGAGTCTGACGGACCCCTCTCTCCGCTGCAAGAAAACACCCGCCTCCCATTGCCTAACGCAGCATCACGCTCCCTGCTGTCTGTTTCCCAAACGGGATTCCTCCCCCCACACTTCCCAGCTCCCACAATCCCACTGAAAAATACCATCCCCGAGTCTGTACCTGAACCTACTTTCTGCCGTGCAACATCAACAAACCTGCACAGCACATCTGTGCCCCCTGGACTCCATCGTCAACACGGCACAGTGAACAAATAGCAAGCCTCCACTGCAACCCCTCGCCTACCTCAGACTCACATCATCACCACCTGTGCTGCAACAGAGACTGTCAAGTAGCAACCTGCCAACAACCGCTACTAAAGAGAACTTATTTTTTAACCTGCTCTGTGCCTACCCAAACAGTGCCACAGCAGAGACTGCCCAGCATCAACTCCCTAGTGCCACAATCAGAGAGTTGAACAAAGAACCACGAAGGCAACAGAACAGGAGACTGCAGTGACCTTTTCCCCTAGTAATCGTACTCAACACTAACCATATAGCGCCGCACACAGAAAAATACTTGCTCCGCAGAACCTGCTCACCATCATCCCTCGGGACCCGCATCAAGAAAACTACCCTCAACACAAGAAACATTCGAACCTCATAAAACAGGAGACTGCTGGGGCTTTCCCCCCTTTGATCCTGCTGATTACCATCCTTCGGGTGCTCCAACAAGAAAACCACTCTCGCAATAAGAAAATCTGAAGCTAATCTAAGACAGGAGACCGCTGGGGCCCTCTCCCCTCTGATCCTGCTTACCACTATCCTCAAGGCGCTGCACCTAGAAAACAGTTTCTGCGACAAGAAAATTAGAAACTTCCACAATGCAGGCAGGAGACTGCAGGGGATCTCTCCCCTTTGATCCTGCTCAGCACCTAGTGCTGCACCAATAGAAATACTTCAACCGCAAAACACTGCAAGAACACTTGAAGCAACCACTACACAGGAGACTGCAGGGGCTCTATCCCCTTTGATCCTGCTCATCACCATACCCCAGGTGCTGCACCCAGTGCACTTGAGAGGCGAACACAACACCGCGAACACAACACAAGAGACTGCAGGGGCCTGCTCCCCTTTTTCTCTGATCAGCACCGACACCTTAGTGCTGCACCAAGAGAGAAATCCCTTGGCAAGATCATTCAGAGCATCCAGAAGAGGCTTAGTGCAACAGTGAGAAATCAATACCCCACAGGAGACTGCAGGGGCTTGCTCCATCTTGATCCTGCTGCAGCAGCAACGACTCTAGTGCTGTACCAAGAGACACATCCTACTCCAAAGACCAATTGGAGCAGCTACATCACAAGAACTGCGGAAAGCCTAAGAGAGGATCCTTCCCATCTGGTTCAACGCAAAAAAAAAAAACAGACAACGGGGCCAAACACAAGACTAAGATGAAAACTCTATACAGACGCCTCACAATCACTGATGGAACAAGCATTTAAAAAATAAAAAAAAAAGACAAACACGTACACATGTCTGAGCACGAATCAGATAACCAACCCACAGAACTGGCAAAAACTACTTCACAAAGCCCATGCGAAGCACCACCACAACCGGAACGGAATCAAACGAAACACCTAGATCAAATGAACCAAAGCAATGCATTCCCCCGACCAGAAAAGCCAATCACTCAAGAACCACAGACCACAACTAGTTGGGACCAAACCGAAAACCTGTCAACAGAAAGGAATGACCAAACTCATCAATTAACCCCTAAAGCTCAAACGGAGAAAAACCAGAACTATCAAGAAAAAAAACGAATTGAAACCCAACACGAGATGAAAGAAATAACTAAAGAAAGTTAGATTCCCATAGAATCAAATCTTACCAAAATCCTGGCAAGCCCACCAACGGTCGCTGCAAATAAACCTTCCAAAGGCAAGCGAATAAATACAAAAACAGAAAATCCAAATGCAGAAAAAACAGCAAACACCCCGTGCCAAATCGTCATCCCCAAAAACGTGGAATCACTCAAACAAATACAAACTCCAGGAGCACTAACAGCTGGGATGACTAAAAAAGAAAAAGCGAAACAAGCAAAACTAGAACGGCTACAAGCCCACACAGCGCAAAAACTACTGAAAGAACCCTTGAACGTTCCCACAAACCCAGCAATAGACAAGGCAGCTCGCCCATCCTTAGACATTACTAAAATAGAATCCATCATAAACAGTGCGGAGAGAAGGAAAGAAATCTTTGGCAAACCAACCGATCTGGCAACACCAACCAGCACCTCTACGCCTTTGCCTAAAAACACCAACCCACAAAACTTTGAGAATCGCGAGGACCAAAGACCACACAGAGAGCAACCATACCCATCACACCTTAAAATAAAAAGAACAAAAAACAAAGCAATTCGTGTACGACGCTGAAGAATCCTTCCACACACCAGCACAGGGAAACGATACGAATTACCCAACGCCGAAAATCAGTGGCACCGGAAAGCAAAGTCTCCTGAATGATGACAACCAAAACCAGAGATTACCAACAACAATGCTAGAACTGCAAAACATGCTGCTGGCAGTGGTCTCTCAATCCATGACACCCTTCCTCAAACTACACGAAGCAACAAAAGATAATATACGAGACCAAGCAACACTACTTGCAATGATACATACCAAACAAGTACACTCAGAAGACTTCATAAACATAACAGAAAAACGCCTAGATTCCAAAGCTGAAGAGTCCCGCATCTGGCAACAAGGACTATTTGAGATGGCCTGAGGAGACAGAGAAGAAAAAACCTAACTAACCAAAGAACTCATGGCATGGCTCAAAAGCCAACAACAAAAAACTACACCACAGAATATCGCAAAAGAAAACACACCGCTCTGCATGATACCAGAAAAATTGAACCTTGACCAACAAAGACCCACACCACCCATAACATCGGTCTCCTCACTGACCCAAACTACAAATCCACCAAACGCCCGTAAAGAAAAAATGAAGCCAACAGAAGACTTAGAAAACGTGACCGCCAATGATATCTTCGAGATTTTTGGCACACTGAAGAAAACCCACAAGGAATCCGCAAAAAACACAACCAAACCAACGCAAAAACAAACAGGCTCGCAAGCATTTTTACGAAACCTGTCAACACCAAAGCCCATCATAGAAAAAACGCCTAAAAATCAACCAAAGAAGTCCACACCGAACCAAATCACACAACTGGAGCAAGTTATAAGAAACACAAATAAAAAACCGACAGCAGCAACCGCGATAATACACAAGGAACGAACCCTGGAAACAGATGATTTACTTGACCTAACAACGCACAAAGACCCACTACAAGAAACAACAAAAGGGAAAATACAAATGAACGATTCAAGTCTAATAATCATTGACGAATACCAACCAAGTCACTCCGTCAGCTACACGTTCTCGCGTGAAGAAATCTCAGATGGATCAATGACCAACTCAATAGACGATAGAAACAATCGGGCAACATATGATGAAATCTCAACCTCACTAGCCGATGCAACAAGGTGTAGCACCGAAACAAGCTACGTCATAACCCGATCAGTGCAAAAAAGATCCCGTACGAAAAACCCAAGAGAACTCACAGACCCACCCCATCCAATATTCTTGAACCCATTCCGGTCAACGGAAAGCTACACAGTGCAGATAGAAAATATCATTAACAGACCATCCAAAATGGTTCTGAACAGGGCGAACATCCTAATACTCTTTCAAGCAATCCTGAACCTGAACCAACTACACTCCAGAAATATCGAACTAGTCATCTTTGTAGATGAAAAATCTAACGACAAAATATCACTACAACTATTCAATAAAACAACCATGGACCAAATTCTAACAGCGAGAGATACATTACACAAACTTGGCTTCAGCTGGAGGCCCGGTACAAAACCGAAAAAGGAAGAAACCATCACAAAGAAAAGCCCAACGAACAACCTTACATCAACCCAAAGACAAGAACACCTTAAGAAGCACCGAAAGGAGGAACATAACGACGCAAACCATGCCCTTACGCCCGCGTCCGTCAGTCATTCCAAGAAGCACCTCAATATAAATTCTGCAGGCGAACATAATGACACCATCTGCAACAATGACGATCACCAATTCGGAAGACAGTACGATTCAGAAGACAATCTAAACTATCAAGATGAAACAAGGGTGAGATCCAACAACGATCGCCCGATCAGACGACAGTACGATTCAGAAGACAGTCTAAACTACTCAGATGAAACAAGGTCGAGCAACATCTCATAACCACTAACTGATCCTACCAACACCTGGACCCTGTGCTCGTGGAACACACGGGGAAGCTTCCACCTGTTCAACGACCCATCACCTGAATTTGATTCATACCAGATCATCCGTTTCCAAGAAACCTGGCTCTCTGTTACTCCATGCTGCGACGGCTTCCTAGCTTTTCTAAACCCAGCGCCAACAAGGCCAAAGGGAAGACCATCATCAGGTCTGTTAACGCTAATCAAGATCGACCCGGCATGGTCCATACTTCAAACCACAAATATCAACCTGTGGATACAATACACTGTCATAAAAGGAGGTCCAAACCCTGACTCCTCAAACCCCCAACACGAAAGAAAAATCTTGATTATGACCCTTTATTGGAACCCCACTGTAATCAATAACGAAGCCTTCTTAGATGGTGCCTTCCTAACAATGGACAACCTCATCATCAAGCATGCAAGAATTGAATTCATACTATGCAGAGATCTAAACTTCCACCTATGGCACAAAGACGGACAACCCATCCCAAACGGAAAACTAACATTCTGCACAAAACGATGGATAAAAGAAACCAACATCCGTAATCTGTCACTCATCGACTACCCCACGGACGGGACAAACAAATTCCTACCCACCTGGTCCCGAGGTAAATCGTCCGCCATAATCTCAAAAGAACTGAGAGCCACAGTAGAAACGGCCAGTATAATCACAACATCAAAGATTGACCACAACCGACATACACGGACAAAATATTCTACAACAACCTCAGTCCAACCGACCTACTCCAATAGAAGCCTGCACAGCCGGCAGAAAACTACATTTAACTGAACAAGCAACAAATTCACTCACAACCCAATTCGTGGAAACCACTCTCCCCGATGATCAGAAACTAAACTATCAGTGGTTACTACAACCCCACTACAAGCAAATAAATCAACAAACCACGAATATCCACACACACTCTTACAACAAGGAGCTGATCGAAAGGAAAAAAACGCTAAGAAACACTGTTCGACAACTCAAGAAAAAGACAGACAAGGACTCGTTCACCGAAATAAAAGCGGCTAAACAAAAATACAACAACTGGATTAAAACGCACCGCATGACATTACTACAAGCAGACGCAGAGGCAATCCTAGAAACCTATAAAACGCACAACCTCAGAGACCTATGGAACCTGTTGAACAACAACTCAGCATATCAACAAAAACTGACAGGAAACGTGACAGAACAATGGATCCAACACTACACGAATATATACAAAGCTCGACCCTCAGAAACCAAAAAAGAATTACAGACACAGAAGACAAAGTGGACAGTAATCTGCGACCATCAAGACATCTTAGACATGATACAAAAACTCAATATATCCCGTGCTCCAGGGCCTGACGGGACCTCAAACGCGATGATCAAGAAAGATCCACTCATGGGCCAACCTTATGAGTAACATCATGACACTCATAAACAAGCTCAACCGGATACCTTCATCATGGAAAACTGCAACCATTGTGCCCATTCATAAACAAGGACCTAGAGATGCTCTGACAAACTTCCGCCCAATTGCACTACTGGACCCCCTGGGGAAGCTGTTTGCATCAATCCTCCTTAAAAAACTTAACCAATGGGCATCTGAGACACAACGACTCTCAGTAAGGCAAACTGGCTTCACCCCAAACGTGGGTACAAACATTAATCTACTTTTGCTAAATCTGATAAAACACGAAGCAATTCACAACAAAACAAGAATCTACGCGACCTTCATAGACCTTCATATGGCCTTCGATGGAATATCTCGACAAAAACTATGCAACAAACTTGAAAAATAGAAATGTCCAAACGACATCTTGGGACCAATCAGACAACTCTACTCAAATACCTCAATAACAATAAGACTCTCAAGAGAAGGTCATTCAACATCGGAAATATCAGCTGAAAACGGACTAAAACAAGGATGCCCTCTAGCAGCTACATTTTACAACCTATTCACCGCAGACATTGAGACTCATCTCCAACCTGATGCCCTCAGCCCCCCCAAAGGTCAACTCAATACCAGTATAAATCATGACATATGCGGACGACATCCTGCCGGATAAAACACCTTCAGGCCTCCAAAAAAGTCTCTCACAACTAAACCAATACATGAACCTCAACGAACTTACAATAAATACAAAGAAAACGAAAATCATGCAACTGAGCAGAATATCCAAAAAAACGAAAAACAACTAAGAAACTATCTAAATGGGAACCAACTAGAAGAAGTAACTACATTCAAATACCTGGGAATTCATATAAATCAATCCAAATCTGAAAAGGAATGGACAACGAAACTGGAAGAAAAGATTCAATCTCTAGCAAGACAAGGATGCATGATCCAGCAAAAGTAAGGCAGATACTCATTCAAACCCATAACAACATACTATAAACAAAAAGTGATACCAACAATAGTTTATGGAACAGAAGCAATGATGAATGCCACGGATTACAACTGGACAAAAAACTGGAGGCCTCCTTCTGGTGCAAGATCCTCCAACTACCACCTTCCTCCCCCATGCCCAGAATCAGACACGAAGTAGCAGTACAATCCATCAGCTCAATTGTCCTGTGGAAACATCTAGATCTATACCGTAAGCTGCTCACGGACGAAAAAACACCGGCAATCCAAATCCTAAGATCTCACCACGGAACAATGAACAACGCAATTCTTGACAAGTGGAAAGAGAACCTTGAACGACTTATGATAACGTAAGAAATCTCCCACAAAATGCTCACGCTGCGCCCTCAACACGCAAAGATAAAATCGATCAGAAATGATTGGATAAAAACCACCGAAGAAAAAAACACAGCCTGAATATACAATGTAAAACAGACATCAGATCAATCAACAAACTCCCAGCCTACCTGACCATCTTTCCTGACACCAAAATGCAAGCAATATATCTGAAAATGCGGATGAACACAATACCAACACGCTTCTACTTAGCAAAAACGAGACAAATCCCTCAAACAGAAGATTTCTGCCGTTTTTGCTCAGACACACAGAAATCAGAAACCCTCTTCCTTTTGCTAATGGAATGCAACGATCTTTCTGAACAAAGATCCAGACTCAGTTCTTACTACAAGATTAGTGAACAGGCGATGGAAACAGAGGAAAGATGGACGGAGATGCTCAATGGCAGATCAAACAAACTCATTCTGACAATATGCCTATTTTTGCAAGAAATATTTAATCTGGACAAATATGTATCAAACTAATAAATCTTCTGCAAAACTCGAGACGAATGAAAAGTTTAAAATTTAACTATAACATTTAAAAAAAATAATAATAATAATGCTCTTCCCAGGTGGAAATGTAGATGGCAATGTCGTCTAAGTAAGCCACACAAAAGGCTTCCAGCCCACTGAGCGCATGGTTGACTAATCTCTGCAAAGTGGCAGGGGCATCCTTCAGCCCAAAAGGCATGACCCTAAACTGACAGAGTCCCTGTGGTGTTGAGAACGCCGTCTTTTCCTTGGCATGATCCGTCAGAGCTATTTGCCAATAGTCTGAGGTAAGGTTAAAGGTGCTCACAAATTTGGCAGCACCTATGGTGTCCACAAGCTCATCAGCCCGGGGAAAAAGGTGCGCATCAGTTTTGGTGACGGCATTGACTCCTCGGTAGTCCACACAGAACCTCCAATCCTTGGTGCCTGCCAGGGAACTTGCCTTGGGGACAAGGACCACGGGACTGGACCAGGGACTGGTTGAGGGTTCAATAACACCCAGATCCAACATCTTGGCGACCTCAGCCTGGATGTGGTTCTTGATGGTATCTGACACACGGTAGCACCTGCTTTTGACAGGCACACTGTCACCAGTGTCAATCACGTGCCTACACCACGGTGTAAGGCCTGGTGTCAGTGAAAACAGAGAGTCGTACTGTCGGAGCAAATCCCGGCAGGCCTTCTGCTGCTCTGTCGTCAGATCGGGAGAGAGATGCACTCCCTCCACAGAGCCATCCTGCGGGTTGTTATGCAGCAAATCAGGTAGGGGCTCACTCTCATCCTCTTCTTGCCCTGAAGCTAGCAAAAGACATGAGACTTCGGCTCGCCTGTGGAAAGGCTTGAGCCTGTTTATATGGAATATCTGAGGGGCTACCCCAGAGGCTCCCATGTCAACCAGATAATTGACCTCGTCCATCTTGGAGATTATCCTGAAGGGGCCAGTCCATTTATCCACCAAAGCCCAAGGCTTGGTAGGCTCCATCACGAGGACCTCCTGTCCCAGAGTCCAATCCACTTGCGATGCTTTAAGGTCATGCCAGTACTTATTCAATTCCTGGCTGGCCTTAAGATTTGCTGTTGCCTGACCCATCATCTGTGTCATCCTCCGTTTGAGGCCTAACAAATAGTCCCCTACTTGTTTGGCGGGACCTGGAGGGGTGGCCTCCCAACCTTCTCGGATCAAGACGAGGGGCCCCCTCACGGGATGTCCAAAGAGTAACTCAAAGGGACTGAAACCAACACCCTCTTGAGGCACCTCTGTGTAAGCAAAGAAATAGATTCCATTGCTTGTAATGCAGTTATCTCGTATACGACTAAACCTTAATTTAACAAAGTGCAGATATCCTTCGTAAGTGGCACGGTTATACACCGAGTCTTAAAACCATAAGCATCCCACCGCTGCCACCGGCTGTAAAGTACAGGTGGGGGGTGTCTGTACTTCCGCTCTCTATATGGTAGAGGAGAGGCATAGAGGACCCCTGCCAAGATTCTCTATTATGGTAACATAGTCGAGCAATCAAGGCCTAGCTTCTCAGGAGGTGAAGCGAGCTGGTTCTTAAGTACAGTGTAGTCCCGAGCACCCACAAAGGAATGCCCACACACTGTATCGGTTTATTACAGTCTTTATATAATTAATGTTCAAAAGGTAAATACAATATCACGATAACTCACTTTGTACTCCGAAAATCAGCAATGGTAAATATGTACAGTTCTAAAGTGATACCACTAACGTTACTCGATCTTATTAAAGTGCATACGGTCAGAGGGACACAGATCAAAATAAAGAGGAAACCAGCAGTAGAGAGAGGAAGGAAAGCAAGGTGATTGAACAATTGGCAGAATTCTGGCCCCTACAACTAGACACAGTTCTGTGTGGAGATTTCCCCCCCCCCCCCCACCTGGGCAACCTGTAGAAGATACAAGCCCAGTCCATATTAGACTTCCCAATAGTTCGGCAACCCCAAAGTACTTTGGTGTTGTAGCTCTCTGCGTCAGGGAAATCGACAACCCTTCTTGAGTGTCCTCCCTTTCAGGTAGGAGTCACGGGTCGTCAAACGCCCGACGGAGAACAGGTCGAGCTACGACGTTGAGGTGGCCGAGTCGTTCCTAGCGGTGCTCTTTGACGGGGAAGCGTAAATGTCCTGCAAGGAAGAGGCGTGCGGGGCACCTCGGTGTCGATAGTTCTGGACCGCAAAGAGATTAACTGTGTCCCAGCAAGGGCGTCGAGTAGTCGGCATCTGTGGTCTTTGGGTGGCGGGAAACCCACTGGTGGATGCTCCACGGCGCGTCGACGGTCAGGCCTTCTCCAGCAGGATACAGCGGCGACGATGCGGACGAGATCACAGAAGTTTCTTAGGCAACGGGAGCACAGCGGCTCCGATCGGCGACAGCGGTCGGCGACAGTGGCGGACAACAGTCTGGGCGCTTCTCCTTGGAGTTCCGCAGCAATGCCTGTATCGGGTCGGCAGCCTGTCGAAGGTCTGTCTACCAGGGAGCTTAGGCAAAGATCAGCTGTGCACGATGGTCCCTCGTAGCTCGGGAAGAGGGCGCCTTACCAGGTCCTCTCTGGGTCAGTTGTTGAAGCACCGCAGCTTTCCGATTGCGAAGGAGAGCAACAGCAATTCTTCTCGTCCAGCCGGGCTCAAGGTTAAGCTTCACTCCAGTTACTCGCTGTAGTGGACTTCAGCTTCTGAACACGATTCCTAGCAGTGAGAGGTCCCCAGATATACTGTTCTCCCATTCATTCCGCTGGGTCGCACTCAAGCATCCAATCACGACTACGGGCATTCATGCAGGCAGTCAATCAATCAGGTACACAAGGTATTCAGGCCATTCACTTCTCTCCAGACACTCGCAACAAGTTATGTGTATTGCGACAAGTACTGAGCCATTCAACACTCCAAGCTGCATTCATACCAGTTTCGGGCAGGGCTGTCTCAACCATTGTGTCAAACACCAGATACTAGACAGTCACAACATAGAATGTATATTCGTCACACACTCCATTCACCCAGGTCCCACCCACAGGCATACCCACAACATACGGTCGTTGAGAAGGCTCCAGCCAGTCTGGTCGGCACTTCCCCACACTACCATATACGGAACTTCCACCCAACAGCCAGTCAGGGGGAAGGGACGGAGGCAGGGCTTCCCAGGACTTTGGGAAGATCAGGGTAACAGGTGATGGAAGGCAAGAGGTCATGGGGGCCATTTTGTCTCCATCAGGAATCGACCGATTCCAATGACAGGGCCTGGGCATTCCAAAATGGAGGACGCTCAGGGCACCAGTCATTTCAGCACGGAGCTGCCACCAGCCTGTACCCTGCTCTGTGGGTCACACACAGGTGCCCAAAAACATACACCAGGGGCACAGGGTTGTACGCCTACCCATGGGTGCCGTAAGGGTATCCCATGGGTCTGTTCACCAAACCAAAAGAGAACTGCACCGCCAGGAGTCCCACATGAACTCCTGCGCGGAAACCACGACCCTCCGATGCATTTCCAGCATCACAACAAGGAAAGGGTTTTCTCTGTTGGTCCCTCTGACTGGCCTGCGCCCTCCCTTTTGCAAAAGAGGAATAGAAACGAAAAGGGCGACTCTTCCCTGAAGATGAGCCTGCGTAATAGTGTTGTTGAGGTTGCCCGATAGCGGCACTAAGTGATTTTGCTGCCGCTTTTGAGGTTGGCAGCTTCTCCAAGCTTTCGTCCGCCTTGCTGCCAAACAACCTCAAGCCGTCAAAGGGCATATTAAGTAATCTAGATCGCACATTAGCTGCAAAGCCAGATTTCCTTAGCCATGCAAACCTGCGTAGGACCGTGCTAGATGCCATGAACCTGCTTACACTATCCGCAGTGTCCAGCCCTAACTGAAGGCATTCCTCCATAGCCTATTTCCCATCTTTTTACTACAGCCAGGAAACCATCCCGTTCCCCACCTTCCGGGATGCGTTCAGACATGCAGTCCCACAGGTTATGTAAATCTTGCTAATGTGCAAGTGACATTAGTAGATTTAAGGATCATGCTGCCCGAAGAAAAAAACTTTCCGGGCCCAAGCTTCTACTTTATCATCCCTGTCTGGTGGTATTGATGGGTAAGATGATTGCCTAATGGAGGTTGCAGCTTGAACCACTAGAATTTCAGGGGAGGTATGTTTAGATAAATATTCTGGATCTGATAAAGATGGCCTATATTTTGGTACAAGTTTTTTGTTTACTGCTGACAGAATCAGGAGTATTCCAATTTACCATCCCCCTTTTTTGCAGTGCTTTATGGAATGGAAGAACAGGATCTTTTAAAGGACCTCTACTCAGGATGTTCGTCATATCATCCTGGTCAAAATCTGGGGAAGCTGCCTTTCAACCCATAAAATCAATGACCCTTCCCATAAGATTCCTACAACTAGGATCAGCATGATCTGTAGGGTCTGGTCTTTCAAAATCCACTTCAGGTGAACTGTCTGAGACACTGGCATTTTGTAGACAGTCATATGTCATGGCAGATCTTCTGCAATTCTGTTATTTTAGAATTTGGGTCCACTAGTTCTTCAGGGACCTCTCTGGCTCCAAACCTACCTCCAGATGAAGTCACATCCTCTTCAGAGGAGTTTTCTTCAAATATGGATGACATGGATATGAAAAATTCCTGTCTAGATTGAGGATGGAAAGTCTATTCAGGTAAAGAAGGTGGAATCGACCTAGGTATGGACAATGGCGTTGACTTGGGTCTTGGAATCAAAGAAGGCCTCGATAAAGGCGTCGATAGAGAAGACGCTGGCTTTGACGATGTCGAAGGAGTCTTTGATGCTGTTGAAGAAGGCTTCGATACAGCCAAAAGGTGTCTGTCATTTTCATCAGCGGCTTCGACGCTATGGTCGTCGACTGGGTCGAGTTGAGTTTTGGCTTCAACTTCGATGTCGATTCCGCTAACCCCGATTTATGGACCAGAGGCTTCGACTTAGTACGAGGCGTTGGGGAACTTTCTCTTGAAGACACTCTCGACCCCTTTTCAACTCTCGTGTGTTTAGATCTTGATTTTCCTCTGTCTCTTTTAGAGTGGGTAGCGGCATGATCACTTCGCGGCAACTTCGAGGGGGTCTGGGCCGCTTTCTCAAATATTTTAAGCATCGAAGCCCTGAAGGCCTCCCATTTTTCTGGGGAATCGTGCTTTGATGGATAAGTTACTCTCCTCTCAGAGGACGAGGAGGAAGAATACCTGTGACGTCGCTTTCTTGACTTTTTAGTCGAAGATGAGGAAGATTTCCTAGAGCAACTCTTTGATCTCGACCACCTCGACTCATGACAAAGATTTTCGACTGGATTCATCCGAATTCTTTTGTCTTTTAGAAGACTTATACGTTTCCACCCCCATCGCCAGCTTACCTCTACGTTCCCTAAGAGCCTTATTGGACATGGCCTGACAGGAACCGCACTCGTCAACCCGATGGTCTGGGCTGAGGCACCAGAGGCAACTGCGAGGGGGTCGGTTATCAACATTTTCCTACCACACCTCTGACATTTTTTTAATCCTGTCTTGGGTGTGGTGGGAGTAGATGATGAGGACATCGTCTAGGAAAAATCTGATGCGCCGTTCGTAACACGAAGCAGTTGCGTCGGAAAAACGGAACTGAGGTAAGCAACAAGTTACTTACCTGTAACTGTTGTTCTCCAGCATGGGTCTGGCATGGATTCACATGCTCATGAATATTCCCCGACAGGCTGGGACTTCTCTGTAAAGAAATAAAAAAAATTGGTTTCAGTTTTGTTCCTGAACTGTCTTTCTACTAGTAACCAATCACTGGTTTCTGGGTCATACTGTCCCCAGCCAATGACTGCCCTCTCCCCAAGCCCCTCCTCTGGCAGCCATCTTCAGATTTGGCAGCACGTAAAGTGGCAGTAGGACCACGAGAAGAGCCGTAGAGGGGTAGGAGTGTAACGCTCACCTGGTATCCACGGGGATGTCATTCAGCCTGTTCTGACCTCTTACGATCACGAACCCTTCCCCGGAGTCTACTCGACTGGAGACTGGGCCTGAAACACAGGATTGGTAGAGTTTAACTCCCTATTGTCTCTGTGTGCTTGAACCCCTTCTTCCCCGGGGACCAACGTCCCCTTTGATCCATAGCTCACCTTGTTTTCTTGGAAAGTGTGCTCTCTGTCCTGCTTTCAGCGCTGGGGCACGTTGATTGATGCAGGCTCGTTGCTGCCTAGTTACTTCACTGGCAAGAGTCCGACAGGTAAGTATATTGAGTCTTTTGAACAGTTCTCCAACTTCGTTCCTTTCCTTCCTTAGATGAAGGCCGGCATCCGGGAATTGCGACGTGCTGCTGAGATGAGTAGCGCTGAAGGTGAGAGAGCGCGATGCGACCCTTTCGTATTTGTATTGAACGGAGTTCTTTTTCTGTGTCTTTTAGGTGCCGCAACGTTTTCAGCGTGGATGCCGGTTATGAAGAAATGCGCTGAGTAAGCGCGGTACGCGGCACCTCTAGATGTTTCCACGCTAACCTGGAGTGTCTTTTCCCTCTTGCAGATGGATGAAAAGTTCCAGAGACAGAGTTCCCCCAGAGTGGCTGGGATTCAGGTAAGCGTTTGAAGCTCGTACAGTCTTTAAAAATAAGCAAGGATTTGCTGAATGCTTACTAATTCTTTTTTTCTGTTCTTTTCCCCTTTTCCTTAGCAAGCGGCATGCCGGGATGGGAATGACACCACCGAAGATGCCCGCAGAACAGAAGAAGCAGTGAATGATGGGCAGAAGCGCCGCAAGGTAAGGCTGTTCCTAACTGTGTTCTTGTTCTTGCAGGAGCTGAGCGCAGAAGAAAGATGCAGGCCTATTGGAGACCGATCCGAACACGGCGAGTGTCACGCTGCAGGTGCAGAAAACACAAAGCATGTTTCTCAGCCTGGACGTGGCTTAAATAGTGTCTGGGTATCCCAGGTGTCTCTGGGCTGAACCACACCCAAAAGACTAGACTGCACATGCAGTTCTGGGAACCGAAATATGTGGGGGCATCCATCTTGTCCCCATCGAAGCACTACAACTCCAATCCCCGATGTTATCCTATCGGAGTGAGTGAGTCTGGTGCCACAAGCGCCAAGTCTGTCTCCATGTGGGTTTTAGGAGGGATGGAGAGGCCCTTGAGGGCCATGTAGGTGATCGTGGCCTGGCTCCAACCAGACATCTTGGAGGGCTGGGGACATGAGTTGTAGGAATCATGACAGCGAGGGAGGGTCTGCATGTGAATCCATGCCAGACCCATGTTGGAGAACAACAGTTACAGGTAAGTAACTTGTCCCTTCTCCAGCATGGGGTCTGGCATGGATTCACATGCTCATGACTACAAGAATACATAGAAGTACACACATGCACAACCACGGGAGGTGGCAAGGCTCAACATTAAGCATTTCAACATTAAGCATCTCTTACCTCCTCACCAGGCACACCTTCAAGCGAACAGGTTGCGCAGCACTGCCTGGCCGACTCTGGACTCCTCCCTGGAATCCCGGTCGGCGCAGTAGAATCTCGTGAAGGTGTGCGTCGACCTCCACGTAGCAGCCCTGCAGATGTCCAGCAGGGGCACACCAGACAAGAACGCCGTGGTAGTCACGATCGCTCTGGTTGAATGGGCTCTCGGACGGGCGGGCAGCGGTCAGTTTGCCAACCGGTGACAGTACATGATACAGCCGGAGAGCCATCTGGAAATGGAAGCCTTCGAGAGGGCCTTCCCTTGGTTCACAGGTCCAAAGTTTACAAACAGCTGTGATGTCTTCCGAAGACACTTCGTGCAGTCCACGTAGAACTTCAGCGCTCTAGCCACATCCAGCGAGTGCAAAGTCTTCTCAGCCAGCGACAAAGGCAACGGGAAGAAAACCGGTAACACCAAGGGCTTGTTGAGATGGAAGTCCGATGGCACCTTGGGCATGAAGGAGGGGTGCGTCCTTAGCACTAACCTTGTCTCGTGGAATGTCAGGTATGGAAGTTTACAGGAGAGGGCCTGGATCTCTCCCACTCGTCGTGTGGAGGTAATGGCCACAAGAAACGCCGTCTTCCATGACAGGAACTTCAACAGTGCCGAATGCAGAGGCTCGAATGGCGGCCCCATGAGCCTGGTCAGCACCACGTTGTGCTCCCACCCCGGGGCCGTAGCCCTCACTGGCGGGAACGATCAGAACAGTCCTTTCATGAGCTCCTTCACCAGGCGATGTGACCACAGAGAAGACCGCCCCGGAGTTCTGTTGTAGCGGGAGATAGCCGCCAGATGGATCTTGATGGGGGCATGTGCCAGCCCCGCCTTGGCCAGCGATAGCAAGTACGGCAGCACTTGAGGGGCTGTAATCCGCAGAGGGTTAATCTTCTGTGCACGGCAACAGACAGAGAACCTCTTCCATTTGTGTCCATAGCACTTGTGAGTCGAGGACGCCCTGGCCTTTGCAAGCACCTCCTTGCAGTCCGCCGGGATATCGTACCCTCCGAACTGTAGTGCTGCAGGAGCCAGGCCTGCAGGTTTAGCGATCCTGGGTCGTAATGGTGGATGGCGCCTCCTTCGCCGGCGAGAAGATCCGTGCCCACCGGAAGTTTGACCAGGGGAGGGAGGACGCTGACATGTCCAGAAGGTCCGGGAACCAGATCTGCCTCGGCCACGCCGGTGCGACGAGCATCATCCTGCACCGGGACCGGGGAGAACGCATACAGGAACAGGCCGTCCCAGGGGAATGAGAAGGCATTGCCCATACTCCTCGGCTGGGGAAACCTGCTGGCAAACTTCCGGCACTTGGTGTTCAGCGCCGTTCGGAATAGGTCGATCTGGGGATTGCCCCTTCGTCGGAATAGGAGATCCACTTGATCCTGCACAATCAAGTGGATCTGCACGAGCGCAGCTACCTGCTGAGTGAGTCGGTGATGGTGTTCTTTATTGCTGCCAGATGGAAGGGCACCAGGAACATCCCTTGGGCAACGGCCCAGTGCCACAGATCCTGCGCTTCCTTGGATAGGGCTGGGGATCTGGTGCCCCCCTGCTTCCTGATGTAGAACATTGTGGTGGTGTTGTCGGTGAAGCCCCTCACCACCTTGCCCTTAAGGGACGGAAGGGACAACCTGAGGGCCAAGGACACGGCTCGGAGCTCCAGGACGATGTGCCAAAGGCCAAAGGCCTCTTGCATGGAGATCTCCGGTGTGTGCTCCCCATCCTTCCAGGGAGGTGTCAGTCATCACCGTTTCCAGATGTGCCGGGGTCTGGAAGTCCATGCCCGCCGCTAGATGCATGCGGGTGCCCCACCACCTGATCGCTTGGCGGGAAAAGTCTCGTTGAGTGAGATCCTGTCTTCGAAGTTGCCCGTTGCTTGCATCCAACGGGCGCCGAGGAACTCCTGCAGTGGACGCATCCGCAACCTGCATAGGCGCACGAGGTAGATGCACAAGGACATCATGCAGAGTAGGGACTTGATGGATCTGACCCAGGCCACCTCCATGGTCAACAGCCGTTGTACCTTGCCCAGGATGGATTTCGTCCTTTCCTCTGACGGAGAAGCCAATTGCGCCACTGTGTCGAGTCTGGCTCCCAGGAACAGGAGTCTTGCAATGGTACCAAGTGGGATTTCGCAAAGTTGATTGACAATCCCAGATCCGGTAGCAGTTGGACGGTCTTTGCGGTGTGATCGATGGCGAGTTCCCTTGACTTTGCCCGGATGAGCCAATCGTCCAGGTAGGGATAGACGTGGATCCCCTACAGGCGCAGCCGCGCCGCCACTGGTGCCAGGCACTTGGTGAAGACCCTGGGTGCCGAATTCAATCCGAAGGGAAGGGCCTTGAAATGTTAGTGTTGTCCTTGTACCACGAATCGTTGGAGCTTTCGATGTCCTTTGAGAATGGGGATGTGGAAGTAGGCATCCAACCAAGTCCAGCAACGATAGGAAGTCGCCTTCCTCCAGCTGTCCCAGCACGTGCTGGAGGGTGACCATCTGGAATTTCTGGGACTTGATGCATTTGTTTAGATGACGAAGGTCCAGGATGGGACGCCAACCGCCAGTCTTCTTTCAGACGAGGAAGTACTGCGAGTACACTCCGGAGCCCCAGAGCCTCTTCGGGACGAGTTCTATCGTGCCCTTTTTTAGCATTGCTCGTACCTCCAGAAGTACCTGTGGGATGTGGTTTTCCTTCCTGACCACAGGTGGTAGACGGTGACACTTTCATTGGAATTCCAGAGTGTGCCCGTGGGCCAGCGCGTCCATCACCAAACGATCGGTGTAGATGGACTCCCACACGCTGACGAATTTCGCCAGCCGGCCTCCCACCAGGGTGCTTCGGTGGGGGCCCGATGCCAAGCCCGGTTCAATCCTGCTTCGTCGAGGCCTTGGCCTCTTTGGCGACGACGTCCTCCAGCCTTGCTGCTGCCTCTGTAGGCCTCCTGCGACGATGAACGGGCCGCTTGGCGGTACGACGAGGAACCGCCACCAAATTCTTTGGAGGCACCTTGAGACTTGCCTCCGGAGGTCCGGCCGTTGCTGATGGAGAGAACCCAAGGCCCGGGCCGTCTCGGTGTCTGCCTTGATGGCCTGAAGTGACTTGTCCACTGCTTCGCCGAACAGGTTGTTCCCGAAGGGCCTGTTCAGTAACCTGGTCTGCACGTCCTGACGGAAATCTGCGGCCTTAAGCCAACCGTGCCGGTGAAAGCAAATGCTGTTGCCCATCTGGTGAAAGCCGGTGTCGGCTATGTCCGTGGCCACTGTGATAGCGTGGTCCGAAGCCACTTCGCCTTCCTGCAGGATTTCAAGGGCTTCCGCCCTCTTGTCTGGGGGGAAATCCAGGTGGGGAGCAATCTTGAACCACAGCTCCTGTCGTAGCACGCTACGATCGCGAGGGCGTTGGCCGCTTTGATGGTCGTCTCTGCCGACATGATGACTTGTCGCCCCATGGCGTCCAGCTTCTTCCCCTCACTGTCAGGTGGGGAAGTGGAAGTTGATCCCTGTCACCCCTGCCAATTTCTTCTTGGCCGCTGCGGAGACCATCTAATCCGGGGACAGCTGAGCTCTGAGGTACATCGGGTGGAATCTGGGACCCGGTACTACTTCTCATACCGGTCTCTCTTCGCAGGCACCGTGGATGGGTTCTTGAGTAGCGACAGTCCTTCATCCCAGCTGTTGTCTAATAATGGTACTGTGAGGACAGTCTTCCTCTGGGCCTCCCGCCGCTGGTAGAGGAAATCCTCCTTTGGTTCTTCGGGACAAAGTTGGAAGAGCTCCCAAGCCCTGGCGATCATGGCGTGGAAGGAGCCAATTTCGCCGGGAGG
Organism: Ambystoma mexicanum; assembly: GCF_040938575.1. NCBI lineage: Eukaryota > Metazoa > Chordata > Amphibia > Caudata > Ambystomatidae > Ambystoma > Ambystoma mexicanum. Next base: position 711,348,150 of record NC_090923.1, on the reverse strand, counting down.
GGAGGCCCGGGCAGGAGGTGATTAGACATCCATCCCGTTGTCACCACTGTCATCGTCCGTCTCCGTTCCCGTCTCGTCCCTCGGTGGGGTGGAAGGAGGCGAGGGCTGGAAAGGAGGGGGAGGATGGACTTGCCTCCGCTTGTTCGGTGGGCTTCCCAACGGTCCAGGCGCTGCTGGATCGTCCGCTGGGGTTAAGGGCAACCTTGTTATCTCCGTACACAGCGCCTGGATAGCCATCAAGATTGCTCATGTGGAATAGGCACCGGTTGCGACGGGAGCGAGGGCTGGGGAGTAGGGTCCTCCGTCTCCTCCACGATCTGTAGCTCCTCGTCGGCTCCACCGTCACTTTCTACGTCCACCTCGTCGGGATCCCTCCCGTAGGACCGGACTTCATCAAACTTCTTGTCCAGGATCTTTGCAACGCCAGCCAGCTCATCCTCAGAGGTGGTATCAGTGTCCGTTATGGCTAACGTGCCCCCCCGCCTCCTTCTCCACCCGGAGTTTCATGGGGGTCTTATCGATCGGCTGAAAAGAGGATTCCCTCCGGGGTGGCAGGGAAACTCTAGGCCCGGAAGTAGTCTCCACTGGGGTAGCCTCCACAGGCTTCGCCAGTGCCGCCACGACTCCTTCGATCGAGGCCTTAGCTGGGTGAATCAGGGCCTTCAAGACATTGGGCGCGCTTGAGGCCTTCACCTTGGGGGGTGGTTCGCTGCCTCGTTCCCCCTCGGCTGTCGCTGTCGGGATCGACCGGGCTTCTCCCGAAGCTTACCCGGATTCTCAGACTTTCTCTTCACCGAGCCAGAGTGTTGGCTCGTGGTTGATGGCATCAGTGACATCGCGCCCTGCCTGGCAGCCAAGGAGCCCGAACCATCAGCGCTCCCGGTGCCCGCAGACTTGCGGTGCTTTGGCTTTTGTTGGGCCCCCCTCGCCAGAGCGCCCTTAAAGGTCTTAGAAGACCGCTCAGAGCTCTTCTCACCTGCTGCTGGGCTTTTCCCCTCCAGCCAGTTGGCGAGTCGAACGAGACTATCCTTCATTGTCCATTCGAACATATTCTTACAAAACGCACAGTCCTTCTCCACGAGCGATTTGTCATTGTGAAGGCAATAGAGGCTCCAAGAGTGCTCATCTTCCTTGAAGACATTCTGTTATCCGCATCCAGGGCAGCTCCTGAACAGCTTGGATCCAGGCGTGGTGTTTCCTTTGTCCTCAGCCATGTCCAGGCGGGGTAGGCCTCAAAGATCTTCCGGAATCCTCCAAGAGCGAAAACTCGTAGAAAATTCTGAAAACGGGTCCCCGTTTATAGGAAGTAGAATCGGTGGAGCTTGAGGCTCGATTGACAGAAAAAAATAAGAGTAACCTTTGGAAAAATCGCAAAACGCAGTAAAAGCTCGAGTGCTATAGCACGAGAATCCCAACATTTGAACGTGCGGTAAAAATCTGAAGATGGCTGCCAGAGGAGTGCCTTAGGTAGGGGGCAGTCATTGGCTGGGGCACTATGAACCAGAGACCAGTTTTGGTTTACTAGGAGAAAGATAGTTCAGAAACAAAACAAACTGATTTTTTCTTTACCGAGGATTCCTAGCCTGACAACGGGGAATATTCATGAGCATGTGAAACCATGCCAGACCCCATGCTGGAGAACGGGCGTTGATCGAGCCCTTTATACAGCGGATGACGTTGACGCTCAACGGCGGCTCTCCAGGGACTACAACTCGGCAGCCTCATGACTCATATTGAGGGACCTGAAAGTATTTGCCTGCTTAAGAATATTTGTGATCTCTTGTATGTTCTAATAACCTTTTACTTTGATTTACTCCTAAATGATTCTAAATGCAACAGTGATATATTAATGTCCCCAGCACCCTAGCTATTGAAGTCACCTGAGGGTGTAGGTTGTGTCTGTGGGCCATCCCAAAAGGGTACTCACTGATTTAGAGATATTAATAGTGTATTTTATGAAGTATATCTGAGTGTTACTGTTATATTACTCTCTTCTGAAGAAGGCTTACTCTGATAAATACATTAATAATTTTTTATTCAAGAAACCTTGTGTGTAAGTGTTTATTTGAATACTTGTCACTTTGAATCTCTGTGTAACTCCCGTACAGCTCACATTGGCCCCTCTTGAGATAAGCCTGGATGCTCAACACGCTACCAAAATGTGTAGTACAAGCTTATACCAAAGGTTGGGTTTCCCATTTCCTGTAGTCAGGGTTGTTGTAGTGCACCCAAAGGGTACTGCATACAATTGTGCCTAACAGGTGTTTGCAGCCCAGAGCATAGATGGCGGTATTCCCGTAAGGGTTAGCTGGAGCTATCCTAGATTGCAGAAGTTATATTAACTGGTTAAGTCTCCTGGAGAGACGTGTTTCACACGTTAGGCAACGCAACGGATGCAGTTAGTCACAAGAAAATAGAAGTATACTCTGCCCTGGAGAGGTGGGAAGACAGCTGTGGGGTGTGGGATTGTTGGGGAATTTTGTGCAGGAAGGGAGCAACGGGTCATTGTTTTGTGTCTGTGCAAATTGTCTATCGATTTGGTCCGAAGTTCCGCTTGGTGATGGTACCCTTAGGTTGGTGTAGAGGACGGAGAGTTTTGACGGTGAGGAGCAAGTGTTGTGGACTTGGGATTGGCAGAGAGGTGAACAAGGGGCGGTGCGTGGAAGGCGCATGCGCATGATTGTGGTGGTGTGCCGGAGAAGGCAGCAATTGTGAAGGAGGGGCTGTAAGCAGAGTACGCTGTGTAAGCTGCAGAACAAGTAACGCTCGTAGCCATGGAGAACATATGCATATCCCATTGCAGTTCAACCCCTTTTTCCTTGACAGGGGATTGTTGAAACCCTCGATTAGAGGTCAGGTAAACACAGTGTACCGAGGTCAATTCAACAACTTTGCAAGGCCTTGCCACCATATAAAGATAAGATCATTAAATATAGTATAAAGTGGTCCAAGTGCACCGAAGGAAAAGTAACATGGCCATGGCTGCCTAACGGCAGTTTCTCCAGGAGCGTGCAGCAATCACTACTGACACACTTGCAGGACACCTTTAAGGGGAAGAAGTTGGCAAAACGCATGGCCATATTCGAGTTATGGCGCGTATTTCAAGAGGGGGCAGCAGACCGGGTATGGATGAACCACCAGCAGAAGGTGAAGGAAGAGGGGTCTGACCCTTCCGCACCACCTCCTGCCCCTCCTAGCGTAGTACCCAATGACAAAGAGGATGACCAGGGAATATGTTATTTAGTGTTTTGGTTATACATAACCTTTACAAAAAGAATTCAACATACAAAGTAAAAGATCACATTTAAATAAACAAGTTACTCTCTTACCTGGTAATGTTCTTTAGATGGGATGGTCCGACGACGTATTCCATATCTAGGACGGTAACCACCACAGCTGTGCTGCTTTGGAAAAACTTTTGGCGTCTGAGTCCTGCGTCGATGGCGTCGATACGCCGCCCTCGAGGACCTCCTCCGACGGCTGACGTCACTGGATGTTATAAGTAGGATGCACGACGCCCGTCGAGTTGTAGTTTTTTCCCAGAACGTGTGGCACAAGTCTTCTGCCAATCTGACCACACAAAGCCTTGTGGAAACGTAAGCTGCAATCGCATAAGAAATTCTGTAGTGGGGAAGGCAGGGAAGGAGCGATATGGAATCCGTCGTCGGACCATCCCATCGAAAGAACTTTACCAGGTAAGTAACTTGTTCTTCGAGGGGATTGGGTCCTCCAACGTATTCCATATCTATGACAGACTCCCAAAGCAGTACCAATGCAAGTAGGTGGGAAAAGAATTTAGAATACAGAAATTTAGAATGCCCAATCAAATTGCGGAGTAAAGGACCGCCTTGCCAAAGGCCAGATCCTGCCCACAGATGGAATTGAGGGAATAGTGACGTACAAAAGTATGGACCGAAGCCCAGGTGGCTGCATCACAGATGTTACGAATAGGAACACCCCTCTGCAGGGTAGTAGAGGCTGCCATACCACTGGTAGAAGGGGCCGGCAAGCCGACCGGTGGGTCCTTACCCGCCAGGCGGTAACATTCAGAAACTGCCAGAATAATCCAGCGAGACAAAGTCTGCTTAGTCACAGCTTGTCCCAAACGCTTTCCAGCGTAACCAATGAAGAGTTGATCGTCCACTCTGACCCGGGACATAAAAGCTTAAAGCTCTCCAAGGATCGAGCCTATGGAGCCTCTCCTCTTCCTTACCGGATGCGGAGGAGGATAAAATGCCGGAAGAATAACCTTCTGGCCTAAATGAAATTCCAACACCACCTTCGGAAGAAAGGAAGGACGAACTCCAAGGACAACCCTGTCCTTATGAAATGCAGTGAAGGGTGGCTTAACTGAAAGTGCCTGTAACTCACTCACTCTGCGAGCGGAAGTGACCGCAAAAAAAAATACAGTTTTAAGAGTTAACAGTCTCAAAGGGCACGAATGCAAAGGCTCAAACAGAGCACCCATCAGAAACTTGAGGACAAGGTTCAAATCCCAAACGGGCACCTGGAAAGGTGACAGAGGGAACACATTAGTGAGCCCTTTTGAAACTGAGAAATTAAAGGGATTTTAAAATAAGAACACTCTTCAGACGAGCGCTTAAATATGGACAGCGTCGCCAGGTAACCTTTAACGGTACCCACTTGCAAGCCCCTGTGGGCTAAAGAAAGCAAAAAAGATAGAACCACAGGAATGTCACATGAAAACGGATCCACATTCTTAACCCTGCACCAGTCGCAGAACTTTCTCCAACGGCAACGGTACAGGGACTTTGTTGCGGGCCTTCTGGCCGAAAGCAACACCTCTATCCCGTCTTCAGGGAGGTCCCAATCCTTATACCTCAACCTTTCAGAAACCAAGCGTGAAGGTTGAGGGATCTGACCTCTGGATGCATAACCTGACCTCCCCCCCCTCCCGTGAGAGCAGATCGTCTTGGTAGGGAAGACGACATGGAGGGCAGATGGACAAGTCGAGAAGGTACGGGTACCACATCCTCCGGGCGAAAATGGGGGGTATAGGGGTGCACAGACAAGTTAAATCAAGTTTAGAAAGTAGAGATATTGTGAAAAAATGTATCAACAAGAGATAGTGTAGAAATGTTACACATAGTCTTATGGTGCAATCGGGCTAATGTCACAAGGCCACTTGGGCCAGAAAAACAGCACAAATCCAAAGCAGTGTATTACTACCCGGCAGGCCCAGCTGCACTCAGTAGGGACATAACATCCCTCTATTTTCAATCAAATTAACTTTACTATTAGGTGCCTAAAAGGCATGAATTCTGCGGTGTATAAACACTGCTTGACAATTTTTAGTTTCCAAAGGCAGATGCAATTACTACATTACACAGTGTTAGGTAAACGATAATTTGTAAAGTGGTAAAGAAAATGTAACAATCAGAACCCAAACATAGCAGTTAGCTTGTGGACTTTAATCTTCATAATCCAACAAGTCATACCTGAATAAAAATAATGCTAGTACAGTTAGTGTTCTCTAATGTGCATCAAAAAAGGGCACTCATAAATATTCAATGTAACATAACTTGAAGCAAACAAAGGTGTTGATAAACAGCATCTCTTATAGAGCGACCCTGATGTAAATCTGTATGACAGTTACAGTACACAATGCTCTAAATGCATAGGTTCAATTGTTTCACATGTACAAATGAAATCTCATTCAGATGTTGCAAATAAGGCCGACGCGTTTCGGTTCAAAGAACCATCTTCAGGGGATAGATTTCATTTTTCAATTTCCATATTCATAATCATAGGGTAGTAGCAGTCTCTTGCTGAATAAAGAGCCGAGCACAGAAAGAGAATCCAAACACACACAACGAGTGGTTGAGAGCCACAGGTTGCTAAGGTATCTGCAGGAGAAAGACGGTCATCTCGCTACAGCCGTACGTGGAGATGGCAGTAGCGAGATGACCGTCTTTCTTTATGGAAATTGAAAAATGAAATCTATCCCCTGAAGATGGTTCTTTGAACAGAAACGCGTCGGCCTTATTTGCAACATCTGAATATGAGATTTCATTTGTACATGTGAAACAATTGAACCTATGCATTTAGAGCATTGTGTACTGTAACTGTCATACAGATTTACATCAGGGTCGCTCTATAAGAGATGCTGTTTATCAACACCTTTGTTTGCTTCAAGTTATGTTACATTGAATATTTATGAGTGCCCTTTTTTGATGTACATTAGAGAACACTAACTGTACTAGCATTATTTTTATTCAGGTATGACTTGTTGTATTATGAAGATTAAAGTCCACAAGCTAACTGCTATGTTTGGGTTCTGATTTTTACATTTTCTTTACCACTTTACAAATTATCGTTTACCTAACACTGTGTAATGTAGTAATTACATCTGCCTTTGGAAACTAAAAATTGTCAAGCGGTGTTTATACACCGCAGAATTCATGCCTTTTAGGCACCTAATAGTAAAGTTAATTTGATTGAAAATAGAGGGATGTTATGTCCCTACTGAGTGCAGCTGGGCCTGCCGTGTAGTAATACACTGCTTTGGATTTGTACCACGTCCTCCGGGCCCATGCTGGAGCAATGAGGATCATCCGGGAACCGAACCTTCGTAACCTCCGCAGCACTTGCGGGGAAACGCGTACAGCATAAGGAATGACCACTCCACCACGAACGCGTCTCCTAAGGCTCCTCTTGGAGGAAATTCCTGCGAGCAGAACCTTTCGCACTTCCGGTTGACACTGGAGGCGAAGAGATCCACTTGAGGGGTCCCCCAAAGGGCGAAGATCTCCAGGAGAATCTCCTGAGCCAACTCCCACTCGTGAGAGATCGCGCTCTGCCTGCTCAGAGCATCCGCTGTCTCGTTTTAGTCTCCGGCCAGATAAACTGCCGAGAACGAAACTTACAGCTGGATTGCCCAGAACCAGAGCTGCATCGCCTCCCTGCACAGGTAGTGCATGGCCACTGTGTTGTCCGTCAGGATCAGGACATTCTTTCCTCGCACAGTCGGCAGAAAAGCCTTCAGGGCAAGCCCGACGGCCCTCAGCTCCAACAGATTGATATGGAGTCTGGACTCCGACGGAGACCAACGACCGCTGAGGGTCAGCTCGTTGGCATGAGCTCCCCATCCCGTGAGGGATGCGTCCGTCACGATCGTCACCTCCAGCCAGGGTAGCCAAAATGGTGCCCCCTTCATCAGATTGCCTTTTTACGGCCCACCACAGAAGGTCCTGGGCGACCGAGGATGGCACTTGAACAGGGTCCGACATCCTGCCGGAGGACTGAGACCACTGGAGCTTGAGTGCCCATTGCAAAGATCTCATCCGCAACCTGGCCTCTGGCACCAGAAGAATGCAGGATGCCATGAGGCCGAGCAATCTCAAGAACTCGAACGCTGGGAGACTCTGGGCATGCTGAAACTTGTGCACCATCTGCTGAATGTGATGAGCCCTCACCTGGGGAGGAAAACACTGCCCCAAGGACGTGTCGAGCACTGCTCTGATGTACTGCAGCCTTTGAGTTGGCGTCAAGTGGGACTTCAAGTTGAGGGAGAAGTCCAGCTTGTGGAGGGAGTGGCAGGTGACTGACAGATGATCCAGGACTTGCTTGGGAGAGCGCGCCCTGATCAACCAATCGTCCAGGTAGGGGTAGACGTGAATCCCCCCTTTCCTGAGATGCGCTGCCACCACTACCATGAGCTTGGTGAAGACCCTCGGGGCGGAGGTCAATTCGAACGGCAGGGCCCGAAACTGAAAGTGCGAGTTGCCAACCGCGAACCTCAGGTACTTCTTGTGCTTTGGATGGATCGGCACATGAGGTCGAGAGACACCAACCAGTCCTGAAGTTGAAGGGCCTGGAGGACTTGAGAGAGAGAGTAACCATCTTGAACTTGTCCTTCCTGAGGAGTTTGTTCAAACCGTGCAAGTCCATGATGGGTCTCAATCCCCCGTCTTTCTTGGAAATCAAAAAATAAGGGGAATACCATCCCTTGTTCCTCTCCGCTACAGGCACCAGTTCTATGGCGCCTTTCTCCAGCAGGGCTTGAACCTCCTGCACAAGGAGCGGATCCGGACTCTGCAACGAGAGATTCCCCGGTGGATTGTCGTGAGGCCTCTGCCGAAAGGGAAGACAGCTATGGGCTATGATCTCCAGAACCCACACATCTGAAGTAATGGCACGCCATTCGACAAGATACTGCGCCAGCCTTCCCCCAACCGGCGAACCATGGGACATGGCCTCATGACTGAGCTGAAGCGGCGTTGCCATAGGGCAAAGAGGCAACTGCCCGAGCGGCCTTGGCACCTCGAGTACCCTGCTTTCCACCTCTGGCACTTCTATGGTGGCCCCTTTGACTGGCAGCTCCTCTTGCTTTACCAAAGGATGAGTAAAAACGAAAGGAACCTCCCCTCCATTGCTGTCCCCTAGGACAAAAAGGCAGAGGTTGGCGAACTGCAGCGCCCAACGACTTTGCTGCAGCTTTGGAGGTCTGCAACCTCTCAAGGCTCTCGTCAGCCTTGCTGCCAAAAAGATGTTCACCGTCAAAGGGCATGTTGAGCAGCCGGGCCTGCACATCAGGAGCGAACCCAGACTTCCGCAACCCTGCGCATTACGGTGCTCGCCGCCATGGACCGGCTGATACAATCTGCCAAGTCCAAACCCAACTGAACAGCCTCGCACATGGCATCCTTGCCATCCTGAACCATAGCAAGGAAACCATCCCGTTCGTCCCGTTCGTCCCCTTCGGGAATATGTTCAGCCGCTAATGCAACACAGTTCCACAGAGTGTGTGTGAAACGAGACAAGGCACATATGGAGTTGGCCGCCTGAAGCGCTATACCCCCCTGAAGAAAACACTTTCTTCGCACAGCCGTTAAAACGTTTGTCGTCCCTATCCGGAGGGATGGTATGCTACAACGCCTGCTTTGCCGCGGCCGTAGCCGCCTGCACCACCAAACTCTCCGGAGTGGGGTGCCTAGACAAGTAGCAGGGGTCGCTACTGGCTGGACGGTATTTTCGCGACAAAGACTTGCCCACTGCCGGGAGACTCTCCTGAGCAGTCCAAGCCGCCGCCACCCTCCTCTGTAGAGCCATATGGAACAGCAGTATCTGGTCAGTTGGTGGACCTTGGTCGATGATATCCGTGAGGTCATCCTGAAGAAAATCCCCTGGTGGAGCAGACCACCCAAAGAACTCGGTGACCCTAGACATAAGGCGCCGGTACGAGGAGTCGGCATGGGTGCCAGGCTCAGGCCTACAAAACTCCACCTCCGGAGAGGTGTCCAGACCACTGGCGTTGTGCAGGGACTGACGCAGGTCCTCAATCTGGCTATGGCCCGAGACAATCTCATTTGGCACCGTATCAGGAACCATGCCATCATCAGAGCCCTCATCCACCTCCAAAATGTACTGAAGATGGCAGAAAGTGGGCACAGAATGAGGAACAAAGCCATGCTTGACCTTGGCCAGAGCCTTTCTAGGGGGTTCCACAGTGCCCCGGGGTACCCCCGTCGAAACAGCATCGCAGGGCGTCGAGTGAATCGGCTTTGACGCCAAACAGCGCTGACAGCATCGACGGCGTCGACACAGGCCTCGAGGGCGGAGCCCCGAGCGTGTGCCTCGACATCCTGGGCGCCGATGACTTCCTCAGAGGCGGAGCCTCGAGAGAGTCACTCGACGACCTCGGCGCCACAGGCGTCGACGTCTTCCTCGAAGACATCACAGGCTCACACGGTCTCGAGCGCGTCGAGGACTGGGACCTGGAACGGGCATGACTAGAACTATTCCCCTTGTGCCGACCACCCGAGCCCGAAGGCGTACGAGCGGTGTCTCTAGTCCGATCACAACCGACCCCACTCAGAGGCACGGACGGACCAGTGCCCTGCGATTCGAGAATCGCTAGCATTTTCTTACCGAAGGAAGCCCATTCCTCCGGCGTCGCATGCTTGGTGGGATAAGCGACCCGCCGATGGGCGGAGTCCTCGGATGAGGACGGGGAAGGTGACCGATGACGGCGCTTCCAGGAGTGCCTCGAAGAGGCAGAGGAGTGGCAGGACCCACTCCGGAACCGAGACCCACTGGACTTCCGATGACTATGCGGAGAGTCGCCCCTCGAATCGTCCGCCGAAAGCCCTGTGGACCTCGACATCCGGGCTTTGGACACCTTACCGACCGACAGTTTCTTCTTGCGCTCCCGCAAGGCTTTGGACGTAAGCGACTGGCAGTCGACACAATCATCCGTGTCATAGGCCTCCCCGAGGCACCAGAGGCAGGCGTCGTGCGAGTCCGTCACCGACATTTTGGACCCGCAGTCCCCGCACTTCTTGAAGCCGGGACGCGGGGTGGAAGAAGTGGTAGACATCTCGAAGGACTTAAACTTCACAAACCAACAGGTTAGAAGAACCGAAAGAACAAACTCCAAAGAGTCGAGGCGCACCGAGATCTCCGAAGCGAACACGTTCACGGAAAAAACGGAACTGAGGCTACGGGCGTCGTGCGTCCTACTTATAACATCCGGTGCCGTCGGAGGTCCTCGAGGGTGGCGTATCGACGTCATTGACGCAGGAGCCGAGAGATTTTCCGAAGCAGCACAGCTGTGGTGATTACTGTCATAGATATGGAATACATCGGAGGACCCAATTGCCACAAAACCTATTTACAGATCATCTTTCAATCGATAAAACATAATATATACACAAAAAATCATGATTAAAACAGTGGAAAACAGGAAGAAACCTTTATAAAACACTTTTTATTGGCATTTAGGTAAGTTTACATATCAAGATTGCGTTTAGTGGAGGTGTTCATTAGCCAAGCAGGATGAAAAAGAAACAGGTAACAACAAGAAATAACAACAAACATGCACAGTCTCTTGCGAGGATGTCTGCGTTCAGATGGTGTTCCGGAGGAAAGGAGTGCGAAGGCAGGGTTCCGGGGCGTATGAATGTTCGAGGTTCAGGTACTAGGTGGTTCTGTAGTTGTTTGATGTTAGGGTGGGCAGGCACCTCAGGGGGGCTTGTAGTCAGCAGAGAAGGGTATGTCGCGGAGGAGGGCTTTCCACGCCTCAAGGGTGTTGTTCACGTCGGCTGTTCCAGTGGTAGCTCCATCCTGCCAGGCCCTGGTCTCGGCTGTGGTCCAACGCTCTAATTCTCTGAGCCAGTGTTGGTATCTCGGGCCTGGTTTAGATTTCCAGGCCATAGCTATGGTTCTTTTGGCTAGGATGCAGGAAATGTCCATCAGCTTGACTACGTGTTTGATCTTGTTCAGTCTGGGGTATGCTCCGAGGAGGCATTCCTCGGGGCCCCAGTTGTATCTGGTAATGCCAGCTTCCATGCAAGTTTGCTTTATTTTAGACCAGAATTGTGACACCCTGTTACAAGACCAGAACATGTGCAGTATGTCTGCTGGGGTGGTGTCGCACCAGGGGCAGTTTGATGTTGTCTTTTTGTTAAAACTGGCGACTCTCTTCGGGGTCATGTATGTTCTGTAGAGAACATTGAGTTGGATTTGTCGGAATCTGGTGTTCCTGGAGACCTCCTTGGGGTAAAGTAGCACTCTCTCCCATTCAGTGTCCGTGAGCGTGACCTGGAGGTCAAGTTCCCATCTTTCTTTTAGTGCTGCACTCTTGGGGTTGGGCCTGTCTATTAGTCAGCCGTAGAGGCGGGTTATTGGTTTCCAGCCATCTGAGAGTTCATGCATCTCGTTGAGGAGGGGGTTAGGGTTGGGTTCTTCTGGCCATTCAGACCATTTTGACTTTGCAATCTGTCTGAGACGATGGTACCACAGGAATTGGCCTCTGTTTAGTTCCTCTGAATCCAGGATCGTTTCGAATTCTCTGAATTTGGCATCTTCATACATGTCGCCCCAAGTGTAAATCCCAGCGCTCTCCCATTTTCTTGCCACTTTGAGGTCTGTTATGGATTGGCATGCGTCCACAAGGATAGGGGTGTCAGGAGAGTACGGGTGAGTGATTTGATGGATAGAGCAGGTTCTAGTCCAAATTTGTCTACCCAGCTGTACAATCATAGGGACTTCTAGTGTTTGTTTAAGTGGGTTCCAGAGTGATTCTTTGGGAAACAGATTGGACGATGTTAGCCTTAGTAGTCCTGATTCAGCATTTGGGTCGTCTTGGAGCCACTTTGTGACGTGGCTGAGTTGAGCTGCCAAGTAATACATGTGTAGGTCCGGGAGTTGTATCCCCCCCTGTTTATGTCGCAGCGTGAGGATCTTCAGGGGTAGCTTATGTCTGGCTGGGCCCCACAGGAAGTCTCTGATTAGGGAATCCAGTTTCTTAAAGAAGGATATAGGGATATAGTGGCAGACATTCGTGAAGTAGTAGAGGAATCTCGGTAGGATGATCATTTTCACAATTGCTGCTCTACCCATCATGGCAAGTGGCAGCTTAGACCAGAACTTCATGGAGTTGCGAAGTGCTTTTGTTGCTTTTTCAGTGTTGTGTTCGTGGGTGAGTTCTGGGGTATGTGTTATGTTGATTCCCAGGTAGCGGAACATTCCTGATTGCCACTCTATCCCCACCTCCGGTAATTCTTCCCTGCTTATCTTGTTGAGTTTGGCTAGTGAGAATGCACAGGATTTAGATCTGCTAAATTTGATTCCGGAATAGCGGGCATAGTTGTCCAGGACATCGAGTAGAACTTGCGCATTCACTTGTGGGTCCTTTACGTATAAGAGTATACGTCGTCCGCATATAGGGAAATTACTGTTGCCCAGTTTTATACCTGCATCAAAGAACTGTCTCCTGCAGTAGATGGCGATCGGCTCCAGTCCCAAGGCGTACAACATGGGTGACAGCGGACAGCCCTGCCTGGTGCCTCTTTGTATCGCCCAGGCTTCTGATATTATTCGTCCGGTCTTCACTCTGGCCCTGGGTGAGCTATAAAGGACCCTGACCCATTTCACAAAGCCTTCTCCAAACCCAAACTCATTCAGCACCTCAATTAACCACTCCCAGAAGATGGAGTCGAAGGCCTTAACGGCGTCTAGTGATAGCACCGCCAGATCCTCAGCGCTTTCATGGGTTTCGGCTATAACATGTTGTAGCCTCCTCAGGTTGGCTGTGGTATTGCGTCCCGGGATGAACCCATTTTGGTCCTCATGTACAATAGTCCCAATCACTCTCGCGAGCCTCTTAGCCAGAATGGTGGTCAAGATCTTGGCGTCGTAATTCAGCATCGCTAACGGGCGATAGGAATCGCAACGTTCGGGCGGCTTGTTTGGTTTGAGCATAGGGATTATAATGGTTTCCTTCATGGTGCTGGGGAGAATTCCTTCTTCGTATGCTTCCGTATAGACTCCCAGTAGTATTGGAGTGATGATGTCTTCATAGGTTTTGTAGAACTCTGGGGGGAGTCCATCGCTCCCCGGGGATTTGCTGGTAGCCAGAGATCTGATTGCGTCCTTGATGTCGTCGGCGGTGATCTCAATGTCAAGTGCTGCGCGCTGCTCTTCGGTTAGTTTAGGGAGTTCGATCTCTTCTAGGGTGGCTTTGATGTCTTCTGTGGGTACTTGCGTTTCGTGGGAGTAAAGCTCGGAGTAGAATTCTGCAAAAGTGGTGTTGATGTCAGGCTGTGATTTGTGCGTGACTCCACGTTCATCCTGGATCTCGGTGATGTAATGCCTCGGGTGTTCTCGTTTGCACAGCCATGCTAGTAGTCTGGCTGGTTTGTCGGCCTCTTTGTGTGTCTTGGTGGTGTTAGTTGCAAAGTCGAATTTCGCCAGTCTGTCCCATGCCATTCGGCAGTCGTCTCGGAGTCCCCGCAGGGTCTCTTCCCCTTCAGTGTTGGTGTCCAATTGGGACTCGAGGCGTGTTATTTCCGCTTCGTGTTCTTCTAGTGTTTCCTTCAGGCGTCTGCGAATACCTCCCGCTCCAGAAATGGCTTCGCCCCGTGTTAACAGGAAGAAACCATATGTGTTACATATTCATTAATTACTACTAACTTTACCCATTACAACCACTCAATTGAACAACAGTATTTCATTTGAGTATTTCTACTTAGTTGATATTGCTTGACTGACAGAGCGATCTTTCTCAAGAATCTTACTACCGCAAGCTGCAAAGATAAATTACTTCCATGTAGTATTCCGAGCCACAGTCTACTAAGGTCCACATTATCCATGTTCACAAATTTAAGAAAGTGATGTATACGTTCACTTCGAAGTGCAATGCAATAAACTAAAACGTGCTGTAGGGTTTCAGTTAACCCAAATATACCACAGAATCTGCAAAGTGATAGCATTGCTTTCTTCCTTTCCCGCAGATCTACAATTTCCATGATCGGTAGCACATTGCATCTAAAGCGCATAAATTCATTATGCCACCCTTTATCGGGAAACTTAGTGAAATAAGACTCCACTCCGCCCCAGATTTTGTAGCCAGTCACCAAGTGCCTATATAGTTTCGTTTCAACTAGCTTTGCACAGGCGGTATTCCAATCAAGTTGCTCTTTTTTTCAGTTGGACAATTAAAGACTGCACCTTTTTATCCAATAATTGCCGATAATTCTGTTTTCTTTTGGTTTCAAAGATTGGATAACCCAAATACCTCAAATGTGGTTTTGCACATAATCTTGCGTTATTCAAAAACACAACATGTTTACCCCTTGTAGCACTGCAGTGTAACCGTAGTATCACGGTTTTCTTTGCGTTTACCAAAAGAGAGTTAGCAATGGTGTAGTCTCTAAATTTTGTTAACAAGTGTTGCAGCCCCGGGGAGTGCAGTCAAACAACAAAAAATCATCTGCGTAAGCAGACCATGAAATCTTAGTTCCCTCAACTGTAGGTGACACAAAAGCAGCTGTTTCAATATCTTTGCCAGCATCGAATACATACAGATTAAATATCGGCAGTGCGAATACGCACCCCTGCTGTAAACCATTTATAGCGCTGATAGTCTGTGTGAGTATTCCCTAGTTACTTAAACGGACCTGTAACTTGGATCCTTCATGCAAATGGTACAATATTGTCAGTAAATGCGATGGTTGCCCCAATAGCTGTAGTTTTCCCCCAAAGAATGTTCCTATCCACCATATCAAGGGCCATAGTTAGGTCAATTGACGCCACGTAGACTGGTGTACTCCCTTTTTTCCAAGATTTCTGTTGCAATATGTTCATAAGCAGTCTCCTCACATCCATAGCCACCTTTTTACGAAAACCAAATTGGAGACAGGATAGTATCTTATTCACCTCAGCCCACTCTTGGATGTGCTTCAGTAATAATCCTGAAAAGATCTTTGAGTCTGCATCCAAGAGTGCTAGTCTATAATTTTCAGGGGAAGTCCTGTCATTTTTTATAGATTGGCACAATGTTAGCAATATGACAAGTGTTAGGAGCTGCTCGAAGTCGAACTATGTCCTTGAATAGGAGGAAAAGTTTTTTTAGCCCAAACATATATTGGCAATATTTGCCAATCAATTACGGCCAGCCGCCCTCGACGAGGAGACCTTTTCTATCAAAAGTTTAAAATCACTTATCGAAATGGAAATCCCAGGGATTTTCTAAAACTGCTTTCCACAAAGGATTTATATTCTTGGAGTTCTCGTACACTAGTGGCCCCTCCACTGTTGCTCCGTTACCACACAAGTTTGTATTTGGGCCCATTGAACATTACGGTTATTTATTAAGGCCCAGAAGGATCTGGTGGTAGGGTCCCTCAAAGCTGCCAGCATTGCTTCACAGTCCCCCCGATACATCCTTATTCTGTAGGCTTTAATTAGATTTTTCCATTTATTTCTGATTTTTCTCCCCAAAGCCTCTGTCAGTATCAGATAGGTTATCTCTATGCATAGGTCTCAATTCCCTTTGGCGCAGGTTTTTTAACTCTCTAATTCCAGCGTCAAAGGTATGGAGATGGTTTGACTTCCTTGCATTTGCCTTAGCTACATGTATATTTTGATTAATAGTTTGTACATAATGATTTCTGCCCTAAACTAGTGTTTTGGAAGTCAAGTTGGAATACAGCGTTAAGACGATCAACATTATCATTATGACAAGCAATACGAGTTCCAGCTTGATTGACCACATAAGTATCAGTGCATACCTCATGGTCCATACCACTAAAATCAACCTCCAGAATCTCGTGATCGCTAAATTTGGTTTCCCTTATACGCACAGAGCTAGCCAGATGACAGCGAGGCAGAAACAAAGACATAGCCTATTCTGGATGAGAATTTGCCATTGGACCAAGTATCTTTATCCGCCATATCGCCCCAGAGCGTCGCTACATTAGTAAACCCCCAATCCTCAAAGAAACTTCCCCAGAGCTGACCCTGGGTGATATTATTAAAGGAGTGCCCTCTAGTTTGGTAGAATTCTGATCCGAGGAGGCGCTTTCCTTCCGTCTGAACAGGGATATTGACATTGAGGTCACCCGCGACTATCAAGACCGCCTCGGGTTGCAACAAAAAGGCTTCTTCAATCATCTCCCCAAATAAAATCAAAGAGTCAAATGATTTTTAACATTCCAGTAAATATTAACTATCAAGAAATGATTGGGTCCCACTCTGTTCTCAAGTTCAAAAAAGCACAGCAAGGCACTAATTAGACAGTCTGAAAATGTTTGTAACCATTGGACCCCATTTGACATGTACTCCAATTGCCAAACCCCCAGCCGGCCTACCCAGTTGTCCTTGGGTTGCTGGCTCTGAAATCCCAATAAAACCATCAAGAACACAATAAGAGGTGAACCATGTCTCCTGCAAACTAAAGATTGCACATTTGGATAGCAAATTACATATGTAGAGTTCATTAAAGACCAGTGTCCCCTCGTGTACCATGATACAAGGGTAAACAAATATTCAGTCTTAAATATTCGGTTTTAAACCCTGAAGCTGCACTATAGAGTCTTGAACAGTAGAGGCCAGCCATCTCAGACTAGACTCATTTCAGTAAGCATCATTCAGATACTAGCCGGTCGCCACCTCCCTCCGCACCCTGTATACCTCTACTATAGCTTATCACATCATAACCAAATCAATGGAAAGTATCCACTTCCGTTAACACAGCTTCATAAATGGCTCTGGAGTGGAAAATAATCCTAACATAGTCTTATCTTTCCGAATGTATGTAGTCGATTAGTTTGATGTCCCCAGATGAAATACGTCTGAGCTTCGGTATCTCATTGAATAGGGCCAAGATCCACAAAACTGGGCTGCCTCAGATGGACAACATTGGACCAAGGATTTGAGTAGGGGTCTTTGTTTAGACACTGCCCATACGCTTCGTCACGTGATACCTTATTGTGTTGCATGTTTACATTCACCTTCTTTCTACCCAAGACATCACCTTGTCTGGGTTCATCCACTTCCACAATTGCTGAACCTTCAGACATTGCGTCTATGGGTACTATGTTAGATGCACCCAACGATAACTTAGTCGGCAGTTCACCCACAGTCACATCACAACTCGTTCCTCCAATACCAGGATGTCCATCTTTTTCCCCTTCTAATATTTGGTTCATGACTTTCCAAATTTTTTCTGTCAAAGTTAACTCAGGTTTAGTGACTCTCCGAATCTCGGGTTCTTGTACATCATCTAGGCCACTCTTAGCAGTCACTGCTGCCAATCCAACATCAACAAGAGCCACAGGGCCCCTCCAGACCTCCTGCTCTTCACCCAGACATTGGACAGTGGGCGCAGTCTCCCTACCAACTTTCATAGAGGCTGATTTGACCCCCCTGTAACCCATGCTCCTCTCCCAAATACTGAACTCTACCGGGTCCATTTGATTTGAACCCGGATTTGGATTTGGCTCCAAAAATCTTGGAGTAGGATAATGGTGACAAAGTCCTATAATCAGTATGGGTCGGTAAGGACTTAAACATAGGGATATTCACATTTATACGGTTTTCCCCATTTGCAGATAACTCTGCTTCACCTATGCAGTTGGCGAAAGGCCTTATATCGGCGCGTGAAATGACTTCAGGTTGTCTATCAACACATTAGATTAGTGTTAGTAGCCTCCTTAATGGTAATATCTTCAACCTGTGGAGATTGTACCATCTCCTCCTCCCCTCTTTCATTGTTTTTTTTTTTTGCGAAAAAATTAAAGATAGTCGCCTTACTCCGATTATCATACTGTAAATCCTCTACCACTTTAGATCTGCCTCCTTGTGTTTTACCTTTCCCTTTTTTCTTCATGGTTTCTGTAATTGTGCCAGTAGCCACTGAGCCACCCTCACTATAACAGAGCACCTCTTCCTCCCCCGACACATCCAACTTAGTGACCACATGCAGGTCATTTTCATCCTCTCTAATTAGGTTGCGCCAGTTTTTCTTAGACATTTTGTTTGGTCTTTTACCAGGCTTCCGCTTCAGAACATTTGTCGCTTTTTTTTACGATACCATTCTGGATTTTAGGGGAAGAGACCAGTATTCCTTTTAAGGCCGTATCCCTCCCTTCAAATTCATCAACAGCAGAACCCGGATTATCCCTTAGATCTTTATCAGCAGTGGCAGGCCCAAAAAAGGGAGCGGATAGCCCCTTCTCATCGATTCCTCTAGTGTTCGTGCCCTTATTGGCTACTACCTTTACCTCTGTTGCTAGATGGTTACTCTTATTCAGCTCAAGAGCCTTAATCAAATCCCCAAATAGCGGTTTGTGTAATTGCAATTCCGCTAAAATGTGTTCATTGAATTGCCCATGAGGGGACGCGACCCAATTGCGCCCCTCTGATCTACGCTCTTTTTGTGCAGAGTACACCTCCCATTCAGCCTCCTGATTCATAGGATATTGAGAAAGAGCAAGTATGGAGCGGTCAATGGGGGTAGTACCTATTTCAGGCAGCGGTAAAGAAGCGTCCTCCTCATTCGGTCTACTAAATTCATCCACACTAGCTACGCCATTATCATCCCCCTTACTCTGACCCGATTCGATCAAAAGTATGGATTTGTCCCCCACAGAAATATCAGGTGGAGCCAACCCAAATTCACCAGGTGGTGAGGGGGTGGGAGTGGGGTGGGAAGGGGGGGGGGAGAAGAGGCATTTCCAGCAGCATTTTCATTGTTCCCTTAGACAAGATGTCATCATAAGCCCGAACTCCCGTCAGTTTCCCTTCTTGTTAGGGGCACCGTCCTCTGGTATATGTATTTTTGAGGCTTCATGCCACAAGTATATGGTCAAAAGAGCAAGAGTTACTCAAACACTTAAGGCATACAACACACCAAACAATGTACCACAGTTCGAACCCGACAACAGTCGAGCCAATCCTAATATACCAAGCAGTTCATGTATCCCTCAAGGGCAGTAATACATAGAAACAAAAGCCACTATAAAGTGTCAGAGTTGAGCCACTGGTATGTTCCCACGATAGCGGGACAACAAAGGATCTTGTTGGAAAAAGCCCAATTTAGCACTATATGTAATGGCCAAGAGCAGCAGAAGTAATGCAGTAGGGCCACAAATGCTGCATCTGTCACACCGCTTCTATAAGCCTAAGTACTCTTGCAAGACTAAGAGTACACCGCAAGGGTTGCCAATAGCTGATTGGACCTAGACAGACCAGTGAGTACAAACATTAACGCTCACCGCACATCCCACACCCCATCAGCCGTATCAGCACACTTCGGAAGCGCACTTCTGGGATGCCCGAACCAGTTGTTAGATAAGGGCTTCTGGGATAAGAGGTGGAGCCAGAGCTTAAAATGGAAAGAAATCACAACACAACACAGAACAGCATCTTCAGGCACAGCAGGGCAGAGTGATCAGCCGCATCAGCACACTTCGGAAGCGCACTTCTGGTATGCGCGCGGGATGCGTGTACCAGTTGTTAGAGAAGGGCTTCTGGAATAAGAGGTGGAGCCAGAGCGCAACTGTGAACTAGTTGCAGGCCAGTCATCATCCTCATTGCTGAGCATCAAAGGAATTCCAACTCCATGCTATTGCAAGGCAAATCAGTTCTGTTTATTTTCCGGTATCGCAGCATATATTCCTCACTCTCCGTGCTGCCGGCGCCGAACGTTTCCAGCACCTGAGGCATTCGACCCAGGGAATATGTCCATCAAGGGAACTACGAGTGGCAGAGGGATGCTCAAATGTAACATATAAACCACTGCCATATATGAGGTACAGGGCAACCCGCCAGCAGCAACGAGGCAAACGGGGAGGGGCTACAGAGAGCAAAGGCAGAATTCTAGGGCATAGGTACAGAGGAATGGATAGCAGCACAAATACTCTTGAAGATTAAAGGGAAGACAACAGGGGTAGCAGAAGGAGAAACAAGGCCCATAGAGAGCTTGGAAGGGGATACCTGACTGGGCGGCTCAAGTGTAGCAGGAGGAACAACAAAACCAGGACATGGAGGCTACAATAGAACGGGAAGAAAGGGAATGGGGAAGGAGGAGGGTATGGACAAGTAGTGGGCGGAGAGAATAGAAAGGGAACGGAAAGAGAAGGAGGGAAGAGTGGGAGAGAAAGGGGAGTGAGGAGAAAGAGGCACAATTGGCAGAGTGGAGAAGGCAGATAATAGAGCAAAAAACACACGCTCGAAGAAAGAAATCAGAGGAAGTTGCAGATAGACAGGCTGGCGAGGGAACGAGCACGAAAGGAGGAGGATGAGAGAGCAATAAGAGCGGATGGGGAGCAGGCTGCACTAGAATGCGAGAGGAAAAGACAGGAGGGAGAGAGGCGAACAGAACCGGATAGGTCAGAGGTTCATGCGGACAGCTCAGCAGGGCATGGCACAGTACACCTAGGATTATGGAAAGGGGAAAACTAATACAATTTAGTGTATATTGATCTTGATGTCCCACATAACCCTGACTCTACATCACGCAAGTTGAATTTCGCAGACGATTTCTGCAGTGACATGGACGTAGAGTGTGACCATGAGGACAGACAACGAAGACAGGAAGGGGGAGTATAACATCCAATGGGCATTTACTTGCACACTTGTCATTTACCCGTCATCTTTTGTCCAATATACGTTATGTGTGGCACAGTAGATGAATACCTAAAGTGATACCCACTGGCCTATGACTTAAATCTTTGCCCCGCCTTCCCACTTCCTATCTAGCATGGCCACCAGGGGACCACTTAAATCTGAGGACCTTGATGCCATAGCCATTACCGAAACATGGCTTCATGAAGTGTCAGGACCTGCCATTTCATTAGTCCTTCCACCAGGATACACTATCTTCCGTCAAGACAGACCAAAAAGGAGGGGGGGGGGCATAGCCGTCTCTAGCAGCTAGACAAACCACCTCACAGCTAGGTGACAATGTGGACTCCCTCGCAGTCAAGATCTCTATCTCTCCCAACGTCACCATTAGTATTCATAATGCCTACCGTCCGCCTGGCTCACTAGCTGACTTTCATGAGAATTTAATCCATCTCCTTGGTGAAAATCTTAAAACCTCCACCAAAGCCATTCTTTTAGGGGATTTCAATCTGGGCTTTAATGACCCCAAAGATAAACAAGCCAAAGCCCTAGCTAAAGGGCTACAGGAACTTGGCTGCAGAAAATAAACAATCCCACCCACTTCAAAGGGCGCATACTAGACTGGGTAGTTGACGATAACTGTGGTGTGAACATCAGCTCCAATACTCTGTGCCCATGGACCGACCACCACCTTATCCACTTTATCATCCCTTTCAACATCAATGCTGCGAAAGCACCTATGCCTGTTCCACCTGCCTTACCCAGAGGCTCACGCAACCTTATTAAAGATAGGATCCTCCCTTAACTAGACATTCCAGCCCTACAGCCCCCTCTTTGCTCAGAACCATCTGTGCTGGCTGAGCTCTTTAACACTGCGCTTAGTACAGGAGTAGATGCTGTTGCCCCGCTAGAGGTTAAGAAAGCTAAAAAAAAAAGAAACATGCCAATTTCTGGTTCTCTACGGAACTCAAAGAATGACGTGCCCTTAAGCGCTTAGCACTGAGCAAATGCAAAGGACACAGGACTCCACATGAAACACCTATAAAACTCTGGCGACTCAATACAAGAAAGCTATAGTTCTAGCCAAATCCTCCTCCTTTAATGAAAGGATATCCAACACTGCCACTGAAACAAAAAAGCAGTTTTCCATTTTTAAAGAATTGGCCACCCCGGTCACCAACACACAAGAAGTCCTTAAAGATGAATCCTGGTGCACCAATGTACAAGCAGCCATGATTAATAAAATTGAACTCTTAGAGGATGATTACGGATCACCTCAATGGCCTTCCCAAACAACACCTTCCTGCACGCCATATGACCAACACAGACACTATAGAGAAAACTCTTCTCCTTCATGGAAGTAACTGAGACAGAGGTACTGAACATCATCCGGAAAACCAAACCATCCAATTGTAAAGGTGATGTATGCCCAGCCAGTTTAGTCAAGGACTGCAGAATCCTTAGCACCATTCCTGACTTCCTTCATTAATGCTTCTTTCAAAACCAACACAGTTCCGGACTGCCTTAAAGAGGCATAGGTTCGGCCACTACTAAAAAAAACCTAGCCTAGACCCCGAATCCCCCAACAATTACAGATCCATCACCAGAGT
Organism: Ambystoma mexicanum; assembly: GCF_040938575.1. NCBI lineage: Eukaryota > Metazoa > Chordata > Amphibia > Caudata > Ambystomatidae > Ambystoma > Ambystoma mexicanum. Next base: position 711,325,669 of record NC_090923.1, on the reverse strand, counting down.
CTCATTCCTGCTGAAAATGTTGGACAAAGTTGCCTACACTCAAATTCAGCAGTTTGTGGAAGCATACAATATCCTGGGCAAGAGGCAATCTGGATTTCGCCCAGGCCATGGGACAGTCTGCCCTTTGGATCTCAAGATCCAACTTCGTGACATAATGGATAAGGGCAGGCCTGCACTTCTCCTCCAAGTAGATCTTTCGGCGGCAACTGATCTCATGGACCATCATAGCCTGTATAAACATCTCAAACTCTGCCCACTTCTCCCCTGAAACCACAGCATGGATCTCTTAATTACTTAAAGCAGGACTTGAGGGTATTCTCGGACCAAGCATGCGCAGCACCCACCACCATACACTGTGGTGTCCCGCAAGGATCCTGTACCGCACCCATTCTATACAATATATTCACCCTACCTCTCTTCAATGACTTGGATGATCGCGGCATAGCATACACTCTCTATGCCGACGACACCCAAGTCCTACTCCCTCTCTCCGGCAACTATGACCAGGATGCAGCAGCATTAGACAGCATCTACGCAGCCATTCAGTCATGGATGGCAGATAATTGTTTATGTCTCAGAGATAAAACAGAGATCCTCCTTGTAGGCTTCAAAGACACACTCAACAAACTCAACTCGCAATACAAGACTTTCCACATTGATAAGACACCTATTACTGTCTCACCAGCAGTCAAAACTCTAGGGGTTTTTATTGACTCTTCCCTGTCCATGATGTGCCAAGTCAGTGCCATCTCTTCCTCTGCAGCACTCCCCACAAAAATCATCAACGCAGTCAAACCTTACATATCAATCACCAACTGCCTCACAATAGCAAGAGCTACAGCGGGGGCAGAAACTTGACTATTGCAATGCCCTACTCCTGGGAACGTCCTCAAAAAACCTCCATAGGCTACAAGTTACCCAAAACGATGCCCTCAGAGCTGCACTGAGCATCCCCAAAAGGGAACATCTATCACAGGCAAGGAGAGATGTACACTGGCTTCCAGATAAAGAGTGTATTCTTTCAAAACTTTGGACATCACACAAAAGTGCCTCTTCCGCACTGCCCCCCACTACCTAGCAGAGAAGATTTTTCCTATCACATCGACCAGACCCATTCGATCACACAACGTTAACATGGTGTACGTCCCCCACCTTCAAAAGAACCAAAGCTGGAGGGTTCAGCTTCCAACATTTAGCGCCCCAACACTTTCACGCATTGCCCACAGCACTCAGAAATGAAGCATCATACACTGTCTTCCGTAAAGCCCTTAAAAACAAACTGTTTAACTAATATGTAATTCGTCAATAGCTTTCACATTGTTCCACTGTAACCAAGGAACACACTGCCAACCTATTCCTTTAACTTGAACTTCTAATGTATGCTTGTACTCATTATGGTCCATTACTGTCTTCACTGTGATCTTTCTGTACCACTTTTGCAACTAAGTAAGCCTACTATAACAGCGCCACAACGCCCAAGGGTCGTTTGTCCGCAAAAAGATAACCGATCTCACAAGAACCGGTGAAGAGACATCCTGGGAATGCAGGTCTCTGGGACAAAGGGGAGGAGGATCAGATCCAGGCGAGCAAAAATGACCCATGCCTGGCAGGTGCGCCACACCAAACGCATACAATAACAGACTAAGGTATCTTGCAGGGCGCAGGAGACAGCACTGGCACATTCCAGGGGACGACCGTCTAGAACACATGAGGAAACAAAACAGATACCTATACTAGAACCCACATATATGCATGGACATTGAGGAAGAGAGGGGGGGCCCATTGAGATCAGGCAGTACTGGAGAACACCAGAGGAGAGGGCAGCATACTCACAGATGCCCCTACTAGAAAGCGGAGGGACAAGGCCTCTGTATGTACCCTGGAAACATACAAACAAGAAAAATGTTAAACGCAGACTACCCTCATTGCGTGCGTGCGCTGGGAAATGGAGAAGTGGACAGCGGGCCACAGGCTGTCAGTGGGTGATGTCAAGGGGCTATTGGTATCAATATTGGGTGACGCAGCAGACATGAAAGAGGGAGGGGTTCCGAAGGGTGACCATACACAACACAGCACATGATTGGTCACCATTCGTAAATTGTAGAACAGCTGTTTGGCAAGCATTAAGGACACAGTACCCAGACAGGTCAGACATAGGGGCAAAATGCATGACGAGCATCCTGCTGAGTATATTCAAGCGATTCAAGAGCTTTGGTGTCTCAAAACTCGAGAGCCGTGGGAGAAAACGATAGCGATCTCTCATCATATCTTGGTACAGGGGATACCAGAACCCGTACAGAAGAGTTTGTAGAAATTGGTGGGGATGAAAGCAAAAGGGATGGCCAGAGATACAGCTCACAATTGTACACCATTGCAGGCTTTGGCAGGAGAACGTCAAACAAAAGGCAGAAGAGAGAGAAAGGCTGACGAGGCTAAGTTAGTTCAAATGAAATTATCAAAATATGCCATGGACGGGGCAGTAATAACTAGCCCCACACCACAGACTCAAGCACCAGCACCACAGCAATAGTAACAACAGCAACCACCACAATACACAACGCCATGGGGGGAGGACATATGGGGAGGGGCGGGTTCCAGCAGGGGTTCAGAAGAAGGGGAGGATTACAAAGGGGGCGTGGCTTTGGACCTCAGATGCACCACAATCAGGGAGGGCTTCGGGGACAAAGACAGCAGGGATCACAGAATGACATGCATTACTTACCGTAAAAGCATTTCTGATGATTGTATCTGCTTAGATTCACATGCTGTGCATATGGTCCGACATCCAGTGGTAACCGCGGAGTATTGCATCTCGTCTTTCGGGGGACCGAAAGGGGACGTCGGCATAGGTGTATCTGAAACACTATCCCTATCGTGACGTGTGTAGTACCCAAAATCCCTCACACGCCGAGGTCCCTCCGATTGTATTTTTTCTGCCATGAGGGAGCCCAAGGCTATAATGAGGGAGTACATGAAGAGAAAGTAAGAAGTTATGTTCCTTCCACCCTGTGCGGGGAGGCAGGGAGGGCACATGTGAATCTAAGCAGATACAATCATCAGAAATGCTTTTACGGTAAGTAATGCATTTCTTCTGATGCTTGTTAATCTACTTAGAATCACATGCTGTGCATAGACTAGCGAGCAGTACCCGGAGTTGGAGGTGGGTTGGGGGAGGGAACAGTAGAAAAAAGATGTCTTAGTACTGCTTGTCCCACCTGAGAATCAGACCTAGAATGAGTGTCTAGGCAATAGGGTTTTATAAAGGTGTGTACAGAACTCCAGGTTGCCGCTTTGCAAATGGACTCTAGGGGAACATTTGCAATGAATGCTATGGATGCCCCAGTGCCTAGAGTAGAATGTGCTCTAGGCTTGAAGGGCAGTTCTCTCTTTGCAAGAGTGTAACATAGTATGATGCATTTGACAATCCACCTTGATATTGCTGATTTAGAGACAGGGTCCCCTTCTCTACCAGCTGCTACTGAAACAAAGAATTGTTTAGTTTTCCTCAGTGCTTTAGTTCTATCCATGTAGAACATGACTGCCCTGCGCACCTCTAGTGTGTGAAGGCTTCTTTCGGCCATGTTAGTAGGTCTCTGGAAGAACGTGGGTAGTTCGACTGACTGGTTCACATGGAACTTCGAAATACATTTCGGCGCAAATCTGGGATGAGTGCGCAGAACTACCTTATCTTTGTGGACTGTAACAAAGGGGTCCAAAACCGAGAGGGCCTGTAGTTCGCTACCTCTTCTGATAGAAGTGATAGCTACCAGAAAGGCTGTCTTGTAGGTCAGGTCTTTCAGACCAGCTTTATGCATAGGCTCAAAAGGGGGTCCCATGAGCCTAGTTAAAACCACATTTAGGTCCCACCCAGGGGCTGGATGAGTGATGGGGGGATACATTCCTTTAACCCCTTCCATAAAGGCTTTAATCACAGGTATTTTCCACCACGACACCTTCTGCTGTGACGTGGTGTAGGCTGACAACGCCGCTAGGTGAACCTTTAAGGATTTGAAGACTAACCCAGAGTCCAACAGATGGGTTAGATATAACACAATGTGTGAAGGCGAGCAATCGGTGGGATTGACGCCTTTGGAACTGCACCAGATGACAACAAGTTTCCATTTGCTGGCATAGCAATAACGTGTGTTAGGCTTTCTTGCCTCCCTCAGTATGTCCATGCATCTTTGAGGGAGCTGCAGATGTCCAAACTCTAAGACCTCAGGAGCCAGGCTGCTAAATTCAGGCATGGGAGCAGAGTCTCCCCCCTGTCCTGAGACAACATGGTGTACGGGCAGGGCATCTTGACTGGTGAGGAGAGGAACATTTCCATCAGGTGCGTGAACCAAGGTTGGCAGGCCCACATGGGAGCCACCAGAATCATGGTGACTGGTTCCTGTTGCATCTTGTGTACTATCTTGTTCAGAAGGGGAGTCGGGGGGGGGGGGGGGAAGCGTAGACAAATTTCCCCGACCAAGTTATCCAGAGACCGTTCCCTTTGGATCGGTTCTGGGGGTACCTGGAGGCATAGTCTTGGCATTGGGCGTTCTCCTGAGTAGCGAACAGGTCGATCTCTGGAAACCCCCATTCTGCAAAGACGTTGGATACAATGTCTTTGTGCAGTCGCCATTCGTACTCTTCTGGCAGAGGAAATTCTCTGCCGAGTACGTCTACCAGAAGATTGAGTTACCCTGGAACATGTTGGGATATCAGGAACCATCTTGTGTTTGAGAGCCCATATACAGATGTTTTGGGACAGCTTGGATAGCCCTGGAGAGTGAGTGCCCCCCTGTTTGTTCAGGTAATACATTGCTGTTGTGCTGTCGGTTAGGACCAGCACTGTCTTCCCTTGCAGTAGCTCCTGAAAGGCTTTCAAATCTTTGAACACTGATAGTAGCTCCAGTAGGTTTATATGGTTGGACGCTACCTGAGGGGACCACACTCGGTGAGCTGTCTGTTGAAGCAGGTGAGCCCCCCACCCCGTGAGAGATGCGTCTGTCTTGAGAGTGGCTTCCACTGCAGGGGTGGTGAAGGTTTTCCCCTTCAAGAGGTTCTCCCTCGACCACCACTGCAGAGAGAGAACGAGGGCTGGTGAGACAACTATCTTCCCATTGTCCGCTGGCCTGACACCACTGGCTGTTGAGCCACTCTTGCATGGGACGCATGCGCAGCCGCGCGTGGGGAACCAAGTATATGCATGACGCCATCATCCCTAGCAAATGCATAGCTTTGCGTACCATCACCTCTCGAATGGTTACATACTGAGGAACCTGAGAGAGCATGTTCTGAACCCTCTCGCTGGAAGGGAAGACTAGACCGTCTTCCATACGAATTAGAGCCCCCAGGAACTGTTTTACTTGGCTGGGGACTAAGCTGGATTTCTTTTCATTTTGAGCGGCGCGGGCTTGTCCTCGAAAGGACTGCCGAGAATTACTGCCCCTCTGTGAAGAGGGTTTCTGGGAAATTTGGTGCAGCGACTTAATAGTCTCGTGCTCCTTCTTGGCTGTCTCCAACGCATCGTCTACCGCCTTCCCGAAGAGGTTGGCCTCTTCGATGGGTTTGTTGATAATGGATGCCTGGGTCTCAGGCCTGAATCCGGATGTGCGCAGCCACGCGTGTCTCTTCAGGAGAGTACCCTGTGCGAGAGACCTGCCTGCTGTCTCTGCGGTATCCAGGGTATTTTTTACAACATTCTGATTGGCAAGTTTGCCCTCCGAGACAATGGCGAGAAGCTTGGCTCTGGTTGGTTCCGGAACCTCTTGAAGGCCTTCCTGGAGTAGGTTCCACTGGGCGTCGACGTAGCTTGCCAGTAACGTCGTGTTATTGGTAATCCGGATGGTATAGGCCGCCGCCGACGTAACCCGTTTGCCTAAGGCATACAACTTTTTGGACTCCTTGTCCGGGGGTGACTCTCCCGTGGCAAGGGGAACCCCTGCTCTCTTGCGAGTGTTGGTCACCACCAGCAATTCTGGGATTGCGTGTCCTTTGATATAAAGCGGGTCGGTGGGGGAGGGTCGGAAAAGTTTTTCGACCTTTGGGTTCACAGCCCTAGTCTGAGCGGGTGTGAGTAAGGAAGAGGCCAGCCGTCTCTTTACAGAGCTCAAGAGGGGGATAGACTGGCTTTCCGGAGGCTTTTCATTAATGTCCTCTGCGAAATCTTGGTCGGGCAAGGCTTCCAGCGTGGCAATTTTAAAGAATTCCGCAGCTTTTTTCAACATGTTGTTGAAAGCCATTTGATCATCCACCGGGGAAGCTTGTCGAATCGGGGTGGATGGGGGAGAGTCAAGGCAAACGATATCAGAGTTGTGATCGTTCTGCTGGGAGTCCTCCCAGTTGTCCGTTGCCCCTTCATCTTCCCCATAGTTGTGCAGAAAAGAAGACTCCTCTTCTTCTGTATAGATGTCTCTATACGTGTCCATCTGGACATCTTCTCGATAGTCAACTTGGTGTTGGACATCTTGTGTTTGAGGGTTAGGGTCTACCCAAGCTTTTCTCGGCGGAGGTTGATCAGAAGCCCTGAAAAACTGCTCCAGCCGATCCATACACCCCTCAAATTGCTCCATGGTCCACTTGGATGACCCAAATGGACCTAGCTGAGCAGAAACCGTGTTCTCCGTCCTAAGGCGTTGAGAGGATCTCCTCAGGGTGCTTGAGAGGGGTAACTGGCTTTCTTCGTAAGAGTCTTCGGGATCGTCTTCCGAATCAGTGGAAAACTTTTCGGCGGATTGGCCCATACGTGTGGGCGGAACCGGTACTAGGCCCACCGCTGTAGCAATCCTATTGATGCTCTTACGGATAGTCACCGAATCTTCGGGAGACAACGCCTCCGATGATGTGTCGGCAGTGAAAATGTCTTCCGCGGCTCCAGAAGGGCCAGCGGATGGCTTCTCGGGTAGAGGCCTACTTGTAGTTTTTGGGCCTGTGCGGGCCTTGGAAACCTTGGAATCCGTCAAAGTTTCTTATTCTGAAACTTCGGCACGTGTAGTTTGGGGAGTAGCGCCTTGGTTATGTTTCTTATGTCCAGTCGTCATGTGCTGCTGCGGATGCGGGGAAGGCTTCGGATCAGACCGATCCATGGGCGTCGCCGAAGTTTCCAGCGGACCCGTTGGCGCTTTCGTCTTCTTCGACAAAGTCATCGAGGAGGACGCTTGGGTTGTGTGCTTTGTGTGGTGCGATTGTACGCCCCGGTCACCGGGTGTGGTCCATGTAGCAAGACCGGAGTCGAGCCTGGAAGGGTCGGGGACGGGCGTGGCGGCCCTAGAATAGTCCGCCTCAAGGTCTATAACGTCCGCGTTGGACGTTTGGTCATCCGATGTAGCCCCGTCACTTTTGGCTGGTGTTGCGGCAGGGGAGGGAGGGCTCCACGCGTGTCATTCCGTACGCAGCCCACCGCTTCAACCGGCGCTCCTTAAGGGTTTTAGGTTTAAGGAGTTTACACGCCGAACACCGCTTCTCGTCGTGCTCTAGGGGGAGACAAGCGTTACACGACGTGTGCTCGTCTTTCCACGGATATCTGACCCTACACTCAGGGCAGAATCTAAATGGAGTCTTTCCATAGCAGACGGGAAGGGTGACCAGACCAAAAAGGAAAGCAGTGGAAAAGAGGAAAGACATAACAGTATGGCAAACCCCAAGCCCACTCTCCCTACTGTGTAGCCCGGCCAGAAGGACCGACCACGTGGAAGTCCGAACGCCAGATCTTAGGCGCCGGAACCCACAGCTGTAGACGATTCCCCCGTAGTCTTCGTCGAAGATGTTCTTGATGGGCGAAGTGACTTAACAGGGAATAACCAACAATTCGGTAAGATAAACCATGTCTCATGAAGAGCTCCGCTATATGGCGACCAATTATCTGGGCGGAAAAAACAATCCGAGGGACCTCGGCGCGTGAGGGATTTTGGGTACTACACACGTCACGATAGGGATAGTGTTTCAGACACGCATATGCCAACGTCCCCTTTCGGTCCCCCGAAAGATAAGATGCAATACTCTGCGGTTACCACTGGATGTCGGACCATAAGCACAGCATGTGACTCTAAGCAGATTAACAAGCATCAGAAGCAGATTTTTCGGGAGGCTTCCAGGGACAGCGGAGGGAGCCACCAAAGTGTTGGACCTGCGGGCAGCCATGAAATATTCTGAACTGGGGGGGGGGGGAGAAGGAGAAGAGCAGAATACAGCGGGCAGGGAGGACTATTATGCTCAGAACCAGCAGCAAGGGCAAATGCAGTGCTCATTTCAACAGACACCACAGACAGCACAGGCACCAACACAGACCCCACAAATGACAGCTCCTTTACCCCAGACCCTACAAGCATCACAACCCAGGGGAACTGTACAGCAGTTAGCACAATTACAGAACACTGACACAATGGAGCCCATGGACACCATAGCGATGGTCCCGGTCAGACGACTGGGAGGGGTCACCATGGTGGGAAGAACAAGTTACTTCCTTACCTGGTAACGTTGTTTCAATGGGATGGTCCGACGACGTATTCCATATCTATGACAGGTAATCACCACAGCTGTGCTGCTTCGGAAACTTTTTTCGGCGTCTGCGTCCTGCGTCGATGACGTCGATGCGCCGTCACCGAGGACCTCCTCCGACGTCATCCGATGTGATAAGTAGGACGCACGACGCCCGTACCCTCAGTTGTAGTTTTTTCCCCCAAAACGTGTGACATTAGTCTACTGCCAGTCAGACACAAAGCCTTGCGGAACGTAAGCTGCAATCGCATAAGAAATTCTGCAGCGGGGAAGGTAGGGAGGGAGCGATATGGAATACGTCGTCGGACCATCCCATCGAAAGAACGTTACCAGGTAAGAAAGTAACTTGTTCTTCGAGGGGATTGGATCCTCCGACGTATTCCATATCTATGACAGACTCCCAAAGCAGTACCAGAGCAAGGAGGAGGGAAAGAATTTAGAACATTTAGAATTGCCAATCAAATAGAGCAAAGGACCGCCTTGCCAAGGCCAGATCCTGTCCTCGGATGGAATCGAGGGAATAGTGACGTACAAATGTATGTACTGAAGCCCAGGTGGCTGCATCACAGATGTTGCGAATAGGAACACCCCTCTGCAGGGCAGTAGATGCAGCCATACCCCTGGTAGAATGGGCCCGCAAGCCAGCCGGTGGGTCCTTACCCGCCAAGCGGTAACACTCCGAGATGGCCAAAATAATCCAGCGAGACAAAGTCTGTTTCGTCACAGCTTGTCCCAAACGCTTTCCAGCGTAACCAATAAAGAGTTGATCGTCCACTCTGACCCGGGACATGCGTCTAACATTAAAGCTTAAAGCTCTCCTAGGATCAAGCCTATGGAGCCTCTCCTCTTCCTTACCAGGATGCGTAGGAGGATAGAATGCCGGAAGAACAACCTTCTGGGCCAAATGAAATTCCGAAACCACCTTCGGAAGAAAAGAAGGACAAACTCTAAGGACAACCCTGTCCTTGTGAAATACAGTGAAGGGTGGGTTAACTAAAAGGGCCCGTAACTCACTCACTCTGCGAGTGGAAGTAACCGCAACTAAAAACACAGTTTTCAGAGTTAACAGCCTCAAAGGGCAAGAATGTAAAGGCTCAAACGGAGCACCCATAAGAAACTTAAGAACAAGGTTTAAATCCCAACCGGGCACCAGGAAAGGTGACGGAGGGAACACATTAGTGAGCCCTTTCAGTAACTGTGAAATTAAAGGGATTTTAAAGTAGGAACACTCTTCAGACGAGCATTAAAGATGGACAGCGCCGCCAGGTAACCTTTAATGGTACCCACTTGCAAGCCCCTGTGGGCCAAAGAAAGTAAAAAGGACAGAACCATGGCAATGTCACATGCAAAAGGATCCACATTCTGAACTCTGCACCAGTCGCAGAACTTACGCCACCGGCACAGAGACTTTGTTGCTGGCCGTCGGGCCGAGAGCAACACCTCCATCACGTCTTCAGGGAGGTCCCAATCCTTATACCTCAACCTTTCAGAAGCCAAGCGTGAAGGTTGAGGGATCTGACCTCTGGATGGAGAACCTGACCCCCTCCCGTGAGAGCAGATTGTCTCGGTAGGGAAGACGACATGGAGGGCAGATGGACAAGTCGAGAAGGTCCGGGTACCACGTCCTCCGAGCCCACGCTGGAGCAATGAGGATCATCCGGGAACCGAACTTCTGTAACCTCGGCAGCACTTGCGGGATGATGGGGACTGGAGGAAACGCGTACAGCAGTGGGAATGACCACTCCACCACGAACGCGTCTCCTAAGGCTCCTGTTGGAGGAAATTCCCGCGAGCAGAACCTCTCGCACTTCCGGTTGACACTGGAGGCGAAGAGATCCACTTGAGGGGTCCCCCAAAGGACAAAGATCTCCAGGAGAATCTCCTGAGCCAACTCCCACTCGTGAGAGATCGTGCTCTGCCTTCTCAGAGCGTCCACCGTCACGTTTTCGTCTCCGGCCAGATGAACTGCCGAGATCGAAACTTCCTGCTGGATGGCCCAGAACTCGAGCTGCATCGCCTCCCTGCACAGAGGAAGTGACCCTACCCCACCCCTTTTTGTTGAGGTAGTGCATGGCCACTGTGTTGTCCGTCAGTATCAGGACATTCTTTCCTCGCACAGTCGGCAGAAAAGCCTTCAGGGCTAGCCTGACGGCCCTCAGCTCCAACAGATTGATATGGCGTCTGGACTCCGACAGAGACCAACGACCGCTGTCAGCTCGTTGGCATGAGCTCCCCATCCCGTGAGGGATGCATCCGTCACGATCGTTACATCCGGCCAGGGAAGCCAAAACGGAGCCCCCTTCATCAAGTTGCCTTCGACGGCCCACCACAGAAGGTCCAGGGCGACCGAGGGAGGCACCTGAACCGGGTCAGACATCCTGCCGGAGGACTGCGACCATTGCATCTTGAGTGCCCACTGCAAAGATCTCATCCGCAGGCGAGCCTCTGGCACCAGAAGAATGCAGGATGCCATGAGGCCGAGCAACCTCAAGAACTCGAATGCTGGAAGCGTCTGGGCATGCTGAAACTTGTGTACCATCTGCTGAATGTGAAGAGCCCTCACCTGGGGAGGAAAACACTGCCCCAGGGAAGTGTCGAGCACTGCTCCGATGTACTAGAGCCGCTGTGTTGGCATCAAATGGGACTTCCTTAAATTGAGGGAGAAGCCCAGCCTGTGAAGGGAGTGGCAGGTGACATACAGATGATCCAGGACTTGCTCGGGAGAGCTCCCCCTGATCAACCAATCGTCCAGGTAGGGGTAGACGTGAATCCCCCCTTGCCTGAGATGCGCTGCCACCACCACCACCATGAGCTTGGTGAAAACCCTCGGGGCGGAGGTCAATCCGAACGGCAGGACCCGAAACTGAAAGTGCGAGTCGCCAACCGCGAACCTCAGGTACTTCTTGTGCTTGGGATGGATCGGCACATGGAAGTAAGCATCCTTGAGGTCGAGAGACACCAACCAGTCCTGCAGCTGAAGGGCCTGGAGGACTTGAGAGAGAGTAACCATCTTGAACTTGTCCTTCCTGAGAAGTTTGTTCAAACCGCGCAAGTCCATGATGGGTCTCAATCCCCCGTCTTTCTTTGAAATCAAAAAATAAGGGGGAATACCATCCCATTCCTCTCTGCTACAGGCACCAGTTCTATGGCGCCTTTCTCCAGCAGGGCTTGAATTTCCTGCACAAGGAGCAGATCCGGACTCTGCAAAAAGAGGTTCCCCGGTGGATTGTCGTGAGGCCTCTGCCGAAAGGGAAGACAGTAGCCGTGGGTTATGATCTCCAGAACCCACACATCTGAAGTAACGGCACGCCACTCTACAAGATGCTGCGCCAGCCTTCCCCCAACCGGCGAACCATGGTACATGGCCTCATGACTGAGTGGTAGCGGCTGCGGCGTTACCTGTGGGCAAAGAGGCAACTGCCCGAGCGGCCTTGGCACCACGGGTACCCTGTCGTCCACCTCTGGTACCCCTGCATTGGCCTCTTTGACTGCCAGCTCCTCTCGCTTTACTGAAGGACGAGTAATAGCGAAAGGAACCACCCCTCCATTGCTGTCCCCTAGGACGAAAAGGCGGAGGTTGGCTAACTGCAGCGCCCAACGACTTTGCTGCCGCTTTGGAGGTCTGCAACCTCTCAAGGCTCTCGTCAGCCTTGCTGCCAAAAAGGTGTTCACCGTCAAAGGGCATGTTGAGGAGCCGAGACTGCGCATCAGGAGCAAACCCCGACTTCCGCAACCACGCAAACCTGCGTATCACGGTGCTCGCCGCCATGGACCTGCTGACGCATTCAGCCATGTCCAAACCCGACTGAACGGACTCACACATGGTATCCTTACCATCCTGGACCATAGCAAGGAAACCATCCCGTTCGTCCCCTTCGGGAATATGTTCAGCCGCTAACACAACACAGTTCCACAGAGTGTGTGTGAAACGAGACAAGGCACAAATGGAGTTGGCCGCCTGAAGCGCCATACCACCTGAAGAAAACACTTTCTTCGTCCAGCCATCAAAACGTTTGTCGTCCTTATCAGGAGGGATGGTAGGGTACGACGCCTGCTTTGCCGGGGCCGTGGCCGCCTGCACCACCAAACTCTCCGGAGTGGGGTGCCTGGTCAAGTAGCAGGGGTCGCTACTGGCTGGACGGTATTTTCGCGACAAGGACCTGCCCACCGCCGGGAGACTCTCCGGAGCAGTCCAAGCCGCCGCCACCCTTCTCTGTAGAGCCATATGAAACGGCAGTACCGGGTCAGTTGGGGGACCAACATCCAGGATGTCTGTGAGATCATCCTGCACAAACTCCCCTGGGGGAGCAGACCATCCCAAGTACTCGGAGACCCTAGCCATAAGGCGCCATTACGAGGAATCGGCATGAGAGCCAGGCTCAGGCCTACAAAACTCTACCTCCGGAGAGGTGTCCAGTCCACTGGCAGCATGCAGTGACTGCCTCAAATCATCAAATTGGCTATGTCCCAAGTCCATCTCATCTGGAACCCGACTAGGAACCAGGCCATCAGAATCCTCATCCACCTCCGAAATATATTCCAGGTGGTAAAAAGAAGGCATCCCGAGAGTGCTTGCTCTTAACCAGAGACTTCCTAGGGGGTTCCCCCGTGCCACGGGGTACCTCCGACACCCCGGCCTCGAAAGGCGTCGAGTGAATCGGCCCTGGCGTCGAGAGAACAGGCATCGGCGCCGAGAGGATCGGCGTCGAGTAAATCGGCATCGACGTCAGATGCAGCGCCGCCAGCATCGACGCCGTCAACACAGTCCTCGAAGCCGGAGCTCCGAGCGTGTCCTTCGACGACCTGAGCGTCGACGGCTTCGACTACTTCCTCGGAGCCTTGAGAAAGCTTGTCGTCGCCCTCAATGCCTCAGGCGTCGATGTCTTCCTCAAAGACATCACAGGTGCACATGGTCTCGAACGCGTCGAGGACCGGGACCTGGAACGGGTACGTCGAGAACGAGTCCCCTTGTCCGAATGGGACCTCTCCCGTGACTTGTGCCGACCACTCTTGCGAGCGGTGTCTCTTGACCTCTCACGGCCGACCCCACTCGGGGGCGCGGACGGCTTAGTACCCTGCGACTCGAGAATCGCCAGCAGTTTCTTCCCGGAGGAAGCCCATTCCTCCGGTGTCGCACGGCTGGTGGGGTAAGCAACGTGCCGGGCAGAGTCCTCAGAAGAGGACCTGGAAGACGACCGCTGTCGGCGCTTCCGAGAATGCCTCGAAGAGGCGAGCACGACTCCTAGAAGGAGACCCACGAGACTTCTGACGACAACGCGAAGAGTCACCTCTCAAATCATCTGTCAAAAGCCCCGCAGACTTCGACTTCCGGGGCTTGGACACCCGACCTACCGACAACTTCTTCTTACGTTCCCGTAAGGCTTTGGACGTGAGCGACTGGCAGTCGATAGTCATCCATGTCGTGGGCCTCCCCAAGGCACCAGAGGCAGGCGTCGTGCGAGTCCGTCACTGACATCTTGGACCCACACTCCCCGCACTTCTTGAAGCCCGGACGCGGGGTCGAAGACGAAGTAGAAGACATCTTCATACGAAGGATTTTCTCACAAAAACGAACAGGTTCGAAGAACCGAGAAGAACAGAACTCCAAAGAGTCGAGGCGTAACCAAGATTCACGAAGCAACACGTTCGCGGAAAAAATGGAACTGAGGCTACGGGCATCGTGCGTCCTACTTATCACATCGGATGACGTCGGAGGAGGTCCTCGGCGACGGCGCATCGACGCAGGACGCAGATGCCGAAAAAAGTTTCCGAAGCAGCACAGCTGCGGTGATTACCCGTCATAGATATGGAATACGTCGGAGGACCCAATCCCTTCGAAATAACCCTTTCACCGGGAATGGACTATCCATGTATCCACAATAGGACAGCCCACAGACGAACTTGAGGTGTCCCATCCTGTCGCTTGCACCCAATCCTGCGGAGGAATCAAGCATAAGGGTGGCGATAGGTGACAAAACCTTTTCCTTTCTTGGTGACACTGGGGCGACTAGGTCATGCATTCGGGAGGGGGACATTTGCATTGTCAGGCGATTGCCATGAACACTCAAGGATTCTCTGGGGCTCGAGAAGTGGTTCCTTTCACTGATAACATCTTTATCTATAGGAGATCACGACTATTCTTTACTTTTGTTCTACTCTAGACAAGCACATGTAAATCTGTTGGGACGCGACATCATGAGCAGACTAAACATTACCATCTCATTCACTGACAAAGGCATAATATGCTCCACACCAGGAATACACATGTTGAATGTAAAACAGATCGTTCAGGCATATTGTGGGAGCACAGTGCAGAGGGGGGTGCCACTGAACCCAGCAATGTTCCAGTATGGAACAGACATGGCAATTGCATGGATGCCAGGCATTACAGGGAAAGTATGGAGGGTGCCAGGTGAGTACCTATTCAGACCAGAAACACCATTGGATGAGCCAGAGGGAACAATAGTGCCAGTGGATATCAAGGCAGTTTTAGCCAGGGAAGATTGGATTGCAGTGCATGCCACAGATGACAAGGGGAGAGCATGGAGAGCCATAATTGGAGTGGCAAAAGGGAGCAGGCTCAAAACAGTGCCGGATAAGGCGCTCTTTGGAGAAGAGAGACTGGAGATGGAAAATTATTTTTGAAATTAGTATTATTTTGGTTACAGATCAGTTACAGAGGTTGCACAAAGAATGGCGCTGGAGGCACTGCCGACATTCTGGAAGGAGGACATGGCCAGGGTACCCGACAGCTTATGGACCACGAGTCCCTACGATGTAGGATACATAAAGAGCATAGGGGGAGTTGAGATAAAATTAAAACCTGGAGCAATCTTACCACGAGTGAAACAGTACCGCCTAACAAAGGAAGCAGATAAGGGCATTTATGAAACAAATCAGCGCCCTCATTGAGAGAGGCATCTTGGTACCATCAGAATCTCCATGCAACACCACAGTGTATCCTGTACACAAGGCGAACAGGGGCTCATGGCGTTTTATTCAGGATTTACATGCTCTTAACCATACTGTAGAAGCAGAGTATCCAGTAGCAGCAAATCCAGCAACGATCCTGTGTGGCATTCCAGCGGAAGCCACCTGCTTCACCATGATCGATTTGAAAAATGCCTTCTTTTCATTGACATTACACCCAGACGCAAGATTTGACCAGTTTCATGTAGCGCAACCAGAAGTGGAAACATACTTGTTTGCCACAAGGGTACTCCGAATCACCATCTATCTTAAACGGAGTGATCCACATGGACCTAAGCAATATTGAAACAGAGAGCACATTGCTACAATACGTATATGACATAATCCTGATTTGCAGTGAGACAGAGGACCACTACAGGACAGACTCAGTAAGCATGTTGACAGTATTAGCGGACAAGGGCTACAAGGTGGTCATGGCCAAACTCCAGCACTGTCAAAATGAAGTACTGTACATTGGACAGCTAATATCCAAAGACAGAAGGCACATTGCCCCATAGAGAGCACAGACAATACGCAACACACCACAGGCCAAAACAGAGGAAAATGCAGCAATTCCTGGGATTGTGCAACTATTGCAGAGCATGGGTTTTCGAATTCAGCATACCAGACCACTCTTAACAGCAATCAAGGAAGCACAGAGGAGAAAATTCACTGACTTAGACACAAGAAATGATTGAGGCATTCAATGAACTAAAAGAAGCGATATGCACGGCACCAGTGCTAGGGACCCCAGACTATAAAAAGGAATTGTTCCTATTCCCACACACTGACTGTCATAATAAAGGCGGTTCTAACTCAGAAGACAAGCATGGGCCATAAGCCACTTGCTTACTACAGTGGGCTACTTGACCCAGTAATGAGAGGACACTATGCAGGCAAGCAATCTCTGGCAGCTGCAGCCTTTGCAGTAGAAAGAGCATCTGCAATAACCATGGGGTGCACCATAACCCTTTATGTGGAGCATACCCTGTTTGCCATACTGCAAAAGCCAAAGAGCAGACTGACCACACAGAGAGCATCAGGATATGAGATAATAGATAATACAAGCCAAGGTAGAATTAAGGATAGTAAGATGCAAAACTGTAAACCCAGCACTATTTACGGCAGAGGTCTACCAACCAAGAAATTGGGCTCACAATTGCACCAAGAACATAGAGCAATACAGTGAGACATGCAAGGTGGAGGAAGATCAAACTTGAGGCGGGAGATGTGCTCTACATTAATGGTTCTTCAACGATTGATCAAACTGATGGGGTCAGGAGGACTGGGTACGTTGTATTAAGATTAAAGGAAGACCGGACAAGTGAGGCAGTTGCAAGTGCCCGGTTACCATCTCATTCAGTGCAAGCCGCAGAACTAGTGTCCCACATATTGGCCCTAAGGCACAGCGTAGGTAAAAGTGTGACAATTTACTCCGATAGTGCCTGCGTCAACAGTACATTCAGGATTAGCACGATGGCTCAGGAGTTGTTACAGGAGAGCAGATGGGACCCCCATGCAACATGCCCTGCTGTTAGGGGAACTGATTTAGGTGATAACATACCCACAGGAATTGGCTTTTGGTGAAGTGCCAAGCACACACCAACAGGGAAGACGCCATCTCTAGGGGAAACAAGGCAATTTACTATGAAGCAGAATGTGCATCCTATTTTGGAGAATATTGGCCGAACTGAAAGAGAGGCCCTCAACGTCCTGGGATAGGTGAGAAACCTGGTGATGAGAGAGGGGTACAATTACCTACCAGCAACTCAGATTATGGAACTGCAAGGAGCTGCACCCAAGGAAGAAAAGGAACTCTGGGTAAAAAGAGGCTTCTCTATGTCCCCTACAGACGCCCTATGGCGACAAAACAACACTGGGAAAGTAGTCATGCCACTTGCGCTACTGAAAACATTAGCGCATTTGCATCATCCAACACATGCAGGGAAAGAGGTAATTGCTGCACATATTGGAGAATCATGGTTTTGTCCAAATTTGAACGAACATGTGGCAGATTTCATTAGCAATTGTCTGACCTGCCAGCAATTCACGCCGGGACACACCCTGAGAGTAGTGAGAGGAGCCATACCCAGACCCGAAGGCCCATTTCTGCATCTCCATGTTGACTACGTGGACATGATCCAGGTATGTCAAGATACCGCTATATGATAGTGGCTGTCTGCCCATTCTCAAGATTGATAGAAGCTGGACCTTGGTCACATGCTGACGCACTGCGGGCAGCCAAATTCCTGGTCCGGGAAGTATTCCCAAGGTGGTGTGTGTGCGAGGTCCTGCGGTCTGACAACAGCCCTCACTTCCTTGAGGCGCACACTGTACTTGCTGCCCTCCATGCCTCATACTAAGCCAGTCCACTACCCTTGTGTACGAGTGTCGCACTAAATGGAGTGCGGCAAGTATACACAAGCATGTGCCCTGACCCTCTGCCAACCCATGCACTCCAGGGGATATGTCCCGCCGCCAACAAGGTGGCACTGTTACTAGTGCACATGCCCCGTTTCTCTAGCCACAAGACACTCGTGGACTCCCGCAATGCCGCAATAATTGTTTTACCAACTCTACACGTGCACAGCGAGACCCACTGACATCTGTTTTCTGTCTCCTCTTGTTGTCTCCTTTGATTCCTCCAGGAGCTAAGACCCTGGACACAATATCACCCTTGGGCACCACTACCTGGAGCAAACAATTACACGGCACAACAACTATACCCTTCCAGCTAGCAGGTATTATTCAGTGATGATTTTTTACGTTCTGTCTGTATTTTGTATATACACAGTACTGGGGCAACCACCCATCTGCACTGGGTGGTCAGCCCAATGGATGTCCCGTAACCAAATCAATACCTTCGCATCTTTCTATCCATACGGAACCTCCTCTGCCCCCCACAACCTTCTGGGATCTCACTACTTCTTTGGGATCCGTGTGACACCCACGCTATCCGACACCAAGCCTCTCTGTGATCGAATCTGAGTACTTGGGATTCACAGCACCGGCAGGTAAGACATCAGCCTTGTACTGTGAGAACAGATCTACGACTATAGTGCCCAGTAATGAATGGCACATTAGAACCTCTCTCACCAGAGTTTTCTGTACCCCCCCCACATGGAGCCCTGATGAAGGCTGACTTGTTTCAATTTAACACCGCCGAAACATGAAGATAACAGGGAACACCCAATCAAGTCGGTCTCCCTGCATACAGACCCTGTTCAGTCAGCTTCTGCCATATCGGCAAAGATATCTTTTATCCTATGGCCCTGGAACATTCATTGTTCAATTGAAATTATGCCCTTTCAAGGGAGACTTTGAAACCCCCGGATATTCTTTTCTCCCACTTAATACAAAGAACCTCTGTATTTCTTTATCCGTGTCGATGAAGTAACCATCGATTGCTGTATATAAACTATGTACACCACTTGTGTCAATGGAGTAATAATTGACTTTTGCACATGTATTTGTACACTTTGTAATTCTGTGTTGTTGCATCGTTTTATGATGTCATTGCAAGTTATTTTTTGTTTGTTTAGATATCATGTCACATTTGTCTATCAACATATTCTATATGATCACATGCTAAAGAGAATAAATATTTGCTTTCTAGCATTTAACATACAGTCACAGTGAGTGGTTATTACTGTTAGATTTATTCCTTGGATCTCTAATTCATGAGACCACACTTTAGATTTTACGGAGAGACCTAAAACTCTGTATCTGTCCCCCTCAATACCTGGTTAGGTTTGAAATATTGTCAGTAAGGGTACAAATATTTGTTCATATAAACGGCTCTCACTTTGCCAACGAAATGGTCCAGCACATTACTACGCTGCTAGAAATAAAATATATTTACATGTGCATACCACCCACAAGCAAACAGGATGTATGACACCTCACACCTCAATGGCCTCCTGAAGTACAGCATTGCCAAAACTCAGCAGAGCACCAAGAAAAACTGGCTTCACCATTTTCCATTGGCACTTTTTTCAAATAGCGCAACAAGCCAGGGTCCCACCACCATTTAACGCCCCACGAGGTGGTGACGGGACAGCATATGCCTCTCCCATTGCCTCCTCCCACTAGAGCACTAAGAGATTGTGAGAGTACTGCTGAAATGTTGGGCCAAGAGATGTACGATTATGTAATTTCACTGGTTTCTAGCGCTTCTTTTATCTCTTGCCACATACAACGGACACAGGGCAGGCCTGAAGACGACGAGCAAGAAAACTCTGACAACACAGTAAAAGAGACATAGGAACCCTCAGTGCAAGTAGGACACCTAGTGCGCCTTAAGAATTTTATAAGGTGCTGGAATGAGCCCAGGTTCACAGGGCCTCATACAGTGGAGACTGACAGATTGAGCTGTTCGCTTAAAAGGGGAAATGGTATGGAACCACCCACAAGACGTCCAGCCCTACAAAGTATCAGCCTCGCCCAGACATACAACTGCAGAAATCAATAGGGCCAACGCTGCAAAAACTGATGATCCACAAGGAAGTACAAATGCCCATGAAATAGAGACTACCGGTCACCCCATGATCAGACGCTCCGAAGCGGCTGAAGCAGCCTAGCTACTCTGGTGCAACTTGACCAGTGGAAAATCATTGCCCATTGCTATTCCCAAATACTGCAAGTTACAAAGCTGCTACTTGAACCAGTCTTGCACACTTGACAGCTGAAACACGTTTGTGATCCAACCCTTTTTCCCTGCACACAGAGGATGTGGAGCAGTAATTGATATTCGCGCACATGACAGCTGTAACACTGTTTTGTTCTCTTTCTCGCACATACAGGTTGTTGCGCAAGTTGTTAGAATTGTTAGGGGAAATAGCCGGATGTTGCCTCCCATTGATCACCCTGAAGCATTGTCCAACCAATTCCTACACTCTAAGCAGACCCAGACATTTTAGAGCCAGAACTCCTGAAGTATATTTCCGAGTATTCATAGACTATTTGACCCAAGCCTATCCTCAACTTGAACACAGTGCATATGTTCTACCCACACTAAGAGACCCATCAATAAGAAAAGTCTGTGAGGAAGTATTTACTTTTGCTCCAAGTGATTATTTAGTTTGCGGAGCTTGAGGGTACTGACAAATACTAACCTATTAACACCGTTCTTGCAATTTTCAGGCGGGCAACTTTATCATCCCATCAGCTGCTCGTACGGAGCAGCATAAGTGGTTACCATGGACAAAATAAACTTCAAATTGACGCATGCATTTTCTGATTCCCACTGGAATAATGGGTACTGTCCTATGGCAGTTGTATTTTGCAATGCATGATGTCGCTATGACCCCTACTAACGTTCCCCTGACCCAAGCAGCAGGAATTACCATGTCAGGTGGAGGAGAAGACACTGCTGATAAGGGAAGGAGAGGTAAGCACAGTGTTGATGCAGGCATGAAGGGCGTTGACACATATCTCACAGACACAACACGGGTCACGAACAACATGTGGTGCAACTGCAAGCATATGTTCAAAGTTGGTAGGGATGCCACGAGGGGGAGCGGTTATGTCTGTTGTTTAATTCCCTATGCCACGAGTGCCTCCAGTACCTTTGTTGCAACAGAAATACCAATTGTAAGAGCCGAATGTCTGATGTACCTCGCAATATTCCAGACATGAGGAAGATTCCAAGGGAGAACAGCAACACTGAGGTGGAGGTCCAAGGACACTTCCCTTGTGAAGATAATTATATCAAGACACTAGCAACGATCAACAATTACTGATAACTCCACTAGGACTACAGTACATAACGGATGGACCAGGCCAGGGAGACACCAAGACAATCACATTGAAAGTCTTGCCATGTCCATGGACAAGAGTGAAAGATGTAGGAGGAGAGCCAGGCTGCTGAGAGAGGCCACAAATATTGATCTATGGACAAGTATATACCAACAATGGTTGGGAAGACGGATTGGTGGGAAGCAAGGCACTGACCTTAACGAAGTCAGCAGTTAACAAGGTACAAGAAGAAAATTACAAGTGCCTGAAATAATGAGAAAGGAGTGCACAGTTGGTGACCTGGGTGGAGAATGAAGCTGGACCAATGACAATAATTCCCCGGAAGACACCGGCCCTGTGTTATCAACACAACAGCGGTGAAGAGGTCGGTGAAAACGAAGGATTGAAAAGATCCTGGAAATGGGAGCAGGAACAGCAGTACTGATGGATCACTACTGGGCTTGTGGATCTAAAGCATACGAGAAATTGCAACCTGACTGGGGAGGGATATGCTCCCTAGTATACGTCAACATGCCTTCACTAGTAGTACCAAGGAAAGAAGTGAAGCTTGATGACTTCCCAACAATGGACAACAACAGAAGGAGGAAGAGGTCACATAGATGCAAAACCACCTGCCCGACCCGATAACGCAGAGATGCAGGAAGAACTGAGCAATGTGAAAAGAGGAAATTATTTCTCCAGCAAATCAGATGCTGCATTGGATGAAGTACCAGCCTCACACAGACTGTTCAGTAAAATGCAAATGTTCTTTGCATCACTGATCCCTGGAATACAAACGTACACTAATGCCAAATGGTTACAGATCACTCGCTGGGAGTTGATGGTAACTATATAACAGTGAATGGGTTCAACGCCATAGAATTACTCAGAGCAATAAGATTGGTGGCGCTCCAGAATAGGTACGTTCTGGATCTCCTCGCAGCTATGGAAGGAGGAGCTTGCGCAAAGATAGGGAGTTCATGTTGCACATTCATACCGGCCAACAATGAACATAACGGAACACTCTTAGATGCAGCTGCACAAGTGGCGCAAATGCATGCAAAGATGGAAGACGAAGCACAGGGAAGGATAAAAGCTAGCTAGCATACCTTTGGTCATGGATGCCATCCTGGCTGGCGGACGGGTTGAAGGTGATAGTTGGAGCCTTGGCACTAAGAGCAGCATCTCTGTGTGGGATCAATATATGTACGAGGAGGTGCAGGAAAACAGCAGAAGAAGCAATAGGAATGCATATTCTCATGGATATGAATATTGAAGGAACAATGGATGATATCATGAAGGAAAGAGACAGATTGAGAGAACGAATAACGACATGTAACCTATTTCCGGCTGGAATATAGGTGGACAATCAACGAAACCCAAGAAAGTACAAAGGGAAGTGGGTATGGTGCAAACCCGAAGGAGGATGCGCCTACATGTACTGGTCGTTGGACATCCATGTGCATTACTATGGACACCTTGCAGGGATCACAAAGATATGGCGATTGATAGAAGATCCACGGCTTTATCGTGATGTGGTCGACAAGTTGACCATAGGGGGGACTGAAGAGGTAAGGCCAAAATCAGGACCTGACCCCCCCACCTGCCAAACACTCGAACCAGAAGAAAAACGAAAGACGAAAGACAATACGGCCGCAGATCGCACAAGTGCGCACCAACGCCCACTGCGCCTCTGATGGACAAGTACAATGAAAGATACCCTCTCAGTCAACCTTACAAACCAAGAGCAGTGCGAACATTAAGCAAAGTGGATTAAGAACTGCAGGAGGAAACCAGAGACAACGCCATCGACAGTCTCGACTAAAGCGCCAAGAAGCCATGCATCAAGGCGTTAGAGCAACGGGACATAGCCACGTTAGACATGAAGCACACGTGCCATCCACACATGGGGACACAATCATGCACCCAAATACACGAAGAACACAGGCGTACAGTTCTACGAGTTGGAGGACAGCAGCATATACACACTGCCTGCATGTTTATTATTTTGTCATTGGCTAGTCGCAGCAAAGCAGAAACTGCAAGAAGCTAAAATGCTGTGTAAATGCTTGCTGATGCCCACATGCAACTAACCATACAGACCACAGGAGCCCTCAAGGGACCCAGCAACACTGGGGGCCCACTACCCTATGGATTATAGCAAAGCACATACAGTAGAAACCAGGTTATGTCTCAGGAAGTCACGGTAGGTCACAACAATCTCAGAAAGCCAAGGCTAAGCTGAATACAGCGTGAACCAGAGAACTGCCATGTGTGGAATACGACCATTGTGAAGGTCACATTGTTACAAATGACATTCTTTCACCTGAACTGAAGTAACACCAGCACGGCAGACCCTGAATAACTCTACCAAATTCAAACCAATTCAGAGCCCCAGAGGCTCACAAACGTGGTCTCGGAACACATGGTCTGGCAGAGCTGACCACAAGCCAAGAATTGACGGCTAAGACGAGCAGAGATCTCACGAGCCAGACAGCGCGTGGCAACAAAGTTGTTACAACCCGAGCAGAAGTTCCACAATGGGAAAGGAGCACTCTCACAGTCGATGGTGGTTCAACATGTGGGTATAACGCAGACACATAGTTGCACGTTACCTTGAACAGGTACATTCCGAGCTGAGAACCAACTTGGGTCCCAGGCATGGGGGCTAACAGCCCGACTAATCACAATACATGGCCCTAGGGGTTGGTAGGGGCCACCAATCAATCATTGGGTCTGCATACTGAAACATTTAGAAAGTAACCTTTTTCGGGGATGGCCAAACACCTGACATGGGAGAGCCAGTAAGCTAACCTCTATAGGGACTGCTATAAGGGGAATACCACTCAAACACCCAATCTTAATCAGTGATAGGTTTGCTGGAGAAGGGCCCAGGATAATGATGTTATTGTGATTTAGATTTCTCTAAAAACTGGCCTGCAAGCCAGGGTTCACCGAGTGTGCCCGGACTTCTATCCATGTGGTTTGTTGGCTGTAAAACCACAGTTGAACTTGTTACCTGTCTGGACTTGCGTTCCTTTTGGGAAAGGGGAAGGAGTTAGGCCTTCCATGAGTTGGGAGTCCGCGAACTCCTAGCAACCCACCCTGCTTGCCTGGGAATTCTCCCGTAACAAGTCTCTAGGCGATTACCCAGCTGTTGAACTAGTTACCAGGAGGCCTTGGCAGAAAGGCAAGAGGACGATTCAAAGTATTCACATGGAGGTCTTGTAAAATCCTTTGTACAGTCAAAAATATTTGACCGACAGATGATTGTGTAGCTAAGGGAAACTAATCCTGCATGGTGAATTGTTTGAAAAGACATTAAGACTCATGAGAGAAAGAGTCTACAGTGTGTTTGGACGAAGTAAGCCCGGCAGAGGCGTGTCCACAGTGAAACGTTGGAAAAGACATTGGGCCTCATTACGTGTCCATCGGTAACCCCTCCTGTGCAACCGGCGGGTTGCTGCTCAACCCTTTAAAGGACTGCCGCCTTACCTCCTGGTGCCACCGGCTATTACAAGTCTGACGGCCGCAAAGTCAGGTGTCGGTAGTTTTTTTTATCCCCATTCCCGTACAGTCCTAGTGGGGACACTGAAGCACCGGCACCATTGTTAACGGTGCCGGTGCATATGCGATGGCTTTGCCTACCGTGACGCCTTCTCTCACACACACACACAGGCATCTATACATTTCTATTTTGTTATAAAAATAACAAATGAACATCAGAAGCATTCAAGAAAATCAATAAACAATTACCATCATAAGTATGCATGAATACCACTCCGCATCCCTACTCTCGCTTTGTATGTACCTCTAAAGCCCATTTAAGTATGTGAAGTCTTCAAATCAACAAAGCCTTGGAGAAAGAAAACAATACTCCATTCAGTAAAAATGAAGAAAAAGCAATTCAGGAATCTATCTTCATCCGCTCTAAAGTGCAGTTTCCTGGTCCCTCCTGCCAGCCTACAGGTTCTCCACCTTGCATAGTGTATCATTTTCCTGGTCCCTCATAATACTAACTATCTCTAACAAATATTGGATATAGAAATTTGTTAGCTCTCCACAGATTTCCATAGAATCACATGGCTACAGTTACCCTTCTCAAACAGAATCTGTCACAAGGTGTTACCAGCATGTGTGCCAGGTGCCTTTCTGACCTGGAAGTTCATGAATTTGCTATGGCTAAAGGAATTCAAGATTTTTCTAAGGATTGCGGCTTTGATTCCAGAACACTGTTCTACGTGGCATTCAAGTTCTCAGAAAACAACTTGGATTGTTATGACCTCAGCCTTGGTTGTACAGATTCTGTGTGAAAGTATGAGAACATTTCCCAGCCTTTAGCAAAAATGTCCATACATCTAACTGCATTCAGAAAATGGCTCTTGTTAACTCCTTTTTGGAAAATTAAATGTTTTGTAAAATGACATTCTAACTTGGGTATGAATAGCCCACGTTCTATTGTTCTGCCTTAAAACAAAGCCATCTTTGTGCCTCCATACTCAAGGACATGTACAGAATAAATCGTAATAATCCCAATGAAGGGCTTGCTGTAAGGGTACAGTTAAGTTTGGCAGGGTCAGACTTGTCGGGTGCAGCGGCTCCGACAGGCAAACCTCTAGTTTGCCGGTCCGGAAACAAGGGTGCCGGTGATTTTACGTGCATCCTTATTGCCAGACCAGCAAACGTGGCATGAGGCCTATTGTGATTCGTGAATGCAAGAAAAGCCATTGTGAACCCGAAGGAGGGAGGATGACTATTAAAAAGGGGTCCGAACCCGATAGAGGGAGATCTGGGGGTGGAAAGTCACCACCCAATGTTAATTGAGAAAGGAACTGTAATTGATTTGTTGAATACAACTGTGAAGGGTCTGCGCCCGGAAGAGGGTGACCCAAGGGTGAAGCCATCACCCAAAGCCATACATGGAACAGAACTTTGTGTTTGTTTGTTGAAGATATCAGGCCCTCAAAGGCAAGAGACTTTTTATTGAAAAGCGACTTAACCCGATAGCTAGCACAGAACTGGGAAGCTCAAGTGTGTTCTGTGCTCCACATATACATCTTGTCCCATGCTCAAAACGTGGGGAAGGATGACCCCTGGCAATCACATCCTGGCTTATTTGTGAACACTTCTTTTTTTTATTGAAACCCCCATCCCACACTTTCTATAATTAGCTGTAAGGGTTTGGCGATAGTTTTTTTTTTTTAGTATAGGCCTTTTACTTTGACAAGACGCCACAAGGACAGCCTTATTTTTCATTTGATGGTCAACGCCTGCTCCCACCTTAGATTTAGGTTTAAGTTAGGCGTTTTTCCACCCTGCATTTACAGTTTAATAAACACCCTTGAACTGTGATAACTTGTGTCCATCTTTACTGTTGCCACCATGAGTTCCTTACAACACACATGGACTACTGAGCTGAAAGAAAGCTGCTATTTGAGTAAACTATGATGTGCTGGCGAATTAACTCTAAGCCAAATAGACATATCAAAAGGCACACTGACAATAAAATGCAGTCTGAACTTTGAACATCACAATCGCAAAGATAAGAGAAGCTGTCAAAGATGTCAACAGCAAACGTGAGAAAGAGTAACAAGTCAAGAACTGTGGAAAGTGAAAGCCCAAGGCAGAAGATCCTATGTGGGGGCCCAACAGCTTTGGGGAGACTTATGGTTGCGCAACCTGTGATGGGTGGATGGTGCGGTCCGACAACTGCGCCAACACCAGAAAGTCTCCCAATGTGAACATTACAAACATCAAGAATCAAGCCAAAGAGAAGAATAGGTTTTCTGGTTGCGTGACCTGTGATGGGTGGACCGTGTGGTCTGATAACTGCCTAGACCAGGAAACCATGAATGGTAAACATCTGTTAAGAACTAAACAATTGGTGAAGCAAACCTGAAGATGGGTCAAATGGACCCAGTGTTTTCTTTTGAACTTTGAGCCGATGAAAACAACAGGAGTGTGGAGTTAAAGTCTTGGGGAAGGGAACCATGAGAGTCAAACAACCGGAGAACGTTTGTCTGGGGAAGTCCCAGGACCTCAGTTTGGTGTGAATTGTGCTACATTTGAACTTGGAGAAGGTAATTTCAGAACTTAACCAAACCCTATTGAAATGAACTTCTATTGGAACTGATTTGAATGAAGCTGCAGTAGCTTACTCTTTACTTTTGAACACTTATATTTTGCTGAGAAGAGCCCCATATCGTGTGTTGTTATAGTTGCGAGGACAAGCATACGTTTTGACACAGACAGACTGTTTTGGACTTGCAGACACAGACTTTTGTTAGTTTCTTCAGGCAGGGAAAATCCCACTATAGTATAGAGCAAGTTAGGCGCTACACCATCCTGATCATTAATATGGTTTTGTAAAGAACTATACATCTGTTTGTGTCATCTCTATTGATACCATGCCTGTCTCAAAGTGGGAAATTATGTTTTTGCTCCAAAAACAAATGGATACTACAGACATTTCTGGCACTCTGATATATTTTGGAACTCGCCTCTGGGAGATCTGTGAACGATTACACAGGCTATGCTTCAGTACTTGCATATTGCACATCACATACCATTTTCCACACAGCTTTTTTAAGAGTGCCTTTAGAATTAACATTAGCCATGTTAATACATTCCCTGTTTTTTTACATAGAGCATATAATTTTAGACTCAATGACATTTGCCGTAGACTTTAATTACTTTTTTTTTATGACACTTACATTTACTTTTGAATTTCTGAAACAATGAAGGCTGCAATAAGAAATGACTTCTCAATATACCTTAACTGTACCTTTACAGCAAGCCCTTTATTGGGATTATTACGATTTCTTCTGCACATGTCCTTGAGTATGGAGGCACAAAGATGGCTTTGTTTTAAGGCAGAACAATAGAACGTGGGTTATTCATACCAAGTTAGAATGTCATTTTACAAAACACTTGATTATCCAAAAAGGAGTTAACAAGGGCCATTTTGTGAATGCAGTTAGATGCATGGACATTTTTGCTAAAGGCTGGGAAATGCGCTCATACTTTCACACAGAATCTGTACATCCAAGGCTGAGGTCATAACAATACAAGTTGTTTTCTGAGAACTTGAATGCTACGTAGAACGGTGTTCTGGAATCAAAACCTCTTTCCTTAGGAAAATCTTGAATGAAGTAGAATTCCTTTAGCCATAGCAAATTCATGAACTTCCAGGTCAGAAAGGCCCCTGGCACACATGCTGGTAACCTTGTGAGTGATTCTGTTTGAGAAGGATAGCTGTAGCCATTTGATTCTATGGAAACCTGTGGAGAGCTAACAAATTGCTATATCCAATATTTGTTAGAGATAGTTAGTATTATGAAGGACCAGGAAAATGATACACTATGCAAGGTGGAGAACCTGTAGGCTGGCAGGAGGGACCAGGAAACTGCACTTTAGAGAGGGTGAAGATAGAGTCCTGAATTGCTTTTTCTTCATTTTTACTGAATGGAATATTGTTTTCTTTCTCCAAGGCTTTGTTTATTTGAAGACTTCACATACTCAGATGGGCTTTAGAGGTACATACAAAGAGAGTAGGGATGTGGAGTGGTATTCATGCACACTTATAATGGTAATTGTTTATTGATTTTCTTTAATGCTTCTGATGCTCATTTGTTATTTTTATAACAAAATAGAAATGTATAGATGCCGGTGTGTGTGAGGGCGTTTTATGAGTTATTAGATCTTAGGATTTCTAGAGATATTTCACAGGAAGTGTAAATTCATGATATTTTACTGTGAACTGTGTAAGGACATTCTAATGTAGATATTTCACATGAGGGTATGTTTCTTGAGAGTTCAAATGGTATGCCCCAAACAATATTGCTGACTAACAGTAAAATGGGCAGGTGCTCAAGTGCAGAGGGTTCACGTGCTGTGCGGCGATCATTCGCAACAATCTCTTTTTAAGCTCAGAGTCTAGTATAAGCACTATCCTTTATAGCAAAGCCTGCCATCTCCTTAGGGGTTATTCTGACTGCATCTCGGGTGGATGCCAAACTCTAGCAAATGGGGAATGGAAAACAAAACATGTAAATGCCAGGGCATATTTTACCATAAAAGTGACTGTGTATGACTCTTCTAAACATATTAACCGTGGGGAAATTGGTATGTTTTCTCAGATCATAATACATGTGCACTCACCTTTGCAGCTGTGTAATCCACCACCTTCTTGGTGGTCAGGTCGCACTTGTTTCCCACCAGCAGCTTATTCACATTGTCACTGGCATAGCGGTTTATCTCTTCTAGCCACTGGTGCACGTTGCTGAAGGAGTCCTGGTATTACAAAGAGGGTGAGAAATACAGGTCACTGTTTTACCATTCTACCTGGAAAGCTCAAATTAGAGACAGTTCAAAGGATTGGGCGCGGAGGCAGAACACTGGGGTACGAGATAAAGAGTTTGAGCTTGTACTCTTGCACCGGAATCACAAAGTTATACTTTGAGCACCATAATATTTGCACAAGCACCCCTTTCACAGAGAAAGAAGAGCCCTATGTGTTCAAAGAATACACAACAGTCCAACATGGAGTTCAGCCACTCAATGCTAAAAGCTCTATATCCATTCAAACATGAAACTAACCTTGCTTTTTAAATTTAGGAAGTGGCGCATTAGAAGCACTCTGCTGGTTTTAGATGTAAATAACACTGGGTTCTTGAGAATGTCACTGTCCACAGAAGAATACTTTACACACCTGAGCAATGACATGCCTAAAATATCCAAAGCATAAACTCACTTGCACATCTGATTAATGTGTATGCCTAATGCATACACTTGAACGACTCGCACACCTGAATAATACCCATACATAAAAAACTAAAGCATGAAACCATGACACAGGCAACACCCAGGCCTAAAATTACCAAAGCAAAAATGTGTAGTTGTAGGAACAGAACACACGGACAAGCACTACTGTGCATCCATGTTTTTATGCAATTAACACAAAAGAGTTGAGATCTTGTGTTTGGCAAACCAAGTAAAATGTTTTGTATTTATTGAGGAAGAAATATGTTTGAGGGGCTGGTGATATGCAATTGACTCCTAGATTGAAGGGAAAACAGAGTACATACATCAGGGCAGCAATCGGACACATGGCATATAATAGTCTACGGGAAATTGATATTTACAGGGTCCTACATACAATTTAGTTGGTGAGGGTTAATCGGGAGGAGAAGCTTTTAGGCAGTAGCTGAGGATACTTCTTCACAGGTCAAGAGGTGGAGTTGTAATGAAGACTTAAAGGAGCAGGGGTAGTGCAGTTTTTGACATACAGTAGGGAGTTCGTGTTGTAGGGCAAGGAGCGAGAAGGATTGAAAGTGAAAGAATGCACCAGTGGCCAGTGAAGCGATTAGGGTGCTGCTAACGTGCTGGTTGTGCAGAGGAGAGTAGTTGGGAGACTATGTCAACCACATAAAAGGGTGCAAGCCCATGCACGGATTTAAAGACAAGCTGTAGTAATTTGAAAAGGTATTTACTTCTCACAGCGAGCCAACATATATGGAGGCAGTGCTGGGAAGTGGTAGAACAACAGGAAATATTGTAGAGGGTGCGGGTGACTAAGAGTATTTTTACGAGTTGAGAGAATGATTAGAAGTGGAGAACGTAACCAAGTTAGTTTGGGTGTTTGGTAGAGCTGTATGTGAAGAGGGCAGATTGTCCTGGCTGTAGCAGAGGTAGTGTGATGAAATGACTACTGCTCTGCAGGAGCACAGGAATGAGTAATGGATAACACTCCTACGCAGCCACACTACTACTAAATCAGCAGTGATCCCAATCACAAAGATGAAACAGGCCCATCCCAAAAGATATACCTGCTTCCCTTCTTGTGGAAACGTGGGCCGAGGGCAGGCTGCAGTATTCAGGAGGGATGTGAGCTTGCACTAAAGCATCCACAACCACAATAGAACCTGGGCACCAAAGAACAAGTTACTTACCAACTGGTAACGTTCCTTCGATTGGATGTTCCTCCAACTTATTCCACATCTTTGACATGTAATGTTCACAGCTGTGCACTTTGGAAACTTTTTCGGCAGAGGGCGTCCTGTGTCGATGGCGTCTCGTCAATGTCCCTCAAATGCTTCCGCCGAGGGCGACGTCACCGAATGTTATAAATAGGATGCATGGCGCCCGTATCCTCAGTTTATGTTTTTTCCCTCATAACTTGTGGCAACATTCCAATGCCTGCAGTAATCCACATAGCCTTGCGGAAATGTAAGCTGCAATCGCATAGGAAATTCTCCAGATGGGAGGCTGAGAGGGCGATGTGGAATACGTTGGAGGAACATCCAATCGAAAGAACGTTACTAGTTGGTAAGTAACTTGTTCTTCGAATGGATTGTGTCCTCCAACGTATTACACATCTTTTACAGCCTCCCAAAGCAGTACCAGAAAAATGGAGGAGGGGAAATAATTAGGAATATCCAATCAGATGGCACAATAAAGAACTGCCTTACCAAAGGTCATTTCTTGACCATGGAGCGTATCCAGGAAATAATGTTTAACAAAGGTGTGGATAGAAGCCCATGTGGCTGCATCACAAATATTCCTAATAGGAACCCCCCCCCGTTGTAGGGCTGTGGAAGTAGCCACGCTCCTAGTGGAATGAGCTTGCAACCCCTTACCCACCAGTCGGTAGCATTCAGTAATGGTGAGGATAATCCAACTGGACAAGGTCTGCTTGGTAACAGCCTCGCCCAATCGGTGTCCAGCATATCCCACAAAGAGTTGATCGTCCAACATGACCCTGGACATCCTGGAAATATAAAAGCTCTGAGCTCTCCTAGGATCCAACCTATGGAGTGCTCCTCTTCCTTACCAGGATGAGGAGGAGGATAGAAAGAAGGAAGAACCACTTTCTGGCTCAAATTAAATTCACACACTACCTTAGGTAGAAAGGAAGGACGTACCCTTAGTACAACCTTGTCCTTGTGGAACACAGTAAAGGCGGCTTAGATGAAAGTGCCTGCAATTCGCCACCTAAGAATACTGTCTTGAAGGACAATAATCTCAAAGGACAAGAGTGCAAAGGTTCAAACGAAGCACCCATTAGAAATTTCCAAACCAAATTCAAATATCAAACTTGCACCTGGAAAGGGGACCGGTGGGGGTGGGGCGGGTGGGGGGGGGGGGGGCGGCGGGTGGTTTTGGAAACACATTAGTCAGTCCTTTAAGAAATTGAGAAATCAAAGGAATCAAAGTAAGAACATTCTTCAGACGAGCGCTTAAATATAGACAGTGCCACCAGGTAACCTTTAATGGTACCTACACGAAGGCCCCTGTGGGCCAAAGAAAGTATGAAAGAAAACCATAGGAATGGAACACTGAACAGGATCAACATTTTGTCCTCTGCACCAGTCGCAAAACTTACGGCAAAGGTACAGGGATTTTGTTGCTGTCCTTCTGGCCGAAAGCAACACCTCCATCACATCATCGCGTGAAGGTGGAGAGTCCTGACCTCTGGATTGAGTACATGACCCGCCCCCTCGCGAGAGCAGATCATCTCGGTAGGGAAGAAGGCTTGGAGGGCAGATGGACATTTCTAGAAGGTCGGGTAGCACGCTCTCCTGGCACAATTTGGAGCAATGAGGATCATGTGGGACCCGAACCTCCATAACACTTGAGGAATGACGGGGACTGGAGGAAACGCGTAGAGCAGTGGGAATGACGAATCCACTACGAATGTGTCTCCTAAGGCTCCTCTTGGAGGAAATTCCCTTGAGCAAAATCTCTTGCACTTCCGGTTGGCACTGGTGGTGAAGACATCCACTTGTGGTATACCCCAAAGAGCAAAGATCTCCAGAACGACTTCCTGAGCCAACTCCCACTCATGAGAGATTGTGCTCTTCCTGCTCAGAACGTCCGCCGCCGCATTTTCATCTCCCGCCAGATGAACTGCCGAGAGCGAAATTCCCTGCTCGATGGCCCAGAACCAGACCTGCATTGCCTCTCTGCACAACGGGAGTGACCCCTACACCCCCTTTTCTGTTGAGGTAATGCATGGCCACTGTGTTGTCCATCATGATCAGGACACTCTTCCCCCGCACAGACAGCAGAAACGCCTTCAGGGCTAGCCTGATGGCCCACAGCTCTAACAGGTTGATGTGGAGTTTGGACTCAGACGGAGAACAACAACCGCTGGCGGCCAAGGCGTTGGCATGAGTGTCCCATCCTGTGAGTGAAGCATCCGTCAGTACAGTCACCTCCAGCCATGGTTGCCAAAAACGGCTCCCCCTTCATTAGGTTCCCTTAGTTTGCCCACCACAGAAGATACTGGGAGACTGAGAGTGGAATCTGAACGGGATTCGACATCCGGCCTGAGAACTGCGACCACTGCATCTTGAGGACCCAATGCAGGGATCTCATCCTCAGCCTGGCCTCTTGCACCAGAAAAATACAGGATGCCGAGCAACCTTAAGAATTCGAAAGCCGGGAGACTCTGGACACGTTGAAACTTGTCCACCATCTGCACAATGTGATGAGCCCTCACTTTGGGAGGCACGCACTTCCCCAAGGACGTGTCCAACATAGCCTCGATGTACTGGAGCTGTTGGGAAGGTGTCAGATGCGACTTCTTGAAATTGAGGGAGAAGCCCAGCCTGTAGAGGGAGCGGCAGATGAAGCTCACAACGGAAGCATGTGGCATGTGTGCTTCCTGAAGTACAGCGGGGGCCACGCCCTAGTAAAGAAGTAACAGCCTTCTTCCCTTTCCACCATCTTCTTTCCAGCAACCCATCATTCGGTACTGATAGTCACACACACATCCACCAATCACAGTGAAGAGCTCTTCATGTAACACTATCAGTTCTGAACAACATTCCCCTGCGTAGACAACACCCCCAGAAATGTTATTGTGCAATCCCTTAGCCTGCAGAGTCCCATTTCCATGCCCACCATCCTCAAAAGCCCCAGATGTGGCTTTCGTGCTGTGTGCGGGCGTGGGGGAATAAATTGCAACCAGGGTCGCGGATTTTGTCTTCAGTGGTGGCTCTGAAAAGAGCCTTTTTTCTTTCTGTAGCTGCTTCTGGTAAAACACCTTTATTTTTGTTTTTTACAGGGTTTACCGTTTTCTTCTCACATTCTTACAATAAACTTTTTGACGCCTCCTGTATATGGGCAAACAAAAGAGCATCACCAATGCCGGACAAAGAAATGCCATTTGCATGGAAACACTGCATTTCTAGAATGAATGCGGTCATGGTTGCAGAAGAACATCCCACGAGCTGACAAAAAATAAAATAAAAAAAACTAAAAAACACACATGCTTCTATTGATGAGACCACTTCCAGCCTCTGGCTGGGCACAGCATACATTAGGATAGTCCCATACTCTTCTTGGTGTTATGGCAGAAAAACACCTGGGTAGTGGGAAAAAGCCTCTTCACTGCCGTCATCAACCTCTTCAGTTGATGGAACACACGTGAACAAGTCATGTAACCCAAATGCATGCCGCCATAATGCACAACGACAAGGTGCACTGTAGCAAAACTGGCCACTTGTCTGCAAAGGTCAGGGAAAACACAAACTGTGGACATGGACCATGCACCACAATGAGTCCACCCCTTCCAGACTGAAATCGCCATCAACGTGACTTTCCTGGGCATACTTGTGCAGATCTACCACAAAGGCATCACCCAAGTTCAATACAATGCGTTTCTCCATATCAGCCCTCCTCACTACACAGAGTAATGAAAAATAGTATTACCGCCCCTGTGAACCACAACCTCAGTACCTGATTGGATAATCCCCACAGTCCCATTCCCAGTGGCACATGCACTTGCCCCAAGTACTGCGAGGGCCGCGCCCCAGTAAAGCAGGGCCAGTCCTCCTTCCCTTTCTATTTTTTGCCCAGCACTACCTCATTGGGTACTGTTAAATAGTCACAAATGCATCCACCAATCACATAGAAGACGTCAGCATGTAATACTGACAGTTCTGTACAACACTTCATATGTACCGTTACACACTCAGAGTGCAAGTGCTGTGTGATTCGAAAGCATCTCCAGTAGAAAGTTCTGTAAAACTATCCAAGATTTCTGCATCCACATGGCCACCCATCACTGCAAAGTACAGGTAGAAATATTTCTGAACACCATTTCTGAGCAGGCTGTCTGCCACTGAACGTCCACAGCGTACTTGCAAGACGTACTGTTCTTTCTCCCATCACCTACCATCTAGTGCCACTGCAATGGAATATGTGTTCAACGTTTTCATTTACCCATATTAGCCATTCTAATATCCAAACAGTAACTGTCTTCTTGCCTTCCGACAATGCAACAAATTTTATTCTGCATTTACCCATCTCCTACAAAATTCATAAAAATATCGTAGAAAAGCCGCATTCACAGTACATACATTGCATGCATACAAACAGGATGCCTTCCCCTGCACACTTCAACCAAAGCCTTCTGCAGGTCTCTCTACAAAGAGACCTTCTGCCACAGTTTTTGCATACACACCACAACCAGAAACCTTATTGAGCAATATGTTAGCCTCCACAGTCCCATTTCCATGCCTGCCATCCTGAAAAGGGTTGGATGTGGCACGTGCAATACTGAAACTACCGCAGAATCTGCTGCATTATCATGCTAGGAAGGGGGAGGGGGGTTGGAAGAAATTTGAAACAGGGTAGGGGATTGGGTCTGTAGTGGAGGCTCTGAAATTGTTTTTTTTTTTTTACAACCACCTTTTTTTCTCTTCTCTTTACATATGGTTCGGATTGCTCCTCAACTGCTCTGGTCAGCGCTTCTTTCACAGTGTAAAAGAAAATGCCATTGCCAATGGCGGTCAAATAAATGCCATTTCTATGGAACCACTGCATATTGTGCGACCTCATGATCTCAGTGGGTGGAGAACATCCCAGCAGTGCAGGTAAATTCACACATGCTTCTGTTTATAAGACACCTTCCGAGCTCTGGCTGGGGACTAATTACACTGGCATGGTCCCCTACTCCTCTTGGTGTTCTGCATGAGAAAACAAACTTGGCCGTGGGAAAAATCTGAATCACTGCATTCAGCAACTTCTTCAGGTGACGGAGCAAACGTCCACACAACATGTAACCCAAATATATACTTCCATAATGCATGACAACAACATGAACGGTAGCCACAGAGGCCACATATCTGCAAAGGCGAACCATCCCACAGAAAATGCACTCAGACTGCCCCACAAAGCGTTCACTCCTTCGAACCCAAAATTAGCAGCAACGCCTCTTTGCAGGGCACGCCTGTGCAGATGTTGCACAAAGGTATCACCCACAATTAGCAATGTGTGTCTCTATCTTTACCAACCTCACTATACAAAGTATTGGGAAAAAAAATAGAACCGCCCCTTCCCGTCAACCACACCCTGAACACCTGATTGGATAACCCCTACAGTTCCATTTCCATGCCCACTTTGCTCAGAATGTCAGGATGTGGCACGTGCGCTTTCCCAGCTACAGCGAGGGTCGCGCCCCAGTAAAGCAGGGACAGTACTTCTTCCCTTTCCACTGTTCCTTTTGCAGCACTCCCTCATTGGGTACTGTGAAATATTCACACACGTATGCACCAATGACAGCCAAGACCACTGCATCCAACACTAATTTCTGTACAGCACTCCACATCCCCGCTAGACACTTCGAGAGCCTGTTGAGTGTGCTTCCAAAGCACCTCCAGTAGAAAGTTCTGCAAAAGAATCCACGATTTAGCATCCAAAATCATCCAGAGCGGCACCCATCACAACTTTGGCCATGCACAAGAGTTTAGGCCTTGTCCACACCCAGCACAACATAATGGAGCCATGCATGCGAACATGTGGCCAGATAACACAATCCACAAACGTAACATAGCCAGCGGCACTTCTACCCAACCCCTGCACCATAACACAGCGACGCATAGAAACATGTACCAGTTATCAGAATCCACAAACATACCCCAGTCTCCGGCACCCCTACCCACTTCCATTCACCAAGTATTGTGTCACTGTCAACCAAACTACAAAATCTTAGCAACATTGGCCCTACTCCCACCAATCTTCACAAAGCAGAGTATCCAAGGACATAGAAGATCCTCTTCAACCCTACCCTCTTCTATATTGACAGTATTCCAACATTGCACCCAGTGGCCACACTGCAGGACTTGTCACTGCACCATCTCCAGCCATACCCAGAAAACTGTAGGATGTTCTAGCAATGACTACACCCATGGAACCAACGATGTACGCAGTTCAGCTCACTTCAGGTGCGCTATCAAGTCTAAAATGTGCTCCACAACCATTCTTTACCGGTCACCACGCTCTGACTAATGCAGAGTCCAAACTGCATTGCCGAGGTGGGTGTGGTCAAGGCCTTGGCTCTTGGGTGCATGGCCTATGGCCAGGCCAAGAGTCTAGGCTTAAGACACATCCACCACAACGTAATGCAACCATGCATACCAACATGTGCCCAAGTACCAGAATCCACAAATATTCCACAGCCACCGGCACTCCTACACAATCTCTGCACCGTGATACAGCTATACATGGACACATGCAACAGTTAGCAGAATCTACAAACATAACAGCCTCTGGGACCCTTACCCACTTTTATTCACATACTATGTTGTTACTGCCAACCGACCCAATTGTTCACAACAGTGGCCCTGCTTCCAACAGTTTATTCAGTCCACAAAACCAATATTTCGCAGTGCAGTAGTCAGCACGCCGCGCAATGGACACTACCCACGCCCATAAAATATGCACTTCAGCCCTATCCACTTCTATGCACACACTATTAGAACATTGCACCCTGATGAAGAAACAGCAGTGTCCAAGCACATAGAAGATGCACTTGAACCCCACCCTCTTCTACACTGACGGTATTCCAACACTGCACCCAGTGTGCACACTGCAGGACTTGGCAGTACACCATCTCCAGCCATACACTGAAAACTGTAGGATGTTCTAACAATGACCACACCCATGTAACCAACAATATACGCATGTCAGCTCACTTCTGGTGCTCCCATCGAACCAACAATGTATGCAATGTTGACAAACCACACACACAAGGCAACAATGTCAAACCTACTTGCAACCAGGGCCCATAGTTGTCGGCGCAAGGCCTCCA
The DNA here is from genome assembly GCF_040938575.1 of Ambystoma mexicanum. Lineage (NCBI taxonomy): Eukaryota > Metazoa > Chordata > Amphibia > Caudata > Ambystomatidae > Ambystoma > Ambystoma mexicanum. Next base: position 711,287,382 of record NC_090923.1, on the reverse strand, counting down.
GCCATGAATGGAAGGGGCTACAGGCTTACCACATGCAACACAGCATAGCATGAACTATGTTACAATGTTTATGTCATGTGCAATGCACTCCCCTTATGCAATTCAGCTGCCACCAGTCACCACAGTAAGAGGTTGCAGCACGAGCTACGTACCGTAACGAAGGCTGCCTGCATTCCCCACACATGGTAGTCGCCTGTGGAGGGACCTGCAAATTGCTGCAGTACGCACCGATATTGCAGGCACACCACTGTCTTCTTTCACCTAACAACATCTCAGATGAACCACTTCTCACTCCGCCACCCTTTTCATCCCTTCTTCCCACCACCACATGGCGTAAAGTACGTTTGCCAGGCCCTTTCGGAGCCGCACTGTCCTCCGATACACCATGGCGGCATTTCCCAAAAATGTTGATGCACAGCACACTTCCCTCCAGCCAACCACTGGCCGCGTTCAATGTTCGCCAACATCACAGCGTACTGCAAGCCAATGAGACTTTTGTCCACGGAGTGAACAGGGAAATGGGTCCACGTAGCCGAGCCAGATATCAAATTTTTTTAGACGTACATTTCAGTTCTTTTCAAGAAAAGTACAGGTCGGATTCGCACAAAACAGAGCACGCTTTCGGAACAATGCCCCTGCCGCAAATTTGGTTAAAATCTGTCCAGCCGTTCGGCCTGTAGGCGTGCACAAAGTTTTTGCCCATTCAGCCTATGGAAAAGAAAAATGTTTGGGACCCTCCATATAACTTTGCCCCACCTCCCCTGCACGAAACCTCACCCAACTTTCCAGTGGTACCAAATATTCAACTGGAGCCGAACAGTGAACCGAATAGTGGCTTGCTACTAGAAATGTGTCAATGTGTAAATAAAATATCAATATCAATATATACATGTTCCTTTTGGAATATAAACATAGGAAAATTGCATTCATTGGCCCTGCAAAATAAAACAGATTGAAGGAAGACAATATAGCTGTACTATATAGATAAAAGGTGCAAAATGGTGCGAGTACCTAGGCATATAAAGGCAGTGCATAACAAGCCAAACTGTTGGTTTTGCCAATGCTCGTTTTAAGAGGACTCCAGTGAAGGGCATGCATAGTGCTTATAACTGCCCACTTTGACCAAAAGAGCTAGCACACACTAGAATGGGGTTTCAGCATTTGCCCTAGAGGCCAGTCTTAACCTGTTTAAAGCTGTATTATTTGCCAGCTGGACATTAATCTTTCTACCTCATTTGGTTCTGGTTTTCATTTTAGTATGTACTTGTATTACACTCTAAAACACCCTAAAAAGATATGTTTAAAAATAATGCATCTCACAATCTCTCCTAGCTTCCTTAAGACGAGACTTATTTCCTGTTTGACTTGTTAGAATTGGTTGTTCACTGGGGCAAATCTGCAGACTTCAATGCATTTTCTGGCTTTAAAGTTGATGTTTATTGAATTTGTATAGCGCTTTAAGCCAAAGCGCTTTACAATATAACAGGTACAAAAGTGAGAGAAATGCGGTTGAGATGCTCTGCTTAAAAGTATATCCTTAGTTGTTATTCGAGTTGCTTTAGGGAGCAGTTGGCTCCATGTTTGAAGAGAGTCCTTTTTATTAAAGGAACAGTATGAAAGACAACTACCGCGTTGTGCCATAAATACGGCTCTTGTGATGCACACAGCATCACGGACGTCTTACTCCTACGAATGAGAAAGAAAAAAAATCAAGCACCATACTGGTAAACCTGCATCCCCACTTTGCCATTACACTTTCTTGTTTTTCGCCTTCATACTTTCCCTTTAGCATCCAGCATACTAGTAAGCAATGCTTCCCTAACTTGCTGCTCTCCCATGTTATTACCTGACATTTTGTCATTCCCATTCAATCCTTAAACCCTTCAATCAAGCTGTCTAAATATGTAGCAAATACATTTTGCTCATTTTATCCTATTTCTCTGGAGCTACTCCTTGAACATTCGATCCTATAGAAATATGCTCACACCATCCGTATTAATCCCTCACAGATAACCATCTTTTGAAAAATACATTTGTACCGCATGCGAAAGTGTTCCTGTACCAATTGAACAATCTAAGCAAATAAAGATGCCTTTAACCTGCAAGTATTGCTTGTTTATACCCTAACTAATATTTTCACTTTTCCAATAAGAATAATACTTTGAAGTATTTTTGGGGAAAAAAAAGTTATGTAAAAAATAAAAGTAAAAGTATGTAAAAATAAAAAATAAAAAAATTAAAAAAAGTCTTTCTTCCTCTCAGAATCCATAATCAATGTTCACAAAGGTAACTCAAAATATTGGACAAACAATCTCTTGAACAAACATATTGGAATTCATTCCAAACACATTTCCTCCTGAAGAACCACCTCTACAATACGGTGGGTAAACACGTGTCGAGGATTTCAAACGTACTCTTTTGCACTGCTCTTAAAAGGACTCTCCTTAAACACAGTACCAATTGCTCCCCAAAGCAACACTAACAACAACTAAAGACACACTCTCTAGCGGAGGATCTCAATCGCATTATTGCACTGTCCTGAAGATATCAATCATATAGTTCATACTGTTCCTTAAAAAAGGACTCTTCAAACATGGAGCCAACTGCTCCCGAAAGCAACTGTTATAACAACTAAGGATATACTTTTAAGCAGAGGATCTGTAACGCTCACCTGATTCCCGTAGAGGCGCCGGTCTTGACTGGGCGTATACCGTATCTTCAAAGGTGATGTGTAACACACGGCTGGTTCTTTGGGCTGGACCTCTGTGCACTGTATGTCTGACTCGAAGGGTAAGATGTCTGCAGATAGAAAATATGGGATTAATGAACTGGGCTATTGAATGTCTCTCTCTTCTTCCCTTTCTCTTCTCCTGTAGAACCCCAAAGGTTAACGCTCTCACCTTAGGTAAGTGAATGCCGTGCTCTCCATCTGCCTCGGGGCAGGGTGCTGTAACCAGTTTCTTCACTGGATAAGGGGAGCAGGCCTCTTGACTTCAGAGGACTGCTGTCCGTCGTTTACTGCACGAACGGTAAGTTTCGAGTAATTCTAATGTCTTTAAAAGTCTTTAGTAATGATGTCTCTTGTTTTGCAGGGTTCCGGCGATGGCGGATGACGGGCTGAAGTGAGTTGAAGATGGAGCCCGTGTGATGAATAGAAGCGCCTGGAAGCACGTAAGTAAGCGCTTGTTGCCTGCTTCACGATGCGCTCTAACTGTCTTTTTATTTTGCAGGTACAAGTTCGGAGCGGCTGCAGGGTGCCGGAATACCCACTGGGTTAGATGTGGAAAGGAGTAATGGCACGTGCAGTGCGAAGACCTCCGGAGCGCACGAAGAGTAGGTAAGCCTTTGTCTTTCAGATGCCGGAATGCAGCGCGAGGCGTTGGTGACAGCCGATGGACCAGGTAAGTGAAGCGCTGTCACTGAAGACCGTAATGCTAACCTGTTCTTTCTTGTCTTTATAGGTGTTGCTGAAGACTGGATTCAGGATGGTAAGCCTTTTTCCTTAGGCCCAGGATCAGATGCAGAAGACACGATGAGCGTTCTGCTGCAGAGGATGCAGAATAACGCAAAGCAAGATTCATCCATCGGGTGTGGTTTAAATAGCCTCCTGTAGTGCTTAGGTGTCTCCTTCCACAGCCTCGCCTAAGTAAGAAAAGAGTTCCTGCTTTCCAGAAGAGTTCCAGTGTTCTGAACCTAGGGAGTGGCTCCTGCCCCACCCAACAGGAAAAGTAGTTCCAAACAGAAGAGGATCAGAGGCTCAACTGGCAGGCAAGTAAGCAGCATGGTCTGCTGCAGGTAAGTCCACCCAAGCATTATGAGCCCGGCGCTTCCAGCGCTGGGACTGGGCATATTTATGAGCCTGGTGCCACTGGCGCCAGGACTGGGTCCAAAAGGTCCCAATTGGGACTGGTTGGCACTCGGAACCTGGGTTATGGATCTGCTTCCAAGGGAGTTGGGAAAACCCTGACCTTTTGGAAGCAGGGATCATGACAGGATCTCAACCGCATTGCTCTCAAAAGGACTCTTTTTGAAACAGAGACCATTGCTCCTCAATGTTACACTAACAGCAATACAGAGAAGCGCTACAAGAGGGCTCTTTTGTTCTGTTCGTTTCAAGCCCAGGTAAGCCTCTGTGGCCTCCCCATGTTGCAGCATCTCTGTTCTTGCTAACTTGAACCCCTTTTCCAATAAAACTTTTTTCATTTGAGGCGCCAACACTGTTCATCAGGCTGATTTTCTTTTTTTCACAAAAGTGAGAGAAGCATATTTACAAACATGAACAGGTCGTTAGAACAAAGAGTAGAACTATTTACAAGGGGGTGGGGGGAGGGTAGAGGAGGGGGTAGGTGAAGGGAGTTGCGGTGTAGAATTTGTGGTAGGGGAAGGACAAGGAAGGAGGGGAAGGGGGAGTGATCTGGTGTCCTCATTGCTCTTAAGTAGTATTTGTTACCAATTTAAGGTCGGAGGAAGCCTTTGGGTGCATGTTTCGTGGAGTGGAAAAATATGAGTGTTTGGGAGGCAGAAAGAGGACGATGTTTACAGGTATCCAATAATTCCAAGTCATTCCACCCCCTGCTGTCCCTGGAACTGACCTTAACTACAAGATACAATTGACAATGAGGTCTGTGTGAATCTATTCACATAAGAGCAGAGGGCTCCCACTGTGAGGTCTACTCTACAGAAGAGGCACAGCATGACGGGTCCATTAAACTCCTTTGTTGTGCCAGAATAATCAAGTTTATTCAGGTACTGGGCCCAGCCCCTGATGCAGGCAGCCTGTACAGAGGCCCATTTAAATGCATCCCTTTGATGGGGCTTAGGCTCAGCCAGCAGGGGCTCCACAGGAAATGCATAACTGTTTTTTTCAGAGCCAGCAATAACAGAAGAGTGAAGAGTCCAGGAGCTGGAAGGCATTGGCTGCCTCAAGCAAAGTGATAATAGGGAGCATGGCAGAAGCGAAGTCGCCGCCATGGTTGCTGTAATATTAGTATTAGCTTGATCTCTGCTACAATGGTCCCCTCAGTTGCAGTAGAAGGATGCCTCTGAACTGGAGGTTCCTTAAGCCATGTGCTTTTTCCTTCAGTTGGAGGGTCGGGAGGCAGGATGGTCTAACTCTTGAGCCACTGCAGCAGCAAGAAAGGATCACCCCTGTATTCGCCCCAAGGATGATCGAAATGCGAGCACTCAGCCCTGAAAAAATCTTAGCAAAGTTCACAAATGCTTGTTTAATGCTTTATTTACTGAACATTGCAATTTGAAAGATAAAAACCCTGATAATAATAAAAAGATTAAATGCATGGGATAAGTTTAGATTTTGGCAGAGCTACGATAATGTAGACAAAGGTCCACTCGCCATAACATCAGCCACGTTGTGCTATAATATCCAGACAGCCTTTTCATTACAGAAATGACACAGGATCGTGTAAAATCTTGCTAATCAATACAGCTGGTGCCTTGGCTTTGTCTAACACAAATGCGCCTACAGGATGCAGATGCAGGCAACGCAGTTGCAAACCACATGCGTCAGCGGCCCTGCATTGCCTCCAGGTCTTTCTTGGAGACTTGAGCTATCCCACTTGCCTGTGTTTGCTCTATCATGGCGTTTCGCAGTGGAGGAGGTGCATTTGCATCAGACCGCCCACACACTTGCACTTGGTTGCCCTTGGAGGCCCAAAATGCTCTCGCTACAGGCCTCTAGAAGTCGAAACAGACTTGGATAGTGGTGGAATGGCTCTCAGGGAAATAAACACTATCCTCATTGGCAGTCCCATTATGCCTGAAGCACAGGGAAGGTGCTCCGAGTGCTGATGCTGGTGTGTTTACTAGGACAAAGAGCTCCTTCAATAGAGTGTGCGGTAAATCTCTTTGCTGCAGTCATTAATGGCCATTACTCCTTTCACGCGATTCTCAGACGGAGTCAGCCAGAAACACTCCCTCTGTGTGTCGGTGTCTACACAACATTTACATGTGGCAATGCTGCCCTGCGGTCTAATGCAATACTACAACCTACTAGCAGCAAATAAAAATTGCAAGCAGATGTGTATTGAACTTCGGCTTCGAGTAAGTATTACATTTGGTATTCTCCCGAATAGCCAATTTCAGCCGGAATTCGGCCGAATACTTACTCAAAGCCGAAGTTCAGCACTTTTTGGGAAGCTTATAAGTTTGCCCCCAAGCCTCTATGAATCCTCACAAAACTTTGCAAAAAGAGTATATGACCCAGTCAGATTGATTCTGCGAAGTTTGGTGAGGTTTTTGTGCACGGGGGAGGATGTCAAAGTTGTAGGGCGGGACCGAAAATGTGTGGTTATGCCCATAGACGCAATGGAAAACATTTTTTGCTCATGCCTACAGTCCAAGCCGCTGGATGGATTTTCACAAAATTTGCACCAGGAGCGGTGACTTGGCCCAGAAAGCATGCGTTTGTAAATTTGCTGTAAATCCATCCAGTTTTTTTTTAAACTGGCCAAAAAGTAGTAAAAATAAATTAGTGATATCTGGGTTTGATCCGCGGACTCGCTTCCCTGTTCGGTCTGCCAACGGGCCTCCGATTGGCCCAGAGGACGGCGTGATGTCCGCAGACGTTGGACGTGCCCGCTGATTGGACAATAAAAAATGTGAAGTGCATCATTTTCTGAAACGCCCTCCATGTTGTATCTGCGGACTGTAGCGACTGACCGCAGACATCACAATGGGGGGAAAAGTCTGGGAAACACATTGTGGGTTTTTTGGTGGTGGAAAGAGGGGCTGGGAAGGGTGGGTGTGTAAAAAAGATGATATGGGGCTATTTTTGTAGGTAGGAAAAGCGCAGGTAGGTGCCGTAGCAGTCCGGTAGTTTGCTGACTGCGCCGTGAACGGACGGCTTGGGAAACACATTTAGAGTTATTTGGTGGGTGAAATAGGGTTTGGAAACGGTAGGGGAGTGGAATAGAGATGATATGGAGCGGTTTCTATAGTAAGTACTTGTTATATAGTTGTATTCTGGTGATTGGGGCTAGTGGCCCCCAAATCTGGCCACTGGCCATGGCCACTACAGTAGTAATATGTGTATAGTAACTATAGGTAATCTAGAAGGAGTATGGCTAGAATCACTACAGTAGTAATACGTGTATAGTAATTATAGGAAATGTAGTGGGAGTATTAAGTGTTTATAATATGGTGGAATGTCATTGAACTGTACATGCTACTTATGATTGTAGTACAAGGATAGTGATTATAAAATATGTATTTGATTATACTTGGTATGGTTACTTAGTTCCATAGCGTTACAAAATGGGAATCTCTGGTTCATTTTTTGTGGGAAAAAAACAGTATAATTTGTTAATCAGGATTGTTTAAAAGCTTTAACTGTATACAATTTTACACATACATTTACTTTTTTAGACCCTCATAAGCAGTACATTATAAGTACTATTTTTGGTACAACATTAGTGTATGACACACTGCTGTTGTATTGACATTTAATAAACATTGGGCCATTGGGGGGGAAAACAAACATACTGGATTAAAAAACCTGATTACAATTATGTGAGTGTAAGTGTCATAGTATGTTTGTTTGAAATATGTTGTGATTAAGAGAATGCTTAAAATTGTTAAGATACCTGTTGGCATATTCTAAGTACATTACAGTTTAGAAGATGTTTTGTTGTATAAGAATTGTGATGGCGTATTTGAAGTTTTTTGCAATGGAGGTTATTTTTTAAGTAGTTAGATACCTGTATTATGGATGTAGTTAGATATCTCGTCGTATTATAACTTAATTGTGCTACAGTGTAGTGACAAAATTTGGGTTGAAGGAATATTAAGTAGGCATTTGTTAAATTTGCTAGTAACCTATGTTTTGGAGTAACAGAGGTATTGTTACATTCAAGCCAACCACTTCTTTTTTTGACATATGCAGTATAGTGCCCTGAAGTAGTTGTGGCACCAGTGTGGTATATTATGCCTACTGTTGTGAAGGTTTTCTTTCCAAGAGATACTTGGCCGTGTGTGACGTCTGTAAGCTTACAGTTATTTTTGGTACCATCTCCATTGTACCTTAGAAGCATTACTATGACATATTGGCTATGTGAGTTCATTTTTATGGTGGAACGATGGTCTGACTTGCAAAAAGGGCATAATATGCCATGATTTGCATTCTGCAGAAGCTGGTGAAATGCAATGTATTCAGAATTTGGTATGGCTACATATACAAACCATTCATTAGGGATGTGCTCTTGTGAAACATGGTTGCAGAGAGTGCATGTATGTAATTTTGAAGATTTCCTTTACAGGGCTGTTTTTGGTTTCCAGTACTTGTAGTAAGTACATTAGGAATTCTTGTGGATCTTCCTGTGCGTTTATGGTACATTTTACGATTCCTGCACAGTAGTCAGATTCTTGCCTTATACCCAAGACACTGCAAGTGTTAGGATTATTTGTGGCATTTCTATGAAGGACGAGCATTTGCAAACACAACTGGTCCGAGCCGTTTAAGTATATGTTGTGAACAATTGGTGGCAATTGAAAGAGAAGATTCATTGTTACATTAGCATAACAATTTACTACAGTTGTGTTGCTGGATTTAAATGGACCAGAGAGTTCAATTTGTGGATCGTTTGATGGGCCTGCAGATTTTTCTGGAGAAGATACATTTGTGTCTTTGTTTCTGATGGACGTGCAGTTTTTTTGTGCCACACAGTTTTTGTGGTTTTATTTTTTGATGCAGAAGGAGTTTGTCGTCATTTCTTTAGCAGTATTTTTGGGAGATCTGTTGTAGATTATGTTTGTATTAATTGGCTTTTTAAAGGTTTCTTTTTTTGAGGTACAGTGTGTATATATAGATGGGGGGTGTATAGTCTCATAGCCTGTTGTACTCCAGGATGCAAGGAATGTCAGCGTTGACTTTGTTAGCATCAAATAGACCATTGAGTCACGCAGACGTGAAAGCTTTGTACCACCCACATTCTCAATGGAAAAGCATGTTTATACCGAAGCTGTACAATTTTTGTGATAAGTGTTTCGTCAGATGATACGTCATCCCCAAGGTCTTTTAGCTCTGTTTTCTCAGCTTTGGTCTGCAATGTATTGTATATCTATGTTTGCATTCCACAAGAGGACAATGATTGCATTGTAATCATTGATGTACTTGGATGCTTCGTCCCTTTTAATGTTGTATGTATTTTTAGGGGATTGGCCTTTTACGCTGTGTCTAACAGAAGAATCACGCTATTTATTTGTCCTTTTCTGCACAACTGGTATATGGAAGATAAAACAACATTTGCCATTTTTTTTATATCTATGTCGGCACTATTTGCCACACTTCTAATTTGTGTATGGAGCTCACCATCTGCGGTTTCTGAAGGGATGTAGCAGGTAATGTATTTTTCAATAAACTGTAAAACAATGGCACCACTATCATGGTCAAAGTTAGGAGCATCTTTTATCCACAAAAGTATGTGGCTGCGTGGTGCTCTTCTGGATTAATATTCCTTTCTCCAAAAGAAGTGTTGCACTTTTCCGAGCGGAGGGGTAGTTTATTACAGATAAAGTGCAGCATGGCAATGAAGTGATGGTGAAAGTACCTTGATATATGTCGACAGGATGAAGAGAACTGAATTCTCTGGGTGTTTTTATATACATTCCATCTTTATTTTGGTATACAGTGCATAAGAAGTCGTGCAAGTCATCCCATGCATACTTTGCACAACTTAAAGTAACAAACCACGTGGGTGGGCCTAGGTTCCTTAGCATACAACGTACATCAATGTGACGTCGGAACCAGTATTCTTTTAAACCACGCATGTTTGTGAAGAGATTTGTGATACTTCACTGCAGAACTTCATCTTTGTCTTTTTTTTTTGGAAGTGGTTGGGAAGCGGATAGGTTTAAAAAGTTGGAGCCTGTTTTTAATCTGTGTGCAACTCCATAACAGAGTTGCTAGTTCACTTTCAAAGAGGAGGAAAATGTATTTGAGATTTTGTCTGAATCTGGGGTCTTCAGAATACAATCATGAAGAGCGATATTCTGATGCACTAAATTGCATGGACCTTTCATCATATCTTCCTCCTTTTCCTATAGGAAAGAGTAGAGGAAAAAAACGTGCTTCTACACTTTTTCCCCCATATGCTCATTGGGGATCCTTTGGCTTGATGCATATGTTTGGGGGGCTTCTCTTAAGTTTTCTTCTAGGTTTATATCTTTGTAGTATTCATTGTTTTATTTTAAGTCGATTAGTTATTGCCAATTTCTTGATCTAAAATATTGTTCCATTGATCTCTGTACTCTAGAGTTTCTACATTTTCTTTGAGATCTAATGACAAATATACAACTTTGCCACGGATGCCCTTTAGTAACTCAGATCAAGGTAATTTGGCTGATTTTGGTTGAAGGCGTATTAAAGCTTGAAACGGGTGTACTGTTTGGATTATAATCCTCTAAAAATTAAGTTGTTGGAGAGCTTTTGGAATTGGGAATATTTTATTTAAGTTATTAGTGATAGCACGTGATGGCATTTAATTATTGTCAAGCTTTGTGTTGCAGTACGTGCAAACTATTGAGGGATCAGTTATTTTGTATTTAGTTTATGTATAAAGCTAATCGGAACCATTGCGATTCCTCATTGTCTATTTTGTAGGCTATATCCATTTGTGTGTTTTTATCAAAACTTCTGTGACAACACATACATACTTGGTCTGGTATTTCAGCAGATGTGTTTTGAAACAGCTATTTCTTTTTTATGTCTTTGTTGGAACGTTTGTGTTTATGAGGTTTTCGGTAATGTTTTCTGAAGTTACAGAATTTTCTAAGTCAACTTCAGTTCCAAAGTATTTACTTTGGATGTGCTCTATTTCTTAAAGCAGTTATTTGGCTATTCCATGTAGGAGAACATTATTTAGAAATGTGCAGTTCTAGAGCAGGACATTTTGCATAGTATAGTCTATGCACAAGATTCTGTATAGTAGAATAGTGTGTTGCTAACATTTTTATGTGGTGGAAGGTGCTTTTGCAAGCAGTTCCCGAAATGCAGGCTAATAAATGTCTTTGCAGACCAGTGTGGCTGCACACTGGACAGGTGTCCATGGTTTGTAACATTTTCATTCTACTTTTGTCTTTTACTGTCACATAGTGATTGAGGAATTGTCGTAAAGATTTAAAGGATTGTTGGCGTGTGTTACCCATTGAGCTGCATGTCCATTTGTACACGGGACGGTTTGTTTGGGTTAAAGGAGAATTTGGTTGAAAGTTTTTTGGGGACGTTTTTTCTATAAGGGTTTCTTTTGCCATAATGGTGTCTTCTGCCATTTCATACCCTCAACCATTATTGTCTATGGCAATTGTTTTTTGTTGTTCTCGTTTATAAGCTTCACTGAAATATGGTTATGTGCTGCTTGTGTGAATTCATTCACCATCACAGAAGTTTGAAAAGGTCTCTATATGGACATTACGTATGTTTCGAAGTACTTTTTGTAATCTATTGATTCATTTAGTTAGTAGTTTCATTCTCTTTTAAATCAATATAAACAATTCTCTCTTTGGTAGAAAAGCGCTGTCAATTAGAGCTTTGAGGATTAGTCTGTTGCTGTAGTTTTTAATGGTAGAATGTGACTTTTCAGCTGTTTTTATAAAACTGAAGAAACTACGGTGGAAAATCTTTTGTAACACATTTTTTGAATTGCTTTACCGTTTCTACATTGACACTGGTATATACAGGTCTGCTTTTCTTTGTACATTTTTTTTACTTTTTGCAAGAGGGACCTTACCTTTTTTAGTCGTGGCTGGTTTTGTTGTGTGAGGTTACTAGCTCTTTTGTTTTAATGTTTTCTATAAATTGTTTTAGAAGTGGATGACTATATGGTTTGGTTTTATTATCTGCTCTATCTTTCCTTTCTTTTCTACAGAGTTGCTTTTTAGTAGGCATTTTGTTGTGACTGTAGGGAAAAGAGAAAGATTGGGTTTGAAAGTTGTGCAATGTGTATGCATGTATTGTGTGTGGGTGTGATTGGAGAGTTTAATACAATGCTATTTGATTGTGAGGTGGTATGCGAGTTGTGGTTGGGATGGTTGTGAGCGTAAGAGTCTGTAGAGGTGTGATGGCGTTGGCTTAGTGAGTAAGGGAGTGGTGGAGTGACAATCAGTAGGGACATTGTCCTGTTTTCAGGAAAACAGTGGGTGTTGCAACAGTGGTGTTTAGATGGTAAGACTGAATGGTGCCGTATAATGAGTTCAAGTGAAAAATGTTGGCTTGAAAAAGTGTAGCCTGGGGTAATATATAGTGTAACTGTGCTGTTGTAATTACATACATATACATGTACTTTGTAGGATGTGAAGGGTATTCTTTTTTCATTTCTTGTCTTCGGGAATGTGCTTCCTTCATGTAATTATAAAAGAAAGTTAGCGAGGATATGTGGTAAAGGTGAAGTACTTTTAGTAAGCAAGGTTGGTTTGTTTGTTTATTTATTTAGTATGGCGTGCAAAACCCAGAGGTAACAGGGCGCAACAGAGAACAGGAAGATAAGATTACATAAAAACTTAGTTGCATGATAAGGCACATATGAGTATAAAACATAGCATTACATTGCGTATAATCTGGTGAAAGGACATATTTACATATATACATACAGTTAATTACATTTCGGCAGGTCAGCTAAGGGATGTACATATATACAATCGGGTTGGCTATGGTTTGTTATTGTGCGAGGGCACAGATCAGTCAATGAGATCATTGGATCGTAACCAGGTGAGAGTCTTTCTTCTAAAGCTGTAGTAGGATTGGTGATTGGTCTGCTCTGATATTGAGAGGGAGGGCATTCCAATGTTGGGCTGCCATGACTGGGAAGCTACTGCCGCCCGTTTTCTTTTGTCTGAATTTGGGTACCTGAAGGCAGTAGGAGTTCATCATTCTAGGGGGCGGGTGGAGTTTTTTTTTACTATTCTGGCTGCGAGATAGGGGGGGGCTGCATTGTTTAGGCAAGTGAAAGTGAGTGATGCCGTTTCGCAGATTTTGAGCCATTTGTGTTCTCTTTTGTTAGAGATGTGTTCCTTGGAGGGTAGGTTAAGGGCTGTTCTGAGTGCATTGTTTTGCAATGTTTGAGGTTTGTCGGTTATATATTTGTTGGCTCCCAGGTACATGGCGTTACATTAATCAAGTCTGGAGAGTATTAGGGCATTGGCGATGATGATGCAGCTAGTTTGGGAGATGAATGCTCTACTTGCCCTGATTAGCTTGCACGTGTAGGCGGTAGAGGATGCTAAGGAGGTTACTTGCTTTTTTAGTGACAAGGCTGAATCTAGATGAAAGCCTAAAGTTTTCACTGTTTTGGCAACTGTGATGGTGTTGCCATCGATATTGAAAGCCTTGTAGTTGGGGTTGAGTTTTTTTAGATTGGCGTTGGAGCCGAGGAGCTGTTACGCTCACCTGGCTCCCACAGAGGCGTTGATCGGAACTGGACAGCTGCGGTCTCCACCAATGTGACGCGTAGGGCCGAGATGACAGACTGGACTGCCCCACCTAGCTTCGTTTGCTTGGCCCGTAGGAATATTCTTCGGCAAATGGAGAAGGCATTACTGGATCCAGAACTAATTGCTTGCACTGAACGAGTGCTTTTGTGCTGCTCAAACCTGCACTGCGAGCCAAGGCAGAGGCTCTTGCAGGAGATCGACTGCAGCGCTGAGGAGGCGGGGCTTGTGCCCTTGACGTGACTTATCACGTGACTTTTTTCCAGCTGAAAACGCTCCGCCGTTCACCCTTGTGGCGTAAAGCCCGACGGGGACAAGCCTGCTGGCTGTTGTGCGGCTGTTTGGCGGCACATTCAGAAGGGAGACTGCTGTGATTAGTCACTTTGATCCCTGAGGCTCTATTTCTAACAGTGTTCACGCTCAGGTTTGTGCTGAAAGTAGTGAACCCAATTATATATTGCTAGAACATGAAGATCCTATGATTTTATTATATGTGCTGGTGAGTGAGGGCGAGGCTCTATTCTAATTGCTGACATTTTATCATAAAGTGCTAGGTGCTTGTCACCTCATATTGTGCTAATTTGAATTTTATCAGATTTTGGGTGTAAAGCTAGATTAGTCTCGTTCCACCATTGTTTTATCCTGACATTTATCTAGCAGGCTGAGAACTCTGTCTCTTCATTAATACATTGCACAAGAGCTATATCTTGCATTTTAATTATGGCTAATGGATTTCGTAGCGGGCGGTGCACTGAGGCAATATTGAAAGCTTGTACTGAAACTAATAATGACTCCTTAGGTCACAAAAGGAGTATTCTTGATAATGAACTATTTGATAATAACACTTTAGCTGAGGTAGCTAAAGACGATAATTTGAATTGTACTGATACTCCAACACAAACTACTTATTTGGCTCAGGTTCATGCCGACCCAACTGCCTCTTTGTACAATTCCATAAAAGAGGAAGTAAATAATGATGCCATGGTGAGTTTGGGGAGTTGCATAACCCCACTGCTACCTTGCACTTTTAATGAAGACCCGTTTAGGATAACTATGAGGAAAATGGCTGAATTAGATGAACAGGTTAATGAATCCATTGATATGATGACCCCACTGGTTCATAGATCATCTAACAAGGGGATTTTTAAACCAACTTGCAGAAAGGACATCATAAAAACTCACAATGAAATAATAGGCGAAGGAGGCTCTGAAGGGATTTCGCATGCTTTATTGTACTCTCCTGAGCAAATCAAAGATCAAAGAAGGTCCATAAATGATGATCCTGAGGGTAACATATCTGATAGGGGTAGTGTTGAATATCAATCTCCTAGCCCCCTTCCAGTGATCACAAAAATATTAGATCTTCTCGACAAGGGCCACGAACTTACCCACTTGGAATTAAAGGCAATTATGCATTATCTCTGTTCCAAGAAGGATAAAATTGAGGGCTTTATAACCGCAATTGATACCCTGAGATCTTTGCAAAATGAAATTGGTGGCCAAAGATCAAGAGACGCTACAAATGAGTGTCATGAGAAAAGTACGCAATGTTCGCTACCTGTGCACCTGGAATGTAACAATTCTGGACAATCACATGGGGTATCATCCGAGCCGCTGAAGTGCAATTGTGAGAATGATCTGAGTGAGATTAAAGCATCGATAATCGCATTAAACGATACAATAGTTTCACAACTATTTTGCACAGCCTTTTGATATGCTGCGTAGTCCTATTGCCAAAGTTCCGATTTTAGATAGCCCTTCTGTCTTGTTGGATGAAATTGAAAAACAAAAAAAGGCAGAGATTGAAAATATTCACACCGAAGTAACCCCAACCTTTATGTCTCGCCGGGCTAAAAGGATGCATATGCGTGCTGTGAAAAGACTTGCAAAAAGAAGGAGGGAGGCAAAGGTCATAAAATCAACTTCTATCCTAGAAATTGCAGATGAGGAGCACATTGACTTGGACCAGTTGTCCAAAGAGAGTCAGGATGCCCTCACACCTGCAACTGAAGTAAGAGTGGAAAAAGGAGGTGGAGGCCTTGGCACCTCTTCGCTATTGAAGGAAGACGTGCACACCAATACGGGAAGGATAAAAACTAGTACCACACAATTGGCAAAATTAAACTCTCAGAAAACCTTAACTTCCAAAACTGCCACGATTATTCCAAAAGACCACTTAACACAGGAAAAGGAAAATGAAGTCTAACACAGATCTTATTATTCAAAACTCGGCAAAAGCCACCTTAAGTGAATATTTCCCTATAGTAGGCAGATGCTGTACGTCGAAAAGTCAAATAAAACATCAGGACGGAGGAATCAGCGTCCCCCGAGAAATACCTATGAGGAAATCCTACAGTGAGATATGTACTAATGTTCCAAATAATCGAACACATGTAAATAATGTATGCATTATGAGTAATGAAATACAATTAGAAGTAGGAAATAGAAATAGTAATAAAATGAATGTAACATGTGATGATTCAATAAGGCTTGAAAATTGTTTATTGGACAAAAAGAAAAATGTAGTGATGGTAAATGGCCAAGGCAAAAAAGCGGAAATGGTTGAGGTACTTTTGAGGACCCAGCCTGGGAATTTATCAATAAATGAAGTAAATAATGTGGGTACCCTTTTTGCCCCGAGCCATATATCTATCCATGGTCCTCCATTAAGAAGGTCCTTATCTGAGAATCAAATTAACATGAATAACTCAAATAAGGAATGCGATTTATCTGATAGCAAGTGCACATATTCACTTGAGTCAAATCCCTGTGTGGTTACTAAGGCATCCCCATTGGCTGTAACATTAATAAATACAGGAAAAAACACCTCCCACTAGGCCACAACAAAGTGAATTGGAAACACAGTACATTATTGGGTTTGAGGGGGATGAAAGGATATTGGCGGATAATCGCATTAATCGATCCTATACATTCTCCGTATTCTCAAAAATACCTCAATTGAGAATAATCAAATCTGAAGATATTACAAGGGTTTCTTTGGCAAGTGTAAATAATCACAGGGCTATTTGTTATCTTACCTCTGAGGCTATAATGAAATTTATCTGGTTTAATCGCGAGGAAATAAAAAAGGAGGGTTTGACGCTGTTTACGTTTGACTGAGTCAGAGGCTTTAATATTTCTAGAAACACCGGGCAAGGGTATTGAAAAGATTGAAGAAGCAGGTAGGCCTGTGTAGCCAACACAAAAGGACTACCATGGTTGGAACCTATGCTTTCCAAAATTATCTATGCCTGCTAAATAGCCATACAATTATATGAGTATGCAAATTATATCTTGGAATTCTTGCGGACATGTAAACTTAATGAAGTGGCACTCTGCTCTAACCTATGTAGACCAACCAACAATAATAATGGTACAAGAAACAATGAAAACTGAGCCATTCGTGATTCCTGGGTACTTAACTTTTACTTCACCTGCAAGGAGATCTCTGCTAGGACGTCCATCTGGGGGTCTGTTGGTTGGAGTTAAGATATCCTTGCAGGCTCAAGCGGAATTAGCTTGGGAATCTGCTAGTATACTGGGGATCCATCTTACAATACCCTCATTTAGATATTCCTCACTCATGATAATTTCCCTATACTGGAATCCAGCTCAGTCGATGAGATGTTGGACGAATTAGATGCATGCTTATTATATATATCTGGTAGATACCAGACTTGACTTTAATTGCGACTGTAGAGATTTGACTGAAACCCATACACTTAAATCGTCCACTCTTTCTCATAGTAGAGGAGTTAAATTTAGAGAACTCCTCACAGAGTGGGATATGGATTTAATGGTCAGAAATGACATGAATCTAGGAAAGACATGGGCAAGAGGAACGATGCATTCAATGATAGATTATATATTTGTATCTCATAATCTTATCATGTATATGGCACCCCTAGTAATAGGACAGATTGAGATAGGAGATCATGCACAACTTTCTACTTTTTTTCAACTAAAATGTCATTCGCTTATGCCGAATATAACCTTGACAGTGGTTGAAATTGATCGTCCTCTCCATTCCATCAGATGGAATCGAGGGACCTGCAACTTTGTTGTTAAACAAATTTCCTCAGAGATTGAGAGGATTAGACGAGCAGGGGGAAATTATGAATATACATTGCGTATGCATTATTCTGATATAGTTGCCACCGCACTTGAGCGGTTTGGCAAAATACACAGTAACGTGCAACATACACATTTATATGATCATACATGTAAACTATTAAAAAGGGAGAAGAATAGGGCGCTGAGATATTTAAAGAAAAGCAACTTGGGCATCGAAGATAGCAAGGCAATGAGGAATAGAATATTATCAGCCTATAAACACAATCTGAGATCTGCTCGTATTTCAAGATATAACGATGCGAATTGCACATTAATTCGTCCCATTTTGGCTCATGACACACGAGTAATCTGGCGCACCTTGAAAGCTGATAATAAATGTGTGGCATTGTTCTCGTTAAACTGTATTCCTGAGCAGACATGGCAAACATTTATAAAGGTTAAATACCAACTGCCTTGCAAATTTTGTTTTGTCCCAGATGTTTCTCTTGAATATTCTAATGTCCCAAGACTGAAGTGGGATTGTATTGACATTATGTGGGCAATTTCCAGGTTGACATATTCAAAGGCTGCAGGACCTGATGGCCTTCCCCCATGTCTTTATAAGGCGGATCCCGTGTTGTGGGCTGGCATTATAAACTATAAGTTTGACTCTATCATTAGGTCCGGGGAGGTTCCACCCTCATGGCTAACCGCTAATATAGTACCCATATTTAAAAAGGGTGATCCATCTCTCCCAGAAAATTATCGTCCAATATCTTTACTTGATACTGAGGCTAAGATTTTTTCTATTCTTCTCTTAAACGAATTGGAGAAAGTAATTGGGGCGAATGACATGTACTCGAAATACCAAACTGGATTTAGGAAGAGCATGAGTACAACCTTAAATGCTTTTATCATGTCGCATGTTATTGCTGGAGCAAAAGAAAAGAATTCTAATCCTGTTTATATAGCAATGATCGATATGAGTTCAGCTTTCGACACGGTGGTCCGCAATTTATTGTGGAAGAAAATGATGAAGATAGGGATTCCAACTGTGTTGATGTATTGGATCATTAAGTTGCACACGAATACTTCGTATAGAATAAGAATCTCGCCAGAAGGTGGAACCACTGCCCCCATATGCACAACAATTGGTGTGAAACAGAGTTGCAACCTGGCAGCTACCTTATTTAATTTATACCTATCTGACCTGGGTGAAAACTGGGAAAAAGGGAATTTGTTTTCTGTCAAAGTGGGGAATATTCATTTGAAATGGATTGCTTTCGCTGACGATATCATCTTGTTTGATCCTACCCCGGTAGGACTTCAAACTAAACTCTCATTATTTGAGACTTTTGCAAAAGCTCATAACTTGACACCTAACCCAGCGAAAACTGCCATTATGACCTTTGGAGTTAAATCAAAAAGAGCGAATTTTAGATGGCAAATATTGAATACACAAATTTGTCGTGTGAATAATGCTATCTATCTAGGGTATTATATATCAGCCCTGAACTCCATTAACGCTTGGTCAACTATCATTAGAAATAAAACTCGACCACTATTATCTCAAATGAAAAGGATCTATAGCCAATATTGCAAATTCTCTTTAATCCCGCTAATAGATTTTATGACATTAAAAATTGAAAGTGTCATCCTGTATACATTAGATATTTGTCTATGTGACATGACAAGCGCGCTTGATAGCTTACAGGGCTCTTTTTTGAAATCTGCAATGTTTCTCCCTATGTCAATTCCAAATGCCATTATTCGACACGAATTGGGGCTGGTTTCACTATCATCTCGTTGGAAATGGAGACAGCTGTCCAATTACGTTAAGATTCATTATCCTCCAATAAATTCATTGTATATTGACTTAAACAAAATGTTGGGTTCTCAAACTCCAAAATCCTCTTCTAATTATCAATAGAAAATGCAACAAATCTTGGACAATGTAAATATAACTGTTGAGGATATACAATATCGTCCTGGTTTTGCTAAGAAAAAACTCTTTGAAATGGATTGGTGTATAACAATTGATTTAATTAAGACTTATGGGCTATATAAAGAATACGGTATACATGTTACACAGCGCATTCCACGTTATGATCATGTCTTATTCCCCTGTGAAAATATCCGAAAGGTATATATTCGCTTTAGACTAAATCTATACCATACAAGAGAAAGAACTAAGAACTGGGAAATGAATAAATCAAATAATTGTGTGGGATGTCGATTTGTTGAATGTAATGAATCTTACGAAACGTTGAAACACCTTATATTGTATTGTCTGCATTTTAAGAACATAAGGACACTTAAATTGAGGAAATTTGTGGAAATTGAATTTGAGGACTGCCTTGAAGTTTTGTTGTCCAGAATGATGCAGGGATTACATAAACCCTTAATATATGAATTGGCAAGTTTTTGTAAGCACATTGAGAATGAGTTAGAGCTATTTTTGTAATTGCAATGATTGATTAAATGATTATCTGTAAGATTTTTAATTGTGTAAAGGTTCTACATGAATTGTTATGTATTTTGAACCAAATGCAAATAAAAAAAAAAAAAAAAAATGGAGAAGGGGAATTAACCACCCGTGGAGTTGAGCGTTAATTCCCCCCACCCCCGCTGTTCTCCCCCCACAGATCGCCTTTGATGTCCCCTCTTATAGTCTCACCTGATGGTTTGAAAAGATGAGCTCTCCATCCTGCATTGAGCGCAGGGGCACGTTGATAACCAGTTGCTTCACTGGCTCGAAGGAATTGGTGGGTTCCAGAACAATATTGACTCAGAGATTCCCGGCAAGACGCCGCAAGTATAAAGTTCGTAAGAGTTCAAATGCCCGACTTTCCCTCTTGTCCGATTCCTTGCAGGTTGCAGCTTGATCCTAATGAAGAGTTCCTCGTGGCAACCAATACTATTCTGGTAAGGATTTGTATTTTCCAACACAGTTCGATAAAATAATGTCAATATGTAACCTGATGCTTTCTCCCTTATTCAACTTGATGCCTGCTTCCGGGCTTGCTGGACGTGGTCTGGGTCCCCAGGGGTAGGCATCATGACAGGAGCAAGATTTCGGTTTTCTCATCATTCAAGCATAAGCCGTGTGTGGCCATCCATGACTGAATGATGATATATTTTGTTTACCAAGGCCGTATCCGAGTCGAAGTTGCCTGAAAGGGGTATGAGGATCTGGGTGTCATCTGCATAATTAGTGTATGTGACACCCAGTCTGTCCAACTTGTCAGGAGACGCAGAAGCCCTGGGGTACACTGCAGGTTATTTTGATGGGGTCTGCTGAGGCTAATGAGAAGACTCTCATAGTTCGATTGTCCGAGAAAGATTGGATCCAGGCTATGGCCTCTTTCGAGAAGTGGGCAGACGAGGCCAGGTGCTCGCACAGGACTATGTGATCCACCAGGTCGAAGGCCACCGACAGGTCGAGGAGGAGTAGCATGGCAGTGTTTCCTTTGTCGTTAATCTCATTGATCTGGGTTTTAAGATCGATTAGGGCTGTCTCAGTACCGTGCTGTGGTCTGAATCCAGATAGGCAGGCGTCTAGTAGTTTGTGAGTTTCTAGATATTGCTGGATTTGTAGGTATGCTACTCTATTATCTTTAACAGGAATGGTACAGTGGTGATGGGCCTATAGTTGGTGGGAATAGCGGGGTCTAGGGTTTGCTTCTTGAGGAGAGGCAGAACCCAGGATTCTTTGAGATTGCTTGGTATGATGTTGGAGAAGAAGGATGCGTTGATCAGTTTGGTTATAAAGGGAGCTAGGTCCCTGGAAGCATCCTTGATTATTTGGGGTGGGCAGTTGTCGCCTTTGCAGTTGGATGGTTTGAGTGAGTCTATAACCCTTTCTGTTTCTAGGATGGATATTTTTGTGAATCTGAAGAGATTCGGGCCCGATGGGCTGGTTGTTATGGTAGGTTTGCTAGGAGATGAAGCGTTAGGGAGTCTTTTTTCAGTGCGATTTTAGTTTGGAGTGTGTTGATTTTGTTGGTTAGGGCGTTTTGGACGCTGGTGCACCATTGTTTGTCTTTCGTTATGTTGTCTGGTGGGGGCCTGGGGGATTCTAGTTCCCTTAGTATAGCAAATAGTTCTCTGGTATTGGAGCTGGATTTTTCGATTCTTTCATTGAATATGTTCTTTTTAGTGAGAAGGATTTCTTTTTTGTAATTATTAGCGAAGAGTTTGAGTTGTAATTTGTTCTCTTCTGTGGGGGTATTGCGCCATTGGGTTTCTAGTTTCCTTTTGCGCATTCTTAGTTCTTTCAGATGGGGGGGTGAACCAAGTGTTCAGGTGAGCTTGCGGTTTGCTTTTTTGCATTTTTTGAGGGGCAATGATGTCTAGTCCTTTTTTCATAGCCTGGTTGTAGCTTTCTACTAGGCATTCTGGTTTTAGATTGTCGGGGAGAGCATTGAGGGTTGTCAGTAGAAGTGGTAGGAGGTTGTCAGAAGTTATATTTTTTTCCGCTCTGGTGGGCAGTGGTGGTGCCATGATCTTTACTTTGCTGACTTCTTTATTGAGTGATCATGTGAAACAATGAGGTAATGGTCTGTCCAGTGTTGAGGAGTGGTTTTGGTAATGGTGGTATCGCAGTTCAAGGTGGCGATCCAGTCCAAGGTCCTGCCTTTATTATGGGTAGGGGTAAGCACTTTTTGGATTAGTCCGTGTTCAGCTTGCATGTTGGCTATAGTGTGTGCTGGTTTGTCATCAGGGTCGTTCAGACCAAGATTAAGGTCGCCAAGTAATAGTATTTGAGAGGTGCCTTTTGTATTGTTGGCTATGAGGCTGGATAGGTCTGCTTCGAATGAGCCAATAGGGGCCAGGTGGCCTATATATAAGGTAGATGGTTAAGGATGGGTAATTTGGCTGTGAGGAGGAGCTCGCAAGATTTGAGAGGCGATTGTGTGAATGATCTTAGCTCGAGGTTGGTCTTTGCTATGATGGCCAGACCGCCTCCTCTGTTATTGGGCCTGTCCATTCTGATTATTTGATAGTTTTCAGGGATGGCTATAGATAGTGCTGGGCCTGCTGCTTCATGCAGCCAGGATTCGGTGATTGCTAGTAGGTCGAGGTTGTTATTGGATAAGGTGTCTACTATTTCCGTGGCATGGGCCACTAGGGATCTAGCGTTGATCAAGGCTCCGGATAGAGTGGTTGTGTTAGGTGAGTCCTGGGTGGTTTTAGGGATAAATTTGGGTTGGGTGGAGTTATTACAGGGCGTGGTTAGGTTAGGACATACTTTAGGGTGCTGTGAGGTAGATCTCAGAGGAGGGTTATGGAATTTGTTGTGGTAGGTGGGCTCAAAGACGGGGTAATCTGGCACGAAGCCGAATGTTTCTTTGTGTGGTCGAGCAAGGTACATTTTCTGCTAGGTGCATGGTTGCTGCAGCAATCGAAATGATAAGGTGTAGCAGGGGCATTGTTATGTAGCAGGTTGTTATTTATAAAGATAGGAGGAGTTCTTGGGAAAAACAGTTAATGAAATTGCTGGACGTTTAAAAAGAACAAGTTACTCTCTTACCTGGTAACGTTCTTTCGATGGGATGGTCCGACGACTTATTCCATATCTATGACAGTAATCACCACAGCTGTGCTGCTTCGGAAAAACTTCAGCGTCTGCGCCGATCACGTCGATACGCCGCGCTCGAGGACCTCCTCCGACGGCCGACGTCACTGGATGTTATAAGTAGGACGCACGACACCCGTAGCCTCAGTTGTAGTTTTTTCCCCCACAACGTGTGCCACCAGTCTTCTGCCAGTCTGACACGCAAAGCCTTGCCGAAACGTAAGCTGCAATCGCATAAGAAATTCTGTAGCGGGGAAGGTAGGGAGGGAGCGATATGTAATACGTCGCCGGACAAGAACGTTACCAGGTAAGAGAGTAACTTGTTCTTCGAGGGGATTGGGTCCTCCGACGTATTCCATATCTATTCCCAAAGCAGTACCAATGCAAGGAGGTGGGAAAGGAATTTAGAAAACAGAAATTTAGCATGCCCAATCAAATTGCAGAGTAAAGGACCACCTTGCCAAAGGCCAGATCCTGCCCCCAGATGGAATCGACGGAATAGTGACGTACAAAATTATGTACCGAAGCCCAGGTGGCTGCACCAGAGATATTACGAATAGGAACACCCCTCTGCAGGGCAGTAGAGGCAGCCATACCCCTGGTAGAATGGGCCCGTAAGCCGACCGGTGGGTCCTTACCCGCCAAGCGGTAACACTCAGAGATAGCCAAAATAATCCAGCAAGACTAAGTCTGTTTCGCCACAGCTTGTCCCAAACGCTTTCAAGCATAACCAATGAAGAGCTGATCTTCCACTCTGACCCGGGACATGCATGAAATATAAAAGCTTAACGCTCTCCTAGGATCAAGCCTATGAAGCCTCTCCTCTTCCTTACCAGGATGTGGAGGAGGATAAAATGCCAGAAGAACAACCTTCTGGCCTAAATGAAATTACGACACCACCTTCGGTAGAAAAAAAGGACGAACTCTAAGGACAACCCTGTCCTTATGAAACACAGTGAAGGGTGGCTTAACTGAAAGTGCCTGTAACTCGCTCACTCTGCGAGCGGAAGTGACCGCAACTAATAAGAGTTAACAGTCTCAAAGGGCATGAATACAAAGGCTCAAACGGAGCACCCATCAGAAACTTGAGAACAAGGTTCAAATCCCAACCAGGCACCTGGAAAGGTGACAGAGGGAACACATTAGTGAGCCCTTTCAAAAACTGAGAAATTAAAGGAATTTTAAAATAGGAACACTCTTCAGATAAGCGCTTAAATATGGACAGCGCCGCCAGGTAACCTTTAATGGTACCCACTTGAAGGCCCCTGTGGGCCAAGGAAAGCAAAAAAGACAGAACCATGGGAATCTCACATGCAAAAGGATCCACATTCTTACCCTGCACCAGTCGCAGAACTTTCTCCAACGGCAACGGTACAGGGACTTTGTTGCGGGCCTTCTGGCCGAAAGCCATACCTCCATCACGTCTTCAGGGAGGTCACAATCCTTATACCTCAACCTTTCAGAAACCAAGTGTGAAGGTTGAGGGATCTGACCTCTGGATGGAGAACCTGACCCCCCCCCCCGTGAGAGCAGATCGTCTCGGTAGGGAAGACGACGTGGAGGGCAGATGGACAAGTCGAGAAGGTCCGGGTACCACGTCCTCCGGGCCCATGCCGGAGCAATGAGGATCATCCGGGAACTGAACCTATGTAACCTCTGCAGTACTTGCAGGATGACGGGGACTGGAGGAAACGCGTACAGCAGCGGGAATGACCACGAACGCGTCTCCTAAGGCTCAGTTTGGAGAAAAGTCCAGCGAGCAGAACCTCTTGCACTTCCAGTTGACACTGGAGGCAAAAAGATCCACTTGAGGGGTCCCCCAAAGGGTGAAGATCTCCAAGAGAATCTCCTGAGCCACCTCGCACTCTTGAGAGATCGCGCTCTGCCTGCTCAAAGCGTCTGCCGTCTCGTTTTCGTCTCCTGCCAGATAACTGCCGAGATCGAAACTTCCTGCTGGATTGCCCAGAACCAGAGCTGCATCGCCTCCCTGCTCAAAGGAAGTGACCCTATCTCCCCCCACCCCATTTTATTTGAGGTGGTGCATGGCCACCGTGTTGTCCATCAGAATCAGGACATTCTTTCCTCGCACAGTCGGCAGAAAAGCCTTCAGGGCTAGCCTGACGGCCCTCAGCTCCAACAGATTGATATGGAGTCTGGACTCCGACGGAGACCAGCGACCGCTGTCAACTCGTTGGCATCAGCTCCCCATCCCGTGAGGGATGCGTCCGTCACGATCGTCACCTCCGGCCAGGGCAGCCAAAAGGGAGCCCCCCTCATCAGATTGCCATCGTTGGCCCACCACAGAAGGTCCTGGGCGACTGAAGACGGCACCTGAACAGGGTCCGACATCCTGCCAGAGGACAGGGACCACTGGAGCTTGAGTGCCCACTGCAAAGATCTCATCCGCAACCTGGCCTCTGGCACCAAAAGAATGCAGGATGCCATGAGGCCGAGCAGTCTCAAGAACTCGAACGCTGGGAGAGTCTGGGCAAGTTGAAACTTGTGCACCATCTGCTGAATGTGATGAGCCCTCACCTGGGGAGGAAAACACTGCCCCAGGGGCGTGTCGAGCACTGCTCCACTGTACTGGAGCCTCCGAGTTGGTGTCAAATGGGACTTCTTTAAGTTGAGGGAGAAGCCCAACTTGTGTAGGGAGTGGCAGGTGACTGACAGATGTTCCAGGACTTGCTCAGGAGAGCGCGCCCTGATCAACCAATCGTCCAGGTAGGGGTAGACGTGAATCTCCCCCTTTCCTGAGGTGCGCTGCCACCACTACCATGAGCTTGGTGAAGACCCTCGGGCGGAGGTCAATCCAAACGGCAGGACCCGAAACTGAAAGTGTGAGTCGCCAACCGCGAACCTCAGGTACTTCTTGTGCTTTGGAGGGATCAGCACATGAAAATAAGCGTCTTTGAGGTCGAGAGACACCAACCAGTCCTGAAGTTGAAGGGCCTGGAGGACTTGAGAGTAACCATCTTGAACTTGTCCTTCCTGAGGCGTTTGTTCAAACAGTCCATGATAGGTCTCAATCCCCAGTCTTTGTTGGAAATCAAAAAATAAGGGGAATACCATCCCTTGTTCCTCTCCGCTACAGGCACCAGTTCTATGGTGCCTTTCTCCGGCAGGGATTGAATTTCCTGCGCAAGGAGCGGATCCGGACTCTTCAAAGAGCGATCCCCCGGTGGATTGTCTTGAGGCCTATGCCGGAAAGGAAGACAGTAGCCGTGGGTTATGATCTCCAGAACCCACACATCTGAAGTAATGACGCGCCACTCTGCAAGATGCTGCGCCAGCCTTCCCCCAACCGGCGAACCATGGGACATGGCCTCATGACTGAGCTGAAGCGGCTGTGGTGTTGCCTGAGGGCAAAAAGGCAACAGCCCGAGCGGCTTTGGCACCTCGAGTACCTTGTTTTCCACCTCTGGCACTCCTACGGTGGCCCCTTTGACTGGCAGCTCCTATCGCTTTACCAAAGGATGAATAATAACGAAAGGATCCTCCCCTCCATTGCTGTCCCCTAGGACGAAAAGGCAGAGGTTGTCGAACTGCAGCGCCCAAAGACTTTGCTGCAGCCTTTGAGGTCTGCAACCTCTCAAGGCTCTCGTCAGCCTTGCTGACAAAAAGATGTTCCCTGTCAAAGGGCATGTTGAGGAGCCGGGCCTGCACATCAGGAGCAAACCGACTTCCGCAACCACGCAAACCTGCTATCACGGTGCTCGCCGCCATGGACTGGCTGATGCAATCTGCCATGTCCAAACCCGACTGAACGGCCTCACACATGGCATCCTTGCCATCCTGAACCATGGCTAGGAAACCATCCCGTTCGTCCCCTTCGGGAATATGTTCAGCTGCCAAGGCAACAGTTCCACCGAGTGTGCGTGAAACGTGACAAGGCACATATGGAGTTGGCCGCCTGAAGCGCCATACCGCCTGCAGAAAACACTTTCTTCACCCAGCCGTCAAAACGCTTGTCGTCCCTATCAGGAGGGATGGTAGGGTACGACGCCTGCTTTGCCGGGGCCATAGCCGCCTGCACCACCAAACTCTCCGGAGTAGGGTGCTTGGAGAAGTAGCATGGGTCACTGGCTGGGCGGTATTTTCGCGGCAAAGACTTGCCCACTGCCGGGAGACTCTCCGGAGCAGTCCAAGCCACCGCCACCCTCCTCTGTAGAGCCATATGAAACGGCAGTACCGGGTCAGTTGGTGGACCAATGTCGAGGATATCCATAAGGTCATCCTGAACAAACTCCCCCGGGGGAGCAGACCATCCTAAGTACTCGGTGACCCTTGACATAAGGCGCCGGTACGAAGAATAGGCATGAGTGCCAGGCTCAGGCCTACAAAACTCCACCTCCGGAGAGGTGTCCAGCCCACTAGCATCATGCAGGGACTGCCTCAAGTCCTCAAACTGGCTATGGCCCGAGAGAATCTCGTCTGGCACCGTGTCAGGCACCATGCCATCATCAATGCCCTCATCCACCTCTGAAATGAACTCCAGATGGCGGTAAGAAGGCACAGAACCTGAACCAAAGCCATGCTTGACCTTGGCCAAAGCCTTTCTAGGTGGTTCCCCCGAGCCACGGGGTACCCCCCCGTCAACACAGCCGAAAAGGCGTCGAGTGAATCGGCATCGACGGCGAGCGCGGTGTCGACAGCGCCGACACAGTCCTCGAGGCCGGGGACCTGAGCGTGTCCCTCGACAGCTGGGACGCCGATGGCGTCAACGACTTCTTCAAAGGCAAGCCCTCGAAAGAGTCCGTTGACGTCTTCTGTGAAGACATCACAGGTTCACACTGTCTCGAGCGCGTCGAGGACCGGGTCCTGGACCGGGCATGCCGAGAACGATTCCCCTTGTCCGAGCGGGACCTTTCCCGCAAATCGTGACGACCACCCGAGCCCGAAGGCATGCGAGCGGTGCCTCTCGGCTGATCACGACCGACCCCACTCAGAGGCGTGGACGGACCAGTGCCCTGCGATTCGAGAATCGGCAACATTTTCTTCCTGAAGGAAGCCCATTCCGCCGGTGTCGCATGCTTGGTGGGGTAAGCGACCCACCGACGGGCAGAGTCCTCGGATGAGGACGGGAAAGGCGACCGATGACGGCGCTTCTGGGAGTGCCTCGAAGAGGCAGAGGAGTGGCGAGACCAACTCCGGGACCCACATGGGGGCCACCAGTATCATGGTAACTGGTTCCTGGTGCATCTTGTTGATAAGAGGAGTCAGGGGAAAAGCGTAGACAAATTTCCCTGACCATGTTATCCAGAGGCCGTTCCCCTTGGAGCGGTTCTGGGGGTTCATGGAGGCGTAATCTTGGCATTGGGTGTTCTCCAGAGTTGCAAACAGGTCAATCTCTGGGAAGCCCCATTCTGCAAAAACGTTGGAGACGATGTTTTCATGTAATCGCCATCCGTACTCTGCGGGTAGAGGGAAGTCTATGCAGAGTCCGTCTGCCAGAAGATTGAGTTCCCCTTGTACATGTTGAGATAACAGGAACATGTGTTTGAGAGCCCACTTCCAGATGTTCTGGGACAGCTTGTACAGTCCTGAAGAGTGAGTGCCCCCTTGCTTGTTCAGGTAGTACATGGCCGTGGTGCTGTCTGAGGATCAGCACTGTCTTTCCTTGTAGGTGTGTCTGGAAAGGAAAGCCTTCAGTGCTTTGAAGACCGCCAACAACTCCAGCAGGTGTATGTGTTTGGACGCCACACTGAGTCCAAACTCTGTGTGCAGCCTGATGGGATAGGTGAGCCCCCCCCATCCTGTGAGGGATGCGTCTGTGGTTAGAGTGGCATCCACTGCGGGGGTGGCGAAGGATTTCCCCAACACTAGGTTTTCCCTCGACCACCACCGCAGCGAGAGAACCAAGGCTTGCGAGACAACCACTAGATCGTCCCATTGTCCGCTGGCCTGACACCACTGGCTGTTGAGCCACTCTTGCATTGAGAGCATGCGCAGGCGCGTGTGAGGTACCAAATAAATATTTGATGCCATCATTCCTAGCAATCGCATGGCTTTGCGTACCGTCGCCTCTCGACCGGCTACATATTGAGGGATCTGAAACAGCATGTTTTGGACCCTCTCGGAGGGGAAGACGAGGCCGTCCTTCAGTCGAATTAGAGCCTCTAGGAATTGCTCGACTTGGCTGGGGTCTAGACTGGACTTCTTCTCCTTGATGGAGAAGCCCAGGTGGAATAAGAGGTCTATAGTCTTTTGGGTATTTGAGAAGCAACAGAGAGCAGCTCTAGGACTCTGCCCAGTGCACATCAGAAGATCGTAGGGCAACACTTCCTACCCCACCCCATAGCTACTCTCCATTTTGCAAGGATCAGAAGGCGGCCTATCAATTTCCTATACCCTTTGGACACATACTCTGTGTGCCCCAGCAAAGCCAACATGGGATCCGGCCTTACACGTGCCCCCATTATATCCCCAATCACCTCAGACCTGTTCCCAATAGCTCTGTATCTCCCTGCAAACCCACGCCACATGGAGGAAGTCCGCTGAGGGCTGCCGCAGCAGAGGCAGGCACCATCATGCCGAGGATAAAATTCCTTCAGTTGGGCCGGGGAGTAATACTGGTGTAGGAACTTGAAATGAATCAGCTTGAACCTTGAACAGACCGCCCCCTTCCGGATCATCTCACAGCACTATCCCCATGTGGCAGGTGATATTTCCTTACCCAGTGTCTGCTCCTACCGCTCCCTTGGCGCCGTGATAGCCGCCCCCCGCGCCTCAGGGCCCATGCATACAGAGTAGATGTCATACGATTTTCCACACTCCCCTGACCATCTTATCTAACATGTCTGACACTTGCGGTTGCTCGGGAAAAGACGGGAACAATCTCTGCAGCACCACCCGCAGCCTGCAAAATAAGAAGCTATCCAGCGAGGTGAGGGCACCTTTCTCGCTCAGTTGGTCAGCTGTTATAAACCTCCCATTCGGGAATAGGTCACCAAACCCGGACACATTCAGCCTCTTCATCAGAGCAACAAAACCTCTTTCACTGGTCAGCGGGATACCTGGTATGTATATGACCGGAAGCCCAGGCAAGTACAATACCTCCCCACTAGATCTCCCTTCTAACCGGACCCAAGCCCGACATGTCAGCAACCGCACGTAACAATGCTGGGGACGTGAGAGATCGCTCTATCAAACATACCGATGCTCAGCTGCCATCCCATACCAGTATCGCAGGTAGCCAGCCTGTGCCACTGTAGAATATAATTCAAAATCCGGCATGGCCAGCCCCACTTCTCGGATAGGAGCTGTCAATTTATCCCAAGCTATCCATGCCCTTTTACCTGCCCAGAGAAAACTAGACAAGGCTACGGGGAGGTCCCGAAAATATTTCTTAGGCACCACAATGGGCACATTAAGGAACACGTAGATGAACCGAAGCAGAATGGACATCTTGACTACAGAAATTCTCCCAAATAGGTTGAGCGGGAGAGTTCCACCTGAGCATTGCAGATTTGGCAGACTCAAGCACGTCCAAGTAGTTTCTATGGTAAACCACCCCCTCTTCCCTAGCTATTGTGACCTCCAAATATTTCGTACTAATCAGCTCCCAAGGAAACCCCCCTCCCACCCCCCCCATGTGTCGCAAAACTATACCATCGCCTCTGTCAGCGGGAATATGATTTACTTACTGGCGTTCACTCTTAGACCCGAGACGTCTCCAAACTCCTGCACATCTACCATAATCGGGTCTAAATTGACACTGGGATGACCAACGAACAGGACCATATCGTCCGCGTACAGCGAGATCACCAGCCTATGAGTGTGTAACTGGATACCCCGATGTAAATTTAACTCCCTTACCCGTTCCGCATATGGCTCAATAGCCAGAGCAAACAGGGGGGGACAGTGGGCACCCCTGGCGTGTCCCACGCTCAAGCTGGATCAACCCCGTAGTTTGACCATTCACCCTCACCCTGGCCGTCGGTGTAACGCTCACCTGAATCCCTCGGAGGCGCAGGTCTAGGCTGGGGGTTCTCGGAGTCTTCTAGGGTCACGCGCAGGCCTTGAATGCCACCCTGGAAAGGGCCTTTCCTCACTGAGATCTTGATCTGAAGGGTGAGGTGTCTGCAATTATGAGAGCAAGGGGTTAATATGGATATATAAGCCTGACTGGGTAAGCTGCCTCCCCTTCCTGGTACTCCCAAGTAGTTCGTAGGCTAAATGTGCTCACCTTATGTAGGTGAAAGCGGAGCTCTCCATCCTGCGTCTGTGCAGGGGCGCCGAAGCCAGTTACTTCACTGGTTAATTGTCCAGCCTCTTGGTTGCAGAGGATGAAGATTTGGAGCTAGGCCGTTGTTAGCAGCATGAACGGCGGTTGCTTGAATATGGAGGTCCGGAGAGCGATGGAATGGCGAAGGTATTGCAGGCAAGTAAGTAGAAAATGTCAATTCGAAGTTAAAAGCACTTCTTAATGTCTCTTTTCCTTTTTCAGGTCGCAGAAGCAGCTGGGTAGAAAAATGGATGTCGAGGAATGCACCGAGGAGTGAGAAAGATGAGCGCTGCCCAAAACACGTGCGTATAGATGGAGTTTTGTATTTCTTAATGATGTCCTTTTGTTTTGCAGATGCGAGTAGCAGCGTCGGCGGAGGCGAGAAGAATGCAGCGCAGGTAAGGAAAGTTTCACGGAGGTTTACTAACCAATGTCTTTACTTCCACAGGGTGCCAAAAAAATGGAAAGCGGCAGCCGTGGCTTGAGATGCACCGATGGATTGGGTAAGTGCTGCGCTGGTTTTTATCTCGTGCTAACCTGGTGTTCTTTTCCCTTTTCAGATGCTGCTGAAGACGAAGATGGTATTTCGGAAGGTAAGATTGCGGATTTCTCTTCCCCAGATGCAGAAGTTGAAGATTCTCTGGAGCGGACACGGTGAGCGTCCTGCTGCTATTGCAGAATAACGCGAAGCACGTTGCTCTGATCGGGCGTGGTTTAAATAGCTTACTGGAGTGCTTAGGTGTCTCCTTCCACAGCAGCCTCGCCCAGGTAAGAAGTCCCAGCTTCCAGAATAGTTCCAGTATCCAGTCCCAGGGAGTGGTGCTGGCCACACCCAGAAGGTAAAGTAGTTCCAGCCATGGATGGATGAGGATTTCATCCTGCAGGTGAGTGAGCAGCATGGTCTGCAGCAGGTAGGTCCACCCAAGCACCATTCCTTACATCATGAGCCCGGCACGTCCTGTGCCGGGACTGGGTCCCCTTATGAACCTGGCGCCACTGGCGCCAGGACAAGGTCCATAAGGCCCCTATGGGAGCCGATGGGTGCCTGGAAATGAAGTTGTGACCCAGCTTCCGAGGCAGTTGGGCTAAACCTGACTCCTTGGAGGCTGCGGTCATGACAGCACCCCCCCTCAAGGCCCCCCCCCAAGCTTGTCTTTTCCGGAGGTTTTGGCTTGTTGGGAAAAGCCTGATTAAATTTTCGGACTAGACGAGGTGCATGTACATATTCTGAGGGTTCCCAAGATCTCTCCTGGGGTCCATATCCTTTCCAATCAATCAAGTAGTATAGTTTTGATTTGGAAATTTTGGAGTCCAAGATGTCTCGACTTTCAAATTCGGATTCTCCGTCAACTTGGATTGGCTCAGGAGGTTTAGTCAAACGGGTTCCGGGTTGCACAGGTTTCAGGAGAGAAGACAGGATGTATCTTCATTCGAGTAGGTAATTCTAGTTTGACAGCCACTGGGTTAATCACGGCCGTGATCGAGTAGGGTCCTAAATATCTTGGGTTGAAGGTGCGTGGCCCTTTTAAAGATAAATGTTTAGTGGACAGCCAGACTTGATCTCCTTTTTGATATTAAGGAGCCTCTTTTCGATGTTGGTCTGCTCCTTTTTTGTATGATTCTTTAGCTCGTTGAAGATGAGCTGTGGCTTCTTTAAATGCTTGAGTTATCGTCGAATGCAGATGGTCAACAGCAGGTGTTCCGAGAGCTTGAGGTGGGTCCAGATTTGAGGTTCGAGGATGACTTCCATACAGCAGGAAAAAAGGGGTTTTTCCCGTCCCAGAATGGATTGAATTATTGTAAGCGTATTCAGCAATCCAAAGGACATCCTTCCAAGTACCCTCGAATTGATGCAACATGCAGCGCAGATATTGTTCTAAAGTTTGGTTAGTTCTCTCAGTCTGCCCGTCGGTTTGTGGGTGATGGCTGGAGGAAAGTCGTACATCAATTTGTGCTAAACGACAACAACTCCGCCAAAAATGGGAAATAAATTGTCTCCCTCGGTCAGAGATTAGTACTGAAGGGAAACCGTGCAACCGGACAATTTTTTCAAGAAATTCTCGGGCTAGAATGAAAGCTGTAGGTAAGCCCTTCAGTGGGATAAAATGAGCCATTTTTGAAAAAAGGTCCACGATCGCTAGAATTGTGTTGTATCCGGAGCAAGGGGGTAAATCCGTGATAAAATCCATCGAGAGCGTGTGCCAAGGGCCTGGTGGAATGTCTATTGGACGTAGTAATCCTGCTGGTTTTTCCTTCTGACTCTTGTTTTGTGCGCAGATACCACAAGA
Organism: Ambystoma mexicanum; assembly: GCF_040938575.1. Lineage (NCBI taxonomy): Eukaryota > Metazoa > Chordata > Amphibia > Caudata > Ambystomatidae > Ambystoma > Ambystoma mexicanum. Next base: position 711,253,799 of record NC_090923.1, on the reverse strand, counting down.
AGCCACAAACTTTTTAACATCTTTCCTCCAAGATGGCCACCAAAAATGCCTTAATTTTCTCTGAGGTTTTGGCAACTCCAGGATGTCCTTCCATTAGAGAATCATGGTAGCAGGTGATGACCTGTTTTTGTAAGTCAACGCAGGGTAAGAATAGTCTTCCTTGGAAATACAATAGGTTCTGATCTATTGTAAAATCCTTTCCTTTCAATTGCCAATTCGATGAATCTTCGGGAGTTATGAGTTGATTGATCCTTGCTTTAATCTCTTCGAGGGATAGTGTGTTGATTGCTCCTAGTATCTTTTGTTCAGGAATTATTGGCACCGGCTCCGGATTAGCTGCAAGTTCGTCTAACCCTGATCCGGGAAAGGGCGTCTGCTTTTCCGTTCCTAACGCCTGGTCGATATGTGATTACAAAATTGAATTCTGCGAAGAATAAAGCCCAGCGTAGTTGCCTCGAAGATTGAGCTTTAGCTGACTTCAGGTACTGGAGGTTACGGTGATCCGTGATTACAGTTACGGTGTGCCGGGCTCCCAAAAGATAATGCCGCCAGGCCTTAAAGGCGGACTTAATTGCCAAGAGTTCTTTGTCCGTAATTGTGTAGTTGATCTCAGGAGCCAAAAATTTGCGAGACCAAAAGGCTACAGGGTGTAACTGGTGCGTTTCGGGGTCTCTTTGTGACAGCACCGCCCCCATTGCTAGACTGGAAGCGTCTGTCTCGACGATGTAGGGAAGTTCTGGACGGGGATGCCTTAAGACTGGAGCAGAGATAAATTTGGCTTTTAATTCTTGGAAGGCTTGTTCGGCTTCTGGAGTCCACTCGAATTTTTTATTCTTTTTCAGAAGAGCCGTGATAGGTTGGACTACCCGAGAGAATTCAGGAATGAACCTTCTGTAAAAATTAGCGAAGCCCAGCATGCTCTGTACACCTTTCACGGAAGTTGGGGAAGGCCATTTGGTGATAGCATCCACTTTTCTTGAGTCCATGTGAACTCCGTTGGGTGACAAGATGAACCCTAAAAATTCCACTTCCTTTGCGTGAAAGGTACACTTCTCCAGTTTAGCAAACAAGCGGTGTTGGCGAAGTCTCTGTAAAACCGCTGTGACGTGTCTACGATGATCAGTTTCTGAGGCTGAGTATACCAGGATGTCGTCAATATAAACGACTACGCACACATCAATAAGTTCTCTGAGGACATCATTCATGAAAAACTGGAAAGCGGCCGGTGCGTTACATAGTCCGAAGGGCATTACTTGAAACTCAAATAATCCATATTTAGTGCGAAAGGCCGTCTTCCATTCGTCGCCCTCCTTAATGCGTACCAAATGGTAAGCTCCTCTGAGGTCTAACTTTGTGTATATGCAGGCGCCTTTTACCTGGTCCAATAATTCAGGAATCAAGGGCAACGGGTATCGGTTTTTGACTGTAATCTGGTTCAGGGCGCGATAACCAATACAAGTTCTTAGGTCACCTTCCTTTTTCGGGACGAAGAACAAAGCTGAGGAAGCCGGGGATTTCGAGGGGCGGATGAATCCGTTGGCCAAGTACTGGTCCAAGTATTGCCTGAGATGGAGGTTTTCTGGTTCAGTGAGGGCATATATTCTACAGCACGGAGGGGTGGACCCAGGTATAAGGTCTATCTGGCAGTCGTATGACCGATGCGGAGGCAGGGTGTTTGCTTGATCTTTCTGAAAGACGTTGCTGAACTCTTGGTATTCCAGAGGTAATCGGGGGTCCTCGGAAGTGATGGCTGCTAGCTTGATTTCGGGCTGAGGATAACAGGTTGAAGCGCATTCTGGAAACCGAATTACCTTGGCTCGCCAGTCTGAGGATTGTGCTTTTCCAACCAAGGCATTCCCAGAATCACCTGAAACTGCGGGGCCTTGATTACATCAAACACGATCTTCTCCCGATGTCCGTCCTGACATAACAACGTTACCTCCATGGTGGTATGAGAAACTGGTCCGGAAGCTATTTCAGTACCATCCACTGTAGTGATTACGTCCTTTACCATCTTGGGACGTAGGGGAAGATCCATCCTGAAGTCTTGGTCCACATAATTACCGATTGCTCCGCTATCAATGTATACTTTGATAGCATGCATGCGATCTGGTCTATTGGGACTTATGAGGACCATAGGCATTACCAAATGCGAGGTCAAGGAACTGGTTTTAACGCTCGGCAAGCGGACCTCTACGCTTGTCGGGCGAGGTTGTTTCCCCGATTCCAGTTCCTCAGCATTTTTATCAGAAACTCCTACGGTCTTCTTGACCGGTTTCACTGAGCAATCACGAAGGAAATGTCCAGAATTCCCACAGTATAGGCACAGCTGTAATTGCCTTCTTCTTTCCCGTTCTTTCTGAGTTAATGGTCCTTTTACTACTCCCATTTGCATTGGTTCCACGGAGTCATTCCCTTTAGCGGAGCTCTGAGGTCTTGAAAGTACCCGGGTTTCAAATCTGGATCGATCGGTCTTCCTGTTCTGAAGCCGATGATCTAATTGGACTACTAGGTCGATATAATCTGAACAGTCTTGCGGCGGATTAACCACCTGTGCTAAAACGTCTTTAAGTTCCCCACGTAGACCTCTGTAGAAGAGCGTGATTCTCTTATCTTCAGGCCACCTGGTCTCAACCACCAGTCTATTAAAGGACGCTATGTAAGCCAGGAGATCCTGATTACCTTGTTCGAGTGACAGGAGTTCATTGTCCAAGGCCTGCCCCTGTGAATGTCTTGCGAACAACTTTTCCATACTGGTCTGAAAGTCTTGAAAGTTATAGAGGAGCGGGTCATCCTGTGTCACGAGAGGAATGGACCAATCTGCAGCACTACCGCTAAGATAGGAAAGTACAAACGCTACCTTGGCTTGGTCCGTTGGGAATGCGGCGGGTCTACACAGAAAGTGCAAGCTGCATTGATTGATGAATACTGCATATCGCTTTGGATCACCGGAAAAACGTTCGGGCGGGGCCAAAGGCACATTCCCTGGCAGATTAATTTGCACCGGATTACTTGAGCTTGTAGGAGTGCCGCCCCCTCCATAGGGAGGCAGTGGCGTCTGTCCCGCTTGAGCCTGTAGCAACTGTCTGGCCAGATCATCCGTCCGTTCCTTGGCAATGATCAACTCCCTTCGTAAAGCGTTTGTTTCTTGGCGAGATGCGTGTACTTCTGCCCTTAGTTCCCCAAACAATTGAGCCAGTTGATCTGTGTCCGAGGTTTCCATTGCGCCTGGGTGGGAAAATTGCGGTAGGCTTCGCGTTCTGTAACGCTCACCTGAATCCCTCGGAGGCGCAGGTCTGGGCTGGGGGTTCTCGGAGTCTTCTAGGGTCACGCGCAGGCCTCGAATGCCACCCTGGAAAGGGCCTTTCCTCACTGAGATCTTGATCTGAAGGGTGAGGTGTCTGCAATTATGAGAGCAAGGGGTTAATATGGATGTATAAGCCTGACTGGGTAAGCTGCCTCCCCTTCCTGGTACTCCCAAGTAGTTTGTAGGCTAAATGTGCTCACCTTATGTAGGTGAAAGCGGAGCTCTCCATCCTGCGTCTGTGCAGGGGCGCCGAAGCCAGTTACTTCACTGGTTAATTGTCCAGCCTCTTGGTTGCAGAGGATGAAGATTTGGAGCTAGGCCGTTGTTAGCAGCATGAACGGCGGTTGCTTGAATATGGAGGTCCGGAGAGCGATGGAATGGCGAAGGTATTGCAGGCAAGTAAGTAGAAAATGTCAATTCGAAGTTAAAAGCACTTCTTAATGTCTCTTTTCCTTTTTCAGGTCGCAGAAGCAGCTGGGTAGAAAAATGGATGTCGAGGAATGCACCGAGGAGTGAGAAAGATGAGCGCTGCCCAAAACACGTGCGTATAGAGGGAGTTTTGTATTTCTTAATGATGTCCTTTTGTTTTGCAGATGCGAGTAGCAGCGTCGGCGGAGGCGAGAAGAATGCAGCGCAGGTAAGGAAAGTTTCACGGAGGTTTACTAACCAATGTCTTTACTTCCACAGGGTGCCGAAAAAATGGAAAGCTGCAGCCGTGGCTTGAGATGCACCGATGGATTGGGTAAGTGCTGCGCTGGTTTTTATCTCGTGCTAACCTGGTGTTCTTTTCCCTTTTCAGATGCTGCTGAAGACGAAGATGGTATTTCGGAAGGTAAGATTGCGGATTTCTCTTCCCCAGATGCAGAAGTTGAAGATTCTCTGGAGCTGACACGGTGAGCGTCCTGCTGCTATTGCAGAATAACGCGAAGCACGTTGCTCTGATCGGGCGTGGTTTAAATAGCTTACTGGAGTGCTTAGGTGTCTCCTTCCACAGCAGCCTCGCCCAGGTAAGAAGTCCCAGCTTCCAGAATAGTTCCAGTATCCAGTCCCAGGGAGTGGTGCTGGCCACACCCAGAAGGTAAAGTAGTTCCAGCCATGGATGGATGAGGATTTCATCCTGCAGGTGAGTGAGCAGCATGGTCTGCAGCAGGTAGGTCCACCCAAGCATCATTCCTTACATCATGAGCCCGGCACGTCCTGTGCCGGGACTGGGTCCCCTTATGAGCCTGGCGCCACTGGCGCCAGGACAAGGTCCATAAGGCCCCTATGGGAGCCGATGGGTGCCTGGAAATGAAGTTGTGACCCAGCTTCCGAGGCAGTTGGGCTAAACCTGACTCTTTGGAGGCTGCGGTCATGACAGTCGGCTCATTGTATAGCAGGGATATCATGGAAACCAACTAGTCCCCCAGTCCCATCTTACGCAGAATCGCAAACAGAAACGGCTATTCCACGGAATCAAACGCTTTAGCAACATCTAAGACGACCGCTATTGCCGGTTCACTGCTCGGTAGTGCTTCCATCAGCCCAAACATTCTACGCAGCCCGAACTATGTTGATTGCCCCGGGATAAACCCTGCTTGGTCAGCCCTTACCAGGGTCGTCATCAGAGGCTCCAGTCTAGCCGCCAGCACCTTGGCCAATATTTTATTATCAGTATTAATTTGTGAAATCGGCTGATACGAGGCACACTCTCCGGCCGGCTTACCGGGCTTGAGCAAAACAACGACTACCGCTTCTCTGAGAGACCCTGGGTGTCTGCCTTGGTAAATGCCTGCTGATAAACTTGCAATAGGAAGGGTGCTAATTTAGTCGCATACGTTTTATAAAACTCAGCTGTGAAGCCGTCCGGGCCAGGGGCTTTCCCACTCGGCAGCGACTTGATAGCTGCTGTCACCACCTCTAATGTTAATGGTCTATTCAGCCACTCCTGTTGCCCATCCAAGCACCAATAAAGAGCCACCTCATCCAAGAACACGTATATATCCTCCCTTGTAGCCCGGAACTGGGTGGAGTACAGGCGACCATAATATTTCTGGAATTCTAGAACAATTTTCTCGTCTTCAAACTGATCCTCTCCGTTCTCGTCAGAGATCACCAGTATCCCGTCCTCCTGTCCCTTCATTCTAGTAGCTTTAGCGAGTGACCTGCCCGGAGCTTGCCCTTCCCCATATTGGCGAGGGGCCACCATGCCCCACAAATATTTCACCTCCCTCTGAGCGAGAGCATGAAACTCCTGGAGTCTCTGCATGATTTCCCCTTGCTGCGCTTTAGTTGGCGGGGCCCCCTTGCAAGATTCGGATGTCTTCTTCCTTGTCGGCCAGTTCCTGCCGTATCCGTCTAAGAATTCCCACCTCCTTAGCTATACACACCCCCCTATTCACACATTTGAACACTTCCCACAGGGTGCCCACCGAAGTCACCGACCCCGCATTAAACACAAAATAAGAATCAATGGCGGCAGACAATTCCTCTCTGAAGTCTATATCTAATAGACGTCACTCTTAAACGTCCAGGTGGGCCACAACCCCCCCCCCGCTCTCCCCAGGCGAATAGTCAGTAGAACAGGAGCATGGTCCGAGAGGGTGCGCGCCAATATCTCCACCCTAGTCGTAAGCCCCCACGTTGCATGGGAAACCACAAAATAATCTAGACGTGCCGCTGAATTATGCGTGGTCGAGTAATGCGTATATTGGCCCAGCTACGGGTTCTGCACTCTCCATACGCCCTCCAACCCCCATACCACCAGCATACCCCATATCCTGTCGGCGCTTCTACCCCCCCAGACGCAGGGCACTGCCCACCCTATCACAGGCCGGGTCCAAGACTGTATTAAAATCCCCTGCCCACAGAATCTCTCCTTCAGGGATATCTCCCAAGCGCCTCTCGAGCCACTGCAGAGCATCCGTTGAGTCTTGATTGGGCCCATAGTAGCATATCATCGTATATAACTTCCCTGGATAACCCCATGCACCATCAATGCCCTGCCCTCCTCATCTTTCCAATCCTGGGACAGCCGAAACCCGACCGTGTTGTGTATCAGAATGGCCACCCCCCTAGAATAGGAGGAGTAAGACGAGAAGTACCTATGGCACCCCCCCAACCCCTACCAAATCTGGATTCAGTGTACGCCGTTAAATGGGTCTCCTGGAGGAAGGCACCCCCTACTTGATGGCGCCACAGGTATTGTAAAACCTTCCAGCACTTGGGAGGATTATTAAGACCCCAAACGTTCCAGGTCATAAGGTTAAGTGTCGCCATCCCAGGATGTTCCAGCTAAAGCACCCAAGACGCCCTGCACCAATATGCGATCCAGCCTCACCAGCACCGATATACCCCCCTCCCCCCACACCTACCAACAACCCCCCCAGCTTGTCGGTGTTGTGCCCCCCCCCTTCCGCCCCCCAGATCCCCCAAAATATGCAATCTCCCCTGCACCAATCGAAACTCCCCAACTTACCAACATAGTCACAGCCCCAACCGTTGTAATTAACTAGCTCTTGCTTGGGGGAAAATTATGAGCCAACCCTCCCTGCACACTTAAATTCAGTGTACCCCAGACTCTCCACTCCAACAAAGGGTATCAAGAACTAAAAAGGAGAAAACCAATCCAACATGACATCAGAAGTGTATCATGTATCATCACCCTGGGGGGGCCAGAGACCGAGGTAACATATCTAGAAAGGAGTTAACCTCATCCGGGGTGTGAAAAAAGATCACTTTGCTTTTATGCTCCACTCTAAATTTGGCCGGGAAGAGCATAGCATACTTCATGTCTTTCTCTCAGTCCCTTCTAAACTGCGATAAATGTCTTTCTGGACACCTGCAGCTTCCCTGCCAGAGACTGAATACTTGATTGCAGCTGCGAGAACATCAACTTAATGTCCTGAAAAGCCGTTGCATGGTCTGCAGGAAGCGCGGAGGGCTGAGCCCCCCCGTAGCTCCTCAACCGGATTGCTACTTTTCACTTGCGCTGCCATCTCAAAGTTCAGTTTGGCCTGTTGCTTGCCTCCCTTGCCAGACTTCGACATGTTGGACACCAGCGGCAGGGTGAGGATCCCGGGGGCTGAGGGGAATCCAGATGGAGTCAGCAGCCACTGCACTCCATTGGCAAAGGCCCCTCCAGCACCCAATGACCCGCAGCTAGCACCGTCCAGCGGAGGTTCACGAGAAGGGGGCCTCCCAGGACTGCAGGGCGGACCAACCCCCACACAGACGTTTTGTGGGCTCTCCTCCTGTATAGCCCACCACCAACCTGCACAGCTTCCAGCCCTCCATCTGAAATCCGTGCGTCCAACACCAATACTGCAGCCACAAGGTCGCCGCCAGAGTGTACCACCTGGCAAATCCCCACTGCAGCGGGTTCCACGGCAGGACCACAATGCGCCAGGCACCACTCCACTACCAGCCGCCGCCACCTAATCTGCCCGCGCTGAGCAGAAAGACCCACAGCACAGTTCAAAAGCAGCCCCCACCTCCCGGTACCCCCCACAGGTTGTCGCCTCACCCAGCACACCGCAGGCCCCCTAGAGCCGCAGCGAGGGGACCCACGCTGTCCCCCGCCTCCAAGTAGCAGCCGATCCAATCACAGAGCCCTGCACACAAGGCCTCCTGCGTAAGTCCTCAGTCTGGCCGCAGGGGCAATGTCGACAGGACCAACAGGGCTTCTCCTCCTCCGCCTACTACCTCCAGCCCCCTCCGAGCCCCGGTCCGGCTCCTCAGCGCCGCAGCACTCCAAAGTTGACACCTCGGGGAGGTGGGCCGGCCGACAACCACATACTCCCCTGTGGCTGGCAATCCCCACCGTCCACTCACCGCCGCTGCTGTGTCTTTACTGGGTGCACTTGACCTCAGATGGGCGGCTGTACCCCGGCCTGCTGACCAACAGACACGCAGGCAGCCCCACAAAATCTGCATCGCCGGCAGTCGCTGCTGCTCTCACTCCGCAGAGGTCCGATGTAGCTCTCCCACAACCGGCTCGCCGCGCACTATGGTTCTCCCATGACCCGCGGCTGCAGGGCTCCGGCTGTGCAGTGCTCAGTGTCCACGCAGGCAGGCCTCCGCCAGCCGATCCACCAGTGCCAGCCCCAGCACCTCCCCCACACAACAGGAACATGCGATGTCCACAAGCAGCTCCGCAGACCATCCAGTACGGGCACCCGCAGGCACCGATTTCACTGGGGAAAGCACCTGCAGGGTGACAGCACCCCCCCCGTAGCATAGCACTGGCGACTGGATGAAAAACAAAAGTCTGGGTACGTCCGGATCCTTAACCAAATATCTCTGTGCAGCAGAGCCTCACGGGAACACGGCCATCTTGATCGGGCTCGCTAGCGCCCCCTCCCTTTAACAAAGTTTTTTCAGTGAATATATATGTATTTTATGTGTGATTTGTTGCATTCTTGTTTTATTTGTGAACATATGTACAGAGACTGAGCAGTGAGACAACATATAGAAGGTTGATATGTTGTCAGACTTTGAATTAAAAAGGACTACTGTAATAAAAGAAGGCAGTAACTGTGCTGGCGATACTGGCGGGCTGCGGCCTGACCCGTAATGATTTATCGGCGCCTGACTTCTCGGTGCAACCAGGCAGCCCTCCAGATAAGGTGCGTATGAGGCATTTTAAACGCACAGAATGCCAAAACGGCCCTTTTAATTCTTCCTTGTATACCACTTACATGGGCTATTTATGGCAGCAGCACCATAAATCATGGAGCTCACTCGTGACAGCCTGGCTAGCAGTAGCTTGCAAATCCACTCTTTACTTTAGTAATCAAAACCCTTTTTTGAAAGAAGCAACTGGGATGAGTCCTGGTCGGTTTAATTTTTTTTTTAACACCCTCACTTTGAGTAATGTAAAAGGGAATTTGTGTTTTATTCACTTTGTTCAACTGCCTGCATTTTGTAGATTACAGTGTTATTAAAGCATCTTGAATCATGAACATGCTTTTCACTTTACTTTAGGACACAGGCAGTATTGTGTGAAGGGAAAATTGTCTTAAAAAGGGGCTGCATTTCTGCTTAACTGGCTTTAATAGAGGCAGCGCAGTTGCAGCAGCATGGGCATTTCATACTTTGTTTTTTTTCATCACAGAAGCACACAAAGTGCATAGCTTGGCATGTGGTCTGAACTTCAATTCCCTTTCTGACCACCCACTGCAAGCAAGTACAATGGATACAGGTAGAAGCAGTGCTGTATAGATTTTCAGTGGCACAGATTGTACTTGTACCTCTCCACAGGACTGCTATATATTCAGGCAAAGTAGCCTAATTTATCAACGGAGCTGCTATATCGTACGTATGTCATTGTACAATGCCAAATATTCACAGCATGGCCAATTGCATCATGCCCACATTTTTTTGCAGGACTGTCATGTTTTGGGACAGTACCTGACTTTCTTAACAGAGCTCCTGTTAAGAAAGCACGAACATTTGTTGGCATTTTCTGCAGCCAGCTAAAGTACAGAACAAGAACAGTGTCTGAGCTCTTCCCACCAACCTCTGACAGTATGAAAATAATTCATTGCTGTAATATACTTCAATCTCTTCTACTCGGTCTTGCGCTTTCCAAAACCTCTGCTTCTCCCATGTCAAATTACTGAGTCCCACTGACAAAAATCTACCACATTTCAAAGCCTCATTATGAATCTCCTGACTAATGTAGGATAGTCCAAACAGGCTTGGAGCTCTTGACTAGCCATTTATGTCAGGCAAGCCTCACATGGAACTGCCAGTGCCCTAACCCTATGTGCCTTTCAGTGTCAACAGCCTGCTGGGAAAGGCAGCTCAGTGGGTCAATAACCATGCTGCAGAGATTATTGTATAACCTGTTAGTTCAAATCCTGCTGATAGGTAAGTTAATGAGTCTGCATCAGAGATATGCATTTAAGATGCAGATAACATTCAATTGTAACACAGTTGACTTAACTTTCGACTTATCAAGAGGACTACTAAATGTTCAGTGATTCAGAACACACTATTCATCCGGGATGCTGTACTTGTAATGGCTCATAACACGACTCATCAGAGCAGCTATACCTGTGATTGCTCAAAACACAACTCTTCAGGTCTGCTGTGATTGTAATGGCGCAGAACACACATCTCATCAGGGGTGCTATACTTGTAATGGCTCAGAAGAAGCACATCCCATGAGGACTGCTATATGTGTAATGGCTCAGAAGACACCTCATCAGGGCTGCTATAACTGATGGCTCAGAAGTAGAGCACGCACATCCACGAGGACCACTATACTTGTATTGGCTCAGAACAGACATCTCATTTAGGCTACTATACTTGTAATGGCTCAGAATAAGCACATCCCATGAGGACTGCTATACTTGTAATTGCTTAGAACAGACATCTCATCAGTGCTGCTATACTTGTGATGGCTCAGAAAATACATCTCATATGGGCTCTTGTACTTGGTAATGGCATATAGTGTTGGTAAAGCATCTGCATTCAGGCAAGTGCTGCATATGGTCAGACAAACCTAACTTAATTCCCAGCCTAATGGCAAAACGAAGCTTTGCACACATCTAAAAAGGAGCACCCAACAGTAAAGTTGCACTAGATGATTTTTAAATAGAAAAGGCATTTTCAGCTTTTTGGATATTTATTGCTGCTATGTTAAAAAGACAAACAGAAAAACGGGAGAGTAAGAGCAACTCTGAACCTAAGCAATACACAAGAACAAAGGTGTGGAGGGTAGGGGTGGGCCAAGGGAAAGAACATACTAGACAATCCAAAATAGGAATTCGAGCAACAGGAAGAGCGCAATGAGCTGCAGGATAGGGCAACAAAGAAAGTAAGAAGGGAAACAGAGTTAATAATAGGACAAACATACAATAGGAGTGAGGGATAGAAGCAGAGCAAAAGAGACATTTGGAGACAGTAAAATAAAACACAGATCAACAGCAGGTGGGGAGAGATGGAAATAGAAAAGCAAGACTAGAGAAGGGCAGGCCAATAACGTGCAAGAAAGATAATCAAAAGGAGTAGCAACCACAACTGAGAAAATGAAAAAATAGATATAGCCAGAGTAATGACATGAGAGTGGAAGAGGAGTTATAACAACCGATGCAGCGAGATATAGGAGGGGAAAGGCAACAATAGAATGCAGAGATGGGAGAGGCAGAGTGACTGAGAAATAGGCCGCAAAATGTGGCATTGCAACACTTAAGGGTGAGAGGCAGAGCGGCAGAGTGAGAGACAAGGGAAACAAAATACCAAAGGGAAGGAGAGATGGAGCAAAAACATGCAGTGGCTGTCCAGCAGGTAGTGCTAGGCAGCAGCAGTAGGCCCGAGAGGCAGAGAAGTGATGCTGGTAGAGTGAGGGACTTGATTTAGGAAACACCCGATGTAACTAGCTGGCATCTGTAGTAACTCTTAACAGAGTTTCTGCCCAAGTATCATGAAGATGAAGCTGGGTAGTATGCATCTACAAGGTTCTTGTGTGGGGAAAATATTTTCCACGGGTGTAATAAATTATTTAGAACCACTTCGAAATACAGATGTTTTGTCACTTATGTTTTTGAAAAAAGTTTAAATTTTACACACAAATTGGACAGTTGTCAGGTACTTTTTACTCTCGTGCGAAGGAGGAAAATCATTTTTACTCTTGAAATTGGATTTACTCTCCAATTCTAAAAATTGGGAGCAAAATACTCTCACTCCAAAATCCTGGAGCACTGCCACCGGGGGATTGCAACCACGGCGGGCTGGAAACTCAGGCACCCGTAAATTGTAAGTTCCCCATTCCCATAGAGTCCCATAGGAGAGTGGGGACCATGGACGCACCGCCACCATTAATAACGGTGCCAGTGCTTCCTTGAAAACTCTGCGGGCGGGTGCCATCCTGACCAGCAGGTCTGACCTCCAGGCCGGGACTTCACCCCTCGCCAGAGTTGTAGTGTGCCGTCACCATTGTTTCCGGACCGGCACACTCAGAATAAGGCCCATTGTATATTTTGTTAAATTGTTTTGGAATTGCTCAAGATCTATGAATATTAGGAAGCACAAAGAACTGTTTGAGCTGGTCAATATCAAGAGGACCTTATCGCTAATGATTCTGATTGCTTTCTGATGAACTTACTGCATGGATTACATGCATTAATTACAGTTGTATGATGAGTCGAAATTCCACACAGTTTCACTCCAATGTTTTATCTGATACCCAGAGGTGGAGCTAAAAAGTTTCAAAATTGTTTTCCTGTACTGGAGGGAAATAGAACCACTTCTCTTCAATGCAGAGAACATGGTTTTGTTAAGGGGGCAACAAAAGGGGGTAAAAGGTTTATGGGTTTGCTTTATTCCTCTACCATGCTCCCCCTCCAGCCTACTTCTGCAGGAGTCTGTCCTGATACATTCTGGTTTCACCATCACCGTCTTGGGGCCAACACTGGATTTGACTTTTATGGACTTCATTGATTCACAGTGCGTCACCCTTTCTCAACTCATGCTGAACTTCCTTTGCATCTTGTACTCATGGTGACCTTGAATCATGCAGTTCCCATCTTCATCTTGTATCCTGACAACATTATTTGTTACTAGTGACTTCCCACCTTGCTTCGCCACTCTTTGACTGCTTACTCTCTGTTCTCTCCCTTTCTCCCTTTCTCCATTTTGCCATCTCCTCCCCTTACTTTCTTCTATAGACTTACTCTATTAGAATTGTCCCTGGACCTAGTATGATAGCAACCTCGTTTGTCTCCTCCGCCTTACTTGTCCCCCCCACCAGCACTATCTGAAATGTCGTCAGACCTAGTACGATAGTCGCTTGTTTTGTTCCTCCCCTCCCTTTCTGCACCCCTCTCCTTCACCTTTAGTTTTTCTCCGGCTCTACCAGAAATGTCAGCACTAGTACGGTAGTGGCCAGTCTCCCATTTCCTCCCCACAGCCCCCTCCCTTCCTTAGCTATGTCTTAGCTCTTGCACTATCTGAAATGTCGTCAGGCCGAGTACGATAATTTCACATCCTTACTGTTCATGGCATGCAAGAATGTCATTGTATTTTCCCTTGTTCCCTCCCTTGCCGCGCTTTGAAACACATTGTGTATAGGCGCTATATAAATAAACTTTCATATAACCCCATTTAATGCTCAAAAGGGTCACAGTGACCTTTTAGTGCATTATAATAAAATGGTACAGTAGCTGTGATCTGTTTCTGTACAAAAGCAATTTCCACTGTCAAAAATGATGAAAAAAGAAATTGTAAAAATAATGCACACGGTTTTATTGAAATACCAAGGGCCTCATTAGGAGGTCTGCGCTGTGGGAAAAAATGGTGGTGATGCGCCGGTAATTCTGTTACTGCTGCATCACTGCCCTGCCGAAAATAAGAGTGTCGGTAGGCAGGTAGGTTTCCCTGCAACTAACTTCCTCCCTACTAACAAAAATAGGTGGAATTACAGTCGCCAGTAATTTCAGCAAAATCTCCATGGAGTCCTATGGACTCTAAGAATGGTCACTTATACTGCCCTATCACCACTTGTTATCCTGCAGTAAATCTGCAGGACCAAGTGACAGTAATGGTAATTCTGTATGATGGTATTTCTGTGGATTTACTCCTGTAATACCACCAAACTCGTAATGAGGCCCCCCAAGTGCTGCTCATGACCTGCCCTTAGCTACAGCTCAAGCCACTGTTTATGTGAAGCCACCTGAAGGATTCTGCAAATAAGGCCCCTGCGCAAAGCTGAGAAAGGAGAACTACTGCAGCATGCTGAGACAACAGCTTAGCAAACTTGTCCATCTCACCCAATAGCCGAGATGAATGGCTAGAAAGGATGGAGGTACTGTTAACTTGCCTCAAAGCAAAGCCAGACTTTTGAAAAACGGCATTCCCTGCCTCGCCACAAGCATCTCTTTCCTTGTGCAAAGAGTAATAAAACTGAGAGGCTGTAACTTACTGCTGGCCAAGGTTTCAGTGATAACAGCCGATTCATGAGAAAAAAATACCCGGAAAACCATCTTCATCAAACTTGTTCTTACTGTCCAACCTTTCACAGAATATGGGCTCAGAATAAGAGAATTTTGTAGGCTTGATCTTTAAGAAAACAAGCAAGTGGGCTTCTCTTGAGGGGCCAAAAATAGACCTCCAACGCCCTATACATCATGCCTCAAAACTGCCCGTTTGGTGGTCTAGGAGCTCCTCATAGGAGGAGGAAGTGTACATTATGTGAACCCTGATGGAAGGAGCATAAGCCCCACTTGGCACCAGAGCTGCTGGGGGAAGTACAGGAAGAGTATTGATGGAGACAGGAGGCAGGAGAAACTCTATCCTTGAGCTGATCTATCACCAGGTCCACTGACCTAAGCAAGCTCAGAATGTCCAGGAGCCAACACAAAACAGACCAAGATGTGCTAAGCCTGCTAACCTGTTCTTCTGAATAACAATTATAGGACATTTGTAAACAAGAGAAAACCACAAAAACTGGTTAGGACTGTTGGAAGCCACAGGAGGCAGAGCTGGCACTGTAGATCTGGGGAATTTCTGGATTTTAAAATTCCTTGGCCATGGATACGGAACATTCGGTACTGTGGGCAAAGGAAACAACTTTAGGACCCAAGAGATCTTGCAGCAAACTGAAGTATGTGAGGAATCCAAACCCTGGTCAGGAATAACAATCCCCAAATCCTTAAGACTCTCAGCTTTCAAAACAGCCTCTTCTGGTACCGGTCCAGTACCAGGCTAGAAACAGAATCAAAAGAAGATGCTTCTTTGTGAAACTCCTTTTCAAGGAAGACTATGGCACCAGTGAATCGGGCCTACCCGGTTATAGTAGTATGTATTTCTCTTCCTACTTTTATGTAGTACATATAGAACATGAACAAAGAGGCTGCTCCATCAGGTCGCAATAGAGGTTATTATGTAGGACAGGTACTAATCAATTTCCCTCGCCCTTTCCGACGTTCTCTATAACAGGTTTTTTGGCTGCATTGTTCCCCCATCTTCGGAGCATGTTAGCCTGCTGCACGAGTTGGTTTCCAAAACGGTGACAAGACGAAGATTCAAGCTAGGTGGGCTGCTGGTAATGGTAGGGCCCTTGAATGGGTGGAAGCACCAGGTTAGGATTTATAGGTTATTTACAGTGCCAAGGCAATTGCTGCAATACTGTTCATACTGAGCATCCCATTTAAGTACAGAAGGGGCTGAGGCCTAAGAAAATCCCATAGCATAAAACTCTCAAGCCTTACCAAAGGCTTTGCCGTAAATACCCAAGGCATAAAACGTACATACATCCAAACAATGGGCATGACTAAATAAAACAAAACAAACTCCTCACACCTGAGCAAAGACTCTACCTAATTTAATATTTTGTATAGCTTGTCATGCTGAATTCCTCCAAGTGATGTAATAGGTGGTATTAGTACCCACTTCCATGCTACTCAAATTCTCTAGCTCATAAATTATGAAGGGTTAAGTTGACACTGCTTGATGCAAACAAATAGCTGCATGTTGCAGGGGGCAATTGCTTAACTTGCTAAGCTATCTTATGTTGCATACCTGCATCAGTAAATACGCTCAGCACAGCAATGACCACGGCTAAAGTCCTTCACGTCACTGAGCAACAGACATGCCAGATACATTCATATTGTGAACCTTTAACACACTTGATTAATGGCTTTAGGCTGAACGCCAGCTGCTACTGTTACCAAAACTCTGACAGCGTGACAGTGTGAAAGAGTACTGTAAAACAATTGAACTCTACTTGCAGAAAGGTCAAAAGCATATGTACCTTTGTCACGCTTCCACTTTTCCTCCTGTATGCTTCTTACCTATTTACACTCGACCACTTGGACTAAGAATGTCCATAGATGTTTTCTAAACAACTTCCCATTTGATTGACCACTTTTCTAGGGCCTTGTATCCATACAGCCAGAACCCTCTGCAGTCACGTCATGCCATAATGGTCTCGATTTAAGGAGACCATGCAGGAGTCCGGTTGCCTGAATCTCAAACCTCCAAGCTCGTTTCACACCAACTACACCTACACTCTACTTTATTGTTCACAGTTAGCCAGTAGTTTTCTATGTAACTGATTATAGCAAACATTTCCTTTTGAGAATCCGTGAAGTGCACCCATCATCAAGTAAAAGGCAATAGTGATATGCAGCATGGTGTGGTATCTAGTTCGTCACACCAACCACAAACCAATCACACAGTCTTTTGGCTCTCATCCATATATGAGGGGGATGTCACTCACTCCCTTCCATTGCTCCCTGTCAACCTGGTACCAGGAAACTCAAGGTAAAAATCAATACAGACATCCAGTATCAATCTAGGTCTCGAATCTTCCAAAGAGAAACAACCTGCTCATACCAGACTCCCGTTCCTTGTAAACAGATGAATAATAAGAAGGGGCAAATAGCCAAGTCAGACTTTCTGCAAGCAACATTTCCCTGCTACAACTGAAAGTGTGTGTTGAAGTGGGAGAATGGAAGACCAGGCTCTGTGCGAAAGTACAAAGAATACGGGGAACGAAAGACAGGGAGGAGAAAAGGTTGATAAATCGGACGACATAAAAAAGGAACTGAGCAATGAGATACCCATAACACCGGGAGTAAAAACAGAGGGAGGAGGGTTGTACCCTTTAAGAGAATTAGGAGAAATAGAAGGACAGTTAAGGGCGGCTGAAGGATACTCAAACCCGGCATACAGCCCTCCACCATATGTGGCTCATGGGAAGATACCAATGGGGGAAGGGAGGATTAGAGAAGAGCAGACTGTAGAGATAGGAAACGATGAGTGGGTAGCTGCACAGATATTGTTGAAATTACGAGGCTCACTAACTGGAGAAGAAAGGGAGGCGGTAAAGAGAACAAACGAGGATAGTGCCAGAGAGAGTGAAATGAGGGGAGAGGAGCTACTACGGCAGAAGGAAGAGATTTTGAAGGAAAGATTAGCAAAACTAAGGGATGAGCAGAATGAACTGATCAAACAACTTGAGAGGGAGGAAAGAGAGAGAGTGAGGAAAAGGAAAGAAGGTAAGGACGAATTGGAAAAATTAAGGGAACGAAGTGAGGAGCAAAAGAGAGAAGCTGAAAGGGTAAAAGCAGCAGCAGATAGGGTATCAAGAGTAGTACTGAGAGAGAAGAAGGAAGAAGAAGAAAAGGAAAAGGAAATGGAATTATGGAGGAGGAGGATAATATCGGAGACAGCTAAGAATTATGAAGAAGGGAAGGTAATAGAGAGTATAGTAGAAAGAGAAAGGGTGAAATGGGAAAGGAAGAGAGAGGATGAAAGGATATTGGAACAGATGAGCAACGAAGTAATGGAGGAACTGAAAAGGAAAAGGGAGGAAAATAGTAGGGAAATGGAGGAGAGAAGTGAAGAAGGAAGAGAAGGGAGGGGTAGGGAGAGTGAAAGATGGGGAGATGTATATAAAAGTAGGGAGGTAGCAACAACATCAGCACTAGGGGGGACAGTTGTTAACAACGAAAGGGGAGAAAGAGACATAATAGATTTGAAAACGGTAACAATAAAAGGAAAAAAGGCAGAGTGGGGGGTGCCATTTATGAATGATTTTTGCAGTGAGGAGGAAGGAGGAGTGGAGAAGGATGGAAGAAAGAGTGAAAGGGAAAGCTTAGATAAACTGTACCTCACTAGAACAAACAGATTCGCCCTGGATAAGTAGAAGATGGGAGGAGCTGGAGAGAAGTAAGGAGGAAGTGAAAAGAATAGGGGAAACACAAACCAATGAAACCACGCCACCCACATCCCCATCACGCCGCCCTCCCACGTCACTACCTACATGTTCAACCACCGCACGCTCTCTGCAAAGAATAAAGCTTGCACCCTTCATGAACGAACTTACACCCTATGCATGTCGGCTTAGGGACCTCCCTAGTCGCAGGCAAGAAAGACAAATAAACATACCCATATTGAACACAGGAAATGATGAAAGAAGGGGGAAGGAAGAAGAGGGAGGTAGGGGCAGAGGTAGTAAGGAAGAATTTGAAGTAGTAAAAGAAATGGGGGAAGAGGAGGGGTGTGAAGACTCAATATCATGGAGCGTAAAGGGTGACACAAGACAGAATTTAATGCCACTGCTGGAGAGAGGAGGGGTTAGACCACAGTATGTACCTTGGAAACATACGGATAAGGAAAATATAAAATGTAGGCTCCCATCACTAAGTGGAGGTGCGGGTAAGTGGATATATGAAATGGAAAAACACACCGCAGGACAGAAACTGGCAGTAGGAGATGTGAATGGCCTGTTAATATCAATATTAGGGGATAGAGCGGATGACATTTGGAAAAGAGCGGGATTCCATGGGGTAACAATAACAAACACATCGCATGATGGGGCACCATTTGCAAACTGCAGACATGCGCTATGGCAGGCACTGAGAGTGCAGTACCCAGACACATCAGACATAGGAGCCATTACTTCCCGTAAGATGGGTGAAAATGAGGATCCTGTTGATTATATCCAGGATATTCAAGAGAAGTGGCGCATGGAAACTAGAGAACAATGGGACAAAACACCAGCCATATTTTATCATATACTAGTACAAGGGCTCCCAGAAGGAGTTCAGAAACAACTAAAGAAAGTAGTGGGAATGGAAGCAAAACCATGGCCAGAAATACAACTGACTATAGTACATCACTGCAGGACATGGCAAGGAAAAATGAAACAAAAGGAGGACGACAGGAAAACAGAAGAGGCCAAATTAGTACAGAAAAAACTTACTAAATATACAATGGAAGGGGCACTAATAACTACGCCCACACCAATGGCCCAAAGCCCAACGCAAGTAGTGGCTGCACAAGATCCGGCTCAAATAACGCCCCCACAAGGTGTAATACAGCAAGTGCCGCCTCTGCAATTACACGCACCAAACATGGGAGGAGGGTACCCAATGCAAGGAACTGGGTATTATAGTTATAACAGAGGGAGAGGAGGGTTTATGAGGGGGAGAGGATATGGATATAATACCCAGCAACAGGCTGGGGGACTTAGAAATTACTACCCCACAGGGCAACCCGTATACCAGGACAACACAGGGAGCTTCCCATGGCAAAACAGGGAACCACCCGTGTGTTGGAGCTGCGGACTATTAGGACACATGTCACGTACATGTAGGGTCAGGCCAGGAACACCAGCATGGAATGAACAAGCACAACCTAGGACATCACAAGAACAGCAGGGCATACAACAACAGCAGATGTCACAACAAGGGAGTGACCAACAACAACAAACACGACAGCCACAAACCTATTCACTGCCTCAACAACAAGTGGCGTTAATACAACCACCACCCCAAACTGAACGAACACAATTGGGTGGGGTGACGGTGTTGGGACACAACCCTTACACAGGGAATGGCCAATCATTGTACCCCCAATAGGCCAGCCCACAGACGGCCTTGGTGTGTCCCATCCTGTCAGTAACACCTAATAGTGCGGAGGAACCACGCATAGAGGTAACGATAGGTGACAAAAAATTATCATTTCTTGTTGACACCGGGGCAACTCGGTCTTGCATAAGGGAAGGTAAATTTAAGATGTCAGGCGAAGCCATGAACACCCAAGGATTTTCTGGGGCTAAAGGGTTGGTTCCATTTACTGATAACATTCCCTTATCTATTGGAGATTATGATCTTTCAGTTCCACTTTTGTATTATAGTGCCTCACCAGTAAATATACTGGGGAGGGACATAATGAACAGGTTGAACATGACGATCTCCTTTACAGAGGATGGCATAATTTGCTCTACTCCAGGGATTAACATGCTCGCAGCACGACAGATTTTGCAAGCATACTGTGGACAGACAGTGATTAGGGCGGAGCCAGTAGATGGCGAAATATTCCAATATGGCACAGACATGGCATTTGCATGGATGCCAGGGATAGAAGGGAAAATATGGAGGAGACCAGCAGCCTATCTATTCCGACCAGAAACACCAGGTAATGAACTAGAAGGGAAGGTGTTTGTAGTAGACATTGAGAGCATTATTGCAACAGCTGATTATGTTGCTGTGCACGCCCAAGATAAAGAAGGGAGAGCATGGAGGGCGGTGATAGCACTAGCAGAAGGATGTAGGCTGACCCAGGTGTCAGATGAAGAGCTGTTCTCAGAAGAAAAGGAAGAAAATGAAATGGTGTTCATGATGAGTGTAGAAATATGGCTAAGAGTGGCTCACAAACAAGTAGCACAGAAAATTGCAATGGCACTTGAGGCACCCGCAGGCACCCCAGTCCCATTTTTTAAGGAGGATATGTCAAAGGTGCCCAAATCATTATGGACTATTAGCCCTTATGACGTGGGATGCATAAAAAGCATAGGGGGTGTAAGGATAAAATTGAAAAAAGGTGCCATACTGCCAAGAGTGAAACAGTACCCATTGTCAAAAGAGGCAGATGAGGGCATATATGAAACCATAACGGCCCTTATAAACAATGGCATATTGGTCCCCTCAGAATCACCATGTAACACAGCTGTGTACCCGGTGCGCAAAGCTAAAGGGGGGTCTTGGCGCTTCATACAGGACCTCAGACCCTTGAACAACATAGTAGAAGCAGAGTATCCAGTAACAGCAAACCCGGCCACAATATTGTGTGGCATCCCAGCAGAAGCATCACGATTTACAGTGATTGACCTTAAAAATGCTTTTTTCTCAATACCATTACACCCAGACTCACAAGATTTGACAAGCTTCACTTACCGAAATACAAAGTGGAAACATACCAGATTACCACAGGGGTATTGTGAATCACCCTCAATTTTCAATAGAGTAATACAGATGGATTTGGGTAACGTTGAGGTGGAAAGCACAGTGTTACAGTATGTGGATGACATAATAATTTGCAGTGCAAACGAAAGCAAATGTAGAGAGGACTCCCTAAAAATGTTGATAATATTGGCTGAAAAGGGGTACAAGGTAGACATGGAAAAGATACAATACTGTCAGGAACAGGTACTTTACATTGGCCAACTGATATCCCAACATGGAAGAAGGATTGCACCACAAAGAGCACAGGCCATCTCAAGCACTCCCGTGCCACAGACTGTGAGAGAACTGCAGCAATTTCTGGGGCTGTGCAACTACTGTAGAGCATGGGTATTTGATTATAGCTCATACATAGGACCCTTGCTTGAGGGTTTGAAGGAAGCAAATAAAGGGGAGAAAAAGTTGGGATGGACTATGGAAATGAGGGAGGCATTTGACGAATTAAAAGACGCGATATCAACTGCTCCAGTACTGGCATCCCCAGACTATGAGCGGCGCTTCTTTATATTTTCACATTGTGACTCAGCAGTGATGAAAGCAGTGTTGGCCCAAAAAACTAGCATGGGCTATAAACCAGTAGCATTTTACAGCGGTCACTTAGACCCTATAATGTTAGGTCACTTCTCTTGTGAACAAGGTCTTGCTGCAGCTGCTTTTGCAGTAGAAAAAGCATCAGCAATAACTATGGGGTGTCCAACTACACTATTTGTGGAACATGCATTATTTGCGATATTGAATAAACCTAAGTCCACACTAACGACACAGAGGGCATCAGGTTATGAGATTATTTTGTCTAAAGCTGAACTAGCAATTGTTAGATGTAGCACGGTTAACCCTGCAAGGTTCCTAGCAGAAGTAATTGAAGAGGGAGATTACGCCCACGACTGCACCCAAGTAACTGAAATGTACTCATGTGCTAGGAAAGTTGAAGAAAACGCACTAGAGGGAGGTGAGCTTTTGTTTATTGATGGGTCATCAACTATTGATCAAGGAGATGGGATACGAAGGACTGGGGCAGCAGTAGTAAAAATGATGGAGGCACCGGTGTGTGTGGCTATGAAGTGTGTACAACTACCACAGCATTACTCTGCTCAAGCCGCGGAACTCGTTGCACTAATATTGGCATTAAAGGAAAGTTTTAATAAAGGAGTAACTATATATTCTGACAGTGCATATGTTACATCCACTGTCCACTCAGGGCTATCAAAATGGAGAAGAAGAGGGTTTAGGAGAGCTGATGGCACTCCAGTACAACATGCCCTCTTGTTGGCTGAACTAATTGAAGTAATAAACGACCCCCAAGAATTAGCCCTAGTAAAATGCACCGCACACACCAATGGAGAAGACTACGTCTCAAAAGGAAATGCAGCAGCAGACGCACATGCGAAATATGCTGCATATTTTGGTGAGATATGGAACCCCACAGACTCACAGAGAGGGAGAGGGAGGGGAATAGCTAGGGAGATGTTAATAAGAGAAGGGTACACCCATCTCCCAGCCACACAGATTATGGAACTACAAGCGGCTGCACCAATGGCCGAAAAAGAAGTATGGGTGAAAAGAGGATGCACAATGTCACCAACCGACGCACTATGGCGCCAGGGTGGCACTGGGAAAGTTGTAATACCGTTGACACTATTAAATACCGCCTTGAGCCAATTACACCACCCTGCCCATACAGGCAAGGAAATAATTGCAGCACGAATTCGAGAAGATTGGTTTTGTCCCGAGTTAACCTCCCATGTGTCAAATTTTATCAGCAATTGCCTAACATGTCAACAGTTTACGGCCGGTCATACTCTAAAAGTGATAAGAGGTACCATACCCCGGCCAGAAGGACCTTTTCGGCACCTTCACATTGACTATGTTGATATGATCAACATCTGTCAAGGCAATAGGTATATGATTGTAGTAGTATGCCCATTTTCTAGATGGATTGAAGCAGGGCCCTGTTCACACCCTGATGCGTTTAGAGCAGCCAAATTCATAGTAAGGGAGGTCTTCCCCAGATGGGGAGTGTGCGAGGTGCTAAGATCAGACAATGGCCCCCATTTCGCAAACGAAATGTTCCAGCATATCACATCCCTGCTGAACATTAAACACAAATTTGCATGTGCATACCACCCACAGGCTAATGGTGTATGTGAACGCCTGAATGGCTTATTGAAGGAGGCAATTGCTAGAATACAACAAACAACAAAGAAAAGTTGGTTGTATTGCCTTCCGTTAGCATTATTTGAGCTTAGAAACAGGCCAGGGTCCGCCCACCACCTCACCCCTCACGAAGTGGTAACTGGACGACAAATGCGCCTTCCCCTAACACCAACATCAAGGGCATTCACCGACCACGAAAGTTCAGCGAATGTGTTAGGTGATGAAATGTATCAATATGTGTCTTCTTTGATTACTAGTGTCGTGTTTGTGTCTCAACAGCTCGAGCGCACACGGGGCGGGTCTACCAGCAATCAAGAAAAAGACGAAAGTACGGAATTGGGAAAGGAGAACTCGTGCAAACTTGCCAAAGGTGACCACGTACTACTTCGCAATTTCAATAGAAAGTGGAACCAAAAGAGGTTCACTGGCCCCCACCTGGTAGAGGACGCATCAACAAGAGCAGTAAAACTAAAGGATAAGCGTGCCTGGAACCACCTACATGACGTAAAGATTTACAAACTGCAGACCCGCCCCAGCGCCAACGACAGGTCCATTGAAAGAACAGCAACAACATCCCCGACAGCGGAAGAAAGTTCCACCACAGACAACGACCCAATTGTTCCCTCGGAAACAATAACTTACGAAGAAGGGGGTGATCCCCATGCTGCCCACCCCATGATCACTCGCTCAAAGAGTAAAAATACTTCCGCCATTTGAGCACAAACCCCCCCCCATTGACTGCTAAGTACAGGTGTAGCTAAAACTGAAGGACATGCTTGCACTAATACACATGTAAACACGTGAATGTTCTCTTTTTCTCTCGCACATACAGGAACTGCGTAATATTGTATTGTTAAGAAAAGCTAATTAACAAATTCAGTGTGCAGGTGTAGATGGTGCTGCCAGACGATAACTACCCAGAGGAATTGTCACACCAATTTGTATACGAAATAAAGAGGCCAACATACTTAAAAAGGAGAAGGGTACGTGTCTACTACACAGCCTTCCTCCTGGCCATAGAATATCACATGCCCCACCTCCGCCCATACTTGCCGGTCTTAAGAGACCCATCACTTAGAGTAGCGTGGGAGCAGCTCTTCGCCTGGGCACTGAATGACTACTTGATAGGAAGAGCTTAAAACTAACATTTAATAACGAACACTTTTGAGAATTTTTAGGCGGGCAACTGTAACGTCGCAAGAATAAGCTGCCAGGACCGCAGCAAGGTAAGAGCAAAATGCCGGTGAAATTAGCATATGTAATAAAAATAATAGGGATTTTTATGATCACCGGGTTCTTGGCTGCCTCTGTCTGGCAGTACAGCTATGCTATCGATTTTATTGCTGCACCCAAACTTAATATACCCCCGTCCTCTGCTGCAACAGGTGTTACGTCAGGTGGTAATAGTAACATTGCACCCAAGCAAAATAGAGTTAAACGCAGCACATACTCAGACAATAAAGGTATTGATAATTATGTACAAGACTCAGCACACGTCACAAACAACATATGGTACCAGCACATGACCCGCATTGGTAAGCAGACAACTGAGGATAGCTGTTACGTTTGCTCATTAATACCATACGCCATGAGCGCTTCACGAACATTTGTTGCCACAGAAATAGATGAAAAAACAGCACAGTGCATAATATATTTGGCCCTGTTCCAAACGAAAGGAAGGTTTCAAGGAACAGTAGTGCACATGACATGGAAAACACGAGACTCATACCCATATGAAAACAACTTCCTCAAGACCTATCTGAGTTATCACAAGACCAGTTTACATGCTGAAGCATTCAGGTACATAACAAGTGGCCCTGCAAAAGGAGAAACAAAGAAGGTAACACTGCAGTATCTACCATGTGATTGGTACGCCACTGAAGTTCCGGGTAAACAAGGATGTTGGGAAAGGCCGCTACTGACGATAACAGGAAAGGTGTACCTGGGCAACAACTGGGAGATAGGAGTAATTGGCAGCAACATGGTAACAAAAGAAACTATCTCAACTATCGAGACACACAATCATCGATGTTGGACGACGTGGATCAAATATGTACCAATGCTCACGTGGGTAGAAGAAGATGAAGACCCGATAACTATACTACCATTGACTGCGCCCAAAGTATGCTACCAGCATAAAGGAGAGGTGGACGTAGGATATAACACCAATTGTGCAAGCCTGATGGAGTTACCTGAGGGGGGAGCGGGAACAGCAGTAATAATGGACCATTATTGGGCCTGTGGAGAAAAGGCATATCATACACTGCCTCCCCTGTGGAATGGTGTGTGCACAATGGTACACGTCAACGTACCATCACTAGTGGTACCTAAGAAGCATGTCGATGTGGCGAAATTTCCTAAAATGGATGAAGGAGATAAGAGAAGAAAGAGATCTGCACCACTTCAGAAGGAGCAAGGAAACAGGACCAACAGCAATGACACTGTCCTAAATAGGAGAAAAAGACAAGGAGAGCCATTGACAGGAAATTACCTGTGGGGAAGGTCGGAAACCGAACTAACATCAATACCGCCAGAACACAGACTATTCAGCAGAGCAGCAATGTTCTTCTCCTCAATAATACATCCGGGACTGCAGGCATACGCAAACGCAAAATGGCTCCAAATAACCAGGTGGGAACTAATGATGACCATCAATTCAACAGTAAATGGGTTCAACGCAATTAAAGAGGAGCTGCGAGCTGTCAGGATGGTAGCACTCCAGAACAGATATGTATTGGACCTTCTCACAGCAATGGAAGGAGGAGTTTGTGCAAAGATAGGACAATCTTGCTGCACGTTCATACCTGCCAACGATGCTGACAATGGTACACTGACAGAAGCAGTTTCACAACTGGCCCAGATGCACTCCAAAATGATGGACGAAAGTAACGGTGTAAACAAGGATAAGAGCTGGTTTTCACTATTATGGTCATGGATGCCATCTTGGCTGTGAGATGGACTGAAAATAATAGTGGGATGTGCTATTTTGGCTGGAGCTGCCCTGATCATAATTAGATTTTGGAAGGCCCGGAAGGCACGCACGACTGACGAGTTGCTGGAAATGGTGGGAATGCACCCCTTAATGCCAGCAGATGACGGCCAGAATACAGGTGTGATAATACAAGAAAGGGAGAAGTTGCGCACCCAAATCATCACCAATCATCTAGACCCACCATCAGTGAAGATCGAGAATCCAAGGAACCCCAGGAGCTACATAGGAAGATGGGTATACTGTACTCCTGGAGGAACATGTGAATACATGTATTGGTCATTTGAAGATCATGTGAACCATTATGGACATCTCGGAGGGATAACTAAGATATGGAGAGTAAGAGGAGATAACGAGAAGGATATGTTTGTGGTCGGCAAGTCGACCAGAGGGGGGACTGAAGTGGGAGAATGGAAGACCAGGCTCCCGTCCTTCACCTCTCGCGCTTGGCCTAGAGGGTCACGGCCCAGACACCCGCCGCGAGAAGAGTTTGTCCAGTTACCAGACGACCAGGTACCCTGGTACAGGAACATACGGATGTGTCCACCTGCCTGCCCAGCAGTCCGCACTGGCCATGCCGACACCTGCGGCTCGGATCAGCTAGACTAAAAACCACACGTCGTTAGAGATGCCATGACGACCTAAACGACGGGAAGCACATCTGTACAAATATACACACTTAACATTTCCACACCAATCTACACGAAGAACATACTCAGTGCTCTGACATAGGCGACAGACATACTCACGGACGTACATCTTTATTATTTTTACATAGGCTTTTAGAATGCAGAAACGCAAGATGCATCATGAACTCATCTATAACGCCGCTTGCTCACGCTTCTCTTGAAACCCGTTACCACCATGAGAGGTATAATAGAAACACGATACTGGTCATGGAAATATATGCCACTATGACCTAAAGCACCCATGTCCGAAATGGATCACTATACACCAGGCCCAAGTAGGCCTCAAGCAAGAGTTCCCGTGGACATTAACAAAGCAAAAGTCAGGTTGCTGATCCTGCAGAATGAGCCTGGTGGAGAAATCAGCCAAGGTCGCAATGTTGCAAACCCACATCCAAGAACAAATCATCAAAGGCACGATGTTGCAACCTCGCACTCCGCATACCAACGTTAAAGTCATATCTACAAATTAAACCAGACACACAGTGGAAAAGCAATATTAATTGTGCAGAATTGTGCCTCAAACACGGTCCCGCCCCACGTGACCAAGCCGAACCTGACGAGATGCCAAAACCCAGGAGAGAAAAGGCGTCTGGGTCCCTCACTACGAGACACAGGCCGAGACACGTGAAAGGCTCAATGAACACCTGCTACAGTGGGAGCGGTCAGCCTTCCACCTATGAATAAATCCTCACATTGTCTGCACGTACCCATATTGAAACATTGTTGCAAACACAGGTACACCGAGAGCTGGGAACAACGGTGGTCCCAGGCTGGGGAGCTCACGGATGCACCAATCAGAACATGGGGCTCTTATCTCAGACGTCAGTAACATTAGCCAATCCTCAGAGGTCTTCATGTAACAATTCTTATGTATCTAATTATAGGGACAACCCAGATATACCACCTGACTACACCTTGACCACTAATATCATTCTCTATATGTGTACTATACTAACCCTACCACTCGAGCAACCAATTAAGAGTGGCGATAGGTTTTTTTGTTAACTTTCTGAAGTGACGCAAGTAGCGCGTCATAATGCAGTAAAAAGGGCCTGCGAGCCCCACAATTGTGTGTGTCAGGACGAACGCGTGCGCTCCTTGACCCATCCCTGCCGTTTGCATAATAAACAGCAGAGTCGCCTTGCTCCTTGTGTGTGTCTCATACTCTATCTCATCTGGGATATACGGGAGGAGTTGGGGCCTCCCTGCCCGGAGGTCTGCGGACGGCCCGGCCGACCCCGGCAGAATTTCCCCCCGACAGTGTGTAGAAGGGTGTCTTGTAAATGGTTTACAGGAATAGTTTTAAAAAAAAATGTCTGCAACCGGCACTCATGTGCAGCCCCACCTGCACCTTATATATGCAGGATAGACGATCCTGAGGACTCCTATGCTAAGGCTGTCTAGGGTCTTTGTATAAAGAAGAGAAAGATTAAGGTGCAGACTGGATAGACTTTGAGGTCCCCATGAGTTGCTACCTTCGGTTTGTTGGGTAATCGGGACATAGATGTTGTTGAAGAAGTGGATTATGGATCAAACATGCTTAACTTATCACACAAGGATTTTCTTCGATGGAAGAGATCAGGTGGCAGGGGATATGCTGTCTAAGCAAACTCAATGCTTCCTCAAATTTCCGGTGGTCAGAAAAGAGGGGTAGTTTGAACCCTACCCTTGAAGATCACACTGCTGCTTCCTGTGAAAAATCAAATTATTTTCCCCAGAAACAAGGAGAAAAACAGCATTCCAACACCAAGCCCCGAACATGTATGCACAATTCCACCTCCTCTTACAAGGTGAATTCAGATATACCAGGTGGGTATTAGTACTTTTGTAAGATGTACACTGCGCCCCCAACCACTGATACGAGGAGGAAAGAAGAATGAAGTCTCGAAACCCGAATTATAGTTCTTCCTTTGTTTCCATAGATAGGACCAACTATGTAAGAGAAGAAGGACTAGGATATGGGTTGTTGGTTGAAGGAGTTAGTAGCAGAAGTCATGGCTGTCCTGGAGGTGAGAAACCCAGGAAGAAGAGGTTATGGCAGGAGGCGCAGTGAAACCAGCTTGCCATGCAGGCTAAGTGTGGAAAACTGGCGCTTAAAGAAAAGGGGTGCCCATGGTCTAGAGAGCCGGACTCGAGAAACCGCTCTCCCTGTCCATCCTCCCCCCCACCCCCACCCATCACCACATCCCCTCAAAAAGGGTGTATGCTCGTTCTGCTGGGAAGTGTTGAGGCAGAAATATCAGAGCAGAGGGATCGGACCTGCGGCTGTATCACAAGAGAATGAGATGAAAACGAAGCTTTGGAAAGGAACCGGTGAGTGCTACAGTTTCAATAATTCTTGAAACCCATTGCACTGAGCAAACAGTGAAACCTTTCCATTATTAAATGCCGGTCAAAGAAATACATTGTCTAAAACTGGAGTGAAAGACATTTGAAGTAAAGCTGTGTGTTTGTGGGGTGAAATTGACATAATTGGAAACAGAACAGAATGGATACTATATAGCCAGAGTGAACAAGGATGAAGTGAAGCTATGAGTGTTTAAAATTGAAATGGACAAGCTTCTTGTGCTGAGAGAAAACAGGAAAGTGATCTGCGTAATCGCGTGTGGAAACAAAAATAGCCAGAAAATCTTTGGAACTGAAACAAAGTGATGTAAAGGCACAGTCTCACCTTACAAAAGAGTACAAAGCATTTTGGAACTTGAAGTGCATTAATACAGAAATAGTATTTTGTGAAATCTTTTTTTTTTTGTTGGACATTGAATATCCTATCTCCTCCTCATGGATACTAAGAGAGCATTAGCATTAAAAGGGAACAGGAGCCCTAATTAATGAGACCTTGTTACCAACATGGGGAAAATACATATTGCATATTGGAGTTTACCACCCTGAAGGAAAGGATAAGACCAGGTAAGGGGAGTGGCTCCTGGTAAACAATAACTATTTTGAAAACAGTAAAATATAAAAAGTTACCATATTGCTGAAGGACGCTAGCTAACTGTTGGTTATTTTTTTCCAAGTGATCAGTTTAATACATTGAGGTGAGGGTCAGATTAGATGGTTGTTTTCGTTTTCACACAGGACGGTGGACACCTTTTGGCATCCTGACAATGACTGAGGTATGGTTTAGAATGCTCCCATTTAGAAATAGGGCAAGGTAGGCGTTTTTCCAACTCACTTTATTTAAATAAAGACATTCTAAAGCATTCACTCTGTCTCTGCTAATCCTTCTGTCTCTGGACACTCACATTCCCCATCTCTGATAATAAACTGCTTAACAAGTTTCATTACTGATTTTTAAAAACTGATTTGTGGACCAGCCACTCTTGTCCAAATTAGCATGAACCGCTCTTACTATATTATTTATTTAGAGAAGGATCCTAAAGCTCAGAGGATATAATACAGCCACCCTGGATCCCTAACCTTACAATGGAGAGACTGCAGCTGCACTCGCTCTACAAGATGCAGATATTGGCAAAGTGCCCCTGGTGCCTACGTAAGGTGATTCAAGGTTAACTGATTGACTGAAAAGGTAAGAATAGATTGCAACGGACACTGAACAAATGATTGAATGGGTAGTTCTGTCTTTTGTCTCCAAACATTGTTTGCTCCTCACAAGGACATTGTTAGCATTGGCAGTAAACCAGACTTGGCAGACCCCCATGATGGCGTCCACTCAAGTCACTGCAAGAAGAGTGCTGACTTTGCACTTACAATCTTTGTATTAAAACATGTACAGCACATTTGTTTATTCGAACTAGTGACTTCATCCTACCTAGGGATTCTACAGCTGTCGACTTTAATGCCATGATCACGATAATCTTTTCCTCAGTGTTTTCCTATTTTCATCTCAACCAATTAATATCACGCAGATCGCTTTACACTAGACTTCATAACTCCAGATCTGATATTTCAATGAAAGCCATCTCATTGCAAGCCCCACTCATGCCTGGCCAATAAAGCCCAGATATACCTCGGTAGTCGACTGTCGCGCCACTCATCCTCCCGACCTCTTAGAACTGCCCAGTCCCACTGTCTAGCGATCCCTAGATTTAAACTGCAAAAAGCAGGGGGTTCAAGTTTCCCTGTCCTAGCCTCCAAGTTATGGAACTCCCTCCCTGCTACAATCAGAGCTGAAGACTCATTTAACACTTTCAAAGCCAATACTAGATCTTGGCTCTTCGACCAGCTTTAAGGCCGGCTCTGCGCCTCTGTCTGACATACTCTGACCTGCTGACCTATTCTATTACTTAGCGGCACCGAAACCACTGTAATATATGTATATAGATCCTCTGTGTAAATTTATGTAATGTTTTCTGTATATTTGCATTTCTGTAACCTTGTACAAATTGCGCCCTGATGCCTCCGGGCCTGATGGATTGCGCGTTATAAATAAAATAAATACAAATACAAAAATACAAATATGCAGCCATTTCAATGGTATTGTATTTTGTGCGCCATTTCACCTTAACACATTTCAATGAATTGTATAGTGTGTGTCCTTTTTTTAAACTATATTCCTTACTTCTTTGTTTTAAAATGGTGGAAATCTCGTCTTACCACTTTTTTGAGCCTACTGACCTCCCCCCTTCTCTTTATGTCACTCTTCATTAGTATTTGCTTGTTTTATTCATTCTGGTTTTCCTTTAATTCCCTAATTCTATTTAAAAATAAAAATGGAAATATTTAAAACATTTTTAGATGATTCGGTTTTCTTCGCCCAACTTTGTGTGCGTTTCAAATATACCGCAATGTGCGCATTTGGTTTTCAATTTGGGTTTCATGGAAATGGTGAAATGAGAGGCTTTTATACATCCACTTTGGAATGAAAGCTTCATAAGCTTACACGAGGGCTTTAAACATTTACAGCAAACTAAAACCATATGGGTTCAAACATTAAATGATTGCGGGCTTTAAAGGGTAAAGGAAAGGAGAAAAGCATTAACAGCTGAACTTTTCCAGATGTATGTGCCATTGTTGTTTTTAGTGAGAAAGACCATTCCACAAGGGCCAAAGTTGCATCCACTGCTTTCTCTAGACACATTCTTCTGGTGGTAATATATGAGGATATCATACTAGTTTCTCTTCACACCTTCAATAAGCATTACAACAGGAAGTCTTGATACTCGTTATGACAGAAGAATATTCTGTAGTATATTGCCGCTTTGCCCAGTTTATGTTATTGATCTTGCTGTAGATTCAAGAGGTGATTTGTGTGCTGTTAGGTCTTAACAAAATGGATAATGTGCACCGATCTTGGGAAATGTACAGTAAATGTCTGACAACAAAGCATCTTTTACCCAAGCCTTCCCCTTATTTAAGTGACGATGGGGACTTTTTCTCTTTTAAATAGAACTGTAAAAGAATGTCTTATGGTATCATTGAGGCTGGAGGAATGATGTTAAAGATGATCATGTGCTGAAATGGAACACAGCTGCACCTTCTCTAGGAAGGTGTTACTTTTCCTTCTGAAAGTCCCCATCATTCCTAACATTTTACATTCACTGTACCAGTAAACTCTCAAACCTCATCGGTTCCTGCGACATCCTCCCCCTACAGCTTTAATTTCTCAGGCTCTACTCATTCTGTATGCTGGTCTATGTCCCTCAGCACCAACCCCCCCGCCCCAACTATGTTGCAAGAAACGCTTACCTGATCTGTGACATCGTATACAATGATGATGCCGTGCGCACCACGGTAATAGCTGGATGTGATGGTCCGAAAACGTTCTTGACCAGCTGTGTCCCACTGAATGCAGAAAAGAAAGGAAAGAGGGAGACGAATCAGATTGCAGTTAAGCTGACATCTCGTTAAGAGAGTCATAAAGAAGCAAAGAACATGCTTTAGCAACGAAAAGACTTCGACGAGCCAGTCTACTGAAACAAATCCAATTCTCTTAGGGTCCAAAACCTGCATAAATGAACACATACCAACAATAAGGATGCCAGAAAGTGCCTTCTTTGAAGAGGCCTATTTGAGTACTATGGCATAATTCTCTAGAAAGCCTATCACATCACTATGTCCCACATTTCCTTGTAAATATTGGGGTAAAAAAAAACAATGACTGGAAACATTATGGGTTTTAATGTGCCAGAAGGACTATAAAGCCAGGATATACATTAGTTCAGATTAAACTCTGAAGTCTCCCACAAAGTGAATAGATGAGCAATACAAAAATAGAATGTTTTGGCAGAAAATGACATATTGGCTTCTGGGAAATGGTGTTTGGAAAGTGCCCAGCCCACCTTGTCACACCATTGTGACATTAATACATTATTGTACAGGCAAGCTTACCCACAGACACACTGCAGCAGGCAACATTGGGGAATGGAGTAAGTTTCAGTTTTAAGTTCGGAAGCAAGTGTTTTCCTTTCTCTTTTTGCATTTTATTTTCTTAACCTGCCCTCAAGAACATGTTCCCTAGTTCCTGTTGCACAATTATTTGTGCATATGTCTCCTGTAAGCCAACTGCGCAATCACCTGGTGGCATGGTGTTGAGGAACTGCTCCTGAACTTTCAAAATGTGCCCTTTGGTTCTGCCAAACATTTCCATCCATCCCATCTCCTTTCAGGGCTGCAGTTCCAGACTATTTGCATCTCAAATGCAGAATATCCTTAAACCCCTAGTTTTGCTCCGTAGTCTATCTTTTTTCCAAGACAGAAACTTAAATAACTAGCAAAGTCTTTCACCAGTTTGGTAATATATGCAGGTTTGAGACACAAAATAAACAAAGTACTCTTTGTGAAGTGTTTTTTTTTTAATAACCTGAATCTAATATGGTCACAAATTCCGAGATAGATTACAAATTATGTAGTTTTATGGTTATTTTTCATTTATTATTCTATGCATTCACAGTTTTTTGACAAAAGGAATTACAAACAGTATTGCAGTTCAGTCATTGGGCCTCATTATGGGTTTGGGTTTGCTCCTCCTCCTTCTCCCCCCCATGGCATGTGTTTGGTTCACTTGTCACCCCGTCCCGCTGGTGTGATGCTCAGTGGTGTTGTATCTTTATCTTGATTGCCAGAGATGGAGTATAAAGATTCATTATTAGTCATACATATCCACTTGCGACAGCCAAAAAACAGCCTTCAATTTGCATTTGTGAGTGCCAAAGTAATAGTGTACAAACTTTTCAAGGTTTGCTCAATAGTATTCTTTTATTTTCAATTTTGCACAAGGCATGTAACTTCTCAGATTTATGGTCCCTCTACATTTTACCCTTAATTATTTTTGATGTAGGTTACCCAGGGATTAAAGTATGGTCACTTCTCCAGGTATCTAAAATGATATTTTGGGTTAGTGCCGCCTTTTTGTTCAGAAGAGTCTGCAAAAATGGCTCAACAGGAGCTACTTAATGCACACCTCCAAGGCTTTAAGGCCAAGTTCCCTCAAGCATGACGAATTTGAGGCGAACAGAAGACAACATTTTTACAGAAGAAATTCTGTATTAGTTGTAAAATATGACCATTTCTTAAACCCCATACCTCAGTCTCATACAAACCCACTTGGCTTGCCTTAGTGTATGTATGATGGCTTGTGTTTTAAATTGTTTTGCATAGTTGAATATACCCCCCCGTCCCCAATTACTTGTCTCACTTGACTGCTTTACTTTGTTAAATGGCAGAGCTATGTTAACAAAGCCGTAAATCTAATCCCAAAGTAGTAATTCTCCCTCACCAGTGATATATCGGCATTGTCTACATAAAACATGTTCACCT
Source organism: Ambystoma mexicanum (assembly GCF_040938575.1). NCBI lineage: Eukaryota > Metazoa > Chordata > Amphibia > Caudata > Ambystomatidae > Ambystoma > Ambystoma mexicanum. The sequence continues at coordinate 711,219,203 of NC_090923.1, read as the reverse complement.
TCATTTTTCTTTTGCACAAGATTATAATAGCACACTTGGTAGGGTTAATGGCTAAACCATGCACTGTCATATATTCTGTGTAGTCATCGAGTAGCTTTTTTAAGAATCGCAGAGCTATGGCCAAATGATCAGGGTTATCGGCATATGAAAGAATCAGGTACGTAGGCCCCTACCTCACACAAGCTTCTATGATGAATCGCAGTACTGCGATCTTCTCATAAGAGACTTGCGCAGGACGGCCTTGCGGCAGTTGCAGCGCTGCCTGCTGGGGCGGGATGGCAGAAGCAGTGGTGCAACTCACGACACAGAGGAACAAAGGGTTATCCACTCCTCAGCATACCTGTGCTGAACACCGAGAGCGGGCAGCTTCACGCTCCACTCTAAGGGGTGGAAGTGGATGAGAGATGACAGCAGAAAGACACTGCAGGTCCTCGGAGGAAAGGCCCTAGCCTTCTCCTTCGACAGCGCCAGGACAAATCCGTGATGTTTGGAACACCATACCCGGTTTCAAATCCCTATAGAGGAAGCTGGGGTAATTAAATTAATGACATTAAAAACTTGAGCACCAATGATCAGACAAATAGGTAAAAGGATCATAGCATAAAACAGGAATACATAAAAACAAATAAAGTGAAACTACAATCACACTAATAGAAGTTTAACTGGTCAATAGAATGAGAGCCTAACACAGGAGGACAAGAGTGGAAACACCCTGCCAGACAATTCTGTAAGCAGGGCTTTCCTCCAATCAGCAGCCAACAGAATGAGGAGGAGTCTGGCTATAAAACCAGAGCCAGCTCACTCTGAACTCTCAGTCAGGGACAGTTCCCTGTATTTCTCTCCAGACGCTGGTGAATGGAAGAGGAGCTGTATTTTGAAGGAGGAGATTCTGCCCGGGTGAAGGAACCTGTAACCACCCTGGATCACTGCCTGCCTGGAAGCTGTGAAAGGTAACCCAATTTACAGGGGCACCCCTTAATTATACAGGTACCCCTAAACACGCTCGCACCACATTAAAGTTCACCCCTCTACGGAATTAAGGCTATCTTGCGAGGAATCTGTACAGAAATGAGGATGGGGCTAAGAACTCTGCTTCTTGAACAGTATATTCTGTCCATCAACTGCTCCAAGCTCCTCCAGACTGGTGACTAGCAGGAGCCTTATATACTGTTAACTTGGTCACTGGCTACTGGCTACTGGCATGGCTCTGTCCAAAACTTTCCTTCCTGCATGCAGGGTTGCTGTTTAGGACATACTACTTTACATGTCCCTAGCCTATGCAAAAATACACTGTAGCCTAATTTTCCATAATTTTGCTACCCATGAACATTTATATATAAACACATTTTCCCATCATGCTCTCCATAATAACGTCGTTATATTCATATTTTTATCTGGTCCAGTAATTCCCCTCAAAAACTTATTTTCCCAAAATGTCATTGTCGTGCATTGAGCATTTACTCTCCCATTGATGGCCAGGAAAGATCTGCTCAACCATGTTGTGTGCTCTGCCAGAGCTTAGACTCAGTGACGCAACACTGCATGCTCTGCGATCCATTTTTAGCCAGGCCACATTACTTCGCGGGAACGGGGGTGGGGAGAGGGGTGTCGGGGGTGAGGGAGGAAGGGGCAAGTATTTTGACTTCTGCCGTGCTTTGAGATTTTAAAACTAAATAGAATAACATTTACAAATGTATTCAGCTAATGGTTATTTATACCTTGTACAGGGGGCGGAGCAACCTCTGAACGGGCCCATGAGATTCAGAGCTCGCCCTCCGGCACCTTAAGACAAGATAGCTGCACCTTGAGGAGGATGGGGTGCAGGATTCTCTTACTCCAACACCAATCAATAAGGACAAGTCAATGGTTTGGCAAAGGGAAGTCTTTGGGATCACTAGTGCAGGAACATGGGCATTCACCATGGTGCATATCCTCCCCAGTTTCTCGGCAGCCTTATGTATGCTTTGGATCCACACGCCCAGTAATGGTCCATAATTACTGCAGTTCCGGGAGTCATTCCAGGAGCTTCAAAGGTTCTCGCTCAGTTTTGATTCTCTAACATCATCCTCATGCCATTGTTCCTGAAGCACAATTTTGGGCTTTCCAGTGGCATTATCTGCAAGGGTCCAACCCATGTTAGTAACTTTACCAACTTTGGCCATAGAGGTTTGCACAGTTTTTGTGAATTTTCTACTGTTTCCTGGCAGGCTCCAAGGACCATCCAGGCTCGGCATATCAATACTCCTTCTTCCCATCCGTCTGGTGAAAGCACTGTTCCCCAAATCTGCATTTGGCCTCTGTTCTTCCAAATGTGGGCTTCTTCTGGAGTTTTTTCTTGGACGTTCAGTCTCGGGTTAATTTCCCATCTTGTTCCTGCTCCTTTCACTTCTGGCTTTTCATACATGATCACGTGATTCCTAGTATGAGCTCCGTTTCTTGTCTTAATGTCCTGGACATAATCATCTTCATCGGAATCTACTGTTTCAGTTGCCCAGAGCAATGAGGCATCTTTTCCCATATACTGTCCTCTGGTGTTGCACATTGCTACGTGTGACAAACAGTGTGTAGTCGGACATCAATTTCTACAGCCACGAAGATCTTGGATTTCCCCATGCTGTACGGTAGAAGTGCACAAATGAAGCAATCTCCTTCTGATTTCCTTCTCCCAACTTCTTTCATGTGCTGGTACCAAATGTTGTTCCCCAGATGCGCTGTGCTGTCCAGGTTTTCGTTCAGTTCATTGTTGTCTTCATGTGGGCTTCTCTTGATTCTTAGTGTCTTCCTGTAGTTAGCTATGACTACATCTCTAGACGCATCTGTGTGACTCTTTCGTGCTGGAGGACTCTCAGGCGTGTGGGTCGGTGGAGCAGGTTTCTTTATCTGCATCGATGTGACAGGTGGAGGTTTTGCAAAGCGCTTCTCCTCATGCACTCTTTTCCTGCCCTCTATGTGCCTTTAACCACCTGTCATCTGCCCAACGTAAGGCTGCATCGTGGGCTTGGTACTTGTTCCCTGTGATGGAACTGGTGTTCTTGTCGATACAGTCTCTGCAGGTTTATTTTTGAGTTCCTCATGTAGTTTCTTCGCTCTAGCTATGAACGGGAATAAGCGATCTATCAACATTTGTGTCCTTGCAGTGAATTCTCTCGTAGCCGCTTCTGTCTTCGAGGGTTTTTGCTATGTCTGCATTAGTTGGCCTTTCACCGATTTCTTTCGGTCTCTCTCATTACTTACTGGGACTGATTGTTCGGTAGGCAGTCTCGTGCTCTCTGCTGCCTTTGCTTGAGGTTCTGCAGCCATTGACACATGCCCTAGTTTGTGTGCATTCAGTGTGTGGGTGCGTGTAGTGGTCAGTGCTATATTTTCATTCGTTCTGTACTGACCCTGTCTCCAGCTTTTCTCTTCATGTGTAACCTCAGGTGCGTCTGTATCACTGCTAATTACATTCAAATTTAATTCGTTTACAATACCATCGGATTTTCTAGGTACTGGAATGACTATATAGGGTCTGGTTGCCTTTGTGGGACTCATGCATACATCAGGTGGATGCACTGCAATTGGACCGTTTCGTGCACCAATAAAGAATGCAGTCCTGATTGTTAATGACAGAAAGACCTCGATAATCACTATGCATATACATATAATCGTGCGGTACGACAGGTGGCAGCATTTTCTTCCAGGGAAGCGGGGGCGCCCCTCTGCTGGTGGGATGACCAGGTTACTGTTCTAGGCCCCCATTTCAATCATAACAAAATGTCAATGTTTTATTCTTTTCACTCACTCCATTATTGTTTCTCGAAAGTCTGTATCATGAAGTGTCTGGTGCTTCGCAACAGTCCCCCCTCTTGCGGGTGATTGTCTCTGGATACGGGATACAGTTCCCTTGCTAGGCTATGGAAAGCAGCCTAGACTAACACCTTTGGCGAGTCACATTCATTGTGCATATTCAAAATAGGCGAGTTCCCAGTCCACCCCCCGAATCTACTTCAATCCTGAGGACATGCTGAAATATGTTCAATGTGATGTACAAATGGAAAAAATGTCAGTTAATCAAAAAAATAAAAAGTTTTTTTCTCCGTCCTCTCGATCTGTCCCTCGGTGTAAAGTTCACTGGAATCTCCTCAGATACTCTTTGAAAGTTGGACAGCTCCACTTGGAGCATGATGCCATGGAGGAGCGTTCCCATATGCGCATAATTGGCTTTATCTCTGATGAAGGTGATGACATCAACCTCGGCAGGTCTCCCCACCATTTCTCTTTTTTTTTTTTTTTAACTTTTCTTTATTGGCAAGAAGTAGCAGACGGTACAGTGCAAATTAAGACAGTGACACACATTTCATATTGTAGCATGGATGATGAAGCATAAGTACTACAGAAGGTCAGATACAATCCCAACAGAGGTTCCATACATTAGAGGCGTGCATCACGTAGCGAGATCAGCCCCCAAATCAGGAGAAGGAGGGGATGATAGTAGTTCCAAGTCCACCTTACTGTTCAAGTAACTACAAAATTCTGTCCATACATGTTTAGGGCGAGCGTTACTAGGCAGCATGTTGACAGTCTTCTTCGCAGGATTGTGTCCAGGTGAGGGCCTTCAGCCACATCTCCAGGGAGGGGTGTGGGGGGGAATGCGCTTCCAGCATTGCAGAATGCATTTCTTGGCCATACTCGCTGCCACATTCAAAAACGTAGCTACCCGTTTCGCTTCAGTCCCCTCCCAGAGCCCAAACAGAAGAGACATGGGTTCAGGTTCTACGCAGAACCCGACAATTTCAGAGAGGGTTTCAAGCACTGCGTTCCAGAACAGGGCCAATGCCCCCACAGGACCAGAACATGTGTGCATGGTCCGCTTCGTTAGATCTGCATCTTTGACAGGGGTGGGGTTGACCCGGGCAAATTTTCCAATCGCATAAGGGGTGTAATATAGGCGATTGAGTAGCTTGTATTGGATACATCTAATTCTAGAATTGAGAGAAACCTTGCGAGTATGCATGCACATTTTGGACCACATATCATCTGTGATGTCTAATCCCAGATCCCGGCTCCAGGCATCACGAGCAGTGTGGGGGGGGGGGGGGGGGGGTTCACCAGCACGCGCCATCAGCATTTTATACAAGGATACAATACCCCTGCCACCAGCGGAATTGGCTATGTAGCAGACCTCGGGGGACTCGGGGGGGGGTTCGTTCGGGTATGAGGGCCACATGTCCTGAATCGCCGCTCTAATACGGAAGTATTGTAGCAGCTCGAGTGGGGATCTGGAGTGCCCAGGCCTCCACGTATCTGGGGTGATGAATTTCCTGTCAGGGAACAGGTCGGAGAATGATCTGTATCCCAGGTCCGACCAGTGACGTATGAGGAGCTTATCCTGTGTGGGGGTGAGGCCCGGGAAAGACCAAAGGGGAAGCCATTTGTAGTACGGGGGGGGAGGGGGAGGAGCCCGAACCAGGCGACAGAATCTGCCGCCACGCCTTAACAGTGGAGGCCACTGGGTCAACTGGAGCTTGCGTTCGATATGAGTGAAACAGAATCAAGGACATGACATTCACCTCCTCGGTCGCTAATATTTCAAGTTTAACATGCGGGGGGGGGTTGGTTCCTGGTGGTGGTACCAATATGTAGCGTGCTGGGCCTGGGCGGCCGTCCAGTACCGGGTGAGGTCAGGTGCACTGAAGCCACCCCTTTCGTAAGTTAGGGTCATGTGCTGCCACTTCCTGCGCACAGCCCCTGAGTGCCAAAGAAAACAGGCACACTCCGAGTGCAGGTCCGCAAAGTATTGTTTCCCGGGCCAAAGAGGAACGTTAGCGAATACGTACAGAAGTTTAGGGACGATAATAATCTTTATTAGGGACAGTCTCCCTGATAGTGAGAGGGGGAGGTTACCCCATCTTTCCATCTTGGTGTGAGCGTATTGTGCGGCAGCCCCATAGTTGCCAGACAATAAAGAGGATTTTGAGAGGGACACCTGGACCCCTAAGTATTTGATACCCTCGGGAGCCCATTTCAGAGGGAATTTGCATGCTGGCTGGGAGGTTGCGGGAGTGAGGGGAAAGATTTCTGATTTAGAGTAATTTATGGTGAAGCCCGAGAATGTGCCGATTTCACGCATGATCGGGTCGAGGTGGACCGAGGGGTCTCTGATATATAAAAGCATGTCATCGGCGTATAGTGATATAATTTCGGGAGTATCCCGCAGGCGAATCCCTTTACGGCTGTGGTTGTTTCGTACACTATCAGCCATGGGCTCGATGGCCATAGCGAATAACAAGGGGGAGAAGGGGCACCCCTGTCGCGTCCCCCTGTGGAGGCAGAAGGGAGCCGACAGACTAGAATTAACCAGGACTCTGGCCACTGGTTGCTGGGCATAAGAGGGTTGCATAGAAATCTGCAAAGGTCTCAAGAATGGGCCAGTCAGACCAGTGTCGCACTCAGTCGTTGTCAATGACACTATTAATTCGAGCCCTACCTCCTTCAGCCCGGGCGAGGCGGGCGAGAGTGCGACCTGGTCTCTCTCCTTCACCGTACTTTCGGGCCATAGTGGGGCAGGCCAGGTATCTTATCTCGCTGTGGGCGAAGGACTCCAACGAGTCCAGTTCAGTTCTAATTTGTGCCAGTATGGACGGAGAGGGGGTGGCCGCATATTTGCGCTCTGGCTCCCCAAGCCTGGACTCAGAACGGCGCAGACAGTTTCTAATATCTTTCAGGACCCCGGCCTCCCTGGAGATGCACATGCCCCTGATGAAAACCTTAAAGGCCTCCCATTTCACCCCGTCCGTTGTGTCATGCCGTTTGTTGCTATCAAAAAACGAGGTGATGTCTGCAAGAATGTCAGCCTTGAAGACTATGTCGTGTAGTGTGTCAGATTTGAACCTCCAGTTAGAATGCAGAGGGAGGGCCGGGTGTAGGGCGATGTCCAACGTGATCGGGGAGTGATCGGAGAGTGTGCGAGGGAGAATCTGTGAGGTGAGTGTTTTGCCCATGAGCCCCGCAGAGAGAAGGAAAAGATCAATCCTGGAGTGACTGTCGTGGACGGAGGAGTAAAATGTGAACTCTTGACGTTGGGTGGAGTACCCGCAAGGCGTCCACCAGTCCGGCAGTGAGCATGTGTGCGTGGAGGCGGCGAGCGGCCCTGGACAATGTTCTGGGTGCAACACCGGATCTGTCCAGGTCGGAGTCCAGGATGAGATTCATGCCCCCCCCCCCATATGATGGGAACCCCAACATAGCCAAGGAGGATATCAAGGATGTGGTCGAAAAAAAATCGGGTGCATCCATGCATGGGGCGTATGTGTTGACCAGCAGGCATTCCGCATATGGCTGGTGCGAAGGGAGAACTCCAGGGACTTGTGAATCAAGGTGAGGACACCTCTGGATTGTGAGGAGAACGCAGTGTAATATTTGTTAGGGCCCCATGACGGGGCAAGAGGACGATAATTGTGAGAGGGCATGAGTTTCCTGTAAGAAAAGTATCTTGACCCCGTGCCTCTGGACGTAGGCGGTGACCCTGCGTGCCTTCATGTAGTTACTGAGCCCTCTGATATTCCAAGACATTAACCTAATGGCCATTCCGTAGCAATTTAGGGGGGATCCGAGTAATGCGTATCAACCACTGTCGTACGAATGCCGGCCACTTGTTCCGTGACCAGATGCGTCATACCCAAAGCTACCACTGTCTCACCATTTTTGTTATTATAACAACCCCCAACAACACCTCCCCCCTCCCTCACTGCCATCCCCAACATAGCAGTGCCCAAGAACCCACCCCAGGTCTCATGGCTTTTGTGCCAAGCCCAACGGGGCTGGACCAATCCCCAAACCAAACAGGGGGATCAGGCAGTGAACTAAACAAGCCAAACTCGGCGTTGAAACTGCAACGGGGGAAGCTGCTACCGTGAGCCCGATTAAGATAGTTGGACGGTGAAGTACACCAAATGGCGTACAGCGGTGATTAAGTTAAGTTCTAAGAGGAGACAGCATAGTAGGGAGCGGTGAGCCGGGGCTGTAGGAATAGAGGGTCCAGGTATAGGTGCCATATACCGTGTACCATACAGCTGTGGCCCATGTTGTATTTCAGATTTCCACAATGAGTTACGACAATAGGAGAGTTCACAAAAGGGAAGATACATGAGATTACAAGCAAATTACACATAACAGGCGTGGTAATAGTACCACCATGATTCAAGTAACAAGTGCATGGCAGGCCGGCTCAATCCTCATTAACGGGGTCACCCACAGGGCCAGGGACAGGAATATGGGACTCAAATTTCACCGCCTCCTCAGGGACAGTGAAAAAGTACAGTTTATTACGGTGGGTGAGCTTCAGCCTAGCAGGGAATAACATGGCATATTCCACCCCCCTCTGAGCATTTTTTTCACCCCATTGAATTGCCTGCGCTCCATTTGAACATTGACAGAGAAGTCCGGAAAAATGCGAATGATCTGGGATTCAAGTCTCAGTTCCCCTCTTTCACGGGCCAGCCGTAGAATGTGGTCTCTATCTCTGTAGCGGAGAACCTTGGCTATAATTGGTCTGGGGAAGTCGCCTGGCTTGGGGCGAGAGGCCAATGAGCCGGTGGGCACGTTCGATAGTAAAGAAGGGGGAGAGTTGGGGATCCCCCAGGAGGTCTCTCAGAAGGGCCTCGACTGCAAGTTCCATTTTGCCCTTGAGGGCTGTCTCAAGAACCCCTACGATGCGGATGTTATTCCTGCGGGACCTGAATTCCAAATCATCGCACTTCGCCTTGACCTGCTTCATATCTCGCACCAAGTCAGAGACCGTATTCTGGAGCACGTGTACCTCGTCCTCAGTGGCCCCAATCCTGGTCTCGGCCTCACCCAGCCTAGTACCATGCTGATCCAATTTGGTGCGTAGGGAGGCTACATTGGCATTTATATCATCTAATTTTTCGTGAAATGACGCAAAGTTTTTGGCCATAGTCTCCATGAGTGATGTAAGGTCCGGCTGAGGAGGGCATGAGAAAGCATCAGAGTCATCTTGAAGAAGGGCAGCCCCAGCTTGGTCTTGCTTGGCTAGGGCTTTGGCAAACTTGTCCATTGCTCCAGCCTTGTTGGCCCCTCGTGCCTTGCCGGACATCTTCGGGGGCACCTTGATAAGAACAGGGAATGTTTTCGTAGGAAGGCAACAATGGGGCCTAGGAGGATTAAAGAGGGACTAGGCCCGTGATCAGCGACGGGACGGCAATTGCCGAGGAGGCAGAAGCAAGGAGCACCCCCGACTGCCGTATTCCGGGGCAGTAAGCCCAGACAAAGGGCAGGCAAGGTGGCAGTGTGGTTCGGGGGGGACTGTATCTTGCGGCACCGGCCTCTGAGCCAGGGGGGCCCAAGTGGAGGAGGTCGGTAGTGGAGGGCAGCTTAGTCAGGAGGCGCAGGGTGCGCCCAGGGCGAGGCGAGCAGGTGCACAGACCAGGGAGAGGAGAGTACAGGACGCCCATGGTGGCACCAGCAACAGGAGAGTGGCCGCAGGGGAGCCTGGTATGCTTGGGGGTAGATTCCTTCCCCAACGTGGAACAGTCACAGCTCAGGGATGAGGAAGAGCAGGTGGGCGCAATGCGCAGCGACCAGTTCCCTCACCCTCCTCACCTTGATACCCCACAGGCCGCAGAGTGTGTGTCCAGCTGGGATGAAGCAGGCCTCAAGCCCGCAGTAATGGGTCCAGGCAGAATCGGGCCCTTAATCTTCGGCCGGAACCCGTAGCAGGGAGGCCCCGGCACAGCCCTCGATCCCAGCCGCCACTGGGGCCAGCGAAGCAGGCGGCAGAGCCCCAATGCAGCAGTGGTCCGATAGTGTCTGTGTGGGGGCCGCTCCAGCAGCCCCCGCCGTATCCCAGAGTATCTTCGCCCGCAGGGGGCCGGCGCCGCCAACGCTGCCGAAGGCAGGAGCAGCCAGCAAGGGGCCGCGCCGGCAGGCCACAGGCTCAGGCGCACCTCAGCAGGGAGAGCAGGGTGCGGGTGTCAGCGAAGCAGGCGGCGGAGCCTCGATGCAGCAGTGGACCGATAGTGTCTCTGCGGGGGCCGCTCCAGCAGCCCCGCCGTATCCCGGAGTGTCTTTGGATTGTCACCGCTGCAGGAGTGGTCAGCGGGATAGGCACACCGGCAGGCCACGGGCTCCGGAGCACCTACGCAGGAGGAGCGTGCGCGGATGACAGCTCCTCCGCAACGGGGAGGGCCGGGCGCCACCACCCGCCAAAGCCGTCCCAGGGGACAAGTAGTATATGCGACGGAGTCGCGAAGCCGATGTGCTTAGGTGGTGTCCGCGCGGGGGCCGCTCCGGCAGCCCCCGCCGTATCACAGAGTATCTTCCCCGCAGGGGGGCCGGCGCCGCCAACGCTTCCAACGGCAGGAGCGGCCTGCGAGAGGCCGCGCCGGTAGGCCATGGGCTCCGGCGCACCTCAGCCGGGAGAGCGAGGTGCAGATGTCAGCCCCGCTCAGGAGCGGCAGTCCATGCAGGCCAGGGAGGGAGGGCGGCCGTGCACCAAGCCGCAGGAGATGAACCCTCGCGGGGGGATGGGCTGCAAGCAGAGTCACGCGGCCCGGAGGCCTCCACCGGCAGAAAAGTGGCTCCGAAGGTCCGTTTTCGCCCAGAAACGGGGCAGGATGTAGCAGAGGTGATGGGCAGCAGAATGCCTGGGGTCCCAGCTCGTGTATATCACCAGAACCGCTGATTGTGGCGGATGTGTAGCTCACGGACCACGGAGCTTAAAAGCTAAGCGGCCATCTTGCTGGCCGCTCAACACCACCCGCCCAGGCCTCCCCACCATTTCTGGGAAGTCAGTGACTAGGTGAAACAGGACGTTGTGCGCCAGTCGGCTGTCCTCGGGTGACGGGGACATTTGTCCTGCTTTGCTGGGTTCTGGATCACAGGCCTTTCCCTTGACGTGAACAGTCCCTGCACTTTCCTGCTGCGTGGATTGCTACTAAGCAGTTTAGTCCACAGCTGACCCAAATGTTCAGAGTTCGCTGGATTTCTAATGAAAGTAAGCAGGTCTGTGGTTCTTCCGACAATAGCTGGGCACTCCTCTATGATGCGAAAGAAGAGTGTATTGGCGAGTTCATCTATAATTGCCTGCGGTGGAAGCATTTGTGTCCTTATCACTGTATTCTGGCAGGGAAATGAAAGCCACTGCGAGGACAGTAAGGAGTTGCCAGATTACTTTCTTGTTGGCAGGATCTTGGACACAGTCTGTGATACTGGTGACTGTCCCTACAAGTGACGGATATGTCTCTAGCACCAATTGGAAACAGGACAGCACATCTCTTGTGATATTTCTGCTAGGTGACACCATAAATGCTGCAAAGCGACGTCTTGCTCTTAGAAGAGTCAGGATGCTGCGTCTAGCTCTTTAGGCAAAAGTCTTTCATCACAATCTATTTGAGTCTTGTTCTCACCAACGCTTCAGTGTGAGTGATTTACAAGTTCCGAGTCAACAAACGTGTTGTGGCTTAGATGCACAATTGTCTTCTTCACCCTACAACTGAGATGCGTAGAGTGTCCGTTATGTCCTTATCCCCTTTTTCTGCTTAGGGGAACTGTCCAGTTTAAGCCACAACTTGCAACTGGGTTCTTTGTCTTGGCTTTGCTGCTCATGCGTCCTTCCTCGTCATGGATCTCGTCTGCAAGTGCTGAGGTTCTTCCCCGTTGTCTGTAGTTTCTTTGTGGTGGGGTGCAGCTTGAGGGCTTTCTCCGATGTAGGGCTTAATGTCATTGAGAACAATCCATGCTCTCCTTCCTTGCAATTTTACTGCTGATGGAGTGCAGTCTTCTACGATGAAAAGACCATTGAATCTTGGCTCGTCCCACCTTTTCCTCGTGTGGTTTTTGATTAGGACTGCATCTCCTGGGAAAACGAGTGGAACACAAAGACCTTGAGCTGGGTCTGTTGCAGAGTCTTCTGCAATGCTTTGTGCTGTGCTGCACCCTTTTTGTTGCCGCTGCAGCTGGTCTGAAATTACAGTAAGGCTGGATGTCATACAGTTCAGGTACTTTGCCAATTCGGTTCCCAGGACCTCTCGGGTTGGCTGGGCATCACATCTAGCTCTATCTCGTGGGGTAAGGGGAGTGTTCATTCTCCTTCCTGTGACTATCTCATGCGGCATAAGATGATGGTCAGCGCCTGGGTGGTTCCGAAGAGCATACAATGCCAATGGAAGGCAGTGCAACCATCCCCTCTTTAAAGTAAGCTTCAACTTGGCTATCCTTTCCTTTAACAAGACGTTGAGCCTCTCACAAATACCATTACCTTCCAGATGATACGCCGACGAGAACTTGTGCTTTATACCAAGCAACAAGCTGATCTGCTCAAAGGCTGAGTTAACAAAATGAGCCCCGTTGTCGGACCTCATCACCTCACACACCCCCCACCTAGGGAACACTTCCCTCACCAGGAATTTGGCTGCACAGGTTGAGTCTGGGTGTGTACAAGGACCTGCTTCTATCCATCTAGAGAATGGACACACCACCACAAGTACCTGTACCGGTTACACACTTGAATCATGTTGACATAGTCGATATGTAAGGGCTGAAAAGGCCCATTTGGCCCGGGGATGATTCCTCGCACTACTTTTAATGTGTGCCCAGCAGTGAATTGATGGCAGATTATGCAGTTCACCATAATGAATGCAACATGCTCTGCTAAATTTGGTATAAACCAGTCTTACACAAACTTTGCCGCTAGATTCTCTTGACTAATGTAATGGGTAATGCAATTGCTCCAATGCTATTTTTAGTAGGGCTACGGGCATGACTGGTTTACCAGTGCTGTCTTGCCGCCACAATACGTCAGAGGGGTTTAAAGAACACCCTCAATGTTTCCACAGGTTCTTTTCATCTTGCGGGGCTTCCCCTTGAAGCTCCATTAGTTGTGTCTGCCCCATATTACTATAGGCTTTTTGTGTGGTTTGTGCCACCATCATTCTTTCCTGAGTGTACACCACTTCTACTTCCATGATCGTCTCACTCTTGTATGCCATACGCTTGGCTTCCGTGTCTGCTGCGTGATTTCCGCACGACAAAATCTGTCCCGCGAGTATGGGCAGCGCATTTCACGACCGCTATGCCCACTGGGAGCTGTAATGCCTTAATCAGCCTGTCCAATAAGGCTGCGTACTGCACTGGCATGCCGTCCGCTCAGAGGTAGCCCCTCCTTTTCCAGCATGCTAGGCCTGCGTGCACTGTGGATGTCGCATAGGCGGAGTCATTGTACACAGTTACTTCCTGGTCTGCGTGATTCTCAATGGAGAGTATTAAAGCCAATAACTCTGCCGCCTGTGCCGAGTAATGAGATGGTATTGGTGCACTGACGAGTGCTTGAAATTCTCTGTTTGCTATGTGTTTCATCACAGCAACGCCTGTGTATCTGTGTCCGTCTTCTTGGTCGATCCTCGAACAACCATCAGTAAAACAATCTCTCCTCCTGCTAGGGCATTTTCTTTTACCCTGGGGATTTGTAACACTCACCTGATTCTCGCAGAGGCGCCGGTCTTGACTGGGCGACTACCGTATCTTCAAAGGTGATGTGTAGCACCCGGTTGGCTCTTTGGGCTGGACCTCTGTGCACTGTATGCCTGACGTGTAGAGTAAGATGTCTGCAGATAGAAAATATGGGGTTAATGAACTGGGGTTATTGGGGTGTCCCTATCTCTTTCCTCTTCTCCTCTCCTGTAGACCCCCAAAGGTTAATGCTCTCACCTTAGGTAAGTGAATGCCGAGCTCTCCATCTGCCTCGGGGCAGGGTGCTGTAACCAGTTTCTTCACTGGATAGGTAGCGCAGGCCTCTTGACTTCAGAGGACTGCTGTCCGTCGTTTACTGCACGAACGGTAAGTTTCAAGTCATTCAAATGTCTTTAAAGTCTTTAGTAATGATGTCTCTTGTTTTGCAGGGTTCCGGCGATGGCGGATGACGGGCTGAAGTGAGTTGAAGATGGAGCCCGTGTGATGAATAGAAGCGCCTGGAAGCACGTAAGTAAGCGCTTGTTGCCTGCTTCACTATGCGCTCTAACTGTCTTTTTATTTTGCAGGTACGAGTTCGGAGCGGCTGCAGGGTGCCGGAATACCCACTGGATTAGATGTGGAAAGGAGTAATGGCACGTGAGTATTAAAGTTCCCCAATGTCTTTAAACGCACCTTGTTTTGTCTTTCAGATGCGGGATGCAGCGCCGAAGGTCTCCGGAGCGTACGAAGAGTAGGTAAGCCTTTGCCTTTCAGATGCCGGAATGCTAACCTGTTCTTTCTTGTCTTTATAGGTGTTGCTGAAGACTGGATTCAGGATGGTAAGCCTTTGCCTTTCAGATGCCGGAATGCTAACCTGTTCTTTCTTGTCTTTATAGGTGTTGCTGAAGACTGGATTCAGGATGGTAAGCCTTTTTCCTTAGGCCCAGGACCGGATGCAGAAGACACGATGAGCGTTCTGCTGCAGAGGTTGCAGAATAACGCAAAGCAAGATTCATCCACCGGGTGTGGTTTAAATAGCCTCCTGTAGTGCTTAGGTGTCTCCTTCCACAGCCACGCCTAAGTAAGAAAAGAGTTCCTGGTAAGAAAAGAGTTCCTGCCTTCCAGAAGAGTTCCAGTGTTCTGAATCTAGGGAGTGGCTCCAGCCCCACCCAACAGGAAAAGTAGTTCCAAACAGAAGAGGATCAGAGGCTCAACTGGCAGGCAAGTAAGCAGCATGGTCTGCTGAAGGTAAGTCCACCCAAGCATTATGAGCCTGGCGCTTCCAACGCTGGGACTGGGCATATTTATGAGCCTGGTGCCACTGGCGCCAGGACTGGGTCCAAAAGGTCCCAATTGGGACTGGTTGGCACTCGGAACCTGGGTTATGGATCTGGTTCCAAGGGAGTTGGGAAAACCCTGACCTTTTGGAAGCAGAGATCATGACAGGATTTCATCATAGAATTCTTCGTAGTTTGCACAGTCATGTATCGGCTCTCCTTCAGTGACTGGCTCGGCTATGAACGTAGCTGGGTTCACCGTTTTTCATCGAACTATTTTGATCGATGGATTAGATATGATCACTTCATAGGCGGAAGCTCTTTGAGATGTCAACGTACCCTTTGGTTTCTCTAAAATGGCAAATAATGGGTGCTCGACGTATAACGTCATAGAACATCCCATTACAATGGTTGTCGCTTTCTCTATGGCGAACTCTAAAGCAGCTAAGCTTTGCTCGCATGGGAACTGGCCTCTCATCACTGGGTTAAGTTTCCCACTGTGATACGCCAGGGGCTTGTACCCCAACGATGTTCTTTAAGCGAGCACTGCCGTCATAACGCTGCCATTCGTGTGCAAGAACAGGTAGAATTCCTCTGCATAGTTAGGAATCCCGAGAACTGGAGCCGTATGAATCGCTCTCTTGAGTTCTGTAAACCCCTTTTCCATTGTCTCAGTCCATTCAATCTTTTCCTTTGTCACCTGGGCCTTCTTTAGGGCCTGGAGAAAGGGCTTGGTATATGAGCTGTATTTCAAGACCCATTCTCTAACATAATTGCACAGGCCTAAAAAGCTCTGCATTTGCTTTACCGTGAGTGGCTTTGCTGTGTTCACGATAGCTTCAGCCCTTTCTGGGGTTACCTTTTTCCCCTCATGCGAAATTAACTGGCCTATGTACAGCACCTCCTGCTGACAATATTGCAGTTTTTCCTTGTCAACCTTATAGCCTTTCTCTGCCAGTATAGTCAGTAGCTGAACAGAATCGCGCCTGCATTGTTCTTCTGTTGGGCTGCAGATTAGAATGTCATCCACATACTGCAAGACAACACTTTCTACTGCAACATTGCTCAGGTCCAGCTGAAGGACTCTGTTAAAGATGGACGGGGACTCACAGTACCCCTGTAGCAAACTCGTGCTTTTCAGATGCAATTGTCTGAATGTGACAGACGTCAGATCTTGTGAATCATGGTGCAACGGGATTGAGAAAAAGGCATTTTTTAAGTCAATCACTGTGAAATATTTTACCTCGACGGATATATTACATAAAATTGTAGAAGGATTAGGGACTAGAGGGAACTCTGCTTCAACAATATCGTTTAATGCTCTTAAATCTTGGATTAAACGCCAAGCCCTCCCTTTGATTTCTTGACAGGATAAATCACCGTGTTACAGGGTGACTCTGACGTCACTAGGATTCCCTGTTCCATCATGGCGGAAATAGTCTTTGCGATCCCTTCATCCGCCTCTCTGGACATGGGATATTGTTGCGCTCTTGGTAAAATTGCTCCTGGTTTCAGTTACATTTTTACGTCTCCCACCCCCTTCAGGAGGCCTATGTCATATGGTCCTGTAGTCCATACTGAGTCAGGCACTCGGGCCATGTCATCCTCAAAGTATTCCGGACGTACCAGTGCAAGCATCATTCACTGGGGCACTTCTCTTTTAGTCATTTTTACCCAAAATATGAGACTTACTTCTACCCTCGTCTCTTCTGAGTCAGGCTGTTCTTCAAACAGATTGTCATCGGTGACATCAGTCACTCGATACCCTTCTTCAATAGCGATAATCGCACACCATTGTCTACCTTCATCATCGTAGCCTTCGACCAATGATACTTTCCCGCACACTGCTGCAGCATGCATCATCAAGGGAAATACTTGTCCCTCCTCTTCATGCATAGGTATTCTTGGTCTGAATAGAAACTCATCAGGGGTTCTCATAGTTATATCTGCAAAGCCCGGCAATCCTGCCATAAGCACACGCATGCCACATGCAAAGACCTCTGGTTCTAGAGGCACGGCCCTCATGCCCATGTGTCCCGAGTATGCCCTGATTATTTTGCACATGTTTGAATAATGCATTCCTGGAGTGGAGCATACTATGCCCTCCTCTGTAAACGAGATGGTCATATTCAATTTTGTCATTAAATCTCGACCCAAAATGTTTACTGGGGTCTGGCACGAATACAACAAAGGTACATTCATTTTTCATTTCCCTATGGAGACTGGGAGTGTGTCTGTAAAGGGAAATAGACTGTGAGCTCGGCCTCGCCGGACAAGGAAAACTTGCCTTCTCGTATGCACGAGCGTGTTGCCCCCGTGTCAACTAAGAAGGAATATTCTTTACCCCCTATGGCGACATTCACCCTAGGTTCCCTATTAGGGTCTGGTGTCAGTGATGGGATAGAGCACATCAGGGTTCGCAGTGAGCTGTCCTAGTTCATGTATAAGTTTGGTCCACTGTACACTTGTGGATTTTCTCCATTTCCAGGGTTGCCTCCCCTAGCAGAGTTTGTGCCCTGAGACATTTGCGGTGCTGCCTGTTGAAATTGCCCTTGTGGCAAATTCCCTGTGCTCGGGGGTAGAACCCCCTGCTGCATGCCTGGTGCTTGCTGCTGCACTGTGTGATTCTGTGCGCTGCCCTGTGGTGGGATCGCAGGTGGATTCGCCGCGCCTGCTCCCATTCCTTGGCTATTTTGCCACGCGCCTTGGCTTCTGCACGAGCGCACCAGATGCCCCGTCATTCCACACAGCCAACACACTGGCGGTGGTCGGGCTATTTGTCCATTCGCCAGATCTGTATTGCCCATTTGCACGTTTTGAAAACCTCTGATTCCTTTGGAAACCTCCATGATTATTCTGCCATCCTCTTCCTCTAAATCCCCTTCCCCTAGGGTGCAATCCTACGTTACCCTGGTTGTTCTGCTGTGGGTTAGTCACCTGCTTCGCTTCCTCACCTTTCCGAGTTGCCTCCTTTTTCCGATTCTTTTCTTGCAACAATCTACAGTAAAATGTGCAATAGTCAACTGTATTTCAGACCAAGATTTAGCCTCAACTCCTACCAATTTCTTGAGTTGTTTCTGCACTGGTTCCGGCAACACTTGGTATAAAATGTGGTAAAACACAGGTATGGATTTTGGCCAAGATTAATGCGTTTCTAGCACCCACGCGTCTTGGAAATTCTGGATATAAATTAACAGATCTTCTGACTCCTTCATTTTGCGAGTAATATCTCCCATATAGAAAGTGTCTGGGTAAAGCACTCATAGCGCTTTCCATACTGCTGCTCTGCAATTGTTGAATGGTGCTCTGTCGTGGGCAGTGTTCATTATGGTAACACCGGGGTACCCAGGCCGTGCCCATACATCGTCTGCTCTCTCACCGAGTATGGCAATCAGGAGACATTTAATGTCCCCTGTAGCTAATGTGACGCTCCATCTTTTCTAACTCGTGGATCCACTTCCCAGCTCCCGAAGTCAGCATTGAAAGCTTGTTTTTCAAGCTCCCCCTTTTTTAGAAGCGGAAAATAGAACACGCAAACTCCCTTTTCTTTCCCCATAGCTCTCCCGTCTACCGCTGGGGTAATATTCCTGCATCGCCGTCTACCTGGCAATGTCCTCAACCTGTCCACATAGGTGGGCGCTGACACCCCTTCTGACCAGGAGGTGTTCCTTCTCAGACTGTGATGTAGATTCTGATGCCCTTGGTGCGGACTCGCTAGTGTCTACCATGTCACCCTTTGTCCCTTGGGATCCGCTTTTCGCGCCGTCTCCCTTCTTCATTTGTCTCGCACTCCGTCTCCTCTCCGGAGTCGGACAGTGATTGTTCCAAATTCATGCAACTCCTTGCGTCATCGTCGTTCTTACTGATTTCTAGCCTATCCAGGGACAGTCTCCTGCTCCCACTACTTCGGGTGACGTCTTCAGTGTCATACAGCTGAGTGCTTTCCAAGCACTTGTCTTCCCCTTGGGATATTGGTTCTAACCCCATTTCATCACAGATCTCATCTATCGTTTCCCCGATGCTTCTGGTGTCGAAGTCATCCTCAATATTCGCCCCACTAGTGCCCGGTACTGAATCGTACGCAGGGAAAAATTCTTCAATATCTTCCCATTCTACAACAGGATTGGGTTTTTTAACTTCCCGCTCCAGATATTAAAGATCCCGTGCCCTCTGTCTACGCTTACGGTCAATGTCCTCATTAGATTCTTTGCGCTTCCTTGCCTCCTCTTTAACCTCATCTTCTTCCCTTCTCCTTTCATTTCTACGTTCATTTGCCCTTCGAACTTCCTCATCTTTTCACCTCTTTTTTTTCACGTGCTCTTTGCTCTTCTTCCAGTTTTTTCCAGGTTCTGCCTGTACTGGTCATAGTCTGTGCTCTGTTTGCGACCGAGCTGCTTTCCTTGCTCTTCGCGATATAGCTGTTCTTGCCTAAACCTATCTTTCCCTCTTATTCTTTCATCCCGTATTTCCCTTTCCTTCTCCTTTCTCTGTGTCTCATCTGACCTCTCTCGGTCTCACATCATCACTTCCTTTTCCATAGAGTTTCAACAATATCTGTCCTCCCATCCATTCGTCTTTCACGAATGCTATCTCATCTGTTCTGTCTTCACTTCCTTTCCATTTCGTTCCCTCTCTCTCCTTATCGAGAGGCACACTGGCCTGTGCCTGATCCTTCCTATCATCGTGTCTCTCCTTGTCCCTCGGGACAGCAGAGGTAAGATTTTTATCCTGATCCTTCCCCTTAATTTCGTCACTATTGTATGTAGGTGACTCATATGCGGGGTTGCTGTACCCTTGAGCTCTCTTAATGGGTAGAGTCCCTCTGACTTACTTACCTCGGTTTCTGTTTCAGGCGGGGCAGGTGGCGCGGTAGGCGTTTCGCCCCCTCCGTGCATACATTTAATATCCAGTCTGCAGGTGGCTCTTCCTCTTTCGACTGTTAGAACATTTTTCAAAGTTCTAGAACAGCGAGGCGTTTCTCTCGTTTTTTGCCTGTATATGTGGCATGCAAATAAGTCGTCATATCTTGCAAGACGGCTTTAGATAAGGAACCGTTCTGTGGCCACGGCATAAACATCTTGTGGGTGGTAACCTTAACCCACTCTGCACTGTATTTCTTAAGCTTGGGTGCATGTTTAGGCAATTGTTTACATAAGTGTGCTAGCGGAGTAATATCTTCCATGCTTAAATCTGTTCTAGCAATGCTTAAATCTGTTCTAGCAATACTTTCATGCAACTTCACCACACCCTACAATATGAGCGAGCACCAATAATGGCAAGCTCTAATCCAATCTTTTCCCACCAAATTTTATATCACCAATTTATTCAACAACATCAATTCATTCACGATTCCTTCTGAAATACAGAATCGCGTAAATCCCTTGATCAATTTCAAACAAGGAGACAAATTTTCTTACGTGTGACACATCGACAAAACATGTATGGCGAACGTTAAACAGACTAGACAGACACCAGCTGGACACAGATATCTCTGCCTTCTAATCAATACCCCGACATGGAGTTTAAACTAACTCCTTTTACGACGTCTATACGAAACAATATTGAAATATAAAGAAACGTAACCATTAAAAGGAAGATGGAAATATGTAACTGGCTAAATGCCTGTAAATAGGCTTGGAACGCAAGAAGCCAAGGAAACAATACTGCTTGCAATGCTTATTAGGAGGATAGAGCGGTAAGCGCCAACTATATATCTAGAAGGCATTTTATATCTAGAAGGCAGATTAGAAGGCAGAGATATCTGTGTCCATCTGGTGTCAGTCTAGTCTGTTTAACGTCCACCATACATGTTCTGTCGGTGTGTCACACGTAAGAAAATTTGTCTCCTTATTGTTTGAAATGGATTAAGGGATTTACACTATTCTGTATTTGAGAAGGAATCGAGCATGAATTGATGTTATTGAACAAATTGGCGATATAAAATTTGGCAGGAAAAGATTGGATTGGAGCTTGCGATATTTGGTGCTCGCTCATATTGTTGGGTATGGTGAAGTTGCATGAAAGTATTGCTAGAACAGATTTAAGCATAGAAGATATTACTCGGCTAGCACACTTATGTAAACAATTGCCTAAACATGCACCCAGGCTTAAGAAATACAGTACAGAGTGGGTTAAGGGTACCGCCCACAATGTATGCCGTGGCCACAGAACGGGTCCTTATCTAAAGACATTTCGATTTTGTTTATCACCTTTTGGTTGTCATTTCTTTCAACTGAACGTCTGTCCCGGCCATTGTGTCACCATTCGCCTTCAATAAAGGCCCTTTGGGTCTCTTCAGGGACAGTTTGTAAGTGTTCTTCATTTCGTGTCAGCTGCTGGTATGGCCGTCTCAATGGGTACCTTGCTGCCCGTGGTTGTCTGGTTATTGGCACTTCAATAGTTATACAAGTCCTTCTGATGGGTACTGGACAGAGCCCCACTGTGGCGCTCTGTTGGTTTATTTGCTCCTTATACATCACATATCTTGGCCAGTATGCTTCTGGTATCTCAAAATGGGTGGTTGGAGTGCAGGCCATATTTGGGACATCCTCTACAACCTTATATTATTTAAATACTAAATACCTTAATTTAGTGGCCACCCTCCCCCTTGGTCTCTTTGTAGTGCCTATAAACAGTCAAAAGAAGTCTTGCCTAATTCTAAAGCACTTGGGAAGCTTGAGAATGAAGGCAGGCGCTAGCTCCACCCCAACATTCCTCCCTTTCGTTACTTATACAGTAACGAACTCATCCCCACCCGACATATCTAAAACCCCAGAAATATTAGTTAGAGTTTTGCTGTTTATTGTATGGCAAGATGTTTTAGATCCAGAAACAAGGTTTCCAATTAGGAAACCCACATTTCCTGCACACCATCTATGCCCCGAGCCTTTTTTTTTTTTTTTTTAAACAGTGTAGCATCTACAGACATTTTTAGCTTGTTTTTAATTTTAGATTATTTTGAAAAGGGTATTTTAACTTTTTATAGAATTTTAATTCATTAGCATCTGTAAATTGAAATGGTCACTGTGATTTGAATTGGCTCCGTATCGTGTGCATGGTTTGGGTGTTTAATTGTGCCTTACTGCGTTTGCACTGAATCGAACCCAATCTACTCGGCAGGGAAGTTTCCTAGTTAGCACAGCAACTGAAGCGGTGCGATTAGAATCAGACCCCTGAAAGGACGTCTGCACGCATGCTTCCCAGTTGCACAGAACTACAAAAAATCCCCACAAGGATTGTATTCCGGAAGGTTATTTTTCCTCAAACCCAGCGCGAACGCGCCGGCACGGATGAGTTGGGCCAGTCTTCGCTAGTCCGCGCTAAGTGCCACGCCTGGGTCACGTCCTAACCTCGCCTTTATGGGTTTAGAGAGAAACAAACTTCCTTACCGCAATAGAGAACCGAGTCAAGACGATAAGGTAGGCGTTCAAAATATGGTTTCAGCATTACTCTGATTCACTAGGTATGCTGCAAGAGAGCCTGCCAATGTTGGTGAATCAAGAGCCTCAACTGGATCCATATACAAAACCAAAAACTAAGGAAAGCCTAACAGCACTGCATATTACAAAAGGTGGAGGCTTCTCAAGTAAACTGCCCAACTATGGATGCACAAAAGCAAATGAATACACTACATAGCCTGCCTACCTTAGGCCTCCCAACTACTCAGGATAACGAGAAACTCCCCCAAATCAAAATACCACATACAGAGGTTATCAAACCAATATCAGAGCTGCGTTGTATACTTCTAAATACTCAAATCGTTAGTGAAACACGCGACTGAGATTAATAATTTGATTGAGACTAACAACCTCGATTTCTGCGCTGTGACTCAGCCCTAGGGCAATAGCGCTTCCTCTCAGTCTTTAAACGTAGCCCTACCAACAGGATATGTAATAAGAAGAGACAGAATTGAAGGTAGAGGAGGAGGAGTAGCAATTATTGTGAAAGCATCATTATCGGTCAGGGAAATCTCCAGATTTACATTAGAAGGCATTGATTCTATTCATATAAAATTTGATATGAATGTGGAGTCTTCCGTTAATGTTTTGTTAAGCATCTAAATTCATAATCCTAGGAGATTTTAACTACTGGTTAGAATAGACACAGACCGTTCGGCCAAGGATCTGCAACAATCCTTAGATAATCTAGGCTTTCAACAATATATGCCAATTCCTACATATGAACTGGGCCACACCCTCGACTGGCTAGCCATACTAAATACCATTTGTATTGACGTCAGCACCAACCCGTGCCCTTGGTCTGATAACTTCTTTGTGAACTTTACATTACATGTGCATTTCCCAACACAAGCCAGGAACAAGCAACCTACTCGTATGCTGCGTAATCTAAAACGTATGAAGATTAAAAATATCAAACCTATGCTAAATAATTCTTTGAATTTTCAACCAGGTATGGATTCCTCGGATATGGCTGTACATTTAATGAACAATTTGGTCAGTATATCAGATAAGCTTGTGCAATTAAAGCAACAATAAAAATAATAAAAAGAACAAAAGTAAGGCCTGGTTCTCTGAAGAGCTCAGGAGAAGAAAAAAAAACTACCTCCCGCAAAGTTTTTTTTTTTTAATGGAATAAAGAACCTACGCCTAACCTATTAACTAGTTACAAGAAAACAGTAGACTATAAAAATGCCATACTTGTAGCAAAATGAGACTTTCATAATAGTCGCATTAGTAAGGCAAAGTCTAAGACAGGTGAAATCTTTAAGATCTTAAAAAGGAACAGATGGTCACTCCCACCCTCTCTGACCCCAATACTGATAATGACAAACAATGGTGCCAACTTATACAAAATGGATTACATAACAAGCTGCATAAAATTCGACCAGAAATGCTCGAAAAAAAGATGTTGACAAACCGTCCATCTGGTAAGGAACCAACTAAACCACATACTCGGGATCCCACTGTCCCATTGTTTAATTTTCATTCTATATCAGACTGAATTAACGAAAATCATTGAGCAAATGAAGCCCTCCCAGTGTAGAGGAGATGCGTGTGCCTCCATGATCATTAAAGCATGTCCTCCAGAACTCATTAAAGCTGTGTGTACGTTTGTAAACTCCTCCCTTGAGGAGGGAAACGTACCCGATGAGTTAAAATTAACTATGCCAACACCTATTCTTAAAAAACCTGCTTTAGCCAGGGACAATCCACTTAGTTTTCGGCCACCAACACGCCATTCCTCTTAAAAATCCTCGATCGGGTGGCTTACAGTCAGATAGCACAGCTCCTGGACTTCCATCCTATTCTTCATTTACAGCAGTCAGGTTTCAGAAACAAATATGGTACAGAAACCTTGCTACGAATGGATTGTGTCCTCCCACGTATTCCTCATCTTAGATATATTTGTCAGCTTGCTGCTTCTTAGGGCGCTGTGCCCGAGGCCGCACAGCTTGGTCCCTCGAAGGCCGCCGTCTAGCGTCAATGTCATCCGTTGTATAAAGGGCTCGAGCCGTGCCCGTTGGTTCAGTTCCATTTTTCCGAGCTTCTGCTTCGTGTATCAAAACGGCACGTCAGTTTTTCTCATCGAGAAATGTCTTCTTCCACACCCAAGACGGGTTTTAAAAAGTGTCTCTAATGCGGAAGAAAGCTGTCCATTACGGATCCTCACTGCAACTGTCTTTGGTGCCTTAGTCCTGATCACCAAGTCAACGAGTGCAGGTCGTATCAGGTGATGTCGAACAAGGCTCTTAAGGAACGCCAAGGTAAGCAAGCGGTTGGGTAAGAGTCTAAGTCTGCTAAAAGGCTAAAAGACTCTAGAGAAATCGAGATCTAAATCTCGTCAGGAGTCGAGGCGATCGAGGTCAAAAAGTCGTTTGAAAAAAAGCGACGTCATAGATCTTCGTCCTATTCTTCCTCGCCCAACAGAAGGTTAATTTCTTGTCCTTCGAAGCATGATTCCCCAAAGAAATGGGAGGCCTTTAGGGCTTCAATGCATAACATTTTTGAGAAGGCGGTCCCGACCCCCTCAAAACAGCTACGTGAAGAGCATGTCCCTGTCCACTCTAAAGGTGACAGAGGGAAATCCAAAATGTCTCACACTAAATCCGACAAAAAGTCGAGGGCGTCCTCAGACAATGATTGTCCAGCGCCTCATAAGACTGTACAGAAACCGTTGGTGCATAAATCGAGGTTCCCCGAGGACAAAATGGTGTCCTCATCGTCGAAGTCAGCTATCGACTCGACGTGTCCTTAGACAACGCCGAAGCCAAAAATGGCGTTAATACCTTCGGCCTTGGCGTCGAAGCCTTAATCGACATCGAAGCCATCCTCAATGACCTCAGGGAATCCTTCGAGCATGTTGAAGCTGGTGTTGATTCAGTCGACGCCTTTGTCTGGGAAATCTTTCATACCGGTTCCCAAGATGACAACTATGGCTAAGGCTAGGTCTGTTCCACCTTTTCCAGAAAAAAAAAATTCCACCCTCAGCCCAGGCAAGAATTTTTTTTTTTTTAAGTCTGGTATTATTGAGGAACAAACTTCTGATGAGGAAATTACATCAGCTGGTGTTCGATTTGGGACAACAGAAGTCCCTGAGGAACTGGTAGATCCTAATTCAAAAATGTCAGACCTTTATGACTGCCTACAATCGGCCAGTGGCCTAGATACCTCACCTTGGGTAGATTTTGACAGGCCTGACCCCACAGACCATGCTGAACCGGGGTATAGGAACCTCATGTGAAGAGTGATAGATTTTATGGGGTGGAAGTCAGTGTCCAAGATATCACCAGGACGACTTAACAGACATTATTGATGAAGGACCTCAGAAAGACCCAGTCCTTCCCTTCCACAAAGCTCTTCAAAAGAGAATTATGACAAAGTGGGAGACACCTGACTCT
Organism: Ambystoma mexicanum; assembly: GCF_040938575.1. Classification (NCBI taxonomy): domain Eukaryota; kingdom Metazoa; phylum Chordata; class Amphibia; order Caudata; family Ambystomatidae; genus Ambystoma; species Ambystoma mexicanum. Next base: position 711,193,622 of record NC_090923.1, on the reverse strand, counting down.
ACCAGCTGTGAATAAGAAATTTGTAGGAAACTATAGACCTGCTCCCTCGGATCCAGAATATTTATCTAAGCATCCTTCGCCTGAAAGTTTGGTAATTCAAGCTGCGACTGTGAATAGACAGTCGGCTTATCCCTCTATGCCTCCTGACGGGGATGATAAAAAGATTGATGCCTGGGCGAGGAAGGCTTTTACTTCTGGTAGTATGGCCCTTAAGTCTACTAATGTGACTTGTACATTAGCTAGGTTCACTTACACTGTGTGGAGCTGTTTAGATGCAGCTGCTGATCACATCCCGGAGGGTGAGGAGCGGGATGGTTTCCTGGCGATAGTAAAGGATAGGAAGGAGGCTATGGAGGACCGCCTCAAGTCAGGGAGTGGAAGCAGATCCATGGCATCTAGCGCAGTCTTTTGTAGATTCGCATGGCTAAGAAAATATGGTTTCGCATCTGATGTTCAATCCAGGTTACTTAATATGCCCATTGACGGCTTGAGGTTGTTTGGCAGCAAGGCGGACGAGAGCTTGGAGAAGCTGCAGACCTTGAAGGCGGCAGCAAAATCACTCAGCGCCACTATAAGACAACCTCAACAGCACTCTTACACAGGGTCATCTTCCTGGAAGAGTCACCCTTTTTGCTTCTATTCCTCTTTTGGAAAAGGGAGAGGGCAGGCCAGTCAAAAGGGACAACAAAGAAAACCCTTTCGTGGTAGAAAAGGGAGAGGTGCTAGATCAGCCACAGCAACGGCTACTACCTCCTCAGCCACTGCAAAGCCACTTTGAGGCATTAACCCACAAGACCCCTGTGGGAGGCAGAATCACTCAGTATCTGGATGAATGGCGGGGCATTACGTCGGATGCCTGGGCACTAGAGATAGTGACCCATGGTTACGGTCTTCCTTTTCATCAAAGGCCTCAAGATCATGCACCGGGAGCCAACTCTGTCAAAATTCCAGCAGGAGATTTTAACCCGGCTAGAGAAACGTGCAATAGAACATGTGGGAAAAAACTATGGCGAGATCCCAAAAATCAGCTCAAGTGGACTCCTACCTTCATTTTGGGAAAAACAGAACTTTTACGATATAGGGAAGGTAGGAGAGGGGAATGTCAACAACTACTCATTTTCTCTAGAATTAATTCTCATTCAAAAAATATATAAACTTCATTATAGATTGGTTAATACAAAAATTCTCATCAGTGAGAGAGACATAATACATACAAAATTCGTTTTCAGACACTCCTACCTTCTCTATATCGTAAAAGCAATAGAACATGTACCTGTAGCAGAGAGGAACAAGGGTTGGTACTCCCCTTATTTTCTCATTCCCAAAAAGGACAGAGGATTGAGACCCATCTTGGATTTGAGAAATTTGAACAAATTCCTCAGGAAGGACAAGTTCAAGATGGTGACCCTGTCTCAGATCCTTCAGGCTCTTCAGCTTCAGGACTGGCTGGTTCATTGGACCTTCAGGATGCTTACTGTCATGTGCCAATCCATCTCAAACACAAAGTACCCGAGGTTCGCAATTGCTGGATCTCACCATCAGTTTCGAGTTCTGCCATTTGGGCTGACCTCCGCCACGAGGGTCTTCACCAAACTAACGGCAGTAGTGGCAGCGAGTCTCAGAAGGGAAGGGATTGACATCTACCCTTATCTGGATGATTGGCTAATCAGGGCAAGTTCACCCGTAATCAGGGCAAGTTCACCCGAACTGGCCCAGGGACATCTGGCGATGACCTGTCACTTCCTTCACAAATTGGGCTTCTCCCACAATTACAAGAAGTCACAAATGATTCCGAGCCAAAGACTCCAATTCATCGGAGCGGTCCTGGACACCACCCCAGGGAAAGCCTCGCCTACCGAGGAAAGAGCTCACCACATTCTGCAGATGGTAACAAAATTTCAGAATGCCCAACATCTACCGACGCTCGACTTCCGAAGTTTGCTAGGCCTCATGGCATCCTGCAGTTTTCTGGTGCCAGAGGTTCGACTGAGGATGAGACCCCTTCAATGGGTCCTCAGGACTCAATGGTCCCAGTTTTCAGGCGAGATGTCAGGTCTTCTACAAGTCCTGTCCAAGGTGGCTCAAGATCTCCTTTGGTGGGCTCACAAGGCAAATCTCCTCAGAGGGGAACCTTTTTGGCAACCATGGCCTGAGAGAACTGTAGTGACGGACGCCTCACTCACAGGGTGGGGAGCCCACACCAACGATCTGACAATCAGCGGTCGTTGGTCTCCATCGGAGTCCAAACTACACAACCTTTTGGAGCTGAGGGCAATCAGACTGGCGCTGAAGGCCTTTCTGCCCTTTGTACAGGGAAAGAATGAACTGATAATGACGGACAACACAGTGGCCATGTACTACCTCAACATACGAGGAGGCGTAGGATCACTCCCACTTTACAGAGAGGCAATGCAGCTCTGGTTCTCGGCAATGCAAGAAGGAATCCCTCTGTCGGCAGTTCACCTAGCCGGAGAGCTGAACACGGCGACGGACGCTCCGAGCAGGCAGGGCACAGTCTCCCACGAGTGGGAGCTAGCTCAGGAAGTCCTTCAAGAGATCTTCACCCTTTGGGGAACCCCTCAGGTGGATCTGTTCGCGACTGGTGCCAACAGGAAGTGCAAACTGTATTGCTCAAGGGAATTTCCCCCGAGAGGAGCTCTAGGGGACGTGTTCGTAGTGGACTGGATATTTCCACTCCTTTACGCGTTTCCTCCAGTCGCCCGTGATTCCTCAAGTAATCGGGAGGTTGAGAAAGTTCAGGAAAACCATGATCCTCATTTCCCCGGATTGGGCCAGGAGAACGTGGTACCCGGACCTTCTGGACACGTCCATCTGCCCTCCAATACATCTTCCACAAAGAGAGGATCTTCTCTCGCAAGAGGAAGGTCAGGTTTCTCCATGCAGAGGTCAAAACACTCAACCTTCACGCTTGGCTTGAGAGGTTGAGATATAAGGATTGGGACCTCCCGGATGACGTTATGGAGATTTTGCTTTCGGCCAGAAGGCCAGCAACAAAATCCTTATACCGGTGTCGTTGGAAGAAATTCACTAACTGGTGCAGGGATAAGAATGTGGATCCTTTTCAATGTGCCACTCCCATGGTGCTTTCCTTTCTATTACTTTAGCCAACTCGGGGCTCCAAGTTAGAACTATTAAAGGATATTTGGCAGCGCTATCCATCTTCAAGCGCTCCTCAGAAGAAGTTTCATATTTCAAAGTGCCTTTAGTTATCCAATTTCTTAAAGGATTAAAAAAATGTGTTCCCTGCTACACCTTTCCAAGTTCCCATTTGGGATTTAAATTTAGTTTTAAAGTTTTGTGTATCCCTTTTGAGCCTTTACATTCTTGTCCTTTAAGGCTCCTAACTTTAAAAACGGTTCTACTAGTGGCTCTAACTTCAGCCCACAGGATGAGTGAGTTGCAGGCGCTCTCTTGCTACGGTTTTCCATCTGTCACAGAAAATCACCTTACCATCTTTTTATCCTCCTCTGCACGCTAGTAAAGAGGAGGAAAGATTTCACAGACTAGACCCTAAAAGGGCTCTCAGTTTTTACATATCTAGATTGGAAAGATTTAGACAAACAGATCAGTTGTTTGTCAGGTATACTGGACACAAATTGGGCCTTGGTGTGTCCAAACAAAATATCCAGATGGATTATCCCAGCAATATCTGAATGTTACAAATTGGCTGGGAAGGAGCCTCCAGATGGTTTAAGGGCCCATTCAACCAGGGGCATAGCAACTTCCACGGCTCTTCAGAGGGGTGTCCCAGTGCAAGACATTTGTGCTGCGGCCACTTGGTCATCAATGCACACTTTTGCAAGACATTATTGTTTAGACACCACTTCTTACCAAGGAGGTCTTTTTGCAAAAGCTGTCCTTCATTCTGTGCATAATTGAAGAACTATGGTACTCCCTCCTCCTCTAAATTACAACTGCTATGGGAGTCTATCTAAGATGAGGAATACGTGGGTGGACACAATCCATTCGAAGAACAAGTTACTTGTTCAACTGTAACGTTCTTTCGACTGGATGTTCCTCCCACGTATTCCCCATCGGCCCTCCCAACCTACCCCTCTGTACAGTTCTTACGCTTGTTGCACTTGTACTTCCTTAAGAGCCTGACATCTGCCGACACAGAATACAACTGATGCGACCATTAACATCGAAAAAACAGAACTGAACCAACGGGTGCGGCTCGAGCCCTTTATACTATGGACGATGTCAACGCTCGACAGCGGCCTTCGAGGGACCAAGCTGCGCGGCCTCGAGCACAGCGCCCTCTGGCGAATTTTTTCTCCGAAAGAAGCAGCAAGCTGACGAATATATCTAAGATGAGGAATACGTGGGAGGAACATCCAGTCGAAAGAATGTTACAGTTGGTAAGTAACTTGTTCTTCTTGAATTGAAAATAAAACTGTTAGCCGAGATGGATAAGAGTGGATTGTCGCTGGTTATCTCTTTAGCTCAATCAGCAGATTTCGATTTAATAGAACACTCCATCCTTATCCTCAGATTGAGGGAGGTGGCTAATCTTTCTGATACTGCAGCAAGCTGGTTTGCTTCTTTTCTGGAGCACAGAAGTAGTAGAGTATGCTCTGAATCAGCACAAGCAACACCATTATCAGTTCTATATGGAGTCCCCCAAGGCGCAAGCACTTTGCCCTGCCTATACAATCTCTTTATGGCCCCCTTCTTTATTTTAGAAGAGGAGGGGGGGTTATGTTTTCAAATTATGCAGATGACACTCAATGCGTTATCCCCCTAACCGGGCATCATGAGAAGGACACAAGGGAAGTAAATAGAATATTCGCACTAATTGAAAAGTGGATGTTGGACAACTTTCTTGGTCTAAACAGGAGCAAGACGGAATTAATGATTGTAGGCAGCCCACAAGCCCTGAGCAAACTCAATCGTATAGCTCCTTTAAACTAGACAATGAGATTTTATCACCGCTATCCAAAACAAAAATACTGGGGGCAACATTGGATCAGACCTTGAATATGAGGGCACATGTAACCGTAGTCTCTCTGTCAAATACCACGTAAGTAGTGTGTGCTGCCCACCGGTGGTATAAAGCGTAAGTGCATACAACAAAGGACGCTGGGTCCAGTTGCTAATTTACTGAGGCAAACCACCAAATACATGGTATTTCACATCTCTACAAATACTTACTGCGATTATTACAATTGACCATCTAATAAGTTGACCCCATTTTATTTATCTAAATTTGTTCAGGCATGTCGTCACCAGATGAATGCGCAAATATTATTCACATGCAGATTTGCATCTACAGTTCAGTCATCGTCTGAAATGTTCTCTTCCTTACACCGGAGGTTCATCTAGGATTTTATTCCCAAAAACCTTTTTTTAAACTATTATTTTTTCTTACATAACTAAATTTGGCAATATCAAGTCTTCGGGATGTTTGCAATGACGTCACTCGCGCATGGTAAACATTAACAAGCATTTTTTTCACACATGACGTCACCAAACGCATGCGCGAAGAGTAATCACTTGTTTTCCATCAATATTGCAGTTAGTTTCTGCATATTTCTTTTCTTGCTTACACCATAGGTTTTCTGTGGGACTTGCTTCCCCCCTATACTTTTTAACTTCTATTACAAAAAATTCACAATTTGAAGTTTTCGGGATGGTTGCAATGACGTCACTCACGCATGCGCGGCTTGATGTCATACACCACTCAGAATATAAAAACCCATGAATTTTACAAAATGGCAGTCGCAGTTTGACTGGCCAGAGCAACCAGACGGAGCTCTGTCAGTTCCTAACTACAATTCTCCTGCTACTACTCACAAGTTAGTTATTACGAGCACTAGTTCAGTGCTTACTCTTAGTTCTAACCTTAAAAACTTTTTTCTATGTTTTATAGATCTCCGTCATTGCACTAGAGATCTATTGCATCTGAACAAGGGTATCTATCATTGCGACGAATCCCAGCACTCACAAGCTGTTTGAAGGCTCATAACCTAGGCAGGTTTCGCAGATGTTGTAGAAGATTGGGATACCATTTTTTGGTAAGACCAACCTTTCCCGATACTACTATACAGCTCTTATTGCATAGATATGTTATCTAAATGTCAACATCCCCACACAGGGACGGATTGCACATTCAGGTTCGAATACTTCCTACTTGGAGAATAGACTATACACACAGAAGCAATGGACTTTCTCCCATAGGTATGAATCATGACGTTTTCATTAATTTAGCGATACACTTATATGGCAGAAGGGTAATTTATCATCTTTTCTTGCAATATTAGATCTTTAGTATGAACAGTCTTCTAACATGGTGCAGTGGAAGTGACGGATGGTCCACTTAATCTCAAATTGCAACGCCACGATAGCCTCCATATCCCCCCAGATCTGGACAGATCACCACCTCATAACCTTTACCCTAACTGCCGCCAAACCTACCTTGGCTCCCACACCCCTAGCTCCGTCCATTCCCACCCGGAACAAGAAAAACATCACCTGTGACAAACTGCTACCCCTCATCCTCCCTACACTCCACGCCATCCCGGAAAACCTGGACCCCGAAACTATGGTTAAGGAATTTAACCACATCATGACCACATCTCTAGACTCTATTGCACCACTCAAACTTAGACAAAGCAAACCCAAAGCCCATCTCAATTCATGGTACACCCCATACCTAAAATCATTGCGCAAACAAAAAAGGCACTGTGAGACATCCTGGCGAGCACAACCTTCTGACGAAAACAAAGCCAACCTCTGCTCCATCACAGCCCTATACAAAAAAGAAATCATCCTAGCTAAACGCGAAACCTACAACGCTAGAATTGCCCAAGCTAATTCTAGCACGAAAGAACTCTTTGTCATCCTCAAAGAGCTAGAAGCGCCCATCCCGGTGCCAGACAACTGCATCAAAGACCAACTCTGGTGCTCCAACATACAACAAGCTCTAGCCAACAAAGTCACTACCCTTCAAATAAAAATAGCCAAGAAAAAAGCCACACTCGCCGGCAACAAACCCATTAGCGTCAACCTAGAACAACTAAGTAACTCTACCAATCACCCCAGATTCAAGTTTTCCAAAGTCACCATAAAAGAAACAGAAAATATCATACTATCTCTCAAACCCACCAACTGTCAAGGAGACCTATGCCCCGCTCAAATTCTAAAGGATGCAGCCAGAGATCTGGCCCCCTTTATCACAAAACTTATTAACTCATCCTTCTCCACCAATACCATCCCATCCAACCTCAAAGAATCATGGGTGCTTCCTCTACTGAAAAAGCAGTCCCTAGACCCACTAATGCCCACTAATTACCGCCCGATTACTACAGTGCCATTTCTCCTAAAGATCCTAGATAAAATGGCATACTCCCAGATACAAAAATACTTGGAAACCAACTCTCTACTAGGAACTAGGCAATCAGGCTTCCGGCCCCAACATGGGACAGAAACAGCTCTCATAGACCTCAAGTCACAGATAGATGAACTCCGGGATGAAGGAAAATCAGCCCTCCTTCTGCTCCTAGATTTATCAGCTGCCTTTGACCTGGTCGACCACAGGGTCCTATGCAGCCATCTGGATTCGGCAGCTCATTTTTCCGAAGAAGCTACTGCATGGATACAATCATTCCTAACCAACAGGACTATGAGAGTCTTCTCTCCTATGGCAGCAGCCAACCCCATCCCCATAACTTGCGGAGTGCCACAGGGATCTTGCGTCTCACCCACCCCCTACAATATCTTTACCAGGCCCCTGTTCGACAATCTGGACCTTCTGGGTGTCACCTACACTAACTATGCAGATGACACTCAGATTCTCCTACCGCTTACCGGTGATTACGACAAGGATTTGGCATTGGTGAACAGGATATATCGCATCATCCAGGCATGGATGGCCACCCACGGTCTATGCCTGAATGATGACAAAACAGAGATCATCATCCTGGGCACTCCCTCGACCCTCAAAAAAACTCAGCCCCGAATACTCAGCATTCAACATAGACAATAATATTATTACTGTCGCCAAGGAGGTCAAAACACTGGGTTTCTATCTGGACTCCACTCTCTCCCTCAGCAAGCAGGTAAATGCCTTGGCCTCGGCCACGGCATACACATGCAAGTTGATCAGAGCAGGCAAGGCCTTCCTGTCTCAGGACAGTTGCATCACCCTAGCCAGAGCCCTCATCTTATCCAGGCTGGACTACTGCAACGTGCTATACATAGGAGCCAATAAACAAACCATCAAAAAAATCCAACTCCTACAAAATAATGTGCTAAGAGCAGCCCTAGGAATCCCCAAGAGAGAACATATCTCTAACACCAGAAGAGCCAACAACTGGCTCTCCACTCACGACAAAATAAAACTAAAAACTGGCTCCCTCACACACAAATGCTTAAACAATGCAGCACCCCGCTACCTATCCGACAGATTCACTTTGAAGCCTACCACAAGAATCACCAGACTCGCCAACACCAACTACCTCTGGATCCCCAGATACAAACATGTCAAAATAGGAGGCAGCAGCTTCCAGGTCAAGGCAGCACTCCTATGGAACTCACTACCTTCCCCTCTAAGAATCAATCAATCCTATCACAGGTTCCGTCAAAGCATCACTAGTTGGCTCAAAGATGCAGACATCTAGGCATATACCTTGCTGACTTTGCCCGGCACCTCTCTCTACACCGCATGCACCAACCACTGTGTAAAACTATGCATGCCATCAATGTACCCGCCTGTATATATCGTAACTTCACTGTGCCAACATGTAACCAAGCGGCACTTGCACATAATTGTATTTTACATGTTGTAACCAAGCTTTGAATATCCTTATGCCTTGCGCCTGAATACCCTCTGGTCTGGAGCGCAATACAAATAATAAACTAAACTAAACCAAAGAGACAGACGGAATGTTCACACCTTAAACGTGACTAGTTTTAAGTTCCGACAGAGCGTTAGGTAAGAAAAGCATCAGTTCATCTAGTTTGCGGTCTTTTGGGCTTTATTTAATAGTCAGATGGACCTTTATGAGGTCATTTCTTAGAAAACTCGATCAAGGTGCATTAGACTGACTTTTGAAACACTTGGTTAATAGACACAATCCTTCGGGTAGGGCTTTAAAACCTGATTAAATTGAGTTTTATATTCTGAATCATATATAGAGATCAAGCCCATTTGTAACTTACTATTGGGTAAACTGTTGGGATATGTGCTGAGTCTTTTAGATACAGTAGGAATCAGGATTGGATGAATTATTCACATTGTAAATTTGAACACGCTTTAGCATGTGATAGTACGTCAATTGTATTATTTCATGAACCTAAGTTGATTAATTTTTTTAATATATTCATTATAACAACTCTTCTAATGAAATACTTGATAACTAAGCTTGGCCACATGTTTTTAATGTACAAAATTTAAGAGACATGAACTAAAACTTCTCTTATAAATGCTTTCTTTTGTAGAATTGGTTGAAATACATTTTTTCCCCCTGATGAAGAGTGAAAATTACTCAAAACGCGTTGGGCTACTTTCATTTTAAAGTATTTTATACGGTACCATTGTCAAACTGAATGTTTTTTGCTCAAAGGAATTGCATGTTTTCATGTTTGAAGAAATACATTACTATTATCAGTAAATACCTTTGAAATATATTACAGTGTACTCGGTTCCTCTTAATTTAAGAGGACGCTATAAGGTTTAAAAAACAAAAAACCCTGAAGTCTTGGGCCATAGTGTGCAGGGGACGTGGGTTTCCCAATTGGAAATCTTTTTTTCTTGTTCACTTCCCCCCAGCCTAGATGCCAAGGTTGAAACTTTCTCCCCTGCACCTAGAACTCTACAAGATTATAAATCAACTTCTTTCCACTATTCAATAGATTTATTAAGCCACATCCATAAATTAGGTGTGCATAGTGTTCTCTTCCTTTTTCAAGGTGTTTTAGATCCTCAAATTGATACCATCATCTTTGCACCATTAGGGACTATATGAACACAACATCGGAGACCCAATTGGCACGTGCAGAAGAGGACCAAGAAGAATACGATGACAAGACCCAATCAACGGCAAGTGATAGCCAATCTGTGTGCTGAACTCCACCTTCTTTCTTCATTTGAACACCTAGATGGTGCACCGTTTCGATGACGTGGGATAGTGACCCATTCTCAGCATCCTCCAGGGATATAAAAGTGCAGCAGCTGCTTGTACCCCAGGAGCCAAAAAAAGATTAAAAGAAGTCTCTATTTGGGCTATTGCTTCTCTGCTGTACTTGATCAGTCCATCAGCCGGGCACGTCACTGTGGTGCCCCGTCATTTGTCATTGCCATTTGAGTAACCTCAGAAGGAAAAATTTGGCATTTGTAGACACTGGCAGTATTTCGTGTTGCCCATTGCTTAACACTGGGTCTAGATCAATGCTCCTCAACTGCACGCTGTGTGCCTGGAATGTGCCCTTTATCCTTCATAGTGCAAGATGTACCAGGCATTGTGCCTCAAATTGGGACTGGATGTGTAACTAAAACCTTAGGAGCCCCTGATGCGTGCGGGATAAGTGCAAACACGTAACCGCTTTCATTGATTATACTCCTTCCTGCAGTGTGCATATCAGAGTACCAGCTATTGGAGGATTGTGTGTACTCGATATCAGAAATCACATCAAAAGCCTATCCCCTTATATAAATCATACCTCATTCGTACTGGTTTCATTCGTCTAAGAAAACTTTTGGGGGTGGCTGGCAAAAAGTGAGCCATTTTGTATTTCTTTATTTATAGACATATTCCTATTAGCATTTTTTCCAATTATCGCCCGACCCCTTTATATGGCCACCCCATATGACATATCTTCATCCATTCCCAAACCACCGACAGTGTCACACAAAATATAATACTTAAAAACCGTAATATATAATACCTAGAACAAATGATATCATTATCCTACACCGTCACCAATCGATTGCTTATCTGTAAGATGCTATACAAAGATTTATTTAATGTCAGTCTTGTGCTGTCCTCATTTATGATTTCCATTTTCTTCACCACCATCCAGTTTAATGTACCAACTATGATATCATGAATTTTTAAAGGTTTGAAAAGCACTCAATAAAATTGCTCCAGCCATCAACAGGCCTTTAGTAGATGGCTGTTTGGCTACGCACTTTAATTTTCAAGGAATAATACACTTCTATAAAAAATAAAATACAAAACATATTAAAAAGTTAAGAAAATATGGGACCACCACTTTACAAAAGAGCATCTGTGCACTTAGAAACCATCCAGAAATGTGGGTTTATAAATTAATTCATTAATTCTCACGATGACCTACATTACACACAAACTAATAAACAAATGGATCGCAAAAGAGGATTCTAGGGGGCCTCGATGTGTGTGGAGCTGGGAGGGCACATCACAGCTAGTTTTATACACAAAACTGTGATACAATTCAATATTACTGGTGGGAATTAAGTGAATGTTTATCAGATCAGCCCCAATTTACTGCAATAAAAGACATGCTGTGAAGGATTGCCATTTGGCAAGGGTGTAGGAGACCAGTTTTTTTTTATTTTTATTAAATTAAACTGGTGCAGGTAATTCTATTTCTGAAAGGGAAATATGCTGATCAGATTCCTCATTCATAAGCTTGTAGAGGAGGAGCCGAATACCTCTGCAGGAAATCCCACCCTCTGCTGCCTGCATGTTGGAAGCATGAACCTGCACCATGTTTAACACCAATAATTGTAACCGTACCGTGACAAATGTTCGCAAAAAGGAATCTGTTGAGCCATACCAGATGTATGCCTGAAGAGATAATAATCTCTTGGAAAAGGCCCCAGAAGGAATATGAAAACAAGAAAAGGAGAAGCTGGGGATATCACAAAGATAAGCATGACGCACGAGAATAGTGGTTAAAGAAGAGGATGTATGGAATCTGATGACGAAATTAAGAAATTAAGAATTGAGTCGCCTTTCATATGTGGAATGAAGATTGCACGTGTGAAAACTGTTGCAGCAAAGAATTGTGCGAGAGCATCAAGGAAGCGAGAAAGGCTGCTTGGCCTGATGCCAAGACTGGAAGCAGCCAATAACTGGTTATCTGTTCTCAAAAGCAGCAAACGTGAGAAGCCAAATCATCCCTTGATTAAGGAAAGAACACCGAGTGGCAAGTTTATTAATTCAAGACAATTAAAGGCTATGAAATGGTCCGAATCGTGGTCTCCTGTCGCGTGAGTCGAGGATGAAAATAGGAGGTGAGCATGCAGTCCAGAACAGTGATAAGCATGTACCCATACTCCTGTATATTCCCAGAGGAGAGAACCTACTACAAGGCCAAGTTCAAAGACAAGTCTGCATGGCAGAAGGCATGGGCGATGTTACGTGCTGCTAGTGTACCAGATGGTCCAGATATTGTATGAAAGTGTCAACCAATTATAGAGGGCCATATAACGAAGAGCTTTTTAGTTTAAGAACTAATAATATTCTGTGTACTTAAGTGTTGAGGATGACTTGCACTAGAGGCAGGCTTAATTGGTCCACCTGATAGTAAATGTCTAATCACAACCCGATCCCTTATAGAAAGTATAGTGTTCTGATTTGTGTTATACTTTTGCTAAAGAATTGAATTAAAAGCAAAAAAAGAAGAACAAAAAAAAAAAAAATACTTAGATGTTCCCCTTAGTCCAACCACAACTCCCCGTAATCTTTTCCTATTTGCCATGTAGTAGGACATCACACATGACAAATGTTTGGTATATAAATGTTTTTTATGAAATGTTTAGGAGAGAACTTAAGCGAACGTACATTGTGTCTGTTGCAACTCCCCGTTTTAGACAATTGATGATAAAACAGTCAAGAGCAATTTTGACAACTTCCTGAGTCGGTTTTATTATTTGGTGCAAGAATTATTCTGCATCCCATCATTGCATGGCGTGTTACTGCAAGGACTTTAGGTTCAAGCTCCATGCTAAAAGCATAGTGTGTCTGATCTGTGCCTGCCCTAGCAGCGGCACAGAGCAGATTCATAGGTTACATGTGCCCATATGACAGCTGCAGTGACAGCCAAGTCTCTGCAGCGGAGGGGCTTCATTTAAGATGTGTACCCCTGTTCCAAAACCCTATAATTATGGGTCTACCTCCTGGTGGCAGAATAATCTGTAAATATAAGCCATACCAGAGTTAGGGTATGGTGGATGTTATGTTAACGGATATTTATACTGTGCACTATCACCACCAGAGTGGTCCCCTGGTGCTGTGGCGGATTTGAAAAGCAAGAGGTTAGGTTAAGTTAGTAGGAGTGAGCGGGGAAAAAGCACAAGAGAGCTGCGATGTGCTGTTGGCAGCTTCAGTTCGGTTTACACCGTTCACTAACGTAGGTGTGATTTTTCGGTCAGTAGTTGTCGTGTGCAGCTGTGCGAGGCTCTGTGGTGTATTTTGTTGTTGGGGTGTAGTGAAATGCAGGTATGGTTTTGTTTAGAGCTTGAGAGGTGTAAGCAGAGGGATGAGATTTTTAGTGGTTTGGTTAGTGGCGGTGCTCCATCGTACCTCCTCAGTTTTGGCTACCTGTGGTATGCGTCCCTGCCAGTGTTGTGTATTGTGGTGTGCTAGGGTTGGAGGTCTACCTCCTATATTCTGTGCCGGATTATGGGTTGTCTGCAGGGCTATTTGTGATGACTCCTCCACCCTCTCCTCGTGTTCAGACTAATGGATGCCTACACTGCTTTGGCCCTTGGCATGTCCTGGTGCGCAGTTGCCATCGCCTCCATGGAGCCACTTGGGGGTGAGGGGAGCTCTTCCCTGTGCCCACGAGCTACCTGGGCTCTGATTTATCAGTTTGTTCGCCAATCTTTGCCCTCTAATTCTTTGACCTCTGTCTGTGGTTCTAGTCCTCTGTCTTGCGATGTGTGTTCTTGCAAAGGGGTGTGGGTGTTGCTCATTCATTTTGAAGAGCCAGGTTTTTTTTTTAGGAGTTAGGAGTTTTCTGAATTTTAGATGGTCTTTCAGGTTTCGGATTTCTCTCGAGAGTGAGTTCCACATTTTTGCAGCTAGGCAAGAGAATGCTTCTCCACCAAGTTTTTTGCTTTCCTTGTGTACCGTTGTGTAGCGTTCTGGTCGGCATGTAAATTGTGATTTTTCTTTTGTTGGAATTCTGCTCCTTGCCATAGACTGCTCTGTGCGTTATGCAAATTGTTTTGAATGCGATTAGTTTTTTTGACTGGCAGCCAGTGTAGCATATTTAGCGTAGGAGTGATGTGGTCTCTTTGTGAGAGTTTGAGGAGGAGTCTGCCCACTGCATTCTTTATACGTTGCCGTTTCTTCAGTAGGTAATCTGGAATTACAAGGTATAGGCTTTTGGCGTAGTCTATCCTGGACATTATGAGGGAGATCATGGCTAGCCTTGTGTGCATAAAGGAGAGTGATGGTAAGATCTTTTTGATCATGTGTAGATGGAAGAAGCATTTCTTGATAATTGCGTTTACTTGCGGTTCTAGTGTTAGCTTGTTGTACATTAGGATTCCAAGGTTTGAGTATTTTGGATGGCGTGGGCGTTGTTTCTTGTTCTGTTGGCCATGGGATGTACTGGTTGCTTTCCTGGTATTTGGATATGATTGTGATTACTGTCTTGTCTGGGTTTGGTTTGAGGCTGTTTGTGTTCATCCAATCGTAGAGTTCTTTCAGACAGTCTACTAGCGTGGTGTTCTACTCTTATACATCTTAGATTTTGTTGGTGATTTGGGTGTCACCTGCATCGCTGTAGCAGGGGAGGCCATGCCTTTTGATGATGTTGATTAGTGGAGTCAAGTAGATGTTGAAGAGGAGTGAGGATAAGGAGGATCCTTAGAGTACCGCACAGCAGGTCAGCCGCAGCGTGGATTTGAATGGTTTTATCCATACTATTTCTGTTCTTTCAGATAGGAACAATTTAATCCAGAGCAGCGCTGTGTCAGTGATCTCAATTTCTTCCAGCCTCTTGATGAGGATGTTGTTGCTGACTGACTAATGTTGCAGAGAGGTCAAGTAGTATCAGTGCAGAGTTTGTGTTGGAATCTGCATTGGTCTTTAGGTCATCCCAGATAGAGAGAAGTGCCATCTCTGTCCCCCTCATAGGTCTGAAGCCGACTTGTGCCTGGTCCAATAGTTGGTGTATTTCTACATGTTTCAGTGTTTGTTCATAGGCTTAGGTTTCTAGCAGTTTTGCCGACTAGGCCCGATATTGGTCTTTCGTTAGAGAGGTCTTCCACATCAGCCGTAGTATGCTTGAGGAGCGGTTTGATGTACGCAGATTAAAAAGAATGCAGTTCTCTCCCAGATTAGAGTGAATGGTTGAAGAGGTTTCTGTGGCATTCCAATGGCCTTGTGTAAGGAATGATTTATAGATGTGGGTGGGCATTGGGGCCATTAGGAGCCTGCTGTATTGCTACGTTTCACCAGCTATTTGTGTGAAGGTTGATCTGTAGTTCCAGCATCGGTGGGGCATGGTGCTTTGGTCTGCTTTGTATGATCCGATGTCTGCAAAATTGTTGCATAGTTTTTGTGAAGGTACCAGTGTATTGTTGCATTCAGGTGCGTTTCATTTATGATTTTGAATAGTTCTTTTTGGGTGTTGGTGGCTATTGTGATTCGGTTGTCGTAGTATTTCTTTTTGGCGTTGAGAATTCCCTTTTTGTATGCCTGGATTTGTTTTTGATGGTTTATTATTTTTGCCTGGTCGGATTTGTATGGTATTCTCGTAACTATTATAGCCACATCCAATTTGATATCGCAAATATGCCCAGTCCTGTGAGCCAAAGTCAGCTGTCGAAGGTGATGGGCATTTGGGTTGAGCCAGACAGGACAGGAACCTGAATGGGCATGCCTCATACTTTTTTTTTCTCCTTGATCTCTTTGTGAGGGCGGGCAACACCCTCTGCCAGGGACAGCTACACAGCAGGCAGTGTCTCTGTGCTTAGGCATCCAAAGAGCACACCCATTCATGGGGAGTAAACTCACACTAGGGTGCTCCATTTCTAAAGTCCTTTGATCCTAGTGAGAAGGAAAGGGGTGAAGTTAGAGTAGTCAGGTGTGATCTGTTCAGTGGAAGGACACTTCCGCCATTTTGTTTCTCTCTGCCCCCCTCTCCTTTGTGTCCCCTCCACTTCCTCTAGAGTAAAGCACTTTGTGTGTGATGTAAGAAGGGCAAAGTCCACTTTTTTCAAGAACAGTGATTGGACCACTAAGGCATTTGCCTTTCAAAGAAGAGGTCTCCCACCACTTTTTAGATCCTCTCAAGACAACCTAAAGACTCTCTCTGAAGCTTCTGAGAAGAACACACTGGATTTCCCGTGGGAACGTTGCACTTTCCAAAGCCCTCGGCCTGCAGTGAAGAAGGAGCCATCCAAGGCATAAGAAAGATTATGCCCCAACCACTGCCAGGGCACATTGGGGGTGAACCTTTACTTTGGACCAGGACCTGCCATTCGGCACTGAAATCCCCTAAAGCTGGCAGAGCAGGCCTGAATAGAACCCTGCTGTCCTCGAGTCCTTCTGAGTGGGCTTCAAAACAGCTGGTGGATCGGACTATCTGTAGCTCCCTTGTTCTGCTGAACTTAAATTGCTCTGTGTTCACTGCACCTTCAACAAGAGGGAAGATGCCAGTGCTGGCATTTGCGCTCCTCCCCCAATCCAAGTTCTTGCTTGCACTTCAACCAGCTCGCCGCTGCATCATGTCCTAACTGTGCCTATCAGATGCTAGGCCTGAAGCTACTGCTCGATGTCAGGACCCAACCCGAATCACTGGCGAGTCACACGCCGACTCTGAAAAAGGGTTACAACCACAGCTCTGCCCAGCAAGCCCGCGAATGGCCACCTCACGGAGCTGCACATCAACGTACCCAAGATCATCACCATTAACGACGTCACCCGCGGACTTCAACCGCTGGAGCATCATGCATTGACCCCTCCCAGTGGCTAGAAGCCCGACCAACTGCAAAGAGATTTGGAACGACTCGACTTGCATCCTAGAGACTGGTTAGTCACCTTGGCATCTTCTTTCACCCAAAGACATCCTTTTTTGTGGTTGGCAATTTGCCCATCACCGATGTATTCATGCTCAGAGTGCTACTTTCATCAGCCTGATGCATTTTCTCTGTCTTTCCATAGGGGTGGCTTTTGCACAGTGTTTTCTATTTAATTATCTTGCAGATAGTGTGTTTTATTAAAGTATATCTATTATTAGAGAACCTTGATTGGACAATCCCTTTATTTTGAACTGTTCTGCTTTGGTCACTATTGAATCACATTCACACCCCCCTTAAGAGCATAGCCTTCCCTGGGCCCACGTTACCACAAAAGGCAAAGGAGGTGTAGCTCTTAATTGTACCCTTTTTACCTTTATGATTACGTTGGGCCTTGGTTTGTATAGGTGTGAGGGCTGAGTGGGCATTTTTATCCCTACTCTTTCTTGTACTCCTATAGAGCAGAATCAAATTGGTCACACCTCCACTTGTGGACACATACATTTATGGAAAGAAGGGTAAAAAGGTATGACTGATGCTCTACTTGGTTTAAACAGAAACGATATGGTATAAACTAGAACGGTATACATCCTTAATTGTACAAAATGTATGAAGAATCTGATAATATGGGCAGCTGCTAAACTGTAGATAAAACTGGAAATGATTGATACAAAAACATACAACAACATTGCATTAGAACCAAAGATGTTTTTGCTGCATTGAGGTCCTGGTGCATCCATTTTAGGAGCCTGCATCAATATTAAGGAACACTGAAAGGACAGGGATAACCCATTTTTGCACTGTGGGTGAGGCATACAGAGGAGGGTGCCTGAATACATCCCAAAGGACTTGGAGACTAGGGGTGTGGGAGAGGAAGACCCACAGAGGAAGAAACCGTGGTCTGGGGGAAAAGTGCAGGTAGGTCACAAGAAACAAAAAGTGGTATCCGCTAACTTTGTGCTAGCGATGAGTGGCTGCGGGCAGCTGGAAATTACATAATTGTTGACACTACATTTATGCTCTTACACCCACAAACCATACACATTTTCTAAACCAAATGTGGCCTAGCACTAGTTTAACTAGTGTCAGCTAAAACTATTGGGAAATGCTACGGACCTTCTGGGCTATTTACAGAGACACATTAGGGGTTTGCGTCTAATGAATGTGTGTGAGGCTGCAGAATGGTTGCACATTTTGAACTCTGTGCAATAGTTTTACAGCTGCACAATCTACTCAAAATCACCAGAATGCAAATATCTGTCAGGTCAAGGTACAACGGGTATACTACACAGAATAGCATTCAAAGCTAGGGTCACACTCTTTATACCCAAAGCTGTGGCTTTGTCTGCTGCCCGTTTGATTGCTTTCCTTTTCAGTGTATGTTTTTTTTTACAATGTCTTGTTATTGGTCGCTATTAATATTTGCTATAGCTAGGACACTGTTCTTTTAATGATCCCACAATGACTTGCTTCCTATTTTGAAGACTTTGAGGACACAGAAAAATAGTGACCAGTAATAATAAATACTGAATCTTTTCCTGCAGCTTTGTCAGGTGGTTTTTGTAGTCTAGGAGGGTATGTCTTAAGTAGGAGGGCTTTCGTGATACCGGTATAATACCCACACTGTCCCAGGTGTCTGGCTCAAGTGATGCTCAGTTGACACAATGCAATGGTTGTTACAGTGGCCATAAAACTTTGAGGTGTCTGAAGGCACAGACATTATTACAGTGATTTGCCTAGAACGCCCATGCAGGACCCAGCATCCTGCCACTTTCTGTCAAGTACTGCACATAAAACCTGATTTGTTACATTTATACAATGTAACATTATGCCATATTTATACAATGTTTATCCTTTTCATGGTCTCTTGGTGCTAACCACTATCTCAAAGATGGGTGTCCATTCACCATGTGGAGGTTTACCTTAGTGAGATTGTAGTTTTGAGACATCTGAACACATTATCGGGGAGAGAGAGTGAGAGCGACCCCAAATAGGTTGACTGAGATACTTTTAAGTCACTAGACCTACTTGTGACTAAGGTATGTTTTCCCTCAAAAGGTACACCTTTATTCTGCTCCCAACCCCGCTCAAACCCACCCATATGTACTAGTTTGCCCTCCAAAAGCATTTGCAGTGCCTTACAAAGTGTAAAATACTCAGCCCTCTTAAACTCCTAGGCAGTTTTCTGTTAATTATACACTGGTTTATATAGTAACTGAACTGCCCACTGGAGTCTGGTGTCAAATGCACCTGCAGACACTGAAAAATGGATGCCATAAATACTCTAACATAGACAGACTGGATAAATAGGATACAACGTCGATTAGGAGTCAGACTGCATGGACACCAATGTGTCAAACATATTTGAAGCACTCACAATCTGCAGCTTGATGGTTTTGCCCTCCAGTTCGATGGTTCGGATCTTGAAGTCCACACCAATGGTGCTGATGTAACTGTCTGTGTATGTGTCATCCTAGAAAAAGGGGAGTGACAAAGAAAATGTAATTTCTTCATGGGGACAAACCTATAATACTGTGTAACAGAACAACTGGCAGCTGGGGTTGTGCCACTAACTCTTCCATGTCTGATGCATTTCACTTAAAGTGCATCTGTAGCCAGAGATATACCACTAACCTTTCAATGGTTGGTAGGTAGCCCGTAGCATGCAGTGTACACCCTCATTACCAGGAAATCATACAAGTCTGTGGATCCATCACTAACCTTCCCATGAGTGATGTTCTTTTTTCGTGCACTGATTAGGATGTGCCACAGTTTTCCAACATGTTATGCATTTAATAAACTGCTGAGGTTGATTGTATCCCTAAATTTAACATGTAAACAAATTAAGCCTTCCTCTCATACACAGTTGGGAATTAATCTTCTCACATGTATTGTATTCACCTCAAGGATGGACCCCCGGGATGTGTAGACCGAGTATCGTTCGTCTCATAGGGGATGCATTTCTGCTTGCATTTGAGAATAACCTCACCTTCTACTAAGAGAATTCTGTTTAATGAAGGATTCAGGAAGGACAGACGCAGTTTAAAGTAAGTATGGGAGCACACATGGCAAAAAGGCTCAAAAGAAGAGGTCTGTTAATATTTGTAATTCAGCAGCCCTGATGCTTAAGAAACACCATGCAAAGTTAATTTATATGTATTTGTAAGTATCCCTTCAAACATTTTTAATTAATAAAGACATTTTATTGGCATTTTGGAATAGGGTAAAACTAGTAGAATCCCTGTGTTCGAGCCATTACTTAACTGACTCATGATTGCCATTGCTTTTGGACTTCCCTGGAGAAATCAGGGGATAAATAGACCTTAGAGAGCACTCAGCCATCAACAACCTGTTGTGTCTGGTCTTCTGAAGCAGCATGTCTCAATCTCTCTATTTGAAGAGCCAAGCAACTGTCTCTCAGAGGTGAGGTAGGTGCACCCTCTTTAATGTCAAAAACAACGACAGACCCTTGTTGAGCAGCTGATCAACCAGTCAACACTCCAAGAATAATTCATTGGAGTCACATTCAATTTGTTCTGGGAGGCAGACAATCCTAAAGTTCTTGCAGTGGGAGCGAGGAGGTTGCACCGCATCCTCAACCCTTTCCAATTTGTTGTACACTGTAGAGATGCTACCAGATCTTTCAAGAACCCCACTTTTTCATGGATGAGACCAGTTTTTGAGTTGCCAAGATCCTATCAGATATCTTCCTAAAGTCTGCACAAAGAAGGGAGAGGTCTACTTCGACCATCCCCATTTAACCCTCAGATATTTTGTCAGATGTTTTGGATCCTGATTTAGCATCAACAATACCATCAGACGAACACGACATCCAGCGAGGATTTAGCATCAACAATACCATCAGACGAACACCACATCCAGCGAGGAGACGTTAAGCGGGGGCAGGTGGGGCCCACCATTCAAGTGCGGTCTTGTGGACATTAAGCTTGGCCGGAAGCATCACATCCAGCGGGGAGACCGAGTGGGGGCAGGGGGGGTTGCCATTCAAACGCGGTCTTGTGGACATTAAACTTGGCCGCCCCCAGCGTTTTATCCAGAGCACAGCCCGGGAGTCGACGCGCTGCAGGGGAGAGGCCCCACGCCCCCCAGACAGAGGCGCCTTTACGCTCCCCTCACGGACCTAAATCAACGGGGGCGGACCGGTTGGCCCCCTGAACCCCCTGTGGCACTACTAGAGCAACGAGGAGACGCCTGATCCTGTCTTCTGCCTTGACCGGAGTTGCCTCCAGCCCACCACGAGCTGGGACTCGGCCTGCGTGCCGGGCGGAGAAGTACGGCCCACCACGGAGAGCTAGGTGGGGGAGGGGCGATCGTTGCCCATATACGGGACAGCCAACTATACACAAGAGAGCAGAGACCCCCGCTCTTACTTTGCCACTCCACGCCAACAATTTGTGAAAGAAACCAAGCTAGCCTCAGGCCTGTGCCCCACCATGAACAGAGCTAAGGACCCTCCCACCCCCTCGGCCCTCAAAAGTGGCAGCAAGACCCAAGATGGTTCCCTTACCAAATTTTGACCTAAAGAGCACGACCCAGAAGCTGAGCACCAGAGGGACCACCAGGCGGGTGACTGGGCTGGTGCCCAGAGTGCGGACCCTTCTACTGAGCATCAAGATGGGCCGGTCACCTATGCAGCACTTACACAATTCC
This sequence comes from Ambystoma mexicanum, assembly GCF_040938575.1. NCBI lineage: Eukaryota > Metazoa > Chordata > Amphibia > Caudata > Ambystomatidae > Ambystoma > Ambystoma mexicanum. Next base: position 711,171,970 of record NC_090923.1, on the reverse strand, counting down.
TCGGGGAAGTGGTGGACAAGATTACGACGGCGAGTCAGAAGCAGATGGATACCCTGAGGGAAGATCTGTTGTTGGCAGTGTGTTTCGTTGGGTGGCCAGAGCGAAATGTCTGAGAATTGTCTTCATTTCTAGCCAATTTCAGAGACATTTCCCTGTGTCCACTCACCGAAACACGTCGCCAACAACAGATGTCATACCTTCTCGCGTTCCCACAGGTGTCCCGGCAAAAACGGTACCTCACGTGTGGGTGCACCTACTGGGGGCGCAAAAGGAAAACGGTAACCCGCTGGTAACCCCAAGCCTTTCGGCGCAGCCTTGTTCATGTGGGCAACCTACAGATTTGGGCCTAAGGTGTCGAAGCCAGCAAGGAAAACAGGGAAACCCATGCATTTCCCAAAAGAGGACACCCTTGGGAATCCACAGAGGTTTGCCTTGCGCAAATCGACCCAGAATCTACTACCGAGAACCTCTGGCAAATTCAGAAAAACACAATTTTCAGACATTTCACTCTGCCCAACCATCGAAACAGGCCGCCAACAACAGATGTCATACCTTCCCGTGTTCCCACAGGTGTCCCAACGAAAACACTAACTCACATGTGTGGGTTCACCAATCTAGCCGCAAAGGGAAACGGCTAACCCACTGGTAACCACAAAAGGGTTTGGGGAGATAACCTACAGATTTGGGCATTGGGTGTCCAAGCCACCAAGGAAAACTGGGAACCCCATGCATTTCTGAAAAGAGGGCACCAGTAGGAATCCACAGAGGTCCAACTTGTGCAAAGCGGACCAGAATGTTTTACCCACATTATGGATTTTGCCGGGGCTTCTGGGTAATGCATTCTGGGCCGATTGCGCAAATCATACCTCTGCGAATTCCCACGGGTGTCCTCTTTTCGGAAATGCATGGGGTTCCCTGTTTTCCTTGGTGGCTTTGACACCCGAGGCCCATATCTGTATGTTGTGCTTGTCTGGACAAAGTGTCAAATTCAGGTGTCGAAACAGACTTGGGGTTACCTGTGTTTTAGGCTTTCCCCTTGGCGCCCAGGTAGGTGCACCCACACATGTGAGGTACTGTTTTCATCGGGACACCTGTGGGAACGCAGGAAGGTATAACATTTGTTGTATTTGTGTGGTTTTCATAACGTTTTGACCCATTTGCTGGTGCCCTTTGTCACACAACCCTTTCATTTCCCAAATGTGACCTACATTTAGTTGCTGCTTTAGGCACCATACACTTTTGTAACCTGCACAAGTCACCTACCCTTGAAAAGGTCTGCCTGTGCTTTTTCAAAAAATGGATGCTTGCCGTTCCTCACCACATTGGTTTTCCCGATTTACACATGCTAAGTGTGTCTGTTCAGGCCGTGAGCATAAACCTCCTGTGTACCATGGCTTAGCGTTTGGCTTGTGGTATTGCTTGTTTTGTAAAACACTACAAAAAATGTGCGCTTTCCTAACTGCAAGAGTCAGGGGAATGTAGTGGACCATTGCGTTTCTCAAAATTCATAGAAGCCATTGCCGTACCAAGCCAACCATGTATAACAACTTTTTTTTGGTCATTTTCCCGCTTTTCCCCCAATCTATGGCATTTTCCCCTACCTAGTGGTTGCCTGACCGACGCAAATCACCCCTTCCTAAACTTGGATTTTGTCTACTTTTCAGAAATATATGCCTTTCTGTCCTCCAATTCGGCTTTCCTGCCCTTTTCTTCCATTCCGACCATGCATGTCCAATTGGCAAAAAGGGCCAAAAATCGCCTACCTCTCACAAAACAGTTGATAACCACATCAAAATAATTTTTTTCCGTTTCCACTCAACCTGTTCTTGAAAGCCAGGAAATTGGGGAATTCAGCAAAGCAAACCATTTGTTCCTAGCTCTTACAAGGAAAAAACCACTGGCTTCTTTGTACATCATTTTATTGGCATTTTTTGAAAAAAAGCCACATTTTCGCCCTTTTTGCTTATTTTCTCTAATCCCCCTACAGCAACCTAGGATTCCTGGGTGGCTTTACGCCTACATGTGGGAAAAAAAGAAGCCAAATTTGGCCGAGGTATCTCTTGTAACAAAAAAGTTACAAGGCATTGAATGGCCACATACCAAAATCACCAAAAAAGGCCTTGGCACTGGGGGGAAATACCCATGGAAGTTAAAGGGTTAAAGACCCGGTTCTGGTGCAGGAGGTGGAACGGGAACTGGAGGAATACATGGAGAAGAATGGGTGGGACGACACTACCCCGCAAATATGGTGGGATGCACTAAAAGCCACGATAAGGGGGAAAGTCATGGCAATCAAGGCTAGAAGGGAAAGGGAACTAAGGCTTGAGGAAGAGAACCTGGGCAGAAAACTCAGAGGCAATGGCACTATTGGCCACTAAGCATACACCAGCCATAGCAAGGGAGGTCCGGACGCCAAGAGGCCAACTGAATCTCATCCAGACCAGGGCTGCCAAGTGCAATTTACTGCGCTTGCATCAAATGCACTATATTAAGGCGAACAAGTCTGACAGACTGCTAGCCCAGATGCTGTGAAAGGAAGAGAAGTGCAAAACTATTCTAAAAATCAAGGGGGGGGGGGCAGTGCGGTGTTTACGAACAACAGAGAGGGTTGAGAGAATTCTGCCAATTTTACACCACCTTATACGCGTCAAACAATCCTGTCCCCACGGTGCAAAAGGCTTACCTAGATAGGCTCGACCTCAAGGCCCTTTCAAGGGGGGAGCGGGAACAGCTTAAAGGAGAAACAACAACTGACGAAGTCAGGAAGGCGATTTCTACCCTCTCCCCGAACAAGGCCCCAGGCCCAGATGGCTTTGTGGCCGAGTTCTATAAAGGTACATAAAGAATTTCTAATTCCCCAGCTCACCAGACTTTTTAATCACATAGGCTCTTCTGGAGCCCTCCCCAGGTCCATGGACGAGGCCAAAGTAACATAAAAAAGGCAAAGATCCAGAGGTGTGCGGATCCCATTGTCCGATAGCGCTCAAACGTTGACGCGAAGATTCACACAAAGATCTTGGCGGCCAGGTTTGATTCCTTCATGCCCAAGTTGGTCCAACACGATCAGGCGGATTTCATAAAGGGGCGGCAGACTGCTGATAATGTGCGGAGAGTGATTCACTTAGTTGAAAAAACTCAGATAAAGGGGATTCCCGCCCTCCTCCTAGCGGTCGACGCCGAAAAGGCCTTCGTTCGCGTGGAGTGGGGCTTCCTCTTCGCCACAATGACCAAAATGGGCTTCAGACCCAAATACATTGATCGAGTAATGTCCAGCTACCAGAACCCGTCCCTCCGCCTGGCAATCAATGGTCGGATTTCAGACCCGGTGAGAGTAGAGAGGGGTACGAAGCAGGGGTGCCCACTATCCCTGCTGCTCTAAGCTCTTCATTTAAAGCCATTCCTAGAGGCGATCAGAGCTCCTGGGAAGATAAAGGGCATCACGTTTGGGGGACAGGTGCATAAAGTGGCCGCGTTCGCGGACGATATGCTACTCACATTGACTGACCCTGAGGTTTTGTTACCAGCGGTATGTGAGGAGCTTGACCAGTTTGGGTGGGTTGCTGGCCTGAAAGTAATCACTAAAAAGTCAGAGATTCTTAACCTTAACCTACAAGCGGCTTCGGTGAAACTTGTTAAACAAGACTAGGCTTTCAGATGGGCAAGCAAGGGAATCAAGTACTTAGGGGTCTACCTTACCAATACCGTGGGGGAACTATATCGAGCGAATTACCTCCCTCTGTTGGAGAAAATTAAAATCGAAGCCAATAGACTGGAGCCTGCTGTACATTTCGTTGGGGGGTGGGGGGGGCTCATTAATGCTCTCAAAATGGTGGTGCTACCAGTGCTCCTGTACCAATTTGCCGCACTCGGGTAGAATTTCCGGGCTCCTTTTCTAGAGCCCTTCATAAAGTCACAAATCTCTTTATCTGGAACCACAAAGGTCCCAGAATAGCCTCAGCCCTTATGAGGACCACAGCCAACCTGGGTGGCATGGGGGAACCCATTTTTAAAGCTTACTGCCTAGCGGCCCAGATAAGGGTTCTCAGAGATTGGCAGAGAGACGATCGGGACAAAACGTGGAGGCCGATGACAGGGCGTTGTCTGATGGTCCGAGATATGTATAAAGAAGGCAGGGTAAAAGAATTTGAACAGTGCAAATCAGAGTTTGGGCTGAAGGAGACCTATAGATACGGGTATATACAATTGAGATATTGGTTATCCCACCCAGAGCAGAGACAGGCAGGTACGCGCCCCCTAACCCCGTTTGAAAAGTATTTAGACACACATGAGGGGGACAAGGGTCTCATGGCCTCCATATACAAACTTATCAATCAGGGGGAAGATCCTCCGTATATAGCTTACATGAGGAAATGGGAGGCTGACACGGGCACCGAAATAGAGGAGAGTGAGTGGCAAGAATTGTGGGCACAGATCCCGAAACTCACCAAGTGCCTCCAGATCCGGGAGATCTGGCTAAAGCTGATGTACCAGTGGCACCTAACTCCCCAGTCAGAATAAACAAGATGTTCGCTCGAACCTCAGCTTTGCTGGAGGGACTGCTGGGGGACGGGCTCATGGGCTCCCATTTGGTGGGAATGCCCAAAACTGAACACATTTTGGGGCAACATTCAGCAGGCCATTGAACAGGTACTGGGAGTCCGGGGGGGGGGGGGTGGAAACAGGGGGCTCAATATGCTAGGCCTAAACCGGGTCCTGGTGGACATCCCCACGAAATCGGACCGCATAGCGTATGTCGCTATGATGATGTCTGCAGCAATGGTACTGGCGTGCAAGTGGAAGTCGAAAGACCGAGCCCCCCGCCCCCCCAGAGCATGAGTGGGTAGCAAAAATCTGGTCAATCGTGGCCATGGAATGGCTCACATACTCCATACAAGGGCAACACATGAAATGTATATCTGACTGGGCTACCCTGCTAACATTTCTGAAGGATGGGGCGTGCAGAGCTTGGTGCCCCAAAAGCATGTCACTACTTAGAATTATACCTCAAGAGGACTCCGACCCATAAATGTGTGAAAGACTGAATAGACCAAGAGCTGTCCCAGACAAGGTCACACAGACTTAAAAATTACCGCTGCCAATATGATATTCACGAGAGAGGTTAAAGCTCAGTTCACTGCTCTTGGAATCCGGGGGGAGGGGGAAAGGAAGGGTTTTCTTTGGTTATTTGTTTGTACTTGTTTGAACTTTCTGTTCCGATTGGTCATTGCTTAAAGTAAAATGTTAATAAAAACAAGTTGGAAAAAAAAAAACAATACCATCAGACACATTCTGCTTTTATTTGAAAGTGACTTATTTCCTCTCAAGCTACCCAGGAGTTTTAGTTAACTTGAGTGTGTATATAGCGCATCCAAGCATTTGGGTGAATTTTCTGGTGAGATGGTGCTTACCGCAAAACGCAGCAACAGGCACGACTTGCCAACTCCAGAATCACCAATCAAGAGGAGTTTAAATAAGTAGTCACTGCAAATGAGATAGAAAGAGATATCAGATCATGAGACTCATAGCCTACACCAACCGAGGATTTAGAAAAAAAACATCCCTCATCCAAATTAAATCTTAAGTTGTAGAACTCTTCACATCACTGGATATTAGTGGCTGAGGATCTGATGATTATGAACTGTCACAAGACTGAACACATCCCCCTGGAACAGTCTCCTGTGCCCTTGGCCTTTCAGCCCATGCCATCAAATCAGAGGTTATCTTTGGCTCCCAGACATCTCAGGAGGCATAATGATAATTGAGTGACCAACCCTAGCATTGAGCATAGCACATGATCTTACTAAAATATTATTCTCATATTAAAGATTGGGAGTGCTGCTTGGCATAGTAGGTTTGGGGACAGGATGCCTCAGCCTGTGATTTACAACCACGAGGGAACAATAGAGAAGTACCATTCTCAGATGCATTCTACATTCCACTCTTAATACTGAGGGCACAAATCAGAGGTCCGTCTAGAATTAGAAAAGGGTTATTCCATGAAGGAACAAAACTTCCTAAAAGCACCATATTCTCTGACAGAAAGATGTGACAGCCTGGCATCAAAGCCTCCATTCGTACATGTTCCTACTTACGGCCTGAAAATGACTCAGTGGCTGCTTGCAATGCAGAACCAGCACTGAAGGGATTCTCCCAGCAAATTCCTACTTTTTGCATTTTAACAAAAGGAGTAAAAATATGACACCTGTAAGGTGATGTTACCAGTTAATAACCCTAGTCTTTCATAAAGGTTATCATGCAAGCTAGGCATTTCCCAGATGGCAGTGCCTTCATTTTGAAATGTCCATTCATACGAGTGGTTCCAGTATCTACTGGATGAAATGGCTTCTGGTGTCCCGGTTATGGGGCAGGACAAAGCAGAGGGTGCACTTTGAAATATGGTGAGCCAAAACCTGATCATCCTTTTAAAGGGCAAGAGGTGAGGTTATTCTAAAACAGAAGTGGGGTGATTTTTGGGCACAGCAAAGTGAGAGGGGATAGGCCTTTCTGTGAAAGGGTGAAGTGAGTTGTCACCCGGAGACAGGGCAAGATGAGCAGTTATTCCTAAAAAAAAAAAATAGATGACAAGTCCTTCTGGACATGAGCTGCGGACATTCTAGAATTTCCCATATAACACATTGCACATTTAACAGTACAAAGTTTCAAATATCTAATGTATATTAAACTCCATTCACAATCTGTAAACAGAACAATTGAAATACCAATGAATGTATACAAATGTATCAGAGACAGTGCCTACTCTACATTAAAGGATAGAGTTAACAACCTGACATGCAACAACATAATTAACACAGCAAAATTAAATAGGACATGACATTTGCATCTACATAAATATACAATAGCAGTTTAGAATTAATAGCGCACAGCCCATGGCCAATATCTATGGGGCTCACAGAAATAATATTACCAGAATGTATCCATGTGATTTTCATTCTACTGGCATTTTCAATTTGTTTTAATTTCTTCTTTTATTTAGACACTGAGTAAAGTTTAATAGTCACCATAAATTGAGATTTAAATGTAGGGCGTTTCATATGGGAATTGTCTTTGTTGTTCTATTAATTGGTCTGGGTTCCCATTACGTCAAATTTCCTCCTTCCCCCACACTCACCTATTGTGACCGAGAGGCCATTCTGGGACAGGATGAGGGGTGAAATTATTTCAGTACATGATGAGGTGAGCCCTGGAGCATGACAATGCTATAAGATATTCTGGCACATGGCAAGGACATTCAGGCAGAGGACAAAAAGAGATATCATTGAGCAGGACGAATTGAGAGGGAAGTTTGAAAGCAAAAGGAGGGGTATTTCTTTGACATTTTGAAGCCAGAGGCCCATTTATCATTAAACAAGGCGAGAGGGCATTTTTGCAAAGAGCTAGGTGTACAGTCAAACTGATTAAAGACATCGTCAGAGGTTATTTCTGGACAGGCAGAAGCTGAAAGGTGGTTCTGGGACAGGAGAGTCCACTATTTGAGAAGATCAAACAGTCACTGGTGGCTGACATTAGGTTTGAAGTTATGTTAATCACAGGTTGCAGGGTCATTAGCAGCCTCCTATCGGTGTGATATGACCTTTGTGGGCAAAACAAGGGCACATGTATATCTTCAAATCAAAGCATTATTCCGGGATACATTTTTTGAACTTGCACTTACTATTCTGGATTCATTGCGGACATTGCTGTTTCGGCTGATCTTTTATTGTGGAGGCGGTAACTCCTAATCCTCTCCTAACTTTTCCTCAATGTGGAATCTGCAGCAACAATGTAAAGAAGAGGGAAATCCCAAAAACATGCGTTTAAAAAAATAATGAAGTTAACTTTTGATTCAAACTTCTTTTGGTTCATCCATTTTCAACCAGAGAGGGCCACTCTCCAGAGGGATCCTGCACAGAGGCAGATCTGCATTGTATGTGAACATATAAGACACATTGGCTTTAAAAAAGTGAATCTAAAGTAAGACCTAACAGTAATGACCACACAATACTGTTGCTGGCTTCTCATAATCAGAGTCGATGTACAGACATAGTAGGTTTTTACAACTGGTAGCTGATTTTGTAGGTTACTGAACTACCCAATACACCAGTCTGTTTACTGTCTTCACAAAAAAACATGAAACGAGGGTGTAAAATAGGTGCAATTTAAAGCATAGTTCTTAAATTTAGTAGACATTAACAGCATTTTCCTACACAGATGGAAGAAAAAGTTACTTACCAACTGTAACGTTCTTTCGATTGGATGTTCCTCCCACGTATTCCTCATCTTGGATATATCCTTACCTTCAAGCTTTGCTGCTTCGGAAAAATATATTTTTTCCACCAGAGGGCGCTCTGCTCGAGTCCTCGGCATTTATGTCCCTCGGCGGTATCCGTCGACATCATCTGCAGTATAAATGGCTCGAGCCGCACCCCTTTGGCCTCAGTTCTGTTTTTTCGTATATTGTAGTCAATTTGTAGACAAGGTGTGTCCCTTTGACCAAAACCTCTAAAGAAACTTTGAGTGTAAAACACGTAAACTGTACTGTGGGGTAGGCTGGGAGGGTCGATGAGGAATACGTGGGAGGAACATCCAATCGAAAGAACGTAACAGTTGGTAAGTAACTTGTTCTTCGAAAGGATTGTGTCCTCCCACGTATTCCTCATCTTAGATAGGCTCCCAAAGCAGTTTAAATAGGAGGAGGGAGTACCATCAATATTAATCATGTACAGAATGAATTACTGATTTTGCAAAGAGACCTCCCTGTGAGGAAGTTGAGTCAAGGGAGTAGTGCTTTACAAATGTGTGCATGGATGACCAGGTGGCTGCTGCACAAATACCTTGTATCGGGACACCTCTCTGAAGAGCTGTTGAAGTCACCATGCCCATGGTTGAATGAGCTCTCAGCCCATCTGGAGGATCTTTCCCAGCCAAATTATAACATTCAGTTATAGCTAAAATTATCCATCTGGACAATGTGTTTTGTCACTGCCAGTCCTAATTTACAGCCACTGTATCCCACAAAAAGCTGGTCACACTGACTACATTTAGCCAGTCTCGATATACAGAAACTAAGAGGTCTCTTAGGATCTAATCTGTGTAATCTCTCTTCCTCCTTACTTGCGTGAGGAGGAGGATAAAATGCAGGCAATGTTTTCTTTTGTGACAGGTAAAAAAAAGAGGGTTTAACGTTTAGAATAACTATCTTTGTGAAAGATGGTTTTCTAGAAAGCGCCTGCAACTCACTCACCCTGTGGGCTGAAGTAATTGCCACTAGTAGTATAGTTTTTAGAGTTAGGAGCCTTAACGGGCAAGAAGGTAATGGCTCAAAAGGAATACACGTGAGAAATGTGAACACTAAATTTAGATCCCACACAGGTACTTGAAAGGGTATTGGAGCAAACACATTAGTAAGCCCTTATAAGAACTGTACAATTAAAAAAGGTATCTTGAAATAATATTCCTCCTCTGAGGAGCGCTTAAAAATGGATAGCGCAGCTAAATAAACTTTTATCGTGGCAACTTGGAGCACCATATTGGCCAAATGTAAAAAGAAAAAAGACAATATTGTAGGAATATTACATTGAAAATGGACACATTCTTATCTCTGCACCAGTTACTGAATTTGTTCCAACAACACTGGTACAGAGATTTAGTTGCTGGCCTTCTGGCCGAAAGCGGAATCTCCATTACGTCATCCGGAAGGTCCCAATCCTTGCATCTCAGCCTCTCAGAAACCATGCATGAAGGCTGAGTGTCTTGACCTCTGGATGGAGAACCCGTCCTTCCTCTCGGGAGAGAAGGTCCTCTCTTTGTGGAAGATGTATTGGAGGGCAGATGGAAATGTCCAGAAGGTGAGGGTACCACGTTCTCCTAGCCCAATCTGAGGCAATTAGGATCACGGATTTCCCGAACTTTAACCTCCTGATTACTTGAGGAATTACGGGGACTGGAGGAAACGCGTACAGGAGTGGAACTTCCCAGTCAACCACGAAAGCGTCTCCTAGAGCTCCTCTTAGGGGAAATTCCCTTGAGCAGTACAGTTTGCACTTCCGGTTGGCACCGGTCGCGAACAGATCCACTTGCGGGGTTCCCCAAAAGGCGAAGATCTCTTGAAGACTTCCTGAGCTAGTTCCCATTCGTGGGATACTGTGCTCTGCCTGCTCAGAGCGTCCACTGCCGTGTTCTCCTCTCCGGCTAGGTGAATTACCGTTAGAGATATTCCTTCTTGAATTGCCCAGAACCAGAGCTGCATTGCCTCTCTGCACAGTGGTAGTGACCCTACTCCTCCTCTCTTGTTGAGATAGTAAATGGCTACTGTGTTGTCCGTCATTATCAGGACGGTCTTTCCCCGTACAGAGGGCAGAAAGGCCTTCAGCGCTAGTCTGATTGCCCTTCGCTCCAATAGGCTGATGTGTATTTTGGACTCTGATGGAGTTCAACGACCGCTGATTGTCAGTTCGTTAGTGTGGGCTACCCACCCCGTGAGTGAGGAGTCTGTCACTACCGTCATCTCCGGCCATGGTTGGCAAAAGATTCTCCCTTGGGGATAGGTTTGTTGCAAGCCCACCATCGCAGATCTTGTGCCACTCTAGTCGGGACTTGCAAAAGATCTGACATCTCGCCTGAAAACTGGGACCATTGAGTCCCGAGGGCCCACTGTAGGGATCGCATCCTCAATCTGGCCTCCGGCACATGAAAAAAAGCAGGATGCCATAAGACCGAGCAACCTAAAAAAAAAATATATCGAAGGCCGGTAGATGCTGGCCATTCTGGAACTTCTGCAGAATGTGGTAAGCTCTCTTCAGGAGGCGAGAAAGTATCTAGAACTGCTCTGATAAATTGGAGTTTTTGTGATGGTATCATATTTGACTTCTTGAAATTCAGAGAGAAGCCCAGTCTGTGAAGGAAGTGGCAGGTTTGGCTTAGATGTTCCTGGACTTGTTCTGGAGAACGTGCCCAGATTAACCAATGGTCCAGGTAGGGATAAACGTGAATTCCTCCTCTCCTGAGACTCAGAGTTGTATCCCAGAGGGTGATTCTGAGGTTTCTTTTGAAAAGGAAGGCAGTAACCCTGGGATACTGTTTCCAGTGCCCATGCATGTGAAGTAATGCCCCGCCATTCTTCAAGATGCTGAGAGATTCTGTCTCCCACCGGGGTCTTGTGGGTCAAATTCTCAGAGTGGCTTTGCGGCAGCTGTAGTAGCGACTGATGGGACAGTTGCTGCTGCTGGGGCAGATCTACCACCTTTTCCTCGCCCCGGGGAAATTTCCTTTGTCCTCTTTGACTGGCCTGTCCCCTTCCCTTTCCAAATGAGGAATAAAATCGAAAGTGACGACCCCTCCTGGAAGATGAGCCTGTATAGAGGCATTGTTGAGGTTGTCGTGGTGCGGCACTAAGTAGCTTATCTGCCGCTTTAGAGGTCTGCAGCTTCTCCAAATTTTCATCCGTCTTGCTGCCGAACAACCTCAAGCCGTCAAATGGCATATTGAGAAGTCTGGCCTGCACATGCGGTGCAAAATCTGACTCATCACGCAAAAGATGCCATGGACCTACTGATGCTGTCAGCAGTGTCCAAACCTGATTGGAGGCATTCCTCCATAGCCTCTTTACCATCTTTAACTATGGCTAGGAAACCTTTCCCGTTACTCACCATGAGGGATATGTTCAGCTGCCGCGGTCATACAGTCCCACAGGGTGTATGTAAATCTTGCAAGGGTGCAAGTTACATTTGTAGATTTCAATGCCATGCTACCCAAAGAAAAAAAATATTACGGGATCATGCGTCTGTCCGGGGGACTAGTAGGGTATGCTGCATTCCTAGTAGACGTGGACGCCTGAACCACTAGACTTTGAGGGGATGGATGTTTTCTTAAATATTCATGGTCTGAAGACTGCCTGTATTTAGATGTAAATGTTTTTATTCACTGAAGGAGCCGACTCGGTTTTCCCATGTAGCATTCACCTTCCTTTGCAAAGCTATGTGAAAAGGAAGTACTGGGTCTTGTTGAGGTCTGTCATATCATCCTCTTGGTAAGTAGGGGAATTTCTGTTCCATCCCATACATTGTTACTCTAGTCATTAATCTCATGTATCCTGTATCCTGCATCTGCATGATCAGCAGGGTCAGGTTTTTCAAACTCATACTCTGGCGATGTGTCCAGCCCACTTGCTGTCCGTAGGCACTCATATAGGTCTGCCATTTTTTAATGAGGGTCAATTAACTCCTCAGGCACTCCTCATAAATGGAGGACATGGATTTTAAAAGTCCTGTCTATTTTCTGGATGGAAAATCTTCTACAGTGGCATAGACCTTACCTTCGACACATAAGTAGATTTAGTAATAGGAATAAACAAAGATGTCGACAATGGCATTGATGGCGTCGACGTTAACAGTAAAGGCTTCGATACAGTCGAAGGAGCCTTCGATATCGAAGTAGTTATCGACACAGTCGAAGAAGTACTCGATTTAAGAGTCTTCGAGTGGCCTGCCAACACCTTGGACCCGGATGTCTTCGAGAAAGGCTTCGAGGAAGCCTTCAAGGAAGCCTTCGATGACTATTTTAATGGCGGATGAGTATCTGACGCCATTTTATCGAGTTTTGCCTCTGGTTTTCGCACTGGCAGGCGTTTCTTGTGAGGTGTCTGGGAGGATCCCCTCGACGACACCCTCTACGATTTTCATCGGATCTTTTTGTTTTAGATCTTCCCCTGTCACTTTTAGCATGAGCAGGGGCATGGCTTTCAATAGACTTCTTTGAGGTGGTCCAGGCCGCATTCTCAAAGATTTTTAACATAGAGGCTCTGAAGGCCTCCCACTTTTTCGGGGAATGATGTTTGGAAGGGCAGGTGATAACCTCCTCTTCAGACGTCGAAGAAGAGGAAGAGGGAGACCAGTGTTGCCTTTTCTTTGACTTTTTTTGAAGACGACCACTTCCTAGATCTACTCCTCTACCTTGATTTCTACGATTTAGGACGTCTTTCACTAGACTCAGCCGAGCCTTTCTTTCCTTTCGAAGAAGATTTCGAGAACTCCTCCCCCACCGCTAGTTTACCTCTACGTTCCTATATCGCTTTATTGGTCATCGCCTGACAGGAACCGCACTCGTCTATCCGATGGTCGGGAACGAGGCACCAGAGGCAATTTCGATGGGGGGATCTGTTATCGACATCTTCCTATCGCATTTCTTACATTTCTTTAAGCCAGTTTTAGGCGTAGAAGGGGTCGATGACGAAGACATTAACGAGAACTGAAGCGCCGTTTTCTTGGTACGGACCGAAAGCTATCGGAAACACGGACACCGCCGAGGGACATCGATGCCGTGGACTCGAGCAGAGCGCCCTCTGGTGGAGAATTTTTTTTCCAAATCAGCAAAGCTGAAGGTAAGGATATATTTAAGATGAGGAATAAATACGTGGGAGGACACAATCCATTCGAATATGTAAACCAGATGAAATCTGGAGGCCTGCAAATAGTACATTTAGAGATTACCCAGATTCAAATTTGACTTATGTTAGCATCTTTGATTCTTAGCCCCTTCCTTTGGAGTAACCACCTTTCATTTAGAAAAATGAATTGTCCATATTGTATTTAGAAACTTTGAGTAGTCTGCCGATGTAGCGTTCAGTTCCAGGTGCCACTCATCAAATTTCACAGGCTTGTCAGTCAATTTTAATCGGTAGAATGAGGAAGTGGACGGCAGATGGTTTAAATCAATTGCCCCTAGAGTGTTACAAGTGCCCCACTGCCGTCATCAACACCTTGACTACCAAAGAAAAGTACATCTACCACACTGAATTCTCATCAGCTTCAGAATCATGACTGACACAGCATACCAGATAAGCTTACATCTCAAATATCAAGCCTATGTCGTTGAGCCACTGCCTTTGCGACAGTTAATGTATAGTCGTCCATACCATCGGATCTGCGCTTTGTCAGCAGTAATGCCACTTGTATGCATTTCAACATTTTCGTTTACATTTATTTCTAAGGAACAGAACCAATATATTCATCATGTGTACACTGCAATATAATTAAGACAGCAAAGTCTCCTAGTCGACAGACCCCCTCCCCCACAACAGGCGAAAAACCATAGGAGATTCCCAAAGTAGATGTACAAAAGTACTTATCTGTTGTGGACCACTTTCTATGCAATTTTGTTATGCTTTCCAAACCATTGCCAGAACCTGGAACACAGAGGCAAACATGTTGTCTGATTGGCACTCTGGGAATACAGGAATTATCTACTGCAATGACTCTCCAGTTGAAATTTACTTTTTCCACAGATGCATTGAATGTGGCAAGTTTACCATCAAACAGATCTGTTAACCTTATAAGGCCCATCTCAGAAAAACACCTGAATGCACGCCTGCAAATGTGTTGCGCCCAGTCCTCCAAAGATTTTGAAATGGGAGTAGTTTAATCCATGTTTTAGAAAATTGGACTTGAATGATTTTTTAGGGAGTAAAAATATGAGTCCTCTTCCCAATGGGAGTAATTTATAAACAAGTAAATATATGTTCAATTGTAAAACAAATGTTTTTGTGAGAAATACTTCTTTGCACCAAGTTATTCATGCACATTAAAAAGGTACATTTCAACTCTTGCATAATTATGGTAGTTTCTTCCTTTAGTACTGCATGGTTCCATTTCCCCATTTTTTTTTTTTTTATTGGGAGTAGGTTTACTCCCTATTTATATATTTTGGGCGTATTTGCCTAATTTTAGGGAGTAAAAGTGGCCGATACACCCTTTATCTGTAGGGCTGTCTAATCCTATGTAAAGTCATTATAGCAAATCAGAAACAAGCTCATTAATCCTGCTTTTCTCTCGTGGTGGTCACGAGTAAGAATACTTCATGCAACCAATAGATGTAATTGTGTGACTGCCGTCATCATTGCTGCTCTCTGAAATTGTATATTTGGAAATTCTGCTTGATGGCCCATGTTCCAAATCATGTTTGATGGCAATTCCTCTTAAACCTGGCTGACGTCACTGTAGATCTGTAATGGGTAAGGATTTGGTTTTATTGGTTAATGCACTTCAGAAAAATGTTCTTGCTTTGGGTCCCATTTAAAAAAGATGTGTAGTGCTTATACCCCCTGCCAGCTGCCTCGGATAGTGTAAGGTCAATTGCTGAGCGACCCCGTACTTTGTCTCAAAGTGGGAACTATTTCACAGAGATTCATGATTTGTAGGAAAGGTTTTCTTTGGAGAATGGGGGGAATTCTGGTTTCTGATGCAATGCTGACTCAGCAAACTGTTAGCCATAGGGGAGACTAGGGCAGCTGCAACAGGAAACTTGATTTCTTGGGGCACTCAAAGATGTGAATCTCTTCAAGACTGCACACAATCCTTACTGTGTTCCAGCAAACATCTCCACTGGCACAACCTACAACTAGGACGACTCTGGCAGCAACAGGACCACCCGGGATTCGATAGTACATTCAGGGTGAGAAATTTGCAAGCGCCATTCGCTGGTGATATTTGACTCTTGGCGAGTAAGAAATTGTGTACTGTGCGCATATATTTAAGTGAGGTGGAAAGTGACTTTTTTATGGCTGGCTAGTAGCTTGCAACTTGATTTTCTGCCCGTGGTACATGGCAAGCAGTACCAAAATCAATATACAAGAACCTAGTTTCAAACAAATGTGATACGTTACAGCATTAATTCCCCACCCCCCCGCCTCCCTAAATAGGGACATGCCCCTGTTTTTTGCCCGCCATGATGAAACAAACTAATATTGGCTATAGTGATAATTGACTCTTGGCGAGTAAGAAACAGTGTGCAGTGTATATGTTTAGAATTGGAGGTGGCAAGTTACTTTTTATGGTTGACTAATCGCTTGAAACTGGAAATTGCAGCAAGGACTAAAGCAAATAATGATTTAATGTTCAACTCTTGGAGGAAAAAATGATCTCAAACACTTATCTGACCATTGAATATGCTGGCTAGGGCTGATGGGAGTTGTAGACCAAACTACGATGGAGGACCAAACTGCCTGGAGAGACAAAGATTGCAGACCCCTGCTCTACACTGCCTAGCTACTGTGAGAAACCAAATGGTGTCTGACTAGCTAATCGCCGGGGAATTGTCACTCAGGTGGCCAAGGCACAGCCATCGCCTTTGGAACCAGTCCCTGGGGGTGGACCACTGCGGAAGGATCACCTGGGTGAAGGTGGTGAGTGGGACACCGGATGGCGAGATGCAGAACCTCTCCCCCTGAAACACCTTCACCCCATCCTACCAGGCAGGATATGTGGGAACTTTACCCCCTCCCCTTTCCCTTCACAAACACTTTCACACAGACAGCCTGCTGTGGGAGAAAACAGACTCACACCCAAGCAGTGTACCAGATATGTCCCGCTACTGTGGTCAGGCAAAGTTAAACAATTACTGACAATCACTCACACCTGACTTCCATTAAACTTCCCCACACTGATAAAAGGCGGAGCACAAAAGCACACTAGGAACAAGGCAAATCACACAAAAGGTACAGCAGTTTTGAGTCGGCAGCTGAACGAGGGCAGAAAGACAGCAAACCAAGAAGGGATCGCAAGGAGGGAAAAACCCTGGACCTTTTCAGCATAAACCGTTACTTTCAAAAAACCTTTGAGTCAGAAAGCATAAGGCCAGGAAACCAGGCTGAAGAAACCTGCATTGTGTGTCAGGGATACCGGAGGCCCTCCCTTGTAACTGACCAAGGCAGGGTGGAGCAGCAGCCACCGCTGTGGTATCGTCCTTGGCTTCAAGAACAAGAAGCGCCAGAAAGGTCAACACAGCCGGTGAGTTGGGGAGACCTATGCAAGACAGGTCTGTGCTGAAGTCAAGGTTACAATCGGCAACATTGGTAAACGCGTGTGATGAAAGACACGAGTAAATCTAAACGACTGATGAATGTTTGAACCTGAGAAGGAAAGATACAATACAGTTGGCAGAGTGGTCCAGCACCATGAATGTGTTCATTCGTAGGTCTCTGTAAGATATCACACCAAGAATGGTAGAAGCGAAAGTAGAAGATTGATCACAACATTGTACAAAGTGAATCAAAGTGGTCCTGCGACAGTTTAAACAAAATCCCATTGCACATTCAAAAGTCTTCGATTTTGATAAAGAGGAAACCGTCGAAAGTGAGACTGCATGGTCCGAGCCCAAACAAGGGAGACCAAATGTGAATATTGTGGAAAAGCGATCCCACCCCGAACAAGGGAGATCCATGGCCCGAGCCTGAACGAGGGAGACCAAGTGTAAAACATTGTGGTAAAATTTCTCAGGTGATCTCAAGAGCAACCCGAAGGAAGGCTTCAGTGTGCACTTACATGACAATAAAAACCTCTGTCCCATAGCGCTTGAAAACAATGTCGTTGGTTTGCCATGCTGTAAATAGTATACAGTATTACTTGACCTGGCACATGAAAAGAAAGCTCAAGAGGGGAGGTGGCCTATTAGGGATCCTATGGATAGATCTACCTCAGAAGCCAATGGGAATGAGACAGCATCTGTAGCTGACACTGCCCAACTGCCAGCCTTTCAAATGCATCGACTTGTCACAAAATCAACAAAGGCCAGTCAGCACAAATAAACCAAACAAATGTGCTGGGATTATAACCTACAATGTAGATTTCTACCTCAGGCACATTAACCAACTGAGCTAGCACAACACATCATAAACAGGAATGTGCGGTGCAAAGTAACACTACTGAAATGTCCCTTAATAGTGGGTTCTATTTTCCAAATGTGGGCATTTTATCAACTTCTTCTCCGCAAGTGAATTGACCCTCCGAAGTAGGTCAGTGCAATAGCATACTGTGCTTTGAATGGTATACAAAGATTTGTGGTTGGGGGCTTGCTGGGATATAGTCAGTGAATTTCATGTTAGACCGAGCAGGTGCATTAGCTCATTAAATGATCATACTGCAGTAGTTACTTGTGGTATTCCTTTTCCACACCATCCGCTGATCCGATTCAGCCCTTCAGGAAATGTTAGGAACATTTGCTTTTCTTTTGTTCATCAGAGGTGATATTTAAAGAGCAAGACGCCATAAATAGGGGGGGGGGGGCGACATAACATCTGAATACAGTTTACAAGTGGAGCAAGTCTGGCAGGATTAAAAACCAAAAAGTGTCATAAAAAAAGTGTAATAAAAAAAAAAAGGATAGCCGCCGTTTCTGCGCCTGAGAATAAGCTCCATGGCACAGGTGCAGGTTCATGACATGGAGCCAAAACATACCCATGCCAACAAGTCCCCGCGACCAACTGGCTGTGGCAAAGAACATGCCAAAACGGGACCATGATGTCCCGCTGCGAAACGTCCTGCTCCGTTCAAGTTCATCTTCCAGGCGAACAAAATGTGTATTACAACAATGCTAACATACAATTAGCTGCAGAAAAGGCCCAAGACAGGGATACCACTAACATCATACTTCAAGTTGCATACAATAAGAAAATATATATATAAAAAAATATATAAACAAATTAATTTGATTAAGCACTATTTCTCCAACAAAATCAATAACTTTCTGCCCACAGAGAGAGCTTTCTGTAAATCTAATTCTCGGCATATCACGCCTCCACAATGTCTCTATTAACACTCTGAAAATTACTTTCCTCACACACTTTGGCCTGTGTACACGGGCTGTTCCACTAGTTATATATAGATCATCCTTAGTTAAGGTGCAGTTAAGTTGCACAGATTTAACGCAGCAAAACCCTTCAAATTCAGCAACGTGGCAATTCATGACCAGTATAACTCGGCACATTCCTGTCAATGTCCCCCATAATGTCATTTTGTATGTCATTGTGAATCCCCTCTCTTATAATATGTATATGCTCGTGGACTTTCAAACAGGAATACACAGAGTTAAGCTGGTCATGACTTCCCACATCCTCTGAAATTCAAGGGTTTTATTGTTTAAATCTGTGCAACGTAACAAAGTTTTTTTCTGTCAATTTCAAGGCTTTTGTTATACCATCTGTTTTTTTCCCAGGCTACTAGCCATGGCCTTTGGCCATGACCAGTGACTGTGTCCACTTTACATGTTCCACCAATATATATTTCTTCTGGACCCACTAAGTGGCCACCGCCATGGCCATGTTACATGTCTTTTGGGCACACTAGCCAGGGCCTTCAGCTGTGCCCACAGTCTATTTTACAACACTACTGTGCCGTGTCCACTGTACATGTTCCCCAATGCTTCTTTTGCACCCACTAGGTGGCCAGGGCCTTACATGTCTGGCCAGCTAGCCAGCGCCTTTGGCCCTGGTGAGTGAGCATGGCCTTCGGTGGTGCCCACTGTATATTTTAAAACACTACTGAGCCACTAGCAATGGCCTTCGGCTGTGTCCACTGTACATGTTCCCCCAATAGGTTTCTTTTAGACCCACTAGGTGGCCTTCAGATGTGGCCACTGTACATGGCTTTCAGCCCCACTAACCAGGGCCTTTGGCCCTGGCCAGTGAGCATGGCTATTGTGCTCACTGGCGAGGACCATATTGCACCCCTTGACATGTTGCCCCAATAGGTTACCCCACACCACACTGTAGCTGTAAAATTCCACTTTTTTGGTATAATCTCTTTTCCCATAACCGTGGCTATTTTAGCAATGGATTACAAATAACCCTGAATATTTTCAAAATATTTGCGGTTATTATACATGTGGCACATTTTTTATTCACGATTCAGTTTACTGCCATAGCGGCGGATATGCAAATAAAATATCGAATAAAAAACAACCTGATTATGCAAAAAATAACCTGGAATATGGATCAAGCATAAAACATGTGATACAATAATACAACGTTTAAAATCTACAATACATTTTAAATTAGTGGCATTCCTCAACAAGATTAAAACTGATCAGGGTTGTTGAGCGTACAAAAAATCCTTAGTGCTCTAATAAAAGAAGGGATACCAATAAGGATGTGGTGCGGCCTGCCAGACATGTTTGTCAAAAAGCATTTAATTCAAATTTCGAATGCGAGTGAAGAAACTTGCCCAACTACAATTCACAGAGTACCAGTATCTTCTTAGATCTTATGATAATTAGTTTTGTATTGAGCGGCTTCCAACGGAAACTGATAAAAGTGGCACAGGTCAGTTTATCAGGATAGATACTAAGAAAGGGAGCTAGTATCACCCCACCACTCTTTTTATAATCTTCCCTAACGTGGACTAAAGATGGATAAGAGTGTAATTGGTCCATGGTCTCCATCCAGTCATGGTGATATGAGGGTTTGACCACACTAATATACTCAAGTACCTATAAAGAGCAGTCAATCTTTTCCAAAACTAAAGTGCAAAGTGCTTTAAGAGCCCTCATTCTCGGGCAATGCTGTGTGAGATGAAGAACTTTAAAAACCAGCATATAATGTGCCGGTATCAAAATTTTTCTAAGGAGAGATAGAATTCTCCACTCGGCCTGAGATGTAAGAGAAACTATACCCAAATCATAACGGATCACGGCTACAGGGAAGCTCATGTGTATATTTAATGTCAGTTTCCAAATTTTCCCCTCAATCACAGACAGGTGTTCCAAGATAGCAAACGTTTGGGTTTCAATACCGTACAGAAACTTGGGAATCACCTTAGCTTCATAATATTTTATAACTGGTTTGAGGGAGAACCTGCCAAATTTTATATCAATTTTGGTTTCCGATATCAACTTCTCCGTGACGTGGTTCAACCATGTTACACTTTTTAGTGGAAGCTCTTGTGGATACTGGAAAGCCCAAGTAAACCAGGCAATCAACACATGGAATCATGGATTTGTCCATCGCCCACTGAAAAGTACATTTCTTTTTGAGATAGGAAAATCGAATTATTTTAGATTTTAAAAGGATCGACTATCAAAGAATGAACGCCCATAAATTCAGCAAATGAGGAAATCAAATGCTGCAGATCGACTTTGCTTGCATCAAACAAAAAGAAATTGACGCGTAAGAGATCCACTGAAAAGAGTGGAGCCAGTTTCAAGATGATCAGGGTGGCACCATGAAAGGCATCCATAATATCCGCCAAATATAAATTGAATATGCATGGAGCAACAACACATCCTTGTCTCACCCCCCTGTAAGTCTCCATCGACCTTGAAAAGGTGACCAAATAGTTTAAACGAACTTGGATTGAAGTTCTTGCGTGGAGGGCCAAAAGCAGACATAACAGGCCCCCTGGAAAACTTACTATGGAAAAAAGCATGCCACGATACAGTGTATCAAAGGCAGCTGTTAGGTTGAGAGGCTCTGGCGGCTGCTTCACACTTGTCACTCCACGCAAGATGCAGAACAGTATTAATGACCAGACCGTTTAACGAGGTCCCCATCTGTCTCCGAAAACCAGTTTGCCATTTCAAGATTCGCCACGACCCCCGTGGCCCATACTTCCAAGTGATGTAGTACAATAGAAGCTAAGATTTTACTGTCCGCAACGAGGGTCGCGATCGGACGATAACAGGCTGGGTTAGCTCCATCTCCTCGTTTAAAAAATGGGCACTGTAGAAGCATGAGACCATAAGGGTGGGAAGAATCCAGAAGCCAGGATGTTGGCAAACAAAACTGAAAGCAGCCATGTCAGATTTCAATACGAGGTTGGCCAGGCCATTAGGGCCAGGTGCCCTTGATGGACTGATAGATCCAATTACCCTGAGGATCACGTCCTCACGAAAATCCATGTATGTAATTGCGGTCTGGTTCCATTCCAATTGAGGAACATCCCAGTTTAAACCAGTATTATCCCCAAAGACCCAGCCAAAGTCTGATACCCAGTCTGACTCAGACTCCATTTATTTGGAGCAGTGTTTGGGGAGCAGCACTAGAATTAATTATTTGCCAGAAGGCTTTGGAATGCTTATCCTTTAGGCATGTTAGCATTGTTTCACCATCCATTTGCTCTCTTGCTGCTTTGGATTGTCTCACCCAGTTCCGATAAGCCTGCCTTATTTTACAAATTCTTTTGGACACTGCATCAGGGAGACCCTAACCTCTTTTTTAAATTGGGCTATCTTCCGGCGCATCTCTTTTTTGATCACAACCACCACTCTGTTGTAGGCATGCTTGTTATTGATTCTGGGTGCGCTCGGGCCTCCCCCTGACAGAACACCACCTTCCTTTACTAGACGGCAAAGGAAATCATCAAACTCGTTCAGGATAAAAATGTTCAATTTCAGACATGTGTCTAAAAGAGAGTTCATCCTTGCAACCTTCCCCACATCTCAATGAATCTGCGAACCCCAAACTGCTCACTACTAAGCCTGATACACACTTTCAATCAGATACGAACCTGCCAAGGTTGTCAGTACGGTTTAGGAACAGTTCAATACCACCTCTATAAATGCACGATCGCTATATCATGAAAACTCCCCAGAAAACTTCGAGCAGCAAGCCCTGAGAACATCATCCACGAAGATGTAATCAAGCGTCGAGCTAGCTGCACAGTTTTACCAAGTCGAGCTGATTGGGATTCCACTACAGAAGGCTTCATTCAGTGACCAAAGCCCCATACCTTCCATTGTAGAGAGCCACCTGATACCATACCTCCCTTTGGAGGAATGCTGCTATCCCAACCCAACACAATCAGCATTGAGGTTCCCTGGTAGCAGAATGCATCCTCCCAAAACAGCTTTCTGCCTATTCGACACAGAAGATATGATTGCCTGGTGGAACATCTCCAGACACCATATGCCGGTGCACCAGTAAATATTCATCAGAAGCAGCTGGTATGGGTGATCTCCCCCAGAGCGACATGGGTAGCTAGTGCTCCTCTTAGGATGCGGAAAGAGTCTTTAACTGTTACATTACCTATTGAGCAAATTAAGGTTCAGAGGCCCATTGATGGACGGCCCCCGGATACCCCGTCACCTGGAGAGTAATTATATGAGCGGTCTTGATCTTAACCCCCAAAGCTGGCTCAGTGAATAAATGCCTGTGACCCCCTAGTGTTCCAGGAAATCAGGCAGAGGGAATTGCCTCCACTGTTACCCAGGGGTGGGCTGTCCACATTTCCTAAATCAGACGTCAGGTATCTAAGCCCAATTATTAGTGGCTTCTGTGTGTTGCATTTTTTATTTCAGCTTTGCAATCTCCGCCCGCGGGATAAGCATCTCATCTTTACTGTCTTCCCTCTTAAAGGGAGAGACGTTAAACCCCGAAACCCGCAGGTTATCATTTTCTTTTGATATAGAGCCGAAGACAAATTTACAGTTTAGGACTACCATTGCTCTTTCAGTCAGGTCATGGACAACAAAAGCGACCCTTTTTAGCTTGCTTGAGGAGATATCAATTAAGGTGGGAATCTATGAAAAAGGTTGCGGTATCGTGGAGCGGCGTATGATCACATGCTTATTCTCAGGTAAAATACCCTTGATAGCAAATTGTCGTACTTGGAGAGCCTCCCTCCAAGAGAGGTGGCTTCATTATTTGTTGGTCATTATGGATTCTCTGCGAGTTCAGGCTTGTTGTCTTTTCGTAAAAAGTGGGGCCCTTCGGAAACCTGCCCGAATCTTCAATTATAGGTATTTGCATTTTATTTATTTGTAGAGCGCGTCTAGCCCTAGGGCAACTGAGCGCTAATCTTACAATTGAGTACAATATGAATACATGACTATATATATATATATGATACATTACTCACCGTAATCGTATTTCTGATGCTTGTATCTGCTTAGATTCACATGCTGTGCATAGGCCGACATCTAGTGGAAGCTGCGGAGTATTAAAGTTTGTTTTTCGAAACTCGAAAATGGGCGTCGACACAGGCGTGCCAGTAATACTATCCCTAGTGTGACGTCCACTGTACCCAAGATCCCTCACGCGTCTAGGATCCTCAGATTGTATTTTTTCTGACATGAGGAAGCATGAGGAGTAGCATGAGTACAGATAATCCAAGCAGATAGACAGAAAGGTAAGACTACAAGCAATCATGCGCCTTCTCTCGGAGGGGAGGAAGGGTGGGTCGCATGTGAATCTAAGCAGATACAAGCATCAGAAATACGATTACGGTGAGTAATGTATCCCTTCTGAGGCTTGTGGAATCTGCTTAGATCACATGCTGTGCATAGATTAGCGAGCAGTGTTAGAAGAAGGAGGTGGGATGTGAGAAGGGTCATGAGCAAACAGGTGTCTTAGAACCGCTTGTCCCACTTGTGTATCTGTCTTGGAATGAGTGTCAATGCAGTAATGCTGAGTAAAAGTGTGAATAGAGCTCCAAGTAGCTGTTTTGGAAATGGTGTCGAGGGGAACATTTGCAATGAAAGCCAGAGTGGCCCCAATGCCTCTAGTAGAGTGGGCTCTTGGCGTAAAAGGCAGAGTTTTTTCAGAAAGAGAGTAACACAGCTGTATACAGTTGATAATCCACTTCGAGATAGCGCCTTTAGAGACGCGATCTCCCTCTCTGCCTGTAGCTACGGAGACAAACAGTTGATCTGTTTTCCTTAGCGGTCTGGTTTTATTTACATAGTAGAGGACCGCCCTACGCACATCTAGGGTGTGTAGTTTCACCTCAGCCGAGCTTTGTGGGTTCTTGAAGAAAGCCGGAAGCTCGATGGACTGGTTTACATGGAATTTAGATATAAATTTAGGTGAGAACCTAGGGTGTGTGCGTAAAACCAGTTTGTCTTTGTGGATAGTAAAGAAAGGATCCTGCACTGACAGAGCCTGAATTTCACTGACCCTTCTTATAGAGGTAATGGCTACTAAGAAGGCCGTTTTATAAGTCAGGTGTTTGAGACTACTTTTATGCCTGGGTTCGAAAGGGGGGCCCATGAGCTTAGCTAGCACCACATTAAGGTCCCATCCTGGCGGTGGGTTAGAAATAGGAGGGTGAAGTCTCTTTACTCCTTCCATGAAGGCTTTAACTACTGGTACTTTCCACCACAACACCTTGTTATGGGATGTGGTGTAAGCCGAGAGGGCAGCCAGGTGTACTTTCAGAGAGTTAAAAACCAATCCTGCATCCAGCAGGTGGAGCATGTATGTCACAATGTTGGAAGGAGTGCAATCAACCGGGTTGATTTGTTTATTCTGGCACCAAATAACGAATCTCTTCCACTTGTCAAAGTAACAGTGCCTTGTGTTTGGTTTCCTGGATTCTTTTAGGATGTCCATACACCTCTGTGGTAAATTGAGATGTCCAAACTCTATGACCTCAGGAGCCATGCTGCCAGGTTCATTGAGTTGGGTTGCTGGTGCACTGTTTGACCTTGTTGCTGGGACAGTAGGTTGTACCAGGCTGGAAGTTTGATGGGCTCGCACACCGCCATCCTGCGTAGGTGTGGAAACCATGGTTGTCTCGCCTACATGGGAGCAACTAGGATGAGCGTCATCGATTCCTTGTTCATCTTGTACACCACCTTCCTGATGAGGAGTTGGTGGAAAAGCGTACGCAAACATCCCTGACCAGTTCATCCACAGGGCGTTCCCTTGGGAGTCTGGCTGGGGGAACCTGGATGCAAATCCTGGGCATTGTTTGTTTTCGCTTGTGGCGAATAAGTCTATAGTGGGGAAACCCCACTGAGAGAAGAGATCTTCTACGATCTCTCTGTGAAGGACCCATTCGTGTTCTTCTGGGAGGGAGTCTCTGCTTAGAGCATCCGCTAGGGAATTGAGCTCCCCTGGAACATGTTGTGATGACAGGAAGATGTTCCGTCTGAGTGCCCATATCCAGATTTTCTGGGCAAGCTTGGACAGATTTGGCGAACGAGTCCCTCCTTGCTTGTTCAGATAGAACATGGCTGTCGTGCTGTCCGTCCGGATCTGCACCGACAAGTTTAGTAGATGGGGCTTGAACGCCCGAAGCGCTCTGAATACTGCCAGAAGCTCTAGCAGGTTGATGTGGTTCTTGGCCACTGAGTGAGACCAGAGACCCTGAGCTGTGTGGTGGAGATGGTGAGCTCCCCACCCAGTCAGGCATGCATCTGTAGTCACCACTGCCTGTACTTCGGGATCGTAAAAGGGTTTTCCCCTTGCGAGATTCTCTCTTGTCCACCAGTGTAGGCTCTGTACAAGTGTTGGCGAAACGACCACTAGATCGTCCCACTGACCACTTGCCTGAGACCACTGTTTCGCCAACCATTCCTGCATAGGACACATGCGCAGTCGCGCGTGGGGGACCAGGTAAATGCATGACGCCATCATGCCCAGTAACCGCATTGCTTTGCGTACCGTTATTTGTTGACCGGACTGATAATGTGGAACTTGCAGTAGTATATTCCGAATTCTCTCTTCCGAAGGGAAGGTCAACCCTTTCTGAGTATCTAGGATTGCTCCTAGGAACTGTTTTGAGGTGCTTGGCACTAGGCTTGACTTCTTCTCGTTGATTGAGAAGCCTAATTCGTGGAGGAGGTCGATAGTCCTTGGAATGTTTGTCCTGCAAATTCCTGGGGTTTCCCCCGTTATGAGCCAGTCGTCCAGATAAGGGTACACTGGGATTGCCTCCCTGCGTAGGTGTGCAGCTGCCACCGCCAGTACCTTGGTGAATACCCTTGGTGCTGAAGCTATCCCGAAGGGCAGTACCTTGAATTGGTAGTGGTGACTGTCCACCTTGAAGCGCAAGTACTTTCTGTGCGCCGGGAGCATGGAAATATGAAAATAAGCATCTTTCATATCCAAGGTTGCCATGTAATCCCCCTTTTTTAGGAGGGGGATTACCTCTTGTAGCGTGGTCATACGGAATTTTTGGGGCTTGACATACTTGTTGGCAGGCCGTAAGTCCAGTACTGGGCGCATTGTCAA
The DNA here is from genome assembly GCF_040938575.1 of Ambystoma mexicanum. NCBI lineage: Eukaryota > Metazoa > Chordata > Amphibia > Caudata > Ambystomatidae > Ambystoma > Ambystoma mexicanum. Next base: position 711,145,254 of record NC_090923.1, on the reverse strand, counting down.
ATCTTTCTTTGGCACAAGGAAGTAAGTTGAATAGATACCCTTGTTTACCTGGTGTCCTGGGACGAGTTCTATCGCGTCCTTTTCTAGCAGAATGGCAATCTCCTCGAGAAGGATCTTCTGATGTTCTAAGGAGTGTACTCTTTGTCGTGGAGGATGGTTCCGGGGACGCTGCAGTAATTCTATACAATATCCTGTGGACACTGTTGACAGCACCCATCTGTCTGAGGTGATCCCTTCCCAAGCCTGGGTGAAGTTGGAAATGCGTCCCCCTACTGGGGTTGTGTGAGAAGGGACCCTGAACTGAGCGTCACTGCTTTGGTGGAGGCGTGCCACCTCCCTTGTTGGGGCTGCCTCTGCCTCTTCCACGCCCTCTTTTGTTACCCCTGCGTAACTTTGGGTAGACTGCTGGCTGTTGTTCCACTGTGTACCCTGTCCCTGGGCATAGTTGCCTCTTTGTGAATTTTTGCCGCGTGGGCGATGAAAATTACTATTCCCCCTCTGGTTAGGGGGTTTGTTGGTTAGTTGGCCAAGGGATTTCAGTGTCTCGTATTCGTCCTTGGCGTTTTTCAGTGCGTCTTCGACCGCTTTCCCAAACAATAGATCGGGTTCCACTGGCTTGTCTATTAATGAAGCCTGAGTTTCTGTTTTGAACCCCGACTGCCGTAACCACGCATGTCTTTTGATAACAGTACCTTCTGCTATCAATCTTCCTGCGTTGTCCGCGGCGTCGAAAGTTGCTTTCAATATGCAACCAGACACGGCTCTCCCTTTTGCCGAGATCCGAGCCAATTGGCCCTTTAACGGTTCAGGAGCAGAGGCTATGAGCGCCGCGACCTCTTCCCATTGATGGCAGTTGTAGCTGGCCAACAGGGTGGTGGAGTTAGCAATCCTTGCTTGGTAGGCGGACGTTGAGGCTACCTTCCTGCCAAACCCGTAAAGTTTCTTGCTCTCCTTGTCGGGAGGAGCTTCTGATGAAGATAAGGGTGTTCCAGCCCTCTTCCGAGTGTTGGTAACAACTAGGGAGTCTGGTTTAAGATGTCCTCTTATATAGAGAGGGTCAGACTGGGCTGCCCGGAAAAGTTTTTCGACCCTGGGGTTGACTGCTCTGGTGAGGTTTGGGTTCACCAGGGACGGATCTATTCTTCGTTGGATGGATTTAAGGATAGGGATGGTCTGAGCGACCGGCCTCCTCTCTCCCACCAACTCTTCTGCGAAGTCCCTTTCCTCCTGTACACCGTGGGTGTCGATGTGAAAATGTTCTGCCGCGCGAGCGAGAACCTCATTAAGGAGGGGCTGGTTATCGACTGGCGAGTCGGTAACTGGGGCTTCGTTCTCTACCGGGGAATCTACTCTGTAAATTTCCTGCTCATCTTCTCCCTCCTCCTGATCCTCATCATCTGCATAGTATTCCGTCCCGGTTTGTTCCTCCATAATTTCAAACTCCTGGTCCCCCTCAGGGAAAGGCTCTCCTAGGTTCCTGGGGTGTGGAGTAGAGTATGGAGTAGAGTAAGGCTGCACCTCGAAGGATTCAGGTCTTTCGAACCGGGCCTTTTTACTTAGGGGGATAGGATCAGTGGAACCTGAGGGTGTGGCCCCCTGAGGGTCATACGAGAGGAAATGCATTGGATTCTTGTCGTAGAAGTCAGCCAAGGAAGACATCCTTGACATGACCCTGTCTATGTCTTCACTGGACCATTCTTTGGAACAGGGGATGACTTTAGTAGGCAATTTAGGGGACTTATCAAGGGTACCCTTGCTGGATGTTGATCTCTCAGTAGACTTGTATTTGTCTGTCTGCTTAGGGGGGAAGGATGGTTGTACAGGAGTGGAAGAATGTGCTTTCCGCTGTTTCCCCCCCTCCCCGTGCGTGGAAAAATGTTTTCCCTGTCCCTTGGAGGCCCCGGAGACTTTCGACGCCTGGCGTCGAGGATCGGGAGAGGTATCTGTGTTTTTCGAGCGTGGGGCCTCGCTGGTGTTAACTGCGGGCTCCGTCTCTTGGAGCGCGGCCTGGGGGTGGAAGTCGTCTTCATCCTCCGACGATCGAACTTCCGTTAGTCTAGGGAGCGAGGCACTCTTGGCAAGAGTGGATGATTGCCTTGCGTCATGAGGCGATCTCGATCGAGAGCGCCCAGAGGACACCGAGTCGGACCGTTCTATCTGTGCCTCTTTCCGAGAAGTCGACGTCGTCGAGGTTCGGTTGGACTTAGTGTGTTTAGTGTGTGTAGGGTGTGTAGCGCTTGCGTCGCCGGGGGTCTTCCCCATAGCCGCCCTGCCGGACGACCTTCCGAGGTCGGGGACCTGCGCTCGGCTGTCTTTCGACGCCGTAATGCCCTCGCCGTCCGAACGTACGGCGTCGCTGCCATCGCTGAAGGCGCCCTCCGCTGCCATGGCCGCCTGCCTGGCGTGGTGGGCCCAACGCTTAGTCGAACGGTCCTTAAGTGTCTTAGGTTTAAACCTACTACACGCTCTGCAGTTCGCTTCGGGGTGGTCCCTCGGCAAGCAGAGATTGCACGAGGCGTGCCTGTCGACCCAAGGGTATTTGCGGTTGCACTTGGGGCAGAATTGGAAAGGGGTACCCTCCATACGCACCTAAAGGCAGCGGGCTGGTAAGTGTAGGAAATATATAAGGTGTACCTATATACCAAGAGTGAAGAGTATGTACCACCCCCCACTCTCCCTACTTGCAGGGCCGAGGCCAGCGGCCTACCAGGCCCGGGCCGAGGCCAGCGGCCTTCCGAGGCCCAGATCCGTCGTGCAGCAGCCGACGGTCGATGTCTTCTCCAGCCGTCGAGTGTCGAGGGTCGACGTTGGGGTGGGGAAGGATGTCAATAAAGAATTATAAATTTCAATTATTAGCAAAAGTATGGCTAAGGCCAGGGGACTCCGCAAGATGCTTCCGACCAGTATGGCGGAAAAAAACAATCTGAGGATCCTAGACGCGTGAGGGATCTTGGGTACAGTGGACGTCACACTAGGGATAGTATTACTGGCACGCCTGTGTCGACGCCCATTTTCGAGTTTCGAAAAACAAACTGTAATACTCCGCAGCTTCCACTAGATGTCGGCCTATGCACAGCATGTGATCTAAGCAGATTCCACAAGCCTCAGAAATATATATATATATATATATATATATATATATATATATATATATATATATATATATATATATATATATATATAGTTTATGTACAAACAATAGTACTAAAGGTACTTCATAAGGCACAGTAACAAAGCCAACAAAGTATAGTACAGCAGACTATGCAAACTAATGACCTAATGAAAATATACCTATAAAACAGTTCTATATACATTGGACTATAGGACATGTGTTAAAGTGTGGGTGAGTAGCAGTCCTGGTCCGGAAGCCAGGCTTTGACCTTATTGCGGAAGAGCAAGAAGGATGGTTCTGATCTTATGGTAATAGGGAGTGAGTTCAATTTTTTTGCTGCTAGGACTGAGAAACTAGCCCCACCTGCCCTTAGTTGGTTAAACCAGGGTATAACAATGCAATGTGATTGAGCTGTTATGATGGGTCGTGAAGAGGAGTGACGTGTAAAGGTATAAGTATGTCGGAGCTTGGTTATAGAGGCACTTGTGTGTTAGTGAGAGTGATTGGAGTTCTATTCTTTGCTTAATATTCAACCAGTTTAAATTCTGTCTAACTGTAGCGATATGATGTTTCCTCAGAATGTTACATGCTGATCTAACTGCATTGTTTTGCATAACTTGCATTTTGTTGATCTTGTTTTGGGATGTTCCTAAATAAAGAGCATTACAGTAGTCTAATTTGGATAGTACTAATGTTCTTGCTACCGTTGTACAATTAGATGGTGAAAGGTATGGACGGCATGCTGTAATAAGCTTGCATGTATAGGATGGAGCTGATGCTAAGGCATTAGTTTGTCTTGTGAATGATAGTGTAGAGTCCATGTGTATACCTAATGTTTTCACTTCATTAGCTACTTTGATAATGTTGCCATCAATGTTAAAGGCTTTGAATGAGGTACCAGGCTTAATAATTAGTTCCGTTTTATTATCGTTGAAACATAAACCGTGCTTGGCCATCCAAATTTGAATAGTGCTATAAATATCGTTCAATAGTTTACTATCTGCAACATAATCACCAGTGATAGGGATGAGTATCTGAGGGTCATCCGCATAATTCGTATACGTGACACGCAGATAGTCAGGAATATCAAAGAGGCGCTTGGGGAAAACGTTGTAGAACGTTGGGGCTACGCAGGATCCTTGGGGGACTCCGCAAGAGACTGGTGATGGTGAGGCTAATGCAGTTGGTGCAAAGACCCTCATAGATCTATTGCTAAGGAAAGATTTAATCTATGCATTGGCTTGGTCTGAGAAGTGTGCGGCAGATGAAAGATGTTTGCATAAAATTTCATGGTTCACTAAATCAAATGTCGCAGATAAGTCGAGTAGTAGGAGCAGTGCAGATTTCCCTTTGTCTTTTAGTGACTGAATTTGAGTCTTGAGGTCAATGAGTGCAGTTTCCGTTCCGCGTCTTGGTCTGAAACCTGATCGTCTTAGTCCTAATAGGCTGTTCGTTTCCAAATATTGCTGTCTCTGGAGGTAGGCTGCACGGTCTAGTATTTTCAATAAGAAAGGGACGGTCGTGATAGGTCTGTAATTAGACAGGTTATTTGGGTCTAGTGTAGGTTTTTTTAATAGCGGGGGTACCCATGCGTCTTTCAAGTTGGTGGGTACTGAATTCGTGTCAAATGAGGCATTTATGAATGAGGTAATGAAGGGAGCAATTACTGTGGCAGCTTCCTTAATTAGTGTGGCTGGACACACATCGCCCTTACAATTAGAAAGTTTGAGTTTGCGAATAATCGACTACTTCTTTGATTGTTAGAGGTTTGAAATTAAATTGTGTTAAGTTGGGGCTAGCATGCAGTGGCATGTCCTACGGTATAGTATTATCTATGAGAGTTTTCTTGATAGCTATTTCATTGAGTAGCAGAGTAACTTTATCTTGTAAGGCATTCTGTATGCTAGTACACCATGCGCTGTCTTTTGTGCAAGAGTCCGGTATGGGGGCAGGCGATTCTAATTCTCTAAGAATATTGAATAGTCCCTTAGTACTGGAGTTGGCTTTGGTTATACGGTCATTAAAGTTATCTTTTTTTGCCTGGACGAAAGCGACTTTGTAATTAAATGAGGCTGCCTGGAAAATCTTTATTTTGTTGGGAAGGAGATTTTTTCCAAATAGATTCAGCTGATCGCTTCTCTTTCCTCAGGATTTTTATTTGAGGTGTATACCATTTGTTGCTATGTACTAGAGGCTTAGATTTCTGTAATTTGAGGGGTGCAATTGTATCAATAGCTTTAAGAATCGTATCATTGTAGAGATTAACTAGGTCCGACGGGTCTTGATAGGTTGAGGTCAAGTGAGTTATAGGGCTTAGAAGATCCCTCTCGCCCGGCAATAAGATTATACTAGGGGGGCCATATTTAGGGATTTCCAGTGACACCTATCAGGGCCATTCATTCTACACATCACCTGCCCAATCTGGTGGTTAGTTGATGGCATTTGGTGGAACCCAGCATCTGAGGGCAGGCTTTCTCGAATCCTGTCCCACAAAGCTTCTGGACCTAATGTCACCAATTCCTGGCGTTTATTTAGGGACCCTTTATCCCTTGATGGAAATGTGGTCCATTTTCCACAGTCAGACCTACATCGGGGACTGCCAGTTAGCCCCCCCAATAGACCTCTGGGTATAGAGCCCTATTGGTTTCTAAGCATAGCTCAAATTCATTTGCAGGAACTGCACTGTCACTATCCCCCACATTTTGTTGCGGCAAGTCCCTTTTTTCATGGGATGAAGGGGGGTAGTGGACATCTCCCCACCGGGGGCACTTTAGGTGGATCCTTAACCACAACCAGCTTATTCTCGGATTTGTTACAATTTATAGACTGAATTCTGGGCATGTCTGCTTTTTTAGTGTGCGTTTTTTCCTCAGTTTACCAAAAAGGACATCACTAACAAGCAATTGCTTAAAAAAAGATCAAGAACTGTTGGATTGAGAAGAATGATTTTTTTCCAAGGATAACCTTTTTTTTCCTCTCCCGTTGCTCATGTTTCTGACCCTTTGTTTCCTCTCCCGTTGCTCATGTTTCTGACCCATCTTTTCCTTCTTTAACTGGCTTGCTGGGAAAGTAGAAATAATCAGAGGGAGGCCCCCCTTTCCAGCTATATTTAAGGCCTCAAAGATGCTTGGTCCCCCCCTTATGGGGCACTGAGGGGAGCCATTCTCGAATCAAGATTACATTGTCCATGTTTGCCCCCTCCTCCGCCCCCTCCCTGGCATAGCTTTCTCCCTTTTTAGCAACTTATCCCATCCGCACACAGGTTTAGACAAGTAGCAACTAAGCCACCCCGCATGTCGCTCTCATTTGCTTTGCCAAAAGGGAGTTATTCCAATTTGTCCAGTACCACATTCAACAGGGATGTGTTCTTAATTACATCAGCTTTGAGTCCTTCGTACAATTTGACCATGATGAATATTTCAACCATGGTGTCATCCAATGGAACCTTCCAGCGGAAGTTGGTCCCTAAGGTGGACGAAGACCGTCTGCGGAGGGATTCCAACAAATGGGGTGGGTCACAGAAGAGCAGGCAGTCTCCCGCGCCTTTATGTCACTGTTCCAAAATCATATCATGAGTGGTCATATAAAAAAGGTCTGAAAACTCAGGAAATGTGTCGTCTTTGTCCAAAACATGGGGTAATTGAGGGATATTAATTCGGGTTTTGGTGGTAGATCCATACTCTACCATGGGGGAGTTTTGCAATGGGGCCAGAGATCTTAATGGGGTGCCCTTTGGAAGAAAAGTGGTTATTAATTTGCTCCCCGAGTCTTACCTTTAAAACAGACTGATATTCCCTGGGGTACTAACTTTCCCCTCCCGCCCTCACCCTTCAAGGGGTTCGGAGCAGTCTCCTCTTCCCTGGCCAGGGGGGCTGAAATTAATTGGTTGGGAGAAAGCAGCAGCAGGAGATTAGCCGCCTTCAACATTTCCTCGTCTGTAATGTATGGGCACAAGCCAACCTTTTTTGTGAGGGGATTGATTCCCACTTCGCAGATGCATTAGCAAGTGAAACAAAAAAAATAATTAAATTCACCAGGGCACGTAAGGGAGAAAATACACAGTATTTAAAAGGTGACACACACCTAGGGTCTCCAACCTAACCTCACAAAAAGGTTGAAAATAAAAAAAAATAATTTCCAAGGGTTTAAATACCTTCTCTGAGATCAGCAGTAAAGTGAAATTGACTTTATTTAGCATTGTAACTTTCTAGACCCAGCACACACTATCTTACAATAGAGTTCTGGAGGGGTTACTTAGTATCCCCTTTGTCTAGCTTATTGTGTAGCATATTATATGTTACCCTTTCCTCAATTGACTGGCTGGTGGCAGTGGTTTTGTTTTGGACTACCGTGGCTTGCATTTACGTCCAATTATTTAACGGTCAGTTTTAAATAAACATTCTTGAAAAAGGGCAAGGTGTAACAATAAAAATACACTTCAAAATACTTTATCTACTTGCTTTGACTCGATTCTGAGACTCTTTAGAGATGCTTCATACACCCTAAGGACAGCCAGCCAGCCAATTAGGCCTGGTTGCATTCAGGTAACCAAGGAGACAAAGGACGGGAGTTTTGGGCACCTCCCTCACTTCCTGCCCTTCCAGACACACTGGAGCCAGAGGCGGGTTTCAGTACTGAAGCCCGCCAGAGGAAAAACGAACAAAGGTCTTAAACCTGGTTTGGCACTCAGAGTAAAACCCAAGAAAGACCTGTTTTGACACTTACCAATTCTGATTAAGCATGTTTTTTTTTTTTTCACTAGTTCACAGGCTAGCGCGGAAAATCCTGGTTTTGCTTCATCTTGTCTATGCATTTTTATCAATCTGACCTGCATCTCCATTTAGATATGTTAGCTGGTATTGTTGCAATTCAATGGACTGTGATAAAGTGCCCACCATACCATCACACATAAAAAAGGGCATTGGTTTATTACATTCCTTCCCAGTATACAGTCTTTTGATTAACTATTGAAATTGTTTCCGATTCTTGCGAATGAGAGATCTCGGTAAACTCTTCACTTTCAGATCCTTGTTTAGTTTCTATCAGTGATTGGTAAACTCCTGCTAACACGTGTTTCGACCTTTAAGAACACAGGTCTTCTTCAGGGCCAATATATCAACTCATCATTCTATATGTCGTGTACAAAATACTTAAGGACTGTTGTCCAACGTCAGTCAGAGGATCTTCCTAACCGATTGCTTTCTGCAGATCCTGTGGGTTATTTTCCTGTAGCTCCTTAAAATGGAAACATGCTTCCTGAAGCTATACCGCACTCCCCATAGCGCTATCAGTGTGGCTGCAGGGCCACACTGACTATACATGGGAAAATTAAATGGCCCTACCAGTTCAGAAGACCATGTTTTTGAAATGTCCAAAAGTATAATGTAAAGGCAACAGGCACTGACTAGAAGTGTTATGGTTTTGGCCGAATTACAAACAATGGTTTTTGGCACAATAAATTCTTCGTAACCTGTTCAAACTTTTCCCTTACTAGTTTTCCCCTTTTCCTTCGAGCTATTTATGCCAATACTACGGGAATTACTCACAAACTTTGACTCTTACACTGGGTCTTGCCTTTTCAAAGTCTATACCTACCTTTACTTAGACCTAGCCACATGGTTTACCTTTAGATTAATGTATCCAAAATATAACAAATAACTTGTATATTTCCCTTTATTCTCTACTGCATCTTGTTGCAGGACAAGGAAAACACATTTTTAATCGATTCAGATTTTTGTGTATTGTGTTCCTGTATGTTTGTACTTTCCAAATTGTTGATGAGGAACAATAATAACTTTAACTTTGTTATACCAAACCAAGCTGTGCGTTTGTGTTTCATTTGGCATATAATACATGTTGGAAGTGGGATTTAACGTTGCAAAAGCCCTCGCCATTTATGCCCCCCTAAAGGATTTATTTGCAAAGCATCAGCACCTGTGGTATCAATATTTAGCCGCATTTTTTCTACATTTGATAAATGTAATCTGAATAGGAAACATTAACCTAGAGCTTGTATTTAAGTGTTTTTCTCCAGGTTAGCATGTTATAATCAAACCTTACGAGTAAAGTCCATTAGTCTTGGAGACTTGGAGTGCTTTTAATATATTTAACACTATCAATAGTTCATTTCTTCATGCTACTGTATCTGGTTACTACACAAAATTGTCGTTTCTAAAAGACCAGAATGCGATAATGCAGCTTCAAGGTCAATTAGGCATGGGGTGGTGCTTTGCTTAGTGATACGCTCAGCCATGGCACAATTATGGTGGGTTTCCAAATTTAGGGTTGCCAGTTCATGATAAGATTGTTTCCTATTGATTGGGATCATAGCACAACATACATTGAAATGTGATTTTAAAGAAAGTTCCATTCATGAACATATACTAAGTTTATTTTTAATCTTTGCCGTTTGCCTTCCTTATTTAATCTATTCTACTATGGAAATGGGCCTTACTTTTTTGATTTTACATGTGTCAACCTATATTCATGATTTGGGTTTTTTTAAATTTCATTTTGGATATCGATGTCTCATTATTGCACTTTCTACACATATGTCTACTAACACTAGATCACAATAATATTTAAATAATGCCAATGGAATGAGAGCGCTGAAGAAGGATTTTAGCTTGAAACACGTGTTGGCTCAAGGCAAACAGTTCTCAATGAATACAATATCATCAGAATTCTATTGATGTATTTGTCTGTAACATTTGAACACAGTATATCTTTAGAACAGGGATGAGCACTTTAGGAACCTAGTCACTATTTTTTTCTATGGTTTTTCATTTGTTCAAGTATGACAGAGCCTATGTGTATCCTCTCTGATCTGGTACATTCACAATATCAACTTACATCCTACTAAAGCACCCAATTATGTGAATTGCTCCAATTTCCGCTGGGGTCCTACCGTGCTGACTTTTTGGTATAGCACTATTCCCTAGCCCAAATAAATATATAAATAAAATCTTTTTAATAAAACTACAGCGCCACTATTACAAGACCAATCACACCTGGTGAAATAAGATGGCACAAATGGAAAACACGAATTTGAAATACCTACCAATAGACTGAGCGAAAAACACAATGTTGGCAATGGTAGAACACAAATATTCTGATGGTGTAGCAGGTAGCCCTCATAATCAAAAGTGACCAAGATATCACCATGGTGCAGTCACAAACAGAGAGTAAGAAGCCAACAGACTCAAACTGTGAGGTTGCTATATTATCCACATACAAATCCTACAGGGTTGCCCACCCAGCGACAGGGGTTAGACTACCACACAGACAAATTGTGGACTGGTTAACCAGATTGTCACACCATAGCCAGGAAGAAAGGAACATGGCACCTAACCCGATGAGTGCCATGCCCACATTATCCTTATCTTGTAAAGAAACAACTTGCCCATGGGTCAACAATACAACTATAAGCCGATAGGCTAGAGTATAAATAATTCACCAATGGTGCCACACTAAAACAGCTATTGTGCATGGAGAGTTTCGGTTGCTACATGGCACAAAACAGGATTGGTATGTAGGACAACTCACTGAAGTTTGCCATGCAACGCACCTGCCACACAAAACAGGAACAGTGCGCAGAGCATTTCACAAATAATTGCCCGTTATACAAGAATATCAATGCTGCGATTTTGGCAGAGAGTGAATTAGACCAGTTGATGCTTGCTATGCTCCGACCCTTCCCAATTACCAGGTTGTGTTGTGTATCAGAAAATCAAAGGTTAGTGTAAGTTGGGAACGACCGCTTCAGAGTTTGACACTAGCGAAGAGGCAAGCGCAAGTCACAACTTGCACACAATCACAGTAACTACAGTGAAACTTGGTATAGCAACAGAATGCATGAAAATTCACCATACGCATTGAAGTATAAGGTAATGAAACAACAGAAGAAAACACAAATATCCATACTATAGCCTGCAAGAGACTTATGGACAGTGTAACGACTACACAATACAGATCCCATAGGACACAAATGAGAGTCAGAGAAGTGTCCCGTTCTCTACAATGTGCTTCCATACTGCACCTGTGACCAGTAAACTTTACCATGGAAGCTAATAAAAGCTAAACACAAGCTATACTTCCATACTGCACTGGCTATCAGTATACATTACCTTGGAAGCTAAGAAAACAAAAGCTGCGCTTGCATGGTACAGTATCTGAGTCTCGCTAATATAAGATAAAAAAATGGCCTAGCACACGTCAGAATGCCAATGATGCAGAGAACATGGGAGGAATTTGGTCAAGACGGGAATGCGCTGCGGCAAAATGTGTCTTGCTGGACCACCTTTTCAAAGAAGCAAGAAGCCCAATCCCCCTGCCCAGTTGTTGAGAAAGCGCTCTTTGCCAGACTGCACATTTTCCTTTGCATGGTTTGAGTGTGTCCCATCAGGTAATCGTAGCATGCAGAGGTACATTGATTTACATTCTGCAATTCAAAGTCGCCATTTGCTCAAGCCGGAATGTCAAGGTGGTCAAAAGGAGTATATATGGCTTAATAGTTTGCAGACCTTTCATGATAACGGTGAGTATTGTGCAAAATGAAATGGGCACCATGTCAAGTGTAATTTACATGCTCAGAAGGATTGAATTCTTGAATTACTATCACAGACATATTTGCCAAATCAGTGGTCCTCCTTATGTTCCCCACATTCATTTTGATTGTATGCAAAGTAGCCAGTAGCCAACAGTTAGGGCTTTCCACATTGATCTGAACACCACCCACATCACCGTCACCAATGTTCTTGTGCAAGAGATTCTGACGAAAAACAAACTAAATACAAGAGGATGTTTCACTGAACGCGGCTTGAACTCCTTGGGTACATGATGTGCTGCTAAATATGGCTCGCCTTCCAGGCCTGTGGAGAAGATTCTATAGCACTTTCTGGAGAGAGTTCCACAGTACTTTATTGCATTGTATTGTATTGGGTTATTTATATAGCGCTCTTTCCCGATTTGTAGGGCCTCCATGCACTTTGTGGTTGGAACGCCCCGAGTCACAGTAGTCAATGAGCTGGAAAAATCGGGTGAGTTTATTGCAGTGTGCCACAGCGAAAGGTTGCTGGCTTCTCTGGTGTATTTGTCAGGTAGGAGTGTTGTTGTGCATGGGGAGAGGATGTGTCAGGAGGACCACTGCAAAAGCTTCCGACCGCTTGTGCTGTACTTGGCGTAAGGGGGATGTTGGATTCGGTAGTGTAGTTTCGACAAAGGATGGTTCAGGGGGAAATTGGGGCGAGCCATGATTTTTACGGACTCGGACTTTCAGATGGTTTTCAATGTTGCGAATATGTAGTGTTATGGAGTTGCAGATGATTGGCGTTCTCAGGTTCGTGGGTATGGCCTGTGGGGTGAGTGAGTTTAGTGCGGTGTACCACAGCGCTGGCTGCTGGCTTCCCTGGTGCATTTGTTCGGTAATGGATGATGTTGTGTATGGGGGACAGTATGTCAGGTGAGCCGCTGCGAATGCTGCCGGCCTCTGTGTTGTAATTGGTGCAAGGGTGTCCTGTCCAGATTGGCTGGCCTGACTGGGTTCAGCAGAGTGGATTCAGGGGGGGATGTTATGGGAAGAGCCAGGATTTTAAGGCTTTTCTGAATTTCAGATGGTTTTCAGGGTTGCAAATGTGTACAGGTAGGGAGTTCCAGATGATTGGCGTTTGGACGCAGAAGGAGGATCCGCCCAGCCTCGAGGAGTTGCTAGTTGGACCACTAGGCGAAATACTGTGAGCAATCTGAAATTCCCTGAAAACTGGTAGGGCATGATTTTGTCTCAAAGGAAATCCGGTACGGTGTTGTGGACGGCTCGGTGGGTGATGCACATGGCTTTAAAAGTAGCACGTTTCGACCAATCGGGAGCCAGTGTGTTCTCTGGCGGGTAGGTTTATGAGCAGGCATGCTGCCGTGTTTTGGTTTCTTTGGAGTTTCCTTATTTGAGATGCTGGAGCGCCTACGTAGGAAGCTGTTCGCGTAATCTAGGCGGGATAGGATGATGGAGTTGATGGCCGAGAAGCGGTGAGGTAAGGAAAGATGCGTCTGAGAATCTGTAGATGGAAGCAACAGGTTTTGGATCCGCTAGTGGTGTGTTGGGTGATGGATAGGTCTGAGTCCAATGTGCATCCCAGGTTTTTAACCACATTGGAGATTTCCGGTACTTATCCTAGGGCTTGAGGCCATGGAATTGGTTGGGGGAGGAGGGCAGTTTTCCTGCAGAGTAGGATTTCAGTTTTCCCCAGGTTGAGGATGAGGTGGTTGGTCGTCATCCAGTGTTCAATATCCAAGAGGCATGACGACAGGTCCGGACTGCCCGAGCCTTGGGATTTTGAGGATGATCTGGGTGTCGTCTGGTAAGTTGTAGTAGGTAAAATAGTATGAGTGGTAGATTGCGGGCAGGGGTTTTAGGTAGAAGTTGAAAATTAGGGGAGATAGGGATGCTCCTTGTGGGACACCTTTCCTTACTGGTCATGATGTGGAAGTGAACTGATGGGGTGCATGATTTGTGATCGGTTTGAGATAAAGGAGGAGATCCACAAGAGGGCTGCATTTCCGATGCCTACCGTTTTTAGCCTGTCTAGTAGAACAGAGTGATAAATGGTATGGAAGGTAGCAGAGAGATCCAGCAGGATGAGTACTGCGCAGCCTTCTGGGCCGGCTGTTATTTTAGGTCGTCCCGGATGGAGACTAGGGAAGATTCTGTCCCGACCCCCTGCCCCCCACCCCGCCCCCCCACCCCGCCCCCCCGAGTGGCCTCAAGCCTGATTGTGCATGTCTAGGAGGTTGTTGGCTTCGGCAAAGTGGCCAAGCTGTTTGTATGCCGCGCGGTCCATGAGTTTGGCAATGAAGTGTGTGTTGGAGATTGGGCGATAGTTCTGGGGGAGGAGTGGGTCGAGTGTCGGTTTTTTGAGGATGGGTTAGACGTAGGAGGTTATTAGGGCTTTCAGGAAAGATCCTGATTTGAGTGAATGGTTGAGAATTGTGCGTGCAACGCTACCTGCACATGTGGAGGCTAGCATGCTTTTGAGGAGTGATGGTGGGCAGGGATCCTCGGGTGAGCCTGAAGGGCGGCTATCTGCTATGAGCGAGAGGAACTCTAGGTGTGTGATGGGAGAAAAAAAATCAATGGCTTGCATCATGGGAGGTGACTGAAGCTTGGTCGGAGGCCGGGTGGGTGGTGCGGGCATTTGTTTTAATTTAGAGAGGATGGCGGCGTGTCTGTCATTACCGACAGTGTGGAAGTGCAGTGATAAGGTGTCACAGGGCTTGGGAGATTGGTGGTGGCTGGCTTGTGCATGCAGGGGATTTGAATACTGCTATGATTCTATGTAGTTCCTTGCTTGGGTAACGAGCATTTAGGATTCTGTTGCCATAGAAAGTTTTCTTGCTTTTTTTGATTTCCAGTCTGTATATTCTGGTTGTTTTTGCTAGGGTGATTTTGTTCTGGGCTGAAGGGTCGGCTCTTCAGGTCCGTTCAAGACAGTGCTTCAGAGATTTGAGTGATTTGAGATTGGCGGTGAACCACCTGGGTGTTGGTCCTGATCTCTTGGGGGTCCGTTTTTTGTTGGAGTAAGGGGTGCAAGGGTGTTTGTAAGCCAGAGGTCGAAGGATTCGATCGCCGGAGGTCCTTCTTGGAGGCTGAGTATCGAGAAAGTTGAGGAGTGCGTGTACTAGATCTGGTGTGATTACGACTGTGTTCCATAGTGGAATGGTAGGGGGGTGGTTGGTGGTCGTGGTGAGTGGCCTGGAAGGCTGGCTGCAGTGTTCAGCTGTATGCAGAACTTAATTGCTGAGTGATCAGTACATGATAGGGGGCGGGGGAGCTCGGTAGATAGATTTGTGGTGCTGAATATCGAATCGAGGCTGTGACCTCTTGTGGTTAGGTGTGGAGATGCATTGTGTCAGGTTGAGTGAATCTAGATTGTCTGTGAATGATTGGGTCATAGGGTTTGAGGGCGAGTCAAACCATATGTTGGAACTCCCCTAAGACGGTAAGTGTTGGATGTAGGATGATGTTGGTGGCTAGTGCTTCACCAAGTGTGTCTGCAAAGCTTTTGTTGTAGCCGGGGGGTCTGTAGTGGAGTAGGAAACGGTGGGAGGAGGGTGCAGGATATTTGGTGGGGTGCCCTTGTGGTTTAAAGTGGTTAGCAGGGGCTGGAAGGAGGTCGGGCAATGAGTAGAGTGGGCAACGGTGAGGGGTGGTGGCGGAGTGTGGATAAAGAACAGGGGGAGTGGGAGGAGAGGGAAATAGGGCTTGGACTGGGTTTGGTGCTGGAGGGGATGCTTGGGTGCTATAGTGTGGTGGCAGTGTGTGCGGGCTAGGTAGGAGGAAAGGATGTTAGGGGTATGTTGTGCCTTTGGTCTCAGTGTTTCCATTACATTTGGGTAGTCCTCGGGGTGTGGGTGAGAGTGGGAGGGGCTGTGGAACTTCAGAGCTGCTCTTGCTGCTATATGGCTGGGGAAATGCGAGTTTGCGGTGATGTGCTATAGTATGGGGATGGTGTGAGCGAGTGGTTGGTGGCGAGGGTGGTGCGTGACAGGTGTTTTATGTGGATCGCCGTGCCTTCAGGTATGTTCCAGGGAGCAATGTTCTCCACGCCTTGTCTCCATCTTGCCGCTCTTAGTTGCGCAGGACAGATCTATGAGGGGGAGGGGGAGATAGTGGGTCGAGGTGAGGAGGGTTGGTTTGGCAGGCAGAGGGGATAGGAGAGGTGTGATGTTGGCAGTTGATGGAGTGCAGCGGTGGGGTAGTTGGCTGTGTGTTGGCGGAGGTAGAGATCAGCAGCAGTAAATGTCATCGGGCCTACTAGTGCGCAAGTGTGCGGCATGGTGTCTGCCTGGTCGACGTTACTTGGTAGGGGAGCTGGGCGAGATTGGTGGGTAAGGCTAGGTTTCATGGAACGGTACAACTTGGGTATGAGAGATCAGGCCTAGATTTTAGAGTGCAGTACCATGGGAGAGACGTATAGGTTTCGGATACAGTAGGTTTGCTAGTATGGAGGTACATAATGGGGGGTGTACTTAGATTTGTGGGCCCAGATGGTGGGTTTCACAATACAGTTTACGTACGCGAGAGACGCACCTGAATTTGAGAGTCCTGTATAGTGGGAGAGAGGCCTAGGTTTCGCAATTAATTTAGGATAGGGTGGAACACACCCAGGAATGAGATTCCTGTATAGAGGGGGTGAAAGGTCCATCCTAGATTCAAGAGTCCTTTATATAGGGAGAGAGACCTAGGATTCACAATACATTTTGGGTATTGGAGAAAACACCTAGATTTGAGAGCTCTGTATAATAAGCGAGAGGCCTAGGTTTCGCAGTACAAATATGGGTATGGGAGACACAAGTAGATTTGAGAGTCCTGTATAGTGGGAGAGAAGCCTAGGTTTCCCAATTCAGTAGGTTTACCCAGTATAGAAATAATATTCACAGTTTTATTTCAACGTGGCACAGGCTAGTATTCACAGTTCCAGTTCAATATTCACAGTTCTAGTTCAGTGTGTTGAGGCTAAAATTCACAGTTCTATCTAGTTGGTAAGCCGGTTCATATTAACAGTCTAGCGTGCTATGTTCTTAGGGTAGGTAGAGTGGCAGGGTTTCCGGAGTACAGTGATTGCTCTACTCCCCACCCAGGCCACACCCACATTGATAGTCGATGCTGGTTGACTGCTAGCTGACTGCTGGCCTCCCCTGCTGACACCTGCAGACACTGTCTGGAGCCGCTACTTGTAGGAGCTGCCCTTTGCCTTGGGGCCCTTAGCCGAAGGGGCTGCACGGGCAGACAGCTGCCCTGGGAGGGACTGTTAAATGGGGGGGGTGGGATTAGCCAGTCAGGGGAGGGGGCGGGATGGAAGGCAGGTTGGAAACGAGGAAATGGGTCCAGAGAGGGTCAGGGCACAGGGCAGTCGAGGGGTCAGAAAAATACAGAAACAAGCCAACAGGGCCCAGGGGCCTTACCACTCACCTGCTGGGGCCTGAAAAAAGGAGGAGTCTCTGCTGGTTCAAAACAAACCTTCATTTAAAAGTGCCCATAACTCCTTCCAGATTGCCCATCTATAGAACCTGGCAGTTTGAGATAAGTAGGACGGTTTTCCCACCCGTTTTCAACACGCCCACAATAACACCCTGGCACTGGAGAAGGCTAAAAGCCTGACCACTGCTGAGCCAAAACACTGACCGCCCGCATTGCTAGCCAGTCCCTCCCCCGCCCTCCTTATAAGGTCACCATGCAGATGCTTTGCGTGACTTAGATTAAACTATATACAGTGCTTTCCCAACCAGCCTGATCAGGCCAGTACCCAGAGTTTGCCTGATTTGCAGCAGAAATACTGCCACTCGCCCTGTACTGTACCCAGAGCGTTGTGCTCTACGTCCCCGCTCCACTCAGCTTACGCTGCATCCAGCTAAGAGCTCCTCCACAAATGCTGAACCCGTACAATGCACTGCCCGCCCACCCTAGCGAGCCAGCTAGCCAGCTTTCAAGCGTTACTGGCCCTTATCTGCAAGTAACACCACCATTGCTATTGTCCATGAAGCCCTGCATGCACCTGATGGCCAGACAGATACCAGGCATCCTATAGTACCACTGACTGTACCCCCCCCCCTGCCTGGCCCACGCAGCCTGCAGCCCCCACCCACCTCATCTCACCTTTACTCACACTCTTAACTGTTCACTCACACCTCCTTGGTGCCACAATTCACCTGACACAGCCTCCCTGAATAAGGGCACACAGGTCCACAGTTCAGTAACTCACCCTGCCCAGGTTTGCTCTCTCACAGCCAGACAGTCTAGATCCACCCGCCCTGTGTCACTTACTCTAAGCACACATACTGACATGTATGCTCGCCTGCAACCCAGGCTATTATGATCACTGTATGTACCCCTAGACCCAAAGCCCAACAGTGTACTACTGTTTATGTTCATGCCACTCCATCTATGAGCCTTTGTCACCGGAATAGCAGGTTTGAATCTAGAACATGCACAGCTCCGGCCATATCACGCCATCAAGCTAGTCCGATTAGGAACAGCCGACTTGGCGAAAGCCTCTACCACTCCCCCATGTCCCTGAAACACAATCTGAACTTTCCCTATGCCAAATCCTGCTCCTCACATAACCTCACACTGCCAAGAGACAAGGCACAAAGCCCTCTAAGCATATCCAGACACTGCCCTGCAAACCACCTATGCCCAACAAGTTGGACTCACCTTCCAGCCTCCTAACAGGGGCGCTGATCATTGCCAGATCCATCCCTGCCCATGCCCTTGATATAACTTACCCAGCACTCACAACCTAGACTTCCTGGCCATCTCAGAAACATGTCTGCACCCAGCCGCTGGCCCAGCACCATCACTTGCCATCCCATCGGGCTATGTTATATACAGGACCAACACACCATCTGCTAGAGATATGGGGGAGGAGGGAGTTAGCATTGATTGCCAAAGAGTCATCCCTATCAGACATGCCACAATACCTATGGCTGCCAACTGCCAAGTTGTCCCTCGCACACTACCGACCCCCCTATCCCCATCCTTACTTTTGAAAAGGATCTCATGCACACCATGAGCGTGTGTCAACATCAAGCCTACCTCCAGAACAATCCTCTTAGGGGACTTCAACCTGGGCCTCAATGACCAGTCTGACTTGCATGCATCTACTGTAGCCAATTCACTCAATGTCTTTGGCTTCCAACACGGTGTCCAGAATCCCACCCACATCAAGGGCTGCACACTAGATTGGGTAGACGACTTCAACTGCCAGGTTTCCATCCTAGCCAACACACCCTGCCCATGGTCTGACCACCATATAGTCTCCGTCACTATCTCGCCCCTGGAGATTATCACACATGCTTGTCCCTCTTTGCCCCCAGCTTGGACAAGAAGCTCACGCAATATCACGAGGGACAGCATTGCGCCTCTACTGAAAGCTCTGCAACACCAACACTTGCACTCCAATGACCCTTCAACGCCTGCTGACCTATACACAAGCACCTAATTCAGTGGATGCAGGTGCCCCATTAGCCCAGAGAAAATACAAAAAAAGCTAAACTTGCCAACTCCCGGTACACCCCTGATCTCATTGAGCTGAGTAAATCCAAACGCCTAGCTCACCCTCAGTTCCCCCCTACGATTGAATTTTCTGCGGCAGCTAAACAATATAGACAAGCAATCACGTTAGCAAAATTCACCACTTATAATCAAAGAATTGCCAGATCCAAATCCAATATCAGTGAGATTTTTACAATTCTGAGAGAATTAGAAATCCCTGAAGGCCCATCCCATCATCGTCAAAGCTCCAAACAGCAATTAAGATCTTACCCAGATAAATCCTTCATAAACAATCCTTGCTCAAATCTCCTGCTACTTTGTCCCCCATTCCATCCAGTGACCACACAGGAGACCAACCAACCCCGGCTGTTTCACTTTAGCACTGTCTCCCAGATTGAAGTAGCCCCGATTCTCAAGAGTCTTAAACCCTGTAGGTGCAAAGGCGACATCTGCCACGCAAATATTATTAATGACCAACTGAGGGGCGTACATGGGCTTTAACAGGCCGCAGTCCGAGCTGAAACCACACTTCACTTGGGCATACCAAAGCTCCGGGTGCCAGGGCGTTAAAGCCCATGTACGCCCTCCCGCCAGGACATGAAAGCTATTTGCACCCCAGGATTTACCGGGGCGTGAAAGCTATAATAAACACTGGAGTAATTTTCATGAGTGGTGCGAAAGGAAGGAAACTGCAGAATTCGAATGTGGGATTCCAGATTTACGCCAGTTTCTTCAAGAAGGTTTTGACATGGGGTTGGCAGTGTCGACCGTGCAGGCTCAATGGGCATCCTTTAGGGCTTTCCCGGAACCTTGGGAGGAGTCGTGGAATGTTAACATGATAAACTGACCCCTGAAAATGTGCTCTCTCTCCAAACTGGTTCCTGTGGCATGTGTTCCCTCATGTTCCTTTCGCTGTTTTTGAGAATCTTACAGGATGTACCAGTTCAGACAATTGAGGATATTTAATTGACATTATTGACTCTTGAAACAGTGTTTATAGTAGCCATTACCTCTGCTAGGAGTTCAGGAGAAATGTTTTAACATGGAGGAAACCTTATTTCTTTGTTGCGACACGCCATTTATTCCTAAAATTGAATCAAAATTTATCCCAGGATATTGTTCTCCCGTCGTCCTTTCCGAATCCAACCACTCCAGGGCAGGTGAAGCGGAGCAGACTGTATGTAAAAAGGCACTTCTGATGCACCTTGAAAAGTCTGGAGCCCTCAGGAAGCCTGACAGCCCATTTTTGACATTTATATGTACCCTACCCCCTCTTGCTCGAATTGGTACCTCCTATGCATATGTGGATTAAATTGACAATGTCCATGGTTTATACTTATACAACTGCTGGGAAACCTTCACCTCTTAAAGTACAGGGGAGACCGACCAGAGAAATGGAAGCCATGTGAGTAGAGGCCCAAGCGGGTTTATTTCCGAGACATCTGCTGAGCTGCAATCTGGGCAGAGTCAAGCACTTTTATTAAGAACTATCGATTAAATCTGCACAGGCAGAATGCTTGTGTTTTTGGTATTTCCCTAGTCTCTGCCCCCCCCCCCCACCACCACCACAGATCCCGACTGGCCGGTGAGCAGACCATGTGACGTGGAAGCAGAGGACACCGTTGTCACTGCTCGGTGTGGACCATGCTCTTTTGAAATGAACTGCTGTAGCAGTAATTGCTGCCCATTTGATCCCATACCCGCATTACCCTCTGCACAGGGCCCACCAAACAGAGCATTGTTATTAATTTCACTGCACGCGCACCCACCACCGATCCCAACTGGACCCTGAGCAAAGCACGTGATGCTCTGCACTAGGCCCAAGGGCCTGCCAACCCAGAAAAAAAGGTTTCGTTATTAATTGCCCTGCATGCCCACACACCTGGTGAACAGAAAACGTGACGCAGGACCCATTGGATATTGAACTTAGGCATTCTCCCACTGCTCAAGTTCTCAGACCTAGGTGATTCTCGATTTGCTAGGGTGTTCCAAATTTAGGTGGTTCCCCTTGCTATAGTGCCTCACATGTGGGGGTCCCCCCCCATTCGCTGCTCGTCTCGGATGAGGGCTTTTGTCCATTTGCTGCTGGGTTCCAGACTTGGCATTTCTCCCACTGCTCAAGTTTTTAAATCTAGGTGGCTCTCAGTTTGTGAGACCAACCAATCGCATTGGGAGACCTAGGAAAGCGACATCGAAGATAAACTCCCTCCAAGTTCAAATTATGTATGAATCACACCAAGTCTGTGGACACATGCAGCAGGCACGGCTCCCTATCCATGCACTCTAGAATGCAGCTATGGCTATATCAAATCCGGCCGAGCCACTCCCATAGCCATCTTCCCTGAAACACCCGACGACGTGCCTCAACACCTCTGCCATTAGCATGCGGCGACAACCTATGACAATTTACGGTCTAGCTGGGCACACAATTGAGTCTCCTGCACTAGCAATCTGCCTCAACCATGACAGCACCCACCCATGTGCCTGGCCTCCGAGTTGCTTACTGGAGCCTAGCCAGACCTCCTAATGCTGGCAGAATGCACACACGCATCTTAAACTCTAAAATGTTCCCATACCTGGACTCCGACCCCAGAGGGCGTTCCAACCACAAAGCGTGTTGAGGCCATACAAACGGGGAAATGGTGCTATATAAATGGCGACTACATTACAATCCGCCCGGGGCAGCCGGCCAAGGGCACAAGCTAATGGTGCCTCCTGTTCACAATAAAAGTCCCAAACTAAATCAATGCTTTGATAACACTATTATCTACCACTCTGCTCGATTCTGTCACTGCCAGTGTCTTGGTTTTGAACTATGTCACTGTAAAAGGGTTTTCCCACCCCTGCAATTGACTACTGTTAAGGCTCTGCCACTCTTGCATTTGACCTCTGAAGTTGTGCCAAATTTTAATCCTTGCCACTGTGAGGATTTTGGTCATTTAAAGTATGGCCCGGGTCTGCCAAAAGGATATCTTTGCCCCCGAGAAAGATCTGTCCCCAAGACAGGCCTGCACCTCATGTGGGTCTTGCCCTGGGATGGGCCTGCTCCTGGGATAGGTTCGCCCCTAGAATGATGGATTTAAGTACTGCGCTGGGTTTGCCGCTTGGGACAGGTTCAGACCGGGGATAGCATTTCTCTGGGACAGATTTGCCACTTGGATACATTTTCCCTCAGATAGGTTTGCCACTGGGATACTTCGGCCCAGAAACAATTCCATCCAAGGAACAGGCTGCCCACCTGGAATAGCTTGGCACCACTGGATAGTTAGACCCCAGGTACTGTTTGCCCCGGGACAACCTATCCCATAATATCATCCCTAACACTTGCCCACCCCGCCCCCCCATGCTGGAATTAGCATGAATAAACACGGCCCAAGCAAATATTGGCTGTTGAAACGCCAACCAACGAGGAATACTGACCAAGGAAAAGAAGCCACCACCCATACAATCCATTTATTGTGCATTTGTATGGCGCCTTTACAGCAGAAAGGGTGTCCAGTTGCCACACAAAGGGCAGGGGGGACAGGGGAGGATCAAAAACAAGAAACGGTCCTACTAGGCCTTGTGACATTTGGATCATGCAAGTGCAGTGATAAAGTGTAGGGGGAGGCCCCATGGCTGGCCCAGGGTTGGTGGTAGGGGAGCCCAAGGAGAGCAAGTGCGAGGGATAAAGGTCCGCAGAGCAGGGGTGGACCAGACTCAGTAGACTGGTCAGGTAGTGGGGCCCGAAGGCAAGTGCTGGAATGGGAGACTTGGTAGGACGCGGGCCTGGCCCCTGTAGGATTCATGAGTGACCAGGCAGCCAGTCGTAGCAGTCAGAGGGCATTAGCAGGGGAGGGCCAGCCAGAAGGAGGAGAAGAGGAATTTCTGGAATTTAAGGAGGTCCGGCTCAAGTCTGGACTAGACACCAAAACAAAAACACCAGGAAAGTCCCTGAAAACCAACCAAACTGGAAAAAAGGGTCAAGAACCCAACAAGAAACCTACCCACCAATCTACAAACACCCCCCCCAAAAAAATAAACACTGCAAAAAGGCCTCGTAGTAGGAAAGACCGAAACATCAGAACTAACCAAACTAGAACAAACCAAAGAAGACCAACCATCCCAAATCCCCACACCATAGAGTAAACCAGTGTCAAGAAACAGCACACGTAACTGCACATGGGTAAAAGAGCCCCTTTACAGAAACAAGGCAGAAATCACTGTCACATTACCTATCCACCCGCACAGCCAACCACCCACAAACATCTTAAACACATAAAAGAGGAAAGCCGATGTTAGGGAGAATACTCATAAATGGTTAATTTCCCTTACCTACTGAGTCCCTCAGCAGCTTTGCTGGATTTCTAGGATTTATTTTTTCACCTGGTAAGAGTGCGAGCCTTTTTTCCCCACTCTTACATGTGTTTTGCTATGTGTATTTCTACTTTTTGTGTGATCTTGGGCACTGGAGCCTCACCTACTCCATGGCACCATATTCTTCCATGTGTGTTGCACAGCAGCTTCAGACTTTTAGACTTCCCACCGACTCCATTTTCTGGGGCTGACTACTGTCCCCCAGAAAAGATAAAGTTGCCATTAACTTTAGTCACTTTTACCACAGACCCAGTACACCCCATCTTACATAGAGTATTGGAAAGGGTTAAATCTTATCCCTTTTTGTCTGTGTCTCTTGGAGCATCGTTTTGCTCCCTTTACATCAAAACTTGGCTGGTGGCAGTGGTATCTACCCCATTTTCTATACCGCGGTTATCTTAAATAACCATGGTATTGTTTTAGGCTATCATATTAGCCTCAAACATAAACCCGCTTAACCATATATATTTTATTACGGTTCCGGCTGGGTTTATTCGCCATTTCTTTTTGTAAATGTCTTTCTCGTGTTTTACTCTGCGCGCCAAACCAGGTTTGGTCCCTTTGTTCCTCGCCTTTTCGCGGGCTTCCACACAAAAGCCCCCCTTTAGTCTGGGTAGGCAGGATGTGAAGGGGGGAGGTGGGTTTAGGACCCCTGGGGGAGGGAGGGGGGGTTTAGGACCCCTGCCATGGGATCCCTTGGTAACCCAAGTCGCACTCCTGTTTGATTGGCTGGGTGACTGTCCTTGCCAGGACAGCCACCCTGCTGTGTGATTGACAGCCAGGCTGTATGAATGGGGGGAACTGCATAAAAAGCAGGTCTCTGGGACTGGAAGAGCAGAGTCGCCACTGGAATGAAAGAACCAACGAGGAACTGACGGAAGAGGACCCCAGCAACGACTGAACCGCCCGGTGAAGCCCTGCTGCAGGTCCGAATCAGACGACAGAAGATCCTCCAGCAAACTTCTTCCCTTGAGCTGGTGGGACCAACCAGTTCACCCAAAATGCAAGCCAGGACCCCTCCTCTGGTCGAATTAGCTGTACAGAGCTACAGTGGGCCGGATAGCTAGGAACGTCGGACACTGCTTGGCTTTTAAGGAGCGCACCTTTTATTTGTGGCTTTGCTCTGCTGCTGGTTTCTTCCCTGGGTAGTGCAGGACCCTCGAGTCTTCCTACTTCTGATCAGTCCGACAGTCGCTTCAGGAACCGTGAGCCTGCAGGAACTACCAGGAACGTCCGCCTCAGCTACAGCTCCCTCTCCGTTTTAAGGTACTGTGCAAATCCGGTTGTTCGTTTCGTTTGCGCAGTGAAAGTGTTTGAAATCTTTCTCCAATCCGAGGGCTTGTCCTTCTCGTCGAACTACCTTTTCTACCAACCAACCTCGTCCGGAAACCGTGCCACGAACTTTACCACGAACTACCCTGAACTGTATTATCTTGAGCAAACGACTTTTGACCTATTGACTTTGGCCCCAAGCCTTTTCTGATTGTATCATTGTAGATTCTCTTGTTCGATTGCCCTAAGTACTTACCTGTTGGTGTAATTCAATTTCAATTAACCTTGTCTTTCCCTCCCTTTTTAATTGCTGGAGTGCCATTTTGCTCCCAGTTCATTTTGTGAGCTTAACTTGTCTGGAACTTATTGGGAGTTGTGTGGTGTATTTAGAGTGTGATTTTTAAACTGCTTAGAATAGTGAAATGTTATACAACTGAAGAGTGAAATAAATGTATATTCTTTTACTTGAAAACCATGAGTCAGTGTTTGCCTGAATCATAGTAATTGCTGTCCTTTGTGTAACTATTTGATACTGCTCACTTACTCTTGAGATAAGTCTGGCTGCTCAGCCACTGCTACCACTTTAACTGTGTAGTACAGGCTTGTACCAAAGGTGAAATTGTACCGTCACTGCCACTTGTAGTCTTAATTGTGTGTGGTGTTCCCAAAGGGTACTGCATATAATTCTGCCTAACAGCCGAAAACACAACAGGCATGAAATACACAGAAGCTCGACAGAACGAAATGAACTCAACACACCGTTCATGACAAAAAAGATGAGACCCAAAGAATCATCTACACGAGTAGACAGACATCACAGAAGAAGCCATCAACCCACAACACAAACTTCTAGACCCACTCAATGAAGAAGCAGAAGCAACACAACCAAATGCAGAAACTAAAGTAAAAACAAAGCCAACACCACCACCTTCAAAAGATAAACAAACGCAGGAAGCGAAAGATACACTGCAACCTAATCAACACCAATCAATGTCAAAACACACCACAGAAATATACAATCTAAAGTGATGAGATCCCATTTTTCAAAACTTCAAGATCCCTACCCAACAATTTCAGATTGAAACAAGCGAACAGAGGAGGAAAAAAGAGGAGGGCTCGCCATTGCATACAAAGATCACGTAAAGATAACAGCACCACCTCTAAACATCCCAAACTGTGAATCACTCCTGCTACACTTCACCTTAGATCATCAAACCAACCTGCAAAACCTACTCATCTACAAACCACTGACATACAACCCCACTTTCACGGGCACACTTGTGGATGCCATCACCAAAATCGCCATACAATAGGAACATCTGATCATACTAGGATATCAATTTCTGGTTTAAAGAAGAAAACACCAACTCACACAAAACACTAACGAATCGACTAGAAGCGATGTATCCACAGCAACAAGTGAAAGTTGTGACACGCAGAGCAGGGTACACCGTAGCCACAATCTTCTGAAAAAGAAACCTCGTGACAATACACCCCAATGCAGATTCCCTTGAGCGACCACCAGATACCCTTTGTGGTCGAACCACCAATGAAAATACAAAATAACATCCCCAAATAAATCATCCAATTCAGAAAAGAAACTGGAAACCCATAAACATTGCAAACATAAACACCCGACTGGAAACACTAGGCCTTCCATTGCATTCCTGGATTCATCAAACGTCGAAGAAAGAACTGAGACAATCAAAAAATGGATCACAATAACACGAGGCCTCCCTCCCACACTAAAACTCGAGGAGAACCATCTCCGGTTCCGGAAGCATCCCAAGACCTTCCTCTTTGCTTCTGCCTTCGCCTCACCTGTGCTGATTTTTTTTGTCCTCTTGCAGCACCTTGCACCTGGCCACCCTCTGTCCTCCGGGCCCAAGTACCTGCTCAGCCTGCCACCCTCCCGCACTGCCTTCGGGGCACCCCTTGCACTGGGGTCTGTATCTCTACCCATACAGGCCCCCCTTTTTTTTCTTCCAGCACTTATCAGAACTACTCAGTCTGCCGCCTGAAACCCAGCACTTGCCACTTGCTGGCTGCACTACCATTGTTTGTTGCCTTATTATTTATCTGTGCCTCATTGCTCTGCACTCTCCTTTTTTCTCTCCACCCTTTCCTGCACTTTTCCCCCCTCCACCTCTCCCATGCACGTGCGCGTTCTCAATGTCACTGGGCCTAGTAGTGTTGTTCTCCCCTGTTCCCCTCCCTTGCCGCGCTCTGAAACACTTGTGTATGACACAATATATCATATTTGATATCATAGGCAGCATTGGTCCAGAAAAACATTCACCACCTCGCTAAAGAAAACAATGGCGTGATGGTACACCCCTTACCTAAGAGCACTGAAAAAAGAAAACTAGGAAATTAACAAGATTGGGGAAAAAACTACGATCAGAAGAAACAAAACACACATATCCGAGACAGATATGACTACACAAAGCAGAAATACTCAAAGCAACAAAAACAGATCACCAACAAACGCATCCCAAACTCAGGCAACACCCAAAAAGAGATGTTCAGCATCATCAATGAGCCAAGAAACCCAGCAGGCTACAACAACATTCCCACGGCCTCGCAAAAACGATGCAATGGCCTTGCAGACCACTTCAAAAATAAAATTACAATCATCCAAAACATCATCAAAAGCAGCAAAAACACAAACAATTGCCCTAACATGCAAATACTGGAACCAACAACTACCCACCAATTTCAATAGAAACTAGCCTAGTGGACAAAGATAAAGAGGCGGCTCACCAGCAGACCCTTGCCCAGCAGACATATACAAGACTATCCTCAACCATAAAACACCTGCAGAATACTACTGCAACCTCTTTAGCCACTCACTAGCAACAGGAAGTGTGCCACAAACCTTCAAATTAGCATACATCAAACCACTCCTGAAAGATCTTACCAACTACCGACCAATTTCAAACTTCCAGCACCCAGCAAAACTCCTAGAAATCTACATCTATGAACAAATCGTGAAACATGTAGAACACAATTGACTACTAAACCAGGCACAAGTCTGCTTCAGACCCACGAGATGAATAGAAACAGCAATGCTATCTATATGGGATGATCTATAAACCATGCAGACTCCAGCGTCACTTTGGCTCCAATTCTATGAGATCTATTAGCAGCCTTTGACAAGGTCCTCCATGTAACACTCATCAAAAGACTTAGAACTAGTAATTGTAACATGGCACTACTATGGTTAAATTCCTTCCTTGCAGAAAGAACAGAGGCAACGTGGCTAACACCTTTCAAATCAGAGCCACGCACAACATAATATGGTGTCCCACAAGGCTCATCACTCTCACCACTGTTCAACATCTTCATGACCCCATCCCATCAACCTCATCAAAAGGTACAGTCACCACCTGCTACAACTACACACACTACAATTCATCTACAAAATCAACAGCAATGGACAACAAGACCCAACCTTTATCAACTGCCTCACAGAAATAAAAAAAATGGATAAGTACCAATACCCTTAAACTTTACCCGGTCAAAACAGAAATCATGATCATGCCCAACAACCCTTTGAAACCAACACCCCATTCTATTGCCAACTGAAACGGGAACTCGATTGGAACCTTCCCAAGTGGCCAATAATCTTGGAACACTAATGGACATGGACCTACTCGAACCGCAAGTCCAAAAAGAAGTAACAAAGTGCTTCTTCCACCTACAAACAATCAAGCAGATATTACTTTTCTTCACCTTCTCACATAGAACACGTGCGGTCATCTCCCTAGTCATGTCAATAGACTATGCCAATAGCATATACCTCCAAAAACGCAGCAGCTAGACTACTCCTCACACTCATTAAGAGTGAACACATCTCACCAGCACATAAACCTACATTGGCTGCCAGTCAAAAAAATAATTTTCTTCAAGATACGCTGCATAACCCCACAGAGCAATCAATGGCCAAGGAGAAGAATTCATACAGGAAATAAATCTCAATTTACAAACCAAACCGAACGCCAAGATCCAACAACAACATTTGCTTGCAATCAAAATATTACTCAAAACAAAAATGTGGTGGATTAGCATTCTCCTGCATCTCGGCAAAACTTTGGAACTCACTTTCCAAAGAAATACATACAGAAGACCACCTAAAATTCAGAAACATTATGAAAACATGGCTCTTCAACTGACCTAGCTAAACAGAATACACCATTGAAAGGAACCAGTGAGCACAACAAAAAGATGCAAACATTAACCAAAACCTGGATATCAGAACAAAAGGCATTTAACGCAAAACCTCCTTAGAAGACTATGAACACATGACAAACCCTGCCAGACCTTCATAACCAACAGAGAGAAGGGCTCAGACAACTATCATCAGTAACCCTACTAAAAGCTTTCCAATATTCTACCTACTCATCCTCAAACACCAAACACCAAACAAAACTGACACACACCACTACTGCAGCAGAAACCTAAAAACTGCACACACCCCGCAACACCCGACTAAACCCACACACAACAGAAAACGAACCCAATTACGGACAAACCATGGCATACTCACTCATACACCAAACACCACAAAACACATCTAAAAACAAACTCAGCACAGTGACCTATTTTTCCGAACTGAAGCCACCAACAGCTACCAGTTTTTCCAAACTGATGCCACCAACAGCATATCAAAGCTCTCTTGCACTTTCCCTCTCGATCCTACTAACCAAGCCCTCCTGAGCCCTCCTTCAATTTCAGATGCGCCAGAGCGCCTGGAGACCATGAAAATGGCAGCGGTGCCCCATACAAATCACAATGACATTATTGGGGTTTTAAGTAGGGGATGCATTGAACTCACGTTGTAATTCACAATAAATTGGTGGTGGTAGGCACTCATGGCGAGTTTTTCTTTAGGCCCAGCCATCCCTTGAGTTGTATTATCTTACAGTAAGTACTGGGCAAAGAAGAAGAACTTGGAGGTAATACCTGGATTACTTACTGGTAATCACCATTACTTCTAGTCCTGCTCGTCCTCGGCACAGTACTTACATCCATCTTTACTTCCTGGAATGGATGGAGTTGGCATTAACTGCTGGGACACTAGGGGTATTGTACTCCCGGTGGGAGCGACAGAGCAATGGGAAACAAAGTAGAAATGGAAGATTCCCGAGGCTCGAGGTACTGGAGACTTTTTGTAGGACAGGAAATTTAAAGTTAAACTACAAGGTCTCCACTCTCGAGAATTCCAAATGCAGAATCGAACACTGCATAGTAGTATAGTGAATCTAAAAGTGTTCAACGTAATGATTAACAATCTAGTAGATGAAATACAGAGGAGCCATTGCAAAGTAGGGCTGTATGCCGATGATGGTGTAGAACGGTTTAGAAGTAAAAATACTAAATACAAGAGGCAATCAGAGGCCATAACTAAGATGAAACAATGAGACAAACAATGGGGCTTTAAGATTTGTGGGAAAACCCCCAGGGTATGTTATTATGAAAAAAAGAAAAATAGAAAAACTAGTCTTACATCAGTACAGTCGGCAGATCAAGATAATAGAAACGTTTTCAAACATTTGTGAATGTGGTTGGATTCTAAACTCTCCTTGAGTAAGCCGATATCCGAGACCCGGGAACGGAATGGGGTGTATATAAAAAGTGCTGATGCTATAGAGAGATGGGCTAAACCATATTTGACTATAGAGCGCAATTAGCAATACGTTTTAGTGCTACCCAAAAGAAAAGGATGGCAAACATACAAGTCAAGGGACTGAAAACGTGTACGTGGGCAACGGTGACAACTTCCATAGAAGCTATGCAGTTGCACTAAGACAGAAAATGCAAACTATAAGATACTGCAGAAGAATGTCCATGAGCAACTAACACTGAAAGAATGTTTACAGGAAAACTGGATGCATGTATTGCTAATGTTAAAGGTTTTTATAGTGCGCACCAATGCTACTTGTGTGGTCTCCAGGCGTACATAAAGGAAACCAGTGGGGCGGAACATATACATAACATGAAAAGGGAGGAACTATAAACGGCGTGAAACAAGATACAAATAATTAACATTTGTGGCTTGGTGCATTTGCGACTATGCACCTTTAAACAGTCTAAAGTTTGTACTTTGTTGGCTGTATATATAACAAAGAAAAAGTTTTAAAAAAAGAAATAGAAGCGAAAGGGTCAAAGTATATGAAGGGGAAAATGCAGTCTACATGGATGTATCCGAGAATCCAGACTACGAGCCAATAGGCATAGCAAATACAATTCAAGTTAACGGTATAGACAACATAGGGAGAATTACAAATGGGGGCGGGGGGGGCTACTAGCGATTCTCATGGCAATGAAAATCATCATCATCAGGGACGTGAAGGGACCAGGGGTAGCGATCATCTCAGACTCACCTAGCACATTAACAGACTTGCGGTAAGGCAGGGAAGACAGGCAAGACAGTATTTAAATGCAATACAAAGGGATGCTCTAGGAAAAAGAAGGGGATAAACATAAAACTGGCATGCGTGCCAAGAAAGTCATGGGTAAAAGGAAATGATATGGCAGGCATTGCAGCAAGTGAAGGGATGGAGCGCCAAATACAAAGCGTAATTAAGAGGATAGTTATGTCAGAATGGCAAGAAAGATGGGAAAGTACAAGCAAAAGGAGACACTTTTTTTTTTTTTTTACAAACAAAAAGAGGTTCGAGTTAAGAACAGAGGGACGAAATCCTTACCCAGAAACCATGCCAAACAGACTGTTGTGTTATACCAAACGAAATTACCAATTACTCAAGACAGGCAAGTATGATTCAGAAGTGTGTGAATATTGCGGACAAGCAAAAATGTCCTGCACACCTAGAATTTCAAGAGTATGATACTCAAAGAAAGCATATGAAAGAAGGCCTAAGGAAATTGGTAATAGAGGTTGACTTGCTTAGAAATATCTTAAGGGAGCACGGGAATGAAAAACAGAACACAACACATGAGACAATACTACGCTAGGTAGCTGAGACAGGGAAGCTTGGGTAGCTGCAACAGACATAGTAAATGATGGTGGGAGCAAATCGTAAATATACAGTCTCCCAGGAAAACCCAAAGAAAAGGAAGAAGAGGATTGAGGTAGGTTACCTCATAGCTAAGTACTGCGATGAGGAAGACCAGGACTAGCAGTAAAGAAGATTAACGGTAACTAAAGTAATCAAGGAATCCTTAACTGACCACAAAAACATATCGTGACAGTCCAGTAGAGAAGGAGCTTCCGAGTACAAAAGTCGACAGATGTTTTGTTGTACGACTGTTTCAGACATCACGTTTGTTAAAGGTTAATTTTTAACTCCTACAAATTACATTGAAGAAAGCACCAAGTACTGCGTCACTGTCGGAATACACATGCAAAACATCTTACATTGTACACCAGTCAGGCTGCACAACCACTCACCAGTAGGCGACAGCTACTCTTGGGTCAATGACAAGGCTGCAAGTACTAAGAATCATTGCGATGGCGCTTCCTAAAACATTCCCTTCCCCAGTACCGTTTGTGTCTTACGCCGGCTGGAGCTCGTGAGACTGCAAGACACCCGCAGTCTTTGTACCGCTTCAAGTTACAAAGAGAATACTTTTAAAGCAACCCTTGCAGCAGCCGGCACACCGAGACAACATGAGAGTTCATTGCAAAATCCGAAGGGGAGGGGCTGACGGTGGGCCAACACCTGACAATGTTACACCTCCATCATTTATTGATAAAAGCGGAAAAGATATTGTTACATCCAGTTTCCCAGCTGTCTCCAACCAGAGAGTGTTCACGGAGGCTGCCAGTCTACAACGCAACTCTCATGGAAACTGTACAAATGGATGTGTGCTCTTATCAAATTAGAGGGTTAACACAACGAAACCACACAGGTAATATACAGTATGAGCTGAAAAAAGCCTATCCCATCATCCGCGTTATGCAGTATCTACCCCAGTGGACGCTATCCCTTACGTGATACGGATTCAGACAGCAGAACAGTAGCCTGGCGTCGCGTGGAAGGGGGTCACAGACCATTGTAGATGTCCCGGCCCTGAAAGCCCCTTATATAATTAGAAAACTTCAGAACCATAGCGAGAAAAAAAAAAAGAATAAAAAAATATACTCCAAACCTTGTTTTTTATGTGCCTATAGTCGTATAATAAAAAAAAGCAATTTTCATGAATACAATAATTGTATAACGCTGAAATGACATTTCCCTAAATTATAACCATACATTTTTGGACCTAGAAAAGATTAAGAGCTGAGCTGATTCTGACAAAATAGGATCCCGTGACTGTCAAGCTGTTCATATCAATAGATGACACAAATCATTTCATTTCTGAAAATATGATTCGTTTTAGACGCTGTAAAAACATTCATATAAGATGTAGTTTAAGCTTTAGAACCAAGGAATCCATGGACTAACTCAGTGGGTTGAAAACCTGCAGCAGAGCTCTAGCTGTAGGTTTCACATAAATCACTGCAGTGGGCACATTAACCCACTCCAAAAGAATCTCACTGGGAGAAAAGGTGAAAGTGATACCCACCAACATTTTAGAGGCAGAGGCCAGTCATACAATCCAGCAAGATAATATTACATATTACAGAATGACATTAATTTTGTCATAGGAGATAAGAGGTTGAGCAGTGTACAATGACTTGCAGCAGACTTCTCCCAATACCTCCTAGCCTTTTGCAGATACTGGCTGGTTATTAAACCTTCTAGTATCTTTGTTATTGTACTTGTTTAGCAAATCACACAGCAATATTATACATACACAATAATAAGAACCCCCAACTTATAGCGATTTCACCATCGCTTACAATACTGCAAAATCCAACTTTATTGTAAAAAAAAAAAATCATGTTTTGCAAAAACCACCCACAAAAATCAACCATGTTTGCAAGCACACATGTAAACAGCTGTTTTTACAAACACACAAAAACGTCCAATGAAAACTTAACAGAAACGCCTTCTTGTGTGATGAGACCGTTTATCTTGCAATACGTGATCAATCACTGTACTTTTTTGCAAGCATTTTTAATTATTTCATCTCATTGCGGAAGGAATTT
Source organism: Ambystoma mexicanum (assembly GCF_040938575.1). NCBI lineage: Eukaryota > Metazoa > Chordata > Amphibia > Caudata > Ambystomatidae > Ambystoma > Ambystoma mexicanum. Next base: position 711,111,411 of record NC_090923.1, on the reverse strand, counting down.
CCAATCACATGGGTTGTGTAAGTGACGAGTAAACTGCAGATTGGGAGAAAGGATAGAGGAAGAGCATATAACGGGAGAACAGTTGTGGATGAGGAGTGAGAAAGAATGAAGGATTATGGATTGTAGGAGGAACCGGAGAGCGAAAGGTGCGAGTTGAGAGCACGGTTGGGAGTGCGAGCTGTAGCTTGTCGAGTGACTGAGCACGTAAGTATGCGCATGACTGGCAGAGTGAGTGGCTTGGTCGTGTAAATTATGATGGAGGATTGTTGAGTATGAGGGGTGTTGGTGAGTGGGGGGTATCCATGGAGCAAATTAATATAAAAGGGGATTATTTACACAATTACAAATGAAAATCTATATAAATAAAAATGTAAATGTTTGTTCAAAATCTTAAATCTCTGAAAGGTCTTCACCGATTGCTTTGAAATTTTGACACAACGTTGCATTCGAAAAGGCGCATGTTTTTATATACCTACTATAATGTCACACCAGTGACAAGTAAAAACATGCTTTTTCTGAAAAACAGCACCATCTGTTGGACGTAAAAGCAACACTATATACTAAATATTTTACTGAAAAACAGCACCATCTGATGGATGTAAAAGCAACACACGCTATACTAAATATTTTACGATTCCATTTCAATGTTTCCAATTTAGAATGGCTCAAATATGTGCTGAGGAAGCAGGAGAGCGACGTGCAGCCAGACTTTAGGATGCACGGTTGCGAGCACGGCGATCTCGTTCTGCAGCTTCAGAACTGCTTCGTTCTCAACAGAATGAACGCAACAGGCTGAGAGTGGCTGAAAGACGTCAACAAGAAACAGCAGATCAGCATCAAACACGACTCTGTGCTTAGCAATCACGCGATTACAATCGCCTTGCCTTCCGGTACAACCCAGCTGATGATTATAGGTTGAGCCGGCATGTTCTCATCGGCACCATGACCGAAGTGTATCCTTATTGCAAGGCTCTGAAATTTAATGGAGAAACAAAAGGAATGTGTTACGCCGCCGGGAAAATTAAACTGCCTCAACTTGGAGAGCCGCCAGAGCCATTAAAAACTACCCACAAGCATTGTGAAATTAAACATATTAGAAACGTGCGCCTTCTCTTTTCTTTCTTTTCCATTTAACCGACTGAGCCACAGCAACGCATGGCCGGGGACAGCTAGTGATCAATAAAGTTATAATATAAAATAGGCTCACACAAAAAGCCAAAGAGCTCAAGTGGGAACATCTGGGACTCAACTTGAAAGCAGAAACTACAAAAAGGCGCAAATAATTTCAATCTGGCTCTTTTGCATACTCACACACTGGACCTCTTTCTTGAAATGTGACTCTTATAGCCTGGCTCTCTAGCATAGTGCAGTCATACAAAAACATATGAAGCAAAATTTTGCAATAAATAACATTTTGTGCTGCAATCTTTATTACTCATAGCCCTACTGTTACTCGTCCCCGTACTTACCTTTGAGTATGTTCATACTCAATGGAACTTTTTTTCTTCCAAGCTGCAAGCTGGCCTCCTAGGTCTCCTCCCCTACCAGGAGGTATAACCTCCCACACACCCAACACATGGCAGTCAATACAAAGCCATGTCATGGGCAACTTCCACAAAAAGGTGCAGGAGGTGAAGGTTAGTCCATACTGGGACGAGGAAGGAGGACTAGGAGTAATGACAATTTGTTAAGTAATCCGGGCATTACCTCCATGTCCCTCTTCCTCGTGCCAGTACTTACCTTTGCGTCATACAAAAGCAGAACCAGGAAGGATGCCTATGCACACCACGAAAGACACAAAAGCCATGGGTAATGCAAAACCAACCCAAAACCAATTTATTCAAGGAAAAAAAAAAAGCAGGAAGTCGAACGGGCCCCTCTATGTTGAGCTGGCAATGACAAATGTAGATGTTAGGCATAGCCAACGTGGCCACCCAGCAAATGTCCAGTAAGGGCACCCCTTGCAAGTTAGCCCAGCAGGCGGCTTCCTCCCTAGTGGACTGGCCCTGCTGGGCAGAGGCCTGCAGAATCATAGGCTAGGAGAATCAAGGACTTAATCCACCGGCTGATAGTAGGAGTGGAAGACTTGCGGCCACAGCTCCCCACCCCCCCGCTCCAAAAGGTGACCAAGAGATGGTCAGTGAGACGAAAGGACTCAGCCCGTGAAAGAAAGTGCAGGACCACCCACTCAATATCCAAGCAATGCCAAGCCTCCTCCTCAGGAGAGGAGAGGATGGAACAGGAAAGAAGGCAGAAAGGACCACTTCCCGAGACCGATGCAAGACCTTAGGCACAAGAAGAGTCACGCCGCAGGACCAAGGCCTCCTCCCAGACCACCAAAAATGGAGGCCAACACATGAGAGCCCCGATTTCCAGCAGATGACAAGCGGAAGTGACTGCAACCAAAAACGAGTGTCAACCACGTCAGCTCGACATCTGCCAGCGGCTCAAAGGGAGGCTTCTGTAACATTGCCAGGATCAAAGGAAGGTCCGTAGGAGGATCCCCAACCGGGCCCAACGGACGTGAGTCCGCAACCCCCTTCAACAGCCGTGAAACCAGAGCCTCCGCCGCAGGTGGCCAGGAAACTGAAAAGGCCTGTGGCCGCCCACGGAGAACCGCGAGTAGAAACAGCCAACCCCTTCTCAACTCTTCATGGAGGAATTGCAAAATGTCAGGCAGCACACAGACCAGCGCCAGAACACCCCTCGGGGAACACCAAGACAGTAAATGTGCCCAATGAAAACTTAAGGGTAGAGGACCGGTGCTCCATCTGGACCATCCCAGCAACAACCACCGAAAGGCCCAACGCCTGTAGACCCCTCCTTTCAGTTTCCAGACCCCCCCCAAACGGATGAGAAAGGAGAAGGGGGAATCACCCACCCTCAAGGGAGACAACTAACTGGGCAACACCCAAGAAGGACCCAGCTGCATCTTCAGAAAACATGGAAACCACCCCTGTTGAGACCAGTGAGGGACCGCCAGGATAAACACCAGTGGAGACACCCTCAGAAACAGGGGAATTGGAGTAAAGGAATAAAAGAAACCCAGGTGGCCCCCTTCTCCCCACTGTGCCCTGATGAATTCAAGAGTCTGTGAGGGAGACAAGTGAGACTTTGAAGAACCCCCACCGGACTAGGGCACGACAGAAAAGGTGAAGATGGGCCCGCACCAGACGCCGGGAGCTGGCCCAGATCAAACAATCGTCCAAGTAGGGGGGGCACCTGAATCCAGGTCAGGTGTAGAGATGCCACCAGTGGAGCCAACAGTTTTGTGAAGACTTGAGGCACCGACTTGAGACCGAAGGGCAGAACACAGAACTGGAAGTGTTCCTGCCCCATAGCAAACCGCAGGAACCGCTGATGATTCAGGAATATCGGGACACGGTAGTAGGAGTCCTGTAGATCAAGAGAAACCAACCAATCCACCCTCGTCACCGCCAGGATGACAGACTGGAGGGTCTCCATCTTGAAGTGCCGAGACCAAACCAAGGCATTCAGATTCTGCAGGTTGATCAGACAAAAAGGAGTGACCCCCCCCCGGCTTGGGGACCAGAAACACAGGGGAATAGAAGCCAGTCCCCCTCTGGCCCGACGGCACTGGGACCACAGCCCGCTTGCTAATAAGGTCCAGGACAGCAGAATGCAGGGCCTCCCGCCGACGGAAGTCCTTGGGCAGAGGAGTCACCCGTAGACCGGACTCCAAGGGGGTGGGGGAACAAAATCCAGCCGGTACCCCAGGCGAACTGTGGACCGAGCCCAGGAGTCAGAGGCCAACTGGTCCCAGATCCAAGAAAAGTGAGACAAACGTCCCCCTTACCTGCCAAAACTGGGCGTCAGGAATTCTGAGGCTTGGGCGGGGGAGGAGCGGGGGGCTGAGACAATGGAAAGGACCTCTGAAACCCTGCTTCTTCTCATCCGTCTGGGTACAAGGGACATAAGACTTGCGAGGACAAAAACCAACAGCTGACGCAGGAGCCACCTTCTTCCTCAACTTGTCTGCATGTTTATTGGCCTTGAAGAGACCCAGTGAACCTTGGACTCCAGAGCATCACCAAACAATTTCCGACCCTCAAAGGGAAGCTTCAAAGCTGCAGGCTTCCGAGACCCCTCGGACTTCCAATCCTGCAGACACAAATGGCACCTACCAACAACAGTGGTGCCCATGGCCATAGCAGTCCCCCGAATCCCATTGTAAAACAGTTCCGACCTAAACTCGGTCTGTCGCATGTCAGACAGGAGCTAGTAACAGCCAGAGCTATCTGCCAAGGCCTGTCACAGACCAAGAAAGCCAGCCAACAGTGTATCCGCGGCATAGGACCCGTAGGTGCTGGCCCACAAAGGCAGATGAGACCCCACGTAGGGCTTCTTGACGGCAGGTCTCTGACTCATCCCGGTCTAAGCATTTGCCAGAGGCATCCTCATCATTCGACGAAAGGGAGGACCCAGCAGGATGATGAAGAAGAAGAATAATCAGAAGAGGAGGAAACATGGGCAGGCACAGACATCAGGACCAGTAGCACAGTAAGTCAGAAATTCATTAAACAGGGTTTTAAAGTCCCTACGAGAAACCCAGGAGCAGGGGCAGCCACCGTCCACGTTTTAGGCAGCCTGGAGGAAGAATAGGCAGTCACGGCATGCTTCCTTTTCCCCAGAGTGCCTACCCACTACTGGACACACTAGTGACAAACACCGCCAACTCCGGCGACCCGTGCCAGAAAATTAACAGAAAAGCATGGGAAATCCCCAGGCGGCGTCCCTGTTGCCCAGCAATGCTGCAGGCCCGAAAAGGGAAGGCTCAACAAACTCTGCCCCCCTCAAGGGGAAGAGCCGGCAGAACTGCATGGCCCAAACCACCCGGGCCATCGATGCCCCAGAGAGCAGCCACTGCCGGGCACACCACCAGGGCCGACCATGGCAGCAGGAGAATCGGAAGCCTGTGGCCCCCCTCAACAGCAGGCCAGCGGGCCGCACCACAAGGAGCAGCCCACCCAAAGGCAGGCAGGGTAAAAAAAGGCAAACAGGAAGATGGGGGGACGGAGGCCCCCGCAACCGCCTTCCCCTACCCCTCCAGAACACTCACAGGAGACACCGGGCAGGGCTCCAGGAGGCCAACGAGCACACCCCGTTTTGCCAGAGGACACCTGCACACACAGCCGCCAGGCCCCACAGCCCTGCAGGAGGCCCAGCGGGAACACCAGCACCAAACAGAAACCAAGCCCTGCAGAAGAGCTGCCGAGCGTGAGACACCAGTTGTTGCCCCTACAGAGCCCTGCACCGAGAGAATATGACAGTTCTGGCAGACCATTCCAATGAGCATGAACATACTCAAAAGGTAAGTACTGGGATGAGGAAAAGGGACGTGGAGGTAATATGCTTTCTTATGTCACAAAATGTTCAGTTTCATGATGCAATATCCTGGAGGGTCAGAATAATACGTTTTATTTTTTCCAAGGAAAATGCAGATCTACAAATACCAGGCTTGATGGTTGATGTGGGTCTGAAGGCCATGACTGTGTAACACTTCCTTGAAAGCTAGATAGATTTTAGAGGGGACTACATTCCAAAAATGTTTACCTATAGAGATATGGTATCAAAATATGTCCGACATCACCTATCCAGCCCTTGCTGTTCATTCAAAAGCTGTTTTTCTTCCTGGACTTTTAGTTTAGCTTTTCCAAAATGTGTGTACCACAAAGCAAATGCAGATTTGCAAACACTGGCCACTATTCAGCTGTTTTCTCCAAAATTGCCTCATTACACTATATGGTGGTTGTGAAGCAGAGATGTAGATTACCTTGCTCCATGCCAGTCCGCTGTGAATGGTTCATCCTGTGCTAATTGTTTCTCTGCATTCTGGTATTCAAAGTTTGGCTTTTCATTCACCATTGCAGAGCTATAAGTGACAGAATGCAAGAATGGAGGCAGACCTGAATGAGTTATTAATTCAGACATGACATTGCAACAACTTCAGGTCTCTGAAGTCTGCTGTGGGTTGGTTGTATTATTTATAAACATTGATTGTTTTTCCATGGTTGAAAACAGGCATCCAGCCTATTGTCGTGCATAGGTGTAAATAAAATGCGCAGTTTTACTAAAAAGTACCCCCCCCCCCCTTTCAAACAAGCAGGCAACTTTATACATTTCTATTCATAAAACTGTTCCGCTTTTCTTTCACAAATATACCAAAATAGCTGGTGACATCTGTTGTCTGGACTTTGCTTTAAAGTGTATAGGTGCTTTAAAATTTATAGGTGCCACCAAAATTAACTGCCCATACATTAGGACTTTGCCTGAAGGGTTGGGATTTTGCACATGAAAGAATGACTGAAGGGGTACTTGCTAATGTGACCAATTTTCCATTAATTGCTGCCTACTGGGTAGCCCATATCGGACAAAAGAGTTGTAAATCACAGCTCCAAGGAGAACACCAGAGAATTGAAATGCAATTGACAGGATGGCAGGCTATCACATAAAATCCAAGGGGCTGCTTTTGTTACACAACTGGATTCTGAGTCTTTAAACTGGACTGCAGAAACATGGGAGAGATCAAATCCGGATTTATTGTCTCTCAACCGGACCACAGGACACAGCTCTTAAAATGTGGTCAGTCTGGACTAAATATGAATGAGTGACAAATCTACCAGGGCACCCCAGAGCTTATCAGGACTTGCTGCTGCCTCCCAGGCGGAAATGTTTTCACACAGGGATCTGGTAGAATTCTTAGGGCAACAACTCACTGCGGTTGTTTCTCCTCATTTTTCGCTGCATTTTTATATGTGCAAATCCCCCCATAGGAACAATTAACAATATTGAATTAAAGTAAACTATAAAGGACACCTATTGGGAGCAAACGATCATATGAGAGAGAATCAATCTAAAAGGTGCAACCAACAATACTGAATGAAAGAAATTCAGTCTAAAGGACATCAACAGGAACCCATCAACTGAATGAGATGAATTCAGTGCAAATGATGATCCACAAGAAATACTGAGAATCACTAACAACAATTACCAAACATACACCATATGGACAACTATTTTGAGCTAACAACCCTATAAAATATTAACTTGAAAATAAACCAAATAAGGCGCAAGTAACCTGGTAAACAGTATCCTTTTTGTTTGTCCTGATTTCTAGCACTGGTCAGCCTCAGGGCACACTGTTCCTGGTCACTTTGCAGCCGTCCTGCTAATTTTCTTTATTTCATTCTTCTCACCTTTTGACAAAGCAAATCAGAATCGAGATAAGGGGAGCACCATATGTCGCAGAAAGGCTGAAATCATATTTTAAAGTTAACCCCCCCCCCCCAATTCAACGCCTCCACCCCTCCTCAGCCCCAACTACCCTTTAAGATATATATACCCGCACACCCACCCCTAAAAATAACGAGGGAAAATGCAGGGAAACAGCTAAGATGAGTTGCCCCCTACAAGTTGGGCAAGTAGCTTCACACTTGTTTATAGCAATTCCCTCCTAATGGGCAGCAGATTAATGTATTGGCTGCAGCCTCCCCTTCCCATTTTGGACTGTTGTTGAAGGGACCTGCTGAACATTCACAAGCCGTCATGAACAGTAACCAAACGCAGATAACCAAAGGTTCCATGACAACGGCCTCTCAATTACTTTTGTAAAACATTTCTTTTGTTAGCAGCTCATTTCTGATGCACGCATTTTTAGTCAATTGGCAAGTGATGGGACATTTCCAAATTAAAGCCCCCCACCCCCAGAAACCTTTAATGACCTACCAAATCTTTGTCGGCACCAAGACAATTAAAGTAACCCAATAAATCAACTTTTAAAAGATTCATTTATATCCATGGTGTCTACTAGCTTGGTACACAAGTAAGGGTTTGCTTTTATGTGGCTAATCATGCACAACAGCAAGTTGGAAGTTTATGATACACAATCTCTATACTCAGATGACCTTACTACACAGTTTCTTTTAGTGTGCGTCTTAAAGTGCTAAAAGTACAGAGGTGTAAAACAGGACATTTTTTAGACTTGTAATATTTTGCTTTCTGGGACTTTTAGTTTTCCATTCAGGATAAGCAAACCTGTTCCTATACGGATTTACATATTGTCAAGTTGCTTTACTATATGATTTGTGTACTTTGCAAATAATCACTACAAGAAAGAATGATTGCATTATTTGAAAGCCAGGAACATAGTAAAGTATTAATAAATTCAGGCGTTTACAACTGGACTATTATTTCTCGTTGCAATGACCCCGCATGTTTGGTATGTAGAGAGGAAACATTTACATGTCTAAGATGACAGGTTACACAGATATTACAGGCTCGCGATTTTGCCAGCAAGTCAACCCCATTGGATGTTTCAGATTTTCCAGACTTAAGTGATGAATAGTAGATTTAGGTCTTTTAACAACGATATAACAAACTCATGCTGAAAAGCAGACCGATCGCTCGAATTGCAGACGTCTTACATGTTCAGGCAGAAGAACTATCACCATGCTACATACATTTTAGATAGTGGAAGACATTTCCGGTCGTAGACAACTGAGCTAGCCTAAGGTTTCACAGATCGTACAGGTGCAGGTCTTAAGACAGAGGAGCTCCATATTTGAAGTTACATGTCCACATTGCTTGGGGTAATAACATGTTTTAATCACTGAATGCTTGCATAAAGGGAAGGGTCTTACATGGGTGAAGGAAGGGTTGACAGTGATACTTGTCTTTGGTCCAGTCTGGGTTAGTATATCATAGACGAGATAGGCTCAGTCCTCAGAATAGTCCATTAGGGGCGGGGGGGGGGTCGAGAAGAGAGAGAGATCGATTTAGTTGTAGTAGATATTTTGACTCTAGATGGACCCTACATGGCTGGGGTAGAGGATGGTAAACTTGGCCAAGGGGAATAGCCCTTGAACAATTTACACATGGCCCTGGTGTGTAGTGCTAGGAGGCCATAGCTCTGGGTGGTAAGGTTTTAAATTCTAGAACTATTTGTCCTGGACAGTGCATGCTTTAAATTACGTCGTTGAACTAAAGGTCAACTGAGCAGTCTTTAAGAACATGGGTGGGTCCGAGCGAGCAGAACAAAACCAGTTAGAGCTTGTGGAGTGATCAAAGCCCTTGTAGCGGCATTTGGGGAGCGATTTTGGCTTCAGGACAGTGTCCCGAGGGCTGGTTTAGCCCCGGGCAGTTCATCAGTCCAGAGGGGGGTGTTTGGGGATGGCATGCCTGGCGCTAAAGAGAACATTCCAGAGCCTGAACCCAGAGCCGGCCTTAGGGCAGGGCGGCCGCCCGGTCCACCACCCACCCCCCCCCCCCCCCCCCCGCCATGCCAGCTCGGTTGAGTCTTTCAAGGTCTCCCCCGAGATGGCGTGGTGGCGGTAGAAGGTACGACAGGCGCCCTATTAAAATTAAATGCGCTCTGCAGAGCGCATCTAATAATGGGGCGCCTGCCGTGCCTATTTAAGATGTTGACGCTCCCCCCACTCCCTGCCCCATGACTAAGGGGCGCCGGTGGTGAGGAAGGGCGACAAAATGTTGTTTTTCTCCCCGGGGCGCTGCGGCTTCTAAGGTCGGCCCTGCCTGAACCGTACAGAAAATGAGCTTCGGAGCATCTACTGCGTCTACACCAACAACAGGCTGCACTGTGTAATTTCAAAACCAGATGTTTAGAAAGTCACGCACTTACAATGTTTAATAACAACATGTGATAGTACAATACAACGAACTGCAGCTTCAACGTGCATTTCCAGAGGTTGCAAAGGGGCTCCTCTTAACAATATAACAAAGGGATGTGAGAACGTCCGAGTTAATAGATGCTAAAAGAAACGGATATAAAATTGATCACAAGAGCGGGATCGCACGCACTCACCTGATGCTGCCTGGTACCAGGACATAAGCGTTTCGCTTCGTAAAGGGTAGTGTCTAGTTCCCATCCGAGAAACGGACCATAGCAACGCTGCGCCTCCACTTCATCACGTGGCCTGCTCTGCTGCATCACGTGGGTTTCAACGTTTAGTGCGTCATCTTTTTTGCACGAGCGGCCGGGACAGAGCGGGCAAGGCGTTGCAGGAGCGGGAGAGATTCTTCCGTTACAAAGCACATTTCGTATAGTTGATTGTTATTTGGTGCTTGAATTTGGTTTATGCTAAGTCTTAAAGTTACTTCATGTTGATTGTTACTTTAATGCAGAGCCGCAATATTGGGAAGGAGGTATTTCTGTTTATTTTGTGTTGTATTTGGTTATTCATATAGCGCTTTTCCCCCACTTGTGTGGCCTCAATGCGCTTTTTTTCCTTGGTTGGAATGCCCCGATGTGGTTGGAAATTTTAGGGAGTTTAGTTTAGGAAATGCATGTGCATAGCTCTCAACCATTTGTGCTGCAAAGGCGGGTGAAGTCACCCGATTTTGTTTTTGGCGGGTGAGACGGCCATTGAAATGAATGGGTGTGCAGGAGGCTTGGCGAGTGATTCATCCCTTTACAATGCGGGTGACACCCGCCAAAAGCGTGTGAGTTGAGAGCTTTGCATGTGTCCATGTTGCCATTCTAAGACTTGGGTGGCTGGCACGGCTCGACTAAGCAGCCCAGGAGAGGTCAGACACATGGGTGGGTGCTGTTGAGGTTTAGAGATAAATTGCTATTGTTGGTAGAGTCTATGTGAACCCTTTCGGGTGGTGGTTGCTGTATGCTTTTGGCAGAGGTGTTGAGTTACATCAGGTGTTTCAGTCTGGACTGCTATGTGTGAAGCTTGACAGGATGGGCTTAAGCCGTAGCCGTATTCTATCGTGCATGGATGCTTGGCCATGCCTGTGGCCTGTATCCACACTAGTGGTGTCAGATATACGTACCGTAGGCTACGAGATTGCTTATTTGTCCAGGTCTAGAGTTGAGAGTCCTATACCAATAGGCCTAGGTTTCATACTGTAGCAGTTATCCATGTATAATAAACAAAGATGCAGCCTAAACCTAGATTTGAGGATCCTGAATAGTGGGAGAAAGGCCTATGTTTCACAGTGCAGTAGCTTTAAGCATATGGTAAACAAAGACGGAGGCTACACTTGGACTCGAGAATCTTGTATAGCTGCACAGGGGCCCAGGTATAACCGTGCAGCATGCTTCATCTTATAGTGAACAGAGATGGAGGCTGCATCCATTATCGAAAATCCTGCATTCGGGTCATGAGCCCCATGTTTCAAAATGCAGTAGACCTCGATGTATAATAGACAAAAGGAGGGAGCTCCACCTCGATTGGAGAATCTTGCATGGGGGGGGGGCTAGGCTTCAAAAGGCAGTAGGTATCAACCTATTGTACAGTAGGTATCCGTAACAACAGTTATCAATGGTTTGTTGTACCTAGATTTGGGAGTACATTTGAAGTGGGAGATTGCTAGTGGTGAGAGCCTCCCTGAAATAGCGATGCAGGTAAACAGTAGCAGTGATTACTTAGTGATGGGCATGTGCTACGCTGGGCTACTTATCTCATTGTTAGTCGTCTCTTATGTGGACTGGCGGGCAGGGGAGTGGTGAGCATGTTGTGAGTGTAGCCACAGCGAAGGCTGCTGGCTTACCTGGAGTGCATGTCGGGTGGGAGTGTTGTTGTGGGTGCATTGATAGTGGGTCAGGAGTGCTACAACGAAAGCTGCTGGCTTACCTGGAGTACTTGTCGGCTGGCAGTGTTGTTGAGTGATATGTGGTGGTGTGTCCGGTGACACCGCTACGAAAGCTGCTGACCCCTGAGTTATGATTGCAGTGGGGGAGTTTATAAGTGGTTTTGGGAAGAGCCAGGTTTTAAGGGCCTTCCAGAATTTCAGGTGGTTGTCAGTGTTGCAAATGTGCAAGGGAAGGGAATTCCAGATGATTGGTGCTTGGACGGAGAAGGAGGAACCACCAAGCCTTATGGAGCTGTGGGGTGGGATCACTAGGCAAAATGCAGTGTGAGATCTGATGTTCCTGGAAGGTTGGTAGGGGACTATTTTGTCTCTGAGGAATTCAGGGCCGGTTTTGTGGATTGCAGGATGGGTGATACACATGGCTTTGAAGGTGGTGCGTCGAGCAACAGGGAGCCAGTGGAGGACTCTCATGGTAGGGCTGATGTGTTCTCTGGCGTCCCGGGAGGATAGCTCAGCGGCAACGTGCGCGCCTTGGATGGAAGACGACACGAAGCAACACAGGTTCGATCCCCAGGTCCGCGCTTAGAAACCTCTGGGTGTTTAAGCGCGTTATAAATACGCAACTAAGACAAAAAAAAAACAATTACGCATCCAAAAAACAAACAATTCCTGTAACAGCGCCTCGATGGCTGTGTGAGCGCTTTAAAAATGTAAATAAATAAATAAAAGTGAATGAGGAGGCATGCTGCTGCATTTTAGATTCTTTGGAGTTTCCTTAGTTTGGATGCCGGGGCTCCTAGGTAGAGGTAGTTTTCGTAGTCTAGGCGGGAGATGATGATGGCGTTGATGGCAGAGAAACGGTGGGGATAGGTGAGGTAGGGGAAGATTCGCCTGAGGAGATGTAAGTGGAAGAAACAGGTTTTGGATACGCTGGTGGTGTGTTGGGTGAAGGATAGATCTGAGTCAAATTCGCATCCAAGGTTTTTAACCACATTAGAGGATGCCAGCGCTTGTCCTAGAGATTCGGGCCACGGGATTGGTTAGGAGATGAGTGATGTTTTCCCACAGACTAGGATTTCGGTTTTCCCAGGGTTGAGGATGAGGTAGTTGGTCGTCATCCAGTGATCAATGTCAGAGAGGCATGATGACAGGTCTGGGCTGCCAGATCCTTCGGAGTTTGGGATTTTGAGGATGATCTGAGTATCATCTGCATAGTTGTTGCAGGTAAGGTTGTACGAGCGGATGTTTGCGGGAAAGGGTTATATGTAGAAGTTGAAAATTGCCTTTACAAACTGGACGTGATATGGATGTGAACTGGTCGACGTGGTTGATTTGCGACCGGTTAGAGATGAAGGAAGAGATCCAGAAAATGCTGTGCTTTTGATTCGTAGTGTTTGTAGTCTGACTAATAGAATCCAGTGATCAATGGTATCGAAGGCTGCGGAAAGGGCTAGCAGGATGAGAACCGCGCAGACGTTTGCGTCGGCTGCTCTTTTTAGGTCGTCTCAGATGGAGACTAGGGAGGCTTCTGTTCCCCTTAGTGGTGTGAAACCTGATTGTGCTGGGTCTAGGAGGTTGTTGGCTTCGGCAAATTGGCCAATCTGCTTGTAGGCCGCGTTATCACGCCACTTTTTGGGAGACCGGGGTCTGTTGCACCCGCTCCCTCTCCCACCTCCTGGGGGATCTACCCGCGCTTTCGCGCTTGGGCGTTCCCCGGGGGAAGAGGTGCTAGGGCCGGTGCTAGAGGGCTGCGGCGCATGCGCGGGAAACCACTGTCTCGGTTCCGCGCATGCGCCGTAGATTAGGCCTCTGCGCTGGGAAGGGCTTGCCTTCCAAGCCTCGTTCTGGGTCCGCCGGCGCTCGGAGACGAAACGGCTTGCGTTCCAGGCCTCGCGAGTGCCGGCGGCCCATAAGAGGAACCGCGAGCAGTAGCAAATCGCGTCTCAACGCGGTTGCTACGGTCGTGTTGCTCGCTCCTGCTTCTTATGGTTCCTGTTCCCTGTGCCTGGTCTTGCTTCAGCTCCAGCCTTCTCTTTGGTCTCCCTGCCTTGCTGGTCCCCAGCCTGCCTGGTTCCCAGTCTCCTGTTACCTGCTTGGGTTCTCCTTGGCTCCTGTCTGTTCCACGAGCCTCCCTGGGGTCCAGTTCCCAGTCCCCTTCTTTTCCCTGGGGACCCCTGCTCCTTGTCCTGGGTTCTCCCTGGGTCTTTCTGGGCTTAGCCTCTCCTCCAGCTTTCCTGGGGCCCTCGTTCACTGTCCTTGGATTTACCTTAGGGATCCCAACTCGTGGTGGTCTCCCCTCCCAATCTGGTTCCCTCTTCCTGTCTGGACCTGCCTGGTGCCTCATCCTTTGGACCTACTGTACCTCGAGCAGATCAGTCATTCCAGACCAGTTACGTGAAGCTGCTTGAACTTGTCTCCCTGTGGACTGGGGGCCTTACCTTGTATTCATCTGAGAGGTTCCTGGACTATCTTGCTTCATCACCGGATCACGTACCTTTGGAATAAACTCTTTTGGACTTCACCCGTATTCAGTAACTTTCCATCAGACTGTGGCCTCTCCTGTCTGTGCTTGCACAGTCCCTTCGTCACGTTAATCAGGAGAGTGCTTTCCGTGATGCTGGGAGTTGGTCCATTCACCACCCTGTGTCATTAGGGTGGTGGAGAGGCTGGTTCCCCGAGTCACATGCTCGTCATTTCACTGGATGCAGCCTGGCGGTCCCAACTAGATCCACTGTCAAGAAAACAGGTACACAGTTCTCACGCACTTCTCTGCTTGACAGATTGAGACGCCTGCCTTCAGACCCAGAGATGGAGGATTCGCAAGAGATGCGGAACGAATTACAAGCACTCAGGGCGGAGATGACCGCCTTACGCCAGGAAAATCAGACTCTACGCCAAATGATAACCCAAGGGGCTATGAGTACCTCGCAGGTTGAAGGATCCTTGGCACATACAACACCAATCAAGTTCGATGGAGATCCACGTCGAGTGGCTGAATTTTGTAACCACTGTCGAATCCATTTTCTTTTCAGGTCGACACATTTCAACAACGATAAAGCCAAGATTGGCTACATCTTGGGGAATTTAACCGGGAATGCTCTGGCCTGGGCGACTCCGTTTGTAGTAACAAACAGTCCGATTCTGAATGACTTTGCAGCCTTTGAAAAAGCATTCCTCGAGGTTTTCCAGACGCCAAACCTGGCCTCCGCTGCGCAGAATCAACTGATGGATTTAAAACAGGGGAGTGCCGACATGATAACATACATCAGTCGCTTCCGCCTATTGGCAACCGATTCCCAATGGCCTGAAATCACACAAAAAACTCTGTTTCGTCGTGGGCTGAGAAAGGAGTACAAGGATGAGCTACTCCACATTCCTGAACCAGAGTCTCTTCAACATCTAATCGATCAGGTGCTCTGAATTGATCAGAGACTGGCAGAACGAAAGGCCGAGAGACGTCGGCTTGAGAGAAGTTCTCCCAGAACGACCAGTTTACCTGCCGGATCGTTTGGTTCTACCGAGTCTGGGCCAGAGCCAATGCAATTGGGTGCCATGAGGGGTCCGTTATCTGAGGAAGAGAGAAGACGGAGAAGAACGTATCGGTTATGTCTCTATTGTGGAGCTGCCGGGCATTATCTGGGTACGTGCCCCTTACAACCCCAGAAGAAGAAAGCGGGAAACTAGAGGACCTGTCGCGTATTGGGAAGGCAGCGACAGGTCCCATTTCCTCCTCAGACCTTTCCCCGTTTTGCTCAGAACTTTACCCCATGAAACCCGCAGTGTTACAGACTTTGAAGATTCAGATCAAGTTGCCTGACAGAACCCTGGAAGTGTTTGGCCTGTTGGATAGCGGGGCTTCCGGCAATTACATTGATGAGACCTTTGCTTCTGTAAACCGGATTCCACTCCTGCCCAGACCCACTGCTCTGCCCGTGGAAGTCATCGACGGAACCCCTTTGTCTTCCGGACCCGTCCGTCAATGTACAGTGGGCCTACTTCTTCAGATTGCCGACCATTTTGAAAACCTCGCTTTGGATGTTATCAAGTCCCCTACCTACAAGGTGGTTTTGGGGTTACCCTGGCTGCAACATCATAATCCGGCAATTGATTGGAGAACGCACACTTTGACCTTCTCCTCCGCAGTTTGTGCCCAGAAGTGCGGTTTGTCCGCTCCGATCCGAGCTTCTTCGACCCCCTTGGAATCTATTGGCAAAGGGGTCAGTGTGTGTTCCACCTCTCAAGTTCCACTGGTATATGCTGATTTTGGACAAGTGTTTTCTGAACCAGACGATATACCTCTACCACCACATCGCTCGTTTGATTGTTCAATCGAGTTGTTACCGGACTGCGTGATTCCTCATGGGAAACTGTACGCTTTGACACGGGACGAGAGACAAGTGCTTCAAGACTACTTGTCGGATTGTTTACAGAAAGGATACATAGTTCGGTCCAAGTCGCCCGCAGGGTTTCCCCTGTTTTTTGTGAAGAAGAAAGAGGGCACTTTGAAACCTTGTGTGGACTATCGACAACTAAACGACATAACTATCAAAGACCGGTACCCACTTCCATTGATTCGCAGTATCCTGGAAACTCTACACATAGCCCGGATCTTTACCAAACTAGACTTACGTGGAGCCTATCACCTTGTGCGCATCAAGAGTGGAGATGAATGGAAGACTGCATTTAAGACACCTTTTGGGCATTTCGAGTATAGAGTCATGCCATACGGTCTGTGTAACGCCCCAGCTATCTTTCAACGGTTCATGGACAACATCTTTGGTGATCTTATTGGCTTGTCAGTCTGGGTATATCTGGATGATATCCTGGTTTTTTCCAGAACCATCGAAGAACATGTGGGACATGTACGTGAGGTCCTTCGCCGTCTGTCTCTCAATCATTTATTCGCAAAGGAGGAGAAATGCTGCTTTCACCTGCCCAGTATAGAATTCTTGGGGTTTGTGATCAATCAGGACGGGGTAGAGATGGATCCCAAGAAAGTTCGAGCTATTCAGGAGTGGAAACAACCCCATGACATAAAATCTTTACAACGCTTCTTAGGATTCGCTAATTTCTATAGGCGCTTTATTCCACGGTTTTCTCAAATCTCAGCGCCCCTCACCAGGCTGACCAGCAGTAAGGTCATTTTCAAGTGGGATTCCCTTGCGTCTCAGGCATTCGACACCTTGAAGTCGGCCTTCATGGCCGCCCCAATTTTGCGTCACCCACAGGATGACTTACCTTATATTGTGGAAGCAGACGCTTCGAATTTCGCAGTTGGGGCGGTTCTCCTGCAAAGAGATCCGGTTACGTCTGTTGAACATCCAGTGGCCTACTTCTCACGCAAGTTGAATCCCAGCGAAAGAAATTATGCGGTCATCGAGAAGGAGCTGTTGGCCATCAAAACCGCATTTGAGGAATGGAGGCATCACCTACTTGGAGCCCGTTTTTCGGTAGAGGTTCGTACCGATCATCGTAACCTGCAGTACCTGCGCTCCCTGCAATGTCGAACGCCCCGTCAGGCTAGGTGGGCCTTCTTTTTCTCCCCATTCGTGTTTCATGTCACATATGTCCCAGGAGCCTCCAACTTGAAGGTGGATGCCCTCTCCCGATCACTGGAAAAAGTGGAAGAAACGTCCAGTTCGGATCAGCCGCTGATTTCCCCTCACCATTTCCTGTTGACTTTGTCTCCTCATCTACAGTCAATTGCGGATGCCACCCGGACGGATCCTGAAAGATCGGCCCTTCTTCGGCGAATGTCAGTATCTGAGCATGACGGGCTCCTGTTTTGCCTGAAGAGGCTTTACATCCCCAAGGGTACGATTCGAGATGGCATATTGCATGGGTTTCATGATTCACCTATTGGGGGTCATCGAGGGGTGAGAGCTACACGTGAGCTGATATCCCGACAGTTTTGGTAGGCTAGGTGGGCTACCGACGTCCAGAAATACATCGAGAGTTGTCCCGTCTGTGCCCAATGTAAGGTTTCTAGAAGACGACCTTTGGGACTGCTAGTACCCACAGAATTAGCACCATACCCATGGCATACCATCGCTACGGATTTTGTGGTTGATCTACCTCCTTCTAACGGGTTTACTTGTATAATGGTCATAGTGGATAGCTTCACTAAATATGCTCATTTCATCCCGTTTAACAGGATCCCTACAGCTACTCAGATGGCTTCAGCTTTTTTCCATGAGATCTATCGACTACATGGTCTTCCTGAAAAGATTATCTCGGATCGTTGTTCTCAATTTCTCTCTGCTTTCTGGAACAAGGTGTGTGGTCATCTGGGAATTCGTAAAGCTTTGAGCTCTGGCTATCACCCGCAGACCAACGGGCTCACCAAAAGGACAAATCAGACTCTGGAGGAGTATCTCCGTTGTTTTGCTAACGCAACTCAGTCCAACTGGAAGGCGTACCTAGATCTTGCAGAAGTATCCTACAACAATACTGTCCACGCTTCTATTGGAGTTAGTCCGTTCTTCTGCTCAGCGGGTCAACATCCCAAGTTGGTGACATTTCATCCTGTGCCCACCAGTACAGTTCCATCTGCTGATGTCCTGGTCTCTGCCATTCAACGACAACAGGAATTGGCTTGCAGGATCCTGAAGGAAGCCAAGGAGCGGATGACGGCCCAGGCTGACAGGAAAAGGAGTGTGGAACCAGACTTTCGGGTTGGGGATAGGGTTTGGTTGTCGTCCAAGAACCTGCCACTTCGCAATTTACCGGTCAAATTAGCTCCCCGGTATTTTGGTCCGTTCAAAATCACCAAACGGTTGTCTTCTGTGGCCTTTCGCCTTCAGCTACCTCCTTCTTGGCATGTACACCCTGTTTTCCATGTCTCCCTATTGAAGCCCTATGTGGTCGATCCCTATGGCCGATCCTGTCCTCGCCCAGCCTCTGTCCTTGTGCAAGGGGTCCCAGAATTCGAGGTTCAGGAGATTTGCGATGCCCGCTATCGCAGGGGGGTACTTCATTTTTTGGTTGATTGGAAGGGGTACCCGGCTTGTGATCGTACTTGGCAACCACGTCGGCATGTGCATGCTCCCCGCTTGGTTCGCAAGTTCTATGATCGATTTCCTTGGAAGCCTGGGGCCCCGGGCCTTTCTGGGAGGGGGCATAGTGTCACGCCACGTTTGGGGAGACCGGGGTCTGTTGCACCCGCTCCCTCTCCCACCTCCTGGCGGATCTACCCGCGCTTTCGCGCTTGGGCGTTCCCCGGGGGAAGAGGTGCTAGGGCCGGTGCTAGAGGGCTGCGGCGCATGCGCGGGAAACCACTGTCTTGGTTCCGCGCATGCGCCGTAGATCGGGCCTCCGCGCTGGGAAGGGCTTGCCTTCCAAGCCTCGTTCTGGGTCCGCCGGCGCTCGGAGACGAAACGGCTTGCGTTCCAGGCCTCGCGAGTGCCGGCGGCCCATAAGGGGAACCGCGAGCAGTAGCAAATCGCGTCTCAACGCGGTTGCTACGGTTGTGTTGCTCGCTCCTGCTTCTTATGGTTCCTGTTCCCTGTGCCTGGTCTTGCTTCAGCTCCAGCCTTCTCTTTGGTCTCCCTGCCTTGCTGGTCCCCAGCCTGCCTGGTTCCTAGTCTCCTGTTACCTGCTTGGGTTCTCCTTGGCTCCTGTCTGTTCCACGAGCCTCCCTGGGGTCCAGTTCCCAGTCCTCTTCTTTTCCCTGGGGACCCCTGCTCCTTGTCCTGGGTTCTCCCTGGGTCTTTCTGGGCTTAGCCTCTCCTCCAGCTTTCCTGGGGCCCTCGTTCACTGTCCTTGGATTTACCTTAGGGATCCCAACTCGTGGTGGTCTCCCCTCCTAATCTGGTTCCCTCTTCCTGTCTGGACCTGCCTGGTGCCTCATCCTTTGGACCTACTGTACCTCGAGCAGATCAGTCATTCCAGACCAGTTACGTGAAGCTGCTTGAACTTGTCTCCCTGTGGACTGGGGGCCTTACCTTGTATTCATCTGAGAGGTTCCTGGACTATCTTGCTTCATCACCGGATCACGTACCTTTGGAATAAACTCTTTTGGACTTCACCCGTATCCAGTAACTTTCCATCAGACTGTGGCCTCTCCTGCCTGTGCTTGCACAGTCCCTTCGTCACGTTAATCAGGAGAGTGCTTTCCGTGATGCTGGGAGTTGGTCCATTCACCACCCTGTGTCATTAGGGTGGTGGAGAGGCTGGTTCCCCGAGTCACATGCTCGTCATTTCAGTGGATGCAGCCTTGCGGTCCCAACTAGATCCACTGTCAAGAAAACAGGTACACAGTTCTCACGCACGTCTCTGCTTGACACGCGTGGTCAATCAGTTTGGCGATGAAACAGGTATTGGAGATAGGTCGGTAGTTTTGGGGGGGAGTGGGTCAAGAGTCGTTTTTGTTTACAATCTGTTTGGTCTAGGATGTTTTTAGGGCTTTCGGGAAGGATCCTGATGTGAGTGAGTGGTTAAGGATTGCGCGTGCCACGTTACCTGCACAGGTGGAGGTTAGTATTTTTTGCAGCATTGTGGGTGGACATTGGTCTTCTGGGGGGCCTGACAGGCTGCTGACTGCTACCAGCGACCAGAATCTTGTTTTGTGATGGGAGAAAAAGAGTCAAAAGAAGATTGTGATTGTGGCAGGGTGTGTGGAGGGTTGCAGGCGAGTGGGCGGTGGCGGTAGGATTTTTAGTTTGGCGATGATAGTGTTGTGTCTTTCATTGGCAGCATTGTAGAAGTGGATTGAGAGGGTATCGCATAAGGCTTGGGAGCTTGGAGCAGAGAGGCGGGCGCATGAGGGGATTTGAATTCTGCTATGATTTTATGTAGTTCTTTACTTGGATTGCGAGCATTTTGGATACGGTTGTCATTGAATATTTTCTTGCTTTTTCTGGTTTCCGATCTGTAAATTCTGGTTGTCATTGCTAGGGCGTTTTTGTTCTGGGCTGAAGGGTCGGCTCTCCAGGCCCGTTCCAGATGGTGCTTAAGAGTTTTGAGAGATTTGAGGTTGGTGGTGAACCACCTCAGCAATGGTCCAGATCTCTGCGAGGGACATTTTGAAGGGGTGAGGGGTTTGAGGGCATTGGTAAGCCAGAGGTCGAAAGAATCTATTGCTGGGGGTCCTTGCCCAAGGAAGAGTGAGTTGAAGGAGTGTCGGAGTGAGCGTTCAAGATCTGGGGTCTTTACCACTTTGTTCAATAATGGGAAACTAGTGGGGTTGGTTGGTGGTGGACGTGTGGGGTTGTCCGCTGACCACAGTGATGAGTAGTATGGTGAAACAGAGTGCTGAGTGATCGGACCGTGACAGGGGGTGCAGGGGCTGGGTAGATATGTTTGCGGTTCTGAATATTGCGTCACGGGTGTGGCCTCTTGTGTGCATGGGAGTGGATGTGTGGTGTTTCAGATTGAGTGGATCTAGACTGTCTGTGAGTGACCTGGTCATAGGGTTTGATGGAGAGTCGAACCATATATTTAAGTCTCCTAAAATGTGAGGGTTGGGTGTAGGATGAGGTTGGCGGCCAGTGCTTCACCAAATGTGTCTGCAAAGATTTTGTTATAGCATAGTATAGTATAGGGTGGGGTCTGTAGATGAGTAGGAAGCTGTATGAGGTGGATTGTGTGGGTTGAAGTTTTACCAGGAGGGATTCGTAGTCTGTGGTGCTGATGGAGGTGCCCTTGGTTATTAGCTTGAATTGGTCTTTGTGTAATATTGCAAGCCCTGCTCCCCTTCGTGATCTCTTCCGGACGGTGAGAATGTAACCCAGTGGGACGGTCTCGTGCGCCAGGGGTTCGTAGTCATCCTAAAACAGGGTCTCAGTAATGAATAGGATGTCTGGGTTTTCTTCTGTGATGAGGTCGTAGATGTGGAGTTTGTTTTTGGAAACTGACCTGGCATTGATAAGGGTGCAAGATATTTGGTGGGATGCCTTAGATGGTAGAGGGTGGCTAGGGTTGGGGGGGCGGGGTCGGCTGTGGGGACTGGCGGTGCAGGGCTGAGAAGGGGGAGGTGGAGTGTGGGGATGAGGGAGCAGTTGGAGTGGGGGACAGGGGACGGGGGAAAGAGCTAGGGCTGGGTTGGGTGCAGGCGGTGAAGTTTAGCTCCTATATTGTGGTGGTTGTGAACTGTGTCGGAGGATGGGTGATGCTAGGGGGGGGCATTAGGTGTCTGCAGTCTCGCCCTTTCCTTGCATTATGTGCGGTGATGGGTGTATGGGAGAGAGTGGTTGGTGCTCTGGTGAAAGGGGTTTTGGCTAGAGCATGTCTTGCTGGGCAAAGGGTGGGGAAGTGGGATTTGGGGGTGGTGTGTAGTTGATTAGGAATAATGTGAGTGGAAGGTGTTGGGGGTTGGTTGCTGGTGCCATTGGAGTGCGATAGGCATATAAGGTGTCTTGCTGCATTTTCTGGTGTGTTCCGTGGGGGAATGCTCTCCAATCTGTCTCTCAATCTTGCAGCTCTTATTTGTGCAGAGCGGGATCTGCAGGTGGGGGAAAGTGTGACAGTTGGAGGCAGGGGGCTGTGATGAGGGCCGCGGAAGACGGGGGTAGAGGGGTGAGGATGCAAGTTAAAGGTGTGCTGTGGATGGGGCGTGGGCTCTGTGAACGCGGGGGTAGTGAAAGACTGCAGTGGGTCTCGTTGGGGCTAGTGGTGCGCCTGGGACCTGCACTGTTGTGGCCTGCGAGTGACATGTCACCTAGATGACTGTGTTACGGGTTGAGGCCTAAGTTTCACAATGCAATTTGAGTACAAGGTAGAACAGAACTACCTTTGTGTACAAGGTGAACACATCTATATTTCAGTGTCCTTTATAGTGGGAGAGAGGCTTATGCTTAACAAAGCAATTTGAGTACCAGACAAAACACAGCTATATTTGAGTGTCCTGTAAAGTGGAAGAGAGGCCTACACCTAACAATGCAATTTGAGTACAAGACTAAACACTGCTAGATTTGAGTACAAGATAAAACACAGCTAGATTTGGGAGTACTGTGTAGTGGGAGAGAGGGCTACGCCTAACAATGAAATATGCGTACAAGACTAAACACAGCTCGATTTGAGCATAATATAAAACACAGCTAGATTTGAAAGTCCTGTATAGTGTGAGAGAGGCCTAAACCTAACAATGCAATTTGAGTACAAGACTAAACACAGCTAGATTTGAGTACAAGACAGACTAAAGCTAGATTTGAGAGTCCTGTACAATGGGAGAGAGGGAGGCAGCGGAGAATAATCCCGGTATTGTACAGGTGTAGATAAGTTTGCTAAATGGCTGGGCTTCCAGGGTAGAGCAATTGCTCTACTCCCCACAGAGGCCACTCCTATGCTACTAGTCGCTGCTGGTTGACGTCTGGCCGCTGGCTTCCCCTGCTGACACGATATGGAGCGGCCTCAGTTGGAGCCGCCCTTTTCCTCGGGGCCCTTGGCCACCGGAGCTGTATGGGCAGAGGGCTGCCCTTGTTGGTGAGTATGGAGTATCAACCTGGCCAATAAGGAAGGGGTGAGGGGGGTCGGCTGGGAGGCGGAAGGAGGGAGGAGTAAGGAAATCGAAGTGCCGGGGGCAACAAGGATGGCGGGCTGGGTCAAGGGCTACCAGCAATGGCCAAAATATAGCAACTAGGCTCAGGAGTATCACTGTGCAAAGCCATTGACCAGCAGCCGCTCACAAATGGCAACGAGCGAGCAGGGGGATGCTGGTGGCTACACCAGGCACAATTTAACAAAAGTAGCCAATCGGGGAGCAGAGGAGGGAGGGATAAGGAAATCGAAGTGCCGGGGACAACAAGGGTGGCAGGCTGGGTCAGGGGCTACCAGCAATGGCCAAAATATAGCAACTAGGCCCCGGAGGATCACTGGGCAAAGCCACTCACCTTCAGCCGCTCAGGGATGGCAACCAGCAAGCAGGGAGTTGCCACTGGCTACACCAGGCACAATTTAACAAAAGTAGCCAATCAGAGACCAGGGGCGGGCTGCGAGGAGGGAAGGATAAGGAAATCGAGATGGCAGGGACAACAAGGGTGGCGGCTGGGTCAGGGCTACCAGCAATGGCCAAAATATAGCACCTAGGCCCAGGAGGATCACTGGGCGAATCCACTCACCTGCAGCCGCTCACGGTTGGCAATGAGCGAGCAGGGAGATGCCGGTGGCTACACCAGGCACAATTTAACAAAAGTAGCCAATCACGGACCAGGGAAGGGCTGGGAGGCGGGAGGAGGGAGGGATAAGAAAATCGAAGTGCCGGGGACAGCGAGGGTGGCGGGAGTATGTAATGTGCATCAGGGGTAAGATTTACTTACAGTGCAGACAGATCCAGTTCTCTTTTTGAGTTGTCTCATGCAGATGGGTGATTTGCCCAGGCGAGATGTGTTTTACTGAGTGGGGCTGGGCACAGCGCAGTCCTCCCTTCCCAATTGGACTTCCAGCTTACCAGTGAACAGTGTACAGCAAATAGTTAGTTATCCTCTCCGCTGGAGAGGGAAGGGCGGGTTGGAGGTTTTGCTTTGTGCAGCAGATGGGGATATGTATATGCAGCAGATGGGGATGTGTTTTATGCAGACAGACACATTTGAGTATGAATTTCTAGCATAATAGTTCAGTTATTTTTTCTCCCGCATGGGGGTGGGTGATTTGGCATTCCCCGGGGAGGAGGTTGTTCATTTTTTGCCCCTTTGTAATGTGAGCCAGAGAGCGAAAAGGGAGGCCTTATATTGCTTTCATTATCAATCACACATTTAAAGTCCCTATGAGACCCAATAGCATTGTGTGTTTGTTTAAAAGTTTGCCGATATTTTCAAAAATGCCTTTATGGCGTCATGAAGTATTTCACATATTACTGTTAAGTCATTGTGACGTTTTCATGTAGGATGTCTATTCTAGCCAGCGCTGCGGAGGGGGCACCCCGTGGCTAAAAAGCACAGGTCAGTAACCGCAGGGACAAGGAGGGCCTGAGGGAGAGGGGGAAATTGTAAGGGGCTACAAAGCCACAAGAGAAGCCCAACACCTCTTCCCCCATCCCCACAGACACATGGAGCCAGGCAGGAAGAGGGGCACCACAGGATGCCACAACACAACGGCAGGTGACAAGCACCTAAGATCAGGGAGGAAGGAAATGTGCAGGTAGGGATCCATGAGCACGACAAGGTGCCAATGGTCAGCTAGGGCCATTCTACAACAATATAAGGGGTTGCTTAAGCAGCAGAGTAGCACAGTTCACTTGGTACTCCGCACAGTGCACCAAGCAAGTAATCTGTGCACGCAGAATACATTTTCTTTGAAACATTGACCTGTTTCACATATTACAGAACATGAGCCTTGCCTTGCTGCAGTTCTATGTCTGCAGTCCGTGAACTTTGCCCTGCTCTGGTTTCGTTTGTGCATGCTGCAAGCTTTGCCTTGCTCCGTTAGCTTTTTCGCACAAGTCGGGAGTTTAAATTTGCTCTGGGCGCATTTTGCAGAAGCCAGCATACAGTCCCTCAGAGCCGGGAGTTTTTTGCATCAAGTGCGCAAAGAAACGTTCTACAAATGAAGAGGGAGAGCCGTGTAGCGCGTACAGGGTAACCAGAAAAGAAACGTACCAAAGGGGTCCTAAGAAGCAGAGAAGCTGGACGTAAGCGCCTGCAACAGCAGATAAAATCAGCACCACTGAAGACCAAAGACCGACACACGAGGGAGGAGCCTTACCTTGAAGGAAGCGAAAGAACAAGAACCAGCCGCGGTTGCCTTGGCAACCTAAAAGAAACGGACACAAGGACCGCGGGGAGGGCGTACCGCAGAGCCGAATGTGCAGGAGAGGCTGCAGAAAAGCCTTTGAAGTCAGTAAACCTCAACACACGCTGAACAAGTGTTTTCTCGTGTTCGTTCTGATAACACGGGCACAGAGGCCTTAATACCAGAGCAGGGAGAGAGTTACAAAATCTAATTTTCCAACAGAACCAAGAGCTAGGGAAGGAAGCACTGAAGGAAGGAAAACATTTAACATTGCAAACTCCACGGCACACAGCAGAGCGTGCAGGGTGGTTTGTCACAGGGAACACCAGCTACAGCACGAAAGCAGAATACAATAAATGGAAGCTGATAAGAAATCGAAGTTCATGGAATGGGCAGATGAAGCCAAGCTGTTCCACAGCTGGGCATGGGTGAGGAAGCGTTTAGGTGGAAGTTCAGATGAGGAGGAAGAGGCCAGCACAGAACTTGATGAAATAAGGGCACCACCAAAGGAGAAAGGCAACGGGAACAAAACTCCAGCTACAGCAGAAAAGCAGTCAACACCAAGGGCCTGCAAAAAGAATAATCAAGTATCTAGTGCAACAGGAGTCAGTAGTAAATGCCAAATTGGACAGATTGGAAAAAAGACATCTCTGTACACCAACATCGCACACGAGGCTGGACTGGAGGCCGTTGAATGGCTATTGCTGAGGTCGGACAATTGCCAAGGAGACAAACTATTCGTCCTAAAACTACTCAAAATAGTACTGATGAACAATTTCTTCAAATTTCAAGATGATTTTTACCTCCAACTTTCAAGGACCAGCATGGGTGCCGCTATGGCTCCAGCTTACGCCAACACTTATATGTATTATTTGGAATCTGAAAATGTCCTCACGTCTCCGAGGTGGGCATGCCATCTTACCCTCTTTGTCAGATACATTGACGATATTTTCAGAATTTGGTCTGGCCCAGAGGATGAACTGAATACTTTCTTCTCAATGATGAACGCCATGCACCCTCGAATTAAGTTTACTACCTTAACGAGTAAATTGAAGATCAATTTCCTTGATGTGGAGGTCTATGTTAAAGGTGAGAACCTTGAGACCAGGATTTTCACAAAAGCCACAGACAGAAACAGTCTACTATTAGCTACAAGCTTTCATCCACATCGAACAATGGACAGAGTTCCACTTAGCCAATTTATGCATTATCGCAGAAACATCTCTGAAGACACGGAATAAATAAGACAATCTGCCACATTACGACAAAAATTCAAAAACAGGGGATACAATCTGGCCACAATCACTGGAATTGAGGAAAAAGTATCTATAATGAAGCGGGACACTCTACTAACCTCGAAAAACCAACCAAAGGATGAACATTTGGTCTATGTAACAACATATTGGACCCAAAGCAAGAAAATTAGGGACATTATCCCAAAAAACTGGCCGATGCTCCAGATGGACCCTCAAACTCAATCTCTCTTTCAACAACTACCTACCTTCGCGTATAGGAATAGCAAAGCACTTAGAAACAGTTTGATCAGAGCTGAAACACCCAAAGATCTACCCACGGCAAAGACATTTAAGGGGACACAACCTTGCTTTAATTGCCAACATTGCAGCAACATCTTACCTAGCAATACCATCTCACATCCACACACTGGGAAGGGTGTCCGCTCATTTGGTAAAAAAAAAAAGATCGAATGACCATTTGGTCGAAACCAAATGGGCGAAAAAAAAATGGTCGAAATTTTTTTAAAATGTATTTATATATATTTTTTTTCGTTTTGTTTGGTTAAAAAAAAAATAATATATAAAAAGGGGGGTTAGGGGGAACCCCCCTCAAAAAAAAAAATGTAAAAAATAAAAAAGAAATCGCCATTTGGATTTCGACCATTTGGTGTCGACCAAATGGTCATTTGACCATTTGGTTGTCGACCAAATGACTGGTAACCACTGGGAAGCCAATCACACCAAAACATTCCTGCCTTAAAATGCCCTTGCGGTTTTTACTATGTAGGCATCACTATGAGAAAGGCCAAGCTAAGATGGACAGAGCATAAGTCAAATATAAGGACAAAGAGCCTTAAATCCCCAGTATCGGTGCATTTTCTGGAGTCTAGGCACTCGAAAGCTCAACTGAAATGTCTAATCCTTGAACAGGTGAAGGCTGACCCCAGAGGAGGTGATATCCATAAAAAACTGCTACAGATAGAAATCATATGGATAGATCTGTTACATTGTCTCACCCCTCGCGGTATGAACTGTGAATTTGATCTTATGTGTTTCCTTTGATGTTACAGATGTGAATTTAGAAGTTGAGGCTGTGTTCCTCCTTTACTGTTATAAATGTGGAATCGGGACTTTACATACATAAGCTTGAATGTACAGGGCACACTGAGATGCCATATAAACCGAATGTGCCAATATGTGTATATGCCAATCTGCCAGACATATGTGAATATCTATGCCTCTAGAGAATGTGAACGGCTTAGGGACCGTAAACATGCCAATCTGCCAGATATATGTAAATTTGTATGCCTCTATAGAATGTGAACGGCTTAGGGACCGTCAGCATGACAAACTCTTTAGGGGTATTCCATGCAGAGAAAAGCGGTAAGTACCCATGTAGATTGACCATTGATCACTTCTCTTCAGTTCGACCCATTTTTTGATAGGAGCCGGTATGCTTGCTAGCTCCTCCCTCTGGGTCCCAGCTAACTGGCAGGAGGGGGGGCGCCCCACAGTCTGACTGGAACTATGACGCCTCCCCTCCTGCGCCCCACTACTCAGATTAATGTTTTCTGCCCTTGCAGACGTTTTTACTTGTGCATACAGATGCGCGAGTACAATTTGATTCTTCTCCTGATTGACACTATTGCAGCGCCGCTCGCAATACGGCTCTGTACGGCTTACTGCCCACACCAACATGGCGGGTTAAGGGCCAACGCGCATGCGTGGCGTCCGTGACAACCACTTTATCTAGGTTCACTTACGAGCGACTCGTCTTGGCGACGGGCCGCTCGGGTTATCCTCCCTGCAGAGATCCAGTAAGTACAATTGAATTTCAAATCAATCCGATACTCCCTACGGAGAGATTCTCACTCCTATTACTATACGCGCTCGAACTAGCTCATCACGCTAGTACACGGGGGTGATGTTTTCACGTGGCAGAACAGTCTGTCATTGCGACTTCTAAATTGCTTTAGTATGAATCTGCCATCAGCTCTGATGGGGGCTTTTCCCTTTTACCTGCAGATACCTACATGAGACCTGAATCCCGCCACCATTTACCAACGATCTAGATGGGAGGCGACTCTCTCCAGACCCGACAACACCTTTTTGAGTCCAGTTCCCTCGACTTACTAGGTTAGTGTATTTAGTAAGCCTATTAGTTACTTTGAAACACAATATACTATACCCCGTGACAAGTTCATTTGAATTATTCTTAGGACCCAACGAAAGAGATTCTACTTGAATACATTATGAAAAATGAGCACATCCGGCGCTAAAGATGGATTAATGGAATCAGAAACGCGTTGGCACCTCATACCAACTAGGAGTGCTTTTTTATGTTGAACATTTTTTATGTTGAAAATTTCAAAAGGATTTATGTTGGAAACTGTACATGTTATCACCAATGCTGTAATTGGGACACAACTTGTCATACTGATTCTATTCACCTTCTTTTTGGTTTACCCGAATATTTCATAGCTCAAACCGTACCATTGTTGTATTTTGAATTACTGTGTTTTACGACACCCTTCACGGTGCACTGTGGAAACTAACAGTGCAACAGACAGAGACTTTTGTTTATATAAAACCTGTTTACTTTCTGTTTTAACCTGTTTTGAGTCAGTTTGGTCCTTTTCCTTGTTTTACTCCAGCAGGCGGACAGAAATATTGAAATACACACTTTAATGATTACGTATTGTGTTAAACTATTGAGCACATTTGTATGCTGCTCGCCATCTAAATTACAAATTTACACCCTCAACTGTTATGGCTATGTGACTCATTGGAGCCATCTAACTTCTTTTCTAGTTGAGATATTTGACCTGGGATATTATCCCGCAAGGAGTGCAGCTTTGGGCTCCTGGTCGGCAACGTCCAGGGTGTGTTTTTTGTACCTATGTATTTTGATCTCGAGTGGCCTCGAGATTTTCCCAGCCGCACCTGAAATTTATCTTACTCTACCTGATGAGACATACTAATACACTACCCTACTTAAACTCAGTGCAGATTAATAACTGAGTGTGGAGCCTCGTTTTGGGTAAAGCATGGTTGAGATATAAATGAGTGCACGGATGTGTGAATGAGAATGTTAAGTTATTTATGCAATCACAACCACCAAAGCAGTCTCACCAAGGTCGGAGCCAAGGAGCATGTTTTCCCTATCATTCACCTGTCTGTCCACAACCCCTCCCTAAACCTCAATTCGGTTATCCTACTTCCCCGAACCTATCCAACCCGTGGACCCTAACCCTCTTTCCCCGTGGGGGTCGCGGTGGCCTGCGTTTATCTAATCCAGGTGCCAAGACCACCAAGTGGAGGTAGGAGTTCTTGCTACTTCTGCGTTGGGACAGATCTCGCCTCGACAGATAAGGCCGGAATTAATATGAATTTTCATCACAAACAGATCACAGCGCCCCCCTCCCTCAGATCGCCATGGATAGTAGGACACTCCTTTTGTGTTCAGAACAGGGAGATTGTCGGAGGAGATGAAAGAAAGAACGGCTTTTCGAAACACCGTCACATCATGGTGGGGGTACAGCGGTTTGAAGTGGTCAGACATTCATGAAAGGTTAGCGGATTTAGTGGCGTTCAGAGACTCCCCAGAATTCTTAATCATACACCTGGGTGGAAATGATTTGGTAATAATGTGGAGGAAACAGTCATTGGTGGATACTTGTGCCTCGTTAGCGGGCAGAGCCCACAACTGGAAGGAAACCGAAATTCTTTACTCCGCAATGCTGCCCAGGAAAACATGGCTGGGAGCGAATTCGTATAAAGCCATCAATATAGCGAGGAAGAAATTGAACAGAGGTGTCGAGGAGGTCCCAAGCATGACCCGCAGGCAACCTTTCATTTTGAAGTACCAGGAACTTTCACGCCGTAATATGTGACGTATGATGAGCAAATAAACCAGCAGAGAGCCGCAGTGGGGCTCTGTCCAGTACCTATCAAAATAACAGCACCTGTTGAAGTACCAACACCTGGACAGTAAGGTACCCATTGAGAAAGCCATATCGACAAATGAAACAAAATGAAGAATGTCAGAGCACAGTCCCTGAATAAGCTAAAAAGATAAGGAAGACGAATGGTGACGCCAGAAGAACCCGTACTGACTCACATATAGAACATATGATGACCTGTGAATGACGAAGAGACGAAACACCATGGATAAGGGACATCATGAACCTAAAAGTGAAATAACGATGTCAAAATGTTAGAAGCTTATGCCATGAGCACGATGAAGATATTCAGTTAGTTTACACGTGTACATATGCATGGAACCGCAAGAAGCAAAGAATCGTGAGGCTTGCTTATGCTTAGTAGTAAGATATATTGCGGCAAGCGTTACCTATACATATCTACCTCAAAAGGAGCACTTTATATAAGTATACTTCCACTATACACAAGAGCAGAAACAACCAAAGGTTACTAAAGGTCTCAGGAGAGGAGCCCCTCAGAAAGCAAATCAAAAACTAAAGACAGAAAGAAACTCAGACGGATGCAAATCGTGCCAAGAAGACAAGGTTGTATCGGCTGAAATAGACCAACAGTGGATACAATTAATGAAGCAGAGAACACTGTATCCTATTCTGAAAGGTCAAGATAAGCCACAGAAAGCAGATGGTTGGCAAAACTGAATCAAATACACAAATTGCATGAAGAATAAAACGATTTCACGGTGTCTGAATCACGTGACCAGCCAAGCGAGAAGGGATGAAACTTTCACACCTACGCGTGGCCTCGTGCCATGCACAGATATCTTAACTTTTCCAGACCGAGAAGCAGTCTCGAGGCCAACCACAAAGAAATAATTGACACATGACCATTGAGGTGATGATTGATTGTAGTAATAATTGGAGGAAGGCTGGGGGTGAAGACGAGCTCCCTGCACCTGGCCGGCTATTCTGCACGCGGCTAAGCTAGTGGAAAAGTATGAGTGGGGTTGTTGCCAAACCAATCATAATGGACCAAGTAATCTAGGGTCCTATAGTTAGTAGAACCAATGAGACGTTGTACTTTTAGGGACGTCTACAGTAGCCATTTTGAAGGTAGGGCTTAGATGCCCCACCTGACAGTGTTTGTCCAATCCCCTCACTCCGTTACTATATACAGATATAGTACCTATATTAAAGTTACCTTCCTATAACCAATAGAATTGCATGCTACATTTTAAGCGTTACACGTCAGTGATGACTAGTTTTTAGTATAAAAGATGTGTTTTTTATGAAGTTCGTTGGAGTTGTTGAAGCGAGAAGGAAGATCGAGCGATTGCTGATATTCATGAACTCCCTATTTTTTGTACTTGTCTTTAAACTGACTCCCTTTGCCAAACCATTGAGTTGTCATTATTGATTTGATGCTAGAGTATTAATCTGCATCCCTATCCATCTCACGGGTGCTGCTACTCATCTTAAAGTGCTATTGGGCAACCCCCAGCTTTATGGGACGGTTGGGTTCCTAGTGCACAGACGGGTGGAGAAATTTGCCCATGCAGAGGGATCCATTTTATTAAACATAGCACCATATCACTGGCCAATCCGAAACTCTTCCACAAAGTTGTGACCCATCTATCTGAAAAAGGGATGGAGCAATTTTACAGGGAAATATTGATCAACCTGGCAGATCGGGGATGTAGTTAGTAACCTTTGAGGGGAACCTGGAAGGCTGGTAACCCATACAGGTGTGGCGACACGGGCCAGGGGGCACAACCCTGGACCACATGCCCAAAAGTGTACATTATATAATATATGATAACTATGTAATAGTGTTATTACGTGATGTGCAATAAAAACCACAGCCTTTTATTGCCAAACACTTACACACTGTTTCAGTGGTTTCTGAGGAAATGGTAAGTGGGCAGAGGGCAGCTTTGGAGAGACAGAAGGGGGGACAGCCACTAACCTCTTGGGTCCACGGGTTAGTGCTTAGGAAGACAATCGCGGAGGAAGGACCACTCCATGCCGTGTACGGTCAGGTATTTATTTTTTATTGTGTGTTTATAAGGCGCTTATTCATCTCGCAAGTGTTTTGAAGCGCCAGATATATTTAGGTGCCGGTGGGTTTGTTTTTCCTATTTTGATTATGGTTGCAGCAACAGCAGATCTGTGTGTGTCTTCTTGGCTGGTATTATCCCCATCCTGGCCCCCCTGCCCACAAACAGAAGTGATTTGTGCCGTGCCATTCACGCAGAGGGAATTTCAGGTCAGCTGTTTTTTCCAAATTCGGCTGCCAGCAGCAAGTTGGATTATACGCCATCTTTCTTCACCATTATCTGCGGGGGGTCACTGTTGAAAGCAGGCATTCTACATGCTGGACACATTATTGTTGTTCAAATGTGCATTTTACACGTTCATAGGAAAAAAGTAATTTCCAAATTCAAAAACTATGCTGAAACTTGATTTTGCTCGTTTTCTTAGAGTTTTTTTTTGTCAGAGCACCACACCAATACTCTGTAATTTGTGTGCCCCTTGCTTTGTGTTTTATCACATGTTTATTTATAAAGATGTTATGTTTATCAAACTGGTTAATCACAAATAAATGCTTCTGTTGGGCTGACAGCAGTTATTAGGGAATTAAACTGGTTCATGGGTGCCAACTTTTGGTTTTCACTACAGAAATACGCCAACCCACCCCTTGGCGAAACACATTTTATTGCACTTCCTTTTTTTATAAGTCATTGCAAAAAGTCACTTGATTAACAAGTTTTGCATCTATTTTTGGTTTTTATTGTTTTGGTTAAATTCAACATTAAAAGAAACAACAATATATCAATGCACATAATTATATTTTGCATATAACGTCTCAGCAAAGGTCTGTCAACCTGCTGAGCTACCCCAGTAGCTATCTACTATAGAGCAAGTCTATGCATCCCTCGATGTACTAAAATCACTGCATTACCAACAGTACTTTGGGTGCACCGCTGCCATAGAAATTATTTAAAGTGGAATTCATGTATATCTTCCTGCTGTCCGTGCCAGCCCTTCGCCTGCATGGGGCACCATATGTTGCAGAGAAGCCAGGGGCCCTCGTGTCTGGCATGGCAGCCGCAGCAGTCCGAACCGCAGTAAAAGCTACATGGCAATTACTCAATGTTTCCCGAAGTTAGCTCGGTGAGTTAATAACTACTGTGTCATGTAAGATATGTAGATGAATCATTGGAATGCCAGCAGGCTGGACTTCTCAACTATTCTAGGCAGGGAATAGAAAGGGTAAAATATAACAAGCTGATGATCTTTCTATCACTCTATAATTTTTCTGTCTCTGTGAACGAGTATGAGTCACATTTTCAGGTATGTGCTCTGACTGCTCTCTGTTCTCTCCGCCAGCTCGGGTGGACTGGCCTAGAAGGAACTTTGGAGACTTCTCGGTAGGACCCTGCACCCTAGGTCTTTTGTGTGCGGGGGAGGATGTGTGTTGACTGGCAGAGTGTAGTGCGCAAATATTGGTACAGTCATTCTGGTACATCTATAATATTTCTTTTATTGTAATTTTTCAAGTGCAGGAACACAAATTGGCTCTTGTCATCCCATCTTGGACAGCAAAATCCCCAGCAGCAATGGCACCATAAAAAACCCTGGCGGACTTCTCCTCACTAGTGAGAAGTTCATTTCAGGATACAAACACTTTTACCTGCTGCTGCTGCTGTGTGTTAAATCAGCGCTGGGAGTGTCTCTGAACTCGCGCCTGCTGAACGCTCGCTTCCAGGAGGGGGCGGAGCATTGCGGCAGTCAGGTGACTGCTCACGTGACGCTCTCTGTCCATAAGAACAGGGCCAGTCCACCCTTGCGGCGTTAAGCCCGTCAGGAGTAAAGCCCAGTGACTGTTGAGCGACTGTTAGGCCCTGGTGGCTCGGAATAGTTTGGGAGACTGCAGAGTTTATCTCTTTGATCCCAATCGATCTCATTTATTTTACTCGTGGCACAGCGATTATACAGCAGGCCCCGAGTGTCCAGGATGGAGCCGGGACCCTCAGGGCTTTTATTGATTGAAGTCGCTACTCAGTGTCAATCTAGTAGTGAAGATGGGGGAGTACATCCGCTCACCAGACGGCAGCGTCGCTTTCTGGCCGCTGGAGTAATCGAGCTTGTCGAACTACTCACAACATCCCTGGTAAGTGATTACAGATCTCGTAAAAGAACATGTACCTCAATCTCATCATCCAGTTCTGAAAATTTCTTTGATTGCCAAGTAAACAACTCGCCCCCACATGATATCACTAGAACACTGAAGACAGTCCATACCCCCTGTTTTCCCTATGGCACAATCCTAGAAGAAGATACTTTAAGGACTATAAATCAAACTGCGTCCGAGATGCATGCGGAGGTTCATCCGGTAGCATTCTCAGAATTTGCTTCCACTGTTACGGAGTGTGACATAGATCCAAATATCCATCAAATGGTTGCCACAATAGAAGTTCACCCATATGAAGAAGTAGAGCAGACGGCGACGAGATCTTTATCAGTCACAGGGAGCTGCACGCGGGATCAGGACAAAGATCATACGAAAGCGAAGGAGTGCAATCAAGCTGAAAATGTTGGCACTGTAGGACAGTTACTTAGTAGCAATGAGCTACACTTGCATAATCCTAGCCTTCCAAATCGAGCTGGAAAAAGCGATCTGGCAGAACATAATAGTAATATGGCAGCTGATCTTGAAACCGACATTGGTAATAAGGTAGTTGAAACACAAACACAGGAATTATCAGGTACTACTGACAATACTAACAAGGAAGCAAGGAGCCCAAACCGGCGAAGCTCGATAGCCACAGCTGATAAAATACTCAAAGACTTAATCGAAATAAACACGAGATTGACAAGCCAGCAAACCTCTCATAATGAGGTAAAAACATCATCAACGGGATTTCCAACAGCGCCCGAGAAAGTTGTAGAGGCAAATATGTCTTTACCGAGGAATATGCCAAAGCAGTTACCGAGTACATGGGAAGATGTTGAAAAACGGCACCCGTGGCTAAAACCCATGACGAAAAGAAAAAGATCCAACTCTTCAAATGATGATCTAACTGATCTACTGTTTGTATCCCAGAAGAGACATACTGAAGAAAGACATCTAACTGGTCGAGACGAACTTGGGGACGAGCCATATTTAACATCAGTCCTGACAACTGGTCCTAATATAGATAAAATCTCTACCAAAGGAAGCGATCTCTGGAAGCCAAAGTCAAAAACACTCAGTATAAAACCAAAGACTGCAAGGAAAAAAAAGAAACCTCAGATTCAAAACTTGGCAGAATGCCTAACTAAAGAAATTACCAAAGAATTAAACACATTAATAATGGCTGCGCATACGATATCGATGTCACCATACATGAAGCTATATGAACAATTGAATGACAATATAAAGGACCAAACAACACTCCTGGCCATGATGAACACCAAAATGCGAACCGTAGAGCAAGACCTGACGAGAACCCAACAAATGCTATCAAATGAAAATATAAATCTGAGGCAAATGTGAAGATTATACTAGAACAGCGCAATTGATAAAAGACTGTTTGCAGAAGTAGCACAAGAAGCGATTGCCTTGCTCAAACAGCAAAAAACGAATCCCATTTTTATGGAGCAGACAGTGAAACAGAACGGCGAATGTACTGACGTGCGCGAGGAGATAACATCGGTACTTAATATACTAGAAGAGGTCAAACAAACTGTGGAAATTGAGACTGATAAAGACTCAAACTTAAATACACAAAAGACACGTCCGGCCAATCGATGCATGAATGAGCCTCCGTCCAAATGTAAACAAAAATTAAAAAGAACCAAAGAAATCGAGAAAGGATTTATCACTACTGATAATACAGATCTAGTCCATTCTCCGGCAGCCTCTTTGAAAAAAGTCCAGGAAGCTTCACTGGAGCAACATGTCAGGGATAGCCCCATTGAGGAAATAGATCTGACCCAGTCCAATAAAGACCTGCCATCAATAAAACTGCCAGACTTTAAAGCTATCTCGTCGGATCAGGTACATCCCAATCCAGCTCCTGGCAGTGTCCTGAAAGATGCTGAAGCAGCCTTACAAAAGCAGCCCATATTGACGGAACAGAACCTCTTAAATCCAGCCCCAGGCAGCGACTTGAAAGATACTGAAGCAGCCCCACAAAAACAGTCCTTAACTAGTGCTAAAGCTGCATTTCCAATCTTCGAGCCAAAAAAATCAGAGATCCAAAAAAAAAAAACACAGAGGCGATGATAGCCGCGAAAAAAACAAAGAACATGAGAAATCGTAAAAACCAACAATGATCCAGCGTGCGTTCTTTTCTAAGAAATATAAAAGGCTTCAGTATTACAACAACTACTAAACAACTCTCTGGAGCCGTCACTAATGATCACCCTAGCACACAAAAGCCAAATCCACCTGCTGAGCAACAGGTGAGCCATGAAGGTGAAAAAAGCACAATGACGGAGAAGGAAAATTCTCTAGAAAATCTACTAGATATCTCGACATACGAGCAGGGCGAAAGTGATAGCTGGGTTGAGACTCCTAATTCAATCCCATATGAAGAGTCTATAACAGTAGAAGCTGTAACTTACATTGACCTCAGATCAACATCGCATGAAGAGAAATTATCCGAGGGCAAGAAAAATTGCAAGAAGCCCCATATCCCCCAAGATATTCCAACTGGTATAATCGGTGGGGCGATAATGAATGAATCTGAGCATCAGCAAAAATGTGTCATCAGTCAACTAGTAAAGCAATATAGTTCCCTTCGAAAATTTACAGCGAAAGCTCCAGCAGCATGCATAACGCTAGAGAAGAAAAGAGCGATAACCATAGCAAGCAACAACCGAGAATACTCCACCTCAAAACTTCCATCCCGAAATCAGGATCTGTGGAAGTATGAACGAGAATTTGAGGCTCTGATGGCCCTAATGGATGCCTGACTTATCGCCCCTAAGATTATTAAGAAAATACACTCCAGAGATAAAGATGCTAACTTAACTGAGTCAATTTCGTCACCACAGTCGCAGAGACTGATGATGGAATTACAGATACCTTTTGACTTACGCCAAGCAATGTCTGAGAAAACCCAGACCAACGCAAAAATAAATAAAATGCCCAAGAAGGAGCCCCGTCCTCAAAATCAGCACCCCACGAAACCAGGGAAATATCTTCTACGAGTGGAGCGAATAGTGAGAGAAAAAGATGGTCTCTTACTAAATAGGAAAAATGTGATGAGACTTATACATCACATCCCGCAACTTAGAACAGTGACCTCTGAAGATATCCAAGTGGTCGAATTTGAGGATGAAAAATATAATGACTGTGTGATACTCCACATAGCCTCTAAACTCATTCGAGATTCCCTCTTACAGACTAGTGATATCTTCAACTCCCTAGGGTTTGACATAAATGAGATTGGTGACCTAAGGGAGAGACAATTATCAAGGAGAAAAAGATCCTTCTCTGACAACAAACAAGCGGAACACAAAAGATCTGGAACCGAGGTAGAAGAAAATGTCCCAAAAAACAAACATGTCTCCCCTGAGAGGGAAATTGATGAGAACGAAGATTTGAAGATTGTGCCCCAACTAGAACAAGAGGTAGATACTCGGATGTCCAAAGTCCGAGGAAATTCGATTTGAGAACTGAGGACCTCGACTGGACATGGGTTGCGAAAACCATCAATAACCACGATATCAGTTAATGCCAAAAGTCATACGAGTCAGGAAAGATATGCATAGCATCATGGAATACAAGAGGCTATATGCATTTGCTGAGTGAAATCCCAAGTGAACTAAAAGATATTGATTTATTATGCCTACAAGAGACATGGCTAACTGATATTCCTATTGCAGATGGTTTTGAGATTGCTTTCAATCAGGCAATAAAAAAGAACAAGGAACGTCCCATGTCAGGAATGTTGACATTAGCAAAAATTAAAAGTGGCATACGTATCTTATCCACAACTAATGTTTCATCGTACATACAAATATCCAGGATCAAACTACCGATGAGTGCAACGAAAAACGAGAATTAACTTATGTGATAAATATTTATTGGCAACATGCCGCAAACAAAGCTGAGGCATTCATCGAATCTGTTTCGGAAATTATCAGCAACATTAAGAGGACGGAAAAAGACATAAATATCTTAATATGTGGAGACCTCAACATAAATTGCCTGCCAAGTGGACGAGACGGGAAGGAAACAGACAGAGATTATGCGACCGATCTGTGGGTAAACGAAACGAAATCATGGAGTCTACAGA
Organism: Ambystoma mexicanum; assembly: GCF_040938575.1. Classification (NCBI taxonomy): domain Eukaryota; kingdom Metazoa; phylum Chordata; class Amphibia; order Caudata; family Ambystomatidae; genus Ambystoma; species Ambystoma mexicanum. The sequence continues at coordinate 711,072,702 of NC_090923.1, read as the reverse complement.
TGTTGAATGGAGAAGTGGTGGGAGATATTCCGCCTCATCCAACTTGGCGAAGAAATGAGCAAAGCTCCACAATAGATTACATGTTTGTAAACGAAAGTTTGAAAAGTGAAGTCGCACAGTTAAAAATCATTGAAATGAAACATAGTGACCATAGCCTAGCAAAAATATACTGGGAGACTCACCATCTAAGAAATTTCCATGATACTGCCAAAAATGATTTAGCGGTTGAACCGGGCCGTAATCGTTTACGACTAAACGTGACCAAAGTGAACTCACTGCTAAAAACATTAGAAGAAACAACAGTGGCAGAGAAAATTGAATATACAAACTTTCTAGAGAAATATCGAGAGAAGAAATTGTCCAAAACCAGATCAAACTTCAGGAACCAACATGTATGGGATGAAGAACTCAATGACAAGAAAAAAAAACTGAATAAAGAACTAAAACGGCTCAAAAAGAAACCGGATCTGAGCAATGGAAGCACAGCAAAAACTCTGAAACAAACATACAAGAACTGGCTTCTCAGTCATAAACACATCATGCTGCAACGCGATGCGGAAAGCATGATGAAAACGTTAGCTATACAAGTGAATTTTGGTCCTACCTGAACAACATCTCGACTCCACAGGGTTCCATTATAAAAAACACAATACCAGAAGAACTATGGGTGAAGCATTATGCGAGAATATTTTTTAATAATGAAATCAAGATAAAAGAAACAACCACATCGGAGAACGAGTGGTCAATTACAATAACCAAAGAAGATATCTCTAGAAACATCAAGAGATTAAGTACATCAAGAGCCCCAGGACCCGATGGGTTAACGAATCAGATGCTAAAACAACAGCCCGAGTTATGGACGGAGGTTTGTTTTACGTTGTTTGCAGCCATTCTAAAGAACCGAAAGATTCCTACATCTTGGAAAAGGGCTACAGTCATACCGATTTTTAAAAAGGGGGAGCGCACTAACCCAATCAATTACCGTCCCATAGCGCTCCTTGATGTGGTGGGGAAAATCTTTGCCTCGCAGCTTCAAATCCAACTAACAAACTGGATATACGATTCCAAACAATATGATCCACATCAATCAGGATTTGTTAAAGGGGTTGGATGCGGTCTGAACTTGACGATTCTGAATTTCTTAAAAATGGAAGCGATCCGCCAAAATAAAAAAATCTATGTAGCGTTTGTGGATCTATCAAGTGCCTTCGATACAATTGATCGAGTGCTACTATGGAGTAAGATGAAGAAATGGAAATGTCCCGAAAATCTTCTCGAACCCATAAAAGCACTCCACACAGACACACAAATTAAGGTCAGACTAGACTCCAATGGAACATTGAGCAAGGCTATACGAACTAATCAGGGCGTGAAACAAGGCTGCCCTTTAGTTGTTAGCCCTATTCTTATCCGATATTGGAGAAAGCTTAGAGTCTACAATCTCCGATCCACCAAAAATCAATGGATCACGGATAAACTGGATGCTCTACGCTGATGACATCGTTATATTAGATCTAACGCCAATTGGTGTGAAAAGAAAATTGAGAGCTCTAGAAAGCTATGTGGAGAAAAACAAACTAAAGATTAATTCTGCAAAGTCAGAAATAATAATCCGGCAAGACTTAACAAGAAACAACAAACAAAACAAAAATCGAATACCTAAATGGAGTTTACATAATGACAGCTTGAGATGTGTGAAAAAAGCAAAATATTTAGGAATGTGGATCAACAGCAACATAAACGATGCCCCTTGGGTAGAGAATGTAAAACAGAAATGCAAACAACTATCAAGTCAAGGAGTGATTATAAATAAAAGATTTGGGAAATTCTCTCTTCTACCTGTTCTGGCCCACTACAACCAGAAAGCGCTACCAACATTGATATATAGCGCAGAAAGCGCACTGGGAGTATCTGCAACCCAATGGCCAGAACTGGAAAATCAATATTGGAGGCGAGTATTACATCTACAAAAGGGAATCACGAGTGCCTGCATTAGATATGAACTCAATCTAATATCTATGCAAGCCCGAATACTATGGAACATGCTATCTATATACAGGAAGATAACCATACATGATTGCTCCCCCCAGTTTAAAATACTACAGGATGCCCTTATGGGAAACTCGGAATCAGTTCTGTGTAAATGGGTAATTGGATGCAGAAATAAGCTAGCAGAGTTGGGCATTGATCAAAAAACCTTGGAAACCAATCCAGACTTCGTTAAGAAAAAGCTATGGGAATTGGATTGGTGTAAAAAAGTGGATGATCGAAATCGACATAATCTGATGAAAGATGCCGCAACTGAAGCCAAAGATCGGAACATAATGTTGCAATATCTGATGAAATCACCAAGTGCTAGACATCGTTTTCTGTACATGAAATTTCAAATGAATCTATTCAATACAAGGGTAATCTATGCAATAAGAACTCGGAACGTGGTAGCAGTATTAAGCTGCCGCTTCTGCAATAAAGAGCAGGAGACGCTTAAACATCTTACATTGTATTGCGAAAGCCTGAAAGATATGAGATCTGTGCATTTAGGAAATTTAGTAAAACAATATCCTATCTTGTGTGGAGAAGAACTGTGGCGAAAGTTGTTCAACCCGCGAGAAAAGGACATTTTTGGGTTGACTAATTTTCTACAAAACTTGGAGTCAGTGTTATAAACTTATATTAACATGAGTAGCACTGCAGAGAAACACGCCATAGATGTGTCATGGAAGCAGAGACTGAATAAGGGAGAATAATAAAACCTGGAGGATTATAACATCTGAAGAAACATAAACTGATAAACCAAACAAGGACTGGAAAATTGAACCAGGAAGGCTAACAACAAAGGGCATTAAAATTGCTGCATAAGCCATTGAAATTAAGATGTACCCTAATTTATCTCTGCTTTTCTGACACCAAGTAACTGTAAGCTGGAAACTCGTTTTCAAAAGAATATATAAACTAAATGAAAAAAGAAAAAAAAAAAATCCTGACATCTGTAGTAGGACTTGCCGATGGTAAGAATGCCTTTAAAAAAAAAAAAGACTGTATTTTGCTGTGGGTGATGGTGGGGCAATTCCGAAAGGTATAGTTACGAGTCACAATCGTTGATTTCAAACCTATTTTTGAGGCTGTTCCTTTCTTATGTCCATTTTGTGGCAGTACTGAAAGTTCACATCTCATGTGGGAGTTGCATTTACAGTGCACTGTGTACTCTCTCCTGGTTTCCCAGCGTTAGGTCCTGCTTACTAGCTGATGCCTCCCCAAGAGCTGGTTTTAACCCCTGCTCATCTAATCTTAATTTTGAAGTCTCAGGTAGGCCCATGTATCCTTGGCTAACTGTTTGTTTATTTTCATTGCAGTAGTATCGCTCCAAGCATCGGTGTGTCAACCCAACCACCTGTGTCCCAGCAAGAAAAGTCCAGTGAAGCACTTGACCCAGTCACGCAGGCAGTTAAGGATTTCTTTTCCCTATGTACAAGTGGTTGAGTAGAAGTGCTGAAGGTTTATATCGACCCTGTGCAATATGCATCCAGGTGTGGTTTTCGCCGCCAATCTGTGGCCTTGTCCAGGACCACACATAAAAAAGAAATTCGAGCTAGAATTTCATGATCGAACTGAGAGTCTTCTGAGATTTGTGTCAATGTGGTGTTTTTTTAATTCAACCAGTATTTCGTACCCATTTTTGCTGAGTTTTTTTCCCCCGCCTTTTCACCTGGTTCGTTTTAAATCTTTGCATGTGGTGTTTGCCATTTTAAATCTTTTGAAACATTTTGAATTTTTTTAAACTTAACATGACATAAATTAAAGTGGGAGTTTGCAATGTTTTCATTGATTCAGGCTCCTTTTTTAGATGGATCGTTGGTACTAAGTGAAAAGATCTTTTTCACTGTACCGATGGGAGGGGGGCTGGTCGATTTAGAAAGGCTGCTCCATGACTGCACAGACCGGTCTTTCTTGTCAAGCCCCTGCCGCACATGAGTGCGCGCAGTTGCTGAAGGTGCGCTGTGAGCCCCAGCGGAGTCGTCTCCGGATGCAGAGGTGAGTTTTGGACTGAATGTGTGTGAGTGTATGTGGGTAGGATGCATGTGTTGATGGGGTGGGGACATTGGGGGATTAACGAGTTAATGAGTGGGTGGGGATGGAGGGGGGCAGTATGTGATATTTCCCCATTTTAAAGCCAATACAAAAACGTCTGGAAAAAAACTGTCTTTTTTGTGTTTGGGCTTTAAAATGCAGAAATATCACATGGAACTGGATCGTTTCCTAGTGCCCAAAGATGGTAGCAATCTCAAACGAAAAGCGGAAGGAGAGGTGGAAACCGACAAAAGAAATGCAAAAACAAGGAAATATTTATTTGGACTTTGGGTTTGCATGGATCTCAGTTGCTGGACAAGTTAAGCTGCAGTGTGTGGTTTGTGGCGCTACATTAGCAGGCCTGAAGCCAACACAATTAAGGCAGCATTTGGAAACATGTGGCCTCAGTACCTGCAAATGCTTTGGAAGCTTCTTACCACATTATCTGGGCAAAAACAAAAAGCCCTTTACAGATGCTGAGAAAATAATTCTGCCAGCAATTCTCGCTGTCAACCGTGTAATGCTTAGTGATAGTGCAGCAGAGAAATACTAAAGTATCCCTATGTATGACACCACAATTTTATGCTGCACCACTGACCTGTCCTCTGATATCAGTACAGAAATGATATTGAGCTTGAAACTGTCAGTTTGCCCTACAGTTGGATGAGGCCACTGACACTTCAAAAGAAGCACATTTGATTGATTTTGTGAGGTACTGCCGTGGAAAAGGAATATTGGAGAAATATTTTGTACACCAATTCAGGGCAGAGCAACTGCATCTATAGTCTTTGACATTGTTAACTACTTTCCAAGTTCCCACTGCCTAAAGTGGGAGGCGTGTGTTGGTGTTTGCATGGTTGGTGCTCCTTCAATGTGTGGTGTAGAACTGTGTTAAAAGCAAAAGTGTTGGAAGTAGCTCCACATATATTGTGGACACACTGCATGATCCCCCGGGAAGCTTTGCCCGTGCGCAATATGGGGAATGGACTCTAGAGGTGCTGACTTATGTTGTAAAGATTGTACATTTTAGTAAGATGCACCACACAAGAGCCTTCTGTTTCCTCATTATGTGCAAAAATTGGTGCTGAACATGATGCTTTGTTGTTTCACGCGGAAGTCAGGTGGCTCTCCAGGGGGAAAGGTTTTAAATCGCATTAGGAGCTCTGGAACAAACAAAGACACTTTCTCCTGGGTTTAGACCAGACGAAAGAAGAGCCTCTGTGTGATTCACACTGGCTGGTACTGTTGGCTTACTATGGCGAACTCTTTGAAAAGCTACATTTTCTAAAAATTTCCCTGCAAGGCGCAGAAGAGAAACCACATCATTGGCTATAAACGCACAAATATCAGCATTCAAGAAGAAGCTGGAGCTTTGGCGGAGGAGGGTTGATGTCTGCATTCCAATGCATTTCCATTATTAGCAGATGCTCTTGAGGAGACAGAGTATGATCTTTCATGTGTTGGTGAACTAATAGGAAAGCGTCTCAGAACCAGTCTCAAAGTACTTCCAGAGGACAATTGTAGCATCAATGACTGAGTGGTTCAGCCTTTCCTAGAAGGCGTAGGGGCCCACCTTCCATTACACCTCCAGGAGGAACTAATGGAGCTTCAAAGTGACTGCCTACTGGATAACCAATTCAAAAAATTGTCTTTGGGTGGATTTTGGAAAAATGCAGAGTTTCCAACTTTATTCATATGTACTGTTACCTTTCAGCACCTCGTACCTTTGCAGGATTGGATTCTCAGCACATGCAGCCCTAAAGACTAAAGGCCTGATTCACAGAGCGTTTTCCTATGGGACTGCGCCATTATAAAACGCTTCTGTGAATCAGGTCTTTAATATCGGTCAAAGCTAGAAAAAAACCTGTGGTTGGCTATTGCGGAAATTGAACCCAATAGTGTCAGGCTGGCTGCTGAAAGACCGGCCCACCCTTCACACTAGTTCTCCAGTATGCCACTGTCCAACCTGCAAGTGACTGCATTGATAGTAATCAAGTTGTTATACTTAAACCAATGTTACATGTCAAACGTTACTGTAGGAAATAAATGTCCAACACTACTTTTAGTCCAGTCCTCTGTAGCAAAGAATTCAGAATGCTGTTTTTACAAATATTTGCCCTCTGATCTAATTTGAGTTCCTGCAAGCAATGATTTTGACAGAATTTGGTGTTAGGCACCCACACCTCGATTTGGGGCACCATTCTACTCCTGCAGGTGATAACTGTTCGCAAACCGATAAACATTTTTGAGTCCAGGTATATAGGGGGGCCCAAGCCATGTACCTTTTTCTTACAGGGGCTCGGGGTAAAAAAAATTTAAAGACCACTGATGTAGAGTGTCTGTCTTGTTATCATATATATAAAGGCGAAAAACCTAATTGATATCTTGCTGGCACCGTTACATGTTAACGTATATTTTGATTGCTGGCTTGGAAGAGCACTTGGACCCTCCCCGGTAACTAGGGGACAGTGCAGGCGTGGGCTTGAACGGCGGAAGTACTGAACAAACCTTTGCAAAGTCTCTGGTTGCGTTTTTACTTTTAAAGGGGTCCATTATCCAAGTGCTTGCGGTGCCCTTGTGTGCGTCGCTGCTATGTGTACGGTACAGTGCATATACAACTTGTACAAATGACCAAACCTTCAGTGGGTATGAGAATGTGTCTATTGTGTATCGGGCACGGTGGCGCTATGCTTGTAATAAGTTGCCCAGGCAGCTGCATGCCGGTGCACAGACGCCTGCTGGTATAAATTTCCCTTGTGTGGGGATTGTTGATGTGTGGCGCATGGGAAGCGTGTGTGACTTTCACAGCATCTTCAATATTGCTTAATTCTGAAGCAGGGTGCCAAGTGGCAATGTTTTATTTGGCTGGCATGATGGCTGGCTAAGTTTTGAAGTTTGTGGCAGACTGTCTGAGCCGCTGTGTGGTACAGGGTGTGCTGCACACACCGCCAGGTGTAGTCTCAGGCTGGGGATGGTTTAAATGCCCTGATAAATGGATTCTTTGATTGCTGCATTCCTGCTTCTGGTGTCCCATGGCGCTTTGGGCTTTACTTTACAAATGTTGAGAATGGTTGCAGATATTGGCTACCCAAGCTCTCCATTAAGAAGGGAGAGAAAAGGGCTTCTCTAACCAATAGTGGATAGATGCCCCCCATCTATTTATTTCTCTTAACAATGCTTGCAACCTGATCATTGCTTTCATTTAAGCCATTGAACACCAGCCAACCAAAAAGAAAAGTGCCATCCATCAATTGTCGAGCAACTGAATTTGCATTAAAGGAGAGTCTCGAGATCCCCTCCCCCTTTTGCTCACGCCCCCCCACCTGTTCGAGCTGGGGAAAATTGTTTACAGTATGTGCATCAGTTTGATATTTGTGTAATGTGAAAAGTGTACAGGACAGGTACTCAAGGTCAAAGCACCTCTAGAGAGGTTCTGTAAAGCTGCCTCCATAAAAAGCGAACTGTCTGGCATTCAAAGACTGTCATTTTTTATTGTAATGCTTTTTGAATATTGTTTATTCACTGCTGGAAGTGAGGGATGCTATACCCGTGAGGCAGAGCTTTTTACACCATTTATTTTAAAGAACACATAGAGGGCTTATTTATCCCTGTTTTCCATTGCCTTTTCATTCACAGTAGGGCTAGTTGTGCCAGCCTTTATGCATGGGGTACAGTGTTCCAATTCCCTCCATGACTCGCGCTCTACTCAATCTACGTTTAGTTTGTTAAACACTTTGCGGAAATTGATACATGATTTAATATATGTGAATGTAAGTTTCATGGACTCTGGATTACTGCATGTTCTAGTTATACTTATGTCACATTCTCTATATAGGTTGATCAGGTTCTTGGAGGGATTTTATTGCCCCTTTAGTGCGGTTTGTTTTTTCCAACCACTGGACCTCAGCAGTTAATTGAAGATAGTGTGCCTGTAAAGTTTATTGAATGCTTGCTAGGGCTAGTGATCCCTGTTGTTATTTCTGAGAATATCCTTTTTGATCATTGCTTATGATGATCTGGGGTGAATGCTTTTTATGGTGATGGTTGTGTTTTGTTTGTCTCTAATGATAGTACCAGTTCATTCTTGTTAGATTTTGTAGCGCTTGGAGCTATTTTCTTGCTTTTCTGGATTTTTCAGCAGCCTTGTGTATTGGAGGACTGGCACGGTAGCGGGAGTTTTCTGACCTGGGCGTGAAAGGAGTGCTGTTAGTTGCTTTGCTATTTGAAAGTTGGGGGTCACTTTATTCCCTTAAGGCAGTGGTCTTCAATCCTTGTCATGCTGAGCCCCCACCCTTGAGTAAAATATAGTTTCTGCCCCCAGCCCTGCCACAAATGCTTCTATTTTCTATTAAAAACTGTCACCATAATCCTTCAAGCCCACCACCACCGGGCAGCCTTCGGGCCCCCCAGTTTGAAGACCACTGCCTTAAGGCACCCTAGCTGTTCAGCATACAGACACCCGCTTTTCGTGGGTAGGGCGACTCCTCCCCAGTTCCACACAATGACTGTTCTACTGATCAGGCTGATCGCTTTCAAAACGTCACCAAGTAGCAGATAAAAGCTCCTACTGGCTGCCCCTCTCTGGCTTTAACGCTGTTGCTGCTCCAATGCCCCCACAATGTTCCACACAAATGGGTCCATGCCTTCCTCAGATAGGTGCACCCGACCCAACCCTCTAATTAATAAGCTATTAAGATGTATCAGGCTGTGGCACATGTGTGAGAAACCATGCCTCTGCAAAATGTACCCATGTCTTGGTTTATTTTTTTGCAGGATTTTTCCACTGCGATGAGCACTGCACTAGTTCAGCTGTAGTGCATAATTTATGGCACAGTAGCGATGCTTATCGGGGTGGGGGAGACCTTTGGCTCATATTAGCAAAGGCCTTCCTGCTAAGGTGTAATATTTAATTTTTGAGACCCCAGTAAAGATCACTTTGGTCATGGGTTCTGTCCCTGCATACCCTCCTATTTCTGGTCCCTATCATTTCCTGTACATGTTGCTGTCTGCAAGCTGGGACCCTCTATGGCTGATATTTACATTTAAGAAACTGAAACAGTTGCTTGTCATTTAAAGGACACACAAAATTACTGCAGCATTTTAGGTACAAGAGCTCTACAGTTCAGAAGTTATTGCCTCTCCAGAGCACCCACCTCTAATTTTATTCGCAAGCAGATGCAACTAGTTAAAGCTACAATGGGTGAAAGTCTTGGAGGAAGTTACTAAGCACCAAGAGACCCTTCACTCACAAATCGGGACACATCAGGTAGGAACATCCAACATCCATAGCAAGCCTACTATAAATTAATGGTTTTCGGTACAGACTTGGAGCATACTAAATTTAACTTTATTTATTTCTTCTTTTAGTCAATAACTCAAATCATGGCACTCTGTAATGCGCTGTTCTTTGATTCCGACAATTCTCTGTGTATTTGAAAGGATGGGGAATTTCAGCCTTTGGAAATTCCTGGTGAAGTTAATTGTTAATGGCTGATAGAGGGTCTTGATGAAAGTAGAAGAGAAATACGTTCAGAAAAGGATTTCAAGGCAGCCGTGCTTTTCTAGTCAGGTAAGCAATGTATTTTTTTTTGTTCATCCATTTGATGTTTGGGGGAGGAGGATACATCTGACGTCCCTACGCGGAGGCATTCCCTTTTTTCACACATACAGATGAATACTGCACAATGCCCACCATTCTTTTACAGCATCTTTCCTCTAGAGTAACTCTCTAAAGTATAGATGGTCTACTGATTTCTCTTATGTTATTGGCAAATCGCTATGGGTTGACCGCCCTCAGGGACCGTATTCCAGGTCAGAGTATGTGTGCAGGTAGACTGAGTTGTGGGTAGCTGCATGGGGAGAGAGGGAACGCGCCAAAGAGAGCAAGAATAAGCAAGAATCCAAGGAGATGGATGGGGTCGGATAGGATCGCGCTTCAGGGGAGTCACTTACCCCAGTGTACAGCTCAAGCAAAATGTTTGTTTCATTGGTAGTCACATTATGAAGTTTCAACTTGCCTTTTTCATACCCGCAGCCAAGGAAGAGTATTAAGACACAGAAAACATTTGACGAAATAATGAAAACTGATTGTGATGCAGAGGGACTAATTGAGGCATTAAAAAGAAAGTTAGTGGAGAAAAAGGAGCTACTGGTGGAATCTGGAGTGAACTATAAGAAGATGATGCAGTGAAAAAAAGATAATTATATTGTAAAAGCTGATGGGTGGAAACTGACTATTCCAAAACTTATTAATGGCTGTTCACAAAAGCCGGAAAATCTAAGTCTTTTGGCAGGGATGGCTAGTGTTCCTCATTCCTCCTACATTCCTTCCTCAAAGCCCACCTCTTACTTCACCCGGACAATTGAAAAACACAGCATTAAATTGGCAGATGTCTCTGTGTAATGTTGCAGTTCCCAAAGAAGTAGTTGTGCAACAACTACAAAATATTAGACTATAAAGTAACAGTCATTTGTCTGCTACAAATGCTTTGTCGGACAGATCTAATTTGACAAGCTCAACTCTATCACTACGTCTTCTCAACAGTGTGTCATTGTTACAGTATGGCGGTCATGCCTGTTTAGACAGTGAAGTGACACACGTTCCCACACACCTGCGCAATCATTCAGATTACGGTCTTTAAAAAACAATGGAATTGGAACATCCCCACAACCACGTTTGGCTGCTACGTCAGCCCCTGCTATTATTCGACAGCGTAATTGTAGCTCACACGCTGCTCTGAAACTGAATATGCAATTGCTCTCTGGTGAATGTGTAGGTTGGTGCCAACTTGTAAATGGTACATGTGTTTGTGCTATTGATTCCTGTTGGGGAGTCAGCTAGTGTTTTCTTGGGTGTGGTGAAAGGTAAAACTAGTTGCTAGTTGCTCATAGTGATATTGGGTGAAGTGATCGGCAGTCTGTCATGCAGGTGGACCTTTAACGGATTCTGTTTAGGTCACTGAAAGTGTGTATTTTAGTGCAGGGATTTTTAATTGTGGGAGTTTATTGGGTGTGATGCCATGTTAGCTAGAGGTGAGAACCGAAAGGAGGGAGTTTACAGGTTGGTTCGTGACATTGTGGGCTGGATTTGTAGTTTTGTATACTAAATCCGCTAACCTTAGTTAATGACATTTGAGCCCTCCCGCAAAGATGGAAAGTAACGGCTGCAAAGTCCCTTGAGGTTTTCCAGTACACTATCCATAAGTCTAACTAGACCCACCCTATAGTAAAACCACCTGTCATACACTCAAGGAATCAAAACCCTTTTCGTAAATCACATGGAAGCAACATGAAACATAAAGTTGTCACAGGGTCATCCTGGAGTAATCCCCCACCCATCTTGAAGTTGTCATGGGGTCATTCTGGAGTAATTCGCCCCCACCCCACCCATCTTGAAGTTGTCATGGGGCCATCCTGGAGTAATACCCCACCCATCCTGAAGTTGTCATAGGGTCATCCTGGAGTAATCCCCCCACCCATCCTGAAGTTGTCATGGGCTCATCCTGGAGTAATACAAGATCATCTATAGAAGTAATCAGAGCTCATCCGGAGTAGTTTCTGTGATAACTCTAGAGTCATCTCATTTAAATATTTCAGTCTATACACATACTTCAGAATTATTTCGGATGATCTCCCTGAACTAGCCATTGATGACTCTAGCATGGTGTCACTGGATGACTCTAGAATTATTACAGGAAGATCTTCCTTTTTGACTTGGGTGGGCACACATTTCTGCAGGGCACCCTTCTCCAACAAACATGCATTTTTAACAGGACCTCTTTGGCCGAGATGTCAGAATTTTAGGTAGGTTGTAGGGCTTTTTGGTCATGATTGTATTTGGGGGTGGCATGCTTTGTTTGTGTGGGTGATGCTGAATGTCAATGCTTGTTTGAAGGGATACTATCTGACAGAGCATGCTTGCTCCTAGAATAACTACTTTTGAGTCTTGATCGGCACTTGTGATAGCGGCAGTGCGTGAAGTGTTTAGCCATCGGGATAATGCTTTGGGTGGTTGGCAACGAGGTAAACTTTGAGTGTCTAGGGCGAAGCGGCGGTAGTCATCATGTCACCCTCTAGATGTTCTGGTCCTTCACTCCCATAAGTCCTAGCCTACATAGCGATGGTGCTACGGGATCCTGGCAATTGTAGGCTAAATCAGCCTAGTCTAGGGGGTAATTTTGACTCATGGCTACGCAGTCCTTGACTTGTTCCATGTCAAGCAAAGCTTATCTAGTCTTTTTTTATTATTTTCATTCTGAGACTAAGGGCCTCATTACACGGACGGCGGTGGACCAAGGTGCTATTAGCACCTTGGTCCATGCCGGTAAAATACCGGCACCGCCTTGGTGGAAAGGGGAATTACCGCCCTATTCCAAGGTTGGTGGGGCGGTAATTCCCCTTTCCCCCATTGCCCTTCCCCATTCCCATTTTTGTCCCAAAGGGCATAATGGGAATGGGGAAGGTGCCGTAATTAGCTCCCTGGTCCCTCTGCGGGTTGCAAAAAGCAGGCGTTAAATTCTCCAACCCGCAAAGGGACCTCGTAGTAAGGCGGTAAGGGTTTACCCCTTACCGCCGTCCGTGTAATGAGGCCCTAATAGTTTTGCTTTTCCTCACATTATAAATACTGAATTACAAGTGTCCGGATGTATAGTAAAAACGTGAAATGGACCCTTTAATTACTTCTGACAAAGGGCAACTTGAGAGTTTTGTACGTGGTCCTTGTGGTGATATGTTGGGAGGGGCATTCATGGTCCACTATTGGTGTTTGTGGCAGAATACTAGCCCCTGCAGGTATCCTTTGTCAACATGTTTGATCAAATTTGTGGTGTTTTGGAGGAAAGGGTTCATTCTTGTCAGGATGTAGTTTGGCGGTCATTCTTGCAATAGTGGTAGTGTTGCAGAGCGTCACGGGCCCAAGGACGATGATTTGGGGGCGATTACTAGTTGAGGATTCTTTTTTGAGGGCATGATTGGTATAAGGGGCTGTGTTTTAAGGCATGCTTGGTTTACGGGGTATTGTTAAGGAGTTCACGGTCTAGGAAGACTGGTAGCGCAGGCCTGGGCAGGGGAGTAGGTTTAAACTGAAGGGGTATTCTTTGCGTGGGGGCGAGTTTCGTACTATGTCTTCTGGCACCCATATCTAATGTTCACACACATCCTCCCCTTCTGGCCTCCCTTCTCAATGGGTCTCCTCAAAAGTAAGATTCCCAGTGCCCCCACACCAGGCCTCCGTTTTAATACATGTGATCATTTCCTCCGACTGTCCTTCCTAGATCTCCATCACATCTCCTCTCAGGTCTCCGCCGGTTCCCACTCACCTTCCTCCTTTGCTTTCTTTGGGCATAGGCCTCCCTGCGACAGCTGCCCAGCCCTCCGCAGTATCAACAACCTTGTTTACCACAGTACTGTCCATGTAGCGCTATCCCGCCTTCTTACACCACTTTTGCCAATCACAGCCCAGTGGACAAAAGCCCCAGTCATTGTCTGACAGCCCCAACCTTTACCCTGCACGTGGACTAGCTATAGAAAGAGGACAGTCAACAACAGAATCTCACGGTTGAGCGTGATGGAAATGTTGTACCTGGGCAACTCATAGGCCATACAGTGTGGCGTTCATATCGCACTAAAGAATTGCCCATTCAGTGCTACCATTTACGTGACCTCCATCTTAGATTGAATCAACCGCTACCATTTCACAGGCCATAAATTAAGCAGGTAGCATAAATAAAACTGGCTCCAATTGTCAACACGTAGTTTAACAATAAAACAAGTGCATTTTTCGAAATCGTATTCATCAAGAATATAATTGTCTCATAATTCTCTTATATTAGGATATCTTAATATTAAGAACGCAATGTGCATGATTTGCTAGTATACCTGCAAGGTAGCGTTGGGATGCTGGGACTTGTAGTTTTTTGACAAATAAAAAACGACAAGTCACAGAATTCAAACCAAAAATCGGATTGGCTGGTCTTCGGCACAGTAAATAGGGCCGGAACAAGAAGGAACGGCTCTCCGGCAAAACTTTGTTTAGAAAGAGCAGGGGCTCTCCCAGGACACTCGCATATGTGTTCTGAAGCTGAGTTATTGCACGGATGAACAACCTGCGATTCAAAAAGCAGACCGCTTTCAGAAGACTCGGCATAGGAGACTGAATACAGAAACAGCTAAATCCTCACATCAGAGGTCTGGGGGTGATGCAGCTCCCCCCCCCCCTGGCTCTTTTTATAGCCAGGCCAGGACATTTTGCATCGGGACACTGTTGTAATGGAACCTTTGACCGTTTACCTATGTCCAAGGTTCCACGTTATGATCAGTTGTTGGCTGGGGGAGAGAGCTGCAGGGCACTGGGGTTTGTCATTAAATAAAGCTTCTGTTATTCCCCCCACTGTGCCTACCTCAGTTATTTCACTGGCGATGAGGATGGGATGGCCGGTTGATAGGGAAGGGATATGAGCATGTATGGCACAAATTGTTGTAAGGCCAATGGGATGTTGCAAGGGGAGAGAGGTTAGTTCCCCCAAACAGTTTGAGGGCCAGGTTGGTATATCTGGCGCATGAAGGACATTTGGGGAAATCATTGACGAAGAGAAGGTCGAGGGATTTGTACTGGTGGCCGGATGGACAAGGAGGTGGAAATGGTTGTAATGGATTGCACATCATGTGCTGTAAGTGACAAAAGTAAGGTTCTCAGAGCGCAGCCGGTATACCCTGTTGAAATCCCAGATGACGTGTGGTCAAAGTTGGCGATTGACATCGTGGGTCCCATGGATGTTTTGGGCAGAGAGTTCAGATTCATTGTTGTGTTGGTTGACTATACCTCACGTTGGGTGGAAGCCCCAGCTTTGGAAACTGTCACGGCCGGGAAGACCATGTCGTTTCTTAACAAGGTCTTTGACAGGGAAGGAGTGCCGGCTAGCATTGTTACAGATAACGGTGTGCAATTTGTAGCAGGTTGCATGCAGGAGTATATGAGCAAGTTGGGAATTGGGCATCACAAGACTGCACTATATAATCCATCCGCGAATGTTTTAGTGGAGATGAACTGTTTTGTCAAGGGAGCAATACAGTTAGCGGTGGCCAATGGTTTGTGCTGGACCGAGGTGTTGTCGGAAGCATTGTCAGCATACAGGCACACACCGTTGGTGGTTACTGGTTTTTCCCCATTTTGAACCCGTGAGGGGCAGGAAACCTGGTTCCAAATCAGCGTTGGGAGGAGGTGTTCATTCCGAGGTGGGCATGATAGAAGTTTTGGAAAGGGTGCAGTCACGGCAAGAGAGGGTTAGTGAGGGGCAGCTAGGAAGGAGGTCCCCATTGTGTCTGTTGGTGATCGTATGCGGGCAAGAAATCCCCGGTTTGTGCTGAAGGGGGCCAGTGTTTACATGGATCCCCGTGCTGTGGTGAAAGTAGGTGTAGGCTATGTGGTACTGGATGACGGCTCTAGGTGGTGTAATAGAAGGATTGTGGTACTAGGGGGCGGGGGGTGATTCCAGCCCAGTGGTTCCAGACGAGGTTTGCAATGTTCCGTTGGGCGTTCCCAGTACAGGTGGCCAAGGGACAGGAGGAGGTGAGATTAGGGGGGTGGAGCTGAGGGTTCCAGGTTCTGTTCCGCCTTTGCAGCCGGGTTCCATTCTGCCGGTCCACGGTGATCAAGAATGGGTCCAGTGTGAGGGGAGTGTTACAACTCTTGTAAGGGGCCCGTCTAAGAAGGGCGTTATTCGGTCTTGCCCCACAAGAATTAGACTGCTACCCATCAGGTTCAAGGACTACGTGCAGTGGGGTTCGGGGAGATGTGGTGTGGTTGGTTGAGGTGGGGTGTTCTGGTTATGGGCTGTGGTTGAGTGGCATGTTTTGGGTGAACTGCTTACGGTTGTTTAGTAAGGCACTGGTTTTATGGGCCAGTGGTCCATGCACTCATCCATTCTACTTAGTATAGTAAGTTATTATAATGTTTTCTTTGTTCTTTTTTTCTAGAATGTGTCCTTTCTGTTACATTTCCCTTTTTGTTGTCCTTTTGTTCTTGTATGGGAGGGAGAAGTGTTGTAATGGAACCTTGCACTGTTTACCTATGCCCAAGGTTCCACATTCTGATCAGTTGTTAGCTGGGGGAGAGAGCTGCAGGGTGCTGGGGTTTGTCTTGAACTAAAGCTTCCAATTTATCCCCCACCCCCCCACCGTGCCTACCTCAGTTATTTCAGACACCTCTCCCGTTCGGCTGGGGAGGTGTCCTGCTGGCGGGACAATGAGGACAATGCCTGGCAGCAGGGGACCTTAATTGTCTGAGGGTGCAGAACGGGAAAGGAGTCCCTCTGCCAGGACAATGACCCGCAGATGTCCAGGCAGCAGTGTGGCTGTCTGAGGACCTGACACTTTGCTTTATGTCGACAGAACACTGCAAAAGGTGCCATTAGGCACTGATGGGAGGGGCGGAGGGGGGACTATTGGCAGGGACCTTTGTCCCTTAAGACATGTGAATGAGGGTGATCAGAAGTGATATGGGTGCATACTGCTGCATGTTTTATGAAATAATGATTATGTGTTTAAAACCCAAGGGGGATTTGTTGGTCTACATTAACCAACGTGATGCCATTGTGACTTTGCCTGCAGGATGGGAAGAATAAAACTAAAGCCATACCCTTATTGCGCAACATATTTCTATGACGATGTATATAGTGTAAAGTTAGTTTATATGTAATGTGGTTTGCTTCCAAAGCATTGCAATAAAGTATTATTTAAGCACACGAAATGCAAAGCAAAACCTTAATAAATAGCTATATCAACTAAACCTGGTAGATGTGTTCAGTTTCTTAAATAGTCCATGCCCTGGTTTCACCATTTAACCAAAGTGTAAGATTCTGGGCAAACCATTTAATCTAACTGTGTCTTATCTGCAGCTCTGTAAGTGATTCACTTCATAGCTTACGTTAATATATCATGCTATCATAAAAAGCCTAATGGCTATAGAGTTGCTCCAAATATAATAATAGTGTAATTTAGGTATTTTACAGCACCAAGTTATTTGCCACTTGTCTTACTTATGGCAACTCATACTAAAATCACTTTCATGGTGCCTCCCAGTATCAAAGACTGAGGATGCTCCTTTTCTGTGAAGTCACTTCTGTTGGTGCAGTCCATATGTAAATTAGGAGGTTTGCATATACTTTGCCCCACAGAGCTCTAAAATATGAGTTTCCTGCATCTGTAATGGTTCTGTATTTTGTTGTTGTTTTGTTATGTTGTGTCAAAATGACATCTGCCACTAATGTTACCAAAAAAGTTGATTGGGCTGGTGCAAATGATACCATATGGAATCATGCACTGCATTGGGGGAGGAGGGGCAGGGGAGTTGCAGGACTCTTTTGTTGCTTGCAGCCCCTCTCTA
The DNA here is from genome assembly GCF_040938575.1 of Ambystoma mexicanum. NCBI lineage: Eukaryota > Metazoa > Chordata > Amphibia > Caudata > Ambystomatidae > Ambystoma > Ambystoma mexicanum. The sequence goes on along the minus strand of NC_090923.1, from coordinate 711,055,253 downwards.
GCAATGCTGGATACTCCCCTGCCTCAAATACTTTGTTACAGCTGTCCAAACTGGTATATATGTCCTGCAATTTACAGAAATGTTTTTGTTAGGGTGAGTATTGTGAGCAATCAAAACTGCAGAGTCCAACTTCCAGTAATCGCTCAAAAGCGTTTCTAACTGAATCACTATACGACATGTTTCAAATGTAAAATTGTAGGCATTGTTATGTTCCCATAATGCTCTTTGCTTTTATACAAATCGCCAGGGCTGGGTTCTATGAAGAGATACTGGGCCTCATTACAAGTTTGCTGGTCCGAAAACATCGGTGCATGTAAGCTTACCGGCACAGTTGTTTCTGGACCGGAAAACTACGAGTCTGCGGGCGGGTTGCCTTCCCGTCCGCCAGGTCTGCCCTGGCGGGCGGAACAGCACCCGCCCGCAGACTTTCACTGAAACACTGTTTCAGTGGTCCCCATTCCCATGGCAATGGGGATTTACGAATGCCGCCGCCTGATTTACCGTACCGCCAGGGCTGTAATGACACGGTTATTCTGGCAAGTCAGACGGCAGTAAATGATCACGAGTCTGGCGGCAGTCTGCCGGGTTTACTGGCACGGCTACCGCCAGACTCGTAATGAGGCCCACTGTGTTGTGTGACCTGGCGTGGGGCCACTCCTCTCGGGCCTGCCCCTTCTCCCTCACAGCCCCTTCTCTCCAAGGAGGAGAGTGTTCTCCTAGTAAATTGTTTTAATTCTGAAAACAATGGGTGGAGGGTTTAGGGGATTGATAGATTTGCAGGGTGTGTGGTTCCATTGAAGTTTATAGCATGCATTGAGCTCCTCTGGAGGATGAGATAAGTCCAAAGTGGATTACACCCGCCAAATAAGGTTGAGTTGATGTGTGGGAAACCAAAAAGAAAATTAATACTATTTTTAAACACGGAAAAGGGGCCCATGGCTTGGCTCTCTTAGGCACCAGAATCGTATTGCACTGCACCAAATTTCATGTTGGAAAAATCTCACTAGTGAAGGTAAATGAGTAGAGCGTGGGGGCGGGTTGCTTGCACTGCGCGTTGAGAGCAGTTAAACGGGGAACAAATAGACCCCTACTGATAGATTCCTACCAGATAAAGAAAGTATTTCTTTGCTATGACCTTAATCGAAGCTGTCATGCGTGGCACATTACTTTTCACTTTGCATGCAGGGATTTGTAAGCACATACTTATAATGGGAAATTCAAAACTACAAAACGCAGCATGTAAATGGAAAACCAGGACTGACTCAATGTGGTATTCATGACATGTGGCTACTTGGCAGGAATGCCTAATATAACACCCCCACGCAAACACAGGTTCTTTCACTGCAAGCATACAATCAACTTTCTGCAGAGCCACAACACGTTTAGGCCAAGGGTTCGTGCACCCAGCTTTGTGGTGCATTTTGAGAAATCCACACACCACCTTCTATCTTTTGTGCTCCAGTTTCATCGTGAAAACACCCCCTGGGGATGGACCAGTGCGGGAGGAGGTCTTCGGGAAGTCTTCGGGGATTGGGGGGTAAGGCAGCTGATGGTGAGACGCAGTATTCCCAACCCATCCTATTTCTTAGTATTTATCAGAGTCCCAACTTCCCTCCACCTTCTCGCACAAACACTGGGCAGAGGAAGAGGGTGACTGAGAGTAACAACCGTAGCTTTTGCACAGCATACTGGACCTGTCTCGCTAACCGGGTCAGGCAAAGTCAAGTACTTGACTCTAGGTGCATTCACCTGATACCAATTAGCTCTCCTCACACAAATAAAAGGCAGAACCCAAAGACACACTCTGAGCAAGGCAGAACACGACAACGAGTAGAATTTCTGGGATGAAGGCAAACCTACTGGAGGAGAGGGACAGACCAAGGGGCGAGAGCAGCGGGTGGAATACCCCAAGAGTTCCCTGCTGGAGGTTGTTGCTTATGATAAGCCACAGAAAACACATGGAGCAGGCCAGGTCCCACAAGTGAAGACTGCATTGTGTTTCGAGGATGCAAGTGACCCTCCCGGTTTGAACGGCAGAGTTGGGGAAGCGAGCCCAACCCTGTGGTACTAACCTTGACTCGTGAAGTGGATATCGCAAAACCAGGAAAGAGACGCACACAGCCGGTGAGTTGGCAAGTGACCTGAGCGACCGGTGTGTGTTAAAGTGGAAGTAGCACCATTATTACTGATGCTTGTGAATCTGCTTAGAATCACATGCTGAGCCTATAGTCCGACATCTAGTGGTAACCGTGGAGTATTGCATCTTGTCTTTCGAGGATCGAAAGGGGACGTCAAAATGGGCGTGCCCGTAACACTATACCTAACATGACGTGTAGTGTACACAAAATCCCTCATGCGTCGAGGTCCCTCAGATTTATTTTTCCACCGAGCTAGCTGGTCGCCTTATGCAGAGCTCCTACTTATTGCAAGAATATTATATTTCCTGACCTCAGGTCATTTATTATCGTCCCCTCTTCGATGATTCCTTCCTAATCACAGCTGAAGACCGCAAAGAACAGACTTCGACGGCTAGTGCTCAGGTCGGCGCTGCTGACCGCGTGGCTGGGCCTTCTGGCCAACCTATACAGTAGGAAGAGTGTGGTCTGGGGGGTTTCTATTCTTTTCAAGAATGTCTTTACTTCTCCCTTCTCTTTGCCCTTTTGGTCTTGCCATCGTTGTCACACACCTGAGCTATGGACAGGTCACCATTTAAATGTTGCCCTTCCTGTAAGGGAAAATACCCATGGAAAGACAAGCACTCTCGGTGCAATAAGCGTCTTCCCCTCCATCACGACGAGGTGTCTTGTAAGCACTGCCTACTCCTGCGTCCTAAGACTATCAAGGAGCGTTGAGTAAAGTGGTGGGTGGCCTACACCATTTCGCAGGCTGAGGGTAACTTCCCCACCGCAGCAGCCCTCAAAAGCTATGAGGAGCTAAGCGATGGCCATGGCTCCAAACCGGCTGCCATTGACCTCACGACCGTCCCCAGCCCCACCAGACACGACGATAGTCCTGCCATGGGGAAGGTACATCCCGGCGACAGGGACGCACACGATACCCTCAGGACCAAACACACAACCCCCGGTACCGCCTCGGAGGATCAGTCGAAGCAGTCCAAGGCGCCAACGGGTACATCGAGTTTCTCGACGGCACCCGCTGATTCGTGTTACTGGCAGCCCTCCCCGCAACCACATCAGCGGCATGCGTCCGGGCACTTTAAAAGCAAGGGCGCCAGCACTAAATCTCACAGAAGCGTTGAGACGCCTCCTAAGAGCGCGCCAATGCATAAGGCTCCGGTTGCGTCGAAGTCTGTAGCGCAACCGTCTAAATAGTCTAAACCCCTTCCGGTAACACCGAACATCAGCGAGAGTCTCGCTAAGATCGTTTCGGTGGCCAGTAAACAAAATGACAAGTTGAAAGACAAAGATACGTCGAAAGACACAACATCCGGAAGAGCGGGAGCGATTATTCTGAAAACCCCCAGTCCTTATCTAAGACCCTCCTTGATAAATCTTAGCGTTCTAGACTAGGGGATCCCCAGGAGGAGCTCTTTCCTTCTCTGGATCCATCTGGTTCTTCTTCATGGACCAGAGACAAATGTTAAGGCTGTATGGACAGGTTGGCTAGATTTGTGAACTTCTCTGAGAGGTTCACCTCTAAGAGGCCAAGGGAAGACGACCTTTATCCTGCAGTGACTAAATTTCAAAAGACATCCTGCCCTCTTCATGAGGAGGTTTTTGACATTACTGATCAAGAAGAGTCCCTTGACCCTTACTTACAGGAGGATGATCCCTTCATTGATACCACTGATCAGTTTCAGTATTGGGGGGATGACCAGCATGCGGAGGACCCACCCTGGCTGTCACCCACCATACCCCGGACCCTGATACCATATGTATGGACACTCCCACATCACCTCTTCTGCGTCAGGCTTCACCTGTCGATGACCAGATGGCGTTTAACACCACTCTGAAGAAGGCAGCTGACCATTTTCAAATAGCTACGCAAGAGGCAGTGTTGGATTCAGACTTCGTGGAAGACATATTAAAGGAGAAGCCTCCTGCCAGCCAGGCTATCCCTTTACTCAATTCCATCAAAAGGCGCATTGCCCCTTCCTTGTTAACGCCCTCTCAGACTAGGGCTGTAAACCCTCGGGTAGAAAAAATGTTCACCCCTCACCCTGTGACCCCCATATATATTAGGGGTCATGCTATCCCAGATTCTCTTGTGGTTACTGATGGGTCCCTAGGGGACCTTCGCGTATGGAAACAAGGCACAATCACCACACACAAACTGATACGCCAGACATGAGGTTGTATTCCCAAAAGCTAGGGTTTATTGCAAAGCAAATAGTCTCAGTTGGCCAACTGGGTCTCACGCCCCGCGACGTGTGTCTCCAGACCCCGAGGGACGCAAGAGAGCGAGAATTTTACAACAGTTACATATATACAAAGTGAGCATCTTACAATCAGCGGTGACATATTCAATACCGTCCATAATGTATTTCCTTTGAATTGGGTTCGACTATTGACAATTGTGACGAGTATGACACCTTCAGACATCCATTTAGCAACAGTTTGCAATTTCGTGAGCCTGCAGACACAATTCTCCTGCTCTTGCAAGCAAGCTGCGTGCAGGGGAGACACATTCCAGGCCTCGCTATCTTCTAGTTTCCATTTGTTTGCTAGGGGTCAAATCGCTCTCCTGGGCTCTACAGGGCTCAGGGAAAGGGTGCCGCAAAGGAGAGCATAATTCAAGCCATTAATTGTTCGTTTCTACCATTTCTACCGCATGAGCGAGACTAGCTGGCACCTGTGTAATGATTAAATGCCTTGTTGATTACGTCCAAGGATTTGTGAGGGAGGAGACCGGGCGTTACTGTCTGGGTCGCCTGCATTATGTTTCAACAAGTATCTCGTGGCCTTGCTCTATGCATGAACAACAATGTAATAGTGGAATAGAATAAGCTTGCAGCAAAGCAGTTTAAACAGAAGGCAAGAAGCGAAAGTCAAAAACAAAATGGCAATTTCTATTTCATCAAAATGGACGCACTTTAGTCAAGTTTATGAGTCTGTATTACTAATTCCGAACATATTGGACGGTTGGTCTTCGGCCAAGAAAATACATTGCCTCTGTTATGGAGGGGTATCTTCTTTTTCTGGACTGACAAACCCTCATTTTGGCAGTATGCCAAACGCCTCATCCATACATTGCATCCTCTTCCGACCAAGTATCTGATTCTGAATTTTGCATACTACTAGTTTCCTCCTCGTTATCATCAATATTGATTGACATGAATTCTTTTGCTGTCTTCATTTCATGATTCATCTGAGTGTCCGATTTAGTAGTGTTCTTTTTTGTTACTATCTGTACACACTCCTCACTTATTTCAGTGCAAATTATAGGTAAGCAGTGTATACAACAACAACATGTCATAAATATTCCTAGCACGGCTACTAGGATCGCAACTCATTTCCATCCCCATGAGCATAATACTTCCCAGGAGCTTATGTTCAATTCCCAACTTCCTTCTGGGGGGTGGAGGTCAGAGCTCAAAACGTGTAACTTTCTTATTGCTTCGAAAATCGTAGGGGAGGAGTCGCTTACAAATACGCAACATGCTGATCCCACGATTTTACAGACTCCTCCACGATCAACCAGAATTACATCAAGAGCCATCCTATTTTGGAGTGTCATTAATCTAATTCCTTTTTCCTCTAATGTCATATTGTATAATATATCCGTTGTCCCATTTATTGTTTTCTCTAATATTTTGGACAGTTGTCTTATATTAGTTTATTGCTTGGTCCCAAAATGGTATAAATGATTTTGCTATGTCTTCCGCGATCAAACCTCCTTCCTCATCTCGCCGTGGTCTTGACCTGAACAATTTGGCTGTATCTGTTGTTTTTTAAAGGAATACTCCCGGGAACAGAAGTCCCAAGTAACAAGTACCTCCCCAGTTTCTAGGTAACCAGGGATACGTTTTTTCTCCACATATAAAATAAACGGGGTCACCTACATACACGGGTTCTTCCTCTCTGTCAAGGAACGCTATATTCATACATCTAGTAAATGTCCCCACTGAATAGGATCCCTTCTTCTTCAAGCAAAAGGGAACAGAGCGTGGGCTGTAGTTTACGGTATACGAGGGGGGCACTGTATCTTTATTTCCTTCTAGGTTCATATGAAACGTGATTACAGATGATTTATATGGCACAAATAATCTATCTTGTGGCATGACTACTGGTGTGATCAGTCGTGTTTTATGAAATATAGAACAACCTACAGGTTCATAATTATTTCCTCAAATTCATTCATGTTTGTTCTGTCTAATTGACCCGTGTCACTTTTGTTCCATTTCCCATGATATAATGCACTCAAGGACGCGTAGCATGCAGAACTCAATGGCATTGGCTGCACATACCAACCTATTCCCTTTTTTCTCAAAATTGAGTGAGTCATATTCATTATTAGCAGTAATGTGTTATTTCCATATCCTTCCCTGTGTCTCTCTTCCATTGGGGACAAAGTGTAAGTAATCATATGGACCGGGCTTTCAGTAATGGAGATGTTTCTAACATGCAAGAGCACTTCTAATGGGTGTATTTCTTCTAAGTACCATAATACCAATACTGTCATTATTGGGGCTAATATACTCATCACACACATGATTATTGTTAAGATCAGCATACAATTTTTTCGGCAATATTTTTTTTGTAACCTTCCAGTCTCTATATTTAACTCATTATCAGCAGTGGTGCAGGAGGGGGCAAAAGCTGGTGCCGGCATTATTCTCTTGCGGTCCTTCTTCTCCAACAATGTTCGTCGTGAATATCTCTTATCGTTGCACTTGTCCAAATGTCAATACGTTCGGAGATGTCAACAGTTTGTTCTGCCAGTTCTCAACATCCTGGATTGCTATACATTGGGCAACATTTATGTGCATCTGCACATTGCTCAAAGAACTCCAGAGCAGTTATCAATTGCCTTTGTACCATATGAGCCCCTCTTGTCCGCGAGGGGTGATCTACACATGGATTTTTCTTTTAGTACCGGGGAGCTGCATTCTAGAGCTGTCCGATTTGCACAACCCTCACGCTGCTCTCCTCTAGGCCTCCGGTTCCCACTTCATCCGTTTTTTTTGGGAAACAGAGGCAACAAAGATCAAACAAAATGAAGATTTGATCACACCTTCTTCCGAGGCTGTAAATTATACTGCCTTGCTCCTGGTATCGTGTGATCAATGAATAGTGCGGGTGCACTTCCAGACTCAGGCTCAGAGTCAGCCTGCGGCGTGATGACAGATGATGGGCGCCAAAGTGTTGGTACAGGCTTCGTGTCAACCAGCAGTGATGCAGGTTCTGCTGGACAACGTTGGGGCACTCTTTGCCCTTTCTCCTTTTATAGCAATCTTTCCAGGCTTTGTTTCAAGATCAGACAGATTTTGTGGCAAAGAGCTGGCAACAATTTATTTCGTTTCTGGGGCCGCTGTCTCTCTTTGGTCGTCTTGATTAGGCAGTTTTTTCAATGGCGTTGGAACCTTTTTAACATGTGTTGCATGGATCCACGCCTTCCTCCCGTCCACACGAATTGCAGTCTTGTTGCCAAAAGGATCTGATAGGGTCCACGCCACCTGGGTGCAAGCGATGACTTTCTTTCAAAATTCTTCATTAGAACCCACTCTCCGGGTTCCAGTGAATGCCCCGGACCAGTGTATCTGATTGGGAGAGCCTCCTGCACCTGCTGATGAATCAAATGCAATTTCTGTATTAACAGGTTACAATAAGTATTGAGCACAGGATATTCTACCTCTCTCAATCGCCTCGGCTGTGGGGCACACCAAACATTCGCCGGCCTCCCCATTACTATCTCGTACGGGGAGAGCCCAGTTCTTGACTGCACAGATTTTGCTAATTTTGGCCTTTAATATGCCGTTCTGGTGCTCAACAAGACCAGCACTCATGGAATGTCTGGCGCAATGGAATCGTTTGTCAATCTGGAGACCTGCGTAAATCTGCAGTACCACTGCGTCCACAAAATGCAGGCCGTTGTCTGACCATATGACCCGGGGCAAGCCAAACCGTGAGAAGTATTCCTTCAACATCACTTTGGCAGTGCTCATGGCTGTACAATCCGTTAATGGATATGCTTCCACCCATTTACTGAATGCACACACAACCACCAAAACAAATTTCAAGTTTTGACACCTTTCCATCTCTATGAAATCAAAATGGATTACCTCAAATGGCATAGAGGGAGGACCAAAACTACCTGTTGGTGTCACTGCCCCCTTCCCCACATTGTGTTGCAGGCATGTAATACAATTTTGTACCAGTCTCTATGCATTTTTCTTTGTGTGTGTTCTGCCTTACTGTGGCTAAATGCTCGACTATCTTCTTCGCACAAATGTGTGTAGGACTGTGGGCCATTGTGACCATTGCGATTACATAGGAGTTGGGCAGCATCCAATTTCTACTTTTTTTGTCCACCCAGCAACCTTCTAGATCTAATTCTGCAGAGCCCTCAGCCCATTCTTGTATTTTGTCAGCAGTGGCTTCTGCCTGCATCTCTTTAACAGTAGCTATTCCATTTTCTATCATGTAGGGCAAATCCTCTGACTGTACTGTTAACATTTTGGTATTCAAATCAGTGGCAGTTTTCTTCGCAATCCTGTCTGCAAATGCGTTTCCCTCTCCCACTTTACATGTTACTTTTTTATGCGCCTCGCATTTCACTATTGCTAGGCGCTCCGGATACCTAAGTGCAGACAGCAATCGTACAATCAAAGGGCCATGTTGAATTCTGGCTCCATGTGATGTCAAGAAACCCCTCTCAGCCAAGAGTCGGCCAAAGTTATGTACCATGCCAAAGGCGTATTGGCTGTCAGTATATATGTTTACACTCAGATTTTCAGATATTTCACAAGCTGTGGTTAACGCTATTATCTCCGCGGCTTGTGCGGAGTTGTAGGGGATTCTTTTACTTTCTACAATATTTTTGTGTCGTAATAGCATAGGCAGCAGTTGATGTGCCATCAGGTAATTTAAAACAAGAGCCGTCACAAAACATTTCTCCATCTGGCTCTTTCTATGGGGTATCTGTTAAATGAATTCTTCCTTTCGTTTCTTCCTCAGTGACCATTAAACAATCATGGGGAGGTGATTCATTCTCACCTACTTCTTCCATGGGCAGTGGCATTATTTCTGCAGGATTCACCTTATAATTTGGATGTGTGGCGCGAATAGGACAATTTCATATCTAGTCAATCTAGCAGAAGTGAGGTGTTGCGTCTGCGTTCTATTTAATAGAACGTCTATGGCATGTGGCACCATCAAAATTAAGGTGTGCCCCAACACCATTCCCTCAGTTTGTTTCACTGACGCAGCAGCCGCTGCAACAGCTCGCAAACAACGTGGCAATGCGTGCTACAGGGTCCGGCGCAGAAGAAAAATAGCCACATGGTCTATTTCTTCCACCTTGTTCCTGTGTCAAAACAGCCAACGCGCAGCCTTCATTCTCATGCACAAACAATCTGAAAATTTCTCATAGTTTGGTGTGCCCAAAACTGGGGCGGAACACGATGCAGTTTTGAGCAGATCAAAACTGGCATTCTTCATTCCATTGCAAAGGCATCACAGCATCCTTTTTTGTCAATGCCACCATTGGTTTCACAATCAACGCAAAATTCACAATCCACTGCCGGCAATAGGAATCCATGCCTATTATAGCTCTGACTCCTTTCTGCGTTTTTGGGATAGGCATACCAGAGATACTCTCTATCCTTTCTGGTGTCAGTCTTCTCCCCTCTCTCGAAAGTAGGTAGCCCAAATAAGCCACCTCCTTTCGACAATATTGGAATTTCTTTAAGCTCGCTTTATGGCCATGCGCTGCTAAGTGTGACAATAACAAAACAGTACGTTTTTTTTTACAAATCTCCTCTGTATCAGCAGCAATCAATAGATCATCTATATACTGTAACAATACACATCCTGCCTGAAGTTCTAGTATATCTAGCTGTTCCTTCAATGTCCTGCTGTAAATACTCGGGCTCTCTGTATAGCCCTGTGGAATGCGCGTGAATGTAAATGATCGTCCTCCTAATGTAAAGGCAAATAAGTATCTACTATCCTTGTGTACTGGAATGCTGAAGAATGCATTCTTCAAGTCTATAACACTAAAATATTCTGCCGAGGCGGGTATCATTGTCAAAATCGCGGTGACGTCTGGGACCAATGGGAATTGAGGGTAAACCACTTTGTTTAATGCGCGTAGATCAATTATGAAACGATACGGGGTCTCATTACCTCCTTTCTTATACACTGGGAGAATAGGGCTGTTACATGTGCTGCCTGTAATCTCTTCAATCACCTCCAGTTTTACCAAATCTGAAACAATACTTTTCAATCCTTTTTCTCCCTCTATTGAAATTTTATACTGTGAATACGTGGCAACGTTACTCCCTCTTTTAGAACAATTTTTACTGGCTCTATTTTCAAGCATCCCACATCATTGTCATTCATCGCCCATATGCAAGTTGGCACTTCACTCAACTCTCCCGGCAAAGGTTTGGACAAAAATTCTGACACTGGTACATTCTGTGGTGAAATTGTCAAGAACACTCCATCAGGAGTGCAATGGATAATTGCACTCAGTTTTTTCAATAAATGTAATCATACTAAAAAACTGGCGGTGAATAAACACGAAATGAAAATGCCTCCTAGAAACAGACACAATAAATGTAATGACTCCACGCATGCGAGCCTTATTTTGAAATGCCGAGGTGGTGATTTCGGACTATATGATCTAAATCGATCATCTGTGCTAAACATCATGCAAAGTGTTCAAGCGCTTCATGAGACCAAGTCTGATGATTTTGCGCAAATAGAATTCATCAATGATCATGATAGATCTGTAGTTAAAATTTGGATGTCATCAGCCATTGTTAAATACTCGATCTGGCAAGCAAGAAATGAAATATATCACCTAGGTTTCTTGCTAGATAACCCCACTGCTGCATTAAATGTAAACGGTGCTCCTTCCTCAAATGTTGCCAATTCATATCCTTCAATTCACACCAATATACACACGAATAACATAAAGGGAAAAACACAACTAGCTGACAGACATTTCGACCCGATGACGATAAAGTACTTCACAGCAGGTGACAATCAAACAAAAACAATAACAGCTTTTTCACAAAACAAACTATATAATGAATGTTAGCTACCTTGTAAAAAAAATAAGATATTCTTTCAGCTTGCATCCTGGAACACAAGAGGTCATATGCATCTCACATCCTCTTCTATTTCTGTTCTAGGTTTATATGATATAATCATGTTGCAAGAGATATGGCTTACTTCCCCCCCCGGTGTGGGAAAATCATTCTGTAATCCTTGAACCTGCTATTAAGTCAGTGAGAGGCCACCCAAAAGCTGGACTTCTCACTGCTATAAAGCTAACAAGTGGTTTGACTGCTGAATCTTGGGATTCTATTAACAGTTATATGCAATTGGTACGAATTACATATAACAGTCATGTCATCGCATGTATCAATATATATTGGAACCACCTAGACATTACGGAAAAACGTTTTTTTAAAGATCTGACAAAATGTCTGGATAAGATTGACAAAGATCAGCTGATCAAATCTATAATTATTGCAGGCGACCTAAACATGGATTGCATGACTGATAAAGGGGGAAAAATGAAAGAAACCAAGGAAAAATGGAAACATTTGATGAATGAGAGGGGGCTTATCATGATAAATGGTGAAGTGTGTGATGATATCCCTCCTAAAGTAACATGGCAACAAGGTAATGCCACATCTACTATCAATTACATATACACCAACAGTGAGCTCTTCTCCACTGTCTCCTCTTTGGAAGTATTAAAGCAGACAAAAAGTGACCATAATCTTCTTCACCTCACATGGCCTCGGCCGAGTGAAGTAGGCCTCAATTCCAGCTCCAAGCATATAACTAACTTAGAAGTGTCCACCAAGGGTCACAGCTTCAAATGGTCCACTAAAAATCTGAATGACCTGCTCTCAGCGATATCTTACCCAAAAGAAATCTTAAAACCAGACTTACAACATTTACACAGAGATTATGTAAGCACTTTGCAATTATTCAAAAAACCATTTAGAACATCCATTAGCGCACAGAAACATCACCCTCACTCCTTTCATGAAGAGATCACCAGCAGAAAAACTGAGCTCAGAAGGGAGGTTCGATATATAACAACAGAATTTCAGCAACAGGGCACTTATGATATCCAAATGTAAAAATCGATATAAAAATTGGATAAAGCAGCGACAAGCAAAAATGCTACTACAAGTTGCCCATTCTATGCTCTACTCAATTGCATCTAAGAATTCTGCCCTTGTATGGGGCTTAATCAAAACCGTCTATGGCACTAAACAATCCATAAGACAAATAAACGTGGTGCCAGAAGAAATATGGGCTCAATACTATAACTCCCTGTATGCTGAAACTCATTTTCTGCAAAAACAAGTTGAGCAGAGCTATGATGGGATGCAAGAACTGATCTATGATAATCTGGATATTGAAATGTACATAAAAAAATTAAGTAAGTCGAAAGCCCCTGGACCAGATGGTCTTTCAAATGCAATGTTGAAGACTAATCCTGCGATCTGGGCTTCTATTGGGCTTCTATTCTAGGAGTCATATTTAAACAAGTAATCATGAGCAAAATAATACCAGCATCATGGCAAAAGTCAATCATTGTCCCCATCTACAAGAAAGGGGACAGATTGAACCCAAAAAATGACAGGCCTATTGCGCTTCTTGATGCGCCTGGAAAAATCTTTGCTCGCCTTGTATTGAGAGATTTTAATAAATGGACCAAGGAATCGGAGCTCAATGATCCATACCAAATGGGCTCCATTGTGGGCGTAGGTACTTATTACACTGGATAATGCAATTTCACACGGGAACTTCTAGCCAAGTGCGCTTGACAATGGACGGTACGTTATCAAAGTCAATTAAAACATACAAGGGTTTGAAGCAGGGGTGTTTATTGGCATCTACCCTCTTCAATTATTTAATCGCTGATGTCGTAAAGAAATTCAGTAGCGTACCTTCAGATGCACCTCGCCTTGGTAAACATCCAATACATTGGATGTTCTACGCTGACAATCTAGTCCTATTGGCAAAAACGATAAGGGGGCTGCAAAACTTACTTGATCAACTGGGGGAATATGTACAGGATAACGAACTGGTTATAAATGTCTCAAAAACCAAAATTGTAAGGAATGTACCCAACAAAAAAGCAGGAGCCTCTCTTTTCTCGTTGTTCCTAGGGGCAATAATTTTGGAGAATGTTACCCAATATAAATATCTATGAATGAATGTGAACACTTCCAGAGCAGATATACCTTACCTAGAGGAATTGAAAACAAAAATGAGCACCTCTATTATAAATTATAGGTTTTGCACATTTTCCTTGAAACCAATAATCTCATTTTATTGCCAAAAGGTAGTCCCAACTGTACTCTATGGTGCAGAATCCAGGGTCTGGAGAAACGAGATGATCTGGCAAAGATTGGAAGGACAATTTTGGAAGAAGGTCCTACATGTGCCAAAAGCCTCGCAGATGTGCTTGTTGAGATATGAATTGGGTATTTCCTCACTAAATTGTATGTACATGTGGAGACTATGTAGTCTGTATCGGAAATGCTTTATGGTACAGCAAGATAATTCTTTATTACAAGTCTTGTCCAGTTATATGAGAACGAGGGAACACAAAGCAATGAGCACATGGCGACAACAAGTCAGACATTTTCTGATAAAAACAGAGGTTTCAGAAGAAGTACTAATAATGAATCTCGAGAGAGCAAAAGAAAAAAATATTATATGGGACTGGATAAACACGTATGAACAATGTCAAAAGACTAAACATGCTTTTTCTCATAAAATTGTCATAAAAAAGTTAGAACTACTGAAAGCTATCTGCTGAAATTCCCAGGTGCTGAAGCAAGAAATGCTTTCTTAAGATTCAGAATGAACTGGTGGCATACAAGAAATAATTTAGCTAAGTGAAATGCCATCAGCAAAACGGAGACTTTCTGCAAATTTTGTAAAAAAAAACAAAAAATGCAGAAACTTTATATCATCTAGTGGCAAAATGTCTGACATTATTACCCATGATAATTTAGTGCTTTAAGAAGCATTTTGAAACACATACATCTCTCTCAATCGAAAACCTTTGGCATCGATCTATAACACTCGGATAACAACTATAAGATTAGCCGTAGTGAATTTTCTGAAAGCACTAAAATGAAAGGAAAACCTGCTAGCAATGTGACAACACAAATGACACTTAACTTATGTAAGCTTTTTTTAAAAAAAAAAATAACCAAAACATCATTATATATTTTAGAAAGTGTACAAAGTGTGAAGCAAAAATCTGGCTCATTATGTATAGTTTTTTTTTTTGGTTCTCTCTTCTGTTATTTTTAATTTTTTTAACATGATTTAATAGGTTCTAAAAGAATGCGTATGAGAGCTATGTATAATGTCTTAATCTTGTATGTCAAATTGTATTTTATCTTTGTTTCATGTATTAATTCTTAGCATTGTATAAGAGTTTTGGTTTTTTATAAATTTGGATTGAAAAATTGACTTGTCAACTAAATCAATAAAAAAATAAAAAAATAAATTGAATCCCAAAAGATTTTCCCCACAATTTTCTGTTAAGAGAAATTGACAATATTCAGTGAATGGACCTAATGTTACTGGAACTGATTGGGACACTGGATTGATTACTGGGGTACCTGCAAACCCTATTGAAATATTTCTTTGCCCTGACAGTGGTATTTCCGGAACCAAGTGATGGCCTATCGAGCACTTTTGCACCCCTGTGTCTACGAGAAAGCTGTGCTCTCTATTCCAGACTTTCATTTCTACGTAGGGTCCTTTTTGATTCACAGGAATAGACACTGGTTCCGACCCCTGTCTTGGGCTGTCTTATTGAGAAAACAACACATCATCCGATGTGTAGTCACTACTATAATATGTATTGGGTTGTGTATCAAAAATGTTTCCGCCCTTTGCTTTATTTCGCCCACTCTGATTTTGGCTAAAAGCAGTCTGATTTTGAGCTTGGTTTTGATTCTGAGTACCATTTCCTTGATTATTCTGGTGCTGCTGCATATTGTTTCTATTCTGTTCATTTGTTCCTGGGTGTCCCCTATGCTGTCTTCTCTGACCATAACCATTCTTATTTTGTAAATGTGGACATTGCGCTCACCAATGACCCTCTTCTCTACAATACGCACACTGATTTAGTCCCAGAGGCCCTCCATGCATGTCCGAATTATTTCTCCCTTGCGCGTTTCCCCTCCCTCTATTGTGTCCCGCCACTTGCTGAAGTAACACCCTCGTTTTCAAATTCACCCTGTCTTTTACCTCTTTCTCTTTCTCTGTATTCACTCTGTTCTCATAATATTGGGCCATATGCAATACTTCCCTCAATGTTTTTGCTTGCCATGCACTTTCCGATGTCATTATTAAGTTTTGAATTGGAGGTATTAACCCTCTCACATACTTATCAACAAATAGTCTTTTCCCTGCCTCTGTGCTTACATCCTGTCCACTAAAATCCGTAAATCCTTCCTCAAATCTATTAAAATAACCTGTGGATAACACATCCTTGCCCTGAACACATGCAGTTAATTTGTCTCATACCATTCTTTTTTCTGGAACTATTTCCTTCAATTTTTGTATTATCCATGCCGGTAATGCTGCCATATTTGGCGATGGTTTTTCGCCCGCTTTTCTACTCTTATCCTCTGCTACTAAATCTTCCCAAGTGGCACCATAGGCCACCTCATCATTTACTTTCCTTATTTGCTTCCATATATCTGCTGGCACAACTACTGGGAATATTAAGTCTATATCATTCATAGTGAAAATGGGCGATCTCATCTAGGACTCTATTTCCTTATAGAATCCCGCCGGATTCTTCCTCAAATCAGGAACCGTCTGTTTTATATTATTCACCTCCTGTCTGGAGAAGGGGACATGCACATATTGTGCTTGCTGTATAATGTGCTTCCGTTACCTGCACTAGATGATTGCCTACTGCAGGAATCTCTACTTTTGGCACAAAAGTAGGTGGGACTTCTCTCATAGGAAATGCTGCACTTACTTTTCCTCCCCCTCTCTCATATGCAGTACTATTCCCAAATCAAGTGATAAGGCTGTTTCTCCTGTTCCACGTTCGAATGCTCTCTTGTATATCGCCATCAACTCTGGGGGATTAGCTTTCTTATTCTCTATATCTTTGTCCTATTAATACTCCACCATTGTCTGCAGTGCTTTTCTCTTCATTGGCAAGGGGTATTGATCAAATATTTCATGTACTTCCATCGTGGGAATACTAGGATCTGTAATCCATTTTAACGCCTCTCGTATACATATTTTTAGTTTTTCACTCGCCTGTCTTGACGGCAGAAGAAATCGCCACTGTACATATGGTACCGCCTCCTTCCTATCCCTCCTTATATCTTTATTCCTATACCCTGGCATGGCAAACATTTCAGCATATGCATCATCAAGTTCATTCTTAAATTCAAAAAGCCTGTCTACATGTTCCTTTATTTCTTCCTCTCTCTCTCTACAACGTGCCAAAGCATTCAAATCCCGCAACTTCTGCGGCAGTACCATCTCAATTAACTGCTTCCATCTCTCCATTAAATATTCCCCCATGCATTCCAACAATACCTGTCTTTCATTGTTCCTCCTGAAATCATACATCGAATCCAGCGTTGACGTTTCATCATTCCCGTCTATATTCATTGCTGCCTGTTCTTGCAACTCCCATTTTCTCTCCTTGCTAATCGCACTACGGGTCACTCTAGTGCACTCACTTTGTCCCGTCCCCTCTCTTCTCGCATCATCTTCTCTTCTTACAGTGAGTTCAAGTTCAATGGGCGGAGGTGCGGATGGGACAGAGGCAATGTCTTGGGAGGGAGGTGCGGATGGAACAACGGGAACGGGAAGTGACTGCTGCGGTGCTGGAGTTGCGGGCTGCAGCGCTGCTGGCTGGCTAATAGGAGGCGCTGATTGTATGATCTGTGGCTGTGCTGGGATCTGAACAATGGGGAGGGGCTGAGCAACTGAAGGAGGCTGAGCAATAGACACTGGTGCAGTCCTTCTGGTCTCTTTTCGGGTGCTCTTGTTTCAGTTAATATTTTGTTTATGAACTCATTTGCTGAATGCAACTCTTGTTGTGGATATATCTAGTCCATACTCAACTGACCACATCTGTCTGATTTTCTCAAATTTTCATCCCACCCCTTCTCCTCCCTTTCTTTAACTCTTTCTGTTTTTGACTTATGCCTGCGTGCATTCTTCTCTCTACTTTTTCAACGAAGCATAGCTTCCTTCCTCCAGTCTCTAAGGACATCAAATGCCGCAGGACGTGTTTTCATTTTCAACAACACTTTCTCTAAATAATCTATCCTCGAAATCTCAAAACTCCCGTGGTTCGGCCATTGTAAATCCTCTTCGTGTCTGGTTTGCCTATGCCAAATTTCACAAAACATTACCGCCCCTACGACTGAAGGGGGCTGAGCAATAGACACTGGTGCAGTACTTCTAGTCTCTTTTTGGGTGCTCTTGTTTAAGTTAATATTTTGTTTATTAACTCATCTGGTGAATGCAACTCTTGTTGTGGATCTATCTTGTCTATACTCAACTGACCACATCTGTCTGATTTTCTCAAATTTTCATCCCACTCCTTCTCCTCCCTTTTCTTTCACTCTTTCTGTTTTTGACTTATGCCTGTGCGCATTCTTCTCTCTACTTTTCCAACGAAGCATAGCTTCCTTCCTCCAGTCTCTAAGGACATCAAATGCCGCAGGACGTGTTTTCTTTTTCAACAACACTTTCTCTAAATAATCTATCCTCGAAATCTCAAAACTCCCGTGGTTCGGCCATTGTAAATCCTCTTCGTGTCTGGTTTGCCTATGCCAAATTTCCCAAAACATTACCGCCCCTACACCATACTTCACATACATCTCATACGCCGGCGACCCCACGGGTGGCGCGACCTGGCCAGTTTCCAAAGATTGTATACCGCAGTGGAAAAATCCCACTAAGCAGGTGGACAATACCCCAGGCATGTTTTAACCTTACCCATGGCTAATTAACCTTACGCTGGGCGTTTGATTTTGCAAAATCAACTCTCAACCAATATCAGGGTTACTTTGAATCAGGGCACGACTCACCTGATCAATCAGTTCGTCTTTCAAGACGCAATTCGTCCGTATACTGACGCAACCAATAATCATCGTGTCTGCGTATCTTGGCTTACTCTGCCTCATTTCGGGACCCTCACCTCCTTGTTCTCTGACCGGACACATCAATCAGGGATCAGCTGTGTACAGATCTGCAAAGGAGTCTCTCATCACTTTCACAGGGGCACCCTGAACACCTCTTGATCCCGGCTCAACCGTCTCGTCCTCGCCGTTTTCCTCGCCTTCCTTGTATTACAACGTACACGATGGAACAAGTGGGGGAGGGTCCCTATTCGAACGCCATTTTTATGGGGCCCCCTAGGGGACCCTCGCATATGGAAACAAGGCACAATCACCACACACAAACTGATACGCCAGACACAAGATTGTATTCCCAAAATCTAGGGTTTATTGCAAAGCAAATAGTCTCAGTTGGCCAACTGGGTCTCACGCCCCGCAACGTGTGTCTCCAGACCCCGAGGGACGCAAGAGAGCGAGGATTTTACAACAGTTACGTATATACAAAGTGACCATCTTACAATCAGAGGTGACATATTCAATACCGCCCATAATGTATTTCCTTTGAATTTGGTTCCACGATTGACAATTGTGACGAGTATGACACCTTCAGACATTCATTTAGCAACAGTTTGCAATTTCGCAAGCCTGCAGACACAATTCTTTGTTTTAGAGAACACATTGCTCCTGTTCTTGCAAGGAAGCTGCGTGCAGGGGTGAGACACATTCCAGGCCTCGCTATCTTCTAGTTTCTATTTGCGTGCTACGGGTCAGCTCGCTCTCCAGGGCTCTAGAGGGCTCGGGGAAGGGGGGCCGAAAAGGAGAGTCTGGTTTGCCTATGCCAAATTTCACAAAACATTACCACCCCTACGACTGAAGGGGGCTGAGCAATAGACACTGGTGCAGTCCTTCTAGTCTCTTTTTGGGTGCTCTTGTTTCAGTTAATATTTTGTTTATTGACTCATTTGGTGAATGCAACTCTTGTTGTGGATATATCTTGTCTATACTCAACTGACCACATCTGTCTGATTTTCTCAAATTTTCATCCCACTTCTTCTCCTCCCTTTCTTTCACTCTTTCTGTTTTTGACTTATGCCTGCGCGCATTCGTCTCTCTACTTTTTCAACGAAGCATAGCTTCCTTCCTCCAGTCTCTAAGGACATCAAATGCCGCAGGACGTGTTTTCTTTTTCAACAACACTTTCTCTAAATAATCTGTCCTCGAAATCTCAAAACTCCCGTGGTTCGGCCATTGTAAATCTTCTTCGTGTCTGGTTTGCCTATGCCAAATTTCACAAAACATTACCGCCCCTACGACTGAAGGGGGCTGAGCAATAGACACTGGTGCAGTCCTTCTAGTCTCTTTTTGGGTGCTCTTGTTTCAGTTAATATTTTGTTTATTAACTCATCTGGTGAATGCAACTCTTGTTGTGGATCTATCTTTTCTATACTCAACTGACCACATCTGTCTGATTTTCTCAAATTTTCATCCCACTCCTTCTCCTCCCTTTTCTTTCACTCTTTCTGTTTTTGACTTATGCCTGCGCGCATTCTTCTTTCTACTTTTCCAACAAAGCATAGCTTCCTTCCTCCAGTCTCTAAGGACATCAAATGCCGCAGGACGTGTTTTCTTTTTCAACAACACTTTCTCTAAATAATCTATCCTCGAAATCTCAAAACTCCCGTGGTTCGGCCATTGTAAATCCTCTTCGTGTCTGGTTTGCCTATGCCAAATTTCACAAAACATTACCGCCCCTACACCATGCTTCACATACATCTCATACGCCGGCGACCCCACGGGTGGCACGACCTGGCCAGTTTCCAAAGATTGTATACCGCAGTGGAAAAATCCCACTAAGTGGTGGACAATACCCCAGGCATGTTTTAAACTTACCCTTGGCTAATTAACCTTATGCTGGCCGTTTGATTTTGCAAAATCAACTCTCAACCAATATCAGGGTTACTTCGAATCAGGGCACGACTCACCTGATCAATCAATTCGTCTTTCAAGATGCAATTTGTCTGTATATTGACGCAACCAATAATCGTCGTGTCTGCGTATCTTGGCTTACTCTGCCTCGTTTCGGGACCCTCGCCTCCTTGTTCTCTGACCGGACACATCAATCAGGGATCAGCTGTGTACAGATCTGCAAAGGAGTCTCTCAACACTTTCACAGGGGCACCCCGAACACCTCTTGATCCCGGCTCGACCGTCTCATCCTCGCCGTTTTCCTCACCTTCCTTGTATTACAACGTACACGATGAAACAAGCGGGGGAGGGTCCCTATTCGGATGCCATTTTGATGGGGCCCCTAGGGGACCCTCGCATATGGAAACAAGGCACAATCACCACACACAAACTGATACGCCAGACACAAGGTTGTATTCCCAAAAGCTAGGGTTTATTGCAAAGCAAATAGTCTCAGTTGGCCAACTGGGTCTCACGCCCCGCGACGTGTGTCTCCAGACCCCGAGGGACGCAAGAGAGCGAGAATTTTACAACAGTTACGCATATACAAAGCGACCATCTTACAATCAGAGGTGACATATTCAATACTGCTCATAATGTATTTCCTTTGAATTGGGTTCCACGATTGACAATTGTGACGAGTATGACACCTTCAGACATTCATTTAGCAACAGTTTGCAATTTCGCAAGCCTGCAGACACAATTCTTTGTTTTAGAGAACACATTGCTCCTGTTCTTGCAAGGAAGCTGCGTGCAGGAGTGAGACACATTCCAGGCCTCGCTATCTTCTAGTTTCTATTTGTGTGCTACGGGTCAACTCGCTCTCCAGGGCTCTACAGGGCTCAGGGAAGGGGGGCTGCAAAGGAGAGCATAATTCAAGCCATTAATTGTTCGTTTCTACCATTTCTACCGCATGAGCGAGACTAGCTAGCATCTGTGTAATGATTAAATGCCTTGTTGCTTACTTGCAAGGATTTGTGAGGGAGGAGACTGTCTGGGTCGCCTGCGTTATGTTTCAACAAGTATCTTGCTCTATGCATGAACAACAATGTAATAGTGGACTAGAATAAGCTTACAGCAAAGCAGTTTAAACAGAAGGCAAGAAGCGAAAGTCAAAAACAAAATGGTGATTTCTATTCCATCAAAATTGACGCACTTTAGTCAAGCTTATGAGTGTGCATTACTAATTCCTAACATATGAGGCGGTTGGTCTTCGGCCAACAAAATACATTGCCTCTGTTATGGAGGGGTATCTTCTTTTTCTGGACTGACATTACGACTACAAGAAAAAGGGCAGAGGTCCCCTTGTCCACGGGCAAGGCTCAGCCGGACAAAGAATGTAAAACGTTTTATGCTTTTGGGAAGAAAGTAACTACTGTGGCTGCATATTCTACCCACATAGCCAACAACACCACGCTGTTGGCCAGCTATTCTGACGTCCAATAGAACCTGCTACAGGGGGGCCTTCAAGAGGTCCCTGAACCAGTGCGTTCTCGTCTGCTGTCAATTGTTTCAGAGAGGTAAGCAGGTTAACCAAAAAATCCTTAATAACACTTTGGATGCTGCTGAGATGGCAGCGCGAACCTTCGCCCAGGGTACCCTTTCAAAACACGACACCTGGTTTCAAACCAGAGACACAGGTGTCGTTGATCAACAAATCTGTGGAAGACTCAAACTTATTTGGCAAGGCCGTTGATGAGGCACTGGAAATGGCCAAGAAGGAACACAAGACTTTAAAGACTTTGAATCAAATCACTCAAAGACCCCTTCAACAGAGAGGGGGAAGTTCTCACTGCTCCTTTCGTGGGCAATCCTACTTGCGTTCCCCACACCCTGCGCCTGTGTATCACTGTGTACCCTGCCTCCCTGTTCCTCATGAGTTCACTATGTATCCCTCTACCCCGTCCTGTCGCTGCAAGCCCAGCCCTCTGTCTCCCTGTGCCCCTTGTGCCCGTGTGTCGCTGTGTACCCCTGCCTCCCTGTTCCCCATGATGTGGCTATGTATCCCTCTACCCCCGTCCTGTCACTGTAAGCTCAACCCTCTGTCTCTCTGTCCCCCTTTGTGCCCATCCACAAAGCATATGCGCTTTGTGGATGAACTACCATATCACACCATATCATATCACTACGCTTACTCTCTACTCTACACCATCACTCAATCAGCGTACAGCTATACCCCTCGATAAATTCAGCCTAGCTGGTCACATACGAACACTACCCCATAAACACCTCATCACTCTAATAAAATGCAGCTATATCCCACGACAAACCGGCCTAGCTGCTCACATAAGAGTCCTACAGGCCTAACGCAGCCAGAACTCATTCTGGGTGTCCACCCACCAGACTGCCCACATTCAACTGACCTCTCCACCACCACACCTAAGGTTACCATCAAGCTATTACATCAGCTGCACACATAAATGGTGCACCCAAGCACCCTACGACACTAACCCTCTGTACTCTCTCTACCGACCTGGACTTCGGTCCCTGAGGGCGGTCAACCAATCAACGCTTTGAGGTCATACCAATGATATATAGAGCGCTATATAAATGCCAAATAACATAAAATAATACAACAAATGTGGCTCAGGCAACCATTGGTCCTTGGGACAGGGGTCTGCCTCCACAAACCCTTAGCCACCTAGAGGACAACGCCGTGGGAAAAGAAGGGGTCTCAACGCCACCCCAGAAGCTCCCCAGCCTCCAGTCAGAAATGACTCTGAAGGCCAAGTTGCCTCCCCAGTCGTGGGACATATAACATAATTCCTGCACGCATGGGAGGGGATTACCACAGACCAGTGGGTGCTCAAAGCAGTCACCCACAGTTATTGCATCAAGTTCGGCCGGCCACCTCGATACAGACCTCCAAGATCCAGGCGCCTAACACCGGAACACCTGAAGATCCTGCTGCAATAGGTCGAGCTCCTGCAGGAAAAGAGCGCAATCGAAGTCATCCCCATTCTACAGGTAAACAAGGGTATTTATTCAGTGTACTTCCTTGTACCCAAAAAGGATCTCACCATGCACCCTGTGCTAGACTTGCGCACAGTGAACAAATTTGTCAAACCACAAAGTTTCGAATGGTAACATTGCAAGAGGTAATTCCTCTACTAACGCAGGGGGATTACATGGCTTCATTGGAAATGAAAGATGCATACTTTCATATTTCAATGTTGCCAGCTCATAGGAAATACCTAAGGTTCATGATAAAGGACAACACTATCAGTTCAAGGTTCTTCCCTTTGGCATTGCCTCAGCCCCAAGGGTATTTACAAAGGTACTGGCTGTTGCAGCAGCACACCTGTGCAGGCAATTCATCCCATTGTATCCTTACCTCGACGACTGGCTCATAACAGGGGACTCCTACGGAACATGCCTGTCGAACACTCAAAAGATGATGGACCTCTTATTCAGTCTGGGATTCCCCATAAATGAGAGGAAATCCAGCCTAGACCCCAGCCAGGTCAAGCAGTTTCTGGGGGCTCTAATTCAGACAGAAGATGGCCTTGTCTTCCCCTCCAATGAGAGGGTTCAAAACATGCTGTTTCAGATCCCTCAGAATGTAGCCAGTCAAGAGGTGATGGTACGCAAGGCCATGCGACTTTTAGGGATGATGTCATCCTGCATTTACTGGGTTCCTCGCACGTTTGCGCATGCGTCCCATGCAAGATTGTCTCAACAGCTAGTGGTGTCAGGCCAGCGGACAATGGGATGATCTAGTGGTTGTCTCGGCTGCCCTTGTTCTCTCTCTGCAGTGGTGGTCGAGGGAAAACCTCTTGGAGGGGAAGAACTTCACCACCCCTGCAGTAGAAGCCACTCTCACGACAGACGCATCTCTCACAGGGTGGGGGATTCACCTCCTTCAACAGATGGCACACAGCGTTTGGTCTCCAGCAGGAACATCCAACCACATAAAACTGTTGGAGCGGTTATCGGTATTGAAAGCACTGAAGGCCTTTCAGACATAGTTGCAGGTAAAGACAGTAATGATCCTCACAGACAGCACCACAGCCATGTACTACCTGAACAAGCAAGGGGGCACTCACTCTCCAGGGCTGTCTTGGAAAGGGTCTCTCAAACACAAGATGTTTCTAGTGTCTCAACACGTTCCAGGGGAACTCAAATCTTCTGGCAGACGTGCTCAGCAGAGACTTCCCGTTGCCCTTAGAGTACGAATGGCGACTACACAAAGACATTGTCTCCAACATTTTCTCAGAATGGGGCTTCCCAGAGATGGACTTGTTTGCAACTCTGGAGAACTCGCAATGCCCAGATTACGCCTCCAGGTACCCTCAGAACCGATCCAAGGGGAACGGTCTCTGGATAACATGGTCAGGAAAATTTGTTTATGCTTTTCACCTGACTCCCCTACTCAACAAGATTGTGCACAAGATGCACCACGAACCAGTCACCATTATATTGTTGGCCCTGATGTGGGCAGGCCAACCCTGGTTCTCCCATCTGATGGAGATGTCTCTCTCTCCTCTGATGAAACTACCTTGCCCATACAACATGCTATCTCAGGACAAGGGAGAGACGCTTCATCCATGCCCGCAGACTCTCAATTTAGCGGCCTGGCTCCTGAGATCATAGAG
Source organism: Ambystoma mexicanum (assembly GCF_040938575.1). Classification (NCBI taxonomy): domain Eukaryota; kingdom Metazoa; phylum Chordata; class Amphibia; order Caudata; family Ambystomatidae; genus Ambystoma; species Ambystoma mexicanum. The sequence goes on along the minus strand of NC_090923.1, from coordinate 711,030,407 downwards.
TTGGGTACCTCCAACTTTCTCAGAGATGCATGGATATACCTAGAGAAGCAAGAAAGCCTAACACCAGACATTGCTACTCCAATAAATGGAAACGCTTTGTCATCTGGTGCAATTCGAAGGGCATCAATCCAACTGACTGCTCTCCCACTTATATTGTGTTATACCTGACTCACTTACTAGACTCAGGTCTGGTATTTAATTCCCTGAAGGTTCACTTAGCTGCACTCTCAGCCTATACTACGTCCCAACAGAAGGCGTTGTGGTGGAAGATCCCAGTTATTAAAGCTTTCATGGAAGGGGTGAAGATGATTCCTCCCCCCATTTGTAACCCGGCTCCCGGATGGGACCTAAATGTGGTATTAACCAGATTTATGGAGTCTCCCTTTGAACCAATGCATAAAGCAAGTCTCAAAGCTCTTACAAAATCGCCTTCCTACTGGCAGTTACTTCAATAAGGAGAGTCTGTGAACTGCAGGCCCTTTCTATTCTAGGCCCCTTTGTCACAATTCACAGAGATAAGGTGGTTCTGCGCACACACCCTTGGTTGGCGCCAACATTTATTTCCAAGTTCCATGTGAACCAGTCAATCGAACTACCAATGTTCTTCCAAAACCGCACTAACGTGGCGGAAAGAAGGCTACACACACTGGATTTGCATAGGGCGGTCATGTACTACCTGGAAAGAACTAGACCACTAAGGAAAACAAACCAATTTTTTGTTTCAGTGGCAGCTGGTAGAGAAGGGAATCCTGTCTCTAAATCAGCCATCTTTAGGTGGATTGTCAATTGCATCACACTCTGTTACACTCTCGCCAAGAGAGATCTGCCCTTCAAGCCTAGAGCACATTCTACTCTGGGCACTGGGGCTTCCATAGCATTTATTGTAATTGCCCCTCTCGAGTCCATTTGCAAAGCGGCAACCTGGAGTTCTGTACACACCTTCACAAAACACCTGCTGGATACTCACTCTAGGTCTGATTCTCAGGTGGGACAAGCAGTACTAAGACATCTTTTCACTACTGTTCCTTCTCACATCCCACCTCCAGGTACTGCTCGCTAGCCTATGCAGAACATGTGACTCTAAGCAGATTCACAAGCATCAGAAGACATGCATTCCTTACCGTAATAGCATTTCTGATGATTGTATCTGCTTAGATTCACATGCGCCCACCCTTCCTCCCCGCTCGGATGGAAGGAACATAGACATCTTACTACTTCTTCTCTCTTTCTGTAATCACTCACGATGGTCATAAGGCTCCCTTACGGCAGAAAAAATACAATCGGTGGGACCTCGACAGGTGAGGGATTTTGGGTACACTACACGTCACGTTAGGGATAGTGTTACAGGCATGCCCATGTTGACATCCCCTTTCAATCCTCGAAAGACAAGATGCAATACTCTGCGGTTACCACTAGATGTCGGACAATATGCACAACATGTGAATCTAAGCAGATACCGTGATAGCATTTCTGATGATTGTAAGTAATGCATGTCATTTTAAGTGAAGGCTGCACACGTGCAAATTAAGAGGCCAGGAAAGGCAGACCTGTGAATGAACTTTGAAGTACAAAACAGCGGCAAAATCAGCAATAGTAAGTAATGGAGTGGCCCGGCGAAACCAAGTAGCCCACTGGAAAGTCTTTTTGAAAGGTACATAGTTAGAAGTGAAAATTGAAATGCAAGCTTTGAGTCCAAGTGGTCCTGCAGTGGTCTGAAAAGTAAACCACGCACACTCGAAAGTCTTCAAAATCTGAAAGAGGTCCGAGCCTGACAGAGGGAGGCCCAAAGTAAAATAAGTTTGAGGGAGGGAGCCCCCCTTACAAGTTTGTGTTGTACTTTATTTTAAGAGGTCTGAGCCCAACAGAGGGGCCCTACGAGAACTGTGTTGGGAGAGGTCTGAGCCCGGCAGAGAGGGGGCCTATGGGAACTGTGTAGTGAAAGGTCGGAGCCCGACAGAGGGGGGCCTTTGTGAACTTTTTGGTTGAAACATTGTATTGGAACTTTTGAAAAGAGACATAAACGTGGAAGGCCAGACGGGCCTTGATTCATGTTCCGGAACTGTTTGTTATATTGGAAGCTGAGCCAGAGTGTCATCATGCCTACTGGGACAGCTTTACTCTGTGAGGTCTAACGTGGGGAGGAGAGCGGGTTCAACCACATATCTTTATATTGACCACTGATTTTTCCTTTTGCATACATTTCTTCTTTTTACACTTTTTGTACAAGAGATAGGGCAGGCATTAGGTTTTGTTAAAATAGTCCCTTTTGATTTGACAGATTCCACTAGGACTGTGTTATTTATTATTTCATGGTCGAGACCACTCCCATCTTAGTTAAAGGGCAAAATAGGAATTTCTCCAATCCCAACAATGTCAATAAAAGTTTTACAAATTGTACCCATTATGTCAGTGTCACACTGTTGACACCATGCCTCCCCTACATATGGTGTCAGAGTGTGATGCGACTCAATTGAGACAAATTGGTGGACCTTCAAATTCCAGAAACTTAGTCACAGAGCCTCAGACTCCTCTATCGCCATGAATGAATCCATAGGCTTTGATATTTGTAGCAGCACAGAAGCCACTATGCACCCTTGGAAAAGAGGGATGATTCCCATAGACTTAGTCCTAATACCCCCTGCGTGTTATATAATGTTGGCCTCGAAATCTGGCCTGGCCTGGAAGTTTGGTCTAGATGTCCTAGCAGGCGTCTGGCCTGGAAGTTTGGTCTAGATGTCCTAGCCAGCATCATAGATCCAGACTTTTGGAGAGACATGAAGGTTCTCCTACAGAACCATGGCGAAACCGTGGGGACAAAATTGCACAGGGAATTCTTGGGAAAGCTCTATTTCCCCGTTTTAAGGAAGGAAGTGAACCAGAAGAAACTGAGAGCGGTAGCTTTGTTTTTGGAGAGACTGATGAAACACCCATCACTGAGGCAAAGAGGCAAGAAGAACCTATTGTCCTTCCAGATCTAGCCTAAGTAAAACTCACGTAGTGATACCCAAAACCCATTGCAAGATTGTGCTAGAGATTGCACATTCTCATTCAACAGGGGGACATTTAGGACAATCTAAAACCCATGCTCACATCAGTGGGAAATTCTACTGGCCAGGTATGCTGACATAAAGAACTTTTTTCAGACATGTGAAATATGCCAGAAAACCAGCGTACATATTTCCTCCTGCCCCTGTAGCACCTTACGGATAAATGAAGTCTCTTTCTCCCAAATTGGGGATGGATATCATTGGACCATTGGAAACCTCTAGACTGGGTAATAAATATGTTCTCGTAATCGTTGATTACGCCACCCGGTACCCAGAGGCTTTCCCCATGCGAAACAGCTCAACCCAGCACATTTTAAAACACCTACTACTATTCTTTTCTAGGGTTGGTTTCCCCAAGGAAATTCTAACAGATCAGAGTAAACTTATGGGCGAAGTCGAGGAATTACTACACGTTTCCACCTTAAGAACCTTAGTTTACCACCCCCAAACAGACAGATTGGTAGAAAGATTTAACAACACCCTCAACATGGTCTTTAGGAAACTGGTAGATAGGGATGGGAAAGACTTGGATCGCATGATCCTGTGGGCCCTATTTGCAGTAAGAAAGACCCCTCAGGCATCCCCCGGATTCTCTCCTTTTGAACTGCTTTATGGTAGAGAATCAAAAGATGTCTTGGACATGCTCTGGGAGACCTGGGAAGATAGAGTAGAGACACTTATTCCCCTTTCACATCACAAAAAGCTACCCTATTGCGAGAGCACATGAAACTCATCCAGAGTCAAGTCCACACTCAGATGCAGAAAGCCCAAGCCCAACAGAAGTCCACCTATGACAAGAAAGTAAATTTAATATCTTTTTCAGTAGGACAGAAGGTATTAGTCCTCTTACCTCTGAAAATAAACTTGTCTCAGAGTGTCATGGGCCATATGAGGTTCTAGAGCAAACAGGAACCTGTAGCTATAAAATAGCCGAACCGAATAGAAGGCAAAAGCCCCAGTTTACCACCTAAATCTCCTAAAGTAATGAAAAGAAAATCCTTACGCTGCCACTGCCTTGATATTGCATTGTTTGGTACCGTTGGAAATGGACAACTCTGAGTTTATTCCCGAAGAACTATCTAGACAGAAACAAAAAGATTTAAACAACCTAATAATGGTATTCCCCGATGTATTTTGTGAGAAGCCAGGGAGAGTACAAGATACTTATTATATCAGAACTCCAAAGGGAATAGTGGTCCATTTGAAACCATATAGACTCCCAGAAGCACAAAAACAAATAGTAGTTGAGGAAGTGAAAGAAATGTTGAAGGCAAACATTATCGAGCCCTCTTCAAGGCCATGGTCCTCCCCTATTGTGTTGGTAACTAAACTCGATAATTCTTGGAGGTTTTGCATAGACTTCAGGCAGGTCAACGCCATCTCGCATTCAATGCCTATCCTATGCCGCACATGGATGAATTAATACATAAACTCGGAAATGCCACATTCCTTTCAACCCTAGATTTAACCAAGGGATATTGGCAGGTCCCAGTACATGTTTGACTGTTAAGTCAAAGACAGCTTTCTCGGCACCCCTGGGACTATTCCAGTTCAAAGTCCTCCTTTTTGGCCTGCATGGCCCCCAGCCACTTTCCAATGACTTATGGACAGGATATTACAGCCGTACTCCGATTTCTGTGGGGCCTATATTGACGACATAGTCATTTATAGTAAAACTTGGGAAGACCATATTTTTCTTCTTTCTACTATTATGAGAACTCGGCTTAACTGCCAATCCATCCAAATGTAAGCTTGATCAATCGGCCGTGAACTACTTCTCTAGGGCTCAATGGGAATGGGGAGGCCGGATGCACCGGCGCCATTCAGCATGGTGCCGGTGCATCCGACATGCTCTGCTTGTGGGTGCCGGTACACCTGCTATGTCCGACCTGGGGGTGAAAAAGCACCCGCGAGCAGAGCTCGTAGTTTGACGGTCCTGTAACTACGGTACCTTTGCCTGTCCGGTAACTACAGTACCGGCAAGCTTACCGGGTACCTTAGCTACCATACCAGCAAACTTGTAATGAGGCCCATTATCTTTAACAATGTAATTGGAACATGACAGATCCCAGTTTCATGGAAAAAAGTCAGTTATAATTCCTATATTCAAGAAAAAGAAACGCACTGAACCCACAAATTACTGCCCTATTGTTCTTTCAGATATCCCAGGGAAGATCTTCCCAAGACTGGTTCTAAGAGATCTTACCCTGTGAATGAACCTGAATAATCTCTTTGAATCAGGATTCGTCAAAGGAATCAGTACCTTTCTTAACCTGACTCTTCTTACTGCGATTAAGAAACAAGCAAGATCATCTAAGCAACCTGTGTTTTTTTTATTTTTTATTTTTTTTTTTTTTAGCATTTCTTGATTTTAAGCAAGCCTTTGACTCTGTTTCATGTGATATTTCATGGGAAAAACTTTTAGATGCACATTGGGTCTCATTATGATACTGGCGGTAGCTGTGCCGGTAAAACATCTTTTCAGGTGCCCACAAATGGGCAATTACCAGGTCATTACGGACTTGCCGGACCCGGTAATTGCCCATTCACGGGAGCTGGAAAAAAATGCTCCTCATTCCCATAGGGCACAATGGGAATGGGCCGGCACCGTTTGTGAAGGGTGCCGGTGCATCCGACATGCTCTGCTCTTGGGTGCCGGTACGCCCTCCAGGTCAGACCTGATGTGCGGGAAGGCACCCGCGAGCAGAACTAGTAGTTTGCTGGTCCGGTAACAGCAGTACCGGACCGGCAAACTTATAATGAGGTCCACTGTTCCATCAATTTTATACTAGTACTTTTATAAAAGTAAAACTGACCAACGACGGCCTGCTTACAAAAGAAATCTTAACCACATCAGGACGTAAACAAGGCTGCATTTTTGCCTCTATTTTATTCAACTTTTATATAAAGGACATTAGTGAGGCCTTTGAATCTGTGCAATTGTTTCCCCCAAAAATAGGTTCAAAAGAAATATCCTGGCTCTTATGCGCTGATGATCTTGTGATACTAGACAGGACGCCAATAGGCTTACAAAGAAAACTTGCAGCCTTAGACTAATATGCTCAAGAAATGTATCTAACCATAAATGTTCAAAAATCAAATGTGATGATTTTCCATCACAAAACCTCCAAACAGAAATATAAATTTAATTGGACCTTGGCAAAAACCTCTCTCGTTCAAGTTACTAACTATAAATATTTGGGGCAAAATGTCAATACACAGCCATCGGATCTACCGTACAAACTTGAACTAAAATCAAATATGAAACTTTTAACAGTCCAAGGAAAAGCTGTTCAGAATAAGCACAGCAAATATTCAGATAAATCAGCAACTATCTTCTACAAACATAAAGTAGTACCAATAATTACCTATGGAGCCCAAGCCAAACTACCAATAAATTGCCCTAGATGGGACTTACTTGAGGGAATTTATTGGCAGAAGATCTTATCTCTGCCTTTGAGCGTACCCATTGCAATTATTAGATTCAAATTAGGCTTAATCTCAATGTCAGGCAGACAAGGTTTGCCAAGCAACCATTGCTATCGAAAAATCCTATCTAACATTATTAACTCTAAGGGCCTCATTACACGGTAGGCGGAGAACCATGGCGCTATTAGCGCCATGGTTCATGCCGGTAAAATACCGGCACCGCCTTGGTGGAAAGGGGAATTACCACCCCATTCCAAGGTTGGCGGGGTGGTAATTCCCCCTTCCACCATTGCCCTTCCCCATTCCCATTTTTGCCCCATAGGGCATAATGGGAATGTGGAAGGCGCTAATTACGGCACCGCAAAATGCGGTACCGTAATTAGCTCCCTGGGTCCCTTTGCGGGTTGGTTTTTAACGCCTGCAAAAAGCAGGCGTTAAATTCCCCAACCCGCAAAGGGACCTCGTAGTAAGGCGGTAAGGATTTACCGGTACCGGTAAAATACCAGTACCGGTAAACCCTTACCGCCTACCGTGTAATGAGGCCCTAATACTCTTCTTCCGTCGTCTCAGTCGAATTTAACCTCTACAAAGAAGAGTCTGTTACATGCGTGAGAAACATACTGAACCTCAATCTTAAAGGATGTCGATAGTACCATTCAGATGCTACTTGACTTCCCTGACAAAGCAAAACTCAAAGTCTGGCAATGAGATTGGAGACATACTTGGGAAATGTGTAATTCATACACAATATTTCAAATGGGAGCTTTTCAACAAAAAAGATTGTATGAGATGCCACTATATTTTATTAAATTTCCCGATCCGAAATGCGCACTGTCAATCCTAAAACTTCGTTTTAACTTGTGGCCTACAAAAATTCAGATAGCGCGGTACAATAAATCCTTGAAGCTTGATACAGCATGTAGATTTTGTAACATCTCTGACCATCTAGAGTCACTCCGGCATTTGATAATGGAGTGCCCAACTAAGACGAAAAGCCTATTTTAAGCATTTATGTGAATTTAGGATCATGTCCAAAGAACAAATGTGGGTTCTTATTTTTAATGCAACCAAGGTCTCAATTGCACTAAACCTATATAATGGAGACCTCTCAAAGACTGTGGAAAATATATGAAAAAGTTTGTTTTATTATATTCTACTTTTTAGTCTTTTTAACAATTATCATTAATGTTTAATTTTAAATCTAACTAATAATTACTGTAATAAGATTGAAGATCATATTATAATTTAAAGTATACTCTTGTTTTAGAGAAATGTTTTTTTATAACCATTCTGTTTTATACTCTTTTTTTTTACCATTATTGTTATTGATGAAATTAAATGATGTTATTGTTAAAATGATGTGCATTTTAAATTTGACTATAATCGTTTAATGATGAAGTTGTTATACATTTGCAGAATGAAGCAAAGATTGTTAAGACCATACTGTTCCAATATTGAAAATTTTTTGTTTACAACTAAAACCAATTAAAAAAAGTTGAATTGAGAATAGGCCCTTTTGATTTGACAGACCACTAGGTCTGTATTATTTATTATTTGATGGTCGAGACTAATCCCATCTTAGTTATAGAGAGAAATAGCAGTTTCTCCAATCCCAATGATATCAATGGTGGTTTCACAAACTGTACCCATTCTGCCAGTGTCATACTGTTGATGCCATGCCTCCCCTACATAATTTACAGTAGAGGAAATAGAAAACTGAAATACGAACTTACAGGGGTCCATCATTGACTCTCCTCTGTGGCGTACTTGCATATCAGCACACATACCCACAAGTCATACTGGCAGGCCAAGTCCCATTCATTCCTTCCTTCGTTTGTTAAAAATAAAAAAAATGTTTGTATTTGATCAATTTTGTGGACTGGGTAGTTTGAGCCTTTTTCTATAACTGATCGAGCTTTTTTTCAACCCATCTTGGAACTAACTGTAAATTGCACAGATATAGGGAGCCTTTAGCTGATTTGACTTATATCCCATGCATACACACACACAAAACACAGTCTGTTTGTAGTGTGCAGCTCCAGGAGGAAGACACTTCTCCAGTCCGCATAACAGCATTTCGTCCATGCACTGGCATGTGCACTGAGGCCATGCTGTGTCAGGGACATGCTCACTGGGCTTTCATTTCCATCCTTATGGTGCCCAAAACAGCATATTAGCATTAGGGACAGCAGCATACCATCACATTTAATACTACCAGACCTGTATTCAAGCGGTGCTGCAAATTCTTTTTGCCACAAGGACCAACAGCACTCAGAGGGACTTAGCCTATCATCATCTGCATGGAATTTCATCACTGGCTTTGCATTTTGCCATTTGGTTATCCTCCTCGTGCCAATTTGTAGTGTGCAGCTCCAGGAGGAAGACACAGGATGCAGTTATGAGACAGGAGCCAGCAAGTACAAAATAGAAGTACCTTATTTATGTTTCAGGGTATAGGTTATAAGAGGGAGAGCATAGGGAACATCCTCATCTCAGTTGTGTCTCCCACCCTGAATGCCTAACTGTCATCCAGGGTTCCACCACTAGCCAACATTCCATGGCTTGCATTGCATATGGCAATGCAAGCCCCACACTACACAGTTCCAAACATCTGCAGCTCCATACTCTCTGCACTCTCACACACTGACCCCACCTACACTCGGCCCCCACACACCTTGCTCACACACAAACCCACACTTTTCATACTGTCTCACACACACACTGGCACACAATGCCACTACAAACAATGCCCATCCACGCACTGCTCCCCACGCACCCACAGTCCCCACACATGCACACACCACACAAACCGAGCCTTCACACACACTGCCCCCAACCACACACACACTGTGATCAATCTGATGATGACGACGGATACGTTGAGGGAGCTACAGACGCCAACAGCCCCGTCGAATGATTCGGCGACACCCACTGATCCTTATGATCGGCCGCCCTCCCTGCAACCATCGTCACGGCATGTGCCCGGGCATACCTATAAGGGCGTTTCTAACAACACAAGCGATGATGCACCTCCTAAAAGTACGTCAGCCCCAAGGGTTTCGGTGGCACTGCAAACCTCGACAAAGCCTACAGGAATGGCGAAAACACTCCCCGAACCACCGGAGCTACACGAGAGTCTTGCGCCCATTGTTACAGCAGCTAATAAATCTAAAGACATGTCCAAACGCCGAGAGGAGTATTCAGAAGGGTCACTGCCCATCTCAAAGGCTATGGCTGATAAATCTCGACCTCCCAAAGACTCCTGCCCTCCAAGATAGCCCCCCCCCCCTCCCCTCCAGGTCCTCTCTGGTTCATCCCTATGGATCAGAGTTAGGTTTGAAGGTTACATGGACAAACTTTCAAAGTTTGTTGACTTCTCTGAGAAATGTATTACCCCAAAAAGACCTAGGGAGGAGGATTCCTGCCCTACTCTTTCTAAAGTGCAAAAACATTCCAGTTCTTTTCCCCAGGAAGACGTTTTAGAATTCTCAGACCCTGATGAAGTCTATGAGGACCCCTATAATCGGGAAGAAAATCCTTTCGAGGAGACACCAGACCAGTGCCCAGACTGGGGTCAAGAACAGTTGCTAGAGGAAACGCCATGGCTTTCCCCCACTACAACTCCAGATCCAGACGGCCTTTGTCTAGACCCTCCCTCCTCACTTCCTCAGAGGCAAGCCTCACCCATTGACGATCAAATGGCCTTCAACGCAATCCTATCATTTTCAAATTGTCACACAAAGGGCAGTACAGGACACAGACTTTGTGGAAGACATCCTAAAAGAGAAACCCCCCACAAGTCAGGAGATCCCACTGCTTAACTCTATCAAGAAGCGCCTCACACCCTCATTGTTATTTCTCTTACAAGAGCGGTCAACCCTTGAGTAGAAACACTTTTTCGCCCCTCCCCTTCTGACCGCTTTATATCTGGGGAGTGCCGTTGTCTACTGCAGAGACATCACCAGACAAGGACTGTAAAATTTGTATGTACTCGGAAAGCGCATCACTACGGCTGTGGCATATTCCACTAGAATTGCCAATAACACTACATTGCTGGCAAGTTATAGTGACGTACAATGGAACTTACTTCAGGAAGTCCCGGAATCGGTACGATCACACCTGCTGCAGTTGTCTCTGAAGAGAGACGGGTACACCAAAATATCCTGAAGAACACCTTGCATGCAGCAGAAACAGCGGGGTGGGTCCTGGCACAGGGTACCCTTCTCAAAAGGCACGCCTGGCTCAAAAAGTCAGGATTTAAGCCTGAGACACAGGCCTCCCTTATAAACAAACCAGTGGAAATCAGTGGAGGAGACTCATTTGTTTGGGAAGGCAGTAGATGATGCCTTAGAAACAGCAAAGAAAGAGGATGAGACTTCAAGTCTCTGAATAAAATCACAGCAAGACCCTATCAACAGCAAGCAGGTAACTCTCGCTATTTCTTTCGAGTGCAATCCTTCTCACGTTCCACCCAGAAGCATTATGGGACAGGGAATGCACCATGGTCCTCTGGACAGGGCCCAACTGCCACAGGTCAATACCAACAGAGGGGTCAGTGTAGAGACAAAGGCAGGGGTAGGAACTCCACCCCACCAGACTCCCCGGCCTCTGCTAAAAAATGACTCTTCTTCACACATGGGAGGGGGTCACTTCAGACCAGTGGGTGCTCATGATGGTCACCCACGGTTATTGTATCGAGTTCCACCGGCCTCCTCAATACCGTCCATCAATATCCAGATGCCTATCGCCAGAACACCTGAAAATTCTGCTACAAGAGGTGGAGATTCGTCAAGAAAAGGCCACCATAGAAGTCGCCCCCTTTCAACAGGTAAACAAGGGTATTTATTCTGTGTACTTCCTTGGACCCAAAAAGGATCTCGCCATGCGCCCTGTGTTAGACATGCGTCCAGCGAACAAGTTTGTCAAGCCACAAAAGTCCAGAATGACAACATTGCAGGAAGTAATCCCACTGCTAACACAGGGGGATTACATGGCAACATTAGACATGAAATATGCATACTTTCATATTTCAATGTTGCCAGCGCACAGAAAGTACCTAAGGTTCATGTTAGAGGACAAGCACTATCAGTTCAAGGTCTTCCCCTTCGGCATTGCCTCAGCCCCAAGGGTGTTTACAAAGGTACTGGTGGTAGTAGCAGTTCACCTGAGCATACAGTCCATCCCAGACATCATCCTTACCTCGACGACTGGCTAATAATGGGATTCGTATGGAACATGCCTATCAAATAACCAGAAGACGGTAGATCTCCTCTTCATTCTGGAATTCTTGATCAAGCAGAAAATGTCCAGCCTAGATCCCAGTCAGGTCAAGCAGTTTCTGGGGGCTCTAGTTCGGACCAAAGATGGCCTCGTCTTTCCCTCCAAGAGGGTTCAAAACATGCTGTTACAAATCCCTCACTATGTAGCCAGCCGGAAGGTGACCGTACGCAAAGCCATGGGACTGTTAGGGATGATGGCCTCCTGCATTTATCTAACTCACGGACAGCACCATGGCCATCTATTACCTGAAATAAACAGGGGGGCACGCACTCTCCAGGGCTATCTAAACTGTCTCAAAACATATGGAAGTGGGCTCTCAAACACAAGATGTTCCTCCTGTCTCAAAACGTTCCAGGTGAACTCAATCTTCTAGCAGGCATGCTCAGTAGAGACTTCCCTCTACCCACAGAGTACGAATGGCGATTACACTAAGACATCGTCTCCAACGTCTTCACAGAATGGGGCTTCCCAGAGATCGACCCTTTCTCAACTCTAGAGAATGCCCAATGCCCAGATTACACCTCCAGGTACCTGGAGTTCCACTCCAAGGGGAACAGACTCTGGATAACATGGTCAGGGAAATGTGTCTACGCCCCTCCCCCCCTACTGAACATGATAGTGCACAAGATGCACCAGGAAGCAGTCACTATGATTCTGGTGGCCCCGATGTGGGCCCGCCAACCCTGGTATTCTCATCTGATGACAATGTCAGTCTCCCCTGCGAGGAATCTGCCATGCCTGTACAATATGCTGTCACAAGACAACGGGGAGACTCTACATCCATGCCTGCAAACTCTCAACCTAGCAGCGTCCACCATCCTCAAAGATGCATGGACATACTTAAAGAAGCACGAAAACCAAACACCAGATGCTGCTACTCCAGCAAATGGAAACACTTTGTGGTCTGGTGCAGTACTAAGAGCATCAATCCTATTGAATGCTCACCAACACATATGATCCTGTACCTAACTCACTTGCTAGTTTCAGGCTTGGTTTTCAATTCTTTAAAAGTTCACCTAGCTGCACTTCCGCTTACACCACGTCTCATAAAAGGGTTTTGTGTTGAAAAATTACTGTCGTCAGGTTTTCATGGAGGGGGATAAAAGACTTCATCCCCCAATCTCCATGCCAGCTCCCGGATGGGACCTAAATGTTGTATTAACTAGACTAATGGGATCTCCTTTTGAACCTATGCATAAGTACAAAATCGCCTTCCTGGTGGCAGTCACTTCAATAAGAAGAGTTAGTGAACTGCAGGCTCTTTCAGTCCTAGACCCATTTGTCACGATTCACAAAGAAAAAGTGGTCCTGCGCCCTCGCCCGCTATTTGCGCCTACATTTATTTCAAAGTTCCATGTCAACCAATCAATAGAACTACCCACATTTTTCCAGAAACTAACATGGCGGAAAGAAGTCTCCACACTCTTGATGTGTTATCTGCTATCTGGAAAAGACAAAACCACTTAGAAAGACAAACCAGTTTTTCGTTCAGTGGCAGCTGATAGAGAAGGGGATCCATGTCTCTAAATCGCCGATTTCAAGGTGGATCGTAAACTGCATCACACTATGTTACACTCTTGCCAAGAGAGATCTGCCCTTCAGCCTAGAGCACACTCTACTCGGGGCACTGGGGCTTCATGTCATGATGCCTGCCCCCTGGGACCCAGAGCATGTCCTGCACCCCGGAAGCAGGCATCAAGTCATTCCAGGCAAGCCCAACAACCCCTGCTAGGGGCTATTTGGGTGCAGTCCTGGTGTCTATGGCGCCAGGCTCATATTGAGAGTCAATCCTAGCGCCATAGGCGCCAGGCTCTTAGATTAAAACTTACCTGATGCAGACCATGCTGCAAACTTACCTGATGCAGACCATGCTGCAAGAGCTCCAAGCCAAAAGAGGCTTGGAAGGGACTACTTTACTTAGGGACTATTTCTTTTACTCGGGTGGGGCTGGGGAGGAATACTTACCTGGGACTACTTTGGAGGCTATTTAAACCACGCCCGAAGAGCAGCACATGCTTCGCGTTATTCTGCATCCAACAGCATAACGCTCACCGTGCCTGCAAGTCTGAATCCAGTCTTCTGCCACACTCGCCTCGAGTCCGGAGCTCCTAGAAAAAGGGAGAAAGAAGGAGAAAAGGTTAGAACAAGAGCAATACCTTTGATCCTTACCTGAATTCCCGATCCATCGCGCCTTCGAGCTGGAAGAAAGAAGTTATTTTATGCGCGTCGCCTCGCCTGCTGCAGCGCCGCGCTGAACTCACCGGCCTTCGCACCATCTTCACATTCCACTGCATCCTTCGGCATGTTCCCGCTGCACTCCGGCACCTAAGGGGAAGACAAGAACAGCAAGGTGAGCCAAGGGAATACACAGAGGCAATATTAGTTACCCCCCACAGACTTACCTGATTTTACCACCGGGGGTACTATTCCTCTTCACGTGTCGGCGCAGCTTCCACTGCATTCTCGCCGAACCCTGGCCCCTAAGGGAAAAAGAAAAGGACAGCAAGGTGAAACAAAGGGACAAACAAGGGGAAACCTCCTCACCACAATAGACTTACCTGATTTTACCGCCAGAGGCATTATTCCCCGAGACTTCATACTTTCTCTCAGCGCCGGAATAAGGGGAAAAGAAACAGGTTACATATTGACATTATGTTATCGAACTGTGTTGAATAATACAAATCCTTACCTGAATATTACCGGTTGCCACGAGGAACTCTTCGCTAGGGTCAAGCTGCAACCTGCAAGGAATCGGACAGAGTGAAAGTCAGACATTTGAACTCTTACGAACTACATACTTATGGCGTCTTGCCAGGAATCTCAGAGTCAGTATTGTTCTGGAACTCACCAATTCCTTCGAGCCAGTGAAGCAACTGGTAATCTACGCGCCCCTGCGCTCAATGCAGGATGGAGAGCTCATCTTTTCAAACCATCAGGTGAGACTATAAGAGGGGACATCAAAGGTGATCAGTGGGGAGATCAGCGGGAGTGGGGGGGTTAACGCTCAACTCCACGGATGGTTAATTCCCTTTCTCCATTTGCAGAAGAACATTTCTACGGGCCAAGCAAACGAAGCTAGGTGGGCCAGTCCAGTCCGTCATCTCGCCACTACGCGTCACATTGGTGGAGACCGCAGCTGTCCAGTTCAGATCGACGCCCCTGTGGGAGCCAGGTGAGCGTAACACTTCCATAGCATTCATTGCAAATGTTCCTCTTGAGTCCATTTGTAAAGCAGCAACCTGAGTTCTGGACACCCTTTACAAAACACTACTGCCTGGATACACACTCTAAGTCTGATTCTCAGGTGGGACAAGCAGTACTAAGACATCTCTTTACTACTGTTCCTTCACACATCCCACCACCATCTCTGGGTACTGCTCTCTAGTCTACGCACAGCATATGATTCTAAGCAGATTCACAAGCATCAGAAGACATACATTACTTACCGTAGCAACATTTATGATGATTGTATCTGCTTATATTCACATGCACCCACCCTTCTTCCCCTCTTGGAGTAGAAGGAACATGGACATCTTACTCCTTTCTCTCTCTGTACTCACTCACGATAGTCATAAGGCTCCCTCACAGCAGAAAAAAGACAACCAGAGGGACCTCGACGCCTAGGGATGTTGGGTACACTACAGGTCACGTTAGGAATAGTGTTACAAGCATGCCCATGTCGACGTCCCCCTTTTGATCCTCGAAAGACAAGATGCAATATTCTGTGATTACTACTAGATGTTGGACTATATGCACAGCATGTGAATCTAAGCAGCTACAATCATCAGAAATGCTATAACGGTAACTAATGTATGTCATCCCATTGAGTCAGTGTCATACCAAGAAGGCCCATGCCTTTGGGGATTTTGAATTGCATTTGAACGAGGAAGAAAACCTGGCAGGGGAGTATGCCAGGTGTCCTGTGAGTCTGAAGATCCACACCCAAATTGCAACACAGTTAAAAGAAAATTCAAAGGAAGACTCTTGCCCTTGAGATTTTGAAATATCTTTAATGTGGAGAAAAACTTGGAGAAAGGACCCATTTCCCCGACAGTGGATTACAAGAGGAGGGAGTTGCCCTCTTGAACTAATGGGAACTTGGATTTTGTTTTGAACTTTTCATTTCCTGGAGAGAAATCTGAGGAAGGGATTCATTCCCTGGAGCTGTGCACATTGGCCATTTGGAACATTTGTGTTGGATTTTAATATTTGTGCAGTTCTAGAAGCAGAGACAATCCCCTTTGTACCTTAGAGTTAGTCTAAGAGTGTGAGGGCGAGGATAGGATTTTGGACACAGGACTTACATTTAGTTTGGACATCTTGACACTGGACAGACCCTTCGTTTTGGTTGAGGTAGGGAAATACCTCCTAAATTGGGGACAGTGAGGCATGTTCCAACCCATTTTCATTGTAATAAAAATCTATCATCAAAACCATGAGTCCTTTGTGTCCGTGTTTCATTCCTGGCTTTACACATCCACACACACACACGCGCACACACACACACCCCACACACTGACCCCAATCCCACTGCCAAAACACATTGCCTCCATATTCACACTGGCCCCACATGCACCGCACTCCAAACACTGACCCTTGCACACATTGCCCCCACACCCCACTCAGTTCCCCCCACACTCATCCCACACATGCTCTGCCCCCACACACTTACCACCTACACTGTTCTGTAGGGAAGGCATGGTATCACAAGTATGACACTGACACAATGGATACAATTTGTAAACCCTTTTTTGAAAACGCTGAGGTCGGAGAAATCCTGTTTTGCCCTATTACTAAGATGGGAGTAGTCTCGCCCATCAAGCAATAAACAAAACAGTCCTAGTGAAGTCCGTAAATCAGAATGGCCTATGCTAACAAAAACTTAATGCCCGCCCTATCTCTTGTACAAAAAGTGTAAAAAGGAGAAATGTATGCAAAGGAAAAATCAGTGTTCAAAAGAATTAAGGTAGTCGAACCAGCTCTCCTCACGTTAAACCTCATGGAGTAAGGCTGTCTTTGTAGGCAGGATGACAGTCTGGCTCGTAACACTAAGCAGTTCCAAATCGTGGATTGAGGCCCACCTGGCCTTCCACCTTAAAGTCTCTTTGATGACTTTCAAAATTGTATTAGAACGTACAATTCACAAATGTCACCCTCTGTCGGGCTCAGAACTTACAGCACACAGATCACATAGATACCCCTCTGTCGGTCTCAGACCCCTCTCATCACAGTCCAACACAAACTTGCCAAGGGGCTCCCTTCCCCAAGCTTATTGTACTTTGGGTCTCCCTCAATCAGGCTCAGACCCCTTTGGGATGTCGAAGACTTTAGAATTTACGGACCACCGCAGCACCACTTCACATCAATGTTCATGTTTACTCTCGCTTAATTCACTCTTGCTGTTTGTTTGCTTTATAACTTCAATGTACCTTCACAGAGACTTTCGAATGGGCTACTTCCTTTCGCTGGACCATTCCGTTACTTAGTATCGCTGATCTCACAGCTTCCTTTTACTTCAAAGTTCATTCACAGGTCTGCCCTTCTTTGTGTCTCATCCACACGTGTTCAGCGTTTACTTGTGATATAATGTTGCTACTTCATTCGCTTTAACACACAGTGGTCTCTGAGGTCGCTTGCCAACTCACCCGCTGCGTGCGTTTCTTTCTTGTTTTGCAATTTCCAATTCACGAGTCAGTTAACACCACATGCTTGACCTCACCTCCCTAACTCTGCAATTCACCTGGGAGGGTCACTGGCATCCTTCAAACACAATGTAATCTTCACTTGTTGGATCTGGGCTTCTCCACGTATCTTTCGCGGTCTGTCGGAGGCAACGACCTCCAGTAGGGAACCCTTGGGGTTTTGGGCCCGCTGCTCTCGTCCCTTGGTCCATTTCTTTGCTCCAGTAGGTGTGTATTCATCCCGGAAGTTCTGCTTGTACTCGTGTTCCGCCTTATGTGAGGAGAGCTAACTAATATTAGGTGTTTGCACTTAGTGTAAAGTGCCTGATATTGCCTGGCCGATAACAGACATGTCCAGTACAATGTGAGAGGGTTAGTCTTGTTACTCTGTCACCCTCGTCCTCAGCCCAGTGTTTGTGTAAAAAGGGGACGGTGGAGTTGGGACTTTGGAAAATCCTACAAAATGGGATGGGGTAAATGAACAAAAAAGGGGGGGAATACTGCATCTCACCATAAACTGCCTCAGCCCCACTCCTAAGACACTTCACCCAGGTGATCCTCCCTGTTAGGCAGAATTATATGCAGTACCCTTTGGGATCACCACACACAATTAAGACTACAAGTGACAATACAATTTCACCTTTGGTACAAGCCTGTACTACACAGTTATAGTGGTAGCAGTAGCGGAGAAGCCAGACGTATCTCAAGAGTAAGTGAGCAGTATCAAATAGTTACACAAAGGACAGCAATTAGTATGATTCAGGCAAACACTGACTCAAGGTTTTCAAGTAAAAGAATATACATTTATTTCACTCATCAGTTGTATAACGTTTCACTATTCTAAGCAGGTTAAAAATCACGCTCTCAATACACTACACCACTTCCCTTAAATTCCAGACAAGTTAAGCTCACAAAATGAAGTGGGAGCAAAATGGCACTCCAGCAATTTAAAAGGGAGGGAAAAACAAAGTTATTAGAAATTAGGTCCAACCAACAGGTAAGTACTCAGAGCAATTGAACAAGAGGAACTACAGAGATAGAATCAGGTAGAAAAGACTTAGGGCCAAAGTCAATGGGTCAAAAGTCTTTTGCTCAAGATCACACAGTTCAGGGTAGTTTGCGATAAAGTTCGTGGCACGGTTTCCGGATGAGGTTGGTTGGTAGAAAAGATAGTTCAAAGAGAAGAGAAGGACAAGCCTTCGGATTGGAGAAAGATTTCAAACACTTTCACCGCGGTTGAATGAAACGGACAACCGAGTTGCACAGTACCTTAAAACGGAGAGGGAGCTGTAGCTGAGGCAGACGTTCCTGGTAGTTCCTGCAGGCTCACGGTTCCTGAAGCGACTGTCGGACTGACAAGAAGTAGGAAGACTGGAGGGTCCTGCACTACCCAGGGAAGAAACCAGCAGCAGAGCAAAGCAACAAATAAAAGATGCGCTCCTTAAAATCCAAGCAGGGTCTGACCTTCCTGGCTATCCGGCCCACTGTAGCTCTGTACAGCGAATTCGACCAGAGGAGGGGTCCTGGCTTGCAGTTTGGGTGAACTGTTTGGTCCCACCAACTTTAGAGAAGAAGAAGTTTCCTGGAGGATCTTCTCTGTCGTCGGATTCTGAAGATTCGGACCTGCAGCAGGGCTTCACCGAGCAATTCGGTCATTGTAGGGGTCCTCTTCTGCCAGTTCCTCATTGGTTCTTTCGTTCCAGTGGCGACTGCCTTTCCAGTCCCAAAGACTTGCTTTTTATGCAGTTTCCCCCCATTCATACACCCTGGCTGTCAATCACAAAGCAGGATAGCTGTCCTGGCAAGGACAGTCCCCTCAGCCAATCAGACAGGAGTGTGACTTGGGTTATCAAGGGATCCTTGAACCTAGGGGGGGTCCTAAAACCCCTCCCTCACATCCTGCCTACCCAGACTCTCAGGCGCCTAAATGAGGGCTTTCTGTGTGGAAACCCGCGAAAAGGCGATGAACAAAGGGACCAAACCTGGTTTGGCACGCAGAGTAAAACACGAGAAAGACATTTACAAAAAGAAATGGTGAATAAACCCAGCCGTAGCCAAAATAAAATATATGTGGTCAAGCGGGTTTATGTTTGAGGCCAATAAAATAGCCTAAAACAATACCACGTTTTATATAGGATAATCGCGGTAGAAAAGTTAAGGTAGATACCACTGCCACCAGCCAAGTCTTGATGTAAAGGGAGCGAAACAATGCTCGAAGAGACACAGACAAAAAGGGATAAGAGTTAACCCTTTCCACTAATCCCTGTAAGAGGGGATGTACTGGGTCTGTGGTTTAAAGTGACTAAAGTAAAGTTAAGGGCAGCTTTACCCTTTTCTGGGGGACAGTAGTCAGCCCCAGAAAATGGAGGCGGTGGGAAGTCTCAAAGACAACCCGGTGTCACTGCACTGAAGGTGCTGTGTAACACACATACAAATATGAGGCCATGGAGTAGGTGAGGCTCCAGTGCTCAAGATCACACAAAAAGTGAAAACACATACAGCAAAACACATGTAAGAGTGGGAAAAAGGCTCACACTCTTACCAGGTGAGAAAAATAAATCCTAGAAATCCAGCAAAACTGCTGAGGGACTCATTAGGTAAGGGAAATCAGCCATTTATGAGAATTATGATATGATATGATATGGTATTTGTAACGCGCCTATACACAGGTGTTTCAAGGCGCGACGAGGCAGGGAGGGGAGGAACAAGGGGAGACATAACAAAACGATCCTACTAGGCCAGGTGTCATTCAGATCGCGCAAGTGCAGGGGTGGGGGAGGGGGAAAAAGTGCAAGGGGAAGGGGAGGGGGGGAAGTGCAGTTAGGTAAGTGGCGTAAAGTAATAAATAAGAAAAAAAAAAGGGCCAGCTGGTGGCAAGTTCAAGGTAAGTGCAGAACAAGTGCTGGGGAAGGGGGGGGGCTGTAGGGATACAGAGACAGTCCCGCAGTGCAGAGGGGTTCCAGGGGATCAGTGGCTGGGCCCAGGACCGAAGGCCGTTTAGAGTGGTCTAGTTGCAGGATCAGTGCAGTTTAGTGAAGAATTAATTAGCTGTTCTCCCTAACACTCCTGCACTGGTCCACCCCAGGGGTCTGGATCCAAAGGTGATGGCCGTGCTCTGGCCACCTGAGAAAGAGATCCCCGGGGACTAGCGGATGAGACACCCTCTGGTTTATCACAGTTCTCACACACAGTCCCCACTCGCACTGCCACCCACACACAGTGTCTGCCTCCACATACATTGCCCAACCACATTGTAAACAGCCCCATTCACATACAGCCCCCACACACGCTGCCCCATATACTACTCCACACACACTTCACCAACACACTTACTCTGCCTGACCACACACACTATCTGCCCCCACACACTGGCACTTCCCCCTACATCCACTGCCACTTCCCCCCTCACATTGTTTGTCAGTCGCCCACACACTGCCACTTGCCCACACATTGCCACTCCCCCACACACTGCCACTGGCCCACTTCTCACTGACCCCCCACATGCACACTGACCTCCACGCATACTGCCCCCACACACATTGCCTGCACAAACTCCTACACAACCACTGCCCACACACTGAACATCCGAAACTGCGAATCGCTTGTCCTTCACCCGACAGCTGACTCAAAAACCAACCTCACATTCATGCTCCTCTATAGACCACCGACCTACGACGCAACCTTTGTGGACACATTCATAGAACACAAACGTAGCCATCAAACATAACCAACTGACAATCATCAGGGACTTCAACATATGGTTTGAAGAAGAGAACGCAAACTCTCAGAAATCACTAATCAAGCAACTCAAGACAATGAAACTACAACAGATGGTTAAAGGAGCAACACACACAGCAGGACACACTCTCGACACAATCTTTGCCAACAGAAATCTGATTTCTACTGTGCTACCAATACAAATACTATGGAGCTACCACCTGATCATATCATTCCATACCAGCTAAAGCACCCACACAGCCCCAAAAATTCCTGTGATCTGGAAAAGAAACTGGAATACCGTCAAAAGTAGTAACTTAAAAGAAAAACTGGAATCCTCGAGAACCACCAACCGCAAGCCTGGACAGAACCGACCTAGATGAAAAAGCATATCTTATCCAGAAATGGATCGCCGAAACAATAGACAACATCTCCCCGGAAGAAACCTTCATCCCTTCAGAAAAGAAAGCAGTGGCAAGATGGTTCATACCCCACCTCAGTACAATGAAAAAAACAACCCAGAAACTTAAACTAGAATGCAGGAAAGACTATGACCAGGCAAAAAGAATAAACTATCAAAAACAAATCCGAGCATACAAAAAGAACATTCTCAAAGCCAAAAAGAAATACTATGACAACCGAATCACAATAGCCACCAACACCCAAAAAGAAGTATTCAACATCATAAATGAAATGAGAACCCCATCCGGCGGATGCCACAACACACTGGTACCTTCACAAAACCTATGCAACGACCTTGCAGACCACTTCAAAAATAAAATCACTGACATACATCAGATCACACAAAGCAGACCAATCAACCAGACCATGCACCTTGCCCCACTGACCTTGGAACCACAGATCAACCTGCAAAGCTTCACACAAAAATCAGTAGAGAGATTAATCAAGCTGTTGAAACTTAGCAATAAAGCAGGCTCCCGAATGGACCCATGCCCAACAGACATCTATAAATCATTCCTTACACAAGGGGCACCATTGGAAAGTCACATTAACCTTTTCAACCAATTGCTCTCAACAAGGAGAGTACTGCAGTCTTCCAAATCTGCGTACATCAAACAACTCCTCAAGGATACTAAGGCGATGTGGAAGACCTCTCGAACTACAGACCGATATCAAACATTCCCTATCCGACAAAACTGCTAGAAACCTATGTCTACAAACAAACACTGGAACATGTAAAAATACACCAACTATTGGACCAGGCAAAAGTCAGTTTCAGACCTAAGAGCGGGACAGAGATGGCACTTCTCTTTATCTGGGATGACCTAAAGACCAACGCATATTCCAACACAAACCCGGCACTGATACTACTTGGCCTCTCTGCAGCGTTCAACACAGTCAGTCACAACATCCTCCTCAAGAGACTAGCAGAAATAGGGATCACCAACATGGTGCTGCTCTGGATTAAATCTTTCCTATCTGAAAGAACAGAAACAGTATGGATAAATCCATTCAAATTCACGCCGCAGGAGACCACCTGTGGGGTACCGCAAGGATCCTCCCTTTCCCCCACTCCTCTTCAACATCTCCTTGACCCCCACCATGTAGATGACACCCAAATCATCTACACAATAGAAGATGTACAAGTGGAGAACACAACGCTAGTAGACTCTCTGAAAGAACTCTACGAATGGATGAACACAATCAGCCACAAACTCAACTCGGGCAAGACAGAAATCATCGTGGTTATATACAAAAACCAGGGAAGCAACCAATACATACCGTGGCCCACAGAACTAGGCACAGTGCCTAAGCCATCACAAATAGTCAAAAACCTTGGAATCCTAATGGAAAATGAGCTAATCATAGAAGCGCAAGTTAATGCAATAATCAAGAAATGCTTCTTCCACCTACAGACGATCAAAAAGATCCAACCATTCCTCTCCTTTACGCACAAAACACTAGCCATCATCTCCCTCATCATGTCCAACGACTGCCTGTAACCTAAACCGCAAACAAGGAAAATACTTGGTGGATGAGCATTCTCTTGCCTAGCCGCAAAAATGTGGATCTCCCTCCCGAGACAAATACGAAACATGATGGACCATCTAAAATACAGAAAACTCATAAAAACCTGGCACTTCAACTCAGAACCGGACGAAAATGAATCAGCAACACCCACACCCCTCGGAAAATACACACTTCACAAGACAGAGGACTAAACCCTAACACGACCATTGCAGGGAGGTGGAGAGACTTCCGAGTGGGAGGGAGACCCGGGTGCACCCGTTCCCATGGAGGGCCCGACCAGAGGCTAATGCAAGAGATGGGAGCATCCTAGGTTGATCCAAAGACAGAGGGCATTAGAGTTGAAGGGGCCAGTGTGGTGAACGAACAGATAAACCATGGGACCCAGGTAGCACAAGAAAGAGCCCCCCCTCCTGAAGGGGCCCCAGGGAGGCAATAGCAGCTGCACACCAGGCTATGCCAGGGGCCAAAGCGCTGTAGACATTCGTTAGTGGAGGAGACAGCACCAATAGCCCTGCAGGCAACCCTCAACCCAGTACAGAATATAGCAGGGAGACCCCCAGCACATCACAATATGCAACACTAGCAGGGACGAGGTACCAAAGCGGAGGAGGTATGATGGAGTGCCACCACTAACCAACCCCAAAAAAACTCATCCCTCTGCTTACACCTCTCAAACTCTAAACAAAACACAACCATACCTATATTGCACAACAAACCACCTGCACTTCACAACACCGCAACAACAAAACAAACTACACATAGTCTCGCACAACAGCACATGACAACTACTGACCGGAAAATCACACCTACGCTCGGCGAACTACGTAAACCGAACTGAAGCTGCCAACAGCACATCGCAGCTCTCTTCCACTTTTTCCCGCTCAGTCCTACTAATTTACCTTATCCTCTTGCTCAGATCAGTCAGAGCACCAGGGGACCACTCGGTGGTGGTAGTGCATGGTATGAATATTCTTTAACATAACAATATAATACAGAAATGGCCTGCTTATGTGTTGCAGCAGTTAGCAATCAGCCATGATCTCCTGTTGCGCACGCTACATATCAGTCGTTACACACTACTATTCTGCATTGCCATGGCATCATGTGTCGATTCTGGGAACTTTGCACATATATGGGTGAATATCATGTTTGCATCACACACAGCCTGCATGTTGATGCTGTGGAAACCTTTATGATTTCAATATATGCGTTCACTTGCTTTGCGGTGTATGAAGGCAACATGTTTTCCATCAGTTACACTTACAACTTGGGGAGTCCAGCCAGACCGTAGACCTCAGTATTAAGGTATCTATGGTGTTGGTGGTGGGGGCGTTTCTTAGGAGTATGATGTGCTCCCCCACATGCAATATGATGGAGTTCAGCAATTGATGAGAATGCTACTGAATGCCAGCTATGAAAGGCCAGCTACACATTCAACAAAAGTCTGGAAAGATCCACTAGCAAAGGAAGGCAACACACTCATCACCTTCAGAACTGGAGGAATGGTTGTGACAATGTTGATATCTGTTTCCAGGTTTGCAGCTATATTCTCTGTGACTTCCATGATGGTTCATTGGTCGAGTCTGTAGATGCTGAGTAGGTGGTCTGCTGACATCTCCTGGAGACATGCCCTTGGCAGATAGGTACATGGTCTTCACCACGGTTTGTGATGTGCCTTGTAGGGTGCCGAATGTTGTTTGCCAAGATCCAGTTAGCATATTATTTCATACTGTTCGTGCACACTCTAGTTGTCCCAGGGTACACATGCATGTTATATTGGTAGTGCAGAACGGAATAGGTAGAAATGACTGCACCTAAAGTTTCGACCTATACAAAAAGGTTGTAAATGCATGCCACCAAAGGTTCGAACCTTTGGTGGCATGCATTTTAGGTAGGTAAAAAAAAAGAAAAAAGACTGCAGGGGTGTCCCCCGCAACACCCGGCTCACCATTCTATACAGTATAGTGAGTGGGGGTTGTGGGGGACCCCCCCTCGCATCACACCTGAGAAGAAAAAAGAAAAGAAAATTTAAAAAACGGGGGCTGCAGGGGTGTTCCCTGCAACACCCAGCTCACTACACTGTACAGTATAGTGAGCGAGGGATGCGGGGGACACCCCTGCAGCACACCCTAGAAAATAAAAATATCAGGGGCTGCGGGGGTGTCCCCCGCAACACCCCCATCACTATACTACACAGCATAGTGAGCTGGGGTTGTGGGGGAAACCCCTGCAGCTGCCCGAAAAAATTTAAAAGAAAAGAAAAGGACCCTGCAGCGCCGGTTACCGATCACGGAAGTGAAAGGGAACTGGCACCGCAGGGACACAGCGCATCTTCAAAGGTAAGTGGGGTGTGTTGGTGGTGTGGGTTTTTAGGGTTTTAAAATGTATGTTCGCATGGGAAATGTACGAACCTTTTGTGGTGCGTACATTTCTCATGCAAACCTTTCCGTCGCAGACCTTTCCGTGATAGATGAATCACGCAGATCCGTGCAGAACAGCAAAGCATTGGATGCAGTCCACAGATGGGGGCATTGTTTGTGACGTGCTGTGCCCACCCTGCTAGTTTCTATGAAGTAAGCTTGTTTTCCTGTGCTTCCTGGCACACTGGCTCCCAAATATGCATGCAATTCCTTTGCATCACTCACTCCACATTTTGTGCTGAGTGGTCATCTGGTTCTGCTCCATCTTTTAGATGCCCCCTCTCTGTCCAGTGCTGCCATTTTCACTGCTTACTTTGCTCACTGTTATCCCTGTATGTGCAGGTGGATGGCCATAAATGCTAGGTGTGCCCGTGTAATGCGACATTTTGCTCTTGTGGATAGGAAGGTACCTACTCCATTGGTTTTTATGCCATTTACGTCATATCCATTGTTGTGTTTTTTTCTGGTGGTATATACAACAAATTCATGGCGTTATAGCCGCTCCTTATGGTGGATGCATGTACACAGACTGAGTGATTTTCTGATATCGGTCCGCCATTGTTTTGTGGCAGTGAAATTGGCAGATTGCCGTTTGTTAAGTCGGTGTACAGTACGCCATTTTCACTGAATTCATGAACAGCTGTAACATGGCGGTTTCGCTTCCGCCACTATTCCGAGCAGTTCTTTTCGCAGATACATGGCATGATTTTAATTCACACTACACTCTAAATGAGCTCCTGCATAATTCCCTAGGCCATATTTCCAGATGAGCTTTCCTTTTCCTTACTTTTTTATGTGAGCAGGCAAGATGCTTTTTTGGGGGTATTTACTCTAATTTCCCCTACAAAATTAGTTCTTTGCTTACTGATTTATAAAATTACAAGAGAGGATGAGAATGGTCACTCCAAGCATTTTACTTTAACTTCAGGCCTACTACATCGGGCAAAATGGTATAAGAGATAATAGTAGCCTATTGTTGAATGGTGATTGCAATGTGCCCATTGATACCCACCCAGTATAGCTCCAAAAACCCTAACATTTGTAATAATAGTACCCCATTCAAAAAATGTATTCTCAAAGTCAGAAAACTGTTAAAACCCCTTGACCTCCAGGAAAAAAGATCAAAGCCAGCCTCCTTTTTGTCAGTAACATTTCTCATCTCTCCGTCTGCCTTTCAACAACTAATCTTCATGTTATATCAAACATGTGTATTTATCAATGCTTTCCTTTTTCCTTGCAAATTAGGAATGCCTGCTAGCATTCCCTCTTTGGGCAATAATGGTCTCCACTGAAGTTCTCTTAAAATATACTTCTATTTCCATTTCCAAAAATGCTGTAACTCGGACTTTATTAAGAGTAAGAATCTTGATGATGTTAAAAAGAGAGAGATGTCGAATTTAGCTCTGGGCATTTAACCTGTTCCAAAATTAAGACCCACAAATTAGAGATCTCCTTCAACCACTTTAAAATTTGAGCTTGTTTCATGGGCTTATTTAAGACACTATCAATGAGATCTTCCATTGGTAAACTAAAAGGATCTGTGTGCAACCACCACTTAACCTCGTATACTATCTAACTTCTTAAGGTGTGGACATCCAAGTTATTCACCCTATAACACTCAATGGTATCCAGTGATGTGAACGAATTTCAAATAACTAATAACTTGTTTAACTGACCTACAATACCGACAAACACTGATTGATTTAAAAAATAAAAATCGTTATCTTTTCAGTATTTTAGGTTCATACAAGTAAAGCATGCGAAAGAAAGTTAGGATTTGTTAGGCTCGTCAAAAATGTTTTCGATATTTCAGTTTTCATGAAGATTCCCATGGAACCGACTCAATTAATCTGATGGATAGTGGCTATTCT
Organism: Ambystoma mexicanum; assembly: GCF_040938575.1. Lineage (NCBI taxonomy): Eukaryota > Metazoa > Chordata > Amphibia > Caudata > Ambystomatidae > Ambystoma > Ambystoma mexicanum. Next base: position 711,002,970 of record NC_090923.1, on the reverse strand, counting down.
GTGTATATTATGGACGTGTCAACCTCTTCCAATGACTGTTGAGGTAAAAGTAATGTTCTTAGATTTATTTGGAGGTTTTGTTCCTTTCTGTGAATGGTAGTTTCTTACATTGTAAATTCTTGCAGCAGTTTGAATAAAGAGGCCTGTTTAGATCCTTACACCCTAATATCCTTTCTTACTGGCAGCTGCAAAGGCTTCTGTCATAGTTCAGTATTGAAGGTGTGGGCTTTCTGGTTTAGGCCAGAAATGTGTCCTGTTGATTTAGCCTCTGTGGCAGGCCTGCCCTTTTTTCTTCTACAAACCTTTAGTCGGTTAAAACTGTTGTTGCCGTTATTCTTTTGAATTTCAGACTCCAATGATGAATGCCTCACTGAGGTCCACCTTGCCAGCTGTACATGCTTAACCACTGCAATTGAAATTATCGGCCAGCTTTGGCCTCTCCAGTTCCTGCTGCTGTTGCCGAGGTGTGTGCACCAGTAAACTTCAAGATAACAATTTCTAGCGCAACAGAGACTTTCCAAGAAGCAGCAGTAAAAGCTACGCACCTGACTAGATTCCTCCTTGAAAGCACTCCAACTTTGTCAGATGGTGTTAGCACAATCCTCAAAAGCTCTACCTGGTCAGGCAACACATCAGTCATGGGAACCACCTCAAACCGCGTAGCATGCTTCAATCCAAGAGCAGGCATCCTCTACTTCCTGGCACTGGCCCTTTACCATCCTTTACATCATTGCAGGTGGAGTAATCCTGAATTTCATCATCTTTCTCTTTAGGCACTGAGAGCAACTGAAAGCGTGACTGGTGCATTCCACTTTGCTGAAGGAAATCTGAACTGCAAGTAAAGAGGCATGTGTTTATGTATCCCTTGCTCTTCCACCAGTTCCATGGTGTGCCTTCTGCAGACCATAACACCGGGAGTACCTGTCGCAAGACTGAACTGCTGCAAGGAAAACCACGCAGAAGCTGATGCCCAAGCAGAGGAAAATATCTATGTGCACATGGATCCAGTGATTCATAATGCGCACATGAGGGATTACTGGGTGATGAGACATCACAGACATCCTCATCAGCAGATTCCTTGCAAATGGGCTTTTATTAGTATCTCCCTTTCTACAAAGCAGAATTTAAATGTGTCTAGAACTGTACCCGACATATTACCTGAAACTACATTGTTAAAAACATTGTCTTTAGGTCGTTTTGAGAGTCCTAGAAGCTCACACTTGAGAAATCCTCTGGATCATCTAGGTAAGAGACTGATCTGGTAGGCTCAGTGTGTGCTTTACTAACCACCAACTTCAGACTATGTAATTTGTTGATGCTTCTGTTGGAGAATTCAGAACTAAAGACACTTCTACACGGATTCTAAATTGAAGACACTTCTGCATTGCTCGCTTGTGTAGCTGATGGAAGTCCTCAGTGTCATTTTGTTCCATGACAGTTGTCTTTACTCTGTGAATTTACAGATATGAACATATCCTAACTTTCCTTTGCATGCTTCACTTCACATTGGGGTGGCTCCCTGTCAGTGACTTGAACTCTCCAGTGTCAGAGGTGGGGAGACTGACCACTAGACTATGGCTTCTAAGGCCAAATCGCTAAAACAATCCAAAGACATGGATACAAAATTCAGGTAAGCAGGTGAAATCCACCTGCTGGATTCTTCCTTTCGATCCACTTGTGTTTATGTGGTTCCACTTATGCTTTATGGGGGAACTGCATGATGGAACACAGGCTTTGGAATGCGCTTTACCCAGACTTTACAGTGGCTCAGTGTTTCACCACACACCAGAGGACAGTAAGGAGCTAGCCTATCAAAATACATTATGGCCACTATTACTTTTCGGAGACGATAGAAAAGAAAGGTTACAAGTGGAAAAGGGCTACATTTGTAAATATAAATATGCAAGAAAGTATTGAATAAAACATTGGAAAAATTGGCAAAGTGTCAATTTTTAGGGACTGAAGGTAGATTTACTCTGCTCTGGTAAATGTATGAGAATATCCTGTGCTTCCTTTTAACCACATCAGTCAGTCCTTTCACCTCTGTGGGTTAGGTCTGCCTGCCACTTCTGATGCAGGAAACTCTGTGTAACCACCCCATTTTAGGAATTACTTTTATATAGTGATTCAAGCCTAGCAAAACATCACATGTTTCATATCACTCAATCCTGGTCTTGTGGCATCACTGTTTAATTTTGTATTTATTTAAAGAGCATATGCTAACATGTAAGCCTTTTGCACTAGCCCAGAATTTCCCTTAGACTAGCTTGGTGACATTTTCTGTACTTAACAATGACGTGTCATATAGGCAATTCAATGGCCCTCGCTAACAGCTAGCCATGGACATCTGGCTGTGTGGTATGTGTACATAATATGCAGTCATATAATGGATTAAATGGTTCCCTTCCATAACCAGCCATAGTTAATGGCTGTTTCGTGGGCTTAACATCGATGAGTGATACTAGAGGAGTGATATTGCAGGCAGTCTAGTTTTTTCGATATTCAATTACATTTTCAAAATTCCTGAGAAGCCAAATTACACTTCATATTCAGTCATATTGACTTTTAAAATGCACTGTGTCCATTGGACATGTACTTCTTGTAAAATGTAAACTATTATTTTAACTACATAATATATAATAATTGAAGGCCATCATGCCCGACTGAATTATTTCTATTTACCAACAGTATGTGTGCTATTGAAACAAAACCTCAAACAATGTGCTTTGATTTTTGAACATGACAAGATGGGACAATGGGCCCCATTACGAGTCCGGCAGTAGCCGTGCCGGAAAAACCGTCAGGCTGCCGCCAGACCGGGAATACCATTCCACCTCTGTGATTACAACCCTGGTGACCTGGTAATTTTGGAGGCAGAATTCTGTAAATCCCCATTCCCATGGAGTCCGATAGCCAACAAGTACCGTAAGGGAAAGTTGAAAAGAATTTTGAAGGTGAGAAGAGGAGAGACTCCATTGGGATGGGGACCATGGAAACCGCAGTTCCGTCTATGACAGAGCCGGTGTTTCCATGTCCGCCTGCAGGCGGGTGGTGTTACTCCCGCCAGGTCAGACCTGGCGGGAGTGACACCTCCCGTCTGCAGGACTCGGAATCAGCCGGTCAGGAGACAACGGTGGCGGTGGATTTACCGCCACTGTTGTTTCCGGACCAGTTGACTTGTAATGAGGGCCAATGTCTTTGAACTAAATAACGTTTTTCAAAGCAAGTCACATGTACGCATAGTGTGTGTGTGCGTGTGTGGGCTTTTGTGCAAAAGGTTAAATCCAGTAGTAAGTAGTTTACATATGTTCAGGCTAACAAGCCTGTGTGCACGTAGGCCTGAAATTAGATTAGTTTGAACTGTTAACTCTTTAGACCCTGCTTACATAAAATATGTAGCAGTGGTGATATGATGGTGTGATTTGTGAAGCTCTTGTGCATATGTCCCATACAAAAGAGCTCGGCTTCTAGCCTGGCCCTACCAGTGGTAACATTCACTGGCAGGTTTACTAGACATAGTACATTTCTGGAGATCTTATCACAATCCCTAATGAATAACCTGCAAGGCAAGTGTACGTTTTCTTTCATTTATATTGTATAATTTGCCTGCTGCAGATACATAATTTGCCTATCAGTGTGTGTTTTCTTCATGAAAATATACTTTACATTAAGTATTTTTATTAAGATTTTCATATTCCCATTATGTAATCCCAGATCAACATATATAATGCATGTGGCCTTTACATATTTTCTTATACCCAACTATGTTAACATAACCCATGAGTTAGTATAATTAAATCACTTAAGTGCCTCTTCCATGGATCCTTTGGCAACCAGGTCAATAGGAGTAAATACAATGTTACATATACTTTCAATCGTAATGCATGTTTTAAAAGAGTTTAATTTCAAATTCTGTGATTTGACTTTTGGTTGAATTGAGCGATTATATATACATATGTGTATGTAGGGGTAGGGGCGTGGGGGGTTTGGGTGTGGGGATGATGGAGGCCTAGGGTAGGGAAGAAGGTATGGGGGGACCACCCCATAACCAACAAAATACTGGCCGAATTCAGGTCGACCGTAAGTGCACAAACACAATGGAGACTTTCGAATGATAGTCTTACAAAAAAACATGTAGAACCTAAGGCCTCTATATGAATCATTATGTGGCTGCATTGCGCTGCTTCCCATAATGGGTTTTTGTGCCATCATTCTGAAAAGACTGCAAGACACCAGGCAATTATCGTGACACAGTACACAAAGAAAGCATTATACTCGCTTCCAATCCACACACCAACCTCTCTAATCATTCCTTCTGGTCTTCTATCAGTTTTCCTCTGTACTATTTTGCTCCTCTTGGTGAAGCTGGGGATCCAGGTTTCAGCAATCACATTACATTATGCCATTTTATGCTAATTGCATCAAGCATACAAATGAATACCCCCGCATCAACCTTGCTAGATGTCCAGCTGCAAACCGTAGTCCCCCACCCCCTTGCCCCACTTATAATCTACTTGGACTGTGGCCTTTCGCTATCCCTTCGTCCTGCTTAACACAGGGCCTTCACCTGCAACACTGAAAGATGAGAATAAAATGCAAGCTAAAATTGCATAAGTGAGCTGGGTTCTGGAAATTGTGTAGGTGGAGAAAGAAGCAGTACAATGTTCCAACAATGGTAGACACATTTGTGCCTTACAATGTTTTATTGCGTCCATGGGGAAGGCAGAGCGATTTCTTGCTGTGCGTTCTAGGCACAGAGCTTGCAAACGAGAGACCAAGCTGTATATACCTCCTATGGTATTTGAATGTTATGTTCCAGGCTTACGGCCTCTTGCTTAAAAGAAAAGTCCATGCAGCAGGGGCTGTCGTAATAACGAAGTCTGGGATGCTCTCTCAGTGCCTGAGAACTGAAACCCAGTTACCTGAATTCATTCGAGTTTTATGTCCATCCAGTGTAAATTGTTCGTGGGCAGTGATTGACAACGAGAACACAATATGTTTTGCTTAAAGCACTGGCCAAAGTAAAATATTGATTGATTGCATACTTTGCAAGTGCAAGCCCAGCACTCGCAAGGGTTAATTATGTCGTTTGTTTTTTTTTAGAGGGATGATCTTGGAAAGAGTTCATCATACCTGGAACCTTTCAGCGTTTGGTGTAGTCTATGTTGTTTTTTTTTTTTTTGGTCCAACCTCATGGATTATTTTCTCATGGCCACCCACATTTCTTTAGACAACATCGATATATCATTACTATTCAGTGCCCTAGATTTTACTTTGCTGCCATGTAAATAACTCATTACATTACATGTTTTGTAATAACTGCATGCATGAATCTAAAATATGTCACAAATACCAAGGTACGTTGTATTAACGGGAAACATTTCTGGGTAGGTAACTCAAACCCTGCATTTTCTCAGCACATGCCATTGCCATCAACTACGTTGGAAGCCCTCCCTCGCTAGAACATCTCAGGGTGTTGCAAATGTACCCAGATTTTACCACATCAGCTTGAATAACTATCCTTGGGAGGTTGTAGAACTCGATGCGTAAGCGCTGCCATCATCAGGCTAGATGGACCTCGCCTTACTTATCTAGCCGCCCATAACGCTCAGTCCACAGCATACCCCGGTTTTGCTAGAATATTAAAAACCCTCAAAATATGTTCTGGTTCCTACGACAGATCCTTCTTGAGCTATGTTTATTCATGCTCAAAAATGTATACTTATTCTGCCCTTTCTTTAACTGTAAGACTGCAATGGGTCTGTGATGCCCCCAACTGAAAGGGGCTCCTTAATCAAGTATGCAAAATATACCAAAAACCCTACGCCGCCAAATCATTTTCCACATGAGACCATCCAGACAAGTACATTTTTCCTCACACTTTCATTATCATACTGTGCAACTCCAGTAACTCCAACTTGTACAAATAAGTTCAAGCACATTTCCACTTTCAACTAGCCAGCACTTTAACACATTCTCAATCTGCTCCGATTCCCAATTTAACACCTCAACATCACGTTAGCACTTTTCCACCATGACCTAGCCAACACGTGTTTAAGATAAGCAACGGAAAGGTGCTAGAATATTGGTCGATTGACTCTCCAATGACTAACAAGTATAGCAGGATTCCGAGTATTTGGTCTGTTTTACTTTTAGAATTTATGGACCAATGAGAAGATTATGTAAAGACGATCCATAGGATTAATGTTGAATTTTGAAGACAGCACATCTGAGAGATTATTGTTAACATTTGTTCTCGTGAAAAATGGGAGCATCGTTGAATTGTTGATGGAGGTATCTTTTGTTAGAGATTGTGTTAAAGAAGATATATCTAACACAGTGTTAAAGTGGAAAAAGAAGTCGGATTACTCGAATAATTGTTGACAAGGTGAGATCCTTTGGAACAAATTATATCTGCATGCGGGGTGGAACATAGTTAGATGAATAGAACTAGTGGGGGTGTATGGCATGGCCTATGGTATGTTATGGGGTGGTTATTGGAGCTTTTGAAGGATATACATATGCTATGACTAGGACAATACATAAGGAATGTAATATTTACAGATTGAATGCAGGGTATTTATACATACAATGCTAACTTCATTATTTGTTTGGTTTCTCTCTTTTCCTTATTATCTGATGTATAACACGAAGGATTGGTACAGACCATCTAATTGTTACCATTATGAAGTGTACCATACAATGTTAATGCAGCCCAGAAGAAGATCACTAGAGCCACACGGAAGATATTGTGAACTCTATGTGAAACACATGTTGGCGAGGCCACGGTGGAAATGTGTCAGAGCAATGGGTAGCTTAAGGTGGAAATGTGCTAAAGTGATATTGAGGTGCTAAATTGGGAATCAGATTGAGAAATGTTAACGCGACGGCTAGTTGAAAGTGGAAGTGTGCTAGAACTTACTTGTACAAGCTGGACTTATTGGAGTTTTGCAGCATAATAAAACTGCGAGAAAATATGTATTTGTCAGCATGGTCTCATGTGGAAAATGATTTGGCGCCCTAGGGTTTTTGGTGTGTTTTGCATACTATAATCTAACAAACCCCGTTCCTCGCAGCCCGGTTTACCTAGCCCACCTCTGAGAAATGTATTTCTGCAAATTATGTTTTAACTACTCCTCTCTCTTCCCCGCTATACCTCCTCAAACTAAATTTTGTTGCATCTGTGTTGTCTTCGGAATAGATGGAATAGAATTGGAATTGTGGGGCTTTCTCATTGGAGAAAAGGTTGCTTCTGGTGGGGGAAAACTGTGCAAATACCATATGAAAGTGTTTCGTAATGGGCACTTGAAGGATGGCACGCTGCCAGGGGAGAGATCACATTGGCACTATTTTTGATACAAAGCAAATAGACAGCAAAATGGGTGGCACCAAGCTAGAGAGTTCCGCACTCAGAAGGCCTAAAGCCTAAGGCAAATATGGTGGTACTAGGTTGGATAACAACAGCTGTTATTACAGAACTTAGAATATGGAGTGATATGGCATGAAGCATTATATACAAAGGTTTGTTATTGTTATTACTTCAAAGGGAGCAACAATTGTTGAAAGGGGAAGGAGTAAGATGGATGAGCACTCTTTTAATGGCTCTCTCCAGAGCTAAAGGTCCGAAGCAGGGCAATTCTTATAGGGGAGAGTGGCAAAAACGCAGACAAAGGCAGTCTCTGGTGTAAATCAAAAAAAGATGACCCACTCAGAAAGGAAACACATGATCGACAGTGCTGTGCCAGGGGCTGCACCCGGCTTTTGGCTTTCTCAGCTGGGCCAGAACATGCCATTGTCAAGAACAGAGAACAGCAAGCCCATAGGTACCCATTTCCATGACTTCCCTGCATAGAAAATCACACTTAGAGAAGTATGCATGTAAAGAAGTACTGCTTACAAGACTGCACATGTTGAAGGGTCCCTGCCATTGAACATTGCACTTACTATGTGAATAGCCCAAGAAGCAGCACCAGATGATGAATCAACCCTGGAGGGCATTGCACCCTTGGTAGAAAACCCCAAGAAGTATGGCACACACTGCATGGCAAAACAAATGGGAGATTAGATGTTGATCTCCCAGTTAGGTCCACTGCAATCAGCTCAGTCCGCCACGCGCGCCAGCAAAGTCACCAGTCATTTACAGCTTCAAGCCAGAACAGCAATGCAGACTGGCCAGCAGGATTATTTAAGAAGTACACGCTCCAAGGCCTCAATAGTAGGCAGGCTAACAAATCATCCTTGCTAATGAGAACCATCAGTTCATTGTTTCCATGCAGCCTGCGGGAGACAGAGTTGGCATGTTCTGCATCCTTCCCTTCATTGGTTACTTCAGGAACCGGATGCTCATCTTCTGCTCAATGCTCATCTTCTCCAGTGACTGGGGACAACAGAAAACAAGATGAGAAACATTCCCTGCCTGCACCTGACTCATACAATCATGAAATACAGTCACCAGATAAGGGAACGGATGGATTTAAAGATGTCTAAAGTGCTATTTCAGGAAATATAAATCCCCTCTGCGTAGCCATAAACCACTTGAGAAACCCATAAACAGCTGGAGAGGGTTCTATGTGATTTCATTATTTGTTTTCCTTTTAAGCCATTTGGCTGCAGAAATATGCGGGATGAGACCCCCTGCAGCACCCCCTTGCCACCACCTTAAGTATTACCCTTACGCACCCCCACATAGTTGCAGGCAAATTCGGCTGAAAAAATTTGATGGATTTGGCTTCGACCAAATCTCTTACGATGAAACCTCCCTATCCTGCTGGAGGGGAGTGTCCATTGGACCTGCAATCCCCATGACATTTTTGATGCTCTATAGTGGAAAACTGAGTTAAAGGCCGCACGTGAGCAGGGAAGAAGGACCAGTCTTTGATTTTGGCTGGGGGAGTAAATGAAAGCAGAGGTATTGAGATGCGCTCTCCATTATCTAATCATGGGATTTGATATTCCTCCTTCAGGCGCTTGTATCAAGATTCTACATCATTTTGTGTTGGTGGCCCGTTGTATGGGCTGGTGGGGGCAATGTGAAACTGATCATTTCTGTTTAGTGGTCAAGTGCCAGGTCAGTATTCAACAAAGTACTAGTACACCGTCCATGTTATTTATTTTAGGATCTTTACATTTTTCAATTTTGGAGGCAGGTGCTGTCTATTCAGTCAAGCTAGTAGGAGGTCGTTTTTCAGCAATGTGTGATTGGTGCAGGTGGCTCTTTTAACAGTAGAATACTTGGAGCTCCATTGTGCACCCTACCCAAGCCGCAGCCTGATTTTAGTATTGAAAAGCTGCAGGCTCCCGTGAGCCATTTCGAGGTGGGGGATTGTGTATTGTAACTGTGAAACGGGGTTCTCGTAGGGCTTTGCCTGCTCTGATCAAATGAAAGGAACATCAGGTATTGTCAGAATAACTCAGACACATGAAAGGCAACCTACCTGCTTCTTAAGGTTAGGCTGCCTACGTGCTAGCCGGAGGGGAGGTTAACAACCAGAACTGAGAGGGATTGCCTTGCAGCCACGTGATCACAAGCAGGCACTTTATGTCCTGAGCACCTGTGCTCTAAATAAATCAAATTCTCCTGATAATGTTTAGCTAATTTAGGAAAATGTAGTGTCTTGTCTTAAATTATAATGAACTAAATATGAACAATTGCCGGTTTAACTCAAATAACACAGGGTTAATTTAGTTGTTCCTGACTGTTGAGAGGGTAATGCTCACATTTGAACGCTGTTTGCGGTCTCCATGGGATAACCAAAGTGGATAACAGCCTGAATAAAAGGACTACACTTGCTGCTCCTAAATGTGGGTGCTGTGTATATTGGAAGTGCCACATCTTTGTTTTTTACCCGATAGCTGGGGAGGGTGATTGGCAGATTGCGTGTAAGCCTGAATAGAGCATGTCCTGAACGTGGGCCGAAAGGCAATATGTTGGAATACTGAGAAGATGGACAAATGGGGAGCTGTGCTCTCTGTGAGGAGGTGATTAGTTATAGGTCAGTGACAGAAGACTGAAGAGTCCCACACCAGGTACAATATCCTACAACAGACAAGGGGTCTTCTTGATATCCCTGTCTGAGGCCCTCCCCACCTTCCAGGTGAAAGTGTGGCAGGGAACGTGCGAGATGAAGGGAAGGCCCTATCATTCCAAACGTGTTTCTAAATGCCATCTGAGAGGGTGACTGACATTTCATAGCCATGACTAAGCAGAAGATTTGCTGATGCAGGCAGGGCGACTCAACGGTGCAGTTATGAAGGTCATATGGTTGGACATTTCTAGCTTTGCCAGCAGTACAGCTGCAGACCTCCCTTCCCCGGGCTGGGCCTGCCTTTCCCATCCTAAGGTGAACCCCCTGTCTTACCCTCGGTACCCCCTCTTCATATTGTTATACCCTTATTAGTCTAACCTAATTGAATCAACATTATCGTATCCTATCACTATATTGCATTGTTGTACAGCACGGGTCTATGTGATTAGGGCGAGAGAAAAATGCTGAAGACAAAAATGTAGCTCTTTTTTTTCTTTTGGGACATTTCAACACAATTATTTGCAGGGGAACCCCCCACCCCCCACACAAACCCTCCATATTCCCCTTAAATTATTTATTGGCCTAACCCACCATCCTCCACATATAATTACATTGAATTTCACATTAGTTCATTCTGTATTTTTGTCTTCTGCATTTTGTGCCGTGCAGTAGTGGGGTGATACCGTTCAGCACTCTGTTGCTAAGTTTCCGTTATAGGATTCAACTGCATTGTGATAGCTGAGCATTAGGGGGGCGATTAGAGTTTTCATAGAGTGGTAAATAAGAAATAGAGGATGACTTTTCAGAATTCTGAGAAGGTTAACACAAGCAGTAGAAGCAGTGGTAGACATTAATTGTTCTAATCTCTGCTCACTCGCAAAGAAGATGCCAAAGATTGAAGACTTGGGCAAGGGAGCGAGTAAGTCAGGTGGGTAGGAGACAGGAGAGTGGAAGATAGGGAATGGTTTTGGAAGCCAGAAGAAATATCACTTCTATTTCCGAAGAGTTCTGCATGAGGCAGCGGAGAGCCATCCAGTGACGGAGTACAGTGAGAAAGCTGGCAATCCGTTCTGAGGTGGCTGGAGTGAAGCTGGGAGAGGAGAAAAAGATTTGAGAGTCATCAGCAAAGAGAAGGAAGTGAAAGCCAAAGGATGAGATACGTCTTGGTGTGGTGAGCATCAGAGTGAAAGTTGGAGAAATGCATGGGTACACATTCGGTGGAGTGCTTACAATGGAAGCTGGATTGAAGTGGATCTCAAAGGCCTTTATCATCAAGGTACTTAGTGATCTGTACAATGACAGTTGAATAATGTGGTTGGGGGAAACAGGGTGATGGTTCACTCAGTGTTTGGGTTGGCAGAAGGTTTCAAGAGGGGCAGGACAATTGTAGATTTTAAGGAAGCAGAGAAGGTTTGAGAGAGAAAGAGAGAGAGTGAGAAGAGAGAGCGAGAGCGAGAGGGAGGCAGATAATTGGTACTAGGTATTTGGCTGTTGGAGGGGCACTGGTCAATCGGAGAGCAAGATGGATTGGTACTGAGATGGATAGGTGCTAATTTGACAGAAGAGGTAGTGGTGGAGTATTCTAGAGTACTTATAGGGCAGGGGTCTGCAAACTGTGTTTTTGACTGACTCCTATGAGCCAACACCATTGATTGTGCAGGCTTGGACTAATGGTAGTTGCAGCCCAAAACATCTGAAGAGCCAAAGGTTGCATCCCCCTGGGGTATGGGGAGAGGTGGTGGATAGAAGGTGAGTAGGGGAGGGAGAGACAGGACAGTTGTGAGAGTTTCACAAAATGTTATGATTTTATAGGAAAACTAGTGGGCAATGTCAGTAGCAGAAAGGAAGAAGTCAATATATATTGGTTTGGGAGGTGTGAGCAAAGCTTGGAGGGTATATAAAAGTTGTCCGGGGAATTGTGAAGGGAAGAGATTAGGTTTGTGATGTGGGATGATGTGAGGGCAGCAACAGATTTTTTTTAGGGCTGGGAATAGGGGGGGGTGTCCGAGATTTGTGTCAACATTGCATTTCACAGTGCATGTGTATTTTGAGTGTCTGGATCTTAAAAGTCATTGGGCCTCATTACGAGTATGGAGGTAGCCATGGTGCTATTAGCGCCATGGCTGCCTCCATACCTGGCTCCAATACCGGGTTCCTTCAATGGGGAATTACCGGGTCATTCCAACATTTGAGGACCCAGTAATTTCTCCTTGAAGGAACCATTCCCTATTCCCATTTGAGCCCCGATAGGGCTCAATGGGAATGGGGAGGGAGGTAACAACAGGCACATTACGAATGGCCCGTTATTAGCTCCCTCTTCCCCCCGCGGGACCCCGGAAAGGACGTCTGGTTTTACCAGACGTCTGTTCCGGGTCCCGCAAAGGGAACCTCTTAATAGGCGCTCCCGTAATGAACGGTGCCGGTCCCGTACTGACACCCTTCATTACGTGAGTGCCAGGGTCGTAATGAGGCTCATTGTGTGCCTGCAGGATAGTGCTGGTCAAAGGAAGTCATAAGTGCTTAGTGGAAGTCAGAAAACTAAGTCAAGGAAGAAGCATGAATAGGGGAGAAAGACAGGAGGGATCATATCATCAAGGTAAGAGGCAAAACGTGCCCTGCTGGAATTGTGAAGACGGACAAAAAGGAGGCTGGAGGGGCTGAGATGTTAAAGTGAACAATTAAGTCATTAGAGGGAGAAATTAGTCAACCGAGGGGTCAGAGGAGGAAAGTGAAGTAGATTGCAAGACGGGGTCAAGTGAGTTCCTACCAGAGTGGGTAAACTGGCCATGTAGGCATTAGAGGAAGTGGTCAAAGTGGAGGGAGTACATTTCAAGGAGGGCGGATGTGGAGAGTGTATGACAGGGAAGGCGTTGAGATGGTCAGTATGTTGATAGAAGCAGAACAGTGAGAGGAGTAGGAAGGGGTGTTGAGAGGCATATTCAAAGGAGGAGGAGGTGATATCAGAGGGGTGAGGGGGTGTTGTATCTTAGCTACCAAATGCAAATCCAGACACAGTTAGAATGTTGAGTGGCAGGGTTCTAAGAAGAGAGAATGGAATAGCAGGCAAATGCGATGAGACAGCAGTTAGAAAAGGAGGCTGACGGAGGGAGAGAGGTATGATATTACTGCAGCAATGGATAACCTACTTCCTTACTTACTATCAATACAAGAGGTTTGGTACACCCACCGAATGTAGCACTAGTTATCCTTTATGATAGGGGCAGTGCTGAAGGCCCTTTTCACCAGGCCCTTTTCAACAGGTCGGGGAGAATAGGAGACGGTAGCAGTGTCAGTGTGGAGAACCGCTAGTGTAGCAAAGTGATGAAGGTGGATCAAGGTTTACGTGATAGCAATTTGAGGTTCATAACAGTTGAATTGGCCAGTGATACAAGAGGATTTGTTACAGCAGGATTGAGCATTTCAGAGGCCAAGTAAAAGGGTGATAGGAGGCAGGCGGAGTGGAGCAGGCACTGTGCGGTACTCGAGAGGGATTGATGAGGTCAGAGACCCAGGACAAAAATGAAAACGTTAAGTTTGAGTGGGCAGTTGTAGGGGAGGCGGAGGAGGAATATGAGAAGGGGGATAGTGAGTGTTGTGTTCTGTTACCTGGTGTTTCGTGCAGGCCCTTCTGCGTGAAAGACGTGTGTGGAATGTTGGATGCAGTGTTTGATGACTATACCTATAACTACAGGTTTCAAGCAGATTATTGCCACCATCTTCCCTCATCGCAACACACTGACGCTCTCTCTCCTGACAATACATCATTCCTTCTCATGTTGGCCTTTGCTCCCCACTGCTCCACACGCTTTGTTTTGTTCTGGTGAATGCTCCTTTTGTGGCTTGCCCTGGTGGATCCATATTGGCTTCTGACGTTACTCCAGGCTACATTTCTACACCATCTACTGATGCCAGACCTGTGCTCCGATGCAGGGAGGGTGTGTTGAGCTCTGTCAGTCCCAGGCTGTTTCTGGACTGACCCCTTCCTGTCCCTGGGGCTATCTTCTTCAGTTCATTGTGCCGTGTGCCTGTCAAGTTACTCACAAAATGCATTCCTGCATGTGCAGATTGTCACTCTAAATGCATTTTAGTGGCATTCCTTCTCCTGCCTATGTTCAGTAGTGAGAAGCCTGCTTGCTACAGCGGTAAGGGGAGTTTCAACTGAGTGAGGTTGGCAGAGTGCTTTCCCCGTTTACTGCACTACAATACACCCAGGATAATGTTATCGATTCTTGATCTGCCATTTGTGTAATGACTTTTAACCTACAATTTTCAGAACGTATAGTTCGTGTTCTCCAGATTAATGCTTGTTCAGACAGTTTTTTTAGGGTGGATGTTCACGCCTTTCAGTGCCTTTCTTTATTGGCATTCCTGCAAGCTGCTGCATTGTTCTTCATATCCCTCAATGAAAGAACAAACTAAGAATCTGTGTTTTTAGAGCAGGAACTCATTTTGTGGACTATTCATCCTTTTTCCCCTTTCCCATTTTGGTTGGATCCTACCTGCTCTTAGAGCTAACCTTTCCCCTCCTCAACATGGAGGATAAAGAAGGTCCTGAAAGGGCACAAAGAGGTCTGTCTAGGACTGCCACTCCACCATTTTTGCGCATTTATGGAACACAAAGTATAAGGTGGGAACTGTGGCAGGAACCTTTTGAAGTATATCTAGGAGCAAGAGTTAGGAGGATTTTTGAGACATCAAGACGTTGTCCATTCTTAAGACTATAACAGGTTCAGAGACAGTAAGTTTAATTAAATCCTTGCCTGTAGGAGCTGAGGGGGGAAATAGTGTGTTCTCTCTATAGCTTCAAATGTTGGAAGATACATAAATGTGGACATGGAGCGCTTTAATTTATACCACCAGAAACCACTGTCAGATAAGAGTATTGATAACCAAGTTGAGGTTTTGAGGAGCTTATCTTCAAAATGTGATTTTGAGAACGTTACTTCTGAGCAAGTCCTGTGAGATAAAATTGTAATTAATGCAATACGATGATAAGAGAGCGTTTATGGACTGGAAAAAACCAATACCCGAGGAACCCAATGGAAGTAGCACAAATCATTCAGGTGTCAGATGCTCATATCAAGGGCCCTGGGGGAGAAAACAAGCATTCCATATCTGCCATTTCTGCAAACAGAAGCGTTTCCCCAGTTATGAAGAGGTGCCTAGACACTATGTTGAAGGTCTGCAGAGAGAAACAGAAGTGTGTTTCAGATGTAAGAAATGCGAACACCCCGAAAAATGGTGACAAGCTGTGCCTTAGGTTCTGCGCTGTGTGCAGGAAGATAGGCCTCTTTGCTGTGGTCTGCAGGGACAAAAATAAATCGCAACAGGATTAACATAGTATGCTCAGAAGTCACGAGTAACGGTGAGGATATTAAAGATTTTGTGCTGATGGTGCAAGATCCCATGGTGGGTTTGAACAGGAAAGACCATGTTGTGTTGTAACCTTCAATGGTACTTGAAAAAAGGCTATTGCTGACTCCTGTTGTAAATACATGATCGTAGTGATCAATATTTTGAGAGATGCTTTTGGTGAATGGAAGTTGTATTGGGCAGATACAGCTCTGGGAGGATACGGGGTAGCAAACATTTCTTTTTTGGGATATACACAATGCACTATATGTTACAAGGGGCCCCGCACGCACGCCCAGGTTTATGCTGCCTCAACGTGGAGCCCCAATCCTAGGGTGAATGCACTAGTGGGACTGGGGATGAAACTCATTCCTAGGGAGAGAGTGCAAGGACTATGTGTGTGTGAGCACATTACACATGCAGTTTGGATAAGTATCTATGTGACCGAGATTCCCTCGGTAGGGTATCCCTACATATTATCACCACCAAAAATATCGCCGTACATATGGTCGTTTGTCTCGCCATAGGCGATATTTGGGGGGGATAATTTGTGGGAGCGAGGGTTGCGGGGGTGTCCCCCGCACATTTAAAAGTAAGGCAGGGGTTGCGGGGGTGTCCCCCGCAGGGTCCATGGCTCAATATTGCCGCAAAAATATGGCGATATTTTGCGGGGATATTAACACGTGGAACCCTCGGTAGTACCCTGATAATCAGAAAACGTTCGAACTCTTAACTGACAACCTCTAACTCTCCAATTACTCATGGTATCCTCCTTCCATCTCCCCACCTCTACCCTGATGCAATTTCCTCCTTTTCCTCCTGCAAATAGCTTTTTTGAACAGCATTTGTTTTTGTATTGCCCAGGTTTTACTGCAGTCATCGCTCACATTGAGCAAAAAAAGTGTGGGTTTTCATTTTTGAAAAGCCTCTCTGCTGCAAGGCACCATGGGCGATATAGCAATTGGTTTGGGAGCAGGGTAACCTCCTTCCCCGTTCAATATTTTCAAATCTCCTGGACAGAATAACCCCAAATCTGTTGTGGAAATTAAGTCAACACTTAATGTTGTTTATTATTTGGTCAAAATCCGCTCAGCAGTTTTTGCGCTTAGGCTTTACCAAATTGCGACTTTTTCTTTATGGGTGTAGGCTGAAAATGCGTGTTTGGAAAATATCAGCCATATCCGTCCTGCAAGGCAAAGGTTATTGCCAATAGAATTTTCGGATTTCCTATGGCTATCACCTTTATCTATAGGGGGGGTATCGCCACCCTATTATATATGTATATAAAATGTCATGGTCTTCATGTCAAGTTGCTATAAAAAGGTTTAAACAACTTAATTATATTTATTTTTTCAATGAGAGGAGAAACTCTTGATACACTGCAGCCTCTAATTGGCTGTGCGCCTCTGATTTCTTTTAAGTTTGCCTTCCATTTTTGGAATGATTTATACATATATATGCATATTTCGGTAAGTATTGCTCTTCTGCGTTTTCTTTCTTTTTCTTTGACCTGCTTTTTAGAAGGGACACATGTTTTGACATAGCATTGCATTTAATTGAATTACCGTTTATTTGGTCTTATCCTCTACTGCCACCTACTGACAATCTCATACTATTTAGACTCATAATTAGGGGGTCGAGGACCATACAGAAGACATGTGCACGCATAAACCCACGACGGTGATATCAGCAATGTATTAGAACTTAAGTTAATGGGAAAACAGTACTATAAAAGCACACAGCCTCGACCTGTCGGTATAGGTATAGGTGCTTGGGGAAGAAGTTATAGAATGGATACAGGAGACAGAATTAGGTTTGAGGAAGGCTATAGGAAGGAGTGAATGGAATGTAGACAGGAGCAGGAACCCATGAGTTGAAAGGAAGAGTGAAAGCAGAAGGCCTGGAACAGAGGAGAGGGGGCCAAAGGAAGCGAACATCAGTAACTGGAGGGGGGTTCAAAGAAGGATCAGGAATAGGATACAAGGGAACATCAGTGCAGGTTGTGGACGAAGGTGAGATTGCAAAAGCACAAGCGGTTAAACATCCGGAGGATGTTGATTTAGTCAGACACAGGGGTGGATGGGGAACCAAAAGAGGCCAACCCATTTCCTATAAGAAAATATGGAAATTAAACACAAAAGAGGCTCAGGGTGTAGACCTATCACTGTATTTCATCAAATCCGTTTTCATCTAATGTGATGTCTTCGAGTTTGGTTGGGCAAGTGGATACATTTTAAAACATAGATGTGGTGGGGTAAGGATAAAGTGAGGGGAAGGGGGGCAGGGGATCTCACCCCACCCCCCACATAATAAAAAAAATTAAAAGAAAAAAAACATTTGGAGATTTCACCTTTAGGTGAAGTAGATTCGGTGAAATCGCATACATCCAGGTGCAGAGGCCTACCAGGAAATCTCCAGATTTCCCTGTAGGCCACTCCACCCCTGGTCAGACAGGAGGACGTCTGTAAAGGTGATCAGGAGGACATTAGTTCGGCTGATAAGGAGGAGGGGGAAAAGTGGACATCAGTGAACGTCAGAAGCGAGACTTGTGTATAACAGCCATAGAAGAATTGCAAACATCATGAGGTGGCAGTAGGGAAAAAGACCGATGCCCAAAACGGTGAAAAGGTGAAGGAGCGGGCAATAGTATACATAATTGACTGTGAAGAGACAGGTGCAATGGGGGTGAAGGTCATAGAGGAGTTAAGAGAACAACAATAGAAACGGAATCAGTAGACAGGCACCCAAAGGAGGGAAGAAGGTGAAGAGGCAAAGACCTGTTTCTTGCAGCATGGGTGGGGCCCAGAGTTGCAAGAGGGGGAAGGGGCTGAGAGAGCTGTTGGCTGGATGGTGGGTGGGGCGCAGGGGAGCCAGACATGAAAGAGGCACTTTGGTGAGGGAGGGGCGCTCAAAGGAGAACAGTAGAATGAAGAAAAATCAGAGGGGAAGGGGATGAAGCTGAAAGTGATCAGAGGTGTTAAGGAAAGAGAGAGAGAGAGAGACAGAGAGAGAGACAGAGAGATTGATTTGGGAGATAGACTATTGGAACACTGAGATCAGAAGAAGAGAGACTTAAGTGGTGGACGATGCCACAGGAAACATCAGGGAAAAGGGGTCTGCGAGGGAAAAAGGCATAGGGAGTGAGCCACAGAGATGTGCTGGTAAAGCCTTCTGGATAAAGTAGTTGGCCTCACCCTTCTGCACATCTTCGTTCCCTTGCAGGGGCAGTCCCAAATATCTGCCAAAGGACTTGCCGGAAGCGACCAATGCAGCACAACTCCCCTTGGAACTGAGGTCCCTCTAATGCGACAAACCAGCTCCATGAGGAATAAGAGGGGTTCGGGACACACTTCTACTGCGTGCAAGTTAAGGGAGCAACGTAAAGGAAACCTTTGAACCAGAGTTGGGTCTGACCATTAAAACTGCAGAGACTTTGCTACAAGAGACTTTCTTTTCATGCACCGTGTTCCACATCTTGTTAAGGGGACCCTGGCCCTACCCAAATCCCGAGAGGCTTTTGGATCTTTTGGTTACCCCTGCATTTTGGTGAGAGAATACCAGAGTTTCCTGACACTTTAAGTTGGGCTTCATGCCGTCTACATTTGCCATTTTGCCCCAGCAGTGTAACAGTCCTGAAATAAGCCATTTTTTGTGTAATTGTGTGATTATGTCTGGTCTATTGATCTCCTCCAGCTGTGTTTACAGCGGCCCATGTTTTCAGCTGTGCCATGGCTTGCCACGTAGGAGACATTCTTTGCGCAGCTGTCTGGGGCTTTGAGCGCTTTTTCACAAGTGCTGTAAGCCTGTAGTGCATGCTTGCACGCCGGTTCTTGAATAGACTTAAACGCACATTAGCGAAGCCTCCAGCTCAAGCCATTAGCATTCGTAGTAATGCACGACAGTCGGGGGTCCATTAATGGCACAGTGGTGAGAATGATCTCATCCTTTATGTCTCCTTTCCTATATACTGTCTTTTTTGTTGCAGGCAGTGGGCGAAGTGTGCGAAATGAAGTAGTGGGACTATGTTCCCTTCTGGCCTGACCATGCTCCCCACAAACCCCATCGCCACACACAATACAACCCCCCAAACAAACACGCCTGTTGTTTGAGGGGAATATTCAGTGCAGTGCACTGAAGTACAAGTTTAAACTTCTTCCTACACTTTTATTTTCAAACTAAACCATTCTGGAACGTTTAAAAAAAAATGTGGGGCATTCCAAGATGGCCGCGATGCTGTGAACACCGGGACCACCGAGCTCCTGCCCCCGAGATCCTGTTTTTGGCTTATCTGACCGGCGCAGCCCACCCCAGGCGATGGTAAACGGCGGTGGATGACCCGCGCAGGCAGAGGAGCGGGATCTGGTCATGCCTGCCCCCGTGGCACTTTTGGGAGCAGGCGGTGGAGAGCAGCGGCCCGACGAGGGCCGACCCAGCAGGACCCGTGGACCCGCGACCGGTGCCCTCCTTGGACGCGGGGCACCAGAACAGCAGGCAGTTGCCGGACCGCAATCAGTCACGGAGGAGCAGCGCACCTCTGGAGGGGCCCAGCTGACGCTGCATCGAGTGTCTCCTCTCCACCTCCATGGCTCTCTGTCATTCTGCGCAGCGGAGGGGCCTGGTGCCGCGCTCGGACGTCATCACAGGAGGAGAGGAGCAGGGCCTGGGATCTGGCCTGCAGTTAGCATGCCCATGCCAGCGGGAGGCGGAGCAGCAGGCATTGGAGGGGGCGCCCTTTAGAGGCCCCGGAGGAGAGTGGTAGGGCCCACGGGGGGTCGCCCCCTCCGAGACAACACCTGCGGCCGTGAGTGTGCAGAGCCGGAGCGGAGTGCAGCGACGGACCTGGGGACGCCATCGGGCGCCCCCCAGGGAGCATCAATACAAGATACGGCCTGTGCTCTGGTGGGGGGGAGCGCAGGCCCTGCGGCCCCCGGTCTCATCTTCACTGCCATCCACGGAGGCCTCTGCATCTGAGGCTGTGAGCCCCCGCCCCACTGTTCACTCAGCCACCGGACTGGAACCTTCTGGCACCGGCTGGACCGGTCTTTAGTAACTTATATAGAGGAGGTGAGGGGGTGACAGGGAAGGCAACCTGTGGCCCCCCCTTCTCACGGACCCCCCTCTCTTCGTGGACGCACTTGTTGGCACAGGAGACGCTACAGCCTTTAAATTGAAGGGGTAGGATTGCAGTCCCCTCTCTTCTTCCTGGGCACTCCTGGCACCCCACATAACCTCAGCGTTTTAGCATACTCAGCAGATCTCCATATTGCCGGGCCCCGCCAGGGCTTGGAGGGTTGCGGCGGCGCGCAGAGGGCTGCTACGACTATCAGCACCTGCAAAGGGCCCCTCCTCATATTGGTGCTCACTCATACCTATCCGGGACTGCGGGGAACCCGGATCTCCAGTCTTTGACCACAGCACCCTGAGCATCCGGCATCATGTCTAAGAATAAAGCCAAGGACCCCCAAGCCCTTCAAAGACCCCTGAGGAGACCGCAGGAGAATGCTCTCACTAAGATATGGGCCAGGGACATTGAGGACTTCCAGCCAGCATGCCCCAGCGAGTGGCCCTCAAGGGACCCTCCGGCAGACAGGAACACTTTGGAAAAACCGGTCACCCGGAGTAGATCACCACTGCGGGGCAAAAGCAAATGGACACCCTTAGGGAAGACCTGGCGGAAGGCCTCCAGGAGATCAAAAGGGACATTAGCAAGATAGAGGAAAGAGTGGACACAAATGAGAGGGCGATCCAGGACATCGTCGAGGACGCAAGGAAGGCCGACACTCTCCTGGATACGCTGGCGACTGCCACGCATAATCTGGAGCTCCAGGTGGAGGATCTGAAAAACAGGTCTAGGCGCTCGAACATTCGTATCAAGGCCCTTCCAGAGAACACCTTCGATCAAGATCTCCCCCAAGCGTTGAAGGCAACGTTATATGCCCCTAACACTGCACAAGATAGCTTCCTTCAAGAGACCTTGGGAAAACTGGAGAAGTTGCCAAGTCCCCTATTATTCTTACTGGCGATTTCAACATCGCATGGGACCCATGGAAAGATAGATCGGCGGGAGGGGGAGAAAATCACCAACCTAGCCCTAGTTGACGCGTGGTGGGAGGTACGGGGAGAAGCTGGGGGGTACACCTTTTACTCTCAAGTTCATCGGTCCCATTCGAGAATAGATTACATCTGGCTATCAGTCAATCTTCTGGGGAGGGTGCTGGACATCTCGATGGGCTCTACAACATTCTCGGATCACACCCCCCTGATCATATCCTTGAAGGCGAGGGGCGGATCCATGGGGTTGTGGAAATGGCGCTATTCTATCTCCCTATTGAAAGACCCAGTACTGGTCTGAGAGATTGAGGAGGAAATAGTATGCTTCTTTGTTGAGAATCCTGAAGGGGACACATCGCCGCAAGTCAGGTGGGACGCCTTTAAGGCTACCCTGCGAGAGTCAATTATAGGGATGAAGCCGAGAAGGTACAGGGAGTTGAGATTGGAGGAGGCGCAGCTAGAGGAATCACTAAGGGGGATAATGGCTATCCCCCTCAGGCTACCAAAAGGGAGTATAGGGTGGTGCGTGGCCAGCTAGACTTGATTCAGACTCGGGCAGCGGAGTGGAGTCTGCTGTATCTCCAGCAGAAATATTATAACAAAGCCAATAAGGCCGACTGGCTGCTCTCGAGAATGCTTAGAAAGTATCTGGCAGGGAAGACAACAATAAAGGTTAAGGCGGGGGGTGGGAACACATCCACCAATAATGAAGACATCTTGAGGGAATTCTCTCGATTCTACTCCGCCCCGTACTCGTCTGAAGCCCCGGCGCAGGTGGAATCAACTAAATTACTTAGATAGGGTTCACTTATCCTGCATAACGCAGGAAGAGATGGAGGCTTTGGAAAAGGATATCACAGAGGATGAGGTAAGGGAGGCAATAAGAGATCTGCCTAATCTTAAATCGCTGGGCAAGCGCTGCAGCACTGGACTACTCTCATACCTGGGGTTGGGGAGGAGGGTAGGGGAGGGGGAGTGTTGGGGTTTGTTGTTATATGTTTGGTTTTGAACATGAAAATGCCAATAAAAACTAAATTAAAAAAAAAAGGTATAGGAACAGTAAAAGCTTTAAAAGAAAATAGAGGAGCACCGCTCCCAACACTCAACTTCGTGCCATTGATAGACTCCTGACTCTCCATTGCGAATTTCCAGGAGGAATGAACATTGGAAGAGGTTTCTTTTGGGAGTCTATACTCACATGTGTTGGTTTATTATAAGTAGTGACTTCTCTTTGATTACATATACGGTCCTACTCCCCTTTCATCTGCGAGTTTATGGATATGATACTACTAATGGCTCTTACTTTGGGAAAGGTTCAGATGTCTCATAACATAGGCCCATAGACATGTCACACATTTGTGGCCTGGTTTGTTTGATGTATGTTCATCAATAGAAGTCTAAGACATCCGGACATTGACATACCCATTAGAAGTGGTGATACCCCCTCTCACACCATTGCATATTCATTGAATAAGGTGGAAATATCCCCAGACGATCACAAACTAGTGACAGGTGTTGGTATTTCCACAGACCGTCCACATCCACCTGGAATCTGGCCATAAAAACCCATCGGTTTTCACAACTTATTTGAGTGGAGATTGAATACATGGCTCTCCAGACCATAATATACTGCTGTTAGTTGTTTAAACTATGGCAGCACACTTTTAAATACGTATGGGTTGTGTTACTACTGCACACACTTTTAAATACTGCTAAAGGTGGTGTTGCTGTATTACAATTCACACTATAACGCACCTGAGGAAAGTGGTACTTTCTTAACCCTTACCTTCTGATTCAACTACGTGGTACTACCACCCAGATCTTCACACACACTCACTCACAGAAGGTGGGGATTTTATTGCCCAGATCATCAAATACTACCTAAGGGGTTACATGTGATTTTATCGAATCCAAAATAACTATTCCCATTGCAACTAATACTATAATAACGAATCCCAAAATAATGAATCCCTTTTTTTTTTGTTTTTGGGGGTTCCCCCAACCCTACTTTGTTTTGTTCTTAATACTTTTCCCCAACCCCCAAAACCACTATTCCCACTCCTAATCCCTTTTCTTTGTAGCTTTTTCCCAATTTCGTTTTTTTGGAATTCGTTATTTTCGATTCGCTGTAATTGGATTAGTTATTTTGTGATTCGTTATAATCACTGCATACCAAAGGTACTACTACTCCGAGATGGCCACACACTCATGATGGGTGTTGTTATTATTGACCCTATAGTTTCCTGTAAGATCACAGTCTTATGAAAGGTGCTGGCATTACTTCCAAAGCTTCACACATACTCCAGGAAACCTGTGGTGTTTCTCACTCAGACCATCACATTATCATCATATATGGGGCTCCTTTCCAAACCTGCTTAAATTCCTGGAAGGATATGGCGTTGTCCCCATCCAGATCGGCCTCTTGAATAGTCCGGTCAGTGATGCTCTCCAGTTGCTCGTTTGTCACCTGTACACCCACCATCATCCGGAGCACCTGGAAAGTGTAGACATAATGTTGGTTTATCATCCTGCATACCAATCCCATTAAAACCCCCTGCGCCCTCATGCCACCCTCCACATACTACCTCAGTGTACACTCAGAATCCAGATGACACTTTCATGCAGCACACAAGAATTTCCTTGACCATTGTTACTCACAGACATTATATTGTTCTGGTCTTTATTTCAAAAACATACACTCTATCTCTCTGCCTAGTTTTCACACTTATCTCTCCCCTCTGCTGTAGGTATCCCTTCTAGTTTGTCTGTGCTCAAGCTGACCATATAGCCTTGTTTCTCATTTCTAACTCTGTTTATCTCCCCTCACGCTGTTTTCCTCTCTGTGTCTCCCATTTTCTTTTCTCTGTCTCAATATCGTACACTCCCTCCTCTCTCAAGTCACGCAGCCTTCCTTTTCTCTCTCTGACTCCCTCTAGCTTTATTTCTTACGCATAGATATTATGCCTTTGAGACCCCCTCCTTTCTACCCAGGAGGCAGACAGCTTGCTCTGCATATTTCCTGCTGATTTGCCATAGGTACTCAGAGAGCCATCCATTCTCTCTCCCTCAGTACACAGGGGTAAATGCCTGCTGGTCCCTTCTGCCAGCTACTGGATGCACAGAGACACAGCCTCATTGCCTTCTTACAGGTATATAGAGGATCCACCCACATTGTTCCTTGCTGCACCATGCATTATGCACAGGAACTTATTCTTGTTCAACTTCATAGCCCACTCATGGTATCGAACTTCCAGACTGTACTGCAGATGCTTATGGACTCACACATCGATGGGGGAAATGCCCTCCTGTTAGGGATCCCAGCCACTCACTTTGTTCCCCTAAAAGCAGTCCACCACGCTGCAACACGTCTTATTACGGATACGTGGAAATTCGATAAAATCGACCCCATCCTACATGAACTACATGGGCTTCCTCTCAAAGCAAGGATACTGATCAAGGCTGCATGTATAATCTCCAAAGCAATCGAGTAGCACACCAGCGTACCGGGCCCCTAAGCTCCACAAATCTGGTGGCGCACACTCATCGCACAGAAAATCGACAGTCGAGCTGGAATCACAATCCTTCTCTTGACATGCACCCACCCTCTGGAACTGAATCCCGTTATCAGCTCGGAATGCCCCCGCAATTCGCCAGTTTTGCAAATCTCTCAAAACGTGTCTTTTTCAACAACACTTCACCAAGGACTAATCCCAATGCACAGACAGCAACTCACAGCATTGCACTACTGTTAAAAGATGTCAACCCAAGCGCTGGCAACCCACACCTTGTACACCTCTCTTATGCTCTCGAGCTAGTTTGGCGCTTTAAAAAATAAAATAAAATAAAAGTTTGGTATGCCCCATTACTGTTGGTCTGTGCGGCTTATCTCCTATAGGCCAATCAGAGGAGATGTGAAATCAAGATCACTTTTTTTTAAAATCACTTTATTTATCATATAAACACATGTCAAACGACAAAACACTATGAACATTTTCATAACATCAGAGGTGAACATTTAAAATATACCATATGTACAATATCTAACAGTCCAATTATGATATTAACAGTAGTGTAATGCTTATCTTAACCTACTGTACAGATCCTCTAGCCTATTGTAACTATCCATCGCATGTTACAAGATCAGACAAGACATCACAGACAGACACAAACAACAAGTGGCAGTATATCTTAATGAACTTTTCTCCTGTCATGCCACATCCATCTATTCGCTTGATAAAACCTGCACTAACCATACAACTCATCAAATAATCCCCAAATCTCAGAGTAACATTCCTCACGCTTCTGTTTCTCAATCATAACTTTCTCATAACCAGATAATCTACGCAAATCCAACAGCCATCCTTCCACTTCCGGTTTCTTCCTCTATTTCCATACCCTTAAGATTTGCCTTGCCGCCACCACAAGCACTCTATTAATACATTCAGTATACTCCCAAGCTACCACACCTCTCTCCTTATTTCACAAGAGAATTGTCGAATAAGGCGTTCTCGGTAGTGTATACCCCAGTATTAAATCCAATCTACTCAGAACATCATTCCAGACGTCAATCACCCTTGGACACGCCCACAGCATGTGCAATAAGGTACCCCTGTTATAACCACAGCCCAAACACTTGCAATCATTCAATAAGCCTAAACTAGCCATCGTCACT
Organism: Ambystoma mexicanum; assembly: GCF_040938575.1. Classification (NCBI taxonomy): domain Eukaryota; kingdom Metazoa; phylum Chordata; class Amphibia; order Caudata; family Ambystomatidae; genus Ambystoma; species Ambystoma mexicanum. The sequence continues at coordinate 710,976,870 of NC_090923.1, read as the reverse complement.
GGGGTGCAGTATAGTCGCCACAGAATCCTTTGCCGCACATATCGTAGGCCCAAATCCATCTTTGATTGCATGCCAACTTTCATTTAGGTATCCCACTCCTTTACAGATATATCTTTGACCAACTCCCTTACCCAAGCATGACACAGTTTCTCCCAAGCACTCACATAAGAACTATCCATCGGCATCAGTTTCAGGTATGTTGATACCATACACGGAGAGGATTGAATAACATTACAGACCATTGGTCTCTCTTTCATGGGGTCATCCAACATCCCCTGTCTTTCAGTTGGAAGGCACTTTAAGTCCATGTAACGCCTTTGCTCTCTTCCCCCAATCCAAAGGTTCCTCGGAGCTGCTCAAAAGGAATCATCTGACCATCCTTCCACACATCACGTATCCTCAAAATACCCTTTTTAACCCAGTGTCGCCAGCACAAAGTCTTATTATCAATCTGCAATCCCATATTGTGCCACAGTGATGCGTCATAGTGGATCCAAATATTTTCCCCCTGGCGGTCATGAAAGTTCTCAGAGTCTCTCCTGTAATTCCTGTAGTAGGTAATCTAGCAGTTGAATCTGGTATCTTTCCCATCGTATATACATCTTGTAAAGCCTACGGCGAGAATGTTTCCCTTTCTATAATCTTCCACAGAGGCACATCATTATCCCCCCCATCAAAATATACCATTGATTCCTTCAGTATAAACCCCCTACAATAATTTTCCAGATTCGGGTATCCAAAGCCCCCCTCCCACACAGCCTGCACCATGACATACCTTGGGATCCTGGGTCTCTTGCCTTCACCCCAAAGAAACCTTTGAAAGACTTTATCAATACGGCCAATGATCCTCTTTGTAAACCTTAATGGTATTGATTGAATAATGTAGAGAAACTTAGGCAAAAAAAACATTTTAATGGCATTGATCCTTGCCCAGAGTCCCAATATTAACCGGTCCCATTTTGATACATCTTTCTGGAGCTCCTCAATAATTTCTGTTACATCAAATTCCATCATTCTTTTTAAATCGCGAACCAGATGGACCCCTAGATACTTCATCGCTCCCACGTTCCATTGACAGTTCCACAAATTTATATCACCCCTTGGTTGTCACACATCTAACCCAAACAGGCTTCAGACCTCTCAGAGGAACCAAGTCCTCCCTTGTGTCGTTTGGGATAATTTAAAAAGAACAGCGGATGCGGAAGGATGTGCAGTGCTGTGCAGCGCTCATCCTTCTCGACCTATCTGCTGCCTTTGATACCATTGACCACAACATACTCAGACAGGCTACACTCCTTAGCAATCGGGGACTCCGCTCGAACATGGATCTCCTCCTTTGTCTCAAAATCACTCGCAAATCATGTTCCTCCTCCCTTTCTCCTCCCTCTCTCGCCCAGTGCTGACAGGGGTTTCGCAGGGAGCATCTCTGTCTCCCTTCCCCTTCAATATCTACCTTAGCCCTCTCCCTGCACTTATCCAATCTCATTTAATTTTCTCATCTGTTACAACTTCGTAGACAACACCCAGATCATCCTCCAGATCCCAAAATCGACAGCCTCTGCCTGCCCGGCCCTCTCCTCCTGCCTTACAGATACCGACCACTGGATGACAATGAACCACCTCCTCCTCAACCCTGGCAAAACAGAAATCCTAGTATGCAGCAAAACCGCTCTCCTTCCCCAACCAATACTCTGGCCATTCTCCCTAGCACCCCTCCCCCTGGAAAACATCCACTTTTGTACAAAACCTCAGATGAGCTTTGGACTCTATCCCTCTCCCAACACACCAACTCCGTTTCCAGAACCACCTTCTTCCACCATACGCATCCTCAGGCAAATCTTCCTGTACCTCTCCTACCCACACCAAATCTCTGCTATCCTTACCATCATCCTCTCCCACATAGATTATGCACACTGTCTTATTCTAGGCTCCCCAGCATTCCAGCTCAGGAAACTTCAAAGAATACAAAATGCTGCTGCCCGTCTCCTGATTGGCCTCTCACCTAGAGAATGTATTCAGAGTCCTACACGGGCTCTCGATAAGTCGACGGAAAACCTTTAAAGCCATGTGCATCACTCACCGTGCCCTCCACAACACTGAACCTGAATTACTCCAGGATAAACCCATACGCTATCAACCCACCAGGAAACTCAGATCTGGCTCTGCTCCTCTACTTGTTATTCTTCATTTCAACTCCACCAGATTGGGAGGATCCTCTTTCTCCATCCAAGCCCCTGCTATCTGGAACTCGCTTCCTCTCCACATCCGCCGTGTTGATAACCACCTCTATTTCAGAAAGGCTTTCAAAACTTGGCTGTTCCCTACTATAACCTGAAATCCTCTTTCCCACCTCATTCTCTTCACCATGGCCTCGTTCACAAGCACCATCCTTACTATCATCGAAATACCAACAAGTCACATTTGCAGCAGATGCTGGCTGTTGTCTCGGCGGCCTGCTTTACACACATCAATCACCAACAACCTCTTATACACAAACCCACAGGCGGATGCGGGCTGTTGTCGCGGTGCCCCGCCCGGCTAACTGAAGCCCAGAACACTCTTTGCACACGATCACACATCATCCCCCGGGCCTCCTTTGCTCAGACTGGTGCGCTCAGGCTACTGGTATACAACACCTGACAGTCTGATGGTAGCTTGTATGTTACCCATCAAAATTTCAGGACAGCTGATCAGGACATGAAATATGCACTGGGGTTCAGTCCTTAGACCCGCCTCAGCTGCACACCTAGAGGACTCATACTGGTAGCCCTTCTCATGTCAAATAGCTAAGGCGATTGCCAAAAAGCACTGTGAATGTTCCATTAGCTGGATTATTGGGGGTAGGAAATGTGTTACACCTAGATGGATTTTGGGGGCAGGAAATGTGACACACTGAGATGGATAGTTGGGGGTAGTAAAGGTGTTGCACTTAGATGGACCATGGGGGTTGGGAAATGTGGCACACTTGATGGACTTAAAGGGGGTAGGAATGGGGTAGCACTCTCTCACTCGCCTATCCATTTATGCAGATGTTTTATGATGCTGTCCCCAGCACTCTGAAGATCATAGGGAGACCTGGCCCAATGCGCCTGGAGTCCTTTGAGGACAGTCTGTTAATTTCACAAAGGAGATGTATTAGGATTGCCCCTTCTGTGCTTAAAGATCTGTTAGGTTAGCTCGCCACTGCTCCGGGGTATTGGTACTGGACCTGACAGTTTTTTGTTATTAGCCAGTTTACACGCTAACAATACCTGTAAGGACATCCATGGGGTTGTACCTAGATATGCAGGTCCTTGGTAATATACCTGACAGTTTCTTGATATTAACCTGCTTATACACTTACAATGCCTGTAAGGACAGCCATGGGGTTGTATGTGGGTAGCCTGGCATCACAACTTGAAGAAAGCACATGCAGATTAACCCGTGTGTTACACTTAAAGCATTTGTGCCTAATGTTTAGCCCACCTATGACGCTCAAAGATATATGTTGATAACCCTCCATTGCACTTATAACTGCTTAGGTTAGCCGTTGTAACGCACAGTGGTTATGTGCAGGTATCTTTGATATCATACTTAGTATACTCTGGTTAGCGTTTACAAAATGTGGAAGATATGTAGTAAGACTATAAAGGTAACCCATATATTGATCTTAGAGAATCCCATTATCCTAGTTTCTATGGTAGCCTGTCTGTCCCACTGAAAAGATGCTCTAGGACAGCCAGTTAGTGCACTTGGTAGACTGGAGTGTAGCCTGTCCATAGTGCCTAGAAAAGTCTCTAAAGGCAGCTGGCTTTGTCTTCCCCACAGACGATCGGATGACACAGCAACATCAAAGATAAGCTCCATGTGAGTTTACGGTATGTATAAACGCACCACTTCGGTGGGCATCGGCCGCAGGCACGGCTATCCATCCATGCACTTGAAAATGCAGCTGTGTGTAGTAACTAAAAGGTTGGAGGAATAACAGACTTGAGGAACCACATTTAAACCTGGTCATGCCACTATTTATTGTGATTTTCGTTCTTCTGAGAGACATTGTTTCAAATAACCGCTGGTAGTTTATAACGCATAGCGGAATGATTCATGAATCTCCTCAGATGAATACAGTATAGAACCACAAGGCGTACCACTATGCATGATACCCAGGTCTCCAAATACAGGGCAAGCTGTCAAATAATCAGAAGATCCTGAGAATAGACAAGGATCTTATAATTACTTTGGGAACACTCCTGAAATAACACTCAGGAGGTTTGAGACCTTAAAGGTTTCTTATTTCGTACTGGAAGTAACATGCTACATTAGCTCCAGGGACAACTCAATGGCCCGATTACATACCGGTAATCTTCACTACTCCCAATGAGGAATAGTGTAAGGACTGTGTCGAGGAAGCCGGACGAGGAGGTAATGGCCTGATGACTTACCAGTGATATTCATTGCACCAGGTCCAGGCCTTCCTGTCACAGACCATACTCTGATGACTCGCCACACAGAGTAAAGACTGTGACGAGGAAGACAGAAGAGGAGGCAGTGGACTGGAGAGTTGAAAGAAGTAAAACACAAACATAAGAGGGAACCAACGGAGGTAAAAAGCGGCGAGCAGAGTCTTGCACTTGTTATGCGTGTGTTACATACATCTTCTTCCAAGTGGACAGCAAAATGTATGTGTCAAGCACATCCCTAAAATGAGGCTGGGAATAAACGATCATATAGAAATGGTTAACGGGAAGGATGGGAATAACACACAGCAAAATAGAGCCCTGTGAGGACGACAATTCGTTTCTATCAAAACATAGATGAGATATAATTGTTAATGTGGTTCTCTTGCTAGAGAATGAAAGGGTATATAAACAAGCATTGGCAATGCCAACTGTTTGGGCTTTTGTGTAGGCATGGGAAAGGCACTTGCCAGGCACAGCCTTAGTGGTATCAAAACACAATTTTTAGTAGGCATTGAAAAATGGTGTGACTAACTGGGCATCTAATAGCATTGCCTGGCAAAAGCTTAAAACTTATGCACAAGTTAAACATGTTGGCTTTCCCAATGCTTGTTTTAAACAGCACTTCAGTGAAGGACATGCAGAGTGCTTACAAATCAAGTGGCTGAAGGAACGCCTGGTAAAACATTTTTGTCACAGTAGCTTGTTTACAACTCCAATTATGTCATCAACTCTCAGAAGACTGCTTTGAACAAACACTGGCAGGCACTTTGAATGCTAAGCCTGATGGTAATGCCTGACTAAAGCAAGTTCAAAGAGTTCCCACGTAGAGATGTTTTGGGTGGGCAGAGGCAGGAATGGGTGGGAATGGCCATAGGGATTAGCATGGCCATGGGCAGGCAATGGTTGGGCACATAGCAAAACAGCACCTACAGACTCTGTGTCCCCCCTCCTATCTGTACTCCAATGCAGTAGTTTTAGCTTATAGGTGTTGCAAGAGACACCTACTAGCCCACACTAAAAATGAGTAAGTGAACCACAAATGTCTGAAGCAATGGTGCCTATTGATCATCAGTGAAACTAAAAAGTAGGTCAGAAATTAAAATATTACAGCTGACGAAAATCAAATGAATATGAACGATGAAAATAAGCCACCTAGTGGCCATATAGGGGTCGAGAAATCTGACGCTAAGAAGCACTTAGTACACAGCACTAAGAAAATAGTTGATGTAAATGACTGATAAGGAGGACACTCATTCAAATCAAATGTTTCTATTTGTCGCAATTAAAAGATTTCTTTAGAAAAACAAGAGAATCATGCATGCTGAACTTTACAGGACGCTGGGCTCAAACCCTGCTGTGCCCGCTCTCCAACTTCTACTTCCCTGGTATGACTTCCTGCCATTCCTTACTGTCCTCTCAGAGGTACACAGAGCCCATCCTTGCACTCCTTCGGGTATGGAGGACCCATCTCTGCTGGCCTCCCCTTCACTCATTGCACCCCCCTCTTACCTCATATCATTTATTACCTCCATCAGTTCGGGTCTGGATATTTTCCCATCTCGGTCCTGGTCATAGAGCTGGAAGGCAACTGGAAAGGAACATAGGAAAAGAACCTTAGCCGAACAGGCAGTACATCCATTTATTCCCCACTGAACAATTGGCCTTTCTCTGGAGTTATCGGCCTCTGCAAAAAAAGGTTGACATCCGGTAGGTTCGGAGGTGAGGTAAGACCCCATGTCTGTCCCTCTTTGACCCAAAGGCCCATTACTTTTACGAGTTAGAGGTACTGTTGTGGCGAGAAATTGAGAGAGGCCCCTTTAAGAGGGATGGGCTACAGGCATTGGGAGGGAGGAGGGAGGAAGGGGAGGGGTGTGAGGAGGAGGCAGTTTGTAATGGAGAAATAAAGGAAAGTAGACACATTACCCTGAAGCTCCCATGTTGTACGTGAGAGGAATGAAAGAGGTCTAACAGGTCCCCTTTGACCCAGTCCCGTTGAAGCATTGACTTCCACGAAAGGCATTCATTCTAAAGAGACCAACACTGCACACCCATGTAATATTGGCCTCTGTGCAAGCAATCAAGCAACTAGGCGGGAGAGTGTGGAAGTTCCTTCTAAATGCCTACCCAGTAGCTGAACTTTGTATTGGGTTCCAGTGATAAGTAATAATTTGATCCAGTTCCCGTTACTATCTTTAGGTAACAGAACTTCTGACATGCAGTAAACATGCTGTAACTTTCCAGATGCTAATGCAGATTAAAGGTGGGCTTTAAGTGGCTCGCGGCTAGCTGGGGAGGAGCCCAGGCACTCTCCAAAAACTGCTGTCAAGCCGGGGTCCTGCTGGGCTCCTCCAACTAGCCCTATAGGCCCAACCCCCTCAGGCAGCCGTCCTGGGATCGGTACTTCTGATGCAGAAAAAAAGGGGCAGCCGGTGCACCAAAAAATATAATAGCAGTGCGGCCATCTCTTCTTTTATTTCTTAATTAAGAACTCCAAGACACTCCAACCCCCACAGGCAACTCTTGCACCATGCGGCTCTATTGGATGGAAGGGCTGCCTGAGGGGGTTGGCATCTCTAATGAAAAAACACAAAAGGAGAAATGATACAATGTTATCATACCTTTTGCTGCATCCGTCTACTCCTTTTGTTTCTTAATCACAGACTCCGAACCCTGCAGGGAGCTGGCTGCCTGTGGGGGTGAGAGCCTGTAATTAAGAAGCAAAAGGTGAAGGGGGCACAGCAAAAGGTATGCAGCGTGCCTGCCTCTCCTGCTTGATTTCCACTGCCCTTGTGAGCAAAGCAATTTCCACCGGCTCTCTCTTGCTCATACCTAGGCCACGTCCCCCTGTTAGATATGATATGATATGGCATTTATGACGCGCCTATACACGGGTGTCTCAAGGTGCGGCAAGGGAGGGGGAAGAGAGGGAAGACACAACAATCCTACTAGGCCAGGTGTGATTCAGATCGCGCAAGTGCATGGGAGGGGGAAGTGGGGGGGAGGGTAGGGGACAGTGCAGTACATAATAGAATAAATAACACTAAGTAAAAGTACATCAAGCAGGTGGCAAGTGCAAAGGTAAGTGTGGACAACAGGTGTCAAGTGCTGGTAGTGGGACTGTAGGGATACAGAAACAGTCCCCAAGTGCAGGGGTTACCAGGAAGGGAGTGCAGGTGTGCGATTGGCAGGGGAGGGGACCTGGGCCCGAGATCAGAAGGTGGCCAGGTAACCAGTGCAGTTTCAGTTTCGGTCAGAAAGTCAGCAGGGGAGAGGAGGAGAAAAAGCAGAAGCAAAGAGAAAGGTTTTGAGGTGCTTCCGGAACTGGAGATGATTCTCCTCAAGTTTCAGGGAGAGCACCCCCTTCGATGTCTTGCCCTACTTAAAACACTGGATTAAAGTTTCCTGACTGAAGGTAGAACTGCTGCTACAGTTGAATAACCCAGCCCACAGTGCCGTGGTTTAACTTGGCCATAAAGGGTGGGGGGGCACACTTTTCCTGTTTCAACCGCTGTGCTGTGGAATAAGCTTCCTCACGCTCGCAACATTTAAGCATCTGTCCTTTCGTCAACTGTTAAAAACGTTTCTGTTTTAGGTATTCCTGCTGTTTCTTCTGCCCCTGGTTTTCCAGTTCCCAGTGCAATAATGCCCTTGTTGGTGATAGCTGCACTCAATACATTTGGATAACATAACATAATGTAGCCTTGCCATTAGTTCATTATTGTCTCCTAAAGTGTACCATTAGTGCCTATCTCGGTCAAAAGGCTTGTTCCTACAAGCGAGAGTGCAGGATCAGTTGTTGCCATCGCTTGAAGATGATCATTCAAGCAAAGAACATTTTATGAGACACATACAATCTATTTTGTTCTTTTGTGTGTGAACGAGGCCAGTCTTGTTTGTTAACCCTCATGCAACTGTTGGGAAAGGGGGACGATTGTCCCAGATTCCCAGACCCCCATGCGCTTTCGGATGAGTGAGAGACCTGAAAGTGTACGGCAGGGGTTCAGGGAGGGTACAGAGGGGAGGAGGTATTAGCATCTGTAATGCAGGCAGAGTAGCGCATGCTTTGCTTTGCAGTATGTTGTGAATCAAACGCCATCTTAGATAAATAGCAGCCATATTGAAATCAAAGTCTAACTATGCGCTGCAGCCAGGATTGCAAGCCTAGGCCACAAACATGGAAATAAGTGTATGCATGCGAAAATGGGTTGTATCCTGGACACCAGTGAGAAAGGCCAGAGCTGTAGAGATTCATAGACCTTTCATTGTCTTGTGTTGCCAGCATTTTGTATCCCAAGAGGAATGGGTCCTTCAAGGCCACAAGGGAGTTGAGAGCCCTCTACGAAAAGTGAACCCATGAGAAGGACGGCACGAGCCTTCGACCTTCCCTGTCCTAGCTCTAATAGCACCCAGATCCCCCATCCCAGGAACCCCGGCATTCCAAGGTACTAGTCAATTCCAGACCACTGACCATAAAGCTGCTAGACCACCTCCCCCACAATCGATCAGAAAGCAAGGACAGGCTGCCTTCACCAAGGGTCACGTGATTTGTGCTGCGAAGTGCCGGGAGGGGCAAAACAACAAACATAAAAAGAGGGTGGAGAGCTTTGGAAGGGCACGACGTATCTGGAATCGAGTTAGGGTTTGTTAGTTACAATGACCCTGAAGTATCCTCTTAGCCCTTGTCTGCAGTACCAGGAGCACATTAGGTTAGAGATAAAGAATGTATAGTTTTCTTTTTATAATAAGCAATTACTTGTAGCTTTGTGTCTGATGTCGTGCGAGAAGGATCCCACGTGGAAGAAGATGGACAGAAGAGGCTGCGTCCAATGGCCTGGCATCCCCCATGGAGCAGGTAGCCTATGTATAGTGTCTCTCCAACCAGGCATTCGGATTTGTAACGTATGTAACTTACGTCACTGATGACGATGCATGCCTTTTTCATGTGATGCATGTGCTGATTTAGCCCGAACTTTCCACGGCAGCAGAGCACTTTGCTGGCACACCTTTATTTTTGTGTTCTTCTCGCAAGAAGTGTGCTGGGCTTTTTTCCCTAGTGGGTTGCATTTCTTTTGGTGTGAGCGCTGTGGGGCTCCTCTACACAACCATCTGCCCACCAAAGACAAAGGGACACGTCCCGCCCCTGCCTCACCTCTTTTTAATGCTTTGCAGCCAAGGCCAGAGTACCATTAGTTCTTTTTAGTTTGGGCTGAAAGTTGGTAAAACCAACTTGGCAAAAATATTACTACTGCCTAGGATGGGCATTTATATTTGTGCAAGTGTACGTAGTATTTTGGTTTACTGATTGGATGACTATTCCTGTCATTCCATTCATAACCCTACATCTGGTCCCTCCACCAATCAGCCCTACACTTGAAATAAAGTGCACATTTATACTAATTAGTCCAGGGTGGTAGAGTGGGCTATTTCCTCAGGTACCCGGTCTACAGAAAACCTTGTTGCACAGGGCGCATGTGAGTTTCCTGAGTGTTGGGCTACCTTTTTTCCTTGTGGCCACTTGCAGAGCAACTATCATTCATTACTCTTTCTCTGGGGGAGGGGGAGGGAGAAGGGAAAGGGGCTGAAGTGGAGATCTAGGGAATTCGGAGACTCATTGGAAAAGGTAGGGGTAGGCAGATTGGCCATTTTACATATTTTGCCTCATCGAAGCTGCCTGGGCAGTTTAACGCTGCATTTCTACAGGGAATCATTACCTCATGATGAAACCATTTTAACAATGGGTTTGAAATGATCGGTAAAAAATAAACATAAAGTGCTTTTTAGACTCTGTAAGGAAAATGCAATAATGATCCTGTTTTCCAACTATGTAATTTTAAATCTTTCAGTTCAATATGCCTTTTGAGATAACATCAGTAATTTGTAGGGAATTACCAGGGCCCACCTTAAAACTACCAGTGCCTAACTTTGAAAATATGTTACATTCATCAGTTACACGAGAAGAAAATGTGTTTTGTTAAAATGCAACTCTTAAACTAGACATGTGGACTGTTTACAATCCGTTATACAATGTTCCCTTCTTCCAGGGCATTCCAGAAACTTTTATGGTCTTTTAAATAAGACACAAATTCCAGACCTGCATTTCAGGAATACTGTTCCTTCAGCCAATGGAGTTTAAAGGGCTCTTTTTTTCTTCACTTTGAGAATGCATTGTCCTGTGGGTTTTTCTTTCACCAATCTTTTCACTCTGCACCATCTGATGAAGAAGCCTCTGGGACTTCAAAATCTAAGGCACCATTTAATCTCTGCATAATACTTTCTGTTAGTCCAATAAAAGGTATCAAAACCTGCATCTTGTGGTATTTGTTTTAAAAGACATTTTTTATTAAACAAAGGTGTGGCCATGGTACATAGCAATATTCAAATAAAGATGATGCACTAAAATATAGAGCATCTCAAATAGCCCAAAATCATTTAGCAGTAGAAAAACACATTCCATCACCCCACCCGCACAAGAGCCCACAATTCCACCCATGAATTCCTAAAGTGCAATTCCTCTTACGTCAGTGTGAAATTATGCAACAAATTTGGTTTATACACCGTTATCGAGTTATCATTACCATATTCAGTGGTAGCCAAGTCTTAAGATATACATCCAATCGATCTTCAACGTGGCCATGATTCTTTGAGCGCCAACACTGCCCATTTGGAAAGCACTGGCCATTTCCTAGATGTCCAACATTTTGTCACTGTGATCCTGCCAATAGGAAAAGCGTAAGCAACCGATCCATGCAACCTGTACGTGGATACACCAACTCATTTGCACCCTGAGTAATACAGCCCATGGGTCCGATGGGAGACTAATTTGAATATCTCCTGCCAATAATTATGTACTCTTGGACAAGACCACCACATGTGATAAAAATCTCCCGTCTCACCACATCCCCGCCAGCAATCAGGCAATTACCTCAGGAACATCTTATACAACCTAGTGGGAGGGAGATACCATTTGTAACACGGTTTGAAAGTAAATTCTTTATTGGTTATGCCCCTAGATGCTGCGTAAACCCTCGACTAAATATAATTCCACACCTCACCTTCAATAGGGTATCCTAAGTCTGCTTCCCACTTGTCCATATATCGTAAACCTAGTACTGTAACTGTGGTGTCCTGGCCAAGCAGTTTATAAAATGTCGAGACTCTGGCACTACTAAGGCCTGCCTCTAACATCCGTTCCAACGCTACATCAGGTCTAGATCCGCCCTTCTGGACCACTGAAGGAAAGGTAAACTGGTCATCCAACTGCTCTGGAGCTTTGGAGGAAGAACGACTTGGGAGGCAGCCGCAGTGCTCTTTATTCAACACCTGCCAAGAGCGCTGTAACAGGAAAGGGCAATTGGAGCATTTGCAAACACCTGTGTATAGGCGCGTTATAAATGCCATATCATATCATATCATGCTCGGCTTGGATTGGAGAGAAGCGTTACCGATTCTGAGCCATGAGTAGACTGGTGAAGAGGTGGGTATGACTATCCTCGAGGCAGTAGGACCCATAAGTCACGTGAAGAGAGAGGATACGTTGCAGAGTCCGTTCCTCTAATGGGGACTTGCCGGAGCGTGTGTGACAGTGATTGAGGACCAGAGGAGCTTTCTCAGGTTTCTCCTTTCATGTAATTACCCTGTGAATGACCAGGGCGGGCGGCGGTGGTTATGGTCAGCAATTATGAGGATCTATAAGCGCACAAGGGACAGATAAGCGGATAAAAACCGCAACAAGCAACCTGGAAAATGTATGAGCGACGTTTGGCTAAACCAAGCCCAAACTCGCTTATAATAAGTGGACCTGGCAACACTGCCAAAGAGCAAGAGGGCCGTACCACTGTAGCAAGGACAGCTGCAATAGCGTAGCGATGCCCAATACCTCTGCCATAGTGACCCCTTAGGCTCCACAGGGCTAACCTCAAAGGTTACGCCCTGCGCACCAAGCCAATATTCAGGCCCCACCTAGGGGAAGTATGACCGCTGCACACTGCAGATGATTTCAGGTCTTCGTGTGCCCCAGCCATTCCAACACTGGCAAGTACCATTCTTAGGCATTCAGCACCCACCGGGATGGTAAAGAGATGCATTGATCCCCATCGTATTTGGAGGCTCTCAATGAGACATCCTTTTTGTCTCGCTAAGTCATGCCCCCCATCGTGTGTAATTTAAAACACTGGGCGAACACAATGTCAAACTGTTCTTTGCACGGTAATGACAGGAATTTTTCTTTTTTGTGGCAATGCTCTTGAGAAGAAACGAGTTCAGAAGTGTGCGTGGAGGGAATTTATGTATGAAAAATATAGTGATGAAAGAGGAATGTGCACTTTTTCGCAAAGTGGCAAGAAGTTACTGTAAACATGCAAACACTTCTAGCCATAAATGATTAGTTTCAGAGTACATAGTGCATGTTCAGAGTTCTCATATGTGTCAATGCCAGATGGAGTCAGTCCTGGTTTTTGCTTTGCATTTTGGGACTTGCAGTGTTTTATAATTGTCCTAAGAAATGTAAACAGAGAAGCAGTAATGGATGGACTACACACACCTGATGTGGGGCACATACAGGGTGTTGCGCCGATCATCCCATGTGATTGCTTTACAAATTGAGCTACCCTTTTTTTAAAAAAAGTTTTTTTTATTGAATTTTAGAACTAATTGAAAACGTTCCCTCAACAGAACTACCCCCCATTCCCCCGCCCCCCCCGAGGCGACGACTACTCCGTTCCTGATTCGCTTTCTTCCTGGACTCATACTTCATGTTCATTACAGATCTAATAGTCTCAGGCGTTGTGGACACCACATCACTCTAAAGTCATCCTTAAGAAAAGTTACTATTTACCCCCCAATCCGCGGCGAAGTCCTGTACTTTGTTGTCCATTCTAAAGCCACAATTTCCCAGATCTTTCATAGCCAATCCTGAATCTTGGGGGTCTCCGGGCACTTCCACCTTTGGGGCTATTAACATCATAGCCGCCAAAGTTAGTATCAGTTTTGCTTTCTCCCTCACCCTAGGTTCCCCCTCTCTCACAGTTCCTCTAATGCCTAGGAGGATCTGTGCCGGCGATCTTCCATCTCCGGAGCCAAAGGCCTGCTCCTGCGCCCCCTGTATCTCCCTCCAGAAAGGTTCAATTTTTGGACACTCCCACCAAATATGCTCTGCTGTGCCCACCAGACCACAGCCCCTCCAGCACACCCCCGAGGTTCCTGGATACATCTGGTGAAGGCGGACCGGCGTGTAATGCCATCCGACCAATATCTTATACCAAGCTTCCTGCAATTGGGAAGCCTTAGCCCGTTTGGGTATTTTCCTCCACAACCTCTCCCATTTTGCCCGACTGATTTCCCTCCCCAGGACACGTTCCCATTTCTGCATATACGCCCACTGGAGACCTGCGCCCCGCTACCCAGAATCCTATAAATATTGGAAATTAGGCCCTTCGCTCCATCATTAGACAAAAGAAAGCTTTCGAATTTCGTTGGTTCTCTAGTAGCCGCCTTTCTATTCTCCGGGTGTAACACCCAATGCCTTATCTGTGCATACCTTAATCATTCCCCTTCCTGTATTGCATATTCCCATTTACAATCCTCAAAAGACAACAATTCCCCCCCTCGGAACATATCACACAGCTTTTTACAACCTCCATCCTGCCAGTGCTGAAAAGCCCCCTTCTCCATTCCCGGTGTGAAATCCCGGTTACCAAAAATAGGTATAAAAAGCGATGGGAATGTTGTAATTCCCTTGGGTCCCGCCACTTTGTCCCAGATATCCGCCATGAGCTTGGTTATAGAGCTCTCGTAAAGATGTTTAGGTCTGTGCGATTTAGGCAGCCACAAGACTTCTTCCAAGTTACGGTGCGCGACCGCCCTATCCATTTTCACCCACAGTTTATCCTGCGTTCCCTTCTCTTCCCTTAACCATTCCCTAATGACCCGTAGCTACGCCGCTTCATAATACCGCCTAAAATCCGGCAATGCCAGCCCTCTTTCTATCCTGGATGCCATCAATAAACGACTGCTCACCCTGGCCCTTTTCCCGTCCTTAGTCAGCGTTCCCAATTCCCTAAAAAAGCCTGGTGGTATCGGCTGCGGGATTGCCTGAAATAAATACAGCAATCGCGGGAGTGTAACTATCTTGACCGCAGCAATACGGCCCATCTAGGACACCCTAAGACATCTCCATTTCTGAAAATCCCTTTTAATTTCCTTCAGAAGTGGGGGGTAATTGGCCATATACCAACCCGCCAGGTTTGCTGTAATCCGAACTCCCCCCATATATCTAACCCCTCCCGAGCTCCATATAAAGGGAGTACCTGTCTTCAGTGCGTCACGCTCCCCTGCTCGAAGTGTTAGGTTCAAGATTTCAGATTTGTTCGCATTAATCTTTAATCCTGACACCTCCCCGAACCCCTCTAACAAGGCTATGCTAGCTTGGATTGAGTTACTTGGTGCAGTCAAGGTGAGCAACATATCATCAGCAAATGCTGCTACCTTCTGTTGTTCTCCCCCAAAAGGTATGCCCTTTATCCCCTTCGCCTCCCTTATTGCGTGTAAAAGAGGCTTCAGATAGATTGCGTAAAGTAGTGGCGATAATGGGCAGCCCTGCATTGTGCTCCTCTGCAGTCTTACCGGCCTTGACGTTGTCCCATTCACCACTATTCCAATGGATGGGGCTTGATAATTAGCTTGGACCATGGTCAAGAATTCCCTTCCAAAACCCATTTTCCGCATCACCCGGAACAGAAAGGACCACTCCACGCGGTCAAATGCTTTTTCCGCATATAGTGCCAAAAGGACCGCGGGAGTGCCCGTTCTCTGCACTTTTTCTACTAAGTGAGCCACCCGCCTGATTTTATCCACCGTTTGCCTGCCCCTTACGAAACCTGCCTGATCGGGGTGTATCAGGGTTGGGAGATGAATTTCGAGTCTGTTAGCCAAGATCTTTGTAAATATCTTGGCATCAATATTTATCAGCGCGATAGGCCTATAGGATGTTCTCTCCTCCGGGTCCTTGTTAGGCTTAAGTATAAGAGTTAACTTAGCTTCCTCCATAGAGGGGGCATCTCTGCCTGTCCGGCGAAATGTATTATAGAGCGAGGTCAATTGCGGGGCTAGTTGTGTTATAAACATTTTATAAAAGGCAGCGGTATAGCCATCTGGGCCCGGGGCTGTGTTTGCCGGAAGAGCTCTAATCACCCTTCGCACTTCCTCCTCTGTAATTTCTTGATTAGGGGTCTCTCGTGCCTCCTTCCCAATGTTCCGCAGCTGCATCTTTTCTAGGAACCGTTCCTGCAAACTACAAGGATTCTGTGAAGCATAAAGGGAGTCGAAATATTCCGACAATACTTCCTGTAGTTCCCCCATTCGTGTGACCCGTTCCCCTGAACCGGTTTTCAATACCGTGATCGCGCTCAGCACCCTCGCCCCCCTAAGTAACAGCACCAATAGCGCATCTGCCTTATTCGCCTTCGCGTAATATTTCTGGCGCACCGCAAGTAGAGCCCCCTCTGGTATTTTAGTTTGGAGAAGTTGTAGTTGCCCCAGTGCCCTTCTATATTCTCTCATAGCAGACCTGGATGGAGTCAAACCTGCTTTCTCCCTAGCCACCTCCACTTCTGCCTCAAGTTGCTTTTCCAATGCCATCATTTGTTTTGCTCGTTGAGTGGCTGCTGCTATTAGTTCCCCCCTGAGAGTTGCCTTGAACGCGTCCCATCGTACATCCTCTCTCGTATCCCCCTTCCTGTTGATGGCATAGAAAATCTTGATCTTCTCCTCAATTTTTGTGATCCGCTATCCCTATCGGACCCGTGCTCACCTCCCGAATCCCACCCACCAGTCCTGCTGATACCCAAATATAGTCAATTCTGGATTGTGACCCATGGACTCCCGATAAAAAGGTATATCCTTCCTCGCCCCCCTTCAGCTCCCACCACGCATCCCTCAACCCCATCCTCCCAATCCTATCCTTCAATCCCGCCAACGTTACCACCCCCCCACCCCTACTTGCCCACCGATCCTATCCTGTTCCCTGTCCCAGGCCATATTGAGATCTCGCATCAGGACTATCTGCCCCCAGGCCTGTTCTTCTATCACCTTCAGCACTCGCTGTAGGAACTGCTCCTGCCCAGAGTTTGGGGCGTACATGACCGCTATTGAATAGGGAATTTCCTGATACTTTCCCTTGACCACAATATACCTCCCCTCCTTGTCCCGTAATACATCACTGACTCTAAAGTCAACCGTATTCTTAATAGCCAAGGCCACTCCCCTTGTTTTTCTATGGCTGGAGGCGTGTAGAATCTGGTCGAACCCCGACAATTTCAATCGCCCCTGATCCCTGCCCAAAAAGGTGCATTTCTTTTAGCCCCATGATGTCTGGCCCTTCTTTCCTCGTAAATTGCTCCAGCATTTTCCTCTTAAGAGGGGTGTTCAACCCTCTCACATTATGCGGTAGCCACTTGAAAGGTCAACACCCAGGGTTTGCTCTGCATCCAGTGCCACTGCCCTTCCGCCCTCCCCTCTGCCGATTGCTTCGTCGCCCCAGCCTCTTCGTCCCCTTCCCTCCCCCCTCCCACAACCCCCCCCCCGGAAGAACATTTCTTCCCGATAGGAACCCTTGTTCCTATCCCGGGCATTCCCGCCCTTTATGCTCCCAAAATGGTTGCTCCCTCGACGACCCCAAAGCTTCAGTTCCCCTTTTTAAAGGCCCACCACCCCTTTTACCACACTTTTGCATCAGAGGTCACCTTGAGTCCCCGTTGCTTCTTCTCTGGTCTTCTCTTTTCGCATAGTCCCGCCCTCCTTCACTCATCTTCTCCTTTTCTCTCCGATTGTCGTCCACTCCCAAGGTCTCGGCCTAGGCTGACTGCTCATCCCCTGCGTGCCAGAGCCTGTGGGGGCCTCCTCCAGTTCTATTTGAAGTATATCCGCCCAATCCTGCACCGAGGTGATACGCCTCTGGCTCACCTTCCCACTCAAAGATCAGACCAAACGGGAAGGTCCATTTATAACGAATGTCTTTCTCCTTAAGTGCTGTTAACACCAGACTCATTTGTCTCCTCTTTGTGAGCATGCTGCTCGCCAAGTCTAGGTACAGTGCAATCTGCTGCCCCTTGAACATAATTGGCTCACGTTTTCTTGTGCTGCCT
The DNA here is from genome assembly GCF_040938575.1 of Ambystoma mexicanum. Taxonomy (NCBI): domain Eukaryota; kingdom Metazoa; phylum Chordata; class Amphibia; order Caudata; family Ambystomatidae; genus Ambystoma; species Ambystoma mexicanum. Next base: position 710,959,292 of record NC_090923.1, on the reverse strand, counting down.
AGAGGACCATTTCCTTCTGAGCATATCTGGTGAAGGCCGCCAGGACATCCCTTGGCCTTGATGTTTGACCCTTGGCCAGTCTACCCACTCTGTACACGCAATCTAGTTCAACCCTATCCGGGTCCTCTTCTTCCAGGATGCCAGCGAAAACTCCCTGGAGTACCGCTTTTAGATCCTTATCTGGGACCGATTCCGGTAGCATTTTTACCCTTATATTGATCCTTCGGGATCTGTTTTCAATATCCTCCATCTGAGTCTCAAGGTTTTGAGTTGCTACATCCAGTCTCTCAATGGCTTCAATATTAGCCATAGTTTCCTTGTCCACTTCTTGGAGGCCTTTTTCCAGAAGGTCTGTTCTCTCCTCTAGTTGCCGCATCTCCTGTCTAATCTCCCGTAAGGCTTCATTTAAGTCGGCACGCATGAGTTGAAACTGCTCCTGAAAAGTCTTTGCAAAATTGGTTTGTAGGGCATGCAGCTCGCCCAAGAAGTCCTGTCTCGACATTAGGGTCAAATCCTCCATACCCCCATGAACATTGCCTTCTCCGGTCTCTTCCTGGTGGCCCCTGGCCCTGGCCTTTGTGTTTTGCACGGGCCACATTGCATGGAGTGTGCCTGAGAGGTATCCCGTGGCCTGAATCAGCTTACCCCCTTTTCCTTTGGCCTTCGTGGACATGGTCCACAGCCCTCCACTCCCCAGCGTACCTCTGCCCCTCCACTGGGTGTTCTCGGGGTCATCCCGCTTCCTCTTAGTCCTCGTATATGCTCCAAAGTGAAGTGCTCTATCCCCGTTGTGCTGTCTCACTTTATCCGGCCGCTCAGACCAAGCCTCTTATACCTGCTCCTTTTGCACACTATGTGCCTTGCCCACCAAAGCGTCCCTTTTCTCTGTATCCCCTCCGCCACCACACCGGCCCGGGTAGTTTCAGGCAGAATGCACAGTGCTCATGCCCCCGACCACAAGTTGGCCAGATGGCAAAGACCACTTTCTGTTGTCACCTCCATCTGAGGTGACAACAGTCAGCTGAGCTGAGTCACATCCACCTTGTGGTATCTCGTAGTACCCCTGGTGCTCTGCCGGCGTGGCCACACGAGCCAGGGCCTTCTCTTATTTCTGAAGTTGTGGGGTCCTGGGAGTTTTTCTGCCCCCCCCGTAATTAGGAGGGAGTTCCTCCAACCCCCTCCCATCTCGCGGTAAGTTCCCTCCCTGTACCGCCCTGCGTGGAACCCTGCCTTTGTTTTCTGAGGAGGGGGGCTGGGTCAACACCCTTATGGGGTCCACCCCTTGCTGGTTCACGGGCCCCGAGCCGCTGCCCCCCCTGGGGTTCTCCTTTGTTCCTGCACACACTCACTGGCCCCTCTCTGCGCCGTCCTCACTTTCTTCCAGTCCCCGAGCTGGATCCTACCCGTGCCGGGGTGTGCCTGCTGATGGGAGGCGGCTCCCCTCTTCGCCACGTCCTGGCTCCCCAACTTCCCGGGCCTCCGTTGACATCCGCGGCTTCCCGTGCACAGACGCCGCAGGCTTCCTCCTCCTGCCGTGGTCCACGGCTCCTGTGACTGTTCGGTCCGCAGCTTCAAGGCATCCGGGGCGCACTTCTCCTCCCCTGGGGCCGGGCGGCTAACAGGGCCTCTCCTCCTCGGTAGGTATTGATCCTTCTGGAGATGCTCCCGGTATCTCCCGAGGCGGTGCAGGGGTGTGGGGCCGCTGGGTCCTCCTCACGTCCCAACCGGACGCTCCCATCCCCCGCTCGTCGGGCGGGTTCTCCCTCCTACGCACCCTCACTGAGGGCTGCCGTGCCCCACCTTGGAGCTCCACTTCTCCGCCGTCCTCCACCTCCTCACTGCCGTTTGTTCAGCTTCCCCGGACTGCGGGGGTCCCCTTCACATTAATTGGGGGCCTGCTCGTTGGGTGGTGGGCACCTCGTAATGGTCAGGGCCTGGAGAGCGCCGTCAGCATGTCTACACTGTGCTGGTGGCCATCTTGGAGATCGAGCTACCCTTTTTTTAAACAAATATGCTGCATATTCACTTTCTCTTCAGAGAAAAGACTTACTTCTTGAACGTTTCATTAGGGAACCATTACAGTGTGGGTGGATTATCTAGGAATAATATGCCTGTGGAAATTACCACTACCATCAAGGTATTTTCAAAAATCTGCCAAATTGCTAAAATACTACCGGGCCAGTTGTATAGATGGTTGTGTTTCTGATTGACATTTGTGAAGTACCACTTACTGAAATATTTGTATTCAATCCATTTCTATCCTCATATCGATATGATATGTATTGGCATTTGTTATGTGCCTATACACAAGCGTTTCAAAGCACGACGAGGCAAGGAAGGGGGAACAGAAGGAGGACAGAGACCACGATCTTCCAAGGCAATTAACATTAAGATTGCGCAAGTGCAGGGGAGGTCGGAGGGGAAAAGTGCCATGGGAAGGGGGAGGGGGAAGTGCTGTACATGGGATCAAAACAATAACAAGAAGTGCGGCCAACAGGTGGTAGATGCAGGAGTAAGGGCAGACAGCAGGTGTCCAAAAGTGCAGGTAGGTGGACTGTAGGGTTACAGATACAGACCCAAGTGTAAGGGTAGCCGGGAGGCAGTGCGGGTGTGCAACTGGGCGGGTAGGGACCTGGGCCCAAAATCAGAGGGTAGCCAGTTGACCAGTGCAGTATCAGACAGTAAATCAGGAGGGGAGAGGAAGAGATAAGGCAGAAGCAAAGAGGAAGGTCTTGAGGTGCTTGCGGAAACCGGAGATGGTTTTCCTCGAGTTTCAGAGAGGCAGGGAGGCTGTTCCAGAGGGAGGCCCTAGCTGAAGAAAGAGATCTACCACCAACTCGTTGCTTGGAGAAGCAACTGACCCTGAGGGAGTTGAAGCTGGAGGAGCGAAGAGCTCAAGTAGGAAGGTATTTACAAAGAAAGAGTTGGAGGTATTGAGGACCCAGGCCCCAGAAGGCCTTGTGGACAATGCAGAGGGTCTTGAACTTAATCCTTGCAGCCACTAGGAGCCAATGCATAGATTTCAGTGCTGGAGAGATACGATCACTGGGCTTGAGGCCACGGACAAGTCTTGCAGTCCTATTCTGGATGAGTTGCAGAGGGCGCAGAGTAGAAGCAGGCAGATTTAGAAAGAGACTGTTGCACCAGTCCAGCCTAGAGAGAACCAGGGCTCTAGAGACAGTGAACTTCTGGGGGAAGGAGAGTAAAGGAAGAATACCTCTGAGGAGTTGCAGTTGGAAAGTTAACTTCTTAGAGACGTCAGAGATGTGAGGAGAAAAGGAGAGTGTGGAGGCGAAGATGACCCAGAGGTTCTTAGCCTCACAGGTGGGAGCAGGAAGAGGGCCAAGGGAGGCAGGCCAGAGAGTGACGGAAAAGGTGGGTGCAGGTGTGCCGATGAGGAGAATCTCTGATTTACTGGCATTAAGGCAGAGATTGCTGGTAGCGCACCACTCCTGGATAGCAGACAGTCAGAGATGAGAGAAGGAGAAGAGGTGGCAGATGCGAGTCTGAAAACGAGTGTCATTCGCATAGCACTGAAAGTTGGAAAAGAGAGCGGCAATGCAGTGGGCGAGAGGTGCCAGGTATTTATTGAACAGCCAGGGAGAGAGGTTAGACCCCTGGAGAACACCACAGGTAGAGAGTGGGATAGAGGAAAGGAAGGACCCAAGTTGGACCCTGGAGGGTCGATCAGAGAGGAACAAGGTCAGCCAGGCCAGGGCCTGATCGGTGATACACAGGTCATCACGCAGACGATTGAGCAGGATGGCATGGTTGTCCATGTTAAAGCCAGAAGAGAGATCCAGGAGGTTTGAGGACAGAGGGGAAATTAGAATCAAGGTTAGATAGCAGGTCTTCACTGATGTTCAGGAGAGCTGTTTCCGTGCTTCTGGCTGCTCTGAAGCCAGACCGATGGTCATTGAGACGACCAACAGATTCAGTGTGAAGATTAAGCTGGGAGATGGCCAGCTTTTCCAAGAGTTTGCCCAGGAAAGGAGTGATGGAGATCGGGTGATAGTTAGCCGGGCAGGAGTGGTCGGCTGAGGGTTTCTTGAGAAGAGGGTGCACAAGAGAGTGCTTCAGGGGTAGGGAGACTCCAGTGGCAAAGGAGTGGTTGCAGGAGTCGGCCAGGGCAGGAGCAAGGGTGTCAATGTGGTCATTGATGGTTTTGGAAGAACAACCTGTTTTGACGAGACTTTCATGGATCAGACTTGTCTAGAATCCTCGTCAGGGGAGAACAGAGGAAAGGAAGAGAAAGCTGGGAGATGGCCAGCTTTTCCAAGAGTTTGCCCAGGAAAGGAGTGATGGAGGATGGAGATCGGGTGATAGTTAGCCGGGCAGGAGTGGTCGGCTGAGGGTTTCTTGAGAAGAGGGTGCACAAGAGAGTGCTTCAGGGGTAGGGAGACTCCAGTGGCAAAGGAGTGGTTGCAGGAGTCAGCCAGGGCAGGAGCAAGGGTGTCAATGTGGTCATTGATGGTTTTGGAAGAACAACCTGTTTTGACGAGACTTTCATCGATCAGACTTGTCTAGAATCCTCGTCAGGGGAGAACAGAGGAAAGGAAGAGAAAGAGGGAGGAGAGATGGCCATAGGGGGGGCAGAGGTAGAGGGGAGAGTAGAGGGCGAGGGAGGAGAGGACGAGAGGGTGGACAGGATGTCCTGGGTTTTAGAGATGAAATGAGAAGCCTGGGCCTTGGAGAGGGTCTAGGAGGGGACAGAAGAGGTAGAGACTGCAGCAGGATTGGCCAGCTCCGTGCCGATTTTAAAGAGTTTGTCCAAGTTGTTAGATGCCACAGAGACGCAGGCTTGGATGTGGGGGCTCTTCTTAGTGCAGACAGAGAGCCGGTATTGCCTTTGGAGGAAGCGGCAGGCCAGTTTGTCAGAGGATGCGCAGGAAGCTAGCCATTTCCTCTCCGCCCGCTTGTACTTGCGTTTAGGGGTGACAAGGTCAGAGTCATAACAGGAGTTGCACTTGGCTTTGGGCTTTAAGCGTATTCTCATGACAGGGGCAAGAACATCAAGAGTATCAGAGATAGAAGAGTGGAGCATGGAAAGGGCTGTGTCAGGATGTGAGTCAGCCAGAGGAGAAGGAAGGGGAGAGAAAGTGGTTGACGAGAGCCTCAACTGACACACGCTTCATGGGTCCAATGACCGAGAAGGTAGGTGGCAGTGCTGGAGTTGGGCTTGGCCTGAGGGGTAGAAGAGAGGGAGAGATGGGAGGAAAGGAGAAGTTGATCACTCCAGGAGAGAGGAGTGGTGAGGGGGATAGAATGGGGGATAGAGAGGGAGTGATCTGAGGAGATCAGAACATCCAGAGTGTGCCCTGCAGAGTGATTTGGGCCAGAGGGGAGAATAGAAATAGCGAGAGAGTCACAGAGGTCGCGAAAGAGTGGTAAAGTACAGTGTATAGTAGCTGGTCGCTCTCAGCGCTGCAATGGATTACACTGTTGCTAAGGAGAGCAGCGACGCCTTGCACTTGTTGAAGCGGGCGAAGGAGTGCTGAGTGCGACCAGCACTTGAGAAAAAATTTAATTATTGAATAAGTACGCTTATGCAGTGAGCAGAAGTGTGTGGGTCATTCAATGGCATGAGAAGAAGAGAGCCAGCCGGTCAAATGACATGCTCCTTGAGATGTGGAATAATTTGTAACGCCCATTTAGCCAAGAGACTTGCAAACATGAAAGAAGAATGCACTTTAACTCAAAGTTTTTTTATTGGATTTTCTCCAGAAGTAGAGCTAGTAAAGGGTTCTGGGCATTTTTGAATGGTGCAGTGTGAAAGTTTGTCTTGTATTTGATGAAAAACACAGCTACTAAGACACTTAGAAAACAAAGAAGGGGGAATACAGTGTTTTTCTATTGTCCTGATGAAGGCTCGTCTATAATAAAATAGGCTCCTTACCATGCTCTTAGGGAGAACATTGTGATCTCTGGGCCGAAACACAGCAGTGTTATTGTTTATTTTGTTTCAAACATTGTACAGGATGACATTTGATGATATCACAAGTATGTATGATGCGGGAGCATTATAAGAGTATCCTCTGATGCAAATACAGCAGTACAAATGTAAAAACAACTGTTTATATTTGTAACACAATAGGTCCTTTAGATGTATAAAAATTGAGCAGAACATGCTGTAAAGACCACATACCTTTACAATGATATACAATGAGTAAGGTACCCAGTTGTGTCTTTGTAAAATTGGGAGTGAGGGAGTAAATACACGTACTAAACCCCACATATCAGGTTGTGATATTTGTATGTATTTATGTAGTCTTTGTGTTGTCTTGTAAGAGGAGATTGCGACCAGAGTTTGTATTAGTTTTAATATGTTTGGTTCTTATTAAAAGCTATATATTTTTCGAACAAAGGTAGGTATTATTGTGTGGCTTCGATGCAATCAAGCATGGTGTTTTGAATCTCTTGTTGTGTGATTAGGGATGCCTAAACATTTTAAGCTTCATAGTACTCCCTAAGTAGTATGTAGTTTTACCCTTCTCATGTGGCCAGGGAAACAGACGCTTTCTGATCCTCACCCTGGGGGCAGCGCATACATGCCAACCCTCCCGATTTAGGCAGGAGACTCCCGATTTTTTCATTAAAAACAGTACTATTTGTTACTGTCTCCCGCCTCAAATAACAATATCCCCAACGCATTCCTATGGGGAAAATGCATTCTCCCGATTTCGGTGCTGAAATCTCCCTCTCAGGGGCTTCAGAATGTTGGCATGTCTGCCAGTGTTCTGCAGGAGGATCCCATGTGGGGGAGACATATCAGGAAGAATGGGAGACCCCCTTGTATAATTTTACCCGAGTCTCCACTCTACTAATAGCCTATTGTAAAAAAGAAACCGTTGAAAGGAGCAATTTTTATGTTGTGGACTTCAAGTCCCAGAATTTCCAAAGTACTGGGACGAAGAAGATGGCTGTAAAGGCACAAGACTACGAGTTGCAGCCCATTAAGATTAATGACCCACACCTGGGGTGACTGAGAGGCATAAAAGACCCCATCAGGTGCAGCCCATTAAGAAGAAGGGTTCCCAGTCAATTGGTCGAAAACATTTGGTCGACAGGACAACTGATCGACACCATTTGGTCGAATGCCAAATGGTCGAATTTTTTTTTTTTTTTTTTACCCCTTTTTTGGTTTTTTTGGGGGGGGTCCCCCCCAACCCCCTTTTTTTCTTTTTTATTTTTTTTCCCCACACGAAAACCCACAAAACACATATATAAAAAAAAAAAAAATTCGACCATTTGGCATTCGGCGAAATGGTGTCGACCAAATTGCAGTCGACCAGTTTGCTGTCGATCAATTGACTGGACACCAAGAAGAAGAAGAAGGCGGGGAAAAAGCAGGCAAGAAGTAGTAGTGGGTGGAGGCAGTGCTCCAGATAACGATTTTGTAGGGAGTAAAAATGTAAGTCCAATTCCCAATATGAGTATTTTATAAGTGAGTAAAAATGTTTTAACTGAAAAAAAGAAATGTTTTTGTAATGCGTATTCCTCTGCACCTAGCTACTCATACACATTAAAAAAATACATGTGCATTTCTTCCAGTCAGGCAGTAAGATTAGTAGTTTCTTCCTGTGATAATCTGTGCACTACAGGTTCAAACATATCCATGGAGACGTTTGGGTGAAAGCAGGGACTCAAGGTCCACCGTGTCTATTTCCTATTTTTTGTTGGGAGTATTTTTACCCTCCATTTAAAATTTTGGGAGTATTTGCATATTTTAGGGAGTAAAAAGGGCCGATACACCCCTTATCTGTAGGGCTTGGCGGAGGAGTTCTGAACCCTCGACAGTGCAGCAATGGAAGAAATCGAAGAAGAGCCATGACCATAGTGGCATATGAAGTTGATGCTGGTCCTGAGAGGGTCACAAGTGCTCAGGATTTCAGCTGCGGAGGTCATGCAGTGGAAAGCACACCATTTGGAAGTGTTCCAGACTGTCAAGAGAACACTGGTGGCAGGCAAGCACCGGATCGCTGGGGAGCCGAGAGATCTCTGATGCCGACAGGCACAGGCCTCTGGAAGCCGTGAAGGAGTGGTGACCAGGCCCTGTAGGAAAACCCAAAGCAGAAGAACTGGAGGTCGCAAGGCAAACAGACAAGCACAGACATGCAAGGCAAACAGTAGTTTGGTCTGACCTGTCTGACCTGGCAGGAGAGTACACCAGGTCAGAGGATTCTATAACCATTGATTCTGTTCTGGCAGGAGAGTATAACAGAACAGAGAGCTGTAGTAGTAGGCTTGGCAGGAGAGTACACCAGGTGCAAGAAGTTAAAGTACTGTGGCGGGGGGGCAATTCATGAAGAAGCAGTTGAAGAACCACCAATGTGTTACTGAAGACAAGCAAGAGGTTCTACAAGGTGGTGCCAAAATATCCTGACAAAGACATTTGTTTTGAAATTAATGAATTACAGAAATATTTTATGCTGACAAAAAGAAGTCTCAAGATCTTGGCTACAAGTGAGAAGAGGAAAACTTTGCTGAACAATTATGAACTATTGTTGGAAATTGGAACTTTGTGATATCAAATTGGCTCCAAAAGGAGAACTGAAGTGGAATTTGTTTGTTTTGAGACATAATTTCCTTATCCTTTTTGAACAGTCAAACATAACCCTCCTTGAATATGGGGAAGGGGACTTCGCCCAGATTATAAGAAAAAAACATTAATATGATCCAAACTTTACTCTTATATTTGTTGATGTTGAAAAGCCATATTTTTCCTTGTTGATTTAGTGTATATACCAGTGTGAGGGACAAGGTTGGGATAGTGAGGTGTTTATCCAACCTTTTGAGTTAATAAAATGGCATCTTTTGAACAACCTTCACAAAGCTGTCCGACTCACATTTCTGAACCCTCACAACGTCAAGGACAAAGTTGTAAACACTTCAAAGGTTTCATCACACCTTTTGTTGAGTTCTCTGAAACTCCTAGAGACTTTCATATTGAAATAAATGTGGTTTTACTCATGACCCAAGTTAATGATGACAGTTCCTGCCGTCTGTAGACTACTCATTAAGGCTTCATTCCACAATCCCTCTTCTACCTCCTGGAGCGAGAAGGCTAATTCCAGTGCTTCAAACCATTCAAAGATGTCCTTGCCCACCTCCTTGGTGATGTGGTGCCTAGGTTTCAGTGGGTGCTACCACTGGAAATATTCCTCCCCCCAAAAGATTGTTTGTTTGTCCAGTAGCGTATCCTGTGTATGTTGGAATGGTGGCACCCCTTCCTTTGGGTGAAGAGATGTAGTTTTAGAATAACATTTTAATTTACATATACAATGTTAATCTAAATGTACATAATCTTTCACCCAAAGCACAGTGTCTTGTTTGCATGTGGTACTGTGCTGCCAGCCTCTAAACAGGGGCCAGTTCTCCGCTGTGTACTTTTTAATTTTGCAATGCAGAGCCCTTTGGACTCCACTCAAAGATGTAGAACGCATTACTCAGAGCAGAAGAGGGGTGGGCCAAGCAGTCAGGAGTGGAAACAGTGTTTCGAAGGTGTGAACAAGCAAGTCAATTATTTATTAATGTGTATGTAATGTGTTTGTGTTTGCATGCATGTGTGAATGCAAGGGGGTTTGTCTGAGTGCACGTGTATGAATTTGTCCATGTGTGTATGCTATTGTGCTTGTTTCTATTTATGTGTTCATGCAAGGGGCTGTGTGAATGTGAATCTAAATTAGAGACTATGTTGTATGTATGCGTGTAAATTGGAGCATGTATCCTATATTAATGTGTGTGCTTGCGTTTGTGTAGTTCTGGGGAGTGGGCCTCTAATTTTAGGAGAGGGATTACTGGATACTTGTGGCATAGCATTTTTACTGAAAATCAAGGATAAAGCAAACATAAGTGTGATCACTGGCTAAACTGACCTACATCGGTACAGCCAGTCTGGATATACTTTCTTACTCTGGCATGGCATTATTTACTGGGCATCAACGGCAAAGGAAACAAGACAAGTGTTATTAAGTTGCTAGAATGGCCTACATTGGTGCTGCCAGTCTGGATATATTTTCTCACTGTTGCGTGGTATGGCATTGTTTATTAGCATCAAGAATAAAGCCAACATGATAAGTGTATTTACGCAGTCATACTGGCTTGCATCAGTTCAGATAGACAGGACATGTTTTCTAACTGAGGCATGGCATTACTTACCGCCATCTAAGGTAAAGCAAACATGACGAGTGGTCTTATGTGACCATACTGGCCTACATTGATGCTGTCAGTCTGCATATATGTTCTTACCATCCCATGTCATTTTTACTGGCAAAGTCAATAGGAGTATGTTCTTATTTGGCAATAATGCTGGTATATATTGGTGCATCCTGTATGGACGTGTATGTGCACAGCCAGAATTAAAATGTTTTTTATACTGGCATATATTGGAAAATGCTCCTGTGCATTGCTGGTGACTTTCATCCATTCCATTTCTTCATGTGCTACTATACAAAACCAACTGGAAACTGTGCGGCTTTTTAACCACTTTTTTTACAGACAGTGAAAATGCACCACTTCAACTAATTTTTTACCTTTTCTCTGGTGAGAATCTCCTTGGTTGGTTCGGGCTCCCTTGCTACGCTCGGTCGTTTTCGCATAGTCATGGGAAACATTTACACCCCTCCAATTAAAAAAATCACTAACTGTAGTTCCCTGCTCCTGTCAAGCAATGGGTGATTTAATGTATCTGCACTTTTCTACATGCACCGATACATGGCAGTTGTTCCTCCAATCCGTAGATGGTGCAGATACAACCCTTCCACCTCAGTCCATAAAGGTTTGCTTGTTTGTGGTCGTCGTGAACATTTTGCTCGACTTCTGTGCTAACTCGCAGTTTGATTTCCTCAGTAACGATGTTGTGCTGTGTGCGGTTGGACGCTATCGGGGTGTACCTTCACTTTCATAGTTTCAATTTCTGCATTATTGATTTCTCCACTGGTGAGCTGGCATACAACCACTGCCAGTGTCTACAATGGCCCGCTTTGATAGACGTTCCTTGCTGATTGTGTTTTGCTTTGTATGGGAGGTGTAGTGTTTTCACATGTGAGAGCCTCACCTACATTTCTGTGCCAACCATTCTGTGCCAAGGGTGAATCCACTAAAATGTGCTCAGAGATAAGACCTGTATCCGACTATTGGTCTTTAAAAGAAGAACAATGCACACTATTGTTATGGGGAATAAGGTGCCAGATAAGCCTTTAAAGGTAATGTTGATACATGGTTTGCTTGCTAAGTATGGAATGTTTAATAATGTGAGTTGTATCACTGGAGATGCTGCACTCTCCAAATACACACACACGCACGCACGCACACACACGCACGCATGTTCGGACTGGCCTGTACAGCACTAGGGCAGTGCACGACATCCGGACTAACAGTCCAGCGTGGGCTTGTTAGTTTAATGCAATAGTTTCAGTAAAAGCTCTGAGTACAAATAGGGAGAAATGAGGAGGGGCACAAAGCTTGAAGGTGCTGTTTGACTATTTGCCAACACATTGACTGCCCATGACCATGCTAATCCTATGTCCATTCCCAGCCAGTTCCTGGCCATCCCTGCCCAAAACACCTCCTCATGGGAACTCTTTGAACTCACTTTAGTCAAGCCTTACCATCAAATTGTGCCTGGCAGTGTTTTTTCAAAGCAGTCGCCTGAGAGTTAATTGGAGTTTCATCACCTGCTACTGGTGTAAAAAAACTTCTTAACTGTCTTTAGCCGCTGGATTTATAAGCACTATGCGTGTCCTTCACTGAAGTACTGTTAAAAGCAGTTGAGGTTTGTGTATACAAAGTAGGCATTTACCAGACACTGCTATTAGATGCCCAGGTACTGGCACCATTTTGCACCAGTTACCATCAATGGCCAGTTAATACCAGTGCGACTGTGTCTAGCAAGTGCCTTTCCGATGCCTGCACACAAGCTCCAACTGTTGCCATTGCCAATGCTTGTTTTTTTGGTCAGTGTGGAGAAGTTGAATGATTTGGTGTACTCCAAAACTGAAAGATTTGATCAGTGTTCTTGGACCAATGTGGTTTAAAAAGCACAATTTGCAGCACATTTTTCCAACATTGTTCTCCAAGGAACCCCTTCTAGATTTTTGGGAAAGGTCATGAATTGTTATTTTCATAACGTGGCATTTTTTGGGGGTACCCGGGTATAATCTCTGGCCGACCCAACACCACACATGTTTTTTGGCAAGGTCGCTGCCTCCTCTGCATGTTCTTGGGATTTATGTGTAGTGAGCTTCTTCGTACATGTTTGCCTCAAAGACACTCTGTTCATGGCTCCTATCACTTGGAGTGATAGCGCTGTCCCTGGCCGTGACCGCGCGCAAATTCAATGCCAGGCTTTTAGCATCCTCCATGTGCAGCAGCTAATGCTCACGCAAACCACGTGCAAGGACGTCTAAATGCAGGACGGCAATGTCCCTGTTATCAAGGCCTTTCTTATGGGATGGGCTGCATTTGCAATATGAAATACAGATGTCTTTAAACAATACAGGGCAGTAAAAAGAGTATTTTTGATGTAGAGGGGCATCAAAGCAGGGCTACGGCCTGGACCCATGTAAGCACTAGGGTGGCAGATTCCCACGCATATAAGCAGCAGGGACGTTGATTCACCAGAATGCCAGGGGTAGTGGAAGTGACATCATCACAGACATGATGACATTAGAGGAAGTGATGGCACTTGACCTTTGACCCAGATGGCATCAGTTCCTCTTTAACCCTGGTGACATTACTGAAAGTGGCTTGAGGGAGTAAAAAAAGTACATAAACGTAAACATTTACCAAATACGTACTGAAGTAGACAAGAATATTTTAGATATCAACCACATTTTAACAAGAGTATTGCCTCCATATGCCCCGGATGGGATAATTATATATAGGGTTCGACCGATTAGTACAACATAAGCAGAGGCAATATTGGTTCCACCATTGGGTTCCCTATATCTCTAGGGTATAATTATGACAAAGCATTGAGCAATTTTGGAGAGTGCTGTGACCCAATTCTTGCTGAAAGGGACTCAGACAAGCTTACATTGATGGAAAGCAGGGCGAAGATGTACAACAAAATGAAAATTGTAAAATGGGGAAATATACACAGACAGTGTCATTCTATAAACTACAAAGGCGCACACCTGAGGACATATAAGGAGATACAACCCTCTGTGATGAGATTCCAAGGGCCAAAATATTGTTACATTTATATACGCTTTCGTCTTAGCGAACTAGGCTCCCTACAAAGGTGGGGTCCCATAAGTGGGATCACTTGGCAACAAAGAAATTGTCGGCTCTGTAAAAAGCTGCGGGAAGCAGAAACGCTAAACCATTAGCTCATTGGCTGTATCGTAAGACTAGGGCCGAGAAAAAATCTGGTTGGGGAAAGTTCATAAGGAGATTAGAGGATTTAAACAGTGAAGTCAAGTGGGCTAGGCTCCTATATGGATACTCTCAGTACAACCCTATTTTGGCGCTGCCGTTTCGGCGCAGGCCAGTTTGGCACGCGCAGTTCGCCGCAGCAGCCGATTTGGCACACCCATTTCGGCACAGGCGCCTTTCTGGAGCGTCCGATTTGGCGCGAGGGACATTTGGGCGTGGCTGACATTGCAGCCACGTCTAAGCTCCCTCACGCCAAATTCAAAAGAATCATTCTTTGCAAATGCAGCACATTTAGGTAATGTGCCTGTTAACGTGTTGCATTTGCAAAGAATGATTTTTATGATTTCAAGAAGAATTGTTGAGTGGAACATGTACTGCCTGCTTGGTCGACAAGTGAATATGCACCTCCGGAGCCCGCAGCGAGATGGTGCAGCAGTTTTATGTTCAGGAATAGGATGTACTTCTCCTGCAGAGCAGAAAGGCCACCCTCTGGAGCAGAGAAGGTTCCCCCAGCCCTTCATGGTTGTGCTTATTTTAGCGACCACTGAAGGATGAATGTCAGAGTAACAAGTGACTGCAGCATCCACACATCTGTAAAAGAATTTCTTTAACTCGCTGAGCTGTTTTCGACATATGTGTGTCAGGGCACATTGCCGTGTTTCGTTGGCACACGCTGATACAGTTAAGACACAGCACCTACAACACACTTACGTGTAATGGCAAACGGCGCACACTTCGGGCGGCCGAGAAGTGCGCCCCCCTGAAGCAGAGGATTCAGCAGTTTTTGGGTGGGCCATGGCATGGGGTAACATACATTGGCATTCCAACTCTGACACCGGAGGTGATGGGAATACAACCCATTCTATAGCCCAGAGACCAAGAGCGTTGAGGGGTCGGGGAGAGGGTTTGGAGGCCAAGGGACGAAACCCACGACACTCGGTCAGAGGGTGCGGGGGATGCATGTTCTCCTCATCTTCGAGTCAGGTGTACCCTGGCTACAGCCCAGTGAAGAAGAGAGGGAGACGAAAAGAAAGCCCCCCCCCTACCAGCAATCAGTGGTGTGAACGTGCGCAGTGATATAGGCCCCGGGCCGTCTCCATTGCAGGAGAGCGTGGCAGTGGAGGATTGCCTAGCAGGACTCGCATGCAGACACCGAGGTCGCTAATGTCCCTGCCGCCGGGGCTGCCGCTGCACAGTCACTGGTGGCATGTGTTACATTGAAGTTGAGCAAAGTGATGGGAGGTTTGTGTTGCATCCCTGCTGCTGCACAGTGATAGGTGGTCAGTGTGACGTGTGTGGGACAGGTGGGTGGGGCCGGGGCTAGCAGCCTGGCTAGCAGACACCTCCTGCTAATGGCCCGTTCTGCAGTTGCTCTGGAATCTGTACATTAGCTTCCAAAGCTCCCGAGGGGTGTTTGCTTCATAAATACAGGTCAATCCGTGTCAACAGTGGGAGAGGTGAGTGCCCCAGGGGCATGAGGCTGTGGGAGGGGAGAATCGGTCTGTTGTGCGATTCCCAGGCAGAGATGTAAGGCACACTTTTGGCTTAAATGTACACAGCAATTTGTTGCTCACGATGCGGCCAATACACGCGCCAAACCATCCTGGTGCCAGAACTTCCGGGCTCTGTGGCCAATCGGCCGCACCAAGTCGGCCGGCGCCGAAATGCCGCGCCACATTGTCCTGCTCCGGGATACTCTATCTCAATGACCAACCATTGCTTTAGTGAATAATTTAATGGTGATACATAACAAATTGGGGGAATATATTTTTCTCGATTAGTCCACCATAATGAAGTAGGGAAGGGAGTAATGTGTCGGATAGGTGGAAAATGCAATCTTGGGGGTTAGAAATGGGGGTTGTAAATGGAGGCCCTTATAGGTATATAGAATATGATATTATATTGAGTTGAATGAATTAACCTCTGCAATGTTTGTTTTAGAATGTTGTGCCTGACGTAATGTATTCCCATTTGTAATGAACTAAGAGTTGTGATTAAAAATGTGTTTTTACCAAGCTATAAACACACAAAAAATAGGCAGAGGCCCTGCCATAGATATGCCACTTCAGCATTGTATGGCCAGTTACTTCCATATTATGCCAATTGTAGCTGGATTTTGGGTATTGTCATTATATGAAAAGTAGATCCCCTACATTGCCAGTGCTGCGATAATACAGTATCCAAAAATCCAATAGATGCAAGTCACTTCCAGTGCACAGGAGCATTAATGCTTTAATGATAATGATTTATTATTGATATAGCGCTTTCGCTAAAGTGCTGTACACAGCTCATATTTACAGACAATCACCACCCCAACCGAAGTTGGTACTCATTTATCAACCTCAGAAGAATGAAAGGCTGAGTTGGCCTTGCCAGGATTTGAACCTGCGATTTGCTATTAAAAATGCAATGCCACTATAAGAAAGCATGTCAAAACTGGCTGCACCATATAGGCCGGACACATAATAAGGCTTATTATGTTTGCTGTAGCCTTGATGATGCACAGTGAAAAATGCCATGACATAGTAAGACATGACGAGACTGGCAGTACCAAAATGCCAATCTAACCACGTAATAACACTTATCATTCAGCAAAATGCAAGTCTAGACATGTATTAACACTTATGATGCTTCCTTCATTAGAGATGCCCAGAATATTATGCTATGACGCAGTAAGAAATGGCTAGACTGGCTGCACCCAAATGTCAGTCTAGACAGGCAATAACACTCATCATGCTTCCTTTATTATAGATGCCCTGTAAAAATGTCATGCCACAGTAAGAAATTACTATACTGGCTGAACCCAAATGCCAATCTAGACAGGTAATAACATTTATCAGGCTTTCTTTATTATAGATGCCCTGTAAAAATGTCATGCCACATTAAGAAAGGACTGGACTACCTGTACCAAAATGCAAGTCTAGACTCTAATAACACATATCATGGCTGCCTGATCATGGATGCCCATTACATGATAGTGCTCCCCACACCTGCCCTGCCCTCCTGACATGCCCCCTATCCCTCCAATCCTCCTCATCCAACCCCAAACACAGTCCCTTGGCCCAGTATTACCTCCACATCCCTATTCCTTTTCCCAGTACCTATGTATGAGTCAAGGTGCTTAATAGGCAAGCACTGAGACGATGAAGAGTAGGACTAAGAGTAATGAGGATTACAGGTAAGAAATCTAGGTATTGAACACAAGCACACAATTCACATGCTCTTTTGCTTCAATTGCAAACTCCTCTCCAGGCAGGACTATCATCCATGCTCTACGCAAGCAAGGAGCCAGCTCTGGTTCCTGTCATGCGCATAGCAGGGGAGACAGAGCCTTCTATGCCCTGTGGGGGAGGGGAAAGAGGGTTATTTTTAAAGTCAAAATTCAAAAAGAAATTAAAACCATACTGGAAATAATTTCTTTTTGAAGTCAGACTTAAAAAAGAAATGAATGTAAAGAGGGCTCTTGTCTGTGAGCCCTCTTTACTTTCGGTTTCTCTCTGCCTCTGCAGACACTAGGGTTCACAGAAGCAGAGCAGGGGTCACACAGGAGTTGCCAGGGGTCAAAATTCCACAATTGACGTCCATGGTAAGCAGATGGACAAGTCTGATAGGTGCTTCAATTTCCAGTTAAGGCTCTTCTCTCCAGATAGCACCAGCTTTTCTGGCATGGCGGTGGTGCCAGAGTCAGATAGGGAGAAAAAATAGTCCAGGGTGGCAGCAAAAAACTGCCCCATAACACATAGCAAATCATGACATTTCACAATAAATTGAGTAGTACAAAGGCATACCTCTCAACTCACACGCTTTTGGCGGGTGTCACCCACCCTGCAAACAGCTCTCTCACCCGCCCAGCTGCCCACCCGCACTTAGAAGTCAATGGGCTGGGGGGCACTCGAGAGCCCAAGCAGCATGGCGGCTGCGGTGTGAGCTCTGCTTGCTACCGACTCATGTATCCTGTTCTGTAATCCTGTAGTTCTCCTGTGGGTCCAACCCATTAATGATGGACACTGAATCTCTTGCCCCAGGCCCTGGACCGTACAAAGTATGGCCCGATGGAGGGTCTGGGGGTTAGGCGCAGGGTGGAGGCAGAGGAAGGTTCAAACACAAGGGGAGGGCAGCCAGGTGGCGCCCCCCGCAATCATTTGTCATGGTGACATGGCCAAAACATGGGAAAGGTGCAAGAGTAAACAGTGGGGGACTGGGGGATGGCTGGTCCCCCACTAGAATAACAAAAGTAAAAGAGGTATAAGAAGGGCCTCTTGGCAAAGGAGAGGCACATTCCAACAAGAAGCACACTCCGCTCGGGTACAGCTTCTTGGTTCGAGGAAGGACGGAAGGAATTGTTTTCGGAGTGACCAGCACTGCAGAGGACAAACTTGCTTTATCCTGCTGGAGGGGTCAGGGGAGCAGTGCAGAGGACATCCGGCAGAGGGACTGACTGGCGCTTGCAGGCACACCCAGCTCGGGTACAGCGTGTAACGCCGGTTCGGGGCGAAGAACAGAAGGCTACAGCAACAGGAGGAGCTCAAGCCGTGGATTACAGGCGACGGCAGCAAAAGGCAAAGGAAGCTGCACCTACCGTGAAGGATCCAGGCTGCGGTGTTCGGGAGAGCAGAGGCTTGCACACAGTGTGGGAAGAAGACCAGCGGCAGAGGAGTGGGTGGACCCATTACGTCGCCGAGCCCGCTGCAGGAGGGGTCATCCAACGGAACACACCACAGGTACACAGGTCGGGTACAGCGCTACAGGCAGGGGCAGAGCGAGCGTAGTGGGCAGAGGAGGGCAAGCAGGAAGGGAATCACACGGCATTGAGGACAAGAAGAACAGTGATACGAGCGAAGCAACGGTGGGGAGGAGGGGCATGAAAGGAGACGTTGCCTTGGAGACGTTGCACGACTTGCAACTAAGTTGCAGGAGCGGCGCGAGGAACACAGAAGGGCGGTGGCAAAGTGAAATAATTTCTGATAGTGCCTGCCACCTCCCATAATTTGCTGAAAAACAGGCACACTTGATTTGAGTCACGGGCAGCGTGCTTTAAAGAGGAACAGCCCAAGTGGAGACAACACACCCGGGCCAAACGAAACACCCAGATAAAGAAAGTGCAATTTTAAAAACAAGAGTTCAACAAACACAATAATGGCGGATGAAAGTGTGAAAAGGGCCAGAGAATTCAGTGAATGGGCCAGAAAGGCGGAAAGAGAGCTTGGAGCTCAATGGGTGGCTGAAATTTTACAAAGGGAAGAGGAGGCAAAGGAAATGTCGCCTTTGCTGATAGAGGAGATCAGTACCAGCGAATCCGAGACGGCAAGGGAGGAAGCACTCCCTCAGGGACAGAAGAGGAGGAGAGAAGCAGCCAAGACAGCAGCAGAGGAAGCAGAGGTGCCAAGGAAGAAGAAAAGCAAAGAAAAGAATAAAGGTACTGTAAAAAATGGCAGCAAAATTGAAAAGCACATTGTAAGCATGTTACGCACCTGCATAGCTGGCATGGGTAAATTGCCCAGAACCAGCGCCAAGGTTAGGGGGGGGGAGCACAAAAAGCACAGAGAGGAATGGGCGGACTCAACCACTGACACAGAGAGCAGTGAGGATGAGGATAGAAACCACTTAAAAGCATGGGTAAAATGGAAGTGGGTGGTGAGCAACGAAAAAGAAAGGTGCTCTGGGCTTGAGGGGTCAGGTAAAGGAGCAGGGGGCTCGGTGTCATTACCTAAAGGTCACCCAGGGGATCCGGTACTCATACCAAAAGGGGCGCCACCGACCATACCAATGGTGCCAGCCCCGCAGGGGGCTCCAGCAGGACCAGCAGTACCCACACCACAAGGAGCCCCAGTGGGAACGCCACAAAGTCAGGTGGAAGTGGGAAGCACGCCCCAGGGGGAAGGAGCACCCAGGGTGGAGACCACAACCACAGCAGCCAAAGAGGGAGGGCCAGTTATGACAAAATACGGCAGGCCCACAATGGGAAAAGATGCGCAAAGGAAGTCTAGGAAAACATTGGCATGGTACATTGATGATAAAGTGAAAGAAAAGATTTGGAGGAAGGAATTTATAGAAATGTTTTCTCTGCTAGACAAAAGAGAGGGCTGAATGTGTCATGGGAGGACAGGAAAGAGGACAAGAAGGGAATACTAAGAAGGGTAACGGTGGAGAGGAGCTTTGAGAACTGTGTATCAGCATTCCACATACTATCAACCATTATATTGCAAAAATACCCAGAAAATGGTTTGTTGTTGATAGCATATGAGCAAAGGGCTTTTAAAGGGTACAAAGCATTTGGAGGGGATGCATGGAAGGAGTGTGACCATGAGTTTAGAAAGGAAATGGATTGTTACCCAGATATAGAATGGGACGAGGAGGATTATAACTTGTACATATTCAACGTATTAAGGGAGAAGTGGGAACACAGCTCAGGAGGGCAGCAGAGGAAACCATACTGGCAAAATAACTGTAGAAGCGAGTACAGGTACAACAACAGGAGATACGACAATAACTATAGGAGGATAGGGGAACAGAATTTTCGGAGCAGACAGTATGGCGCACAGCGAGGGTGGCAGAGTAGTGGTGGCGGGGGAACTACCTGGACACCACAAGTCCCCCCTGCCCAGTGTTGGAAATTCGAAAGTGAGGTCGAATGCAGCCGGGGAAAAAACTGCACATTTAGCCACAAGTATGAAAAATGTAGTGGGGATCACAGCAGTGCACCAGAGCAGCAACAACCGGCAATAGGAACAATGAGGGTAAGCGATCATAGAGGATGGGGCGAAAAAGGGGTCTCACCGGTAAAGCTTGAAAAGATGTAAGAATTGCTCCAGGCATTTCCAGACCAGGAGCTGGCCACTTTGATTAGAAATGGTTTTCAGGAGGGCTTCACAATCCCCTTTACAGGGCACGGATCACGGGACATAACAAAGAACTTGAAATCAGCCAATGAGAACCGGGGGATTGTAAATGAGAAAATAAGGAAGGAAATTGAACTGGGTAGGATTGGGGGTCCTTATAAAGCACTGCCATTTCAGGAATACATATGCTCCCCGCTGGGGTTAATCCCAAAGAAAGAAAAAGGGGAATTTAGACTCATCCACCACCTCTCGTACCCCTCGGGTGCATCAGTGAACAATGGAATCCCGCAAATGGAAGCAACTGTGTCCTACACAGAGTTCCAAGAAGCGATAGAGTTGGTCAGAAAGGCAGGCAGGGGTGAATGGATGGCAAAGGCAGACATAAAATTAGCATTTCGCCTGTTGCCAGTAAACAAGGGTTTGCAGCAATGGTTGTGCATGCATTGGGAGGGCAACTTTTTTGTAGACAAATGCCTCACCATGGGATGCGCTATCTCCTGCGCATATTTTGAAAAAGTGAGTTCCTTTTTGCAATGGACACTCAACAAAGAGACAGAAGAGGCAAGGATGGTCCATTACCTGGACGATTTCCTGTTCGTGGGGCCACAAGGGTCAGGGCTATGTAAGGCAACTTTAGAAAAATTTGTGGAGCTGACAGGAGAATGGGGTTTTCCACTAGCAGGGGAAAAAACAATGGGACCAACACAGATAATTTAGTTTCCGGGCATAGAAATCGACACAAGGAAAGGGGTATGTTGCATCCCAGAGGAGAAGGTGGCAAACTTTTGAAAACAATTGAGGAACAAAGGGGAAGGAACAAGGCCACGGTAAAGGAACTGCAGTTGTTGGCTGGAAAGCTAAACTTTTCAGGAAGGGTAATACCTCAAGGAAAATTTTTTCAGAGGAGCATAGAACTGAGGACAAGAGGGGCCAGGCTAGGACATTACAGAGTGAGAATAGGGGAGGGTATCAAGAAGGACATGGCAGTTTGGGGGGAATTCTCAAGGGTTTTCAACGGCTCGGTTATCTGGAGCTCGCCTATCAACCAGGAGGGAAGGAGAGTTCTATTCCTGTATGACGCAGCAGAAGCATTCGGCTTTGGGGCAATGTTGGGCACGCAGTGGTGCACAGAGGAATGGCCACATTCATGGCCGGAGCTAGCATGGACGAAAAATATCACATTACTGGAACTATTTCCAATATGGGTGGCATTGTGTTTGGAAGGTTGAGCTGAACAGCAAGGGTGTGGCGATATGGTCTGACAACATGGTGGTGATGCAGGTGCTGAACAAAGGGAGTGCATCATGCCCATTGGTATTGGAGCTAATGAGAGCCATCACATTGGAATCTTTAAAAAACAATGTATGCCTAAGAGCTAGGCACATATCCGGCGAAGTGAATGTAGTGGCTGATGCCTTGTCACCAGAAAAGGCATGGGTTCCACTAATGGCACTGGAGAGAAAAGAAAGGCTGGCCATGAGGCAGAGGCATGAGTGGCAGAAAAGAAGCACAGGAACCTGGACGGGCCATAAAGGAACTCGCCCGGAACGCTCTGGCCAAAAAAACGGGTAAGCAATATGAAAAACACTTGCAAAATGTGCTGAAAGAAACAGGGGGACGAGATGTGGGGAAGATTACAACAATAAAGATGTGCAAATTTGTGGAGGGTGCATTTACAAAGGTGAAAAGGAAGAGCTGGGCGGCGGCACATTTAGCTGCAGTTGCATATGGCGCAAAAATAGCCAGGATGGTCTACCCAACGGATAGCCCCTTCAAAAAATACGCAATGAAGGGTTGGGCAGGGTTGGAAGGGAGGAAGCCGTATAGTAGGAGGCCTCTAAAGTTTGGTAAACTGGTGGGATTACTGAGGACGCTGGAGGACACATGCTCCAGCGCTGTTCAGGGCAGCATTTGCGCTGGCATACTATGGGGCACTTAGAGTAGGGGAGCTGGTAGCTCGGAACACAGCAGCATGGGATGGTCTAGCAATAGGGGACATCAGCATCGGTACAAAAGGGATGAATGTTTTAATAAGAAAATCTAAAACCGACCAAACTGGGAAGGGGTGTAACGCTCACCTGATTCCCGCAGAGGCGCCGGTCTTGACTGGGTGAATGCCGTGTCTTCAAAGGTGATGTGTAACACACGGTTGGTTCCTCGGGCTGGACCTCTGTGCACTGTGTGTCTGACTCGGAGAGTAAGATGTCTGCAGATAGAAAATATGGGATTAATGAACTGGGGTTATTGGGTGCCTCTCTCCTCTTCCCTTTCTCTTCTCCTGTAGGACCCCAAAGGTTAACGATCTCACCTTAGGTAGGTGAACGCCGAGCTCTCCATCTGCCTCGGGGGCAGGGTGCCGTAACCAGTTTCTTCACTGGATAAGGGTGCAGGCCTCTTGACCTCAGAGGACTGCTGTCCGTCGTTTACTGCACGAACGGTAAGTTCTGGGGACTTCAAATGTCTTAAAAGTCTTTAAGTGCGTAAGGCGTAGCTGGTGTGGAGCGGTGCCGAGGAGCACGTGAGTATGGCTTTTGACTTATGTAAAGTTCTTTTGTAATGATACCTCTTGTTTTGCAGGGTTCCGGCGATGGCGGATGGCGGGCTGAAGAGAGTTGAGGATCGAACCCGCGTGAGGAATAGAAGCGCTTGGAAGCACGTAAGTGAGCGCTTGTTGCCTGCTTCACGATGCGCACTAACTGTCTCTTTTACCTTGCAGGTACAAGTTCGGAGCTTTAGAGAAGCTGAAGGGTGCTGGGATACCCGCTGATTTCAGCGTGAGTAGTAAAGTTGCCCAATGTCTCTAAACGCACCTTCTTTTGCCTTTCAGATGCGGGATGCAGCGTTGAAGGCCTCCGGAGCGTGCGCAGAGCCGGTAAGCTTTTGTCTTTCAGATGCCGGAATGCAGCGCGAAGACCTCTGGAGCGTGCAAAGAGTCGGTAAGCCTTTGTCTTTCAGATGCAGGTATGCAGCGCGAAGCGTTGGTGACAGCCGCTGGACCAGGTAAGAGATTCGCTGCCACTGAAGACCGTAGTGCTAACCTGTTCTTTCTTTGTCTTTATAGGTGCTGCTGAAGACTGGATTCCAGGATGGTAAGCCTTTGTTCCCTTAGGCACAGGATCAGAAGACACGGTGAGCGTTCTGCTGCAGAGAATGCAGAATAACGCAAAGCAAGATTCATCCATCGGGTGTGGTTTAAATAGCCTCCTGTAGTGCTTAGGTGTCTCCTTCCACGGCCTCGCCTAGGTAAGAAAAGAGTTCCTGCTTTCCAGAAGAGTTCCAGTGTTCTGAACCTAGGGAGTGGCTCCTGCCCCACCCAACAGGAAAAGTAGTCCCAAACAGAAGAGGATCAGGGGCTCAACTGGCAGGTAAGTAAGCAGCATGGTCTGCTGCAGGTAAGTCCACCCAAGCATTATGAGCCCGGCGCTTCCAGCGCTGGGACTGGGCATATTTATGAGCCTAGTGCCACTGGCGCCAGGACAGGGTCCAAAAGGTCCCAATTGGGACTGGCCGGCACCCGGAACCGGGGTTATGGGTCTGCTTCCAAGGGAGTTGGGTAAGTCCTGACCCTTTGGAAGCAGAGATCATGACAAGGGGAGAGCGATAGAGCTGAATTGCATCAAAGAAAAGGACCATTGTCCCAGGTGCATCACGCAGGCATTTCTGGACAAACGACCAATTATCGGAGGCCACCTCCTGGTATACAGGGACGGCACAGCACTTAGCAGATACCAATTCCAGGCAGTGCTGAAAAAATCCATAGCCAAGGCAGGGTGGGAGCCATCAGAATTTGGGACCCACTCTTTTAGGACAGGGGCGGCCACATCAGCATGGGCAGGGGGCCTGGGAGCAAAAGGAGTCAAAAAGATTGGGGGTTGGAAGTCAAACTGTTTCAAAAGATATGTAAGAGAGGAACTTATATAATCTCCGTCCTCCTCCACAGATATGGCCCCTTACAAATCAGCGTGGATCGTGGGTCATTCATTCCTAACCCGTGCAGGCCGGTGGATCGAGGAAGTTAGGCAGGGGCTCCACTTCCCCCAGACAATCACGTCATGGTGGGGCCTGCCATGGATGCACTGGGAGGACATACACGACAGGCTATCCGACTTGATTGGTTTCAGAGACCCACCAGAATACCTGGTGATACACCTTGGGGGCAACAACATGGTCAGCACAAGTAGGGTAAGGCTGCAAAGGGAAATTCGCGAGTCACTTCACAACATATCACACTGTTGGAGGGGGACTGAGATTTTTATGTCAGAGATGATACCACGCAGCATTTGGTATGGGGCCCAGCGCAGATAGGCGGTTTAAACGGCAAGGAGGAAGCTGAACAAAATGGTGGAAAAATACTGCAAGAGTACCGGGCTCCATTTCATAAGGCTTTCCCAGAATAACCCGATATGTTCCACCAGGACGGGGTACACCTGTCCAACAAAGGGATAGGGGTTTTTACGGACAACATATTCAGGGCTCTAGAGTAACAGGGATGTAGATAGGGGTACTTTTGGGGGGAACCTGATCGGCCGGGGAACCACCCACTCAGGTGTGGCGGCACGTGTCCAGGAGCCGATGCCAGAGGGACCCATAGACTTGCCAAAACAAAGCAGGGCATCAGCAACTCTGGACATTGTGTGGCCAAAAGCACACTGTTTTCTATAAGTTTGTTTTTTTGTGTAATTTCTGTAGATAAAATATAAATGCCTACGGCCAATATTTTGTCCACAACAAACTGTCTGTACTCATTCCAAGATAGGAGGTAGGAAAGAGGAGCATGGGGAGGCTCACACTACTCAGCCTATGCCCCAGGCCCCGGGCCGTACAAAGTACGGCCTGATGGAGGGCCTGGGGGGTTAGAGGAAGGGTCAAACACAAGGGGAGGGCAGCCAGGTGGCGTCCACCCCCCACCCCAATCAGTTGTCATGGTGACATGGCCAAAACACGGGAAAGGTGCAAGAGTAAACAGTGGGGGGCCATGGGAGGGCCAGCCCCCCACTAGAATAACAAAAGGACAAGAGGTATAAGAAGGGCCTCTTGGCAAAGGAGAGGCACATTCCAACAAGAAGCACACCCCTCTCGTGTACAGCTTCTTGGTTCTAGGAAGGACGGAAGGAATCGTTTTCCCACCCAACCCACCCCAGATTTTGGGAAGAAAGAGAAGAAACAAGGAGACATCGGAACGCCGAGTACCAAGTTCGGTACACGGTAGAGGAAGTCGTAGGCAGCAGGTGGCACGTGTCCAGGAGCCGATGCCAGAGGGACCCATAGACTTGCCAAAACAAAGCAGGGCATCTGCAACCTTGGACACGGTGTGCCCTAAAGCACACCTGTTTTCTATAAGTTTGTTTTTTTGTGTAATTTCTGTAGATAAGAAATAAATGCCTACGGCCAATATTTTGTCCACAACAAACTGTCTGAACTCATTCCAAGATAGGAGGTAGGAAACTGGAGCCTGGGGAGGCCCACACTACTCAGCCTAACAACTCAAGGTCAGTTGGACCAAGTTTCGTCGCGAAAGGCCGAGTGGAATGGCAGCAGCGCACACACGGATAGCAGGGACTCGAACAGGCCTGGACCAGGCTTAATAAACTGCCAGAGAATGGTGGGCTTGAATGGCTGTGGGACTAGACTTGGACGGCTCAGTGCACAATTGGGCAGTCGGGTGTCACCTGGGTGCCGGCTGGCGGTGTGCCGCATTACCACTGCTGATCAGGTCACCCACGGAGGAGCCAGCCTATATGACTGCCAGGCCACAGGCGTTGAAAAACTCCCACGGTGCAGGCTTGAAGGCGGCGGTTGCCATCTGCACCACCCATTCTGGAAGCCACGGCAGGTGTGACGAGGACGCGGCCATTACAGACTGAAGCTCAGGTGCAGAGGCCCATAAACAGAGGACTGGCAGGCTATAGCCTGTCAGCTAGACGTGGGTGAGTGCTGGCAGACTGCACACGCATTGGACCATACTGACTCTGGCCAGCCCAGCGCTGATCATTCCTCCTCAGCTTACCCTTCACTATTGGAAAGTAATGTTTGCTGCTGCCTGTGCAGTATTCAGTGGAAGTAGTGTGTACATGAGCTGTGGGCCTAATTAATTATCCATTTGGCTGACAAGTAGTGAGTGGAGGACTGGGTCCTGCAGGAGAGAGTGGATCTAATTGAGGCTTTACTGAGCGGTTTGTCAATTTGACTAATAAGTGGCCAGTGGAGCACTGGATGACTGGGTCCTGCAGGAGCAGTGAGGCCTGGGGGCTGCCAGGATTGGGTCCTATATACCTATACGAGCTGACGGCGGAGTGCAGTAAGACATCAGGCCGGTGCATCAGGATGGTTAAAGGAGACACGAATCAACGCACCCTATCATTCAAGGGGCAGTCGCTGGGAAAAGGGCTAAGACTCCAGAGGAATCTCCTACACCATCCGGGAGGTCCAAAGGGTGGGGGAAGACACCAGAGCATACAGAATTGGACATGAGGGAAATTCTGCTTCACCTCAAGGAAGGTATGGGGAAATTGGACACTAAACTAGGGGCCCTTGATACCAAGGTGGATCTTATACAACTAAGGTTGGACAAACATGGCGCCATACTTGATGAGACAGAGAACCGAATCTCTAGGTTTGAAGATGAAGCAGCGACCACCCCACTAGGCTAGCGGTCCTCGAAACAGCAGTCAAATCCATCACGGCTCAAAATGAAGATTTGGAGTGCCAAGATTTGGTTTTGGTTCGAGAACAGCAAGGGCTTGGACTCATGGAGGTCTTTGTTGAAAAAAGTGGCATAAAACTCTTCGGCAAAGATGAACTTTCACCAATGTTCATTGTGGAAAGGGCTAATAGTATCCCAGCATTGTGCCTCATCCCAGGGACCCTGCAGTGCCACATAATTGCAAGAGTCTTCAATTACAGGGATTGGGACACGATTCTCTGGCTGTCAAAGGAAAAGGGAAATCTCTCCTTCGACGGAGACCACATACAGATATTCCCAGACTTTTTGTTATTGGTGCAGGCGGAGAGGAGAACATTCACTGCAGTGAAGCGCCGACTCCGGGATCCTGACATAAGATATGCCATGCTGTTTCCAGGCAAGCTCCGTATTCAATATGCTGGGAAAGCACACTTTTTTGTTTCATCGGATGAGGCCAGTGTGTTTTTAGACAGACTCCCCAAGAAGGGGCCCGGAGATGTCCAGCACCTCCCAATTCTGATGAGGACTCCGCAGGCTCATCACAAAATCAGACTTGACATTGGACAGCTTTGGCTGGGGCTTTGGTGACCAGATAAATTGATGAAGTATATGGAACTAGTGATGAAGATGAAAGCTTTGCTGAGGGGCGCTGTCGCTGGGTCCATTTGGGGTATACTGTACTGCTGGGAACCTGCATTGATTTCAGTCTCATCCGAAACTAGATGGGAAATTTACTGGGCCATCACGCTATCCACCCTGATGTTGAACAGTCTGGTCGGGGGTATTGAAGACCAGATATACTGGTGAACATTATGGAACCTTTAATGTTGTTGATGGGCTATTGAGGGGTGCAATCTTTGGCTCCACTCAGGGGTTGTTCTACTACCTGGAACCTAAGTGAATTGCTCAAGGGTCGTGGCTGGGTGGAGGCACGAGTGCCACATGTGCGTTCCACCAATGTTTATTTATTTATTTATTTAGTTATTCATTTGTATAGTGCACACAAGCCCTCAGGCATCATGTTGTACAGGGGGGTGGGTCGATGGATCTCTGTACTAGTTGGGATTATTCGGCAGGGAGGGGTCTATGGGAGGGGGTGGATGTTAGGTTTTGTGGGGTTGTTTACATTAATCAGTGTGTCCTTCATAATGCAATCTCCAGTGCAATACTTAGTGGTCAGACTGGCGCCACTGAGTCTGGGGTGGATCCATTGTGTGGGAGGGGGAGTAGGACCCCTGGACAGGGTTGCCTCAGCAACCCATGTCGCAGTCTACCCTGATAGGCTGGAAGGTCTCCCGCCAGGATGACCACTCCACTGTGTGAGTGACAGCTAAGCTGTAGGAATGGGGATCTTTTTGCATAAAAGCAGGGTCCTGAGGACTGTTAGAGCAAGACGTTGCCACTGGAACTAAGAAGCCGAAGAGGAGAGAAGCCAAAGACATCTGCAACGACTGAACCACCGGTGAAGTCCTGCTGCAGCGTCTCACCACTTTTCTCCACACGACAAGAGAAGATCTTCATCTGCAAGAGCCTTCTTCCCTTGAGCTGGTGGGACCAACCAGTTTGCCAATCGCCTTCCTGGACCTGCCGTGGTCGAATCGCCAGTACCCTGTACTCGGATACCTGATAGCCAGGCAACAGTCCCCCCGGACCACGATTTAAAGGAGCGTACCCTTTATTCGTTGGGCAGCACCGCGGCTGGTTTCATCCCTGGGCAGTGCAGTAACTCGACCCTTCCTCCACAACGAGAGTCTCTCTTCCTCTGCTGGATCTCCCGAACTGCATGAACTGCCAGGAACAACCGCCACCGCAGGAGCCTCTTCTACATTTCAAGGTACTTTGTTCCGCCAGGCCTCCCTTTTCGTGTGGTAGTGCTAAAGGTTTTTGCATCCACCTTTTCGAATCGTTTAACAAAGACTTGACTGCAGCTACAAGACCATTTTTGCTCCGGGGCTCTTTGCCCTGTACCACTGACTCTGGCACAGGCCTATTGACTCTGGCTGAATTTGTTAGAACTGCCTTCTCTAGATTGCTTCTCAACTAGAACTAGACTAAACTTCTCAACTAGAACTGTGTTGGTGCTCCTAATTCTTATAACCACCTTTTTCATCCCACTTTTCAAACTTGTGAAGTGCCATTTTGCTCGGTAAGCATTTAAGTATTATACATACTAAAGTACTGCCTTGCCTAAACTTGTTCACAAACTTATGGGAAGGGTTACTAAGGTGTCTAAGAATATATTCCTGCATAACCTGTGCTTTCCCTCCCTTGTGGGAAATTGCTAGAGTGCCATTTGTGTTTGGTTTTCACTGTGCCGTTTTGCTCAGTTTTCACTCTTGCTCAAACTTGTCTACAATTTAACTAGGGAGTTGTGTATATATTTCTTGACTGATTTTAACTTGCTTTAATAACTGTGATTAATGTGTTAACTTAGAAGTGTGTAAAATAAATATAAATATTCTTTTTAATACAAAGCTTTGGTCAGTGTTTTCTTGTACCATAGTGTTGTAGCCCTATTGTGTAAACCCTGAATACTGCTCATCTCCCTCTTGAGATAAGTCTGACTGCTTACCCACAACTACCAACTAAATCTTTGTGGTACAGACTGATACTAAAGGGGATTTATTGCTCATACCTGTAGTCTTAATCTTCTATAGTGGTCCCTAAGGATACTGCACAGGATTCTGCCTAACAGCAGTCCTAGTCGAGTCTGTCAAAATAAAAGGGCCTATACTAATAAACCTATTGCCAATCCTTACTTCTAATTACAAATAGTGTGGGAAACAATGTTATACAAAAGAAAAGTTGGCTTCCCTTTCCCGCGTTTTCAGCACGTGACCAGGCGGCACACTTGAGCTTAGCACACTCTCTGGCTTCTCTCGCACGAGGATGCAGTTCAAAACTTCCACATCGGGGCCTTCTGTATCAAAGTTACTTTGCCATTCAAAGTCTCTTATTCTAGAAGGCCTGATGCAACACGAGAAAACATTAAAGTTCCTTCCTTCTAAGGATTTTCACTATACAACTTTTCGGGAGATTTACTGTTCACCTGGGTCTCCCTCCGCCCGGCCTTAGACCCACTTTAACACAAAACCTTCAATTGGTCTCCATCTGCCAGGCTCGGACCAGATTCATGTACTTTTCCAAACTTTCTCTACGTCATCAAAATCGAAGACTTTTGACTGTGTGCAGGATTTTGCTTGACCCATCGCAGGACCACTTCAATTCACATGTATTAGTTTGTTGTCAATTGGTCTCCCTCCGCTGGGCTCGGACCAAATTTATCTACTTTTGTCACTTGTCAGCTTCATACCCTTACAGAGACCTTTGATTGAGCACCCACGCGGGGCCGGACACTCTGTCAAAGGTATTGTAGCTTGTTTCAAAGTTCAATCACTCATCAGCTGTTCTACTTCACTTGCGTCTCTTATCATATGCATTTTAACAATATGTGTTCCAGTGCTCGCCATACATTGTTGCTGCTTGCAACCTTGCCTTCAACACAGACCAGTCTTGTATCGGTCTCACCAACTCACTGGCTGTGTTGATTTCACTGCAGCTGCCTTGTTCTTGGAGCCTAGGATTGTACCACAGTGGCTGGTGATTCTCTCTGCCTTGAGTAATGACGCGGGAGGCCCCCGGGTACACAATGCAGGATTCTTCAGCCTGGTTTCCTGGTCTTACGCTTTTGTATTCTTGAGGCCTCTGGAAAGTAACAGTTCCAAGGGAATTTCCTTCCTCGCGATCCCCTTTGTTTTTGCTGTCTTTCCTCTCTTGCTCAGTGGCTGTCTCGAAACTGCTGTTTACTCGTGTGCTTTGCCTTGCTCAGAGATTGCTCATGTGCTCTGCCTTTTTTCCGTGTGGGGAAGTGTAATGGAAGTCAGGTGTGTGTATGATGATCAGTAATTGCCTGACCATGCCTGACCATTGCATTGGGACACGTCAGGTATACTGCTCAGGTGTTAGTCTGTTTTCTCTCATAGCGGGCTGTCCATGAGAAAGTGTTGTAAAGGGGAAGGGGGTTTATAGTTCCTAAACATCCTACCTTGTAGGATGGGGTAAAGGTGTTACAAGGAAGGGGATACCATGCTGCACCTTCTGGCGTCCCACTCTCTGAAGACCCCTCACCCAGGTGATCCTCCCGCATTGGTCCACTCCCAGGAACTGGATCCAAAAGTGATGGCTATGTCTTGGCTACCTGGATGGCAGATCCCCGGGACTAGTGGTTGAGACACCTTCTGGTTTCTCACAGACCTGACTAGCCGCAGCAACCTGAGTTGATATTGAGAATTTGTTTGAGCATCAGCCCCTAAAGAAGCTCAAAAAAAGACTCCTAGGGATTTCACCTTTTTTACTACATCAATACGATGGTTGTTAATAGAGCACCCCAAATACTGAATTTCCAGCTCTTGCCTGGACTGAGCCAAAAATAAGCAGTTCAGTCTTTCTGCCGTTAAGGCAAAGCTAATTTGTTGTCATCCAGTCTTGAATTTTCTCATAGATTTGTGTGATTTTCTCAGCATCCTTATTGTAATTCCCACTTAATTAGTGAATTGCACTCCCATGTTCTCAAGAAGATCACAGAGGGAGCAAATATACACATTAAAATGTGCCCGAGAAAGGCAGGCACCCTGGGGTACACCACAAGTAATCACAGCTGCCTCTGAGGTAACATCCCCCAAACACATGCTTGACGTTCTATTTCTAAGAAAAGACTTGATCCATGTTATGGCTTCTTCAGAACAATACCCTATGCTTGCCAGGGTATTAATAAGCCTCTCGTGGTCCATGAGGTCGAAGGCTGCTGACAGATCTAATAACATCAGCAGACCCAATTTGCTTTTGTCCATAATATTCAACATATGGGTTTGCAGGTCCACCAGGGCACTTTCCGTGTCTCAGGTGTAATATAGCCGCTTCTTACAAATGTCCTTGAAATTGTACAGTTGTAATTTTATCAATTAGTTTTAACAAAAAAGAGACATTTGTAATAGATATTCATTTACTGTGAATCTTAGGATCCTGGCCAGGTTTTTTGATCAAAGGGGTAACTGACACATTTTTAATATTGTCAGGAACAATGTTATACGCAAAGGTGAAACATGTAAAAAATGGAGTAAACAACTCAACACTACTGAGAATTACCTAAGACAGGATTGTATCCCCAGGGCGTGTTGTAGAATGCATTTATAGGGCTGAAACAGAAAATAGGTTTAACAGAAGAAAGAGATATGTCTAAAGCTTTCTGTATATTAGAATTAGTAACCTTTGTTGTGTTACTGACGATTTTAAGATGAACTGTTTCAATTTTTTTGGCAAATGCTAATTGGACCACTGTGCAGTCGTAGTTCGTAGGGCTGAATGGATCTAGTTGAGCATGTGGTTTTTCTACTTTTCTAAGGATCTCAAATAATTTCTTTGTGTCACTTCCTGATTCTTCGATCCGGGTGTTAAAATAATGTATCTTTGCCTCATATATCTCACTCCTATAGACTTTTGATAAAGATTTCCATATATCCTTCTGCTCTTCTTTTTTCTTGTTTGCGAGTAGTTAGGGCAGGTGTAAACCAGTTCTGGTTATTGGCCCTTTCTCTTATTGTCTTTATTTACCTAGGGGCCACTCAATCTAATAATGCAGTTAAATAGCTGTCATAATTGGCTGCCAATACAAGTGGAGGATCTAATGTGGCCTTCCTAAGCCTATTCATGCAATCTACTGGTTCTCCTATATGCACATTATTACCATTTCTACTAATAACTTTCTTTCTTTTCTCTTGTGGCTCTCAGATTTAACACCCCGGTGTGCAATCCCCCCAGGCCATGGCCTCCTACATCTAGCTGATTGCGAAGTAACTCCCCTCTGGATGGGACTGGTTATTAGTAGCTTGCAGAACTTGAAAATCCCTTGGATGAACAACAAACCCCCCCAATTTATCCTCCCCAGGCGCTTGGGCTACTTGAGACATTTATCCTGTCGCTGGACAAGGCCACCATTTCCCACCCCCCTCTGGGTCTAAGTGAAACAAAATAACACCTCTGAGCCCCTCCCAGTTACCCTGACTTTGATGAACAAACCCCAAACATCCCCACCCCCCAAGGAGTTACAATCCCACGTAAGAGAGCTGAACAGCACACAGGGGCAGTGCCGTACCACCAGGATTGGAGACAGGAGTCCGTAGAAACAGAAAACCCCCGGCCTCTCAATAAGTCAACTTTGTTTGATCTGCCAAATCAGATGTAGTGCAATTTCCTCTATGTGGGGGCTCCTAGGCCACTCCAGTTGCTTCCTCTATGAATTCCCAAGAACTCAGCCTCACCCTTCATTGAGAGGTGGGGACGCCAGATTTAATTTCTTACATTTCCTGTTGCCACGAACGGGGCGTCTGTCCACAAACCCATTAGTCTTCTGGGATTCACTCAGTTCTCCCCGTCAGAGGTCCGGTGCGTTGGCAGGGGTGGCTTCGCCCAACAGGTCTTGTGTCACTGTCTGTATATCATCTTCTGTAACGAGGTTGAATTTGTATCCCTCATATTCGAAGGAAAGGGAAAAGGGGAATCCCCACCTGTAACAAACTCCTTTAGTGTTGAGCCACTTTGTTAGGGGCCCTCAGAGCCTCCTTCTTGTCAGGATGAAAGCTGAGAGATCCTGTTAAAAAGTTATTTGTGAATTTCCCCACTCTATCGGGCCCCTCTTCCTTGCCAATTCCAACATTTTTGACTTCTCAGAGAAGCAATGGAATCTTGCCAGAATTGACCTTGGCCCCCTGGAGCTCCCTCCCGCTCTATGGGCTCTGTCGATGGTAGATTCATTGGTGTTTCCTTCGTTGAAGAGCTTACTGACCACCACATTAATGGCTTTAGGGATGTCGCTCTGGGTTTCACCTTCACGCTCCAGGAAACCAAGAAATCTCTGGTTATTGCAGCGTTCTCGATTTTCAAAATCGTCCATCTTTAGGGTGCACTTTTCCTCTCTCCGCTCCAACTCTGAAAGTCTCATGTCGATTTGGGTTTCCAAAAGGTCCACAGAAGTTCGGCTGGCTTCAAGGTCTGGTATGCGGTTGTCCATTCTATCTACTTTTTTGACCAGACCATCCAGCCTCTTGACAATGTCAGCCCTAAAGCCCCTGATTTCGTCAAGTAGTGCCGCCATGCTTTTACTCACTGACTGGGTCTCATCGTCGGCTGCTGAGGTGGTTGGCATGATTGTCTGTGTCGGGGAGGGGCTATGGTCGTGCCAGAAGTTTTGGAGCAAGGCTGCCCAGCTCATGGATGGTCACAAGGATGCTAAATTCCTGGGCTTCAGGTTGAAGGGCCGAGTCGAGAGGGCCCTGGGGAATATGTGGGGGTGGGTATCCCCCAGTCTATTCCTGTGTTTTCATGGCTGTACAGGGCCAACGGGACCTTCTTTTTTGTCCTCCTTACTGACCTCCTGGGGTGCGAGAGGGCGCTGTTAGGGAGTGTCAGGGCTGAGGGTTACAGTCACTGCCGTGTGAGGACAGGGTCTGAGAGGGTGCTGGCTGGGGGGTGTTGCTAGTTATGTGAACTATGGCAGAAAGGTTACACCAAGGGAGGCAGGCTTCCCCCCATGGTCTCCACAGTGGTCCGGTCTGGTAGGCGGGTGGTCTCAGGCCGCAGTGGGGTGTCCAGCTGCCCCCTCCTATAACATGGCAGCTTCAGCAGGGGATCCTATGTTGGGAGCAACAGGGTTTACTACACAGTCCAGAGCCCATGGGACATTTTGCCTAGTCACAGAAGACTGGATGGGCTTGCTATAGGAAGGCCCCTCTGATTGCAGGCATGTTGGGTGGCCAGGTGCTGACGCAGGGCTTTGCTTGTGGTAACTGAAGCACAAGATCAATGAAAAGGGATTCCACCCGGAGCGGAGTACCTGCTTTGCCTGTTGTCTTCACCACAGGATGGTGCAAGGTCTGGCTGTTTCTCACTGAGTCCTAGCGGTCCTAGGGGCGGACCTCCATTCTGTCATCTGTGCCCGGCATCCGCGGCTGCCCTCAATCCCACATGGGGAGGGCTGGCAGAGAATCAGGCGCTCTCACGGCGCACTGTCGGCCCACCAGTCCGGGTCTGATTTGAGTGGGCCCCGTCTGGGCAGAGCAACCCTGGATATCGTAGTGTCGGGGTGGAGAGCAAATCGCTGTTGCTGAATAACGGGCGCCAACCAAGGTGGAGTCCCGTTCTTTCTCCCTCTCTTCTCTGGGAGGCGGCTCAAACGGCCTCGTAGTAAGGCTCGGATATCACTAAGGCGGCCGTCAGGCCCGCTAACCCGCCCCCGGGGGTCTGGTGTCCCTCAGAGTCTCAAGACCCATCTCTGCTCACTGGCTCGGAGTGGGGGTGTTGCAAGGTCTCCGGAGGCCTATTGTTCCACGAGGATGCATCCGCTCAAATACTGATGAGGCGCCACCTCCAATCCGCGCCTTCCCAGCTCTGCCTTCCTGAACTCTGGGACGGCTCGGGGTCTCGTTGTTCTTTAATGGCAATTTCTCCAATCTCCCAGGGCCTGAGGAACCTTAGAGTCAATCAAGTATTACTCACTGTTCTCTTTTTATAAAATGATGAACCTTAGAGTCAATCAAGTATTACTCACTGTTCTCTTTTT
The DNA here is from genome assembly GCF_040938575.1 of Ambystoma mexicanum. Lineage (NCBI taxonomy): Eukaryota > Metazoa > Chordata > Amphibia > Caudata > Ambystomatidae > Ambystoma > Ambystoma mexicanum. The sequence continues at coordinate 710,923,780 of NC_090923.1, read as the reverse complement.
ATAAAATGGTGTTATGATTTACTAAAAAAGCATGTTATTTGCATTATTTCTGTAGAATTAAACTTTAAATTTGCCCCTGATGAAGAAAAAGATGATCTCGAAAACGCATTCGGCCTAATGAATAAATACTAATCACAATGAATTAATATTGTCAGAAGTCAGATTTGTGATACAAGGAAATATAACTTTTTATGAATTAGTCGGTTATGAAAGATTGCATATACACAAGGAATTTCCTAAAATTCTGTCAAATTGAAGAAATTTGTTTTCTAAAATGCTTGGCTCGTATTAGGGCCTAAGATAGTGTGCGAGGAACATGCGTTTCCTAATAGGGAACTTTGTTTTGTTCTGCTTCAGTTATTCAACTCATGTGCCAGGGTTGACCTGTTCTGCCCGGCACCTGAAATTTGATTACATTCAGTTTCATTATTGCTTCTCACCTTTTGCTAGAATAGTTAAGCTTACTTGATTACAAGGAGTGCAGAGTATTACACGTGTGATATGGTCATTCTTATATTCCCAAAATGCTCTTATTTTATGCAAAGCAGCCAGAGGCTTTCCTTGGTGCTATATATCGCCTTCCCAGTTCTAATAGGTGATTTCAGGGCAGACTAAAGAATCGTGGAGGCCCATTTCAAAATGATGTGTGCTGCCCACCGACCCCAATTCCCCCTCTGAGGTAGCTGTGTGGTGTATAGATTATAATGGAGATGTTTTCAAATGCAAACTCCAGTGGGTCATTTGCTTGGGTTTATCATTGAGGGTGCGACCCACTTTGAACTCCATTATTCCCAAGCTCATTCCCTGCCCCACACCAGAGAACTGAAAGAAGGATAAAACATGTCAGTGATAAGTTAAAACGCATTAACGAGGTCTGTCTTTGGCCGGCAAATGCACATTTAAAGGGACAGAGCCTTTATTTAATTTTTTTTTAAATTATGTATTTATTCTGTTTTATTTATAAAGCGCACTACACTCGGATGCATCGTTGTGCTGTTACAGTACCAGTTACACTTAAACAGAGTTAGAAGACAGAGTGTGAACGCAACCCCTAGAGAAATTATACAAATAGCCACGTTTTTAGGCATCTCCTGAATGCCCAATACGATTGTTCAGCTCACAGGGCGGGCGCAGGTGAGTTCCACAGTTTTGCTGCAAGGGAGGGAAAGCTTGCACTACCAGCTTTTGACCGTTTGAATTGCGGTTGTATCAGTCTATTAGTTTCTGAAGACTGATGCTTTCTTAGAGAATATGCGAATAGTATTACCTCATGGCTTCATACTGTGGAAAAATCCTAGATACAGCAATGGAGGGAAGGGGTGAGGGGCTCCAGAGTATAACAGGACACGTGTATTTGCCTCTGCACAGCAGAACAAAGGACAGTAAGCAGTGGAGAGCTAAAACCCTAAATGACCGCTAAGAAGGCTAAAGCTGTCCCTGATGCCAGGCATGTGTGATTTATTAACAGAAGCAGGGTCATTTATTCACTGAGAATTCTTTATATGCTGGGAAAGAAAGTAATTTCTTTACAGACAGGGATTTATTTACTAACTGGGTAAGAGGGAAATGTATTTACAGCATGCAGGCTGGATGCAAACAAGACTACCAAATGCATGTTTGCAGGGTCTCATGATGTTTTGTTTGGGGCAGTCGGCCCTTGCCCAAGCCACATGTCCCTCCAGAAGGCCACGCTCATAACTCGTTAGGCCATGCCCTGCACTTTGGCCACACACCTTTGTGGGAGCTCAACCTCGATTTTGCATTCCACTTAAAGCAATGGTTATACCCCTGGTGCAGAAATCTGTGTAACCTACAGGTCAAATCACACAGCTAAGTGAGAGTGTGTCAGAAATGATGATAGTCACAATAATAATTACAAACTTTAACTGCTGGCAGGTTACCCCAAAGACTCACCGTTACCTCTCTTCCTATCCTGTGACTGGCACCTTCCAGCAGGGGAAGAATCTCCTTGTTCCAAACGGGGAGATGAATGTGAAAGCCTCCCAGGTACCTCTTCCCTCACCTAGATAACCAGATAGGAGAAGAGATCCCAGGGAAACCCTCTGGGGAAGAAAACCCTGTGTCGAAGGTTGCGGGAAAGATGTCTTCAATGCAGCGGAGATTCAGGTGAAGTCCGGAGAACGTTCGTCTTGAAAGAGAAAGAAACTGGTAAGTATAAGTAGGTAAGTGAAATATGGAAATGTAAGAGGTTAGGAATGTAGATTACCCTTAAACAGGAACGATGTGCGGGAAAAGGTGCCAGTCAGAAACTTCAGAGAACCTCTACGATAGTAAGGAAAGGTTGTGATTAGAACTAGTAAGAGAACTACATAGAATAGGGGAAAGCCACAGGGGAATCTTTACCTGAGAGGCAAGAAGGGCGGAGCTGGGAGTTGTTTCGGTAGTGCAGGGTTTTGCACGGGCGGTTGCAATACCGGTGTAGCATATGCCTGTAGCTATGAGAAGGAAGATGGAATAGTGAGTCGGAAAAGGTAGAGAAACGGGAAATCAATATGCCGGTTCTTGGAGAGTCCTGAATGAAGCTTACCGCGCTGCGGAATGGAACCGGCGGGCAAACTTAGGTGAGAAAGAGATGGAATCTGTGGAATCGGGAGTCAGAGAAGCGGTGAGGAATGCACTGAAATTGAGACAGGGTAGGAATGTTTAGATGCCGAAAGGTTAGTGATTAGCAAGACGTATCATGATTACCTAGATGCGAACTTACGTAGCGTTGTTGTAGCAGAGTAGCAACGCATTCGTGTGATGATCACAGGAACAGATATACCTACACTCGGGTAGGGAGACGGTACTTCCTGGATAACGAGGCGTGAAGAGGCTAGACCCGCATCTCTAGTTGTGGCGGCCATCTTGCTAGTAAAAATGGCTGACACCCGCCGCCCTAAGGTCCATCGATGCCACAAGGACCACCGCCTTCGGAGGGGCGTGACAGTATGCCCCCTCGAATGCCCCGGGCCACCCGGTTTATTCGGATGAGATCGAAAAAACCGGCGGACCAGAGCCGGAGCATGAACAGCTGATGCAGGTTCCCATGAGCGATCAGCCGGAGAATACCCCTTCCAGTCAATCAAGAAGTGCAGACGTCCCCGAAAAAAAGACGAGAATTGCAAATACCAGCCACTTCATATTCGGGACCCATCGGGGTGATGACAGGAGGGGGTGCACCCATTCGTACTCGGGGAAAAGCGATCCACCACGTCTTTCTTCAATTGTGACACATGGAAAACAGGATGAATCCTGGACCAAGACGGAGGGAGTTTGAGCCTGTAAGCAGACGATACCAATCGTTGCAAAACGGGAAAGGACCCAAGTATCTTGGGGACAGTTTGGACGGCACCAGATGACGAGGCAAAAATCGGGAAGCCAACCAAACTAAATCCCCCGGCACCAATCTCGGAGCTGGAGTGTGATGTCTATCAGCAGAGCGTTTCACACGGGCCTTGGCTTCCAGAAGAGAGGTCCTGGCTGTTTGATGTCCCGTCTGAATAGTATTGATGAGATTGTCCACATCGGGAAACCTGGATGCAGAGATTGGACCACTGGGAAAACACAGAGGGTGATATCCGTAGGAGCAAAAGAAAGGGCTGAACCCCAAGGCTGAGTGTCGAGAGTTATTATAGGCAAACTCAGCCAAAGGTAACAAGGGACACCAGTTGTCTTGCGAGGAAGAGATGTAACAACGCAAATAACCCTCCAGAGTCTGATTTAGACGTTCTTTCTGACCATTCGTCTGTGGATGGAATCCTGAACTCAACGCTCGGGAGATATGCAAACTCTTGCATACCTGCTGCCAGTATCGAGACGTATATTGTGAACCTCGATCAGAAACGATGGTCTCAGGAAGTCCGTGAAGAGAGAAAATTTGCGAAAGAAAAATCTGTGCCATCTGGGATGCGGTAGGAATCCGCGGAAGTGGAACAAAATGTGCCAATTTTTTAAAGTAATCGATTGTGACCATGATTACTGTGCAACCGTCCGAGATTGGCAGGTCAACAATAAAATCTGTTGAAATCATTTGCCAAGGACGGTTAGGAGCTGGCATTACTGAGAGGAGACCTGAAGGGGCAGATCGCGGGCATTTAGATTGCAAGCATATGGCACAAGCGGAAACATAGTCTATGATGTCTCGAGTCATTTCCGGCCACCAGAAATTTCGCTGGATCAATTCCTTAGTATTAGTCACACCTCTGTGACCAGCTAGGTAAGAGTCGTGACAAAGATTCAGAACCGTTCTTCTTAGTTCACTCGAAGGGAGAAAGAGCTTCTTGTCTTTATAAGTACATCCTTGGACCAAGGTAAGTTTCCAGGTTGACAGAAATTTTGGATTCAACTGGATGAATTGCAAAGTCGAGTTAGCCACGTTTTGAAGAAATGTGGTAACTACCTGCACGAATTTGGCTCGGGGAAACAGAGGCTCTGCTCGGAAGGGCGTAGAGGAGTTATAATCCTTTCTAGACAAAGCATCCGCCTTGAGATTGGCTCTTCCGGGAATAAAGGTGAATACAATCTCATACGGTGAAAAGAAGTGTGCCCAACGTGCCTGTCGGCTATTTCGGGTCTGAGAATATTGTAAGGCGCGTAAATTACTGTGATCTGTTCGGACCTCAACTGGTTGTCTTGCTCCCAATAGCAGGTGTCTCCACTCTTCAAATGCCCCTTTTATAGCCAGTAGTTCCTTTTCAAGCACTGAATAATTTATTTCAGAGGGAGACAGTGTTTTAGATAGATAGGCTGTAGGACATTCTATTCCTTGATCATTTTCTTGAAGCAGAACGGCCCTAAGGGCCTGATGAGATGCGTCTGATTCAACAATGAATCTTTTGGCTTGATCTGGAGTAATCAGGATGGGTTCTGTGAGGAAATGTTTCTTCAGTCTCTCAAATGCTAGTTGTGCCTCTTCTGACCAAAGAAACCGTACATTCTTTTTAAGAAGAGCAGTCAGTGGGAGAATTTCTTGAGAATAATGTGGGATGAAATGTCTATAAAAATTTGCAAATCCCAGAAATCTCTGCAGATCCTTGATGCACATCGGTATCGGCCAGTCAGTAATAGCTGATACTTTCCTAGGGTCCATGGCTACCCCATTTGCAGATATTATGTATCCCAGATAGGCAACCGGGTTCCTGTGAAACTCACATTTCTCCAGTTTGCAATAGAGATGATTGTTAAACAGTCTCCTTAGGACTTCCTTCACATGCTGACGGTGTTCCGATGGGGATGTAGAGAAAACCAGAATATCATCTAAGTAGACAATAACTGTGTGAAGAAGAATATCTGAAAATATGTGGTCCATAAAGCGTTGGAAGACGGCGGGGGCGTTGGACAGACCGAAAGGCATTACTTTATATTCATAATGTCCCAAAGGAGTACGGAACGCCGTCTTCCACTCATCGCCAGCTTGTATACGAATGAGATGGTAAGCCCCGCGGGGATCTAGTTTTGTGAAGATGGTAGCTCCTTCAACGGCTTCAAGTATATCTTGTATGAGGGGCATAGGATAGCGATCAGGGGTAGTGATTTTATTCAAGCCCCGGAAATCTATACACGGTCTGAGTTCCGTAGAATCTTTCTTGGGGATGAAGAATAAGGAGGCTCCAGCTGGCGAGGTGGATTCTTGAATAAGTCCATTGCGAAGATTCTTTTGGAGATATTCCTTAAGGACTTCACGTTCTCGTCTTGATAAGACATACATGCGACCGAAAGGAATCGGTGCATCTGGAACTAGTTCCAAGGCACAGTCATCTCTCCGATGTGGGGGTAGTTCGGCATATTCTGAATCGGAAAATACTGTCTGAAATTCCCTGTATTCGAGGGGTAATTCCTGAATATGGTTCAACATAGAGATGGAACCCGTATTTTCTAACACAGAGATTGTAGGACGAAACCCCACAGCTCCGTCCAAGAGACAGTGCGTCAAACAATGTTCAGAACCCAGAAAGACAGTGCCCGCCTTCCAATTGATATAAGGATTATGGGCCAGGGTAAGCCTAAAATTACTGGATAGTGTGCTGTACGGATTACATCAAAGACAATGGATTCTTGATGGGAGGGAATATTCATCCGCAAGGGTATTGTTTGTTCCTTTATGGGTCCTGAAGTTAACGGACTACCATCCACCGACTCAACTGGTATTGCCAAGGTCTTCACTGAACACGGGATGTTATGAGTGGCCTTCCAGAAGGTATCGACAAAATTCCCCGCGGCCCCACAGTCTATTAAGGCCGTGACCAGAATGGAATCTGAATCTCCCCATTTGATTTGAACTAAGATCGGGGATCTCTGTTACTTGTGATGGTAACATTGTGGATGAGAAACCTGTTACTGACTCCCTAAACGCGGTTCTCCTTGCGGTTGGGAAATGGCGTTTCCCTGTCTTTTGACTGGGATGAGAGGACAATCTTGAATGGTGTGTTCCTTGGAACCACAATACATACACAGCCTCTTGACTCGACGTCTATTGCGCTCTTCCGGGGTAAGATGGCCTCTGGTAGTTCCTATCTGCATAGGTTCTTTAGTCTGAGTTTTCCCTACACTAGGAGAGTATGTAACAGGTTGTCTCACGGGACGGCCGCAACGTCGTTCCTTTAATCTTTCTTGCAATCAGTAGTCCATCTGCATGACCATGGTTATTAATTCTGCCAGATTTGGAGGTCTGGGTACTCGGGAGATCTCATCTTTTAACTCCTCGTTTAATCCCCTACGGAATATAGTGATCAGAGCATAGTCAGCCCATGATGTGCCAGCTGCTAACTGCTTGAAAGTGGTGATATAAGACAACAGATCTTGGGATCCTTGTTTGAAATCCAATAACTGTTCTTGGGCTGAAACCGTGATTTCTTGACGGCTAAACATGGCTCTGAGACTGTTCAAAAAGGCGGGGTAAGAATCTAACAAAGCATTATTTGTAGTAACAAGAGGCGTGGCCCAGGCTAAAGCAGGACCTGTTAAATTTGCAATCATATGTCCTACTTTATCACGGTCACTTTGAAAAAAGGCTGTCTTGAATGAAAATTGAACGGTACAAGCCTCAATAAAGGCCTTGAGTTTATGAGGATTACCATCGTATAAACCCCCCGGAATTGGGCCAGGAGGTATCTCAGAACAACTAGGGACTCTGCCTACCTGTTGTCGGAGAAAGGCATTCTCCTGTTTTAAAGCCTGCACTTCAGCCGTCAACGCTTGTACAGCAGTAACTAATTGCTGTTGTTGGGCTGGGTCCATATTCCCTTGTAACCCTGAACCCCTGAGATAACCTGCTCAGAACTCCTGATAATTCAGGATAAATTTCAAAACATATGATTTAGGCGTTGCTAACTGTCAGAAATGATGATAGTCACAATAATAATTACAAACTTTAACTGCTGGCAGGTTACCCCAAAGACTCACCGTTACCTCTCTTCCTATCCTGTGATTGGCACCTTCCAGCAGGGGAAGAATCTCCTTGTTCCAAACGGGGAGATGAATGTGAAAGCCTCCCAGGTACCTCTTTCCTCACCTAGATAACCAGATAGGAGAAGAGATCCCAGGGAAACCCTCTGGGGAAGAAAACCCTGTGTCGAAGGTTGCGGGAAAGATGTCTTCACTGCAGCGGAGATTCAGGTGAAGTCCGGAGAACGTTCGTCTTGAAAGAGAAAGAAACTGGTAAGTATAAGCAGGTAAGTGAAATATGGAAATGTAAGAGGTTAGGAATGTAGATTACCCTTAAACAGGAACGTTGTGCGGGAAAAGGTGCCAGTCAGAAACTTCAGAGAACCTCTACGATAGTAAGGAAAGGTTGTGATTAGAACTAGTAAGAGAACTAGCTAGAATAGGGGAAAGCCACAGGGGAATCTTTACCTGAGAGGCAAGAAGGGCGGAGCTGGGAGTTGTTTCGGTAGTGCAGGGTTTTGCGCGGGCGGTTGCAATACCGGTGTAGCATATGCCTGTAGCTATGAGAAGGAAGATGGAATAGTGAGTCGGAAAAGGTAGAGAAACGGGAAATCAATATGCCGGTTCTCGGAGAGTCCTGAATGAAGCTTACCGCGCTCCGGAACGGAACCGGCGGGCAAACTTAGGTGAGAAAGAGATGGAATCCGTGGGATCGGGAGACAGAGAAGCGGTGAGGAATGCACTGAAATTGAGACAGGGTAGGAATGTTTAGAATGCCGAAAGGTTAGTGATTAGCAAGACGTATCAGGATTACCTAGATGCGAACTTACGTAGCGTTGTTGTAGCGGAGTAGCAACGCATTCGTGTGCTGATCACAGGAACAGATATACCTACACTCGGGTAGGGAGACGGTACTTCCTGGATACCGAGGCGTGAAGAGGCTAGACCCGCATCTCTAGTTGCGGCGGCCATCTTGCTAGTAAAAATGGCTGACACCCGCCGTCCTAAGGTCCATCGATGCCACAAGGACCACCGTCTTCGGAGGGGCGTGACAGAGTGTAATGAGTGGGATCTATGTAATAACTGGTTGCGTATATGGCGTTTCACCACCTAGGTCTAAAAGGACTGTAATCACAGGCGTTATTATTATTCAAACCAATGATACTCTTATCAACATCAAAAGAATAAAAGGCAGACTTGGAACTTTGGGATTGGAAACGATGACCGTCCAGTAATACAGATAAACTGCAGTAGATGCACTAATCTACTGAGCTGTCCTCCAAGCTTAACAATGTTAATGCCACTGGAAACTGTTGCTATGTAGTATTGAGCAGCGAATATAAGATGAAAGGAATTTGTGATAGAAATTCAGCTTCACATGTAACAAATACACCCCACTGGATCCAGTTGCAGCTGTATGGATGTTGGGCATCTGGTGCTATAGATCACATGTCTGCAACTGCATCTTCAAACTGGTTTTGGTGTTTATTTTTTAACCAGCTGACACAGTTATGTGTTTTTTCAGCCGGACAAGTTTCCATTGTTCAGAAACCCACATGCTGTAACTGAATACAGCAGAAGCCATTTGTAGATGGTTAATTTGAATCATTTGGAGGCATATCCGAAATTGCATAGGTTACTTCCAGTCTGTGATCCTTTCCCATTAAGACAACAACCACTTTACCACAATAGGCATCACAGTGGACACAAGGGTTTCATGGGGGTGAAACCCCAACTGCTACTGCATGTTTGGCCGGAGGGACCTACTCTCTAATCATCAGTGGTGAATAGACCCTCTGTAATGCTCACCGCACTGCATCATCCGTTCCATCTCCCTTCAAGTGTATGCCCCTCGGAAGGTCTCCGTCCAACACCCCCCCACCCCTTCCCCGCCCCTGGATCTTGAGTTAGAGCCACCCACCCTCCTCCATGCACGCTTTGCCCCCTTTCCTCAGGCGCAGGGCTCACATTTTAGCTTGTTGTTCCTGCTGTTGATGGGTTCTGGGTCCAGGCAAGGCTCTTTGGATTTGTCTTCCTCGATGGGACGGAAATGTGCCAGGATCCGAATGAAGGTTGGAAAGTCAATGGCATCCCTGCGGGTAAGAGACAACACTGAGATGACACAGGAAGACTCCCAAACAGACGTATAAGTGTGACGGGGTGTAACGGAACACCATACCAATACAACCCCTGCCTGCCCCGACTCTGAGACCTGACACACACACATTGACACACACTCACCTCTGTTTCTATGCAGGGGAGACGATAACAGCAGCACAGTGAGTCTTCAGTGGAAATAAAGAGTAAAGGAGGGTGTGAAATCTAGATAGCTACACTGCCCCCCCCCTTGTCCCCAGCTCTTTCTCACCATGCCACTCTAGACCACTTCTGTGTTTATTTTGGTTGACCCCTTTCCGCATTTAAAGTGTTAATTGTAAAACACTCCTATAATGACGAGTTGGTTTGGGCATGCATTCCTACTAGTAGTACTACACTTCGGGAACATATCCAAGTCTTGAAGGCCAACGCCATCTAACTGGGTGGGAAAGCGAGGAAAGTACTGTGACGAGGAAGTAAAGCACTACAAGTAATGGCCCAATACCTTACCAGTAATATTCATTATATTGAGTCCTCGTCTTCGTCAAAACACTTGTTGCTTACTTGAAACTTTGGCTCCCGAAAAATACAGGTCTGGCTGAAGATGTGTCAGGACCATTGCAACATGATGTTTGGGGGCAGAGGGGCTCTGAGTTACTGCTGAGAAAAACAGTCAGCGACACCATGGGTTGCTTAAATTGTAATGGAGTTAATATAAATTGAGCAAGGGCGTTAAAGGAATAGTTCACTCTAAAATGTTATTCTCCCAAAAGATGGGCAATAATCAAACACATACATTAAACATATTTTTAAATACAGTTACTATGTAAACTTTTGAGCAAATGAGGCTCAAAGCATTTACTTGGGAGCATCCATTTTGTCATTTCAGACAGCCTCCGTTCATCTTAAGCTCTGCCCTGGTGGCACTAAATAAGCAGCAAAATCTGCCTACTGGGAGCTTTTGCTTACTGCAACCAGAGGAGAGCTGAACATGGAGGGGGCTGCCTTCACTTTCATTTTACATTTTCGGTGCTCCCCAAGCCTAGGGCAGCACAGAAAATGTAAAATGAAAGGCAAAAAGCCAAGGCACAGTTAGAAAACCACGGAAATCATGAATACAACAACGTTGTATTTATGATTGTGGTGGCTTCAGCTTTGAGTCTCCTGGGCTGCCCCGGGTCGGTTTTCTTTCTACGTTTCCCGGGCTCCGGGAAACGTAGAAAGAAAACCACAGCATTTACAAATACAACAACTTTGTATTTATGTTTGCGGTGGCTTCAGCTTTGAGTCTCCTGGGCTCCCTCAGGTCGGGGGACATAAATATGCAAACATAAATACAACGTTATAAATGCTGCGGTTTTCTTTCTAAGTTAGAAGGAAAACCGCAGCATTTATTTTGCAGTGCTTTGAAAAAATAATGAAATTAAAAGCATTTACCAGCAGCAGCTTGTGTTAATCTCTGCTCTCCGGCAATAATGAAGCAATAGCCACCTGCTCGTAGCTTTTGTTTATTACAGCTGGCTGGCTTTTGCTTCATTAGTGCCGCAAGGGCAGAGATTAACACAAGCACAGGAGGCTTATCCATTTCACAAAATGGATGCCTCCTACTGCTCAAAAGTTTACATAGGAACTTTCTTAAAACATATTTTTATATATATTTTTTGATCATGGCCCATCATTTGAGCCAATAAAATTGTAGAGTGAACTATTCCTTTAATAGCTGCACATTATCACAACAGGCAGTTAGTGAGGAGCTGAAACACTAAATGTCAGTTGAAAAGCTATTAATTGCTCTTTGACAACAAGTGTCTAATGTCAGTGAAACCAGAGTAAAAAAGCAACAAGGTGATGGCTACCCTGCTAGTTAATGCAAAATCGAAGGAGGTGACAGCCTGAGGGCGCCAGCAAAGGCAGTGTGTAACATGCACGCTGCAAAGCGCAAACTTGATGCCCTGAATTAAAGGAGTATGTTGCTGTATCATAGGACTGCTTGCAAAGGGCAGCTGCTCGCCCCCTCCAGTCCCCTCAGGCCAGGGGCATATTTCAACTGAAAAAGTTGAAACGCCCTGACGCAGTCCATGAGTACATACTCTCCATGCTACCCTTTTCTAAAAACAACATAGAAGATGGTCCCTCCTCTCTGTGGTCTTTTAATCATGTGACCTAAAAAGAGAACTCACCAGCCTCTGTAATACGCCCTGGAGTAAGAAGTTATATTACACTGGACTTCAGCGGCTGCCTGCCCTCAGCAATAATGAGAGAAGGCCTGTGACAGACAAAGTGCAAAACACTGCTCTGCCAGCAAAGTCCACAGACCTGCTACTGGGGTATTTAGACAACTTAACACCTCTTTGCTAACGATTGGTGATCAGAAATGAGGGGGGGGGGCATTTGCTATTTTGCTTCAGAAAACCCAAAATAAAGTTCCATTTAAATATAAAGTTCTGCACCTTATTTCAAGGCAAAAAAGTGTAACTGTTTTTTATTTTCATTATGTGTTTCATTTGACACTCACAAAGAAGGGTTTGCATTTATGTGGAATTTAACATTTTCTTCACACTACATACAAATACACAGGCACCCCTTTTCAACCAATAAGCAGGTATCTTTTGTTGTGTGGATTTAATTCTTGAAAGTAAATTTGCAAAACCTAAACGTCATTTTTAGCTTTGCATTACTTTGCATCATGGAAGGTGTATTCCTCCATTCAAGAAAGGCTGGGGAAAACTAACATTATATTCGTTTTGCTTAACATATTTCTTAAAGGATTTAGATATTCGTCCATTTAAAAAAATGATGTAATTTCTTTACCATTCAAGTCTTCTATATAAAGCAGAGAGTTTTTTTTCAACACTTCCTTTTATTGGCATTTATAAATTACAAAATCTTTATCGTGCTTTGTGACATGCTGTCAAAGTGTAACATAACAAGAGTCAACATGGCCTCAACTGAGGCGAATGTGAACACGGGGTGGGGGTTGTTCCGGGGTGGGCCAGAGGGGGATGCAACCATCTCGTATCAGTTTTACAGGGCTTTAGTTCAATGAATGCGGTTGGTTAGACCACTCTGTGGCCAGGCCAGGGGGCGATTAATCTGTTAGTCCATTTTGGTCAGCCAACGGAGAGATGGTGGTTGTCTGGCCATGCCTGGGAATTTCTGCACAAAGTCGAAAAACGGGTCCTAGGTGTTGTAAAACTTGTTACTGTTGCCCAGGCGGATGGCTGTTATTTTCTCGGCTGCGGCGATGTCCCAGCACTTTACCCACCACACCGGGGTCGATGGGCTCTCCTGAAGTTTCCATAGCTTGGCGATTGAGATTTTAGCTGCAGTTAGCAGGTGCGTGCAGAGATCTGCAACATTACCAGTCATCAGGAACTGTCCTCCTGTGTCTCCCAGTAGAATAATGCCTGTGTCCCACAGGATCGATAGGCCTGTGATCTGTCGGATCTGTTCCAGGACCTCCTTCCAGAACCTTTCCGCTTTTGGACATGATCAGAGAAAGTGAAACAGCATTCCTTTCTCTGCACAGCCTCTCCAGCAGTTCGGCGGTATGGCAGGATTGCATTTATGTAGCCTTTCTGGTGTCATGTACCACCTGTAGCAAACCTTAATGGCTCCCTCTTTATTCGTCACACATTTGGAGGTCTTGTGGGTTCTTGACCAGATGCAATCTCAGCTGGTCATATCTAGTTCTCTGCCCAGGTCTCTCTCGCACTGTTTCATGTATGTAGGGTTCCTTGGATTCGGGGTCTGTTCTGTCCAGTAAACTGTACAGGGTCGATATCTTCCCCTTGGGAGGGGTTGCCACTAGCGTGCATTCTAGTGCTGTGAGTTCTCTGTGCCCGTGCGTCCTCATCGTGTGGTGGGACAGCCAGTGTCGGAGTTGGGTGTAGCGGAACCTCTCGCCTTCTGGCACCTGGAATTTCCTTTTGCAGTCCTCGAAGGTGAGTATGGTGTCCCCCTCGTAGAAGTCTGCCACGTGCTGTGTGCAATTCATGGTCACCCCTCGAATCACCAGCTTCATGGCGTCCCATACCATAGCCTCTGGGGCTCCTTTGCCTATGTTCTCTGAGTAGTTGATTAAAGATTGCGAAAGTTCCTGACTGTCTGCTATGTCCACTAGGAGGTAATCCTGCAACTTCCAGGTCCTTTGTCGCAGTGTTGGTAGACCCTCTCTCTGGAGTTGCGCGATAACTGGGGCATGGTCGGAGATTACCTGTAGCCCGATGTGGATGTCCACGATGCAGGGGAACAGCTCGCTTGATACAAGTAGGAGGTCTATTCTGGAGAGGCCCCTGTGGACATGCTAGAAGAAGGTTTAGTCGCAAGCTTTGTCATTCGCCAACCTGCGGGGGTCCACCGTTCCTGTCTCTCTCAGAAATTGAAGGTGACATTTTCGTCACTAAGGAAGGATCCTCATTATTGGGCTGGAGTGGATCAGAATCCAGGCGAACGCTGAGAATCCAGTTACTATCGCAGTAAGAGTAAGTAAGAGATCAGTGGGAGAGAGATTTTCCTAATGTGTTCACTGAAGATCTGGGAAAACTAGAAGGATATGAACACAGAATTAAACTGAAGAGGGTAGCTGTCCCAAGGATACACAAGGTCAGGCCATTCCCACAGAACATTAAACACAAGGTGAAGGAAGAGATTGAAGCACTACTCCAAAGAGGAATTATAGAAAGGATGGAAGGGGCGGAATGGTTCACTCCAGTTGTCATGGCAACCAAGGCTAGCGGGGGCATGAGACTATGTGTAGACCTGAGAGACCTTAATAAGAACATCTTAGTAGAACACCATCCTCTACCTACTATTAATGAAGAGTTGGCCACGTTGAATAAGGCGAGAAAATTCTCTGTAATTGACCTATCGCAGGCTTATCATCAGATCCCGCTTTCAGAGGATTGCCAACATTTAACGACCTTCATCACTACTGAAGGGACATTTAAATACTGCAGAATGCCTTTTGGCTTAGTCTCAGCGGCTGCTGTATTTCAGAGGATTATGGATATGGTATTGGAGGGCGTTAATAATATAATCATTTTCCAGGATGATGTGCTAGTGTATGCAGAGTCCAGTAAGGAGCATGATAAAATGTTAAGAGTGGTGTTAACAAAGTTGGAGGAAGCAGGTCTGACTGTTAAAAGGAGTAAATATAAGATTTCTGTAGATAGTGTAGAATATCTTGGTCAGACTGTGTCAAGTCAAGGAAATAGACCCAAAACATGTCTTGTTGAGGCTATTGAGAAAGCTCCAAGTCCTAGAGATAAAGACCAAGTTAGGTCTTTCTTAGGATTGGCCGAGCATTACCATACATTTGTGAGGGATTTTGCAGTAATTACCACGCCTTTAAAGGCTCTGTTGAAAAAGGGAGTCAGATTCCAATGGTCCGCACAATGTGAAGAAGCTGTTAAAATGATCAAGCAAGGAATTGTTCATGTCCCTTCAATTGGGATGTTTGATGTAAAGGATAGAATGGTGCTAGTTGTGGATGCAAGCACTCTGGGTTTAGGAGCCACATTAATGCAGTATGATGGTAGTAAGGTTGAAAGAGTCATAGCATTTGCTTCTAGACCACTCAGAGGGGCAGAAGGGAATTATTCCGTTATAAAATGGGAGGCGTTAGCAATGTTTTGGGCAGTGAGCCATTTCAAGTACTTTCTGTGGGCGAGGAGATTTACGGTGAGAACAGATCATAAACCGCTCGTACAATTGTTTAACAGTAATAGATGGACGGTAGGTGCTCCAAGGATAAGAAGGTGGGGCCTTGGACTGCAGTTATACAATTTTGAGGTCAGTTACCTACCAGGAAAAATAATCTAGTAGCAGATTGCTTATCGAGATTGCCAGCAGTACAAGATCATTCTAGTCAATTCCAAGAAATTGAGGAGTATGTTATGGCTGAATTGGGTCGCGTGGACAGAGAAGAGTGGGAACAAGCAGAAATGGCAGATCAAGAATTTAAGTGTATAAAGCAATGGACAGTGGAAGGATGACCAGACAGAGGGTCCCTTGAAAAGAAATTTGAGGTATGGTGGGAGATACGTGATGAGCTGAGTTTGCAAGGTGACAGGTTGAGGAGAGGAAACTGTATAGTGCTTCCCGAAGGAGTGAGAAGGAGCTTGTTGGAGTTGGCCCATCAAGGTCATTTGGGAGAGGGAGCTACTAATAGGAGACTAAGGCATAGCTACTGGTGGCCCAGGATCAATAGGATGGCTGAGGAGATAGTGAAACAGTGTAGTGCCTGCCAATTGGGAGATAAAAGTAAGGTGGTGAGGGAAGTACCCTTGATAGCAAATTCAGTTCCCGGTCAACCGTGGCAGAAGTTAGCAGTGGACATTCTAGGACCGATAGCAGGATTAGGGGATGAGTTCAAATATATGTTTGTACTTGTGGACTTTCATTCCAGAATGGGTTGAATGGAAGGTGGTCAGAGAAGTTACAGCCATTGAGTTGGTGGTTTTTGTGTAAAAGGTGTTTCTCAGGGAAGGTTGCTCTGTGGAATTGGTATCAGACAACAGGGTACAGTTTGTCTCCCATTTTATGAAAACGTTTTTGGGAAATTACGGTATCAAACATGTGAGAACTGCCCTTTATCACCCAAGGGCAAACGGTTTTATTGAGAGAGTAAATAGATTTATCAAGGGGGGTTTGCAACTTGCCATGTGTAATGGTGTTCCTTGGAGAGAGGTGATGAACAACATGATGTGGAGCTATTTAACGACTCTACACTCTGCTACCAACATATCTCCTTTTGTCTCACTTAAAGGGAGGGAACCTGGAACCAAATTGTGTCCTGGATGGTTAGGGTTGACAGGAACGGCCGAAGTAGATAGGGAGACTATAATGAAATTGATTGAGAAGAGCCAAGAGAGGAGTAAAGAAGCGTTTGACCGTAGGGAATTGTCAAGAACAGAGAGTGGAAGGTTGAAGACTGGGTATGGGTAAAAAATCCCAGGTCAACGCAGAAGTGCGTGGAAAGTAGGTACATAGGCCCCAGGAGGATTTCTGCTGTATGTGGTAACGTTGTCATATTGGATGGAGGGAGGTATGGTCCCAAGGCAAGCTGGCAAGAGCAGGAGAAAAGGCTGATGGAGACGGGGAGAGAGTGTTGGATGAGAGAATGAGAGTGAGGTGTGGTCACAAAGCAAGTTGGCAAAGGTCGGTAATAAAGTTGATGAAAAAAGGGAGAGTGTGTAATGATAATGAAGATAAGGGTGGAAATCTTGGAAATAGGAAGGTCATAGGTTGTGACAACTGCAAAGAAAATAAGAGACTGCCACAGAAACCTTTCTGGATGAAGGATTTTATTCAGTGAAAACTAGTTTTCTTTGTGCATATAGGTTATCTTCATGGACAATTTAATCCATAGGTCTATTATTGTGCAATTTAATCAAACTGTTGTGATCGGTTAGTAATGTCTTATGTTTATTCTCATCATATTTTTATTCTCTTTATTAGTTTTTTTTGTTGTGTTAATTGATTGCATACATCCTTAATGTTGTTTCAGAAAGAAGATATGTAGCAATCTGTTTTTCCTGTGTTGCTGCGTTCTGGCTTCACGAGATGCACGGCTCGCTCCATGCGCCTTGTGAAGCTGGAATGCGGCGTTTGAATAATTACAGTCCGTTATCTTTGTCAGATGGTGGGCGCACTGTAGTAAAGAGCTCTACCATAAATTTGCCTCACAATCATCTTTTCACAGGGCATACAGAATTTTTAATTAAAACTCTGTAGATAAGGCACACGTTAGTTAAGTGGTGAAGCCATCCATGATTTGAGACCAGAAGTTAAACAGATATCTTATGGGGCCTTGTCAGTAGGACTAGGTGTTAACTTTTGGCTTTGCTTTAAAAAGGGCTCTGTTGAGTCGGGAGCCGGGAGACCGAGGAGAAAGGTCAGAAGGCTTAGCAGCCGGGAAAGAGCAGGAGTCCGGGGGTCCTGGGCTGCCTTGGGCCGGTGGGGACCTGGCAAAGCACAGGAGGGCGTAACTCGGGGCAATTCCCTCCGGTTTACGCCGACAGGTATGGCGATCCAGCCTGGGGAAGCAGGAACTGGCACTCTGGGGGAGAAGCGGACGACACGGGTTAATGTCAGAGCAGAACGGGGGCTGCCATCCGACCACGCATGGTCTGTATGCAGCTACGCGGGAGCTCCCTGACGGAGACGGAGCCTGCCTGATCATAAGCACAGTGAAGAGATAGGACAGAACCTCACATATCAAGCGCCCAGCAGAATATGCACTTTGTGGCTGAAAATAGAACCTACACACGGGAAGAAATACAGTATTTCCTAGCAGAGTGGTTAAGAACGTACATCTAAAGGCTCCTACATTAACTCCACTCAGAAGCGGTGAACAGCTACAACAGAAGGCAACCGCGATCGCCCATGGGAATCGAGCGGGGCTGAGGAGCGCAGGAAGCCGCAGTGAGAGTTGGAACGGAAAGCTCTGAAGTGCCCGGTCTAGAGCGGGCTTACCTTGGAAGCTCCCTCCCCTCACCACCCGACAAGTGTACCACGAGCCTGCAGACGCTGCCAAAACACAATCAGGCGTGCAGCCCCAGACATAAGAGTGACTAAATAAGCGGCATTCAAACACTAAACCAAACGGAGCCAAGACCCCGGAGCAATCGCGTACGGTCAACTGAGAACCAGCACTGCTGCACAAACGCTCCACAAAAAAGCAGAACTTACCCTGGGGTGCCGCAGAAACAGGAAAGACAAGGTTAGAGCACCAGGAGGGCTCCGACCGGGGTCCCCGCATTGCTGCCTGGCTGAACCCGGTCCCTGACGGGCTGAGAGCGGTCTGTGCGGGCTGCAACCACGGGCTGTGGGCAGTCAGCGCCCCGTCCCTGTACCCGGACTGCGGCTGGCGACGCTGACCCTGCGGTGTCCAAACTTCTGTTTGGCGCCCCCTCTATCAGGAAGTAAAAGAGCATCAGGCAGCATACTTAACTCGGCCCAGAGTTTTCAGTGAACGTTTAAAAAGCATCAACAAGTGGGGGGCCAGCAGTGTGTGTCTTACAGTATCCACTGGCCCGGTGGGCACCCAGTGGACTCTGGTATCCTGGGGGCACAGCCCTGGGTCCCTACAAGCTCAAAGGCCAGGTCAGGAGAGCGGGAGGGTGGCAGACATCACTCTGGCCCACAAACTGTAACACCATCAGGGGGAAGACCGGAGAGAAGACCCGAGGGCCACTCTACACTATCGCTCCACCCCCCAGTCGCGTGGTCTGCTGAGGGACAGAAAGGAACTCCTAGCCCGCTCAGAACTGGACTTGAGTCGCCCCCCCAGTCAACTAGGATCAGCATCAATGCCACCAGCCCAGAGCCGACAAGGCGGTGACCCCAGACCATTGAAATAGGGGGAAATCCCAGAATAAGGACAAGTGCCCATACACAGAAGAGCAGACAGGGACGGCATCCACCCTCCTAGGCCTGTAAAGAAGAGAGTTGCACAAAGTGTACCAGCCCTGAGATCGGACAACCAGTTGCCCAGGGGCAGCCAACACAAGAGAGCGGACCAAGTGTAGGAGGAAGCTCGGGTGGCATATTGCTGTCCACCTCCTCAAACCCCGCGGGGACCAGCAAGTGACTTTCCCATTCATGGTAACACTAAGCAAAGCGCTTCGAGGCCTGCTGTAAAAGGGTTCCCCAACACAAGCACACAACGAAGAGTCATTCACCTTACCAGAAGGAGAGGGAAGCGACACTCTGCGCAGAACCAAGTATCTCTCGGGGTGCAGGGCACACATGTTAGAGACGTCCAGCGCAGGAAGGTGGCAGCTGGAAGCACGTCCGTGGTCCGAGAACAATACATCATACCTTACCAAAGACACCAAGAAGGAGTCCTGCATGCAGACAAGTACCGCAGCCTCATCGGTCCAATTCAGAATTCCGGGGCATGGCTTGGAGCCATGGCAGTTGGTTCGGCTCTGTAATAGCTCCCGGCTAAAGCCACGCATCCAGCCTTAATGCACCGGTGAAAGAGGGTCCCCGAGCGATCCAATCAGGGCATTTGATGCCCAAAGCGACGGGGCAGAAGGGGGTCTATCCCCCAGCACTCTACGATGCCTAGAACCCGGGATAGACCAAGCTGGTAGCAGAGCCGGGGGCAGCATTAGCCCGCTTCCAAAATGGCGGGCGTCATCTTTGGAATCATCTGATGGCAGCGGGAGGCACCGAGGTGAAAGCAGCCCCTGAGCGGGGGAACCACTGACCTGCTTCGAGAGGGGCCACCACCGCTGCAGCACTTGGAAGCAGTCGAGCACAGGCTACTCCATAAGAGGGGCCCCAGTCGTTCATCTGCACTAGCACCACTGGGAGGAGCAGCACCCAGGGAGACCCAAGGGGCAAGCAACCTTCTCACACTTGCGAGCCTCCTAACTGAGGTGCGCCCAACCAAAGGCAGCCAGGCATACCCGGACAAAACCCCCCACTCGGAAGCCTGAAAGCAAACACCCACCCATCGCTCTCACCTGGAACCTCTGCTCGCGGCAGTCCAACCAGTGCGACAGCCCGGAACTCACCATTGCTAAAAAGACAACCAAACAAGCGGACATAGCAACCCTGCTATCCACACCGGCAGCAGACAGATCCAGAAGAGGGGACCCGCCAGGAGCCAGTGGAAACAAGCACCGCGGGCTCGCATATGGAACCAACCCGGGAAGCCCCAGCCCAGTCCGGTCACGAAATCGGACCTCCAGGACCTTCTGGCAGCACTAACCAAGGAATTCCAGAAGGGCACCGAAGAGGTTAAGAGCACCAGCATGGCCCTGGAAGCGAGAGTGGGTGAACTGGAGACAAGGACAATGTAGGTGGAAACAACCTTATGTGAGCGCAGCTATGAGACCGACAAGGGTACCGGACAGGCTAGCCGCGTTAGAAGCCAGGTGCGAAGCCCTTGAACTCAAACAGGAGGACTCAGAGAACCGCTCCCGCCGTAATAATATACGCCTGAGAGGAATCCCCGCATCTATCCCAGAAGCAGACTTGGAACATTATGTGAGAGACCTCTTTCACTTTATCCTAACTCTACCAGACGACTCCCCCCTGGTGCCCGACAGGGACCACAGAAACAGAGTAAGATCCAACTCATCGGCCTCGCCTGATGTCCTCGGTAGACTACACTATTTCAAAGTCAAGGAAGAATTGATGTTGGAAGCGAGAAACTCCCCCTGAATACTATTCAGAGACGCCTCCATCTCCCTATACCAAGATCTGGCCGCATCCACACTGCTGAAAAGGAAAGCACTGCAACCAGTCACGGAATGGCTGAGGGAGAAAGGCATACCGTACCACTGGGGCTTCACCGCTGCCCTAATCTTCACCTCTAATGGGAGCTTCCGCCACATACAAAAAGTGCACAAAGCAGAGAGATTGCTGAGCCCAGATGCGGGACCAGGATCCACCAACGACGTGGCCCCCTCAGAACAGGAAGAACCACAGAACCCCAACCGCTCATGGTCGCGAGCTGAGAGGCGGCATCGAGGGAATCAGGGGTGCCCCACTCAGAGGTAAACGCCCAAGTAAAGATGGCTAAAGCGGGGCAATACCGACGGCCCGGACCCTCGGATCCAACGAGCACCACCAATCTCCAAACGCCAGCCACGTCCGCTGGCCACATTCTGCACCCCCAAAGCAAGACAACACTTTAATCTCATATTTAATGTTCACCGCCATACAGCAGAGGCCTAAGCGCCCGACCTTCAGCAGGATGCGTTGGCCCAGCCGGAGTCCCCGTTAGTCGAAGTCTGGCCCAAACAAGCACGTTTTGTTCTATTGGGGGGTGAAGAGGGGTGGACACCGTAAGGAGCACTAATCACCATGACAGAACCAAACTCAATCGAAAGACACCCACACGGGCCATGGAACAGAGAGCACAGCAGCACCCACCATCCACGTCCAAATCACCCAAAAATGGGGTCACCTATAATAAATCTAATGATGATCACCTGGAATGTCCAGGGCTTAAATTCCCGAAGGAAACGGAAGTCCGTGGAGCACCGCCTAGCCCAACTGGAAGCAGATATAGTCTGCCTACAAGAAACCCACCTCCTGGCCGCGGTGTCATGACCCTTGCCCCTGGCCCTCACTGGCAAGCCAGCCTTCCAGTTAGAGCCAGGTCAAAGGCCTTAAAACCTCATCCAAGACTCTCTTGGAGTCAGTCCTGGCACCTTTGGCACCAGGCTCATAACTATCATGAAGACCAACATTAGAATGGGACTATTTACTTGGGACTATTTAACTTGGGGGGGGGGGTTCAGCCAACATGGAGGCACACACATAGCTCATTTACAGGGAACTGAGCTATGCGGTATAGTCTTTTGGGTGTGGCAGGCCTGGGACTACTTTACCTGGACTTCTTTGGGTGTGGCAGGCCTGGGACTATTTTACCTGGACTACTGTACCTGAGACTATTTAAACCACACCCAAACAGCAGAACATGCTTTGCGTTATTCTGCTGTGGGCAGCGTAACGCTCACCGTGTCCAGTTCTTTGATGCCAGCTTACCTGAAACCAAGGACCTGCAGAGGGAGAAAGAACACTATGAACCTTACCTGGAACAGTATCCTGTCTTCAATCCATCGCCAACTTCAGTTCCACTCACCTGAAGGTATGAACTCCATCATCCGGCACCGCATGCATCCTGGAATACCATAACCTGGAAAGAGGAGAAAGTAAGACAGCATTAGTAAGCGTTTACTCATGTTTCCTCCCGAATGAAGAAAGCCACACAAATCTTACCTGGGTAGTCATCTCCTGGTCAGTATCATTGTTGGAACATTACGGCGCTCGCCGAGGAACATCGCAACCTGCAAGGAGAGAAAAGACACAGGTTAGCAATATAAAAGGCGAAACAGCGCCGCGCATCGCGCATTACTCACCGGACAGCATCGCGCACACTGTGCTTTCGCCTACCGGACCATGCTCATCTTCAAACTGCATGACAACACTAAAATACCTTTCCATACCTAAAAGGAAAGAAGCAAGACATTATTATTCGAACTAAGAGGAACATAAGAACTGCATATAAAGACTGTAAAGCAGCAAATCTACTGAGTCGCAGCAGGCCTGGATTCCCACAGGGGGGCTTGCACCAGTGAAGTAACTTGGTCGCTGCTCGCCCCCACATCTACGCGGCCCTGCCATGAGGAGCAGGACGGAGAATCCACCTTTTACAATATTAAGGTGGGAAGGCCCAAGGGGGAGAAAGGAGTTGAGACCAAGGGAGGTGGGAAAACATAAAGACAATCTTAATTGAATCCAGCTCTCCTATATTGCAGACCCATCTTTAACCAGAGGCATTACCAAGGGACTGGGAGAGGGTTCGAGAGTGCAAATCATCCAACCAGGGCTGGGTGGCGTCCCCGTGGATACCAGGTGAGCGTACAGAACGCAAAGCCTCAATAATATTATCCACGTGGGCGTCATGGATACTTCAGAGACTGACCAGTTAGTTCAGTTGTTGGGACAATTACGCGCTTACATTCAGCCAGGCAAGAAACTAACGCTCTTAGGAGGGATTTGATTGTTACTAAGGATCGTTCTGACGAAATAAGTAGACAATTGCTCCAATCACAGGCAGGACAGACCCCATTGCCTGGTAACATTCCCTCAGCACCTGTACCAACTTCTTCCACCAATCCAATACAAATAACCCTTCCTGGGGCAGTTCCTTTAGCTCCACCTGAACGATTTACAGGGGACCCCAAGAAGTATGCAACGTTCATGAACCAGTGTCGTCTTCATTTCCTTTGCAGACCTGGGGCTTTTCCTAACGACCAAGCGCAGGTTGCTTTTGTCTTGTCATATCTGAGTGGCAGTGCTGCGGATTGGTCGGTACCATTGGTAAATCAGGATAACCCGTTGTTACATGACTTTGGGGGTTTCCAGATGGAAATGGAAAAACTCTTTGCTCGTCATACTCAAGCCCAAGCATTAGACAACAAACTTTTGTCACTCCGTCAAGGAAGTCAAGACTTGCTTACATATATAGCAACATTTAACAGACTTTTCGTTGAAGCTGGGTGGCCTGAGGAAAAAAGAACCACACTATTTCATTGGGGTCTACGAGGATAACTAAAGGATGTCCTTGCTCAAGTGGTTAACCCACCTAAAGACTGTGGATAATTCATCAACCTTGTGGTGCAATTAGATCACAGATTACAAGACTGAAAAGCGGACCGGATAAGGTTAGACACTCGAGCTGTGTATGTCCGGTCAAAGGATAATGTTCCACGTACATTGGAAAACACGGTAGAACCCATGCAAATCGGAGGTGTACGACCTCCTTTAACTAAAACTGAAAGAGACAAGAGAAGACAACAGCAATTATGCTTATATTGAGGAAAATCAGACCATTTCCTCAAAGAATGTCCAGTGAAACCACCAAGGAGAACTGTTGGAGCCACAGAGAAGGAAGATAATAACAAGGAGTCGGAAAACTACCAAGCCCGGCAAGCGTAGAGGTCCACTTGTCGAGCGGGAAGGATGAGCCACAGACCTCACACTTTGCATTACCAATAATTTTGATCAATCACCAACAACCGTCTTGGATGCATGCTGTCGAAGCATACATAGACAGCGGAGCAGTTGGGAATTATGTAGACCAAGATCTGGCAGCAGAGATGGGGCTTCCCCTATGCTCTAAGTCGACTACTGAAAAAGTTACTACTGTTGATGGGACAGAAATAGCTTCCGGACCAGTAACCCAATGTACAGCAGCACTAACCCTACTATGCCAGGATGGACACCAAGAATCTATTGCATTCGATCTCATCAAAGCTCCTCAGTTTTGACTAATCTTAGGGATGCCATGGTTGGTAGCTCACAACCCTCTAATAGATTGGCGTGCCAAGAAGTTGGCCTTTTCCGATGATTGTGGTCGCACCTGTTATTACCAAGAAAAGGGGAACACAGACTTATGTACATCTGCTACTCCCAGTATGGCGGCGATTGTACTAGGTGTGACTAGTACTCTACCAAATGAATACCAAGATTTTCAAGACGTGTTGCAGAAAGAACAAGCCAATACTCTACTACCGCACAGACCCTACGATTGTCAGATCGACCTCATACCTGGTGCGCAAATTCCTTGTGGTCGAATCTATGCACTTAGTGAACCAGAAAACCTCAGTTTGAAATCTTATCTTGATCAGTACCTGGCAAATGGATTTATCCGCCCATCTAAATCACCGGCAGCCAGTCCCTTATTCTTCGTACCAAATAAGGAAGGGGATTTGAGGGCTTGCATCGACTATCGCGCATTAAACCAGATCACAGTAAAAAACCACTATCCATTGCCCCTTATTCCCGAATTATTGGATCAAGTCAAAGACGCCCAAATCTATACCAAACTGGACCTTAGGGGGGCGTACCATCTTGTTTGAGTGAAGAAAGGAGACGAATGGAAAACCGCCTTTTGTGCCAAATACGGCTTGTATGAATACTAGGTAATGCCTTTTGGATTTTGCAACTCTCCTGCTTCATTCCAGTACTTAATGAATGATGTTTTGCGGGAGTTAATCGACGTTTGCGCCCTGGTTTACATTGATGACATCTTAGTGTATTCTGCTACAAAAGAAGACCATGTCAGGCATGTCCGCTCTGTCCTTACCAAACTCTGCCAACATAAACTGTATGCCAAACTCGAAAAATGCTCTTTGAATGTCAACGAAGTTGAGTTCCTCGGTTTTATCCTCACACCAAAAGGTATCAGAATGGATAGGCACAAGGTAGATGGCATTCTTAACTGGCCGTCACCAACTTCATTTAAAGGAATCCAGAGTATGTTGGGCTTTGCAAACTTTTACCGCTGATTTAGCCCAGATTTTTCCCAAATAGTGCATCCAATTACATCACTATTGAGAAAAAACAATAAAAAGTTCCACTGGACCGAAGAAGCAGAGAAGGCCTTTCAAGAACTTAAGAAAAAATTCACTTCTGCTCCAGTTCTACGGCATCCTCGCCAAGACCTCCCTTATATAGTTGAAACAGATGCCTCTAGCATGGCTATGGGAGCTGTTCTCTCACAAAGGGACCCAGGAACTGGCCAGTTACACTCTGTGGCCTTCTGGTCACGAAAATTCTCACCTCCGAACTGAACTATGCTATCAAAGACAAAGAACTCTTGGCTATAAAATCAGCTTTCAAGGCATGGCGACACTATCTCCTTGGTGCTAGACATACTGTCACGGTCATGACTGATCATAGAAACCTGCAATACCTAAAAACAGCAAAGGCTCAATCATCACATCAACTGCGGTGGGCTCTTTTCTTTGCTGAATATGACTATGTGATCACCTACCGGCCAGGAGTCCGAAACGGAAAGGCTGACACCTTGTCCCACATAGGTGTTGATGAAAAGGTATACATAACTCCAGATCCAGTAGCCATCATTCCAGAAGACAAACTCCTGGGTTTTACGACAAGGTTGACACAGGGTGAACTCCAAAACAAGATCCAACTCTTAATGGATCCCACTTTCTCACAAGAGTGGTGTACTCAAGGAGAACATTACACCATTAAAGACCAGTTACCATATTTTAGGAACCGTCTATACTTGCCAAGTAAATATTTACAAGAGCAGGTTATTTCGGGTTATCACGACTCCCTGATTCAAGGTCATCCTGGAATTGCCAAAACTCTAGCTAAAGTAAAACGAAACTATTGGTGGCCCTCATGGCGTAAACACATCATACATTTATTCAATCTTGCGGTGTGTGTGCACAAAACAAGTCCCAAAAGCAGAAACCAGCTGGTCTTCTCCAACCATTGGAAATTCCTCCTGCACCATGGCACACACTGTTCCTTGATTTCATTACAGATCTACCTCCCACTCAAGGATTCAACACCATCTTAGTAGTTATAGACTTGTTCTCTAAAATGGCACACTTTATTCCTTTTAAGGGTCTTCAAAATGCATCCAATTTAGCAAAAGTATTCCTGGTAGTAAATCATACGGCTACATGGCTTTCCATCGGTCTTGATCTCAGATCGAGGTAGTCAGTTTGTATCCAACTTCTGGAGGAAATGCTGTTCAATGGCCCAAATTGACATTCGACTATCCACAAGTGACCATCCTCAAACAGATGGCCAAACAGAAAGAACAAACCAAACCCTCGAGCAATACTTACGTTGCATGTTACATCAAGTGGAAAGAAATTGGAAGGACTTGTTATGCATAGCTGAATATGCCTATAATAATTCATTACACACCAGCACTGGACAAACCCCTTTCTACATTATATATGGTAGACATCCACGTACTTCAGAATTGGATCTCCCAGCCCCTTTGGAAATGCCAGCGGTTAAAACCCTACATACGACTATTTCCCAGGCCTTCAAAGAAGCAGCAGAACATTTACTCCAAGCCAAGAACAGACAAAAGAAATTCGCTGACCAACATCGTAGTAAAGCCCCCGATTATCAAATTGGAGACAAGGTCTGGTTAGCATCAAAATATGTGCCCATAAAAGGGACTCAGACCTTTTGTCCCCGATATCTGGGACCTTATTCTATTGAATCCATAATAAATCCAGTGGCAGATAAATTAGCCCTACCACCCACTATGTAGATTCATCCTGTGTTTCACGTATCACTCCTGAAACCGGTACAACCCGGTACTCGGGTTACAATACCACCAAAACCAGTATTAGTTGACGGAGAACCAGAGTTTGAAGTAAAGGATATCCTAGACTCAAAATATGCCAGATCCAAACTATACTACTTAGTTGATTGGAAGGGATACAGCCCTCAAGACAGATCATGGGAACCTAGTGAATACATCCATGCACCTCGCTTAATTAAAAAGTTCCATCAGGGACAAGGAACTGAGCTATGCGGTCTAGTCTTTTGGATGTGGCAGGCCTGGGACTACTTTACCTGGACTACTTTGGGTGTGGCTGGCCTGGGACTATTTTACCTGGATTACTTTACCTCAGACTATTTAAACCACACCCAAACAGCAGAACATGCTTTGCGTTATACTGCTGTGGGCAGCCTAACGCTCACTGTGTCCAGTTCTTTGATGCCAGCTTACCTGAAACCAAGGACCTGCAGAGAGAGAAAGAACACTCCGAAACTTACCTGGAACAGTATCCTGTCTTCAATCCATCGCTGACTTCAATTCCACTCACCTGAATCTCCCACACAGTATTCTAGTAGAAACAAAAAGTCTGCTAACAGGGTGCTGTCCGCTCAGCCCCGGATTGATACATCAGTGAAAAATGGAATTGGCTTCTGTCATCACAAACTTCAGATGAGAAGGGCACCCGTAGGCAGGCAGCCGTCTAATCCTACCCTTAGAACATTGTAGGTGAGGCGTGAATAACGCAATGTAACCACAAAATGGTTGGGTGGAAGGTTTTGAATGAATCTGTACCACTGGCATTGCTCTGGGCAACCTTCCACACCACAATTCTTTAGCCCGTCTGCACCATTGCAAAAGGGGTCCAGCCATATGCAAATCAGACAGGTACTGCCACCAATGGTAGCTGCCCAGCCTGAACTGCTAGGCCATGTCCCCTCTGCATGGAAACACAAGCAACCACAGACATGTTTCGGCCTTGTTGGGTCTCCTCAGTGAGGTGCAGCTTGGTTCCCTATGGCGCAGCGAGCAAGGGACCCACATCTGGGCATTCCCTATCGCACATAGTGAGACAAACTGTAACCACAAAAGTGATGGGTGGAAGGTTTTGAATGAATCTGTACCACTGGCATTGCTCTGGGCAACCTTCTACACCACCGTTTATAGCCCGTCTGCGCCATTGCAAAAGGGGTCGAGCCACATGCAAATCAGTCAAGTACTGCCACCAATGGTAGCAGCCCAGCCCGAACTGCTAGGGCCTCTTGTTGGGCCTCCTCAGTGAGGTGCAGCTTGGTTCCTTATGGCGCAGCGAGCAAGGGACCCACGTCTGGGCATAGCCTCTCTCACAATGCAATGACATGCTACACTGGCCCCGCTCTGACTGGTCAGACAAGGGCCAGCGTTGCAAAAAGAAAAAGACGTGCAAGCCTCCTTTAGGCCAATTCAGGAACAGCAATGGCACCCTGAACAGCGGCTCCATCAGCACTGGAGATTGCGGATGGATCTGCAGAGGTAAAAGCCACGAATGTGGCTGGTTGCAGCCCAAGAGGGGTAGGGGCCTTGAGCAAAACAAAATGGATAATTTGGTAAACGAGAATGCATGCCCAATTTTAGCAGAATGAGGGGATGAGAGATAAACTAGAAAGGCTAGTTGCAAGGGCCAGGGCAAATGTGAAGTATAACGAAGATTGAACTTTGGTTTGAGGAACTTTTTGTGATATCACTGTGAAACCCCCGTGACCAGTATTTTAATTTAGATTTGTAGGTGTCGCATTGGTGTGTGAAAGACTAAGAGATCCCCCACTCCATTTGTAAGGAAATGTGTATTTTCCACACACCACCTTGCTGCGCCACAATTATGTATGAACAAAGTTTCACAATCACATGTGTTGGTGATCCAATTAGTTTTGTTTATTGTCTCTTTCCGATTACACATGTTTCGGCATTGACTAAGTCAATGTGTACACGACGCGAGCTGCAAGAAACAAACATTTTTAGCAGATGGGATTTACCCCAGTATTATCTCAACACCTCTACAAACATGCATATATGAATAACGCTGAAGAATATGCCCTGATTTGAAAAAGGCATAGTCAATGCCGAAACACGTGTAATCGGAAAGGGCCAATAAACAAAACTAATTGGGTCAAGAAGGTGTGTGGAAAATACATATAACGAAGACTGCACACAGGATATTTAAGCTGCACTGAGGTTTATTGTGCAGGGAAACTATATGCAAGGAACGGTTGCTTCACTACTCATAGAGTTCTTGGAGTCTTTTACTTGACAGCTCATGTCCTGGAATAGTCCGCAGCTGAGGAGCACTGGCGAGCCCTCCTGCTCCAGCTCTGAACCAAACAAAGACAGTGGGAAGAAGGGGAGAGAGCTGCGAAAAGAGAAGACATGTTGGCAGGGGATGGCAAGAATGGGAACTGGAACACTTAGAGTAGGGAGCGGCACGCCCCGCAGAGCAACGGCAGCAAGGCAGTAGCACCAATAGAATCAATGACAATGGGCGATGGAGTAAGAAAGAAGGGAAATATGGGAGAAGAAAAAGTGGAGGGACAAGAGTGAAGAAGAAATGCCCAGGGCAGGTAAAAGGGACATTTACCTGCCCTACATGGGGATGGTTAAGTGTTAGGCAAGATTGTATGCAGTACCCTTTGGGTGCACTACAACAACCCTAACCTCCTGGCAATAGGAACCCAATCTTTGGTATAAGTCTGTGCTACACAGGTTGGTAGCGTGAGGAGCAGCCAGGCTTATCTCAAGAGGGGTCAATGTGAGCAGTATGGGAGTTACACAGAGATTAAGAGTGACAAGTATTCAAATAAACTCTTACACACAAGGTTTCTTGATTAAACAATTATTCATTTATTTACCAGTCAGTTTGAGTAAGCCTTCTTCAGAAGGGGCAATATAATAGTAACACACAAATACACTCCAAAACACACACTCTTAGTTAGTTTCTCTAAATCATCAAATACCCATTTGGCATGGCACACAGACACTTCCTACACCCTCAGGTGACTTAAATATCTAGGACACTGTGGACATTAATATATCACTGTTATTTAGAGCAATACTTAAGAGCATGTTAAAGGAAAAGGCTATTAGAATAAAACAAGAGATCTCACAAATATTCTGAAGCAGGTAAGTACATTTGGTAACCCCCAATGCAAAGTAAGTTAACCTCACACAAAGTCAGAGGGAAGAAGAGTCATTGAGGGAGCCAGGCCAGGCCAAAGTCAATTGGACAAAAGTCTAGGTGAGCTAAATCAATTCTTGCACGCAGGTAAACGTCTTGCACATTCTTTTAGAAGTCTTTGTAGAAAAGAAGAAATCAAAGTAGGGCCACAAGCTGATTAGGCTTGTGAGGTAAAGAAGCTGTTAGCAACTCTACAGAAGCAACCAAGACAAGTTTCCATTGAGAACAAGTGAGGCTACACAACAAGAGGTAAATTCTCTTAGACTGTACAGTACCTTTGGTTAGAAGAAATGGTTCCAGCTGGCTTCTGTTCCTGTGCAGCTCCTGTGTTCCTGGGCCTCAGTCGTGGGGACAAGAGGGAGGACATCTGAAGGACTCCTGCACTGCAACGGGACGGTCGGCGACCAATTTTTATTCAGTGGCACTTCGCAGTTTCAACTCCTCGCTTCACAGCAAATAGCACCACTGCAGACTCTTGGCTGTTGAGTTGGGCTTTCTTTGCATCTGGGGTCCACCACTCTGTTGAGGTGGCTCAGGCTCGGTCTGTCCTTCTTCCTGGGAGTCCAGAGGATCTTCCTGGAGCTCTTGGCCAACTTAAAAGCAATGGACACAATCTGGTGTTCCTCTCCCTGGCTCTTCGGTTCCAGTAACAACTGCAGTGGAAATACAACCAGCTTCGAGAGGATGTCCAGGTGGGCTTACTTTGGAGTTGATTGGTCCCACCAACTCAAGGGGAGAATTCGTCCTTGCAGGGCTTCTCTAGTCGAGGCGAATTCGGGCTTCACCGGGCAAACCAACGGTCCAGGGGTTGCAGCAGGCGTCTCTTCCAAGTTCTTCTTCTGATTCCTTCATCCAGTGGTTGACTCTGCCTTCCAAGCCAAAAAGCCTCACCTTTTTTGCAGGTTTCTCGCATTCATGCCAGCCTAGCGGACAGCCAGCCGGCCAATCACCTTTGGGTGTATTCCTGTAACCGAGGGGATTAAGCACAGGGAGTTTTGGGCACCTCCCTCATTTCCTGCCCCTGCCAGACATACTGGAGCCCGAGGCGGGCCTCACTGTTGAATCCCGCCAAAAACTAACAAAGGGACCAAACCTGGTTTGGCGTGCAGAGTAAATCTCAAGAAGGACCTTTGCACAAAGAAATGGGGAAAAAAGAAGACCGGGCCATTTTGACAGAAATGGCATCCTTGGGTGCTTTATTGCAGCTGCGAATGCACCCCGCGGTAAAAGTACACCATGGTAGTTAAAAGTAAACCACTGCCACCAGCCATTCATTGAGGAAAGGGTAACATAAAAATGTCACATGAGAAACTAGACAAAGGGGATACTAAGTTACCCCTCCCGCACCCTATTGTAAGATAGTGTGTGCTGGGTCTAGAAAGTTACAATGTAAGTAAAATCAATTTCACTTCACTGCTCTGGGAAACAGTAGTTTATCCAAGAGAAGGTATTTAAACCTTTAGGAAATTTGAAAGACTTCCCTGCGCCAGTGCACTGAAGGTGCTGCGTGGTACAATTTAAAATATGATGCCTATGGGGTTTGTCAGAGTCCACAACCAAAAGAAAACACAGTGCTCAAGTCATAGCAAAAATACATGAGAGAGTGGGAAAAAGAGTCTCACTCTCTCCAGGAAAAAAATTAAAGTCCTCAAAATCCAGCAAAGGTGCTGGGGGTCTCTAAGGTAGAGCGGAATTAGCACATTTCTGAGAAACATTAAGCATTTAGGTTCATATTTGGTTCTACGTTGTTTCCCCGCAGGCCGATTTGATCAAAATCCTGGTACACCAAGACCGATTTTGGCACTGCAGGTAAACTTCATTGCCCTTGCACGCCCCCACTCCATCATCCTCGTATGCAGGGGACATCTACACAACCCCCATAATCTCGCTGCCCTCCTCCCCCCCGCAACTTACGCTGTGTTCTGCGTTGGACACCCCTGTGCCGCTGTCTGTCCTGTTGTCCTTCCTCCCTACTCTCCTTCCCCCAATCACGTTCACACATAAATACATAGACGCATGCACACACAAACACACACACATGCACAACTAACCCCAGTCCCCCTCCTTACCTTACACGTCAGTCTTTTTGCCACTTCCACGTTTCAGGCTGATTTCTTCGCGGCGAGCAAAAACAGATATATCGCATTGCGCAGTGACTGATTTCCGTGGTGTTCGCCAAGAACAAATCGGCCGGAACGTCATATTTCACACAGGTGACCAAAGAACGAATATAGGCTGAGAAATGTATGTATATACTCCTACAGACTACACAGGGAGGTTTGGTTCAAAGAAGGCTCCATAAAGGAAATGTGGAACCTGGCAAGGAGGCTGAGAATGCCAGCTACAATTAAACATTTGATGTCCACCTTCATTAGTATGCTTACATACACTGCAAAAAGTTCCCGGCAGTGAGTGGAGCTTTGATTAAGTATATTAATGTGCCAAGGAAGTCACAGATTAACTTTGGGGATGGCCACAATATGACGAGGAATTTTGTAACAGAAAGAGCCATGATTAAGGTGGGGCCTGAGGTGACATTGATTCTGAATTGTGGCTGCAAAGGATGGCTCAGTTGAGCCATGCAGCGGGCACACCGTGTTTGTCTTTCTAGCCCATCCCAACCTTGGAGGGATGGGGGTCATATTAGAAATGGCTCAGGCATATGAGATGTGTGCTGGGATTCCAAGAGGAGAACATGTACCAGAGAGGTATGTAGGTATAAATATGAAAGCACAAAATGTCATGGGAGGCATCCTCTTGTGCAGTGATATGGGCACAGGGAGAGTGGAGGTGGCAGGGGTGTCTAGGGCAATGAGGGGCTGTTGGGGAAAGGCACGTACTCCATTTAAGTTGAGAGAGTGGCTAGACCACTACCTGCAAAGGTCAGCAGCAGTGGTAATGTTAACGTTAGGCTCCCGTAAGTAGCCCCATAAGTAGCCCGGAGGTCAAGCACGTGGGTGGGCGCTCTTGGTGGTTTAGGATATAGTGCTATTGCTGAAGATTCAATGTGTGGGCCGCTAGACCGAATTTCTTTTCGTTGGTTGTCACTATATACTAGTGGCAGAGGTGTTGAGGTACGTCAGCGGTTTCAGTGCGGACGGATATGTGTGTTGCTAGACCAAAATGGCATAGCCATAGCTGCATTCTGCATGGATGGGTGGCCGTGCCTGCGGCTTGTGTCCACAGAACGTGGTGTAAGGTATACGCACCGCATGGTTGGATGTTATTCGGCTACAGTGTTCTTTTTCTTTGTCCAATGTGGTTGGCTGGTCTTGCTATTCGTGGTCTCCCTGGAAAGAAAGAAAGTCTGAGCAGTGGGAGAGGGGCCCGGAGGAACGTGGGGGTGGGCAATGAGGGCAGGACTCTTGGGGATGGGGAGGATGATTGGGGAGGACAAAGGTTTGTTACAGAGTCGGCATACGTGAGGTATTGGTGGGTAGGAGTGTTGTTGTGTTTCTCGGGAGGAGGAAGGTTTATTACGGTGTGCCTCTGTAAACACCTACATGAAGGTGGCAAAGAGTTGACAAGTAGACGGGTGTTAGTGGTGTTACAGAGGGGCTAAACACTACTAGGACATGGCTGTGCACAATTTGAGACACACTCATTTCAGATAAGGAAAGTGTCAGAGGGCACCCAGATATGTATGCTGGACATGGAACTCTAAGAATTGTGGAGACGCAAGTCAGACAGGTTTAGAGGTCACATCAGGAAGACGAGGAAAGACAGGGGCAGGAAGTGCAGGTTATAAAACGTGTTTTTCGTTCATTCTAGTGCGAGTGATATAGAAAAAGATATGGATTTACAGACATTCGATAGTGAAATCAGTTCACAACCAGGCAGAAACATGGATATATGGAAAGCAGCTCCATCATGTTTACAGTGAAGCTGAAGATTTGTGGATAGAGGGAATTGCGGCCAGTGAGTACCAATGCTTTCTTTTTTAATTGGGGGCAAGATAAAAGACATGGACGTATCGATCAGGTACCTATGGAAGAACGACGTAGTCCAATGAACTGGGCTGGAAATTGAGATCATGGATAAACCGCTGGGGGTGATGCAGAGGTTGTGGCCAAATACAAAAGTCACATGGGCACACTTGCTCCATAGAAGTGTGTGGAGAGGTTGGATCTTAGGGTAGTGAGATGCAATTAAAAACGCTGGCATATGTTAAATGGAGAGCAACTGTCATTTTGGAGGACAGAAATGTATTGATAAATCTGATGGACGTTGACCAGTTTTATCAATTGTAAGACACCATCTTGGGAGGGTCCCACCAAGTACCACATTCGAAGCACAAAGAGCTTACTAGATTAAATAAATTAGAAGTTGAATTTTAAAGGTTAAAATATTACAGTTTGGTTTGTTAACTAGAAAGAAAAGAGGAAGGAATGAGGAGGAGCTGGGCCTAGAGGGGGCAGGTGAGATGGTAAAAGAAATAAGAAGGGAGGATATAAAGGCCAAACAGAAAATAGAAGGCAAGACTGGGAAAAACCAGCAGGGGGAATTGAAAGAGTAAGGCACCAACTGAGTGGCTAGCAAGGGAGGGGTAGGAGAGAAGAACAAGTTGAATGACAGTGGGATAAAATGTTATAATGGGATATGACAAAAAGATTTTGAAGAAGGCTACACACGTGAACAGACCTGCTTTAGAATAACATGGGCAGTCATTAACTAAATTGGAGTCACAGAGTTTTATTGGAGCAATTTGCCCCTGAAGAGTTCCTTATAAATCATTTAGAGGTGCTCTGGCCATAAAAAGCACTGCTTCAGTCCACCAAGATAGAGAACTGCGGGCTAGGTCTGGATCGTTCCTCTGTAAGCCTGTCATTCTGACCTGTCGTGTTCCACCGGGATTCATTCCCTCCCCATGTATTTTCAATTCCTACCTAAAACTGCTTTCTAACCTGAATGCTCCATTCTCAGCACCCATTCAGATTTATGCTGATGACACCCATATCGCCTTCCACATGGGCAACCTCACTTATGATGGAGTTGCCATTTCAGAGTGTATGCCTTACATACATTATTGGATGATTGATAACTGTTTATGTCTATACTGTCCATTCCATTCCCTGTGTAATGCCGTTCACCGGGCTGTAACTACTGGTGCTGCATCATCACTTGTGCCAGTAGCGAGAAAGCTTGGTGTCCAATTCAATGACGATCTCATTTTCACCTTCACATGTTGACCCCCCCATCCGACCTATTCTCAACATGATACATAAAGTGGGGGTGACCAGGACTTTGGTTCTCACCCATATTTATTACTGTGCTAAAACAAATGGCACACCAGTTGTGAGGAATGCAGAACAATTCTGCCAGGATGATCCTGTGCTTAAGGCTGAGAGACCATTTCACGCCAGCTCTCAAATCTCTGCAGTGCTTACCGGTTGAACGCTGGATATCCTTTAAAACCCTGTGCGTTATTTATTGTGTTTCGTGAGGGAGCTGGTCCAGCTACATCAGTGAAAAGATCATCAAGTACTGTCCCACCAGGAACTGAGATCCTCCAACACCTTCTCCCATACACCTGCCTGAGCTAGAAAGACAAATTCCCCTCCCCTGGGCGTACCTTTTTTCTCTCCCTCTCCCACGTGACACTACAAAGCGGCTGTGTTCATTGTTGGTTCCTTGCAACACAACAATGAATACAAATACAAATCTATTCAATACATGCTAAAATGATGGAAGGGTGGACTGTAGTCCTAGTGTTTGAGACAACTAACATTTGCAAAAAGGGAACATATTTAAATACTTGCATGTTAGAATCTCCAACCAATTCCTCCTTTGTTTCTTGAATGAGGAGCGGCACGGAGGGATTGGGAGACAACCATTCCATCTCACACTTGCAGACTGAAACAAACAAGAATCCCTCACCTGCAGTAAGCAGCACTCACCTCATCCATTGCTTGTTTGAGGCAACAGACACTGAGCCTGCAGGAGGAGACAACTATCCGCCCATCGGTTGCAGAGGTAAAAGACAACCACTTCAGTCCTCACTGGTGGCTCTTTGACACAGTTACTTATAGTAGCCTATTAAAGTAGTTGATTAGAGTCCATGCACTGTATTATTTTTTTAAGAAGGAAGACTTACCCATCGCCAAAGAAAGCACTGATGATTCTGTCCCCGATAGGGTTTAACGCCAGTTCCCTGATGCATAGGAAATTCTGCTTACTGTGGAGAGTAAAGAAGAAATAAAGGGGAAAGGGAAGAAGGGAACAACAGGAAAAAAGGAGTGGTAGAGGCATAAAGCAAAAGAATAAAGAAAGTGGTATGGGAAACGCAAGAGGATAGGTGAGAGAAAGCAAAGAAATGAAAGGAGGGAAAAGAAGGAAGGTAACAATTAAAAATGGAAGAATCCAAAAAGAAGAAGAAAACAGAGACAATAAGTTAAGATTTTAAATGGAGGAAAGAAAAGAAAAGTGAGAGAAGACAGGAAGACGAGAAAAAAAAAGGCCAAGGGATCAAAACAATGGGAGACGAAATAAATTAACAAAGGGAAAGAGTAATGGGTAGATGGGAGGATATGGAAAAGAGGGAAAGGAAGGAAGATAATCGGCATGGCAAATGAAAAGAGCGGAAGCAAAGGCTAGAATGGAAGATACAAAAAGAACAGGGAAAGAAGAATACAATTGAAAGGCAGTAAAAAGGGTATGAGAAAAGAAGGAAACACATGAAAGAAGTTAGATTTGGAAAGGAACATAGAAAGGAGAGCGCAGGAGGAAATTGAACGGATGGGAAGGGAAGAAAAGACGGCAAGAGAAGGCAGTTATTGTATATGATGTTAAAACAAACTACACACTTCTTCTCAACCTATTTCACACACAAGCACATTCAACCACTTGGTAGTCTAACCTTTTACACTAAAATGCAAACTACTCCCACATTCCGAGTCTTCATTTCCTCACATGTCACGTCACATCACCATGTGTACTGATATTGTTATAAAGCCGTATGCCGAATATATGACAAGTTTGCTGTTTTTAAGGAATTCTGTACTGGGCTGACATTTCATTCCAGAAAAGATTGCTGCCGTTACGTAAGTGCTGCTGGTATATTAGCCACCATCATGCAACCTTGCCCGTTGTGTGGGCTCAGACTCCCAGAGGGTGGTTTGAAGGAAAGACTGAGGTGGGAATACCATAAAATGGTCATGTGAATGCGGTAGGCATTAATATGCATGCTTTCCCTTCGTACCCAGGTCCTTTGTCACTAGCATAGTGTGCTTCCAAATATTCCTACACCTCAGGGGGCGTGGCCAAGGTGGCTGCTTAATCCTGGAGTCTCACCCGCTGCATTTTTATTTAAGCCTGCATTGACAATATCTAGCCTATGTGCCATGCACCTGTTAATCTATGTTACATAAACATTTGTTACACTCAAAATAAGTTTGGAAACGAAAAACACCAGTTCTAAATTGTACATTGGATATTCTTTAATAGCTATTTATCCTGAAAACATCGCCAACACGTGTTTCGACCTTTTAAACAATGGTCTTCATCAGGGCATTAGACATCACAAAATAGTTATAAATATGAAAAAGAAAAATAATAACATAAATTGAAATATTTATATACAGACCAGTATCAGGCCAGCGATGTATCACACCGTAGGGAAGCTTAAACAAATAATACATGGAAAGAGAAAAAACACATTCTCATCATTAATCTCCTAATATTCTCTCTATTGTATTCCACACATACATTATAATAATTTGAGCATGCCTTTAATTGAGTATGCTGACACCTATTAATTATTTTGACCTTAAACCAGTCCAGTGTCCACCACCAATACTCAGTGTGTCTTATATTAACTAATGGTCTGGCCTAATCCAATCCAACTATGCTACAGAAATTAGAGACCAGAAGGTGTTACAAACTGGTTGGAATAATCCCCCTAAACAATAGTCTATACTTATTATAAAATGTTCCACCAGTCTTGTGTTGTAGATCCTTATGTATTGTGACTTTTTATAAATGACATGCACTTCACTTTTTTATGAGTCCTTATTTTTCAACAATTACTCTTCACATGGAGTTTTGCATGTTTTTGATTACTTTTCAAGAAGTGGGATAAAATGTGAAGGATAATGAAATATTCACAACCGTGATTATTATTGAAAAGCGGTAGGTAAGAATCAATGAGTATATTTTATTAATTCAGGTTAGTGACAAAAAAGTGTAAGATGTTTCTTACTTTATAACATTGCTAGAAGTTGTAACTACAAGGCGATTTAAGAAAAAGAAAAAACATCTTAAGAAACAATAGGAATTTTTCTAGTAAAGACGTTTTAACAGTAATTATTATTTAATACTAAATTCAAATTTCATCAAACACAGACTATTGTTGGGTCACATTAGTTGCTTGGAATGGATTAGGGCAGATCATTACTTAATATAAGACACACTGAGCATTGGTGGTGTACACTGGACTGGTTTAAGGTCAAAAGATTTAAAGTGTGTCAGCATACACAAGTATGGGCATGCTCAAATGATTATAACTTATATGTGGAATACAATAGATTGAATATTAGGAGATTAATGGTGCGAATGTGTTTTTTCACTTTACATGTATTATTTTGTATTTGTTATTTGCTTCCCTATGGTGTGACACATCAATGGCCTGCTACTGCTCTGTATATAAATATTTTGATTTATGTTATTATTTTTATTTTTCATATTTATAACTACTTTGTGATGTCTCAAGCCCTAATGAAGGGCATTGTTTAAAAGGATGAAACACATGGTGCGATGTTTTCAGGAGAAAAATATATTAAATAATATCTAATGTACAATTTAGAACTGGTGTTTTTTCGTTTTCAAACTTACTTTGAGTGCAACAAATGTTTATTTGACATAGATTAACAGGTGCATGTCGCATAGGCTAGATATTGTCAATTTTTGGATTTGTGAGGCTTCTCTGGGCTTGAAGCGTGTTTCTTGTTCCTGTGCATCCTAGATGTGCCAGGCTTTAAATCAGTTAACGTTGGGCTAAGGTGCTGTATATTCTGTTTAAGTGGATCGGTAAATTTGGCAAAGTTCCTGATTCATGGAAAAAGAGTATTATACTGCCTATTTGTAAAAAAGGTCCACACAAAGAGCCAGGAAACTATAGAATTTTTGCAATGTTTGACAAAATATTGCTAACGGAGCTTAATCTATGGATATCCAGCTGTGCAATACTTCCTGACAATCAGTCTGGATTCGGAGCAAAGTCATCTACAGCTCATACTTTAACTATCTTAGTTAGTACAGTGGAATATACTTGGAGGATTCGTAACCTGCCTATATATGTTGCCTATATAGATTTTTCTGCTACGTTTGACACGGTTTCACGCAGGAAATTATGGGATAAACTGAAAAAATTGGGAATTCCACATGATTTGCTGTATATGATACAACTTTTATATCAAGGCACCTCTGTCAGAGTGTGCCTAGATCTAGAAGGAAAACTGTCAGAAGATATACCTACAATACGCAGTGTCAAACAAGGATGCACTTTAGCTGCAACACTGTTTAATTTATATTTTGCAGATTTTCTAAGGGAAGAAGGTGGAACCCAGATAAATGATATTAAGTTGGGAGTAGATAAACTGAGATGGCTTGGATATGCGGACGATCTTCTTTTATTAGACTACACTCCGAAAGGACTCCAAGCAAAACTGAATGAACTTGAAAGGTTTGCTAAAGCCAATGATTTAATCATTAACATTGATAAAACAAAAATCATGACGTTTAAAGCATAAGATGATGAAGACAAATACAAATCCAATATGGTTAATAGATAATAGACAGATTGAAGTCGTTAATGCATACAAATATTTAGGAATCATTATTGACAATAAACTTAAATGGATAAAGCATTGGATTGAAACCAAGAGGAAGTGTATGAATGCCACTATGGCGTTAAGAAAATTCATTGGAGCCCAAGGGAATATTTATATATGTACTGTGTTGAAACTGTACTCAGCAAAAATTGTAGCATGTTTAGTGTATGGTGCGGAAATATGGGGATGCTATTTTAAAAATGAAATTGAGAAATTGGAAGCAAAGATTTTAAAGATTTTATTGAGAATGCCTAAAAATGTGCCTTATGAGTACATATTGATAGAATGCAATATGAAAAGTGTCTATAGTCACATGCAACTAATGAGTATTATGCTATATGTCAAACTGACTAGACTCAATAATGACACATTTGCAGTAAAGTTAATGGAACAATTTAAATGCGGAGAGAATAAGGCTGAGTTTTTAACGTTATATAGATGGAATGCAGACTATATCAAATGGATAGAGAAATATATGTTCAGTTGGCTACTTCTGAATATTGCCCAAGTAAAAAGAAAGTTGAAAACAAAGATATATGAACTAGATTATGATCAAAGAGTTGTCAATTTGGCAACTAAAGCAAATAGTAGAGTCTTTGTTGATTATTTAACAATAAGGGAAAGGAAACCTTCATATCAAAATGCATATCCTGATGCTAATACCAAAAGGTGGTATTAGAAGTTTAAATTTAACATATGTGATGTATTCACTATACTTGGAGCAAAGATTGGTATTCCAAAGAACTCAGATATTGTAGACTATGTGGGATAAACATCCTAGAAACTGCCTACCACATATTATGTGAATGTGAGAGCTTGACATGTTTATGTAACACTTATCTTATGAAATATAATAATAATATGTACAATTGTAACATTGTAAATATATGGCAAAGATTACTTGATGGACATGATATGAATTTGATATTTTATATGATGAACTTTTATGTGATTACGTTAGATATTTTAACTGAACTATCAAATGGAATCTATGTGTTTTAAAATGTATATGTATTTTCAGTATGATGGATATTGGATTTTATATGATTTTATATGATTGATATGCAAAACATTTGAAGTTGTAAGCATATTATTAATAAATCAGTTATTGGATATTATTGAACCAATTGATTATAAATGTGGTTAGCGCTGGGGAGTGTAAACCCACATGTTTGATATATTTAAAGCCTGGATTGCAACATGTGTAGCATCACAGAAACCTGGCTGGATCCAAATATGTAATCGGCGTCCTCTGGACACATCTGTAAAAGAGAACAGAGGGGCCCTAGCAGCGACGCTTCTAAGGGGTGGAGGGGCAGTGTTTAGGTATCGCTCAAGATGAGACGTGTTCACGGTGGTGACCGTATAGGAGAGGGAGCGCACAGTGCAGTGTGCCAGAGAATATTAGGAGCGCTTACTGTTCCATGAACGAATTTGAGGATTTTATTATGTCTTCAGCAAAAGCCGTTCCAAGAAGTTCATGAACAAAGAAATTGAATTCCTGGATCAGCGGCCATCTTATGGTGCCTAATATTATTTATTATTCTTTCACCTGTTACAGCATTATTAATAAATAACAGATTTGTTCCTTCTTCACATTTTATTTGACCTCACGTCATTTGAAAAGGTGTTTTCCTTTCCTTATTTAGATACACTTTTCAGACGAACAATATCACACTGATCAGCAATGTTGTCGCTTTTTATATTGGTTGGTTTGTGAATTCCCCTTGAAGGTGATCAAGGAAAAGAGAATAGAAAGACGGAAAGCAGTTCTTCGTAATATTTTTGCCAGATCAGTGGATATGCAACATGAAAAGCAACATTCATCTATGTCCTTTTCATTTTATGACCTTTAATACCTGCTTCTACAATGAATTCCAACCCCTTATCAAGCACAAGAGATTCTGCATCTCCAGGGAGTGTAGAGGACCAACATGGGTCTCTGAACAATCAATCTGGATGAAATTACTGAAACAGATGGAAACCCTACAAACTAAGGTGACCTCCATGGATAGCTGCACAATCATGACACACACTGGCCATCAAACCTTAAAAGATGATTTGAAAGCGCAATCTGGAGGATTAATTGACATAGATAATCACATTTAGTCGACAAAAAACATAATTGAGGGTCCTGAACAATAATAATAAAACGGGGTTGAGCAGACAATGCCCTCAGCAGATTTAGAAGCCTGTAGCAGGTGAGACAACATCCACCTTTTTCAGGCGGCTGGGGAACTTGAGGACGCAGGCCTAGTGACATTTGTGGAAAAATGGCTTCCAAAATTGCCACATATGACCTTCGATCCACCACTGTAGATTCAAAATGCACATAAAAACAGATTGAGGAATCCAGAAAAGCCAGATAATCCAGGGCCTTACACACAAACATACATGACAAAATGTAATTGCATGTCCCCAAAGAAACGTTTCTTCATGAAGGACGAAAGATATTCCAAACAGTTCACTTATCCAAATCGACAATGGACAAGGGAAAACATTTTGGGTCTGTCCAGCACTAAACAAATGGAACCTCACATATTATTTATTAGAACCAGAGAAATATGAATGAAAAAAGACTACAAAACCACAGAATATCTGTAACCAGAAAACCTCCAATCCTCTCTAGACGATCAGGAACATGAAGCAATGGGCACAAGGAATAGGGTGGCAGATGTACAATGTGGAAACAAACCTTTGTATTCCAGAGACGTTGAGGACCGCTCTGAGTGTTTTGTATATAAGCAACAACATAAAGACAGGCACCACATGCATCCATAACAATCTATTTCCTGGACAACGGCAATAGTTGAAGAACATCTAAGGGAAACATCTAATCTCTGTTAAAATCTAAAGATACTGAGAAAGGATCTAAAGGTAATGAACAGTGATTCTTTGCTATACTTCATATACTGCTTCAGATGTCATGAATAGGTTCTGTCCAGTAATTCCGGGATTTGGCTCAGTATATATCATATATACACTTTTTCTTTGACAAATGAGTGGCTGTTTTCCTTTATATGATGTAGAGGGCTTATAATGGGGGTATGGTTTGGATAAAAGGGATACCAAACCCTGATCACAAAGTTTAGTTCAGAGTGCTTATTGTTTTTTTCTCAAATGACACAGAAATCTATTGGTCTTATTGCCTTGGAAGTAATATTTCTGCTTGGTTGCAGAGAGTGCATGTGTGGTGAGGTCAGCTAGGTGAGATTCCAGCTTAGCCTGCGCAATACGCAGGTTCATGAGGGCTTTCAAGGAGTTGGTTGTCTTGTTAATCCTTTCTATGCCCCTGGCCGTAT
The DNA here is from genome assembly GCF_040938575.1 of Ambystoma mexicanum. Lineage (NCBI taxonomy): Eukaryota > Metazoa > Chordata > Amphibia > Caudata > Ambystomatidae > Ambystoma > Ambystoma mexicanum. Next base: position 710,880,370 of record NC_090923.1, on the reverse strand, counting down.
CCTCCAGATGCCGCCTGGCAGTTTCCATGGCTCTGATGAAGGCCAAGGAACGGGGGTTGAGTTTGTCTCAGAGAACAGCTTAAAAGCATCCCATAAGGTGTTCCAAGACATGCCCGGAGTAGTGCTGGACTAAAAATATCTATCTATGAGGGGACCCACATCTGCCCGAATGGAGGGATCATAAAAAAGGGCGTCCTTCAATTGCCAGGGAAGCCTTGGAGTAGGCGATAGCCGGTGAACCAGGAAGTCTGCTGTCACTGGCGAGTGGTCTGTCAGAGGGCAGATCCCGATGACAACCTTCACAAGAAAGGGGACTAATGATGGAGACATGAGGAGTATATCGAGGTGAGAATAGACCCTGTGGACGTGACAGAAGAAGGAATAGTCGGACTCCCCGGGGTGAAAGACTCGCCAGGAATCCAGAGCATTCACTTTACGGAATAGATCAAGAAGGGCCAAGGCATTACGAGTGTCTGACTGGGTCGGTGGTAAAGATTTTGCTGGCCCTTGGCAAACTCAGAGAGGAGTGAACGGAGCGCTTGGAAGAAGTACTATTGTGCTTCATTTGAGGCATAGATGGAGGTGAGAGTGACCTGATGCCCTCGCAAACTGCCTATGAGGAAGAGGATGGGTCCATTTGGATTGAGGGTTTGGCAAAGGGAAGCTCTTTGGAGATGATTGCGCCCCCCCGTCTTTTTGTAGCTATGGGATGCGAAGAATTGTTGGGGGGAAAAAGGGATGCCTGAGACACGGCATGTTTTCTCATAGCAGATGTGTTTCTTGAGTAAAAACTATGCCGCTTGCTAACTGATGTAGCAGCCGAAGGATCCTTTTTTCTTTTCCTGGGAGAGTTCAGGCCCTTGCCATTAAGTTGTGGTGAATGGAGTGGAGGGGGATGCAGGGTCAGCTGGGTTAGCTAGAACAGAAATTGGGGTGCATGTAGATGCTGTGGGCAAGAACCATGCCTGTTGAAATGGACCTAAGGTGTAGGGATTTTTGGGTGGTACACAGGTGGAAGGTTAAACAACTGGAGATAACTTGCAAAGTAACCTTTACTACAAAGCCCAAGGAGGATAATGGGTACATATCTGGTCAAAGGGGAACTACACTAACAGGGATGAAAAGTGAAAAATGTGAGGGGGCATTTGTTAAGGCACACTTTGGATTGTGATAACTGTAATGATACAGAACACTTTAAGCAAACGATAAGAAACAGAGAGACATTAGAGGTGTATTAGCAGTTGATAAGGGCCGGTGTGTTTCTGGGTGGGAGCAGGTGGTGAAAAGTCATGGTGGGTGGGTATCCAGGGCCTGGGGCTCGTGCTGCTGTCTCGCGACAGAGGATTAGTCTTGGGACCCCTGGGCCCCGCCCATGATTCTCGGGCTCTGTGCGGTGTTTGGGTTGGGTGCGAGCATTTGCTCCCCTCTCAGGCAGATCCGGGGACCGAGGGTGGTTGGTGTCCCTTAGAAATACTGCCTCACTCGGGACAGACAGGGCCATGGCTGAAAAGAGGGGAGCATGGAAAGCACCAGCAGTATTTAGTATTCCCATCTTTGAGCCAGGAGGTCACCGACATAAATGTAAGGTGCTTTGCGAGTGTTGAGGGGGCAAAGTCCTGGAATAACTGGATCTTGACGCCTTTATTGCACAATTCCCTTTTAGATCATGATAGCCTCAGGATCTCCTATTTGACACTAACGTAATGTGCCTTGGTGAGGACGTCGGGGGTCAGGTTTTTGGATTTCTGAAAGGCAGAGTACACCCAGTGGGGCAGTCCAGGACTATCTGTTTCGTCATCCGGGAGGGAGAGAATCGATCTGAAGATGCCCAGGGTCAAATGTAGCTCAGAGTCCAGAATGTGAGTTGGGATGCCCCTGATGTGGATGTTGTTTTTCCAAGTCCTATTTTCAAGGTCGGCTGTTTTTCCCCTGAAGTTGTTCGGGTGTAGATTCCAGGTCTCCCACCCTCTTACTTAACTCTGTGAGCTCAGTGATCCGATGATCCGTACCAAGAAACAGATTGTCCAAAGCTGTGTACTTCTGGCTCAGCTCCGCATACTGGAGTTGATCTAATTTTTGCTGTCTAGCAAGAGACTTTGAAGGTCTTCTTGGTGCCATGAGCCTCCGGCTGGGGGTTTGGGTTCCTGGTGTGTGAACCTGTGCCGCGGTTCTGCGTTTCTTCTTTCCCTTGTCCGAGGTGGCATTCATCATGGTGATGCTGTTGGCGGGTTATTCTGTTTGTCCCATTTAGCCATGACCCAGAGAGGAAGCTTCTGGTGGGAGTGGGTGGAGGCAGAGCGGGGCATGCCAAGGTGACCTGAGAGGTTGGGGCCGCTGGGCCAGAGCCCCGGGAAACAGGTTGGTATAGGCTGCCTTAGTTCTGGGCTCGGTCACCAGCATCCCACTGGGTCGACAGAGCCCTCACTGGGGCAAACAGAAAGGAGAAAGGGCGGGCCCACTTCACCCGTGAGAAGACTGGCAGAAGGCAGATCCTTAATGCCTCACCTTCACGCGGGAATATAAGAGTGTTGTAGGACTGGGTAGCACAGCTCATGTTGGTGGCAGCTGGTTTCGTTCTTTATCTGCATTGAGCCCAGAGGAATCATCTCTTCCTATTATGCCATTATCACAGGGTCTGTCCCAAAAGAGGCAGTTTGGGATGACCTATTTTGTGGCGGTTTTCACTGAGGTCCAGGGCGCTCAGCAGGCTTCTAATACCTGTGCGGCTGGGAACCAGCACCAGAGAATCCTCGTAGGCCACCAAGCAGGTCGAGGCAAACAAGTCCAGTGATGGGTGCGACCCGAGCTTCAGCTCCCAGTGAATGGTGATCCAGAGGCCAGCCTTAGGCCTCGGCATGCATGGGGGCCCGGGGGTGATTGACTCCCCGGCTGAGTGTCCTCTCATAGGGGACAGCGAGACACGGCTATAACTGTACTGTGCTGGGATGACGCTCACTGATTCAAGGGTCCCCCCACCAGTCCCACAGTGCCTGTAGCTCCTGGGGCAAACCCTGGTCTCCTGCTGCTGTCTGGGTCGACCACCATCGCCTCCAGTCTCGGTGACTCTGGGCCACACATCACAGCCCTCAACCCCAGCGAGGCAGTCAGATCGACACGCTTCTCCCGGATCCACCTCTGTGATGGCCCTGGCCCCCGCATCAGTTATGAAGTCACGGAATGGGGCTGGGATGCTGGATGTTAGGCCCCAAGTGTTTCAGAGAGCACGCTTTTTGGAGCCTCAAGGAGATGCAGCCACTGGGTTAGCCGCTTGGTCACGCCCCCCCCCCGACATGTTTTATTTTTAATGGAAACCTGATGACTGATCTCCTCCTGGTTGTTATCAGGATATAATGTGTGTCTGCAGAGTTAAATATTAAAAGCCTGGCAGATATATTTGTAGCTTTCTTTTCTTTTGTTTACTTGCATTTGTATCAATCCTCTCTTTTTGTGTTTATCTTCCTTTACCATCCTTCTCTTTTCATTCTTTGCATTTCCTTCACCCGTTCTTCCGTGCTTCTATTGTTTCTTTCTTCCTTTCTTTTACTCTCATTCCTCAGGCTCCCTGTCTCCACTCTCCCCCATGGTACTTTTCTTTCCATCCTCCTTCGATTACACCTTATTTCTCTTCTCCCCGACCCCGGTATTTCTCCACCATCTCCCACTCATTGCCCCCTGTCTTTCCCCCACCCAGATTTCCTCTGCTACCCCAACTCCAGAATTGTACCACCTTTCCCATTCCACTCTGTGCCCCCACCTCAGTCCCAAAATAACGCTTGTCTTTTTGCTCCCAATCATAAACTGATCAATCAGACTAACCAACCGTCCTCCTTAATCAGTGTACAATTCTAGACGTCGACCCGTTCATGTCGATGTGTGGTGGCTGACATTAGAAATGTCAATGACAAATACAATAGTTTACTATTTAAATAACTTTCACTTCTTCCAATCCTCCAACAAAAGAGAACATTCTGCAATACAGGAGGAAACCTCAAGAATGCCACATTTTATTAAAGGAAAAAGGGTGGAAGACTTCAAACTTACAAATCTACAAATGCAACAGTAAAAGAACCCTGTATAAATAATGTTCTTTTTTTGTTATTACTTATTTCATTTTAATCGAGGTAGATCTTCAATTAAATTAACTGAAAACATTAACCTGTTCTAACAAAAAATATAAAATATTACCAATGTGATGTTTTTCATTATTACCCATAACGAGATTTTGTCATTAATATGTGTCTTTCATTCTAATGTCTTTTTTCATTCCATCCCTCCCCACCCATTATGTCTTGGAGTACTGCGAATGTGGAATGTTTCCCTGTTTATCCGAAAAGAGAGCAATGTGTTTTTCACTGCTTGGATAGTGTATTATTTTCCTGACATTGCTGCCTGTTTAGGAGTGGGTTATAGTGTATATTTTAGAGGTAGTAGTTAATTGGAAATATGAAATGAGGTCATTCTTACAAGTGTGTTAACCTGTCAAATTGTTTTGACTCAATGTGTGTGTTGTCTATGTTCTAAAAGGTCAGGGGCATCGGTATAAGCATGGTGAAAGCTAAATATATAGAACAAAGCCAAGAAGCTCCAATTCTAAAATATCAACTAATTATGAGTTGGGAATGCATGGGATATGTATGCATGCATACAAAGCGTTGCATGGGGTGAATTACCCTTAAGACAACAAAGGGGCCAACAGGGTTATAGGTCCTTTCAAACACCCTATCTAAAGCATTAACACAAAGTGGAAAGGATCCCTATTGTGCTTTACAAAGTGCTTTGCTGGAGTCACTACCTCTGCCTCTCAAGAAGATCTCTACTGACCCTCTTGTGATGTCACTCTCCCTATCTAGTGGTGATGTGACACCTATCTAGGAAAGGGGACACTAAGAGAGAATCACCCTATTCTTAACATCTTATTCAAACACTCAGCACCATACTGGTTACTTTCAATGTGTGAACATTTTAAAAATGAGTATCTAATGTGAGTCCAAAACCTTTATGATGACCCAACTCAGTACCATCACTTTAAAACAAAAGCAAACACTTTTCTACAAATATCCAAGGTGGGCCTTACGTATCGAATTGATACCTATGGAAAAACCACCTTAGTATTAATCATATATTTGTCAGGGGTAAAAAGTAACTGGTTCCCTCCCCTTCAAAGTCGACTGGTTTCAGCGGTGCTAGGTAGCCGTGCCACCTTCCTCAGGACTGGAACCATTCTCTCAGTTGGGGATTCTCAGACTCATAACGCCGAAAAACACATTCTGGTATGGCTATGTGGAATCCTCGGGTTATTCTCTAGCAGCATATCTTCACTTCCTGCGTTCTGTCAGAGGGGTTCGCAGAAGTCTTAAGACAGCTAATGCCAAGGCTCTTTGGCATCTTCCATTCTCTATTGTCAATAACCCTTACCCACCCCATGAAGTACTTTCTAATATCCCATGCAATATCAACTTTAAAAAGCACAAGTTTCTAATGGTACCATCATACCTATAGGTGGGGGTAGGGGCTTTGTCACAATTTTCACGTTTTTCAGGGTGAGTCTTGACCCCTGTGAGCCACCAGAGAGACAGAAGTAAACTAGGTATTCGGACTGTTGGGTACCTGAGAGAGAGAGATCCAGCGGCGGACTTGATCCTAGGAGGCTCCAACAGCACCCTAAACAATAAACAATGCCAGGAGGCCCTTCCTGCCTCTTCATTCTAGTTTCACACTCCGCCCAGCTCGCACCCTGCCACAACTATAAAATGGGCTCTGGGAGGTATCTCAGAGAATTGCCAGTGGTAATATTAATTCCAAACTTTCCACCCATCACATCTTTTGTTCATAGTTTGTTTCCCTAAGTGAGACAGGGCATGCCCAGACACGGGTCCCTTGCCTGCAGTGCCATAAAGAACCAAGCTGCACCATCCTCACTGCTCAGCCTTCCCTGGGCACCAATACACCGCCCCTCCCCCACTTGGCCTACTCACTGAAACCTACCCTACACATTGAAAATGCAAACTAGCTCTACAGTGCAGGCACTATAAACATCCCCCTTAACGCACGGCATGCGACTCCTCATAATACTCTACCCACCTCTGCCTGTACCCTGGAAATATAATGTATTGTCTAAGACATCACATACATTCTAACCTCCGACCAAACCTACACTGTAGCAGCGCAAACCTGACCTACAGACCTTACTTAAGGACTTCTCTAACACAGCCTACACACCAGACTAAACTATTCCCCCTCAGATGTGATCTGGCACCCTAAACCTACAACATATCACATCGGAACCAGTCTAGGTTGGGCAGCTACAAATGACCCCTTGCAGGCTAAGTTTGCACATTGACAAATTATCCCCTTACACGTAGTTTTCACCATGGCATTAGAAACCTCACTCTTATGCCCACCTCGGACTAAAGCTTCAATTTACTTGATCAGTCCAAACCTGAACTCTATAACTGTTCTCCTTTGGTCCGGGGTGCACCCCAAACTATAAAGTATGACATCAGATCCAACTGCACTCCGAAATACACAGTAACATGCAAACCAGCTAATAATATACATAGGGCCTCCTTACAAGCATGGCGGTCCGGGAACTACGGTTCTTGTAAGCATGCCAGTACCGTAGTTCCCGGACCGCCATACTACGACATGTGCTTTCGGGCACCTGTCAGCCCACCAGGTCTGACCTGGCAGGCAGAGCGGCACCCGCGAGCACAGCACGTCGGATGCACCGGCACCACTCTGAATGGTTCTGGTGCATCCGACGTCCCATTCCCATTCAGCCCTATGGGGCCGTATGGGGATGGGGAGTCCCTCATTACCAGCACCCACAAATGGGCAATTACTGGGTCCGCCAAACTCAGCATGACCCAGTAATTGCCCATTCGCAGGTGCCGGAAAAAAATAGATACCGGCGGCAGCCTCGTAATGAAGCCCATAGACTTTTGTAGGTTATGCTCTAAACTTCAAACTATCGCCCAATGTCTACCCCATACTTTCAAACTATAAATGCCTCCTGTTGCATCAGTATCTGAATTCTCAGGCAATGACTATAGTATTTCAAGAGATTATAATGTACCGGGACAGAATTTGTTGCCTCTCACAACCTCATACCACAGACGCTTTGGATCCAGAGAGAAAACCCTCTACATTACCTGAGGTAGCCCTTGCCTTCTTTGTCCAGTGCCTGGAAGCGGTGATGCAACCGTTTGATGCTTGAAGGAGTAACTGTGTAGAAAACAAAAGTATATTATTAATAATTATGTACGGTATACTATGGCACAACACCCTCATCGAGGCAGCCAATAAGAGCGGGGTGATCTTGCAAGCTGTGAAGCAAAGGATCAAGACCCTGCTGTTCCCTGCAATACTGAAATCCACTGAATCTGGCCCACTACTGCCCCATCACGCATCTACCCTTCCTCTGCAAAGTGACTGAGTAGACTGTTGCCATCCAAATGCACAAAAAGCTCACTCAGCAGAGGCTCCTACAAGACTACCTATCTGGTCACCACGATGCAGCACAAAGACTGACACCATCCAATTTATCAAACACATTCTGGACAAAGGAGACCTCAGTAGCCCCACCCAACCTCTCTGCCATCTTCTATACCATTGACTTTGAAGGCCTCTTCAACATCCTCACCATGACCATGGGCTACAATGGAAGAGTTCAACATTGGTTTGTCTCCTACATCACCAAAAGAGACCAACTTGTCAAGTTGGGCCACAACAAATGCCAGCAACACCCAGTAACCTGTGGAAATCCACGAGGCCCTGGAGCCATGTGTAATTCTACAGGTTACTGAACAGTGCTAAATTCACTGTGGGGTATGCTGGATTTGTGTCCGCTACCCAAGATTGTATCAGCACAGCTGTAGGCATGATCAAGACTGCCAAATCCCAGCCACCAGGCTGCAGCGAGGTGCATTGTGCAGCAGAAGGACATGGTCTGAGAGGGCCCGGAGTTCAAGGGGGAGAAATGTGAGGAGGAGGAGGGAGTGCAGGGCAAGCTCTGGGACAATTTACTGAGATGTTCCAAAAACCACTCCTGCTCCTGCACAGGGAGCCTGGGAAGTTGTACTGAAATAATAGCAGCTGCAACTAACACAGGGACCAATCAGCCTCCAAACAGAGGCTTGCAAAGCATAGTGTGTTGCTGTTGATGAATTGCCTGACTCTAAAAAAACCTTATGCCAATATGTAAACATACCAAATGCCTACCCTAAAACTCCCTGCTCATTTGAGATGCAAAGCAGTGCTGCCTAACAACATCCAGGATCTACACCTGCCTCTTATATGTTAACACTCCTGTCTACAAATAATAAAGGGACAAAAGGGGGGTATGGGAGGTGATTTATCATTGTTTCTGTTCCCAGTTACCTATAAACAAAATTGTAATTGAAGATTGTTCTCCTCTTCTAAATAATCAATGTCTCGCTGTTAGGCAGAATCATATGCAGTACCCTTTTGGAACACCACACACAATTAAGACTACAAGTGTAAGCACAATTTCATCTTGGGTACAAGCCCATACTAGACAGTAAAGTGGTAGCGATGGCTGACCAGCCAGACTTATGTCAAGAGTAAAGTGAGCAGTATCAGAAGTTACACAAAGGACAGTAATTACTATGGTTCAAGCAAACACTGATTCAAGGCTTTTGAGTAAAAGAATATACATTTATTTACACCATCAGTTATAAAACAGTTCACTGTTATAAAGCAGCAGAAAATCACAATCTTAATACACTACACAACACCCAATCAATTTTGGACAAGTTAAGCTCAAAATGAAGTGTGAGCAAAATGGCACTCCAGCAATTTAAAAACGGGAGGAAAGACAAGGTTATTCAAAATCAACAACACCAACAAGTGATTGGCAGGGCAATCTAGAAAAGGCTTACTGCAACTAGGATTCAAGTCAATATGCCTGGGCCAATGTTAATGGTTCAGAGTCTTTGCAGGGGATCACACAGTTCAAAGTAGTTCGCAGTTAAGTCTTTGCCAAGAGTTTAAAACAAAGTTGGCCAGAGGAAAAGTTATTCAAAAGAGAAGAAAAGGACAAGCCTTTGGAGAGGCGAAAGATTTCAAACAATTTCACTGCGGTCGGACGATACGAACGACCGGATTTGAACAGTACCTTAATTGAAGAAGAATGCTGTAGCTGAAGCGGTGGTTCCTGGCAGTTCCTGCAGGCTCACGTTTTCTGAAGCAAATGTCGTGGTGACAAGAAGGAGGAAGACTGGAGGGTCCTGCACTGCCCGGGGGAGAAGGCAGCAGCAGAGCAAAGCGTCGAATAAAAGGTGCGCTCCATAAAACCCAAGCAGGTTCCTTTTTGCCATGGCTATCCGGTTCACTGCAGCGATGCACAGCAAATTCGACCAGGAGAGGGAGGGTGGCATTTGGTATTTGGCGAGCTGGTTGGTCCCACGAAGCTCAAGGGAAGAAGATTCCTTGCAGCTCTTCACTGTTGTCGGAGTTTCAGGCGATTCAGACCTGCAGCAGGGCTTCACCGGGATGTCCAGTAGTTGCAGCAATCATCTTCCTTCAGCTCCTCGTTGGTTCTCTCGTTCCAGTGGCGACTCTGCCTTCCAAGTCCCAGAGACCTGCTTTTAAGCAGTTTTCCCCCATTCACACAGCCTGGCTGTCAATCACACAGCAGGGTAGCTGTCCTGGCAGGACAGCCACCTAGCCAATCAAGCTAGAGTGCAATTTGGGTCTCCAAGGAGACCCTATGCAGGGGGCCTAAAACCCATCCCTCACATGCTGTCCACCCAGACACTCAGGCGCCTAAGGAGGGCTTCTGTGCAGAAGCCCACCAAAGGACGGTGAACAAAGGAACCAAACCTGAGAAAGACCTTTACAAAAATAAATGGCGATTTAACCCGACCGGAACCAAAATAAAATCAATGGGGTCCAGCGGGTTAGAGTTTGAGGCTACCACCATAGCCTCTAACTTTACCGAGGCTATTTTCATAGCTCGCGGTAGGATAAAAATGGTAGATACCACTGCCAAATCTTAGAGAGAGGGGAACAAAATAATGTTCCATGAGAATCAGACAAAAAGGGATAACTATTAACCCTTCCAGTACTCTATGGGAAGATAGGTTGTACTGGGTCTGTAAATTTAAAAAGACTAGTAAAGTCAATGGCAACTTTACCTGTTCTGGGAGACAGTAGTCAGTCCCAGAAAATGGAGTTTAAAGTGTGAAGTCTAAAAAGACAACCCTGTGTCACTGCACTAAAGGTGCTGTGTGACGCAGTAAAAAGATGATGCCTATGGAGTAGGGGAGACTCCATAGCCCAAGAGCAAAAAGAATGTACAACACACAGCAAAAACACATGTAAGAGTGGGAAAAAAGGCTCACACTCTTACCAGGTGGAAAAATAAATCCTAGAAGTCCAGCAAAGCTGCAGAGAGACTCAATATGTAAGGGAAATTAGCCATTCTGGAGAATTCTCCCTAACACTCACTACATCAGCACATCTTCCCGAGCACCTTAAAACAGGATTAGTCCTCCGACGCCTCACAAAATTCACAATACCACAAACAACCTTGGCCAGCTAGTCACTAGCCTTCGGTTCAATGGTAAAATGTTTAAGAAGAAAGTTACCAAGCAACTTAACAATTGCATTAACGAACATGGCTAGCTATGTAACTACCTATCTAGATTTAGACCCAGGTGCAGAAAGGAAACTGCCAACATCCAGATGAGGCTCTCCAAATCATGGACAAAAATGACTATTGCCCCTAGGTCCTCCTTGACTTCTTTTCTGCTTTTTCAACCATGGTCAACCACTTCACAATTACAAGACTACTTGCGGATAGAATCGGGGTCACAGGTACCATCCTCAACAGGTTCACATTCTACCTCTCATGCAGTCACCAAACAGTCCAGATGGGTACCTCTAAATTGGACCATTGGACAGTCATCTGCAGAGTCCCAAATGGATCAATATTCTCCCCAGTGATCTTCAATCTTTGTATGGAACCCCTCTTTCACTCCTCAATGCCATAAATATCTAACTTCACCAATACACCAAAGATACTCAATTATATCTCAAAAGGAATTGTACCCAAGACATTTCACAACTCGGGAAATGCCTCACTCCATCCAAGCTTGGATGACAAGCACCTTCCTGAAACTCAACCACGCCAAAACAGAATTCTTCCTACTAGGCCATCCATCTATATAGGAGGTCGTCCAAACGTGGCTGAAGGACATCTACCTTGATGGAATTATAACCCAGTTGGCCCCAGGTGCCAAATCACTCATATTCATTATTCATAGCATTGTCTCTTTCCAGCAACATAGAAAAAACAGATCACCTGGTATCAACTAGCACTTGCAATGCCATGTATAAATCAAAATAGTATCTTCTTACCAACTAAATAAGAATGTTTGGGAAATTGAATGAGAGGAGGGACACAACTGGGGCTACTCACCTGTATAACACAACAAATCCCTACTACCTCTGATTTTCAAAGACAACATTGGGCCTTATTACGAGTCCGGTGGTAACCGTGCCGGTATTACTGGCAGGTTGCCGCCAGACCGGTAAATATTAACTGGCGCCTGACTTGCCGGTAACAACGGGGGATTACAACCCCGGCGGTCCGTAGAGTCAGGCGCCAGTAAATTGGGATTCCCCATTCCCGTGAGGACTCCACGGGAATGGGGACCATGGAAGCACGGTCACTGCCTGACTTGTTGGGCACAGCGGCTCCGGCAGGCAGACTCATAGTTAGCCGTTCTGGAAACAACGGTGCCGGTGAGCTTACCGCCACCGTTGTTTCTGGACCGGCAAACTTGTAATGAGGTCCAATTGACTTTCAAAAACCTATTTTCCTTAAATACATACAGATAGTATGCTTTTTATTTTGAACATTAATTTAAATTGTAAAGCCCTCTGCTCACCCATCCTCACTAATATTAGAACAATGTCCATCGTAGTAAAACAAAACTTAGAAGACTGTGTGCCTCATTATGAGCTTGCCGGTCCGGTAACAATGGTACCAGTAAACTACCGGCACTGTTGTTATCGGACCGGCAAACTATGAGGTCTGCTCACGGGTGCCTTTTCACCCACCAGGACTGACCTGTCGGACGGACTGGCACCCGGGAACAGACCATGTCGGATGCAACAGCACCATTTATGAATGGTGCCAGTGCATCCGGCCTCCCCATTCCCATTGAGTCAAATGGGACCCATATGGGAATGGGGAGCAATATTTTCTGGCGCGCAGGAATGGGCAATTACTGGGCAAAAAATAAATAGGAAAAAAAATTATTCCAGCGGCAGCCGTGCCGGTTTTACCGGCAAGGCTACCACCGGTTTCATAATGAGGCCCAGTGACCTTGTGCCAATGAGACCTCACATGAAGCAGCCCCAAATCATGTGCTCAAAAGGGACCACCTTGTGTCCGCAACCCCAACATGCATCTGAGTCAACCACCCCTCTCGCACGCATCTTAACAGGAGTCCAATATACATTGTTAAGCATTTTGATCTGACATACCCTCTCTCCAAGATTCAAAGACGTAAAGGCCAGGTTGCCACACATATTCTCCTACCTCCCAGCTGCTACCTCTGTACGCAATGATTCAGATAAAGCATTGATAAGTTGCTCATTTGGACATCTATAGGCCATCAGGAACTTATACATGTTAGATGCAAAATTACCTTTAACTTTTAGGTTCTTCAACTGTGTTCTAAGCCGTAGGTTTTCGAATACAACAGCAAGGCCTTTGTAAAATCTCTGCTCCAAAACCATAGCTTTCCAATAATGCAAAAAGGAAGCCCCAATCGATGCGATCAAAAGCCTTCTTGGCATCAAGAGAAAGCACGGCCATCTCAGAGTCTAGTTTGTTGCTTTTCTGTAGCGTGAGAATCAATTTCTGCATATTGTAGACTGATTCCTTATCAGGAGGGTCAGTAATGTCCTCTTCTAACTCCGAGAGTAAAGCTTCCCTTTCCTCCCCTTCCTCCTCACCTGAAGAAATAGAGGAAGTATCCAGTCCTTTCTTCCTTCTTCATAAAGGTATCCCCTTCTTTATTTTATGTACATACGGTCTGCCTCGAGAGGAAGCAACTGTGCCCCCGAGCTTCCGGTGGTCCAGTGACCTTTCTCCGGGAGCAGCCAAACTCCAAGGGGGAAAAAGCCGCAAGGCATAAAAAAAACCCAACAATGAAGTGCAGTTCAATGTCCAGGTTAGCAGGACCACAGGTAAGTAAACAGGAAGGAACTAAAGCCGAACAGGAAAGAGAGGAGGAACAACTGTAGGGTGCCCAAGGAGGGTAGAGAAGATAAGAATGCGAACGGAGAGGCGGATTGGACAGGAGAAAAGAGCCACGGGAGGAAGGGCAGAGGTAGGCGAAAATAAAGAGCAAAAACAACCAAGATAGCCAGGTGGAATACTGCAAGGGAAATAATACAGAGCGCTTACAACAAAGGAGAAATCCCGGGAAAGTTGCAACGCGCCAGACACCGAAGGCAGAGTGGTCAAAAGCATTCGGCGGCAGCCATGTTGCTAATAGACTAGACAGCTGAAACAGGAACGTGAAGTAACGTTATGGAACAATCAATGGAGGCGAAGTCTCCATTTGTTCCAAACACGCCAGTTTCCTCGAGGTATGACATTCCTTCCCTTAACAAACCCGGACTGATTAGGATCCACAAGGTGCAACAAAGTATCTTCCATACGCAAAGATAATGCTTTGGCCAAGATCTAATTATCCGTATTAATTAGACTGATGGGTCTGTAACTTGGAAAACAGGTTGGGGCTTCCCTTTCTTCAATAGAAGTGACATCGAAGCGTGCCTAGTCGTCGGAGGAAGTGCACCTTTCCTTCTTGAAGCATTCACCACCTCCAACAGCTGAAAGACCACCCTCGGCATGATCCGATAAAATTTTGCCAGCAGATCATCAGGGTCAGGGCCTTTCTCACCATTTAGAGGAGCCGCCACCCTCATTAGTACATCCACTGAGCCCAAAGAAAGTCTGTTCGAGTCAGGCAAACTCTGCAAGCTGCAGCCTTCTATTTATCTCTTTAGGTCACCAACATCAGGCAACATCTCAGATGTATAGATTCCAGAATAGTAGTCTCAAAATTCCTTATTAATCAAAGCAAGGCCGTACGACAGCCCACCAGACTCACATGTGATGACGCTTATAGTCCGTTTACTCTCCTGAATCCTCAAACGGTGCGCTAGCAGCCTATCACATCTCTCCCCTCCCTCATAATAGTTACACCTGGTCCTGAAAAGCAGCCCTGTCAGACAGCAGCTTGTTTAGTGGAATCCATGTTGCGAACCAGGTCATCCCTGGTGCAAGTGGTAGGGTTTGACATATAGCCTCTCTGTAGTATTTGAACCTCATTTTGCAGCATTTTTTTTCACTCTCAAACACCTTCCTTCTCTTATTAGAGAGACCAATTAGCAGACCCCGCTATAACATTTAAAAGTCTGCCCGGTTGATTCCACATTCACATCTTGAGACAGTTTATAGTCACAAAAAACTGTGCTTCATTCACAATCTTATCAACTACTTCAGAATTATTCAACAGCGCAGTATTCATCTTCCAGTAATTGGACATAGATATTAAGAAAGACATGGATACCTCAATCCACACTGGCGCATGGTCAGAAATAACATCTGCATTTTGGAAATTCTGGGGACATTGACCCGCAATCAGGAGCATATCAATTCGGGAATAAATATTGTGACATCCAGAATGGTAAGTATAACATTTCACTGAAGACTGGGCTAATCGCCACACATCTTTGAACTGGAAGTCGTCTATTAATGCATGCAGAGACTTGTGATGACCACTTGTGCAAACAACAGAACGACCACTCTGATCAAAGAATGGGTCAATTGTTTCATTAAAATCAACCCCAAGAATGATATTGCCCTGTCCCATACCCAGGAGAAATTGGGCAAGCGTCCTAAGAAATGAACCATCTCCATTGTTCGAAAGGTCAATATTACAAATTCTAACCACAAAATCCTGAATCTCAACGGTCATGTAAATGATCCAGCCCTCATTGTCTATGTTTGAAGAAAGAACAGTCACTGGCAAACCTTTCCTCAACAAAATACGTATGCCCCTAGAATTTGAACTGGATTAGGTAGGAGTAGACTGAACTAACCCCACCTATCCTCAGAAGGTCCACAGACCAAGAAGGTCTCTTGTAGGAGAGCCACATCCGCCTTCAACTCACCTAGATGATCCAGAACCCTTTTCCTTTTGTTAGAGTCATTTACACCAATTACGTTCAATTAAATTATTTTCAGGTCGTGCTTGACCGAGACTGACATGACTAAAAAAACACCCTCCCAGCCAGACGTACAAATAACAAACAGACAGAGACACAACCAAAGCGACAAAGAACACCAAAACACCCACAGACATCCTGGTACTATCACACCAGGCTGCAAAGCTCCACACAATCTCAATTGAGCACTAAATATTTCAACCCCCCCCATATTCAGACCACCCCCAAGTTTGGAGTACAGGTCCCAATATCAAAAATACTCAAAGAGACAAAAAACACCCTTGGATAGACTGTCAAAATCACTTCCTGAGAATACAGTAATATGAGGCTCCACGTCCTACCTTTCCCAACTGAAATCTAAAGTAGCAAGTCGCCACACCTTCTCGTGGCCTGTGTTACACCCAAATCGCAAAATCAGTGAATACCAAAGTGTACATGCACATCCAAACATATCACACATGGACACAGTCAAGCATAAATAAAACAGATTCTCAGAAGATGGGTCACTGAAAAATTTCAAACATAGAATATACTTTGCTGCTAGTCAAACTGCATGACTGGCCATAGTGGCCTGAAAGAAGTATTTAGGGATCAAAGCCAGTTATATCCTTATAATAGCTAACACTAATCATATATACTGTGGACACATTGGAGCCGCTCTAATATGTGCTAACCAGGATTGGTAAGCAACAGCAATAACAGCCTTTTATTGACAGAATTCTGTCTCTATAAAACATTTGTGAGGTGCTGATCCATCGAATCCATCAACATCACTGTGGCCAGAATCTTAAGCCCCATAGATAGGTGCCATATGTTAAAAACCAACACAGCTGCAGTGATATCATGATATGATATGATAGGTCATTTATAACGTGCCTGTACAGAAGTGTTTCTAGGCGTGACAAGACAAGGGAGGGAAAACAGAGGGAGGATAAAACAAATGATCTTACTAGACCTTGGGCCTCATTACGACTCAGGCGGTAAGGGTTTTACGACGGCGTAAACAGCGCCGACCCTTACCGCCTGAGTACGAGGTCCCTTAGCGCCATGGCGGATTTAACACCTGCTTTTAGCAGTTGTTAAAATCCATGGCGCTAAGGGACAATGGAGTTAATTACGCCACCGTAATTTACGGTGGCGTAATTAACGCCTTCCCCACTCCCATTATGCCCTATGGAGCAAAAATGGGAATGGGGAAGGGTAAATGGGGATTGGGGACTTACCGCCCCGCCAACCTCGGAATGGGGCGGTAAGTCCGCCAACCACCATGGCGTAAATGTAGTTTACGCCATGGTGGTAAAGTCACGGCCCAGGCGGTAACTTACCGCCTGGGTCGTAATGAGGCCCCTTGTGTCATTCAGATCGTGCAAGTGCGATAACGCAAAGTGCAGGGGGAGGGTGAAGTGCCAGGGAGAGGGAAGGGGGAAGTGCAATCAGGGCAGCGCAGCTCTGGGTAAGTGCAAGGTGGCAGGGGACTGTAGGGTTACAGTTACAGCCCATAGGTGCGCGGTGGGTACGGAGGCAGTGCAGTGGCAACTGGTCATGGAGGACCCTCAGTGAGTGAGACTTTGAGAGTAGCCAGGCAGAGAGCTGAGTGTCATCTGCATAACACCGAAAGTTAGAGTACATGGTAGAGAGAAAGAGGAGAAAGGAGGAGAGGGAGAGGCGGCTAGAAGGGGGCCAGTAGAGGGAGAGAATAGGAGAGAGTGGACAGGATGTCCTGAGTTTTAGTGGTGAAGTGAGACACCAGAGCCGTACAGAGGGCCTGGGAGGTAACAGGAGAGACTACAGAAGGATTGCCCAGCACCTTGCAGATTTTAAAGAGTTTGGCCATGGTGTTAGAGGCCGCAGAGACACGAGCTTGGATGTGGGCTCTCTTCTTGGACAGGACAGAGAATGAAATACTTGCAGACAGCCTCCATTTGAATACTGTTATCACACACTGACTAGCAAGCCTGTCATGTATTGAAACATACAAAAGCGCACCAATTCCTAATATAGAATTCTGCCACGCAACACAGATTATGCGCACGGCTTCACAGCAGGTGTATTACACATAAGGCGAGACATATCCAAGGGAGGCAGTGTCACGTTCACAGTATCACCAACAGTAGAAGAAGTAAGAGGATCCAAAGTATCGCCTACTTCAGCAACGTAACAAGCATACGGATCGTGCCATGGGCAAATGCTTGCACGTTCACAATTAACACACACACTCATAGGAACCGGATAAAGGATACTCTGGTGTTTCAATGGTGGGCCAAGCTTGCTCCAATTAACAGGGCCTTGCACCAACACACACCATACGTCATTTATATTATTCATATCAGGCGCCGCATAGAGCCCCAGAGGCTGTTTACAATCTAAGTCGGTACACTCACTGCAATGCGTTGTACCATCCGATATAAAGGCACAATCACTCTGGCAGTGCCACATGCATCCACCATTGTGATGACGCGATCAGTGGAGGAAAGAGCCCGTGAAGTAAAAACAGCCAATCAGGAGGGGCATCCACTTCTTGGGAAACAAGAACCGTGAGGAAATGACCTACCCAGAGCACGAGAGAGCACAGCTCGAGCAGTAGAACCCAATGTACATCAAAATAAAAGGTACATTGTAAAAGTCCCGCATGTCATATTATATATAGTCAAATAAGAAACACACAATTACTAACAAAACAATAACAAAAAAGTCCCATAAGAAACCCTTATTCAATAAATCAGAACAGCACAAACAAACATGGACCAAGGGAAAAGAGAGAAAATTATCCCAAGTCAATCCTTGAAGTAGCATCTTTAAGCCATTGTACAGCTTCAAATGGGCTATCTGTGCTCTTAGTTCCCATATCGAAGACAATCCGTAATGTTGCAGGTTTCACCAGAATGCTGCTTATGTTTTTCTCCCTGGCCAGGGCTTTTGAAGCTTTGAAGGCTCTGATCTTCTCCACAACCTCCTGAGCGTAGTCCAGATACACAGAAAGGGTGGTTCTTTTATACAAGATCTTCCCTTTCTCCATTGCAGCCTTCGGCATCCTTTCCCTAGGGCCTGATTCTGTCCAAACTAGAATAACATGCCGAGGTTTACCACTGACAAACCTGACAACTCTATATGCACAGTCCAGGTCAGTAGCGTCAATCACACTCTCACCAAAGACCCCCGCAGCAATCTTAGGACCCTGTCTATTAGATTTATGTCCAAATCCAGATTTTCAGGCAAGCTTAACAGGTGCAAATGAAGGTTCCTGGATATCATCTCCAATTTCAAGTTTGTGGACTTCAATGAAGACACCTCCCTTTGAAGATCCTTATAGGCCATGAAGCTACCACTAACCTCAGAGGCCAGGCCAGTAGTGTTGCTCTCCACCTTTGTCACCCTTGACTCCAGATGACCGACCATAGATGTAAGTTCAGAAAAAGACAGCTTTATTTCTCCCACATCTCCAGCCACTTTAAGAAGAAGGTTGTAGCTATCTCCAATCCCAGAAGTTTCCTCAGGGGGTGGTAGCTGTTTAGACTTCTTAGGTACAGGGAGTTCCGCAACATCAATCTTCTTTTTGTTCATGGCTGGTGGTCAAATCAATAGCAAAATCACCAAGATATGGAGAGGGCAGGAGCTGCTGGATTAAGCTGCTGCCTGGTTTGCTGACATTCTGGAACTTCAATGCAATCCTTCTTGTATGTTAATATCTCAGCTACAAGGGCTCTGTCGCAGGATTACCATGGCGGCCATCTTTTAATGGATATGCAGATACAACATGTCCATTACATGTTAGGAATGCATTACAGCCTTTATGCTTTCAATTGTGGTTACCCAATTATTGGGGAGATTTTTCAAATGTGGTGTTTTGTACTGCATAGGTCACTACACAATCAGGACAACAAAGCCACATTCATAGGACATCCTTCTCTTTATTCATCTTCATCTCTACCTAACTCTTCCGCCCATGGCTCTTGCCCATCTCCTCATCTTGCACTCATGCCTTCCTTAAAGCGGCAGTCACTTGTATTATCATATGAAACACCCCCCACCCCCACACACTTATCTTGTTGTGTTGTTATATTTCTTCGAAGAGTAGTTTCTTGATCAGTCGCCGGGGTACTCTCCCGGTCATTGAATGTTCTCATTTCTTCAAGTTCTGTTCTTGCTGTAGGTTGAGTCCTTTCTTCTGTCTGTATTTCTTGGTCATAGTCCATAGCTATGATTTCTCTCTTTAGATAGCTTCTCTCCTCTATGGGTCTTCTTAACTGAAATGATGCATTTCTGGTGATCTTCTGACCATTCGCTTGCACGGTTATCACAGCATATTTATTGCTGGTTAATGTAAGGGGGTTGCTGCATATTAGACATCAGTTTTCTTTTGTTGTCTTTGTTTTGCTATTACTTCCTCTTCAATCATGAATTCTTTGGCCTTTGCACTTCTTTTGTCATTCATGTTCTCTTTTGTCTGTTGTTTCCTCCCTATGTCTCTTCCCCTATTTTGTCATCATTGTCACTTGTATATATTTCAAGTTGGGATAGGCGTATCCTCTGGTTATATTTGATCATGAGTTCAACTGGTGTCCTTCTAGTGGCTTCATGTGGCGTGTTATGGTAGCAGCGTAACAATTTGCACAGAGCTTGTTCAATTGGCATTCTCTTGAGCATCACCCTTGCTACACTTTTCTTAATGAAAGCCATAAATGTTTCCACCATGTCGTTTGCTTGTGGCCAAAGCGGGGTGATCTTTTGGTGCTGGAATCCACGTGAGCTGCAAATTGTGTGAAACCCTGTCCATTAAACGGCAGGCAGTTGTCCGTTTTTACAATGTTTAAAATGCACCACTTGCTGATTATCTTGCCCAGTACACCTATTATTTAGGAGAAAGCAGTTGTTTGAGTGGCCTTTACTATCAGGAATCTCAAGTATTCGTCTATCACTACTAGGAAGTGCCCTCTTTCCGATAGTGGGTTGTATGTGATTATCAGCAGGAGTAGAGGGTCTGACCTGGGGGTGCATTGGCAAGCAACGCAGTGCTGTATGATTTCTTCGGCTAGACAATCCATGTATGGAAATCACACTAGGCCCCTCTATGGCCTTCATGGGCGATCTGTACAAGTGTTTTTCACAGCGCCTTGGGCACTATTAACCTGAATCCTCTCAGCAGGATGTTTTGTCTGAAACTGCTAATTCCATGTGTATCTTCTGTGCATTCTAAGTCTTTCATATCAGCCTCTGGATGTTGTTGTTGTATGTTCTTATAGTTTTTCAATCTTTATCTTTTATCAGGTTGGTAGCCGGACTGAGCATTGGATTGCCTGTTGATATATTTGTGAAGGCCTCCATTGTTATTGCAGGTGGTAGTGCGTTCTCTGTGATGTATCTCACTTTCTTCTGATTCAGTCCTCAGTGTGATGTCTGCCACTGTCTTGGGGTGCCTTGAATGTAGTCAGCAGGATTCAGGTCACCTCCCGGGTTGTGAATGACCTCGTAATCATACTCCTGCAGTTGTATACCCCATGTTTCTAATTGTGGGGGGAACTTTGTCTTAGGGTTGCCAAACAGGGATAGCAGAACCTGATAATCTGTACTCAGCGTGAACCTTCGTCCGATCACAAAATGGTGAAAGTAAATGCAGACCCAGACCATGGCCATGCTTTCCTTCTCCACCTGGGAGTATGTGGTCTCAGTCATAGATAGAGCCCTGCTCACATATGCAACAACATGTTTGGAGACTGAAACCCAGAATGTAGCTTGCTGTAGTTAAATGTGGTATTGAATGGCAGGAGGAGGCGTCTAATCGCTTCTTGAAATATCTCAGCAGCTGATGAAATTCTGAAATGTAGTCTCTTGTATATCTGAAGAGGCTTTCTTGTGTGGAGAATGTGGTAATTGGCCAGAAGGATGGGTGCAGGACCAACTGATGAAACCTATGATTTGGGTCCAGTTTCAAGAATCTGATTGCTTTGTTGAGTTTCATAATCATGTCCTCTATGTTCGGCCCCGGGTGTCTTTCCCTTTGGAAAGCGACATTTGGGGATGCGCATGTCCACGCATAAACAAATGCAACTGTTGTCCTTCGGCATCCGTACCAGCGGTGACACCCATGATGTTGGACTCTCAGCCTTTTCTATGGTGTAGTCTTGGAGCAGGAGATGTAGCTTCTCTGAAACTATTTGTTGGATGTGGAAATCAACACGGCTAGGGTGGCGGTGAATCGGTCTGATCTATTCATCGATATGTAGGTTCATGACTTTGTCCCTTTCGTTTATTATGTTGACTGTGGTGCTGGTTTCAACAAAATATTGGTGAGCCTGTCCTCCTATTTGGGGTGTCACTCATGGAGCAGTGTCGTCACCAAGCTCCTCACATTTGAGGTATACATTTTCAACTGTGTAATGGTCTTCAGCAGTGTCTAGTATGCCATCATCAGCGATGTGGACATCCATCGTTGATGAGGTGTTGTCATGTTTATAAAAAAAAAAAGAAATTATTTATTTATATAACGCCGAAACCCGAAGGCATCAGGGCGCAAACATAAACACTGAACATTTACAGACAAGGACATGGTCTTAGCACTAGAAGCACCAAATCTAGAGGAACAAACAACCAGGTCTTCAGTTGTTTCTTAAACGACAAGTAGCATTGCTCCAAGCGTAAGTTCAAGGGCAGTGCATTCCATGCTAGGGCCGTAAGGACATCAACAGAGCGTCCAAAGCCTTTGGACTTTTTGGAGCGTGGTACAGCCAGTTGTCCTTGAGTACCTGATTGAAGATACCTAGAAGGTATGTATGGTGCTATGCGTTTCTTGAGGAAAGTGGGGGCATTTCCATGTATGCATCTGTGGGCAACAGAGAGAGCCTTGAAACTTGGGGCCTGATTCACAGAGTGTTTTCCAATGGGATTGTGCCATTATAAAAGGCCTCTTTGAATCAGGCCCTTGGTCTGGCAGACACTGGCAGCCAGTGCATCTTCCTTCTAGCCCAGGAAACGTGTACTCTCTTAGGGAAGTCAAATATCATACTAATCGCTTCCTTTTGAATCATCTGAAGTATTGTTATGCAGTGTTTATTTGCCCCTTATGGGAGAGCGTTACAGTAGTCCAGCCTAGGCATGATGATGGCTCGGACCAGGACTTCGCGAATTATTTGGGATAGGAATGGTTTGGTATGTCTCAGTACTCTCAGATGGTAATGCGAGTTGTTGACGACTCCATTGACATGTGCTTTAGAGCTAAGGGAGGCTTCTAAGTGGACACCCAAGGTCTTGACCTTTTCTAAGATGTCTATGCAATCACCATTCAAGTGCATGGTTTTATATTTGGGGCTGAGTTTTGTTCTTGCCTGGATGGAGCATAAACTCGGTCTTGGAGGGGTTGAGACACATCCAGTTGCTTGACATCCAGTCTTTTATTGAGTCATATATGGAGTTCAGCCTAGCTGAGTCAATCTCATGGTCACCACTTAGCTCTATCTCATCCCCATAGTTGGCAAAGTAAACGTCCAAGGTGGATTATTGGTCACAAAATGGGTTCATGTATAAATTGAACAGGACCAGTGACAAACAAGCTCCTTCTGGGACTCCATAGATTATTTTCTCCCCTTCTGAGAAACATATTCGAGATTCCCTATTGCTCAGGAAAGAGTGAAACCAGTCTACAGCGTCTGTAGAGCATTCCTCAATCAATTAATAAAACATCCAATAAGCGTCCATGGTCTAACAAATCAAAAGCAGCTGACAGCTCTAAAAGCACTAGAAGGTCTGCTTTGCCCTTTTCCAAAAAGTCAACCATGTGTGATTGCAGAGCCAATAGCGTGCTTTCTGTACCGTGTTGTGTGGAAAGCCAGATTGCATTGGGTGCCAAATGTATAGTTTTTCTAAGTGTTGTTGAAATCAGGCCAAAGCTACTTTGTATGTGATTTTTAGAAGAAAAAGCAAGTTTGTTATGGGACGAAGGTTGTTTGGATCAGTTGGGTCAGTCAAGCTTAGGTTTCTTTAGCAAGGGAGTAATTGCTACCTATTTAATCACGTATGGAATAGAACCGTGATAAAAGGTAGAATTGACAAAACGTACCAGAAACGGATCGAATATTCTAGGGTTACTTAGGATGAACTTTGGAGACAGAATTTCACCTTGACAGTGGGTTGGGCGCATGGTTTTAAGAAAAACACACATTTCAGCATTTGTTACTGGCTGAAAGTGGAAGGGATTGACCTGGTCCTCCTTATTGGCAAGCTGCATTTTACCACACATATCTTTATCCGGAGCCTTAGAAATGTTAGCCCTAGCAGAAAAATGTTTCTTGGCAAACGCCTGCTGTACATTGATGCAGTCTTCCCTAGATGGTGTATATGGCTTAGTTTGAAGTAGTGGCTTTTCATTGTTTCGATAGATTTCAAATCGTTTTCTAGTGTCCTTCCCCAACTTCTCTATTTATCTCTTATAGAAAGTTTGTTTAGCCTCTAGAATTTTATTTTTGTAGGTTGTTTGCAGTGTTTTTCAGTTAGCTTTATTTTCATCAGATTGATATTGTTCCCATAGGCATTCTGCTTATCTTTTTTTAGTATTACCAAATCGTGAGGAAACCAAGATTGTTGGCAATTTTTGTCCCTGACCAATTTAGATTTCAGAGGAGCCACTCTATTCAGAAAGTGGTTTAGTTGATTGTTATATATCGTAGCTAATTCTTCTGGATAGTCTCTAGCCAAGGTATTTTCCATTATGATTGTAAATCTAGTTAGTTGGAGTTGATCCTTTTCAAATTTCTATTTGTAACTAACTTGATTGTGCATTTTCTTAGGTATGGTCAGGAAGTGCATAAGACCTTCCACGAAGCAGTGATCCGATCAAACACAGGGTCTGGTGTTAGTAATAACCAATGAGACATTTCTGACAGCGACCCAATCCAGAATGTTACCACCCACACATGTGTGGGTTCTGAGTTGAGGATATCAAAATGTCGACTTTTCTGGTGTTTTTCCAGTTCTAGAGCGTCTCTGTCTTAACAATTATTTAACCATCTGTTGAAATCTCCAAGAAATCTCCATGTTGTTTTGTCATACAAACATGAGTTGTTTGGAGTTTGTGTCTTTTAAACCTCAGTGCACCAGGGTCAACAGGCAATCTCAAGGTCATTAAAACTCAAGAATATCCTAGTTGATGTCTGTAATTTGAACCACTGATGCATTTACTTTCCCCTTTTACTCACTGGCTACTTGTCTCTTCCAATACGCACACATAGTGGAAGAGAGTGGTTTATGGGCAAAAAATAACAAGGCTGGATGTATTACTACAGATAGAAATTATTAGTGTATCTTCTTTTCCAATCTCTTTTTGATAAGCGATACATCACTGCTTCCTAGGTTGAGGTGCGGATAGGAGGTAGGGACAGTTAGAACCTCACCGTACCCTTACTGTCCTTCGCCAAAGCCTTGTCTCTTCATTACCTTTTGCCCTAACCACAGTGGTTTTTTCATAAACGGTTCTTTGTAAAATGTTTTGTTGGAAACTGGATACAATTGGCTGTACCAAATTCTGACACAGATGTGTTTTGCCCTATTTATCGTGTTAAAAAGTACTTAATGTAAGGGCATTACCCTGGTAATTTGCTCTCTGCCCCCCCGCCCCCTTTTGAGGTTAATTCCTCGGAAGAAGACATACAACTGTATTGAACCTCTCAACCTACTCTGAGGAGACTCCTATGGAGGAGGTAGATCCTGCAAATGTAACTTTTGAGGTGGAAGACCAGGAACATAGCCTGGTGGTCCCGCCGCAGGAAAAAAGGGAGAGGAAGTTAGACCTTGTGGTTCAAAGAAAGCTGAGGGGTGACTCTTGGTAGCAGTCCTCCATCTTCTGTACAATGGAGCAAAAAAAGACGTCTACTATAAATGGGTAATTGGGTAATCAACCCTCTAGGATGGACGTTGGTCTGAAACCACAGAATTTTCACCCACCGAAAGAAGAAAGGAGACCTCATGTTAGATCTGGGGAAGACATAGGAAAGATGTTCATTACCAGCAAACGATTGATATCGGAAAGGTATGTTTTAATAATGAATAGGTCAAATGTCCTAAAACTCCTCCATTGCTCGCCCAGATTTAGGTTTATATCCCCGGAGGACATAAGGATTGTGGAGTTTGTGGAGGAGGAGCAATTGGACTGGGTGATGCTCCATTTGTCATCAAACCCGGTGAAGAATTGTTTGCTGGGAGCTGCAACAGACTTTTTACAATTGTGTTTTGATCTAACAGAGGGAAGATGTTACTGGCCACAAAGTGGGAAGAGCGATTCTCTTCTGAGGGAATCGTATTTTCTCTGGGAGAAAAGGCTGGATTGGCTGCAGTCATGGGGAAGTCTGCTCATTCAATGAAAGAGCTTAGTTCTTGGGTGAGTGTGTAGCCCGCTTGAAAGTCCCATTTGAATGTCAGAGGGCTCAGGAAAGTAAAGTCAAGCAGTCATATGGGAAGGGAAAAATATCTGACTCTAATGATAATTGGGTTTGGTTAGCAACGTCACTGGCGCGAAGGTCGAATTCATAACTCCATACAGCAAGAAGAGGGCCCCTATCCCTGGTTTCATGGAATAGTAGGGGTTTTAGGCATTTATTTAATGAAGGGGGATTAGATCGTGACACCCTATGTGTCATCTGTATGCAGGAAACATGGCTTGTATCCACACCCATTTGTGAGGGATTTGATATATGTTTTTCTCTGGCCTTTTTGAAAAGCTGGGGTCAGCCCCCAGCGGGCCTTATTACATTGGTGAGGAGGGGATGTCTGTGTAAGATCTTGGAGGTTAAATATTTGAGTCTGTTTGTGCAATTGGTTGTACTGTCTTGGATGAGAGAGATGGATGGGGCATATTATACATTACTGCTCTTTAATGTGTACTGGAATCCGGCAGGTATTGGGGACGATGATTTTGTGGCGCTGGTGACACATGCATCAAACATAGCAATGGTGGAATGTAACAATCCCCATGTATTGATATGTAGAGATCTTAATATAAAATGTCTTGATGCAGGGGGCCTCAAATTCCCCAAAGCCAAATTATCAAAGAAAGCAGCTGCATGGGTGGCGGAACTAAAAGAGCAAAATATTACCATGTTAAATGGTAATATGAAAGGTAAAAGCCCGGGGAAAACAACCTGGTCGGGGGGCTTTCTAACTGCTCACTTGGACTACATCTTTGTTTCCAATGACATGCATGAATGGCTAGGTTATTTAGAGGTAACCCAAATGGAAAATAGTGACTGTTGTCTGCTGAAACTCACCTTTTAGGGTTTCATTAAGGAGGTGAGGGAGTTATCTGAAGGCCTTCTGCAAGGTAACCTGGGGTGTAATCGCCTGAAATTTCCCCTGAAAGAGGTGAGAACGATCTCAACTAGATTGGAGGGAATAATGTTGAATAATGGTGGGGGTGTGGACTATTCTAGTGTATTTGTGGCTTTTAAACAGAAATCATATCCAGGGACAAAACAGGAACTGAAGAGGCTACATGTTTCAAGCAATTTGGTATAACAGATGTAAAGGTCATTAAGATCTGACCTACGAGTTGAAGATAATCAACAATATGAAAATAAATTAAAGCAGAAAAAACAAAGGAATCAGCAGTATAGGAACTGGCTGTTAGATTCCAAGGCCGAACGGTTTCAAGAAGACGCTGAAACCATGATGAAGGCCTTGGCAAATAGAAATAATACGGGTCTCTGGAAGCTGCTTAATAATAATTCCACTTTCCAGCTGGCTTCTATGACAGCAGCAGTGCCAGAGAGGGTTTTTGCCTCCTCGGAGCAACAATGCGTGTCCACACCTCGAAAAAGCTTGTTGCCATGGGTAATTGCATTAGACAGGGGGGGAAATATTAAATCAGATAAAGAAATTAAACCCATCGAGAGCAGCAGTCCCTGATAGCTTAAGTAATCAAATCATCAAACAAAACCCTGAAGAATGGTGGGATTTCTGTATGATTCTGTTCACACAAATATTGGCATTAAGAGAAGTCCCAACATCATGGAGGTCTTCCATTGTGGTCCCTATTTACAAGAAAGGGGAAAGGGATAATCCAAGTAATTATAGCCCATCGCACTGTTGGATTCTCTTGAGAAAAGCTTTGCCTCATTACTACTAAACATCTAAATGCATGGGT
Organism: Ambystoma mexicanum; assembly: GCF_040938575.1. Lineage (NCBI taxonomy): Eukaryota > Metazoa > Chordata > Amphibia > Caudata > Ambystomatidae > Ambystoma > Ambystoma mexicanum. Next base: position 710,852,970 of record NC_090923.1, on the reverse strand, counting down.
CTGAGAATCTGGGCCCATTGAGATAAGGCAAGCCAGCTTTGTTCCAGGGGTCGGAACTAGTTTAAACCTCTTTATACTGAATGTTCTTAAGGTAAGAGCTAAGGAGTCCAAGCAGAATGTATATATGGCTTTCATTGATCTGGCGCAAGCCTTTGACAGTATTCATAGGGAGATCCAGTGGGGAAAAATGTCTAGTTGGGCTTATCCGCCTGATCTTTTGGAAGCTATAAAGAGCCTTTACTCGGGGACCTCAATGCAGGTGAGGCTGACTGCTAAGGGGTTACTTTCAGCCTCGATTCCAACATCTAGGGGGCTGAAACAGGGTTACCCTTTGGCACCCACAATCATCAATCTATTCCTGTCAGACATGGCTTCAAGTCAAGAAGGGGTAATAGACTTTACTCCTCAACTCTACAAGCAGAACATCCCTTGGGTTATGTACGCGGAAGATTTGGTGGTGATACATCATGCACCAATAGGTCTCCAAAGGAGGCTTACTCATCTGAATACGTACTTTAAGATTAATGAGCTGAAAATAAATACAGATAAAAAAAATTCTGACATTCACCAGCGTCAGGAGGAAAGGTAAATAGAAGCTGGCACGGTACATGGGTATGCAGAAGATGAGCGCTTAGAGTCCATAACATATTTGCGTGTTTTGATTAACAACAACGCAAAGGAGAAGTTATGGACTGATGAGCTGAAGCGGAAATGTATTAGATTGACGACTCAAATCAAAGTGACACTAAGGAAATTTGGTAAATTCCCGCTTGTCCCTATTATAACCTTTTACAAGCAAAACGTTGCTCCAATTTTATTGTATGGAGCAGAAACAGCTTTGATAGTCCCAGCTTCATTTTGGAACCTGCTGGAGGGGATCTTTTGGAGGCTAGTGTTGGATCTGCCTAATTCCTTACCAGTATCGCTTCTAAGATTTGAATTGGGACTTCAGTCTCTTCAATCCATAGTTAGGTGGAAGGCCTTTTCTCTGTACATTAAAAGTTTTGGGGTGAATAGCTCCCCCACTGTGGCTATACTGAAAAGTGATAAGAACGAATTGAGGGATGGGATAGTTGACGGCTGGAAAATTAAGAACAGAGAGGATCTAGAAGCAATGGATGTAAAGGGAGATACTTTGTTGAATAAGCCGGACAAAGCATACAGCTGAGAAGACTAGATTGGATTGAGACCATGGCAGTAAGAGCAGCATATAAAATAATCATCAATCTCAATATGGAGCAGAGGGCCATTAATCAACTCCCAAAGTACCTTGTTAAATTCCCAGCTAATTGACATAGGAATTCTTTTTAAGACTAAGGATAAATATTCTGCCCATGAAAAAAGTTCTTTAGACCAGAAGGGATAAGACTGTTTCAACGCCCTCCTGCAGGTACTGTAAGGCTCAGATAGAAACATCAAAACACATCCTGTTGGCATGTGAGGCCTTTGCTGAGGCGAGGAAGAAGTTTCTAAGTGATGTAGCCTCGGAGTATAGGACTTTAATGAGTGAGGAATGGTGGGATGGGTCCTTGTTGGGAGAAAGAGTACCAGTGGTACTAGCAATATCGAAGTTTCTAATTGAAGTTTTAGAACTAAAATAAGGTATGGACAATGGACGAATGGAATGGGGTGGAATTGAGGAGTGAGGATGAGGTAAGGAAACTGGGGAATAATTGGGAGAGATTGTGTGAAGCAAGTTGCAAATCAAGGGGATAGTCATGATTGCTAATTATGTTGTTTTTCGTTTCTCTTTTGCACTTTTCACCCCCACACCCCTTCTGTTCTCATGTTCTTTTTAATGGTTCTTTTGTTCTTTGTTTTCTTTTTAATGGTTTTTTCTCTTGTTTCTTATGGAGGAAATGAATCATGAAAGGTTTGTAATAAACCGTAACATGTTAAATAAAACAAATAAAAAATAATAGCATGTTGATAGAGCGCACCAGTATTTTATAAGGACAGCTTAATGGAGGACCTGTTCTGAGCAGTCTGTGTATGACTAGCGACAGGCGATGTTTATCCTCTTAACAGATCTCAGAGTTTTTCCTTGGGCATTGGATTGGAGATGCATGGAAGATCTTGATTTTCCATATCTTCCTACAGCCCAGGCCAATGGTTCACTTTCTTAAGGGCTCCACCGGGGGATGGATTAGGCTCAGTGTCTGGGCATATTCATCTATTCCCCGATGCTTTGTTAATACAGGAAAAGCCCAGAAACCTAGGGCAGGCTCTAAAAGTGGAGGATGAGTCAGGGCGTGTGAGCAGGGCTCTGGTAATGCAGGAAACACCAGGGCACCTGGGATGCTGGTGTTTACACCAGCTGCATGGGCCGAGGAGTCAGTGAAGTCCTCCTTTAGTGTCGTGCTCGAGGTAGTATTAGACCCGAAACATGGTCTAATTGTATCGTTATCGTAAAAATCTGTGACATATTTTTCTATGATTTTTTCACATCTCAGTTTTTCTAGAGTAAATAGAAAGTTAAGTTCTAAAAGTATACCCATACTGTCAGGAGCTAATATAGCATAGTGTCAACTTGGATATGAAAAAGGCCTCGCAAGGAGGGGAGCTAGTAAAGCAGCACATACCTATACGTGTGCAGATGGAGCGCATTGAAGATCAGGAAATGGTCCGCAGCATGTCCGGTGCGGACTGGCGATGACCGGCTTGGCACGGAAGCGCTGGCGCAGAAGCGACAGTTGTTTCTAGTTATACAGCCCAGGGAAATCTGGGAGATGTAGTCATAAGCACCGGAGCAAACGCTCACAGAGATGAGAGTGCTTTCTCTCTGCACGATCAAAATATGAATGCCACTGAAACAGTTGCCGGATTTCAAACTCACAGCAATCTCACACTTAGAAGAGTTGCAAAAAGATTTGTCACAATCTATGTAAAGTATTCACACACAGCAATCTTTCACTAGTAAAGGTTGCAATACTAAAAATGTGTCACAGTCTATGGAAAAATGCTATCATGGCCGATTGAACACAGCTTGAAACAGTATGTAGAGGAGCAGCTGGTTACCTTTGCAGGAAACCCTGCCCCCCTTCCTCCCATATGTTGGAGACCTGAGACAGTGCTGTGTTTGACACCAGCCGTTATGCAATACTGCAGCGTGTATTTGAAAGAAGATACCCGTTGAGACAACCCTACCGAACGTATCCCCGAAGTGATGAGAACCTAAGGGAGGAACTCCCTGAGGCAATATGAGAAAGAGCCAAGACAAAGAAGCCAGTGATGTCATACAAAGTATGCACAACGCCCTGAGATACTGACTGAAGAGAAGGTATAGACCCAAAAGAAACTAATGACGAAGTAAAGAATCAAGTGAATTTTAAATGCGAAAAAGAAGATTACGCGTGCTCGAGGTGCTGTAGAAAATCAACCAATCAAATATACAGACGCTGAAACACAAGGTAGACCAAGTCATGATAGAAGCTGGCTATACGTTGTGAATAGAACACAGGCAAAGCCAACATTATAAAGAAGCTAGACATCGGTATTATGAATTTAGTAAGCCAGGACCCATGAAGTGGGAAGGGAAAACAAGACAAGGCTTTCTGGCCTGGAGTCAAGACTGAAACAGCCACGGTCAGCTATCTATTCTGGAAATGAGCGAACGTGCGGTGGATGAATCATCCCTTGTTAAGGTGCAAAGAAAGAACACCAAGAATGCCAAGTTTAATTCATTTAGAGCATTTAAAACCTGCCAAAAGGGACCCAATTGTGGTCTCCTGTCACGTGAACCAAGGATGAAAATAGAGTTCGAACTTGGAGTCCCAGAAGATGATAGTAAGTGCTCTCACTCCCATGTATTCTAAGGACAAGGATACTTTACAAGGTCAAGTTCAAAGACAATCTTCATGGCAGTCCATATATCGAAGGACCTTATAGTTTGAAGACCAATGAGAAACTGTGTATCTAATGTTTCTGAAGATGATATGTTTTAGAGGTAGGCATATGTTGTACACCTCATAGTGGGCAGCCAATCACAATCCTAGTCCCTATAGAAAGATATACTTAGATGTTCCCCTTAGCCAGTGCTAATAGGTTTTTCATTATTGCCACATAGTATGTTGTCACCTCTGACGTATTTTTGATATAAAAGCTATGATTTGTGTAATGATCGTGGAGAGACTGAACGTATGTTCGTTGATGTTCGTTGTAAACTCCCAGGCTTATATAATTGTTAATAAAACAGTACTTTGCCATCTTCCTGAGTTGGTTCGGTTATTTGGACTCAGAATTAATCTGTGTGATCCCATCCATGACATGTGCACGTTCCTATTTCAAAGATCCAAACTAGTGCTGCTCCAGAGTTTTGGACGATCAGACATCCTCCGCCATTAGCCGGAAGATCGCAGAGTTTCCTGTGGAGAGCGGCTCAATAGAAATAAACTTGCAAGAAGAACCGAGACGATGGGCAGGTCCCCCTTTGAAGAAATCCCTGCTCGGTTTCTACGGGCGCTACGCGGTTAAAAGGCAAAGTGGTTGGATTGAAGCAGGAGTCGATACCGAAGGCCTCGAGTCGATTAACGAATGGTAAGTAGACTAAGGGGAATGGCAATATGAAGGGACAGGATTGTGATAATTTTGAGTAATGGGAAATATTGTGTAGATAAGAGAGACTGCCTAGGAGTCCTAACTCAAGGGATTTAGAAGGAGACATTTCAAAATCCAACGGGGGTAGAAAATAGAAAAAAACGCACAGGTCATGACCATGTAAGGTGATGTCTCAAACCCTGTATAGGGTAAAGTAAAGGTGAGAGAAGTGCACCCCGTATTTATGATTAAGAAACAGATAAGTGGGAAGGTGATCACAGTGTTTTATTATGTGTAATGTCTGACTAGTCTAAATGTTGTTTGTTGAATAAAGTATCAAGGAGCGATAGAATTGTGAAGAGTTGAAAAGGTAACAGTGATTAAAGATAAAGTGTAGCAAAAACGATTAGCGCCAATCAAAAGAATAGATAGGTCATTAAAATAAGAGGGTTGAGCAGCGATTGATGGTGCTTGCTCATGTTTGTTGTTTTAAAACACTAAAAGTGGTGATTTACGTTTAAATAAAAGGTTTATTTTATGATTTGGTAAGCATTGACAGTCAATTGAGACTTGAAATTATAGAGGACACTGTCATGCACCTATGCAGTACACTTCCAAAATATGCGCCCAAGCTCAAACAGTATAGTGCAGAATGGGTAAAGGGCACAGCAGATAAAATGTTCATGCCATGGCCACAAGGGGATCATTGTCAAGAGCAGTATTGCAACACATGACCATATACTTGCACGCTGCGTACACAGGGATGAAATTACGGAAAATATTAGCAATTTTAGAACTTTGGAATATGTACCAAGAGGAAAGAGAAGACCCGCCACCTGAGGAGTGGATACTTAATCAGCATAAGGGGGGAAGGTGTTGTGCCCTCAGCTCCCCTTACTTTGCCTGAAGCAAAGAGTGTTTCTACAGAAAAGATAGGAGTGTATCCTTTAAAGGAATTAAGAGCAGTGATGGGGTAAAGTAATACAATATATGAACCCCTGCTTACAGTAGTGACGAAAGTCGGAAGAGAATAAAAGAAAGGAAGATATTTGTACATTCGTACAAGGTAAGGAAGAAAGAAGCGAACGGTTGTCTTTGTCAACAGAAATAGACAGAGAAATCAAGAGATGGAAAGGAGAAAAAGATAAGGCTGACTAGGTAGCACTCATACAAAACGAATGGCTGGGAGGACAGATATTACTCAAGATAGATGGGACAATTATTGAGGAAGTTAGGCAAAGAGAAGATAAGGACGAACAAGAAAGGAATGATAGGGAATGAGAGAAGAGATTAAAGGAGGATGAGAAAATAAGGAAAGGTAGGGAGCGGCGAGAACAGATATATCAGGAGGAGCAAGAGAAAGATGAAAAACAAGCAGAGGAACAAAGAAAGTACAATAGACAAAGAAGGATAGAAGTGAAGGGCAGAAAGGAAAGAAAGAGAAGAGGAAAAAGCACAAAGGATGAGGGATAAACAATTACAGAGATGAAGGGAAGAAGAGAAAAGAAGGGAAGGAGTAAGGAGGGAAGGACAAAGGCAGGAGGAAGAAAGAGTTAGAAGAGATGCGAGAAAGCAAAGGGTAGTAAATGAAGAAATAGAGCGAAAAAGGAGACAGTGAGGTCAGAAACCAGTCTTATACGTAAAGAACAAATGATGCCAGCCCAGAATTACGATGGGATAGAATGGAAGTAATTCTCCCAATAAAGGAAGTAATGCCAGCAGTATCTAGAGTATCACTAGAAGAAGAAAGAAATGATGTGGAAAGCATTGGAGAAAGGATCGATAAGGTGGTCTATCAGCAACTAAGACGAGATAGCGAGTTTGGAGATCGAGGGAACGATGATCAATCCCCAGTACCTCAATCAAAAAGTGAGGAAGGAAACCTGTTTAGTGATGGATGTCAAGCATTGTCCCCGAGTAGACTAGATTTAGACTGAGAGGGGGATGATAGTCATACCAGTTGGGGTCTAGAAATGTCAGACAAGGAAAGAGAGTCAGGTCGTGAAGCAGATAGAGAGGGTGCTTACGCCCCCCTGAGAAACCAACAGATGGATAAAGAAATAATATGGTCAGATCTGAAACATTCTAAAGAAGGAACACCAGATCCCATAGCATATCCTGAGTGTCCCCGAGGACAATCACATAGTGAGAAGGGAGAGGCTCCACCATATGTATGCAGGTTAAGGTCATTGCCAGCAAGAAGTGAGGCAGGGACAATTGTCCCTGCCATGGATAGACTAATAGTGGGATCCGACTATGGGGTGCGGTTCACACAGTTCCCCTTTTTAAAGAAGGGGGGAGTAAGGTCACAATATAGTCCATGGCCACAGATGGACAAGGATAACTTAAAATGTAAGGTCCCTAGTTCGACTTCGGGGGCTGGGAAAGGAATATACAAATTAGAGAAAATGAAAGGAGGAAATATTCTGGCCACAGGGGACATAAAAGGTCTCCTGGCAGCCCTTCTTGGAGAGAGGGCTTATGACATATGGAGGAGAGCGGGATATTCAATTGTTACTGCTCAAAACACAGCGCATGATGGAGCACCATTTCATATTTGTAGGGCAGATGTTTGGAGGGCTCTCAGGGTACAATATCCTGACACATCAGGTATAGGTGCAATTATGACACGAAAAATCAAAGAAGATGAAGACCCTATTACTTATTTTCAAGATATTCAGGAGAAATGGCAGCTTGAAACTTGCGAGCCATGGGAAAAGACAGTGGTACTATTTTATCAAGTTTTATGTCAGGGGTTGCCAGAACAAGTACAGAGAAAGATGAAAAAACAAGTGGTGGTGGAAGGGAAACCATGGGCTGAGATACAGTTGACAATAGGACACCATTGCTGGTTATTGCAGAAGAAGAACAAAAAGAAATATGAAAATAGAAAAATTGAGGAAGCCAAGTTGGTTCAGAACAAGTTGTCAAAATTTGCCATTAAAACGGGCGGTACTGACAAGCGGAGAAGAAATGGGAATGCAGGAAGCAATGGGTACATCACAGGCAAATAATCAGTGCCCGATGGACCAAGGTGGGTGTGGGTTTACGCCACGAGGCAGAGGTACAGGTTATAGGGGAAGAGGAGGCAGATTTCAGAATAACCAAGGTGGGTTGAACAACACACAGAACAAAAACCATAGTGCTCAGGGAGGATATAACCAAGGATGGTTTACCAGAAGGGTTCCCCCAGAATGTTGGAATTGTGGAATGACAGGATCAATTGCGCACATATGCGAGAGTAAAGGGAGTGTACAAAACGGCCAGTTTTCCATAGGGGGGACAGTTTATCCTATGCCATATAGCACACAGATCAGAGAGGGCTTTGCCCAAGATCACAAATTTTATCAGGCACAAGCACTGCAAGTACATCAGGTGCCACAGCAAGGACAGGCGCAAATTCATCCACCGCAGGGGCAGTCGCAACAAGCCCCTATGCAGACACAGTAGTATGCCAAAACAGGACAAGTACTGACACCTAGAATAGGAGGTGTCACTGTGGTTGGAGGAAATCCTTTCACAGGGATGGGGATGAGCTTGTACCTGCAGTAGGACAGCTCACAGGGTGACTTAATATGTTCAGTACTATCTGTGACATCAGACCCCCAAGAGGAACCAATGGTTGATGTGACGATAGGAGGCAAATTCTTTTCTTTTCTTATAGACACTGGAGCAACTAGTTTATGTATATGAGTGAGAAAATATCCAATGTCAGGTATTGCCATGAATGCTCAAGGGTTATCTGGAGCTATAAGCCGAGTTCCTTTTACTGATAAATAACTGGTCTCCATAGGAGAATATGACATGTCCGTTCCTTTGTTATATTCACGAAAGACACCAGTTAACATTTTAGGAAGAGATTTAATGAAGAAACTTAACATGACGATTTCATTTACTGTGGGAGAGTTTATACTGGCGTTCACAGGGCAAGTGGCTCTGCGAGGCGTTTCAGTAGATCCAGAGATTTGTCTATATGCAATAAGCATTTTGTTGACATGGCTACCTGAGCCTGGTAGAGTAGATTGTGAGGATACCTGACACATTTTTATTTAGACCACAAATACCAATGGATGAGTAAGGTGCACAGCCTATTCTTATAGAGTTGGAAGCAGCTATAGGATGAAGAGAGATGGCAATGCTCGAAGGGATAGGTGATGAGGGTAGACCGTGGAGAACAGTGATAGCTCTTGAGGAGGGGTACAGACTGACTGATATATCCGATGATGATATGTTCAGGGAAGATCGAAGCAATGATGAAGCGGTGTTTTTCATGAGTATTACAGATTGGATAAGGATAGAAAAAAGGGAAGTCCCACAGAGAATGGCGATAATGCGGTAACAGCCAGCATTTTGTTAAGGAAGATCTTGAAAAGGTGCTGAGTGCCCTATGGACCACAGCCCCCATGGCGTAGGTTTATTGAAGGGGTTAGGGGAGGTTAAAATAAAGCTTAACCCAGGAGCAATTTTACCCCGTGCAAAACAGTGCCCCATGTATCAAGAAGCCGGTGAAGGTATATTTCAGACTATGTCAGCACAGATGAAGCAGGGAATTCTGGTGCCATCAGAGTCATCGCGCAATGCTGCAATTAAAAAATCTAAAGGCGGGTCATGGAGATTCATCCAGGATTTGCGACCTCTTCACCAGATTGTATATGCTGAGTTTCCTTTAGTTCCTAATCCTGCAACAAAATTATGTACTATCCCAGTAGAAGCTCAGTATTTCACAGTAAATGATTTGAAACATGTGTATTTCTCGATCCCGTTACACGAAGACTCATAGGACTTCATTTCCTCTACATTTCACCAAAAAAGACTAAAATATACTTGTTTGCCTCAAGGGTACTGTGAGTCCCCATCAATCTTTAACAGAGTCCTACAGATGGATCTAGGAAATATCGATCTCAAAAGTGCTGTGATACAGTACGTAGATGACCTATTGATTTGCAGTAAAACAGAGGATGAGTGTAGGCAGTACTCTATCCAACTGATGACTATTTTAGCAGGCAAAGGATATAAGGTGGACAAGGAGAAATTACAGAATTGCCAGGAAGGGGTGTTGTAAATATGTCAGTTAATTTTGCATGAAGGAAAGAAAATGACACCTGAGAGAGCTGAGGCAATCATGAAAGCACCAAAATCGAACACAATGAGATAGATGCAACAGTTTCTGGGTTTGTGCAATTATGTTAGAGCCTGGGTGTTTGATTAAACAATGCGCACAAGGCCAGTTCTGCAAGCATTAAAGAAAGCACAAGTTGGTAAAACAAAACTAGAATGGACAGAAATGGAGGAAGGATTTGAGGAGTTGCAAAAAGAAATTTGTACAGACCCCGTTTTAGGGAGTCCCAATTATGGTCAGGAATTTTCTTTGTTTTCACACAAAAATGGGTCAGTAATGACAGCAGTGCTTCCACAAAGGACAAACTTGGGGTACAAACCTTTAGCATATTACAGTAGGATTTTAGACCCAGTTATGAGAGGACACTTCCCTTGCGAACAATCCTTGGCAGCTGCTGCGTTTTTCAATTGAGAAGTCCACAAGTATTGTCATGGGCTGTTCTATGGCCCTTCACGTAGAGCATGCTCTTTTTTGCCAATCTAGAGAAAACCAAGGTCACATTGACATCCCAACGAGCTTCAGCTTATGAGGTAATGATTTGTAACCCAACGGTTAAAATTGTAAGATGTAAAATAGTGAACCCAGCCACATTCATAGCTGAACCCGTAGAAGAAGGTGAATGTGTGTATGACTATACAATTATGTTCAATTCAATGATAATATAGCCCGTGTGAAAGACAATTCTTTAGCGGGAGGGGATATTCTTTTTATTTGAAAATTGATCAGACTAGTGGGGAAAGGCATTCAGGCGCTGCAGGAGAAAGACACAGAATAAATGGAGAATTTGAGGTGGTGGCGAGTGCAAGACTACCCTCTCTCTTTTCGGCGCAAGCAGCTGAATTAGTAGTGCTCATTGTCGCGCTTGAGAAACATGAAGTGCAGACAGTGACGGTGTACAGTGACTTCACCTATGTGATGTCTACCATACATGTATGGTTGTTACATTGGAAAAGGAGGGGCTATCTCTGCGCAGATGGCTCTCCAGTGTAGCATTCGTCCTTATTGGATAGGCTCATTAAGGCACTACAACTCCCATTAGCCATAGCGGTTGTAAAATGTGCAGCCTATACTAAACAAACAGATTTTGCGGGAACGAGGCCGCAGATGTAGAAGCCAAAAGGGTTGCATATTCTCCAGAAATTTTGAGCTTTGATACTGAGGATATTAAAGGAAATGTGGCTTGGCTACAACCATGTTAGTACAGGAAGGGTTTAATATGCTGTCAATAACCCAATTAATAGAGATTCAGGGAAGTGCACCACAGGAAGAGCAATGTCGGCGAGACCGCACTGGAAAGCCAGTTATGCCAATAACATTGTTAAAAGTCACCCTTGAACAGCTGCATTACCCTCCGCAAGTTACTAGAGAAAGTCTTGCTGCCCATATTGCAGAAGTATGATTAATTCCTAATTTGTTGTAGACGTTGCACTGTTTATGGTGAACTGCATTGTGTGTCAAATGTTTACTGCTGGGCATACACTGAGAATGATTAGAGGAGTAATACCTCGATCGAATGGTCAGTTTCAGCACTTACATATTGACTATGTCAATTTGCTGCAGACATATAATGGATATAGGTATCTATTAGTGGTGGTGTGCCCACTCTCTTGGTGGATTGAAGCGGGTCCATTTGCACACCCTGATGCCACTTGCGCAGCAACGTTTTTAAGACAAAGGTTTTCCCGAGGAGAGGTGTGTGCGAAGTACTAAGATCCAATAATGGGCCACATTTTGTCAATGAGCTACTCAAACAAATAAACAAATAGGGCTTTTACTAAGTATAAAGGACATGCTTTCTTCTGCATATCACCCACAAGCGAACGGGATATGTGAGAGACTCAATGGCCTCCTCAAAGAGGGGAATGCCAAGATTAAATTGATTTTGAAAAAGGGATGGCTGTATTGCCTACCCCAGGCCTTGTATACCCTTCGGAATCAGCCAGGGTCAGACCACCACCTCACATCGCATGAGCTAGTAACAGGGCATCAAATGAGAACACCCCTTACACCTGTGTCTAGGATCAGGAGTGATGCCCAGAGTGTAGACAAAACTCTAGGTGCTGAGATGCACAATTATTTGACATGTATGACTACCATTATTTCTTTAATTTCAGATCAAGTCAAGCATCGGGGGAAGGTCTAGGAACATGGAAGAAGATAATTCGGTGACCAATCTGAGTGAACTATAACCACCACCTAAGCTTAATGTTGGGGACCTGATTACCAGATGGAAGCTTCTGCAGCTTCTGATTAAGAATTTCACCCGGAAGTGGCATGAGCCTCGTTTTAATGGCCCCTTCCTTGTTGAAGAAGTTGCCGTTGCTGATCCAGAAGCAAGACAAGAAGAGGAGTTTCTGCGTGTGCAGATCCAATCGATGGCTAAGAAGAAGGACGATAAAGCAACAAGTGATTAAACACGTACTTTATATGTACTGGAATTCAATAGACACTCCTTATATATTTTAGCAGGGAGTGCAAGGAAATTCCAAAATTTGAAATTAACTTTTAAAAATACATTGAGGCAGTGAATGATACATTAGAATTATGTCTAAACATCAGTTCTTTTTCAGAAATTGGAAGAGAGGTAAATATCCAGATTCATTTTGTGGCGAATATCTGTTTTAAGTGATAAAAATACATGATACCTTCCAATAGTGATGTTCATTGGCTTGTGGTTGTTGTCTTTGTGTTTATACTTCAATCTTACCCGGCTCTTGTTAGAAGAGACGTTAATATTCACACTTTATTTACAGGATCTTAAAAATGGTTCAGTGGTAAGAAGACTATAATTCAACAAATTGTACAGTTACAAATTTGAAAGAAACTCAATGATTGTATTAAAAATGATTAATGAGGATGACATGACTATAGAAAGAGCATGAGTTCAGCAAGCAGTAGGATGGCATGAAAAATGGTTGACCAGATTTCTATGCATAATATATATTTGCATGATTGTTCTCGTTATCTTTTTATTCCTTATTTTTCACAGTCTCTACTGTCTTAATGGTTCTGCTGAAGAAAGAGTTCATATGATTCGCCTCACTATGAGTCCAAATGAGGACAATTTCCTTGATCTCTATGGGTATTTTAGGAGACATCCGAGAGATGCAGAGGAAGATAATGAAGGGATAAATACCTATCTAGATAATTCAGCTCACCTGGGGAATAATGTGTGGTATCAACACATGAAAAAGGTGGGGAAAAGAGCATATTATGGGAGTTGTTATGTCTGCTCTGAAATCCCCCTATGCCATGAACAAAGTAAGGACTTTAATTTCGAAGGAGGTGTCAGCATACAATGCGAAATGCCTTAGCCATCTTGCAGCATGTACCACTCGAGGGCAGTTCCAAGGAAGTTGGGCTACCTTACGATGGAGATCAAGATGGTCGTTTCCATACCAGGATGACTTTATCAAGACCATACAAATGGAGAAGGAGCCTGGATGAAAAGACAAAATGATTGTGTATCCTGCTGCAGGACAGGATGAGGTGATCATTGAAGAAATGAAGAGAATGAATTTTTCTGATGTGACAGAAATAGCAGGATCACCCGGATGTTGGTAACAAACATAACTATTGATCTATGGACGAGTGCAGCTCATTTGTTGAGTACGGAATAGCTACAATAAGTGCAGAGAGTGAATGATGGATGCTTAAAGTCATGGGCCAAGCACTCCAAGTAACTGACATGGGTAGAAGACATCTCAGGCCCAGTAGTTGTAATCCCTTTGGTTAATGTGATAATATGTTTCCTAAGCCATGGAACGAACCACGCGGGATATAATAAAGGATGCAAAACCACCATTGATGTTCCTGAAATGAGAAAAGGGACAGCTGTCCTTATGGGTCTATATTGGGCTTGTGGATCTAGAGCCTATATGAAGTTATCCAAGGATTGGGGTGGAGTGTGTTTCCTGGTGCTCATCCATGTTCCAACATTAGTGATTTCTCAGAGCAATCTAAACATTGGTGAATTTCCAAAAGTGGATGACCATTTGAGAAAAAGAAGATCACTTGAACTCCGATGGACGAAAAGACACAATTATTTCTCAGCCAAGTCAATAACAGCATATGAAACAATTCCTGAGGAGCACAAGTTGTTCAGCAAGACTGCTATGATAATTACAGCTATATTTATGCCTTGAATTCAAACAGTGGCAAATGCCAAATGGTTGCAAATTACCAGATGGAAGCTTCTGCAGACAATCAACGCTACCATAAAAGGATTCAACACCATTAAAGAAGAGCTGAGTGCCATACGATTGATGGCGCGCCAGAATAGGTCTGTCCTTGATATGATCACAGCGATGGAAGGAGGAGTTTGCCCCAAAATCGGGCAATCATGTTGCACATTTATACCTTCTCACGATGGCCAGAATGGGACCTTGACAGAAGCCATAACGATGTTGACAGACCAGCATACCAAGATGGAAGATGAGACAGATGACATTGAAGATGACAGTTGGTTTACCTCTTTGTTCTCGTGGATTCCTCAGTGGTTGGCAAATCTATTCCAAGGTTCTAAATACTGGTGCTAATAATGTTTGGATTCTGTATAGTCAGGATGGTGATTGCCCAATGCAAGAAAATGGCAAAGAAGGTGGTAGGAATGAAGATCACGTTTGATGTCAACAATGAACCAAATGCCAAGGAGCAGACTGATGACGCTGTCAGAAAATACATTAAGGCTAGCATGGTAGAACCTGAGTGAACACAGTTCCGGTATTCAAATAATCATAAAAAGTATGAGGGACCATGGGTCTATTGTACCCCGAATGGACAATGCAACTATATGACCTTGAGTGTAGATGAACATGTCAAATCAGCAGGCACCCTGAGGGGGGTGATGAAGATATGGACACCCAAGAAACACTTCTTCAAGAGAAAATATCAGGATGTAGAAACACTCGAGGAGGTGGTCGAGGACTCGACCAGAGGGGGGAATGTAGAGGAGCAGCTGCATGCCTCTGCAGGAAACCCTGCCCCCCTTCCTCCCATATGTTGGAGACCTGAGACAGTGCCATGTTTGACACCAGCCGTTGTGCCAATACACAGCGTCTGTTCTCAAGAAGATACCTGTTAAGACAAACCTACCGAATGTATCCCCGAAGTGATCACAACCTAAACGAGGAACTCCCTGAAGGAATATGAGAAAGAGCAAAGAGAAAGAAGCCAGTGATGTCATACAAAGTATGCACAATGTCCCGAGATACTGACTGAAGACAATGTATAGACCCTAAAGAAACTAATGACAGAGTAAACAATCAAGTGAACTTTTAAATACGAAAAAGAAGATTACTCATGCATGAGGTGCTGTAGAAAATCAACCGTTCAATAAATGTACAGATGCTGAAATAGAAGGAAGACCAAGTCATCCTAGAAGCTGGCTACACGTAGTGAATAGAATGCAGGCGAAGCCACCATTATATAGAAGCTGGACATCGGGATCATGAATTTAGTAAGCCAGGACCCATGAAGTGGAAAGGTAAAACTTTGTCACAGCAAGGATAAGCAGAATCGTGGAGCTGCAAGACAAGACTGTCTGGCCTGGAGTCAAGACTGAAGCAGCCAAGGTCAGCTATCTATTCTGTAAAGGAACGAACATGCACAGTAGAATCATCCCCAGTTACGGTGCAAAGAAAGAACACCAGGTGTGCCAAGTTTAATGCATTTAGAGCATTTATAACTTGCAGAATGGACCCAATTGTGGTTTCCTGTCACCTGAGGCAACGATGAAAATAGAGTTCGAACTTGGAGTCCCAGAACACGATAGTGAGTGCTCTCACTCCCATGTATTCTAAAGACTAGGATACTTTGCAAGGCCAAGTTCAAAGACAATCTTCATGTTAGAATGCTGAAGATGCTGGGCTAATTGTGGGCTAAATGCTGCTAAGTGAAACAAATGTTCATAACCTGGCACAAGCGTGCCAACCAGTTGTATTAGTCCATATAACGAAGGTCCTTATAGTTTGAAGACCAATGAGACACTGTGCATCTAATGTTTCTGAAGATTAAATGTTTTAGAGGTAGGCATATGTTGTCCACCTGATAGTGGGCAGCCAATCACAATCCTAGTCCCTATAGAAAGATCCCCTTAGCCAATCCCGACCCTTGATAGGTTTTTCATTATTGCCATGTAGTATGACATCACCTCTGATGTATTTTTGATATAAAAGCTATGATTTGTGTAAAGATTGCTGAGAGATTGAGCGTATGTCCGTTGATGTTCGTTGTAAACTCCCTGTTTTAGATAATTGTTAATAAAACAGTACTTTGCCATCTTCCTGAGTTGGTTCGGTTATTTGGACTTGGAATTAATTTGTGTGATCCCATCCATTACATATGCACGTTCATAAAGAGCCCTAGGCTCAAGTATTCTGTACAACAACATTTGTTGGGGTTTGTCTGGGAAACGTAGGTATGCCAGGTCGTGCTGGCTGACCTTGTCATGTATGCGGGAAAGGTACACCTTCTCTGCAAAATTATTCGGCCCGCAATTGGAACATTGTTGTCCAATAGCCAGACAGGCACACTTGTGTGGGATTGCAATCTGCGTATGTAGCATGATCTGGGGGCTTGTCCTCTGTTCAATGACGGCTGGTGAGTCAGTGTTCTCACAGGTGGTTGGCGAGGAGACGGGTGTCGTGCTGACTGTACAGCTGCTACCATTCCCCCCTTCATCTGTGCTTCAATGGCAGCAGCTTGGATGTTTACTCATTCGTAGATTCGTGCTAGTTCAATGATTTCCTCCAACGGAAGAGTTTTATTTAGGCAGTGTTTGCAGAAAACAGATGAGGTGCATCCATCTATAATACACAGGAGGATCGCTTCCTTATCAGAGAAATTCATGAACTAGCAAAATGTAACTTTCTTTTGGAGTCAGATGATGAATTTGTCCGCCGTCTCATGTGGTCGTTGATGAAACTGGTAAAGGCATATCTTTCATAATCACAATTTGACAGGATGACTAATTTCCTATTGCGAACCTCTATGGTTATGTCATACGATTTCCTTTCCTGTGCAGGTAGGGTCTTCAGAATCATTTTGATCGCTTTCTCAGCAGGATTAGTAAAAATGTTGAGTTGTACTGGCGATTTGTCACCCCCCAGGACCTTCATGAAATCTAAGAAGTCCTCTAGCCACTCTTTCCATCACAGCCCTCTGTCTTGGTGAGGCTGTAGTTGAAAAGGCTGTGGTTCGTTAGAAAGGATGCTCTGAATGTGGTTGGTATGAGGGCATGAGCACCTCCTGCATGAGCATCATCCATTGTGGGTGTATTTACAACGGGAGGTGGCATAATTAACTTGCAACCACACTGATTACCACATCTCAATGAATCATAGTTTTTGAGTATTTACTCTTTATTTTTGCTGGTCGCGCCACTTCTTGCTCTCGGCAAAACGCTTGAAAATAAAAAACAAAACCTATGCTATGCCCAAGCCCCAAAACGTATCCAATCATCCTTCCCCGCCCTGCCCACGTGCTCCCTGCCTCAAAACTCCCGAACAAACCCCTTTATATCATTTTAGAGCACTTTCCAATTTTCGATTCGGAACTTGATTCTGGAATCATGTAATGGCGGACTTTCAGAACTGAAAAAGCTTGGCAAGAGCAATGCATAATGGGAGATATGACTAACCTTTTGGCTACAGGGGCACTGCGCTCTGCACCAAATTTTTATAAACTATAAGATGGATTTGTGCCAAAACAAGAAAGGATTTCCTTTGAGCACTTTGTGCCCAACTTGTTTCTTATTTAGCGCAAATCCATCCAGCGGTTTGGGATGAGTGCGTGATAAAAAATAGAACATTTTCCCCTATGTAAAAATGAATGAAAAAGTGAAAAAACAGGCTCTTTTTTTACCCTTTGTATCTGTTAAACTGTAAGATGGAGTTGCACAAAACTTTGAAGGCCATGGGTTTCCGGGGCCCTTATATAGGAATATCAAACGCTGTTTTGATCTGTCCTACGGCTCAAAAGTTATTAACCATAGAATCTTCACTTTTCCTATGGATGATAGGTTTCACCTTAACTATAGGGCGACTATTGCCACCCTATAATAGATATATAGAAATATAGAGAGAGATCAAGAAAGAGAGAGGGGGAGAGATAGCAATAGAGAGAGAGAGAAATCGAGAGAGAAAGAGAGAGAGAGAGAGAGAACTGCTACATGATTAAATTAAGAGGAGTTTATAAGAGTAATGAGGGTGGTGGCCAAAACCGTATAAATTATATTCTGTGTTACAGACCTAAGGTGAAAAAGAATGTTTTGGCAAGACGGGTGAAGGAGTGTTTACTGCAGCAGCCATGTTGCATGTAACATAGAAAAGACAGGAGGACTTGTATCAGAAGCCAAGCATGGCAGAGGAACTCCTGGGCTCTATCCTGGGGACAAAGGAGAAAGGGGCACGAACATGAGAAGGGACTGTGAGTGGTATCAATGTCAGGCATTTGAATATTTGAGGGGCGTCCATACTGTGCAGTGCTAAACCAGGGGTATCATTTTGAGGTGGACAAGAACTGGCAACATTGGGAATCATTGTGTACAGCTTAAGGGCTGTGTTTTGTTATCACCTCCAAGAATGCCTGAAGACTGTCATAGAGTAGACTTACAGAGCACTCTGACGTGGTAGTGGATTTAAATATCTACACTGTGGGTGTATATTGAGTACTGTTAACCTTTATGGTGTGTGCTTGCTGACATTGTTTTATTTACAAAATGATGAAAACAAACAATTTTAAAATAATAGCGCAGAAATCGACTCTTTAAGCACTTGTGTTCCTGTACACATTTGCTGAAGGGACCCTAGCAATGATAGCCTGAAAACAGGAGCACAGAAGACACCCAGAAGAAGTCAAAATCCAGGGATTTGCTGCTCATGCATCCTCTCTAAGCCCAAACCTAACTGCAGTATTTCTGTGTGCCTTCAAGTCCCTTGGTGTGTTAGTATAATTATTGGGTAAACACCAAAGTATGCCAGTTTTACTAACATAACTACTCTCCGAGTTGAAGTTTATTCATATATTGCAAAATCTGCAATGACAATTTTAAACATATGTTTTTTCCCGATGGTATTTTTTGTTTTATGAATAAGAGCACTGTCACCACTTAAGGCCATCATTACACATTGAGGATAAATACCCCGCCCAAACATGCAGAAAATCAGCAGCAAGTGGTCGACTGCAAAGAGATTCACACCTAAGTTTGAATATAGAAAGATAATAGGAAATTGTGGGAAGGTCAATTTTCAATCCCTTAAGACCTCACGAGTGTCCTTCTCACTGATAATTGAATGCTATTTTGTATCATTGTGTTTTGGTTTAAAGAGGAAAAAACCTTTCACAAACATTATAAAAAGGAATAAACATACCGGTCTGAAATAAAATGTACATGTTTAGGAAAAATAAAACTAATATTTATGATATGATAGGTTATTTATAATGCGCTTAATACCCAGAGGTTTCTAAGCGCGGACCCGGGGTTCGAACCTGCGTTGCCCCAATGCCGTTTTCCAAGGTGAGCACGTTGCCCCTGAGCTATCCCGAGTCAAAATAATTCAGTACAAGATTATTATATAGAAATTGATGTTTGGTTAAAAGAAAGAAAAGTAAATATGTCTAATTTTCCCCAAAAAGATGTAATGAATAATTTAGAACAGCAATGTGTGTCTCCCATTTAGAATCTGCGTCCAGAATCATGCTGTTAAAAAGCTGGATTTGTTATAAACAAAGCAAGCAAAATGTAAAATTCTCTGAAGATGTAATTCACGACATTCAATATAAATATGTTTTAAAGTCTCTGTTGTATTAGGCTTATGACAGAATCTGCACAACCGTCATATTTTGGGTATGTTATGTCTAGTACCCATTACTTCCTGAGTTGGGAGCAGATTAAACCTTATTCCCATGAACATAATTCCCCATCTTCTATTAGGAAATCTGACCAGATATTCAGGAATTTGATTTAGATGTGTTTATTCCAAAGAGGAAGAATTAAACAATGTAGAATTCGAAATCAAATGTCTAGTATTAGCCCAGTCCTGGACCCACAATTTCTTTTTCCCTGTGATTGGATTTGTAACTAAGCCGTCCGGACCCATATTCCACCTGTTTAGACATCTTTCGCAATAATTAACCTAATTATTCACGACTACACATGTACCATCTGTCACCAAATTTTTCAAGGCAACAAAGGGTGAATGGGGGGGTTCATTACATTCTTATAAAGTAGTAACATTTTCCAATCAACAATGGGTTGTAGCGATCAAAGGCTCAAGTCATAGCGTACCATGGAAACAGGCACTCCATTCTGCAGAGTAAGACATAGTTTGCCCTCGATCTTTATCAATTCCGTTTCTACACGTTTAGTCTGTTCCTCATATATAACCCCTATTAGGTATTCTATGCTTCAATTCTCTCTTTTTGGGGCTTTCATTCAAACGAAACCCCGTTGTTGTTACTAAATGGACTGCCACCCATGTAGAAGAGGATATGTTGTGCTAACCCTAGTAACCCTAGTGTGCTTGTAGACATGGGCCATTTAACACACCTGTATGTACATACTGTTTTTGCAGCCGATATATGATCCTCGTGAACAACGAACTGTGTGATCTTCAACACATTTGTGTCTGCAAACATCAGCTTATAGGACGCTGGGTCTAGGTGATGAATAATTCAACATCCTTTTTTATGTTTGATCTACAAGCACACTGCTATGTTGCACTATTATGTGTTATTGTTTACTTATTTATGTGTTAGAATAGGATATTGTTATGTGTACAGAATTTCTACAATAAATCTGTATATATGTATTTGTGCTTTGAAACACAACTTCTTGATGTATACACGCCTTACAAATGACCAATAAAGAAATAAATAACAGCAATGCAATATATTTCTACATGATTCTGTGACTGGTTTTAGTGACTACAGGTATGTCAAGTTCTAGACATATTTAAGTAGATCACCCATGCTATATTTGCTTTAAGGTTACTTACACTGAGTTAATAGGGTTAGTACAACTCTCCTTCATGTGTGGCAGTCTATTTAGTAATAACAACTGTGGTGCCAAAAAAAATAATTAAAACATAGAATAACTAATAGATTTTGAGTGAGCCATTAAGGAGAATTTGTGTTTCCTCCAATCGGATTGCCCTGCTCTCCTTCCTTATGTCAGGGTACCCTGGTGTGTTATAGCCATGAAATAAACATATCACCATTTTTGCTCTATATAATGTATCATAGTCATCATAGAATATCTGCCATATTTGGAAACAATGTTTTTTTCTTCATTTGGGCACATTTCTCAATTGACAATTACACTGTTGACCCTTTACTTGAATGTGGAACCCAAGTATTTACAGCTACCCGCAATCCCTAGTCCATTACTCTTTATATACACTTGACCTGTCTGTGCTTTTGATTTTGAAGGATTAAAAATCGAAATTGTGAATTTGCAGGGGTGTATCTCCAAATCTTAGATCTTTTTAAAAAACGAATCAATGAGTTTAATTGACGCTGGAGTCCAATCTGACCCGTCAAAACCAAGATTGTCCGGGTGAGCGGAATGCTGTTTGGTGGTACAGCCCAAGTGAGGAGGAAAAGCATTACGCTGGGCACGAACCATGCCCGGGACAGCAATATATAAGCTGAAGAGGTAGGGTGCCAAGATCCATCTGTGCCACGACCTACATTGGGCAAAGACTGGGTCCATCAAGGTCTAATCTTATCTGAACCTCAGAATGTAAATACACAAGAAGATTAACGAGTGATGACGGGCATCCCCTTCTAGTTCGTATTTCCCACAATTTAGTCAAGATTGACCCTATCAAAGGCCATGGTTACATCTATAAAGAGTAGATAGGTTGGGTAATGCTGCAAGCGGGTTTGATGTTGGAATTGATACAGGATAAACCGGTTTAATGACGGACCCAATCTGTTTCTGAATGCAGACTGATACCTGTTATTTCCAGAGCAGCAGCTATATAGCCTGCACATTTCTATGGCTTCAGCAGACTATCCCATCTCTAGCGGTTTACCTGTGGCTTTGGGACAGCATTTTAATGAAGATAATCCAGTGAGCCTCTTTTCCCTGCATACTCGGCTCGGGAATTTAAGGTGGATAAATCCTCGTCTAGGACCCCTCCACCCCACTTAGGAAGGGGATAGGGGACAAGTCCCAACCCCTGTCACCTCTGGTTCCTTTCCCCCTACCTCTATGCCATTTGAGAATTTCAGGAAAGAGACATGTGAACTTGAAATGGGGGAACTCTTGGTCCAAGCAACACTAAGCAAGCTGTAATCAAATCAAATGTGCACTAGTGTTCACGCCACACTGGCTGATCTATTCATAAACACCCTTTAGCTGGTGGTGGCCCTTGAAGTCATGGCTGCGCAATAATGTTGTTCAGATATTTAAAAACAAGCACTGGCAAAGCCAAAATCTCTGGCTCTGTAAATGTAGAGTGTATTTTTTGGGAAGAACCTTGAGGAAAAAAAAAAGGCTATTCTTTTACATTTGCAAAGCCAAACGCTCTACTTTTGCCAAAGCTTGTTTTTCTTGCTGCTTTGCTCGAAGAAGTTGGTTAACAGAATACTTCTCGACACTGTGGCATTCACAGAATCTGGACTTTCCCTCCTATTTTCTAGGCGCAAATGAAATTATACAGCCCGACCTACCTGCGCCAATGTAACACTCTCACTGTGTGCACAGAAACAGACACGTTGTTGTTCTACATTTACTGCAATGCAGGGTCAGACTTGCCCAAGAAGGGTCTCGGGCACCAATGAAAAGGTGTCTCACAGTTTCAAATGGCAATTAATTCAATTTGTGACAATTTTGTGACACTGTTTCAATAGTACCGAAGGGGGAGTTTTATGATCAAATGTGATGCAAGTTGTGCATTATAAAGAATATTTATTCTGCAGCACTCGTCAAAACTATTAGGCGCATGGTGAAGTAACGCATCAAACTGGCCCATATTGGCCAAAAAAGTGGGCCAATTTGACCCAAAAAAATTCCCACACTAGCATTTTGCCTTTTGGTTCGGCTGTGGGCCTATTACCCTAGAGGCCAGTCCAAACTTGTTGCAAGGCAAGGAAATATAACTGAAAAAATATGAATGTCTTGGTCCTAAAGATGATAATGGCGGGCGAACGCGACGACAGTGGAGGCATGGCGGGCGCTGCCCCACCACTCGGAGTACTGGGCAGGACAAAGGGGGGGTCTGCCCCGGAAGTGGAGCGGGGACAACACCGGAAGGGGGAGAGGGCGAGGGACCGAGAGAGAGTTGGGCCTATAAAGGCCTTCACACGCGTGGTTTTCTCTCTCTGTCCCCGCCTTCTCCCGGCAACTGAATGGAATTCCCACTCTCCCGCCCAATTCCAAGGTTTTGATTCTAACATCTGTTTCTTTTTCAGGTCGCCCAGCGGAGTTACATTGCGATCCCTGGCAAAGCACTGGCAGACCCGTAGGGGGCTGCTCAGCCACCAGCTTAAAATCTACGGCGCCCTGGAGTAATAGACTCAGGGGAGGCCCTGGGAAGAAGGGGATGGTTAGGGGGCTTGGAAGGCATTCCAACCCCAAATGCGGAGGGGGGGTCGGGAAGAGGAGAACAAAGAAAACGTAAAGGCCAAGAAGGGAAGTCAGGTGGAACAAGAAGAAGGTAGCACAGCAAGGTTGGTAAGGAAACAAGTAGGGGAAGGGATAACTGAAGGAAAATACCTAAGAGAAGGGTAAGTGGGGACGGGGAAGGGCTCGGGGGCGACAAGGGGGATCATGGGGCAAAAGGTCCAAGCGTTATGGGGAGGAAGCGCAAGGCTGGGGGGGAAGAGACTGGGATACTTGGGGAATAGAGAGAACATAACATGGAGGCATGGGGGGGCGGGTGTAATGGATTACATGGAACAGAGAATGGAGGCAGGGGCGTTGCTAGGGGGAGCTAAGGGGGCTGTAGCCCCTGATCTTTTGGTTGTAGCCCCGGATAGAATCTCAGGAGCTACAGCCAAAAGACTAGCTAGCCCCCAGTCCCAACAGTTCCGACATCAGCGTAGCCCCAGTCTTTTCCAGACCTAGCAACTCCCCTGCATGGAGGCAAAGGGGGGGGCTGCGAAAGAGAAGAGAACCGGAAGGGGGAGGAGAGGTGAGCCTCTGGAATGGAAGTGTAAGTGCAAGGGACAAACGGAACGTGGGTAGACTGGGATAAGATCTCTGAAGATGGATAAAGGGGAGAGATAACAAGGAGAATGGAATGAAGGTGAACAGAGCACACTGAGATAGGAAATGGGAGATAGAAATGAAGCCTGGATCACTTAGCGCTAGACTCAGATGGCTGGTTGGGAGGGTAGAACAAGGGAACAGGAATTTCACAAAGGAAGAGTTGGTGCAGTAAGGGGACGGTAGCACAGAGCAGAGTAGAAACGTGTACTGTGATATTGGACACCGGAAAAGTCGTGTCAGTGAGTTAGAAACGTGTACTGTGAATAAGGACACCGAAAAAAGTGTCTGGGGAATGTGTACTGGGAATAAGGACACCGGGAAAAGAGTCTGGAATAAAGTTCAAAATGCTAACAAAGAATGGCCATGGGTAGAGAGAAATCGGTAGCGAGGGCCGGGCTCAATGAAAAGGGTCCACCAGACACGGACGGTGGGGGGGATGTGGGGGGCGTACTTAAGAAGCAGCAGACCTGTGGTGTGGTGGATACACGGATCGCCTGGTAAGATAGCTCCTTGACTTTATGCAAATAAAGCTTGCTATGGCATTGTGATTTCCAACTTGAGAATGTGTTTGGTCTTTTATTCTGGGATATCCATCCCGGGGTGGGGGGGGTTGTCGGGTTGTGCAGGGGGTGTATGAATGAGGCATACACGATGTGGAGTAGGGATTTGGGGGAGGCGCATCAAAGGGATGCCCCCCCTAAGGGTTCCTCCTATTCGCCCCCCTAGGTTCTTTCAAACGCCATTAGATGGGAACATGGATTCAGCCAAGTGTGTTATTGTGCGACTTAAATCGGGAAAAACTTGTGATACTACTGTAGAACGTGCTTCAAGCACCATCTTACCAAAGCTGCAGTATCCTGGAAAACTGGCACAATTTGCCTCATTGAGTTTATCCGTGAGCGATTGGAGGCATTGTTAGTTCTATTAAGCCTGCAAGCGCCTTGAGACGATTATGTTAGGAGGTTTAGCTCTCTGAACTCACTCACTCAACATGCGCCTCAGCTACTGGGCTATTTCGCTGAATCTAGCGCCTAGAAAGGTGAATTACAGAGCCTGTCCCCTTATGAAGACTTCTAGCAAACGAGGTTATTCAAGGTATCTTCCTGACAAACCAGCTTACTTACAAACTGCCCCTAGTGTACGCATGCTACTCACAGTTACCTGAGAAAGCATACAATCCACAGCCCCCCACCTGGAAAATCATGCTACTGGGTGCCATATCGCAGTTGCAAGGCTTGCTATTCATATCCCGTCCTGTTTTGCAAGGCATGCGCTTCGCACTGCCATGCACCTGAAATAGCTTGCTATTCTCGGCCGTCTCCTGGCAGTGCATGCTACTCACGGCCCGTCCCCTGCTGAAAGGCATGCACACCTGACAAAGCATGCTATTCATACCCGTTCGCCTTTTTGTGAGGCATGCTCCTCACACTGCCACGCACCTGAAATACCTTGCAAGTCTCAGCCCTCTGCTGGCAAAGCGTGCAATACACAATACGTCCCCTGTGGTAAGGCGTGCTACTCACAGCCAGTCTCCCTGCGGATCTCCTCCAGGTCCGGGATCTTGCTGAGGTGGTGGGAGCTGTGGCCTCCCATGCTGGGGGCTGCTCTGGGGATTCTATGCTGCTATCTTCTCGGGCCCCTCTTCCTTGTCTAGCCGCTGCAGTACCACGCCCGCCGTGCACGGGCTTCTTGACTCGGCTCGTCCCGTCACGCTGCTTGCTTGGTTTGTTGTTGCACAGGAACTTTGGACCCGTTCCCGGGATCCCAGGCGGACTGATGGGCGCGAGAACCAATGTGGAGTTTGGCATCACCCCAAGGAGGGACTTTTATTTTTTAAGGACTTCTCGTTGCTTTTAAAGCTGCAGCGCTTTCCAAAAGTTATTTGTGTTATTAGGTGGCGTGTACATTTTCCTGCCAGGCCGTTCGGAACACTTTCAAACAATGTGAGCATACAGTCAGAAATCATAAACTAATACCATCTAGCTAGGGTGACCAGGTGTCTCCCTGTCAGTGCCCCGCTTCACCCCCCCCCCCCTCAGTCCTGGCATTTCCTTTTCAAACAGGTGCTTCAGTGCAATTTACAGCACACATGATGTATTCGCTTGGTAAATAAAAGTAGAACACTGGCAAATGGAGCTCTTGCGACCTTGAGCCACCTGCAGGTTCATCTACAGTGCCAGTGGGTGAAGAATCGGCTGACAGAAGCAGGGACGCCAGAACGAGAGTGGTGGTGTGGATCACGCGCGCAATATATGGTATAGGCAGGGCATGGATCGAAAGGCGGCCATCATGGATTCAGGTGAATGTGGCAGCTGAATACCTCTATTAGGTACGATGACTGGATGCTGCCCTGTCCCTGGGCCCCACTTTTCCAGTTTGGGCTTTTCTTTCAAAAATCCTTAGTATTAGGTGTTTAAATCCACCCTGTTCGCCTGAACATATACAATATCGTACAATGCATTCGTTTGTTTAAGAAAAGCCCAGGACCGGGAAAGTGTGAACTTGGTGACATGGGGTCTTCTTCTGTTCCTGTACTTCCTGGTCTACAGGGCAGTTTCTAGACAACTTGGTGCCCAGGGCGCAACACCAGTATGGGCTCACAACCCTTGCACCGTGTGTCCCCCCTCCACCCGCTGGCACACGTCACTCCCAAACTACACCTCTGTCGTGCAACAAAATCCCGTCTCAAAATGAATAAATAATTGCTATATAAATGAAGCCGGTTTCATTACATTGTAATGCAGGTACTTTACAAAGGAATGGTAATGTGAAAACGCAGCTTTTGCTGGCTAAGTAAAAAAAAAATATGTCATGCTCTGAAAAACTTGTGTACGAGCGCGATAGAAATAAAATATCAATTCAATTCAATTCAGCTGCACTTAGGGAAGACCTTGCTGAATGCAGTTTCAAACTGTCTGTACTGGCACACCACAGTGTGACCAGCCTACTGGGGTCTGAGGGCCCATGAACCACTGGCACTCTATTGCAGGTGTTCTGTTCGTACCACCTCACTTGTATTTTGCAAGGGGCAATACTACACTAACCATATGAATTATTTTTCTGATGGAAGATTATCACTCCAAGATGGACAGTCTGGGACACTCTTATTGTTCTCTTTACAATTATCTCTATGAGAGTGGCAAAGGGGACAAATAGCACCAGTGAGGGTTCCTGTATGCTTTGCATTAAATCACAGAGCATTTCAAGTGTATAATAACAGTGATCAGAGATCTCTATATTGGATAAACAAGTCTGTGATGAAAGGATTGTATGCGTGAATCTCTAAATTCATAATGGCTCACATCACTGTTCACAACACTCACTCAAACATTTAGGGGGTAATTCATAGAATTCAGCGCACAAGTGGCGCACGCGGCTGGCGCACAGTGTGCGCGTGCGAATCCCTGCGCCAGCCACGTGCGCTAAAATCCATTTCCGCGCACAGCGTATTCATGGATTCCAGCCACCAAAACCAGCCGTGGCACACAGTGGCGCAGCGACCCTGCAGCAGCGCCAGTTACGCCCCCAAGAACGCCTCTCGCGCAGGGAAAAGCCATCAATATACCCAATCCAGCGCAAAGGGCTGCGCTAACCCTGTACCAGCACGGCAAGCGGGCTACGTGTATCACTGGGGTGCGCGGGAAGTACCTCACGCGATTGGCCCCGTGCGAGCAGGGTACGCGTATTTCAGGGGTGCGCGGGAAGTTCCACACGCGATTTCCGCAGGGTATGCGTATCTCAGGGGTGCGCGGGAAGTGCCACACGCGATTTCAGCAGGGTACGTGTATTTCAGGGGTGCGCGGGAATTTCCACACGCGATTGGGCCCGTGCGAGCAGGGTACACGTATCTCAGGGGTGCGCGGGAAGTGCCACATGCGATTTCAGCAGGGTACGTGTATTTCAGGGGTGTGCGGGAATTTCCACACGCGATTGGGGGTATGCGTATCTCAGGGGTGCGCGGGAAGTGCCACATGCGATTTCAGTAGGGTACGTGTATTTCAGGGGTGCGCGGGAAATTCCACACGCAATTTCATCATGGTATGTGTATTTTGGGGTGCCGGGGAAGTTTCACACGCGACATCAGCAGGGCACGTGTATTTCAGGGGTGCGCGGGAAGTTCCACACGCGATCTCATCAGAGTACGTGTATTTCGTGGTCCGGGGGAAGTTTCACACGCGACATCAGCAGGGTACGTGTATTCCAGGGGTGCGCGGGAAGTTCCACACGCGTTTCCATCAGGGTACGTGTATTACAGGGGTGCGCGGGGAGCACCACACGTGAATTGCACATGTGGGTCCTCCCAGGTGTTCCCTCTAAACCCTCCCCGGCCCCTGCAGGCGGCTCACACCACAGGGGCCTACCCTGCACATGTCCTGCAGGCACACCATCCACCATGGCCATGACCCCCAGCCAACCCACATGTCAACTTGCACTACTGCCCACCAACGCATGTCCCCCTGCACCCCCAGCCCCCAGGGGCACCCTCCACCAGGCCCCCACCCATGTCTCCCAGCACCCCCACCCCCCAGCCACCAGGGGCAGCCTCCACCAGGCCCCCACCCATGTCTCCCACCACCCCCACCCCCCCAGCACTGTGGGGCACCCACCACCAGGCCCCCACCCATGTCTCCCAGCACCCCCACCCCCCAGCAGTGCAGGGGCAGCCTCCACCAGGCCCCCACCCATGTCTCCCAGCACCCCCACCCCCCAGCCACCAGGGGCAGCCTCCACCAGGCCCCCACCCATGTCTCCCAGCACCCCCAGCCACCAGGGGCAGCCTCCACCAGGCCCCCACCCATGTCTCCCAGCAGCCACACCCCCCAGCCACCAGGGGCAGCCTCCACCAGGCCCCCACCCATGTCTCCCACCACCCCCACCCCCCAGCACTGTGTGGCACCTGCCAGCAGGCCCCCACCCATGTCCAACTCATGGTCCCCACCACCCCCACCCCCAGCCACCAGGGGCAGCCTCCACCAGGCCCCCACCCATGTCTCCCACCCCACACCACCCCCAGCAGTGCAGGGGCACCCACCACCAGGCCCCCACCCATGTCTCCCACCACCCCCACCCCCCAGCCACCAGGGGCAGCCTCCACCAGGCCCCCACCCATGTCTCCCACCACCCCCACCCCCCCAGCAGTGCAGGGGCAGCCTCCACCAGGCCCCCACCCATGTCTCCCAGCACCCCCACCCCCAGCCACCAGGGGCAGCCTCCACCAGGCCCCCACACATGCCTCCCACCACCCCCACCCCCCAGCACTGTGGGGCACCTGCCAACAGGCCCCCGCCCATGTCCAACCCATGTTCCCCACCACCCCCACCCCCCAGCCACCAGGGGCAGCCTCCACCAGGCCCCCACCCATGTCTCCCACCCCTCCCCTCCCCCCAGCAGTGCAGGGGCACCCACCACCAGGCCCCCACCCATGTCTCCCACCACCCCCCAGCCACCAGGGGCAGCCTCCACCAGGCCCCCACCCATGTCTCCCACCACCCCCACCCCCCCAGCAGTGCGGGGCACCCTCCGCCAGGCCCCCACCCATGTCTCCCACCACCCCCACCCCCCAACCACCAGGGGCAGCCTCCACCAGGCCCCCACCCATGTCTCCCACCACCCCACCCCCCAGCAGTGCAGGGGCAGCCTCCACCAGGCCCCCACCCATATCTCCCAGCACCCCCACCCCCCAGCCACCAGGGGCAACCTCCACCAGGCCCCCACCCATGTCTCCCACCACGCCCACCCCTCAGCACTGTGGGGCACCTGCCAGCAGGCCCCCACCCATGTCCAACTCATGTTCCCCACCACCCCCACCCCCCAGCCACCAGGGGCAGCCTCCACCAGGCCCCCACCCATGTCACCAACCCCCCCCACCCTCCAGCAGTGCAGGGGCACCCACCACCAGGCCCCCACCCATGTCTCCCACCACCCCCACCCCCCAGCCACCAGGGGCAGCCTCCACCAGGCCCCCACCCATGTCTCTGTCTCCCACCACCCCCACCCCCCCAGCAGTGCAGGGGCAGCCTCCACCAGGCCCCCACCCATGTCTGCCACCACCCCCACCCCCCAGCCACCAGGGGCAGCCTCCACCAGGCCCCCACCCATGTCTCCCACCACCCCCACCCCCCCAGCAGTGCGGGGCACCCTCCGCCAGGCCCCCACCCATGTCTCCCACCAGCCCCACCCCCCAGCCACCAGGGGCAGCCTCCACCAGGCCCCCACCCATGTCTTCCACCACCCCCACCCCCCCAGCAGTGCAGGGGCAGCCTCCACCAGGCCCCCACCCATGTCTCCCAGCACCCCCACCCCCCAGCCACCAGGAGCAGCCTCCACCAGGCCCCCACCCATGTCTCCCACCACCCCCACCCATCAGCACTGTGGGGCACCTGCCAGCAGGCCCGCACCCATGTCCAACTCATGTTCCCCACCACCCCCACCCCCCAGCCACCAGGGGCAGCCTCCACCAGGCCCCCACCCATGTCACCAACCCCCCCCCACCCTCCAGCAGTGCAGGGGCACCCACCACCAGGCCCCATCCATGTCTCCCACCACCCCCACCCCCCAGCCACCAGGGGCAGCCTCCACCAGGCCCCCACCCATGTCTCTGTCTCCCACCACCCCCACCCCCCCAGCAGTGCAGGGGCAGCCTCCACCAAGCCCCCACCCATGTCTCCCAGCACCCCCACCCCCCAGCCACCAGGGGCAGCCTCCACCAGGCCCCCACCCATGTCTCCCACCACCCCCAACCCCCAGCACTGTGGGGCACCTGCCAGCAGGCCCCCACCCATGTCCAACTCATGTTCCCCACCACCCCCACCCCCCAGCCACCAGGGGCAGCCTCCACCAGGCCCCCACCCATGTCTCCCACCCCCCCAATCCCCAGCAGTGCAGGGGCACCCACCACCAGGCCCCCACCCATGTCTCCCATCCCCCCACCCCCCAGCCACCAGGGGCAGCCTCCACCAGGCCCCCACCCATGTCTCCCACCACCCCCACCCCCCAGCAGTGCAGGGGCAGCCTCCACCAGGACCCCACCCATGTCCCCCACCACCCCCACCCCCCCAGCAGTGCAGGGGCAGCCTCCACCAGGCCCCCACCCATGTCTCCCAGCACCCCACCCCCCAGCCACCAGGGGCAGCCTCCACTAGGCCCACACCCATGTCTCCCACCACCCCCAACCCCAGCACTGTGGGGCACCTGCCAGCAGGCCCCCACCCATGTCCAACTCATGTTCCCCACCACCCCCACCCCCCAGCACTGTGGGGCACCTGCCAGCAGGCCCCCACCCATGTCCAACTCATTTTCCCCACCCCCCCCAGCACTGTGGGGCACCTGCCAGCAGGCCCCCACCCATGTCTCCCACCACCCCCACCCCCCAACACTGTGGGGCACCTGCCAGCAGGCCCCCACCCATGTCCAACTCATGTTCCCCTCCACCCCCACCCCCCAGCACTGTGGGGCACCTGCCAGCAGGCCCCCACCCATGTCCAACTCATGTTCCCCACCACCCCCACCCCCCAGCACTGTAGGGCACCTGTCAGCAGGCCCCCACCCATATCTCCCACCACCCCCACCCCCCAGCACTGTGGGGCACCTGCCAGCAGGCCCCCACCCATGTCTCCCACCACCCCCACCCCCCAGCACTGTGGGGCACCTGCCAGCAGGCCCCCAGCACCTGCCAGCAGGCCCCCACCCATGTCCAACTCATGTTCCCCACCACCCCCACCCCCAGCACTGTGGGGCACCTGCCAGCAGGCCCCCACCCATGTCCAACTCATGTTCCCCACCACCCCTCCCCCCAGCACTGTGGGGCACCTGCCAGCAGGCACCCACCCATGTCCAACTCATGTTCCCCACCACCCCCACCCCCCAGCACTGTGGGGCGCCTGCCAGCAGGCCCCCACCCATGTGTCCCACCAACCCCACCCCCCAGCACTGTGGGGCACCTGCCAGCAGGCCCCCACCCATGTCCAACTCATGTCTCCCACCACCCCCACCCCCCAGCAGTGCAGGAGCAGCCTCCACCAGGCCCCCACCCATGTCTACCAGCACCCCCACCCCCAGCACTGTGGGGCACCTGCCAGCAGGCCCCCACCCATGTCCAACTCATGTTCCCCACCACCCCCACCCCCAGCACTGTGGGGCACCTGCCAGCAGGCTCCCACCCATGTCCAACTCATGTTCCCCACCACCCCCACCCCTCAGCACTGTGGGGCACCTGCCAGCAGGCCCCCACCCATGTCTCCCACCACCCCCACCCCCCAACACTGTGGGGCACCTGCCAGCAGGCCCCCACCCATGTCCAACTCATGTTCCCCTCCACCCCCACCCCCCAGCACTGTGGGGCACCTGCCAGCAGGCCCCCAGCACCTGCCAGCAGGCCCCCACCCATGTCCAACTCATGTTCCCCACCACCCCCACCCCCAGCACTGTGGGGCACCTGCCAGCAGGCCCCCACCCATGTCCAACTCATGTTCCCCACCACCCCTCCCCCCAGCACTGTGGGGCACCTGCCAGCAGGCACCCACCCATGTCCAACTCATGTTCCCCACCACCCCCACCCCCCAGCACTGTGGGGCGCCTGCCAGCAGGCCCCCACCCATGTGTCCCACCAACCCCACCCCCCAGCACTGTGGGGCACCTGCCAGCAGGCCCCCACCCATGTCCAACTCATGTCTCCCACCACCCCCACCCCCCAGCAGTGCAGGAGCAGCCTCCACCAGGCCCCCACCCATGTCTCCCAGCACCCCCACCCCCAGCACTGTGGGGCACCTGCCAGCAGGCCCCCACCCATGTCCAACTCATGTTCCCCACCACCCCCACCCCCAGCACTGTGGGGCACCTGCCAGCAGGCTCCCACCCATGTCCAACTCATGTTCCCCACCACCCCCACCCCTCAGCACTGTGGGGCACCTGCCAGCAGGCCCCCACCCATGTCCAACTCATGTTCCCAACCACCCCCACCCCACAGCACTGTGGGGCACCTGCCAGCAGGCCCCCACCCATGTCCAACTCATGTTCCCCACCACCCCCACCCCCCAGCCAACATGTCATCACAATCTAGATCCCTGGTCCCTATGGTCAGCCTCCAAATGCAAAACACCCACCCGAGTATTGCAACCACCCACTCATAATTTGCAATTCCATCACAGAACACCAATTGCAAGTTCCGAAACAAACACATTTCCCTCACATACACCCAATGGGTGTCAGTGAATCTCAAAACACATATCATGAAATGCATGAAACCAATGAGATACCACACATTGAAGTTCACCAAAAAAAATATGTATTAAAGGAAACATAAATAGAATCAAAAATGAAGAAACAGAAATGTGAATGTACAAAAATTAAAAGAAGCATGTCCGTGAAAAAAAGCAAAACCAAAAATAAAATTCCAAAGTAATGTTGTCCAAAGTCAATGTCCACAAAACAAAATCCAATGGGAAATAAAAAAGAAAGCCATTGCTCCATGGTTAAAATGTGAAAAAAAATACAATCCAACAGTGAACTATGTACATGGGAACAAGCCAGGGTCCTTTATCCCAACAAAAGAAAGGAAACCTATCTAACTACACTAATTAATAAAATAAACTATATACAAAAATGTGGCCAATGTCCGAAAGGTCCAAATAAAATCAAAACAAAAATGAAACCTAACACTACCTACATAACTATGTACAAGGGCAGCGGGCTAGTTTCACGGCTCACTTGTGGATGTCCCGGGCCAGGGCATCATCGAACTCCTCCTCAATGTCCCGGAGGCGGTCCTCCTCCATGGCCCCGAGGGTCCGCAGGGCCGTCGACGTGTCCACCTCCAAACCCCTGCGGATTGCCTCGAGGCACTCAGCCCGCCTCAGGGCCCTCCGCATGGAGTTCTCCGCCCTGACCATTGTGAGCCGTGCCTCTTCCGCCTGCTGCCGCTCCGCATCTATGGCGTGGCCCAACTGCTGCCACACGGAAGACACTCTCTGTCCTGGGTCCTCCTGCCCTCCGGCCGATGCCTGCCCCTCCGATGTTGAAGGCCCCGTTGCTGCTGCTGCTGTGCCTCTGCCCGTGCACTGCCTCCTGCATCCTGCACATCCTCTGCCGGCTGGGGTGCAGTCGTAGATGTGGCCACCCCTGCTGGACGTCCGATTTCCGACTGTGGCAGGGATGCCTCCTCCACCAGCCTGGCCGCACCGTCAGAGGCAGCTCCACAGGGCACCCAGGTGACTGATGGGTGGGAAGATGGCACGGAGGATGACTGGCACGTAGGGGGTCCAGTTGAGGAGGGGGTCGTAGCAAGCCCCATCAGACGGAGGAATCCGGCCTGGGTGACCTGTCCCAGCAGGCTGACGTGGTCAACGAGCCATTCGAGATGACGTGCAGTCTCCTCATGAAAAGACTGCAGGTCACCTCGCATGGCCCGTTGACGCAACGCGACACCAGCCAGGACAGGCTCAACCCGGACCCGGATAGCCACGTCCGCAGGCAGAGGAAGGCCAGTTGACGTGAGCTCATCCCCTGCCTGAAAACGGGTCTGGACGTAGGCATCCCTGCTGGTGCAAGATGATGCAGGGACAGGATCAGGGACAGGATTGCACACAGGCACCTCCGCGGCGGCCTGTGCTGCCTCCTGTCCCTGGTCCTGCACTGCACCACTAGCACCAGTGGGATCCCCATCTCCAGACCCCGTCTCTGGTGCTTGCACGGCCTCCTCCTCCACCAAACCCCCCACCAACCTGGATGACTCCGTGCCATCTTCCCCTGTTGGGCCCTGTGGGGTCCCAGCTGCCCCTTCTGCTGCCGAGGAGTCCAACTCCAACCTCCGCCTCTTGGACCTCCCCCCGGCAGCTGCGGCCTGGGATGCGGCACCGGACTCCTCACTCCCCGACAAGAGCACAACATGGGAGGGGAGCCGGGCCTTGCGTCTTCGGCTGGCGGTGGGATCCCCGCCGCTGTGCTCCACAGCACCTTCTCCGCCCTCTTCATCAGTTGACGCTGCAGACAGGGAGAAACAAAACACAGGCATCAGGGCACTGTACAATGGACACATACACACATGACAGTTGTACATGAGTGGCATTGGCAAACCTCAGACATGTCATCACAATCCCCAACACACATGTCATTTCAACTCGCACACATGAGCCATACCACAGCCATATCGCAACTGCCAGCACCATCCATACACATACAACAGCATGAGCAGCCGAAGGTGAGCCAGCCATCACATGCAACACAGGAAGTGCACCACACATGTACACACACCACCACACTTGCATGCATGTGTACACCTCTGCAAGTGTCGCAGTGTTCAGACGGGCATCCATGTCACATCTGCCAATCAGGCTTCCACATACCGCTGTCACATGCATCCATGTTGCATCACTGTTGCACCCTTGTAAAATACACACACATGCACATGTACACAGTGCTGATACATGCAGCCGAAAACAACATACATGCGTGACATCACGGACATGTCTACTTACATACACATTCATCCAAACATGTGTGCCCACACAACTGCATTTGGCATGCAAGCCTACACACACAAGCACCATCCATGTCTCACACATTCCAGCCCTCGCATGTGTTAGCCCCACGGCCCTGAACACCCCCACCCATACTCGACCCCATACAAACAGATGTGCAACCTGCACACTACTGAATAATCACCACACGCACTGCTCACAATCAGGATGCATGTACACTCACCGCTCAACTCCAGACGGGTCTGTCTTTCAAGGACCTGGACGTGGAGCGCTGGGGATATGCGTTCCAGGACCCTCATCTGTTCTTCCGACAAGTGGCCCCGGCGCCCCTTGGCATCCGCTGCCTTCAAGAGGTGCCGGGCCTTGTTCAGGGTCCTGGACCTGAAGTCCTCCCAGCGCTTCTTGACATGTTGTAAGTCGCGGACTGCCACCCCCTCCGCGTTGATGGCAGTCACGATGTCAGTCCAGATCCGAGTCCGTTTTTCCTTGTCGGCGCGGGAACTTCCGAAGAGGGCATCATACTGCCCCAGGACTTGCTCCACCAGGACACCAACTTCGGTGGCACTGAAGCTGGTGCCCCTCTGCCTCTCTGGCCGGGGGTTGTCAGTGGTCTCAGATGGTGTTTGCCCCGACATGACAACCCCAGAGGCAGGAGTGGGTGGGCAACTGGGTCCTGGGGCTGGGCTGTGGAGCGATGGAATCCCAGTCGGGAGTCTTCGGTTCCAGCAGGGGTGGTCACAGCAACAGCACCCCTGGCTGATGTGCAGGCAGCAAATGGCAGGGCACGTGGGCAGCAGGCAGTCAGGCAGCAGCAGATGGCAGGTGGGAGCGTGCTCGGGGCTCTGGGGGGCAGTAGTTCGGCCTTCTGGGCAGGAGCGTGGTCTTCTGTGTGCTTATGCGTGGCCAGCTTGATACGGAGTGATTTGGCATGTGAAAAATCTGCACGTCAGCGTGTAATTCGAGGAAAGGGCCCATGCGCGTAAGCGCGTCTGCACGCATACGCATTTTCATTGGACAGAAGGCCCCTCAAGCGCAAGCGCCCCTGTGACGTGACACGTACAGACGTGCATGGGCATTTCAGCGCACGTGAAAAACTTCACGTCTGCGTGTAATACGAGAAAAGGGCCCATGCGCGTAAGCGCGCGTGAAAAACTGCACGTCCGCGTGCAATACGAGGAAAGGGCCCATGCGCGTAAGCGCGTGTGAAAAACTGCACGTCCGCGTGCAATACGAGGAAAGGGCCCATGCGCGTAAGCGCGCGTGGAAAACTGCACGTCCGCGTGTAATACGAGGAAAGGGCCCATGCGCGTAAGTGATGTGACGCGTGCGTTTCCATCAGCACGGGTTAAAGGTGAGCGGGCACAGCAGTTCGCTGTACGTGCCTTTCGTGGAGACCGACGTGTGTTGCTGCTTCCTGTTGTTTCGCGCGCCATCACAACTTCACAGCTATCAAGGACGTATCTCTTCTTTTGGCGGGGGTGTTGGCTATGCGTGTTTTTCTGCTTCGCGCTAGTCAGACGGTGAGTCGCACACGCTCTTTTTCCCACTGCGGGTGCCCCTGTGTATCGCACCCATTTTCGATGTCATAGTAGCCTGCGTGTCCCACACGTACGCATTATTCGTGCTACTGGGTGCCACCGCGTACTGCGGGAGGTTGAATCCACGCACGTAGGCTGCAGGGTTGCGTGCACGGTTTTACTGCAGTTTTGGGGTGCCTGAGCATTGCGTGACCCGTCACCACATCACCGGGGTCACATACAGCCTTGCAGGTGCAGGGGGGCTGTTAGCATCTTGCTTCCCACCCCCTTCACCCCAATTGCCAAGGTCAATTGTGGTGTACACCTACCATTGGCACCACTCCATCTGTGCCAGCACTACTACATCTGTGCCATGGTTGGGAGGCCACCAAAGGTGAGGGGCGCCTCAGCTGGGCGTACTCCTCGTGGCGGGCGTGGTCGGGGACGTGGCCGTGGTGACCAGGGAGTAGGGGGACTCCAGGGTGTCCAGGGCAGCCACAGAGGGGGAAGAGGCAGGGGTGCGCCACTTGAGCACAATGTTGTGCCATGTGTCGGTGCAGCCATGCCACCACCCCCTGTGGTTCCGGGGGATGCAGCTCCTGCATCTGGCACTGGCACCCGTATGACCCGGCAGTCCGTTCCATCGACTGCCACGGGCCCAAGGGTAGTGGTAGCTGCAGGTGCAGCTGTGGACACCACCACCCAGGCTCAGGGTCTGCCAGCGCAGGCTGCGTTGGCACTTGAAGAGCCCTTGGTAGATCTCCAACAGGCCAGGGGGGAAACCATAGGGGCACGCCGGGCTGCTCAGACCAAGACACGTGTCCCTGGGGCAGTCATGTCATCTGCTGCCCGAACAGCCGGTTGTTGGCAAGTGCAGGGGCAGATGCACCCAACAGCACCCCGGTTGTGAGTCTGCCAACCAGGACCGTTGCGGTCAATGACCCTGCCACAGCTGATGTTGCTGCGCAGGGTCCATTAGTGGGCACCCAGCTGCCACTGACACAAGTCAGGCCTTTGGTCATCCCTCCACCTGCCACTCCCTTGGCTCAATCCACCGAACCCACTGGCCATACTGGTCAGGGTGGCATTAGCCAGCCAGGGTCTGCGCCACAGTCCAAGAGGAGGAAGGTTGCACCTGCAGCACAGGCTGGGACCCCACACACAGCCACGACCTCCTGCACGTCGAGGAAGAAGCCTTTCTGTAAGCAGGAACTGGACTTCCTCGTGGACTACGTGCAGGGCCACAGCCGTGACATGCTAGTGGGTGCCAATAGTCAGACTACGGCTGCCCAACGTGACTGTAACGCTCACCTGGTTCCCACGGAGGCGCGGCGTCGAAGGCGCAGAACTCTGAAGATGGACAGGAAGGGCCCCTCTATTCTGGCTTCCCTGGCTCGTTGGATACCCTCCTGTGCGTGAAAAGGGAGTATTACCAACTGTGGAACAATGCTCAAGCCTCCCACTCCCTTCCAACCCTCCACGATACCTCCTCCACGATTCCCCGTGAAGCCTCACCTTAGGGTTTGGAAGGATGAGCTCTCCATCCTGCTTCTGATGCAGGGGCGCGTTGAAACCCAGTTACTTCACTGGATTGAGGATTGATGGGAGTTCAGGTAAGCTTGACTGTTCAGGTAAGGCGCTGTTAAAGTTCTGTTCAAAAGTTCAAGCTTAATAATAATGTTTGTTGTCTAATTGCAGCAAGCGCTAATGCTTATGTCTTTTTCCCATTAGGGGCCGGGGTTCGGAGTGCCGGAGATATGGTGCCGACCCGAAGTGAAACAGTTCTGGATGAGCGCTCAGGTAATGTCTTTGCATTCGCTCATTCAATGTCTTTGTCTTTTTTCCCCATAGGGGCCGGGGTCCGGAGATGCCAGGAAGCGGCAGGACCCGAAATGCAGTGGGAATAATCCAACAGGTAAGACTTAAAAGGAAACTGAGCTTTCCTTATTCCTTTTCTCCCTCTCACCTTTGTTCTTGTCTTTTTTCCTCTAGGTGCTGGGGCGTAGCTGAATCCGGAAGATCGCTGCTGAAGATGGAAGTGCCTTGCCAAGGTGAGTAAAATGCAGCGCTGCAGCGATCGAAACGAAATGCCTTTAAAATGATGTCTGCCTCTGGGGTTGCTGGGCCCGGCCTGGCTCCTTAGAGGTAGGCATCATGACAGTACCCCCCCTCAAGGCCCCTCCCAAGGTCTTTTCCTCCGGGGGTTTTGGTTTGTGCGGGAATCTTCGATGGAATCTTTGAATTAATTGTGGTGCGTGAACATAGTTACTGGGTTCCCAAAATCTTTCCTGAGGTCCATATCCTTTCCAATCAACAAGATAGAAGAGTTTCGACTTAACTATCTTGGAATCTAAAATGTCTTTCACTTCGAATTCTAATTCTCCATCAATTTGGACAGGGCATGGGGGCTCAGACAGTCTGGTTCCAGGTTGTACTGGTTTTAGAAGAGATGCGTGAAAAACGGGATGAATCCGCATGTTGGATGGTAAATCGAGTTTAAAGGCCACTGGGTTGATAATAGCTTTGATGGGGTAAGGCCCAATGAATCTGGGATTAAAAGTTCGCTGACCCTTGAGGGGTAGATGTTTAGTTGCTAGCCATACCTGATCTCCTACTTGGTAAGGAGGAGTTTTACTTCGGTGCAAATCAGTGTTTTCTTTATACTTTTTCTTGGCTTGCTGTAAGTGGGTTGTAGCTTCTTTGAAGGCTTGGGTTATTGTGGAATGTAGGTGATTTACTGCAGGCATCTCCAGGGTCAGAGGTGGATCTAGGTCAGAGGTCCGAGGATGGTGACCATACAGGGTATAAAAAGGAGTCTGTCCGGTTCCAGAATGCACTGAATTGTTGTATGCATATTCTGCAATCCAAAGGATGTCTTTCCAATTTAACTCGGATTGGTGTAACATGCACCGCAGATATTGCTCGAGAGTCTGATTGGTTCTCTCGGTTTGTCCGTCGGTCTGGGGGTGGTGGCTGGTGGATAACCGCACGTCTATTTGTGCTAGTTGGCAACATTTCTTCCAAAAGTGGGAGATAAATTGACTTCCACGGTCTGAGACTAATATGGAAGGGAAACCATGTAACCGCACTATATTTTCCATAAATTCCTTGGCCAAGGTGGAAGCTGACGGCAATCCTTTTAAAGGGATAAAATGGGACATTTTGGAGAATAGATCCACTATTACGAGAATCGTGTTGTAACCACCACAAGGAGGCAGGTCAGTTATAAAGTCCATTGACAAGGTGTGCCAAGGTGCTGGTGGAATGTCCAAAGGTTGAAGTAGGCCGGCTGGCCTTTTCTTTTGACTCTTATTTTGGGCGCAAATTCCGCAAGACAACACAAATGACTTTATGTCTTTTCTCCAAGAAGGCCACCAGAAGTGGCGTTTGATCTTTTATTCTGTTTTCGCGATACCGGGGTGTCCTTCCATTAATGATTCATGATGACGAGTAATGACAAGTTCCTGCAATTCTTTACTTGGCAGAAATAACCGCTCTTGGAAGTAGGGTAAATCATCCTTAACGGTGTAGTGAGGACCCTTTTGACTCCATTCCAGTAAGTCAGAAGAGTCAAAAAGTTGTTTTACTTCAGCTTGGATGTCCTCAATGGGTTGCAATGAAGTCAAGCCCAGAATTCTTTGTTCCGGTATGATTGGCACAGGTTCTAAAATCGAATTGGGTTCTTCCCTGCCTATCCGGGATAAGGCATCTGCCTTACCATTCTTGCAGCCAGGGCGATAGGTAATTACAAAATCAAACTCCGCAAAGAATAAAGCCCATCGGAGTTGTTGCGAAGATTGAGCTTTGGCCGTCTTTAAATACTGCAAATTTCTGTGGTCCGTAATTACGGTGATGGTGTGTCTTGCACCGAGAAGATAGTGACGCCAAGCCTTGAAAGCTGATTTAATAGCCAGTAGTTCTTTGTCGGTAATTGCGTAATTGAGTTCAGGTGGAGAGAATTTTCTGGACCAAAAGGCTACAGGGTGTAGTTGGTTAGTTTCTGGGTCTCTTTGCGACAGGACAGCTCCCATGGCCGAACTGGATGCATCTGTTTCCACGATGTAAGGGAGATCTGGGTGCGGGTGCTTCAATACAGGTGCAGAGGTGAATTTGGTTTTCAGGTCCTGAAAGGCTTGTTCAGCCTCAAGAGTCCATTCAAAGCGTTTATTTTTCTTTAGGAGAGCTGTGATGGGTTGAACAGTTCGAGAAAATTCCGGGATGAACCTTCGATAGAAATTGGCAAAGCCAAGCATGCTTTGCACTCCCTTCACAGAGCTAGGAGATGGCCATTTGAGAATGGCGTCCACTTTCCGCGAGTCCATTCGGATTCCTTGTGGTGTCAGGATGAATCCGAGAAACTCCACTTCTGTGGTATGAAAAACGCATTTTTCGAGCTTGGCAAATAATTTGTGCTGGCGCAATTTCTCAAGAACTGCCCTAACATGGTTTCTGTGATCAGATTCTGAGGAGGAATACACCAGGATGTCGTCAATATAAACGATGACACAAACATCGATAAGTTCCCGAAGAACATCATTCATGAAGTACTGAAAGGCGGCAGGTGCGTTGCACAAACCGAAGGGCATTACTTGATATTCGAAGAGCCCAAATTTGGTGCGGAATGCAGTCTTCCACTCGTCGCCCTCTTTTATACGTACCAGGTGGTAAGCTCCTCGGAGATCTAGCTTGGTGTACACACGAGCATCTTTTACTTGGTCGATAAGCTCAGGTATCAGGGGCAAAGGGTAACGATTCTTAATCGTTATCTGATTTAGGGCGCGGTAGTCAATACAGGCCCTAAGGTCTCCTTCCTTTTTCGGTACGAAGAACAAAGCGGAAGAGACTGGTGACTTTGATGGGCGAATGAAGCCATTGGCCAGGTATTGATCCAAATACTGGCGCAAATGCAGGTTCTCAGGTTCAGTAAGAGCATAAATCCTACTACAGGG
This sequence comes from Ambystoma mexicanum, assembly GCF_040938575.1. Taxonomy (NCBI): domain Eukaryota; kingdom Metazoa; phylum Chordata; class Amphibia; order Caudata; family Ambystomatidae; genus Ambystoma; species Ambystoma mexicanum. The sequence goes on along the minus strand of NC_090923.1, from coordinate 710,811,157 downwards.
TAGTTGTGCATTGGGTACCAAGTCGATTTGGCAATCGTAAGATCGATGGGGAGGTAAGGTGTTAGCCTGCTCTTTCTGAAAAACGTCTTGGAATTCTTGGTATTCAGATGGGAGCTATACAGGGGTGGAGGTTACAGAGGCTAGACCCGTAGCTGGATTCCTTGGGTAACAGGTTGGTTCACAATCAGGAAAAGTTATCTTCTTTGCTCGCCAGTCTATTCTCGGATTATGTGTTTCTAACCAAGGGATTCCAAGAAGTACTTGAAATTGTGGGGCCTTGATCACATCAAACACGATTGCTTCCCGATGTCCGTCCTGACCCACCAGAGTGATTTCAACTGTGGAATGCGCTACAGGCCCTGAGGCTATTTCGGTTCCATCAACTGTAGTAATTACATCTTGGGTTACTTTCGGGCGGAGAGGAAGCTTAATCCTGGAAGCCAATTCACGGTCTATGTAATTTCCAATAGCTCCACTGTCAATGTATGCTTTTATAGCATGCAACTGCTGAGGCTGTTTTGGGTTCACAAGCACCATTGGCATGACAAAATGCGAGGTCAAAGAGTTTGTTTTCAAGCTCGGCAAGCGGACCCCTACGCTTGTCGGGCTAGGTCGTTTCCCGAACCAGGTGTCAATAACTCGTTATCAGTGGCTCCAACCACCTTCCTGGGTGGTTTAACTGGACAACTTTGAAGAAAGTGCCCGGAAGTTCCGCAAAACAGACAAAGTTGCATTTGTCGCCTTCTCTCTCGTTCCTTCTGCGTTAATGGTCCTTTAACACTGCCAATTTGCATAGGTTCGGAAACGTCAGTACTCTTGGAGTTAACGTGGGTCTTGATAGGTACTCTGGTTTCATACTTGAGCCAATCTGCTTTTCTATTTTGAAGTCTGTGATCAAGTTGAACCACTAAGTCTATGTAGTCTGCGCAGGCCTGGGGTGGATCTACTATCTGAGCTATAACATCTTTAAGCTCTCCGCGCAGGCCTCGATGAAACAATGTGATCCTTTTATTTTCAGGCCATCCGGTTTCCACAAAAAGTCTATTAAAGGTGGCGATATAGCACAAAAGATCCTGATTACCTTGTCGTAAGGATAGCAGTTCGTTGTCAAGGGCCTGTCCCTGCGAGTGTCGAGCGAACAATCTTTCCATGCTGGCCTGGAAGCCCTGGAAATCCCGGAGAAAGGGATCATCCTGATTTACCAATGGAATAGACCAATCGGCAGCACAGCCACTGAGGTAAGATAGTACAAAGGCTACTTTGGTCTGGTCGTTGGGGAAGGCCCCGGGCCTGCATAAAAAGTGTAAACGGCATTGGTTCATAAAAACGGCATATTTCTTGGGATCCCCCGCAAAACGTTCCGGCGGGGCCAAAGGCATGTGTCCAGGTAGATTGATTTGTACCGGGTTATTCGAACCCATTGTTTTAGAAATATCCCCGGAAACAGGTAAAGGAGTGTGCTCTGCCTGGCCCTGCAATACCCTTTTGGCCAGATCATCAGTTCTTTCCTTGGATAGGATTAGTTCCCTTTTGAGAGCATTAGTCTCCTGGCGGGCTGAGTGCACTTCTGCCCGTAATTCCCCTACAAGATGGGCCAGCTGATCTGTCTCGGAAGTCTCCATAGCGCCCAGGTGGGAAATTGTGGTAAGGCTTCGCGTTCTGTAACGCTCACCTGGTTCCCACGGAGGCGCGGCGTCGAAGGCGCAGAACTCTGAAGATGGACAGGAAGGGCCCCTCTATTCTGGCTTCCCTGGCTCGTTGGATACCCTCCTGTGCGTGAAAAGGGAGTATTACCAACTGTGGAACAATGCTCAAGCCTCCCAATCCCTTCCAACTCTCCACGATACCTCCTCCACGATTCCCCGTGAAGCCTCACCTTAGGGTTTGGAAGGATGAGCTCTCCATCCTGCTTCTGATGCAGGGGCGCGTTGAAACCCAGTTACTTCACTGGATTGAGGATTGATGGGAGTTCAGGTAAGCTTGACTGTTCAGGTAAGGCGCTGTAAAAGTTCTGTTCAAAAGTTCAAGCTTAATAATAATGTTCGTTGTCTAATTGCAGCAAGCGCTAATGCTTATGTCTTTTTCCCCTTAGGGGCCGGGGATCGGAGTGCCGGAGATATGGTGCCGACCCGAAGTGAAACAGTTCTGGATGAGCGCTCAGGTAATGTCTTTGCATTCGCTCATTCAATGTCTTTGTCTTTTTTCCCCATAGGGGCCGGGGTCCGGAGATGCCAGGAAGCGGCAGGACCCGAAATGCAGTGGGAATAATCCAATAGGTAAGACTTAAAAGGAAACTGAGCTTTCCTTATTCCTTTTCTCCCTCTCACCTTTGTTCTTGTCTTTTTTCCTCTAGGCGCCGGGGCGTAGCTGAATCCGGAAGATCGCTGCTGAAGATGGAAGCGCCTTGCCAAGGTGAGTAAAATGCAGCGCTGCAGCGATCGAAACGAAATGCCTTTAAAATTATGTCTTCCTTTTCAGGGCCGTTGGGGAAATGACTCCGGGATGCAGATTTAGCAGGTAAGGGCTTTTCTTCTCCTATTCTCTTCCTTTCTCCCCTTGCAGGTGTCCCAGGGTGCTGGCAGGCGTGGCTGAAGTCAGGATGCAGGAGCTGACACGGTGAGCGTCCAGCTGCTAGGTGCAGAACAACGCGAAGCACGCGTGGCTGTTCGGGTGGGGTTTAAGTAGCCTTGGAAGAAGTTCCTGGTATGTATCCTTCCACCAATCAGGTATGTATCCTTCCCCGACCACACCCGGGTGGTGAAGTAGTCCTACAGGTAAAGTAGTCCCATTCAGGCCTCAAGAGGGCCTGGATGAAGCAGCAAGGTCTGCATCAGGTAAGTGTGCACCCAAGCACTTAAACACATATCCTCTTCTATGAGCCTGGCGCCTAAGGCGCCAGGACTGTGGTCCGCTATGAGCCTGGCGCCTAAGGTGCCAGGACTGAGTCCAAAGGGCCCCGACTTGGGCCCGCTGAGACTTCCCTGGGGAAAATGATGTCTGCCTCTGGGGTTGCTGGGCCCGGCCTGGCTCCTTAGAGGTAGGCATCATGACAGTGACACCCACTGGAAGCATGTTGTGGAACATGTCAGTTCATTCGGCCATGAGGTGCGCACGGCGCAGGAGTGCAAAAAGCGTTGGAATGACATCAAGCGCAGCACTAAGGCCAAGCGTGCCTCAAATTACAACTTGACTCTGGTGACTGGCGGTGGGCCTGCACCAGAGGAGGAAGAACTCACTCCACATGAGGCTCTCGTTGCGGAGTTCATACCACCTGAATTGGTCGAAGGAGTGGGAGAGATGCTGGACTTTGATGCCCAGTCCAGTGGGTGTTGATGCGTGTTTGTTGAGGACGTGTGTGTTTCACTTGTGGGATGTGTTGTGCATGATTGCTGCTACATGTGACGTGTACATGGTTCTGATGTGTAAGTAATGCAATGCTACCGTCATGCATGTCTCCTCTGCCTGCATGCGGGACTCCATGTGGGCATGCTCCCTTGCCCCTCCTCCGCCACTCTGCACTCCAGTTCCACCTTTGCACTGGTCTGCTTCAATCTTGCCAATGTGCAGTTTCTTGTTCATGTGCCCTGTGTAGATGCTAACTTCCAGCGTAGAAACTGCCAGACATATGCCGTGTGTTACAGCCTTAGTACTCGATGCAGGGTATCTCACTTGTACTGTGCATGGGTCAGATGTCCCGCAGGGACATGAGTGCCCATTCATGCTCCATGTGCATTGCACGCATGCCCCTATGTGTCCTTGACTGGATGATCACTGTAATATGAGTCCTTGGTTACATACATTGCCTGCCATCTCATCGGCCTCCCCATGTCAACTGTGGCTCAGTCCTGCGTTGCACACATGTTTAGGCCCTGACAATCTGTGTGGCTCACAGGCCTCAGCCTGTTCAATGGCCAATGACTCTGTCCAACTCTTGTGTCTTCTTCACACGTGGGCGGCCTCCGGAGTTTTCATCATGTGTCCTGCCCACTGTCCCAGCCTCATTTGCAGTGTTGTAATTTGAATCACATTAAGCTGTTGATGCCAGTCAACACTGCCTGTCAATACACAGGTGTATGGTCAGCCTTTTGATACCATGCTAGGCATATCTGCTTTGGTACTGGGGTGGAGGGGTGCTTGGCTTCTAGACATGGTACACATTGAATGCACAATGCACGTGATGTCTGAATTTGACATTGCACTGCCTTCACATTTCCTGGCACACACCATGGAGTGCTTGTACATGTAGGTATTGAGTGGCGTACAAATCTTCTGCACTGCATAGACCCACTTCCATGGAAACTGCCACTTTTCAACAGGTCTGATCACAGAAGCTATTCAAAGTAGACCCAGCATGCATGCCAGGTCATATGTTGTGTGTCACATGTCTGCCGGATGCCTTTATCCAGCCTTGATGACGACTCTGACGTCCATGTTGAGTTGGATGAGCATCAAGTCCATGTGTCAGGGGTGAGTGATTCTGATGTGGACACTCCTCTGTCTGCGACACCTGCACTGAGGGATCAGACAGTCTTGGTTCCTCCGCCCGTGGTGGATCGGGACGCAGGGTCACCCTCCACACCAGTCACTGATGTGCCTGGGACATCACGTCGACGGGGGCATGTAGTCGTGCAGCCGCAGGCGGTGCCAACACAGCGAGGACCCCCGGTCCTTGGGTCCCGCAGGGGTCAAGCCCAGCAACGCGGTCGCCGCACGCAACCGCTGTATACTGAGTGGGAGCAAGACATGACTGCCAATTCCGAATGGCAGGGGGCAGCAATGGAGAACATCGCTGAGAGCATGGAGCGTGTGGCCCGATCTGTGCTCCCCCCTGCTAGGCAGGTGCTTCTCCAGCAGCAGGCGGCACGGTCCACGGCCCGCTCGCTCAGGCTGGGCATGGCGGCCTCAGACAGGGCACGCCAGGCTGAAATGTCGTCTCTGCGTCAAGCAATTGCTGCTCACGCAGAGGCGCACATGGATGCCCTGAGGGAGGAGTATGCTTCCCTCCGATCCACTCTGGGTGTCCTTATGATGTCCCAGAGGCAGCAGGCAGAGGAGAGGTTTGCACAGCTTGAGCGTACCATCTCGGCTGAGCTACAGGCTTGCCGGGAGGTGCAGCGGTTGTCCAGCCAGGCCTTGCAGGAGGAACTCCGTGTTACACGTGCTACCTTGCAAGAGGAAGCACGTGTATCACGTGAGGTTCTGCATGCAGACCTATGTCACATCGCCACACAGAACCAGGCTCACCCGTCCGGCAGACTTGCTGCCGACGAGGGGCAAGCTGCGGCTAGGCGTGTCCAGGCTACTGTGCCACATCCTCCTTTACAAGGTGAGCCAGACTCGGACGACCATCTATCTCCCACATAGGTCGTGCTGTGCAGGCGTTGAGCCCATGGAGGATTTATTTTTTGGCTCAGCATCATCGCATGTGGATGTTGAGCAGCACCCTGTACCTCCCCCCTCCTGGGTGCCTCCCCTCCCCCCCGGGTCGTATGTGGCCATTTTTGATTTTTCTTTTAGTTTAGTTAGTTAAGTTTCTGTTTGATAGTTAGTTTAAATAGGTAATGTAGGTTTTCCATATTTAGAGTAATTAGTTAATAGTTGAGTTAGTTTAAAATTGCTAGTCTATTGTGCTTTCATGTGACGGTGCGGTGCTTTGTGGCTTTCGAAGGCATCCACGGTCTGTTCCAGCTGGGCCCTTCGTGGTTGTCTTGTGTATGTGTTTGCTGCTTGGGGTCCTTGACTCACATATGCCATTCCTGCCTCCCTTATCCATGGGCTCGCAAGGATGGTTCGGTGTTACAGAATATTACACAAGGGCTTTGGACTGTCATATCTGTGGCATGTCTGGTGCTGTGTGACTTGTGTTGACACTCCTAGTGGGGATGATTTAGGTGTCATTGTCCACTGTTCAGCTTTTGCTAGATGGGGTGTGTCATGATTAATGTGTACATTGATTGCTATGCATTGTGTAGTATGTTTCATATCTTTCCTGTACATGTGCTTGTTGCAATTCATGCTATAGATAGTGTTCCACACTTTGGAGGTGAAAGACGGACTGATGGTGTGATTTGTGATGTGACTCTCTGACATGGTCTAGTAATGAGATGCCTGATGAGACACACACAGATGTCTTTGAAGCATTAATCATGTGTTTCATGCCCTTTCTGCAGGGGGATGAGCCTCCAGAGCACCTTTGCCAGCAGACATGGCCCATTGGACGACAGAATTCTAGACCCGTTTGTTGGTGCCCACATGCACATGTGTGCACAAGCAGAGGCACAGTGATTGCAGGCCCACATCCTAGAACTGCTGACATGTTCCAAGGAACTCCAGGCAAGGTGAGCATCACAGGGGGGCCACGACACAGCAAAGCTTGCACCAGGCGAGTTGCACATGCAGGCTGTTCTGACTTGAGTGTCGTGTAGACCGATGAGACCTCCGTCCCCAAGTGACGCACAGGGGAACTAAATAGAAACCCGCTGTACGACCTTTGAGGCCACAGGTGAGAGATGTCTTCTCGGATCCACGGAGCCTCTAGGAACACCGATGCTGCTGTCAAGAGGGAATGAGGTTAAGCACCAGGCAAGCACAATACAATAAGGAAAACAAGTAACTAAAGTGTCTTACCTATCTGGTGTAATGGAGACCCAGGTGACCTAGTAGGGAGGTTCGAGGCTCATTAGATGCGGCGGTCCCTGGAATGGTAGAACCGCAGGTTCAGCGTGGATGAAGAGTAGCCACCTGTGGGAGTCAGGGCTGGACTTGAATCCCCAGTAGGGAAAAGGCGTAGAAGATCAGCAAGGTACCAAGGGATGATCCAAAGACAAGTCGAGGTGCAGTCCAAATATCCGGCAACAGGTAAAGAGTTCCAAGCAAAAGTACCAAGGGGTGTCCGAGGGAGTCCGTGATAGATTTCCGTGGTCAAGGTAAACAAGGAGTAAGTTGTAACGCCAAACAGTGTCCGAAGCCAGCTGAGAAGCAATGAGCGTTCTGTCTCTCAGTACTTTATACTGATCGCCCCTGGGTCACGTGACTTCTCTGGATCATGTGACGTCCACCAAGATCACATGGGGAACGCCGTAGTGTATCACGTGACTGGCGTGAGGACGTGAGGCCGCCCTTTCTGCTATACGTTCTCCAAGGCAGTTGCCAATGCAGAAAGGGTTGCAATCGAGCCCGTACACTGGTACGGAGTTTTCGGTTCTGTGGGTTCACCGAATCACTTGAGCCTCGAAGCTTGGGAGGAGGTGTTGGGGGAATGTGGGCAGTGTTCTGATGTGTCGTGGCCTGGTGTGCAGAGGATCGCCTAACACAGGCTTAGTCACAGCACTGAGGGTGAGCTTAGACGAATATTGGTGTTGAAGCACACAATGCAGCTCAGATGTGTTTGTGGACTGATGGCTGTTGATAGTAGGGTTGTCTGGGACACATGCAGGGGCAGTGGCACATACCCTCCGGTACACCAAGGTCCATTGAGGCACTTGTATCAACCATGTAGCCTTCCGAGACATGGAAAGGGGCAGCTCACAGGGACATACAGCAAGGGACATACTCAGGTGCAGTGCATGTCTTTTCCACGTACTTCATGATAAATGCACTGCCAACTTTGTTTCGGTCATGGTGGTACGCAACTTGCTCTGTAGTCATGGCTTGCTATATGGGTCTGTCTGCTTACCCAGGGAACATTGCATGTTGTGGGAATTGTGACACATTGGTGTTCCATTTGCCACGCACCCACCAGCGGCTGACTTACTGCATTGACTGTGTATGACCCGTCACAGGGGTGATGTTATATATGGGTATGAAGCATCGAGCACAGATTGTCTGTTTGTAGAGTAGTTTGTTGCTATGGGGCATGTTTGGTGTTGTGTTTTTGTGTAATTGGCATGTACAGGTTGTTGACTGTGGCTCTCTTTGCAGCATTGCAGTGCTCCTGTAACCGGACCTGAGAGTGCGCAGGCAGGAGGCCAGCACTCAAAACCAGAGCTAAGTGTCTTGTTGTTTTTCTTTCGAACTGCTCTGCATAGGCTTGCTGGGGAGTGTACTGATGCATGGATGTATGTGTGGTTCAATTTGGTATGTTTTTTCTCCCTAATCACCCATGATCCTATGCAATTTTGAAACCTGTACCCTCTACCCGGTGTTCCTGCTTCCCGTGCCTATCCAAGCAACGCTCCCTGACTCTCTTTCCCCACTGGGGTTGCGGATGCCTGTGTAAGCCCCGAACTTGCAGGCGCCAAAACCCTAGAGGAGGTGGTTGGTTCGTACCACTCCTGAGCCTGGACTACAGAAGGCCATGACAATGATGTCCAAGTTTGTTTGGATTGTGTATGTGTTCATGCAGGTTGTACATTTTCGTGCATTCCCTAGTTTCATGTGTCATTCCTCCTCCCCTCTCCTGCCACTCATTCCAGTCATCCAGTGTGTCAACACCTGTCCCGACTGCATATCCCTGAACCTCATTCCCCACCAGGGTCTCAGGGGCCTGTGTGAGTTTGACCTTGCAGGCACCCGGGACATGGTGGGGGTGGTTGTTTCGTGACACTCCTACGCCTGTACAGGGGACCTGTGACAGTACACATCCATTCATGGTGCATCATCCTATGTCATGTACCACACATGTCTCACATCCTGTCGTGACATTGTTTTGCTGTGCTACCTTGGTTGTTGCATCATTGTGGTAGTACTTGGCCTTTGTGAGGTACTGCTACGTCAAGTCATCTACTGGAGGGTGTTCGGGTTCGTTTTTATGCCTTGGATTGTGTGATTTTGGAAATGAGTGTGGATTCTGAAGGTTCAGGCATCTTTTTACACACAAGGTGGGAGATGGTGACGAAGGGTAAAGGTGATCCTGTGGCCAGGTGGAATTGAGGTTTGGAGGCTCCATGACCCAGGTGCAGTTGTTCAGTGGGTCATGGTCATTTGTGAGGGAGAGGGGGGATTGTTGTTGATAGTTGCCTTGCCCTGCAGTGTGATGGGAATCCTATGTACATGTTGTGTTCTGCTGATCAATGCCTGTTCATGTGTTGTGTTTTCCTTTCAGGTGCGAGGGGATAGTTGTGGTTTGACATGCTGGGGTGTACACATGGTGGATGTTCACATGTGATGTGTAGGGAACACTGATGGTCACTTGAGTGCACATGCATATGTGGAGTGCATGCATGTCCTTGCAGAACCACACACTTGCACTCTGATGCACTACATGTACTCCCACCCTTGCATATCCACGTGTACACTGTTTGCCTTCTGGTGTCCACTGTGTCCCAGCAGCACATGTTCTGTGACCGATTATGGATCCAGTACATGCCTAATTTGATGTTTGATGTGGTCTGTCACTTAGATGTGATGCTCAGGGTGTGCATCACACACAATGGCTGTTCACTGTGCTGTGCGCTGAGCAGTGTGATGCAGGAGTAGGACACTGCACACATGAGCTGCAATGTTGATTTTGCAATGCATAATGTGCATGTAGACAGGCATTCATTGTGATGTTACGTCTACGACTGTTGTAATGCATTTGGAAATGACTTATTTTGGGTGGGAGATTTTGTTGGTCTGTCATTTCATCTGATTCCGGGTCAGGCATCATTGTCCGATGCCACTGTACATTTAGGACATGGCAATGTGTACCTTATCGTTACTGCGTTGGTGTATGGGTATTGCTTGCCATGTCATGTTGATGTTTGGGAGGGTTTGAGTGATGGCCATGGCCTGTTTTGCAGGTGTGTGTGATGCACACCTTGCATGTCCGGGTCATCCGCTTCTCAGAGCAACTAGCTGGGGTAGATTTCTCTCCGCAGCAGGGCCCTCCCCCTGGAACAGACTTCCTGCCTGACTTGAACTTGAGGAGAACCATCTCCAGTTCTGGAAGCACCTCAAGACCTTCCTCTTTGCTTCTGCTTACTCCCTGCCTCTCCCTTGCATAATTCTTCACTGGAACTGCACAGGAGCTGCAACTGGGCCACTCTCACCGACCTCGGTCCCTGGCCCAGCCACTCCCCACTTGCACTGCCTCCCTGGCAACCCCTGCACTGCAGTACTGTCTCTCTATCCCTACAGCCCTCCCTTACCAGCACTTGTCTGCACTTACCTTTGCACTTGCCACCAGGCGACCTATGTATTATTTTTTTGGGCTACTTCCCCTGTACTGGACCCCCCCCACCCTTCCCCTTGCACTTTTCCCTTCCCCCTACCCCTGCACTTGCACGATCTCAATGACACCTGGCCTAGTAGTACCGTTCTCTGTGTTCCCTTGTTCCCCCCTCCCTGCCTCATTGCGCCTTGGAATACTTGTGTATGGCCCATATCATGTTATATGCCTTTTGGTCACACAGGATAGCTTGTGTTTAAGTAGCTAGGGATGCAGACGATGTGGCACTTCCATGGCAACTATCTCAGGGTGGTAGGGTTGTGACAGTTGACTGTCTCTTTGTCATCATCGATTGTCACCTGGTATGTGCCAAGCCTGTGTGCACTCCGCAGGGGTGGGAGTTTAGGTGAAAAATGTGGCCACAAGCTGGGTCCGGGCTTCCTCACCACGTGCCCTGTACCCTCCCATGGGCAGCGCCTGTGCCTGTGGTTGGGGATGTGGGGGCACCACCATGTCCACTGGGACGCCCTGCCGTGTTGTAACATTGTGCAGGACACATGCTGCCACAATGATCCTGCACACTACTGGTGGTGCATAGAGTAGTTGCCCACCAGAGTGGTCAAGGGAGCGGAAACGTGACTTGAGCACTCCGAATGTGCGCTCCACTATGCCCCTGGTTGCAATATGGGTGGCGTTGTATCTTACCTGGGGTGGTGTGGTGGGGTTCCGGATTGGCGTCATCATGTGGTTGCTCAGAGGGTAGGCACTGTCCCCTGGGGAGGTGATAATAGTTGAGATTATTAGGGTTTGGATATTTGTCTGTGTGTGACTTGCATGCATGTGCAAGGGCATTTGTACTGACCTAGGAGCCATGTGTCGCCATGCTGCCCAGCTTCCAGGGCCCGGCTCAGGGCGGACATTCTGTATATGAAACTGTCATGGGTGGAGCCAGGGTAGTTTGCATAGACAGAGGTGATGATTCTCTTTGCATCACATACCACCTGTATATTGATGGAATGCCAGTGCTTGCGGTTTCGGTAGATGTGCTCTATGGCCCTAGGTGGACGTAGGGCCACATGGGTGCAATCTATCGCACCGAGCACTTTGGGGAAGTGTGCCACCCTGAAAAAATCCAGGACAACGGCCTGCCTTTCTGCGGGTGTTCTGGGCATGTATATGTGCCTGCGGACTGAGGGGCGTGCTGTCATGATTGCCAGTACCTGGTGTAGGCAGCGTGACTGCGTGGCCTGTGAGACCCCCCCACTATTGCAGTGGTCCGCTGAAATGACCCAGTGGCCAAAAAATGCAGGACATTGAGCAGCTTCTCCAAGGGGCTCAATGCTTGGGAGCAAAGGGTGGGGGATGTGAGGTCATCTTCCCACTCCCTGACCAGGTCTAGGATGATATGGGGTGGAAACCTATACCTGCCATAGACCTGGTCGTCAGGCATCCCAAAAAGGCTTGTCCGTGGTGCGAAAATGCGTGCCCTGGCTATTCTCCTCCTCCTGCGGTGTCCCACGATCAGTGCAGCGACAAATGGGGCATTCATCGTAGCTGTATATACGCGTTTGTTGTTTGCGCGCACATTTATGCTGTGCGCGGGGACGCCTCCGCCTGCCTTCGTGTGGGCGGACGCGTTGACGCCTGTGCACGTCTTTTGCCGTGCGCGGGTTTCCCGTATTCGGATACGTGGTAAGACTGTAGGTCTGAGTGTCATCACGTGTGATCGGAGGGGAGTGAGCGTACACGCGATTGGCCTGGGTACGTGTGTTTCGGGGTGCACGGGAAGTTGCACACGCGATTAGCCTGGGTACGTGTGTTCCGGGGTGCCGGGAACTTTCACACGCGATTGGTGGAAATCCACGTGTGTTCTGTCGTCACGTGCAATGAGGGAAACACCCGCGCGTGTCACGTCACAGACGCGCTCATGCGCTAAGGGCCTTTGGTCCAATGAAATCGCATATGCGTGCTGCCGTGCATACGCGCTAAGGGCCTTTCCTCGTATTACACGCGGACGTGCAGTTTTCCACACGCGCTTACGCGCATGGGCCCTTTCCTCGTATTACACACGGACGTGCATTTTTTCGCGCGCTGAAATGCCCATGCACGTCTGTACGCGTCATGTCACAGGGGCGCTTGCGCTTGAGGGGCCTTCTGTCCAATGAAAATGCGTATGCGTGCAGACGCGCGTATGCGCTAAGGGCCTTTCCTCGAATCACACGCTGACGTGCAGATTTTTCACATGCCAAATCACTCCGTATCAAGCTGGCCACGTGTAAGCACACGGAAGACCACGCTCCTGCCCAGAAGGCCGAACTACTGCCCCCCAGAGCCCCGAGCACGCTCCCACCTGCCATCTGCTGCTGCCTGACTGCCTGCTGCCCACGTGCCCTGCCATTTGCTGCCTGCACATCAGCCAGGGGTGCTGTTGCTGTGACCACCCCTGCTGGAACCGAAGACTCCCGACTGGGATTCCATCGCTCCACAGCCCAGCCCCAGGACCCAGTTGCCCACCCACTCCTGCCTCTGGGGTTGTCATGTCGGGGCAAACACCATCTGAGACCACTGACAACCCCTGGCCAGAGAGGCAGAGGGGCACCAGCTTCAGTGCCACCGAAGTTGGCGTCCTGGTGGAGCAAGTCCTGGGGCAGTATGATGCCCTCTTCGGAAGTTCCCGCGCCGACAAGGAAGGACAGACTCGGATCTGGACTGACATCGTGACTGCCATCAACACGGAGGGGGTGGCAGTCCGCGACTTACAACATGTCAAGAAGCGCTGGGAGGACTTCAGGTCCAGGACCCTGAACAAGGCCCGGCGCCTCTTGAAGGCAGCGGATGCCAAGGGGCGCCGGGGCCACTTGTCGGAAGAACAGATGAGGGTCCTGGAACGCATATCCCCAGCGCTCCACGACCAGGTCCTTGAGAGGCAGACCCGTCTGGAGTCGAGCGGTGAGTGTACATGCATCCTGATTGTGAGCAGTGCGTGTGGTGATTATTCAGTAGTGTGCAGGTTGCACATCTGTTTGTATGGGGTCGAGTATGGGTGGGGGTGTACAGGGCCGTGGGGCTAACACATGCAAGGGCTGGAATGTGTGAGACATGGATGGTGCTTGTGTATGTAGGCTTGCATGCCAAATGCAGTTGTGTGGGCACACATGTTTGGATGAATGTGTATGTAAGTAGACATGTCTGTGATGTCACACATGTATGTTGTTTTCGGCTGCATGTATCAGCACTGTGTACATGTGTATGTGTGTGTATTTGACAAGGGTGCAACAGTGATGCAACATGGATGCATGTGACAGCGGTATGTGGAAGCCTGATTGGCAGATGTGACATGGATGCCCATCTGAACACTACGACACTTGGCAGAGGTGTACACATGCATGCAAGTGTGGTGGTGTGTGTACATGTGTGGTGCACTTCCTGTGTTGCATGTGATGTGGCTGGGGGGTGGGGGTGGTGGGAGACATGGGTGGGGGCCTGGTGGAGGCTGCCCCTGGTGGCTGGGGGGTGGGGGTGCTGGGAGACATGGGTGGGGGCCTGGTGGTGGGTTCCCCTGGTGGCTGGGGGGAGGGGGTGCTGGGAGACATTGGTGGGGGCCTAGTGGAGGCTGCTCCTGCACTGCTGGGGGGTGGGGGTGGTGGGAGACATGGGTGGGGGCCTGGTGGGGGCTGCCCCTGGTGGCTGGGGGGTGGGGGTAGTGGGGAACATGAGTTGGACATGGGTGGGGGCCTGCTGGCAAGTGCCCCACAGTGCTGGGGGGTGGGGGTGGTGGGAGACATGGGTGGGGGCCTGCTGGCAGGTGCCCCACAGTGCTGGGGGGTGGGGGTGGTGGGAGACATGGGTGGGGGCCTGGTGGAGGCTGCCCCTGCACTGCTGGGGGGTGGGGGTGGTGGGAGACATGGGTGGGGGCCTGGTGGTGGGTGCCCCTGCACTGCTGGGGGGTGGGGGTGCTGGGAGACATGGGTGGGGGCCTGGTGGAGGCTGCCCCTGCACTGCTGGGGGGTGGTGGGAGACAAGGGTGGGGGCCTGGTGGAGGCTGCCCCTGGTGGCTGGGGGGTGGGGGTGGTGGGGAACATGAGTTGGACATGGGTGGGGGCCTGCTGGCAGGTGCCCCACAGTGCTGGGGGGTGGGGGTGGTGGGAGACATGGGTGGGGGCCTGGTGGAGGCTGCCCCTGGTGACTGGGGGGTGGGGGTGGTGGGAGACATGGGTGGGGGCCTGGTGGAGGCTGCCCCTGGTGGCTGGGGGGTGGGGGTGCTGGGAGACATGGGTGGGGGCCTGGTGGAGGCTGCCCCTGCACTGCTGTGGGTTGGGGGTGGTGGGAGACATGGGTGGGGGCCTGGTGGTGGGTGCCCCTGGTGGCTGGGGGGTGGGGGTGGTGGTAGACATGGGTGGGGGCCTGGTGAGGCTGCTCCTGCACTGCTGGGGGGTGGGGGTGGTGGGAGACATGGATGGGGGCCTGGTGGAGGCTGCCCCTGGTGGCTGGGGGGTGGGGGTGGTGGGAGACATGGGTCGGGGCCTGGTGGAGGCTGCCCCTGGTGGCTGGGGGGTGGGGGTGCTGGGAGACATGGGTGGGGGCCTGGTGGAGGCTGCCCCTGGTGGCTGGGGGGTGGGGGTGCTGGGAGACATGGGTGGGGGCCTGGTGGTGGGTGCCCCTGCACTGCTGGGGGGTGGGGGTGCTGGGAGACATGGGTGGGGGCCTGGTGGAGGCTGCCCCTGGTGACTGGGGGGTGGGGGTGCTGGGAGACATGGGTGGGGGCCTGGTGGAGTCTGCCCCTGGTGGCTGGGGGGTGGGGGTGGTGGGAGACATGTGTGGGGGCCTGGTGGAGGGTGCCCCTGGTGGCTGGGGGTGCGGGGGGACATGCGTTGGTGGGCAGTAGTGCAAGTTGACATGTGGGTTGGCTGGTGGGCATGGCCATGGTGGATGGGGTGCCTGCAGGACATGTGCTGGGTAGGCCCCTGTGGTGTGAGCCACCTGCATGGGCCATGGAGGGTGTAGAGGGAACACCTGGGAGGACCCACACGTGCAATTCACGTGTGCTGCTCCCCGCGCACCCCTCTAATACACGTACCCTGATGAGATCGCGTGTGGAACTTCCCGCGCCTCCCTGTAATACACGTACCCTGATGGAATTGCGTGTGGAACTTCCCGCGCACCCCTGGAATACACGTACCCTGCTGATGTTGCATGGGATACTTCCCCCGCACCCCGAAATACACGTACCCTGATGAGATTGCGTGTGTGACTTCCCGCAAACCCCCGAAATACACGTACCCCGCTCAATCGCGTGTGTAACTTCCCACGCACCCCCGAAATACACGTACCCCGCTCAATCGCGTGTGTAACTTCCCGCGCACCCCCGAAATACACGTACCCCGCTCAATCGCGTGTGTAACTTCCCACGCACCCTCGAAATACACGTACCTCGCTCAATCGCGTGTGTAACTTCCCGCGCACCCCCGAAATACACGTACCCCGCTCAATCGCATGTGTAACTTCCCCCGCACTCCCGCAATACACGTACCCCGCTCAATCGCGTGTGTAACTTCCCGCGTGCCCCCGAAATACACGTACCCCGCTCGATCGCGTGTGTTGCTTCCCGCGCACCCCCGCAATACACGTGCCCCGCTCGCACAGGCCCAATTGCTGTATGTTGCCACTTTTGTGATGCGCTGGGACTCTACCGCCTGCCTTCATGTGGCGGACGTGTTTCAGCTTGTGCGTGTCTTTGGCTGTGCGTGGCTTTGCCCTATTCGATTCCATGAATACGTGTGGTTCGAGTGCGTGTGGGCGTTCCGTCTGCTTCCCTGCAGTACATCCCCAGTTACGCCCTTATTTTCGCGCGTTGTTCCCCATTCCGCGCGTTACGCCCCGTGTCCCGCCCACTTTCTGGTGTATGCGCCGAGGTTGTGCGCTTTCACTGTGCGCGTCGCGCACGCCTTTCGGGATGTTGCAGTGACTTGTGCGCCATGCACGGGTTTGGCGCACATCCCGAGGTGAACACGCGCAGGGACTTCCATGAATCGCACGCGTGCGCCTGTTTTTTTCCGCTTGCGCCTGCTTGTGCCTGCTTGCGCCTGCTTGCGCGAAGATTTTCGGCACACGTTTGTTCCATGAATCGGCCCCTAAAATGTTTATAACCATGAACCACAAATATAAATAGGGTTGCCTTATTGGGTCTTGACATTACAGGCTCTCGTAAAACTTTTAAAGAAAAATAAATTATCAAGACCAATTTGTACAGAACAGGACAAAGCACACTACTAAATTAGTGTTGAAAACACTTGAGTGCAAAAACGCCAATTTCTGTTACTTGTTCATTTATTGAATTTAATTCTATCACAAAAGTTCATACTTTACAACACCGTATAAACGTATAACACATCTATATAATAAACGTTCACCTTAATTCATTCAAATGAATCCATGCATGCTTCTCATCCATACTCATTCATGTAACCTAGATCCATATCACCATACCGCAATAATAACATAGATTTCACAAAGA
The DNA here is from genome assembly GCF_040938575.1 of Ambystoma mexicanum. Taxonomy (NCBI): domain Eukaryota; kingdom Metazoa; phylum Chordata; class Amphibia; order Caudata; family Ambystomatidae; genus Ambystoma; species Ambystoma mexicanum. The sequence continues at coordinate 710,794,553 of NC_090923.1, read as the reverse complement.
TTGACAAATGGTGAATGTTTTTGCCCATCGACACGGGGCTCGTTGGCTTATCGTTCAAGTCACATCCTGCATCCGCCATCATCAGGACAAGGAATGGCTAGTCAATGGGCTGTCCTCCTTTCTAACCTTCCCTGTTTACAAAGTGTCTACAATAAAAACACATTGAGACCTATTAAAAATTCCTGTCTTTATACCGTGTTTAAAAGTGACTTAATCATATAATGTCAATTGCAGGTCAATTTAATTATCATAAAAAGTGCATACCTGGTGTTGCTTCCATGCACTTGGTTTTATTTAGTCGTAGCCTGTCTTTACTTGTATAAGCAGTATATTGTCTAAATATCTTTGGACAAAAGGTGCAGGGGGACATGAGATATTAAACCCTATGAAAAAGCACTTAATTTGCTTCAAACATACCCTGTGGGTAAGCCTCTCTCACTTGTCATATGATATTTGGTTCAGCTATCAGCACTCCTCAGAGTCCCAAGAATCACTACGGTAATCTTATAAAAAGAATTCTCACCTATTTACTGTAGAATGAGAAAGACCAAGACTTGTAGAGTTTGTGATTGGTTGCACGGTTCAAAGAGACTACACCTGTAACCCCACTTACTTCAGAAGCTCCTTGCAGGGAGACACTTTAGTCACCAGTATATAATGACCATGCATAGATGGGAAAAAATGCTGTTGAAATATAGACAATCATGCATTAGAGATGCTCGAAATGTCAGCATGATATCATGTGACACAGGCATTACTCATTTAGTGGAAGTCCCACATTCAGGGCCTGATTCACAGAGCATTTTCCTATGGGATTGCACCATTATAAAACACTTCTGTGAATCAGGGACTCAGTATTTTGCATTGAGAATAGAAAAGAGATAAGAAGGGGCATCCTAATAGACGGTTGTACCTCAACTCTTTAGGTACATCAAGCGTGAGTACCTAGTGGGAAGAAATACAGCTGAGTCCCTTATGACGTCTCTAGAAATATACCGGATACTTCTGAAGTAAGTGGGGTTACAGGTGTAGTCTCTTTGAACCGTGCAACCAGTCACAAACTCTACACGTCTGGGTCTTTCTCATTCTACAGTGAACAGCTGCAAATCCTTTGAAAACATTATTGTAGAGATTCTTGGGAATCTCTGAGGAGCGCTAACCGATAGCTGAACCAAATATCATATAACAGGTGAGAGAGTCTTACCGAAACAAACTAAGTGCTTTTTCATAGGGCTTAACATCTTATTTCCCCCTGTACCTTTTGTCCATAAATACTTACATAATATACAGCCTATACAAGTGAAGACAGGCTACGACTAAATAAAAACAAGTGCATAGAAGCAACAACAGGTATGAACTTTTTAGCGATAATTAATTTGACTTGCAATTGACATTATATGATTAAGTCACTTTTAAACACTGTGTACAGGCAGACATTTTTAATAGGTCGCAATGTGTTTTTGTTGTAGACACTTTGTGAACATTGAAGGTTAGAAAGGAGGGCAGCCCATTGAGTAGCCATTCCTTGTCCTGATGATGGCGGGTGCAGGATTTGGCATGAAAGATAAGCCAACGAGACCTTCTTGAAATACGACAGGCAAAAAGATTCACCATTTGTCAATCTTTGTGAAATCTATGTTATGATTGGCATCTAGTGATATGGATTTAGGTTAATTAATGTGTTTGGATGAGAAGCATGCATGGATTCATTTGAATGAATTAAGGTAAAGGTTTCTCATATAGATGTGTTATATTTTTATGCATTGTTGTAAAGCATGAACTTTTGTAATAGAATTAAATTCAATACATGTACAAGTAACAGAAATTGGATTTTTTACACTCAATGTTCTATAAGTTTTCAACACTAATTTAGTCGTGTGCTTTGTCCTGTTCTCTACGAATTGGTCTTGATCATTTCTTTTTGTTTAAAAATGTAACCATGAACCATACATACTGATTTGGACAGCTTAAGTTTTTGGATGTGAATATAAAATGGCTGCAACATCAGCAGCTCAAATGGGGTCCAAGGGCTCTTTTGCTTCTTGTTTCGGGTGAATTGTAGACGAGGAAGAGCTGGTTCTCAGTGTGAGAGTCCCCAGCCCCCGATACAGAAACATCTTTTGGGAATTATATCTATAGACAGGACAGGATACCGTAGAAGAGAGACCAAATAAACAATGCACAGAAAGGCTACACAGAAAGGATTGTACCTCTTACAAACTTTAGCCTGACCTGTAAAAAGCTGATGAAACATTTTAAACGAAACTGGCATCTAATGCATGGTAAAGGATCCACAGTTCCTCAGCTACTTCCTCCTCACCATTACACCACCATTATACAGGGCACAGGGAATATTTCTGCAAATATGAGCAGGCCCATGCTTTATCTAACAGAGCTGACATTAGCATCACTTATTAGTGCTGGCCTGCAGCTAGTGAACAGCATGGTGTGTCAGTGTAGACATATTGTTGGCCTAGTGGATGTACAATCTGAGGCCACTTCTTTGATTGCTTTATGCATTTAAGTGAGGGCACAGTATGGCATGCTCGTCAGAGCCACATACACAAAACGTCCCAGTATGCTATTCTATGGACATTGAACACATCAGACAAAAACAGACATATGTGCTGCTACATACGGAAGCACCACATAGACACCATTAACAAACAGGGTGGTGACTTGTGCAGCCCACAACATATTGCTACACACATATCACTGCATGATTTGCCATGGACTACTGTCTGCATGGTGACACACAATGAGCTCTACTTACCTAATCATGCTGCCAAGTGACATTGAGCTGCCATCTGGTGTGTACGCTGGCCAGTGGTTGGCTTGTTTATACAATTAAAAGTCCTTTGATTGATTGATAGATTTTTTCCATTTGTAGAGCGTGCACAAACCCTTAGGCATCCTGGCGCTGAACCAGTTACTTGGGGCCCATGGTAGGGCGTAATTGTAACTATGCACTTAAGGTCACAGTTGCGGATACATGGATAGGATTAGAGAATAGGTGTGCATAGGTTACAACAGTAAGCATGCTGTCTTATGTACGTGTATGAGTATAAGTGGAGGTAGCACTTCAGAAAATATTGTATTTGTGTTGGTTAAGTAAATAGCCATGTTTTGAGAGCTCTGTGGAAGGTCCAATAGGATTCTTCTGCTCTTAGGGTGGGTCGGAGGGAGTTCCAATACTTAGTGGAGATGACTGGGAAGCTGGACCCTCCGGCTTGAACAAACTTTGATTGGACCAGCCTATGGGTGTAGGGGGCTCTGGTAGGTCTGCTTGATTGAACTATGGACATTTCTTTAAGCTGATAAGGTGGGGCTGTGTTGGAAATGCACTTGTGAGTGATCGAGAGGGTCTTGGATAGGATTATTTTGTTAATGGGTAGCCAGTGAGCTGCTCTGTGGGCGGCAGAGATATGTTCTGATCGGGGATATTGAGGGTGGCGCGCAGGGTGTTGTTTTTGAGTTTATTTATATTCTGCGCCGATGTGCCAGCGAATTAGACATTGCAGTACTGAAGCCTGGTGCCCATCACTGCCTGGGCAATTGTTCGACAATTGTCGCTGGTGAGGAAAGGTCTAGCGGTGTTGAGCAATTATATTGAGTAGGCTGCTGCAGAGGAGATGGCACTTACTTGATAAGTTTGGATAGGATGGCATCGAGGTAGACTCCCATTGTTTTTACAGAGGAGGAGACTGGGATCACTGATCCATCGATGCTAAAGGTGGAGTATATTATGTCAAGAGCTTTTAGTGCTGCCGCAGGCCCAATGATGATAAGTTTGGTTTTCTTGTCATTGAAGCAGAGGCCGTGGGTCACCATCCATGTTTGGATGGTGGCATAGGTGGATCTCAGGGTGGCAAAGTCTTTGTTTTAGAGCCCTGTGAGTGGGAGGAGGATCTGTGTGTCGTCGGCATAGTTAGTGTAAGCTATGCCGAGCGAGTCTAAGTGGTCAAAGAGGGGCTTTGTGAATATGTTTTAAAGCGTGGGCTAAATGCAGGATCCTTGGGGGACCCCACAGCTGATGGACAGGGTGTGGCGCAGGCGTAATCGGTGAAAACGTTCATAATTTCCCTTCGAGGAAGGAGGCTATCCAGGCGGTGGCTTCCTGGGCAAAGATGGTCGAGGAAGTGAGGTGTTGGCATAATATGTTATGGTTGACCAAGTCGAAGGCAGTGGACAAGTCTATGAAGAGAAGTATGGCCAGCTTTCCTTCATCTCTGATCGCATATGGAGTGCTGACTTGGTACCGTGGCCTGGACGGAAACCTGATTGGCGGATACCTAGGATTTGGTGGGTTTCTGAGTGGCATTGAATTTGTATGTAGGCCAGTCTGTTGAGGATTTCAAGGAGAAAAGGTACTGTGGTGATGGGCCAGTAGTTATTGCCAACGGAGGGGTCGAGTGTGTTTTTTTTTTAGTAGGGGAGGACCCAAGCTTCCTTAAGGCATGTGGGTAATACACTCGTACTGAAGGAGGGGTTGATGAATGTCATGAAGAAGGGTGCTAATTCAAGGGCACAATCCTGGATCAATGGAGCTGGGAAACTATCCCCTTTACATCTAGATGGATTGAGGCTTTGTAAAATGAGTGAGGTTTCTTGTGTTGTAATTTTTTGGAAACTAAATAAGGGGGCATCCGAATTGCCAGCGCTGTGCATGTAGATGGCCAGCTTCTGAAACCTGATGCCGGCTTTTTTGTGCAGAATTTTCTGTTTTAGAATGTCAATTTTGATCAATAACGCATTCTGAATGGTTTTACACCAGGCAGTCCTTAAGCCTCGCAGAGACTTGGGGGACTGATGTTTCCAGTTCTTTGAGGATGGTGAATAGTTCATTTGAATCAGAATTAGCATTGGCAATCCTTGTGTTGAATGAGGAGACCTTAGCTTGAAGGATGGCTTTTTTGTATTTATTTGTGAGGGTAGAGAATTGGCGTTTGACAAAGTTGGAGGGATTATTTTTCCAACTTGCCTCAGCAAATCTTTTTTCTGCTCTAAGGGTTGTGAGTTCTTGGGTGTACCATGTGTTGAAGTGGATTGCTGGTTTGGCTTTTTTAAGCAGTGTTGGGGCAATGGTGTTAATGGTGTGGGTTAATGGAAGAGTAGAGTTCCACTAGGAGCTCAGAGTCAGAGAGCTCCAGTAGGTCAGGGTTGAAGGTATTGAGGAAAGAGAAGAGATTTTCTTTGGTGAGTTTACGTGAGCTGCGGGTCAGTGTGGGGGGCCTGGGTAGGGGGTAGTTTGGGGAATGGGCCTGATGGGAGTGAGAAGGTGATGACATGGGCAGGGAGAGCTGGTTTTGAAAGAGATGTGGCAGTTAGTTTCAGCCAGCCAGTCTAGTGCATGTCCTTTGATGTGGGTGGCATCACAAATGTGTTGGTCAAAACGAAGGGTGGTAAGGGCATTAGCTAATGAGATAGTTGGTAGGTCATGCGGATCGTTAAGATCCAGGTTGATGTCTCCCAGAAGAAGTATTTGCGAGGAGGGCTTAATGTTGTTACTTAAAATGGGGAGTAAGTCCTCTTTGAAGGTGAAGTTAGGGCCTTGGGGGTGATAGACAAAGTGAATATTGATTGTGTTGGCAGGGGAGGTGGACCATTTGAGATGATGCTGAGCGGATGCGTTTAGTCCATGTACCAAAGCAGCCACTAGAATACTTAAGAAAGAAAATGACAGTTAACCTTCCATAGATACGCCATATGTGTCAGATCTCTGCTTTACCTCCCTTCTCTCCTCATCTGAGTCTTCAGAAGATATGTCCTTGGACGTCTTTTCAGCCTTCTGGCGTCTCTTCTTCTTTGGTCCCTTGTCCTTAGGTTTCTTGATCTTCCGCTCGTGTAAATAAGGTCTGGTCCCTCCGGAAGCCACCTTGACAGAGATGGGAATCTGCCCTTGGGGACCAACGGGGGGCCAGACCCAAATTCCAGGGAAAAAGCCAGAAGGCAGAACAAACCCTGTAGATCGAGTATGCAGGAAGTGGATTGCGAAAGGAGTCTGGAGACTGAGGTACTGAGTGGACAGTTCCCCACTGAGGCAGGATTGCCAGACTCCGACAGCAGCCGAAGCAAGTATGGGATAGGAACAATTCTCTGAGGGTTGTTGCAAACAGTAATTAGAGTGATGAATAGAGCTGTCAAAGGCAGGAAAACTCTTGAGTCATATGGCAGAAAACGAGCGTGTGCAGAAAAGGCAGTAGAAAGCTACCAGTAAGAAAAGGACAGAAATGCACGTAGGAACCCGAAAGGCTAGTAAAGATAAGGATATTTAGTAGAATCAGCAGCCGAAGCTCAGAGCGGGTGCAAAAGTAGGAGGAGTCGCAAAACCACTCCACAGAATGACGAACCTGAGAGCGATATGAAGGAGCAAAGAATGGCAGAAGAACGCCGAAGTAAAGAAAGTAAAACAAACGTGCCAGAAAGGCGGAAAGTCAGAAAGTGCACGAATGAAAGGCAAACAGAGACGAAGTGTGCAGAGAGAAAGGAAAGGGTAGTACAATGAGAGAATACTAATTACACAGAGTAGCCACGAAGGAACAAGAGGGAAACGAATATCAGGAGATACCCGGAGCGCCGTAGGAAGAAACATAGATACAACGCACCAGCAAGGGGGCAGAGCTGACATTTATAAGGGCGTCGGCCATCTTGGGTGAGGACTAGAGTGGAGAAACAAAAGGAACTTAGTGTCTCCAACAGTCCCATAATTTCCAGTCACGATTCCTGACAATATGTAACTAAAAATTAATATACAAAAAAAAGGTTTTGGTGTGTCAAATAAAGAGACATGAAAATAAAGAAAATAGTTTACAACTTTTTTCTGTGTGGCATTTTAATTCTATTTGAAGATTGCATAGCTTTGGTCAGCTAACTGATACTTGTGCTGGTCTGGTGAATAAAAGTGCCCGATGTTCAGTTCTTAAGACTGAAATGTTAAGCACATGCTGTGTAAAAACAATGGATTGTTAAATGAGTGATCACTTATAAATTGTCCTACTTGAAAGACTGTCAACACAAAGAATGAGGGGCACAGGGTTTGTGACTCCAGAGTATCTCACATGATGCATTTGGAACATGCATTCCTTTGTTTGCATATTCCGAACGCATTGAACTCATCCACAACTCGCATAGGAAAGCAGCCAGCTGAACATCTCAGAGGAGCACCCACCGGCACAGCAGGCTGCTTAATCTTTTGTCCAGCAAGATCAGAGTCAGCTTTCTGGGTGGGCTATTTTGGGTCCCTTACTGCACCCCCCCCTGAGCTATTAAGCTGTACACCCGGAGCTGTCGCCCGCTCTGCCCGGGCCAAGAAACAGGGCTGCTTGTCTATCTATCCTGTCCACATCTCCACCCTTTACAGCACTGACAAATGCCCCATAGTGAGGAGGGCAGACTGCTACCAATTATTTGGGGGGGCCTTATAGGACAGCTTACAAAGGTGTTCCCAGCGATTGTACAATGCACCTAATTTCCCTCATTCCTATGCGCCGGTGACACTTTAATATGCTATGTTGTCCTGCACAAGAGTAATCTGCACAGGAAGCAACATAACAGCTGCTGATTTTTAAAATTCAAAAGTCTAAAAACACCTAAGCCAGCAAACCATTGTCCACTTTTCTTATGTAACATCGCTAGCGAGAATCAGATGGTGTGGAAATTGCCTGCAGAGATGAATACATGTCATATTCTGCAGACCTTGCTTCCTCAAGCATGTGTCATTTTGTATTTTGTGTACAGTACTTATCCACATTATAAATGTACAGCTACAAGCATGGTAATGTAATATGAAGTGAACCTAAAGGCCGGATCATTTCACATCTGATATGAAAACCCCACATTGTTGTGCACAGCCATAGGAGGTATTCTACTTTTAGGATATAAAGACCGAGCCCTGAAGAGCCGGTGTGAAGACGCCTGCTTTAATTCATTGTTTGGCAGAGAATTGCAAATATTTGCTATGAATAATATGAAAGACTTATACAGTGTCACAAAATAGGCGTGTAGCCCCTGTTTCCCGGCCCTGGTCTGTGCAAGGGTGCACTCTTTCCTTCCCCGCAGCTGGGACTGTTCCCATGGATCCCAGTCCCCACCCACCCCCACCAGCTCCCTGGGTAGGGTTGGACGCTGCACCTGCCAAATAAAATCGCTGTTAACATGTGATGGGCTACACCCTGAGTTCTTTGATCACTAATGGATACAGACACCAGAGTGAATTTTATAGGGATCTCAACCGTGACACCTCTTTATTTAACACTGTACCCTTTTTATCTTGCAAGGATTCTCTGTGTGTAAGCAACAACTAAATGGGGACCTGCTACGTCTACCCACCATTCCTTGGAGGGGTCTCAGGGACCCTTAGGGTGAGTCTGATGCAACAGACCTCTTACTTAAACGTAGGTACCACCCACATGGTGTGTGGCCAGAGGATGGCCTCTGTGGATTGTCCCATCTCTCTAAGCGGCCTCAAGCAGGCAGTTACATTATCCCTCTACCTCACGACAAAGTACCCCCGTCTTCTCCCTTTTTCCTATAAAACACCATTACTTATTGTCCTACCCCTACATAAGCTTTAAACCTAAATAGCATTTCCATTATAAAGCCCTTCTGCCTACTTAATATTTAACCTGCTTAACAGTAATTAAATATAAATATATAACTACACACACATATATCTCTTGATAGTGATAACTTATTGCCCATGAACAAATTGGAGAAGCAGACCATTAGCGAGGATCCCCGCCTGATTGTTACCTTTGGCAGCTCATCCCAGAATGACAGAAAGATTGCTCAATGCCACTGGCATGTGCTCCCGATGGATAAAGACCTAGCATCATTATTGGCACCACGGCCCGTATTAACATTCAAACGAGCCCCGTCTTTGAAAGATAAATTGGTGAGTTTTTTGCAGCCTTTGTCCAAGAATGCGTGAAATGCTACAAATACTAAGTGTGTTCTCATGCTATTGCACAGATATTTTATATCCATCCAGTCACTGCCCAATCCTGTTCCATCAAGCAATCTATCACTTATGATACTGTGTTTGTCGTCTACATGCTCTGTTGCCCCTGCAATAAGTGGTATGTTGGCAGCACAACTTGCAAGTTGAAGGTCAGGATTCTTCAGCATCTGAGGGCCATTAAGACATCCGATCCCTCGTACCCCAGGGCGAAGCATTTCAAAGAAAAACATGATACTAATGCCCAGCTTTCAACTTTTTTGGGGTTGCCCACATCATGATTAATCCTAGAGGAGGTGATCGAGTTCTCTAGCTACGACAGCTGGAGGCCAAATACATCCTGGATTTTGACACAAAGGTACCATTAGGTCCTAATGTTGATCAGGAACCATATACCTTTTTAGTGGTCTAGGTATCTTGTCACACTTGTGTTTTCTTTGTCAATGATGCCTGTCTAGTGGACCATGGTCAGATCTGTTTACCCTACATGGTCTGGTGTTGTGTTTGTCCTCTTTCACTAGAGGTCCTCTTTCTTGATGTCTTCTCTTTTAACTTTTATTTCTTTTTGCCTCTGATTGCTACTTCTGGATGCATTATCTGTGTGCACATGGGTTGGGCTAGTTTTGTGTGATGTTTTTCATTCCTGTTGTTCTTTGTTTGGACATTTAAGTGTTGATTTTTGGTGCACTTGCACTTTATCCAACTTCTAATTTGCAACTTTCTGTGCATTATTGACAGCCATGTATTTTGCAATGTTTTTTTGACTAGGGCAAGTGGAAGTGGCTTGGGCCCACTCTAGGTAGTCTGTTGATTTACAATGTTCTGCATCTCATGGTTTCGCACTTTCACTTTATTGCCATTTTGGCTCCCATGCGTTTTGCATTTGCATTGAAAAGATCGTTGTTCGTTAACAAACCTCATTTAGCTGCTAGCACTTGCTCTTTATTAATCTGCCATTAGGCTTTTATCAACCTGTGCATTTTAGTATTGTATGTGCTTATCATGTTGACTCATTGTTTTTCTAAGGGCCATCTGCATTGTTGGGAACACTTGCAATTCAACATTTTGTAACCGTGTATTTGTTTTAAAACAAAATATTCTTTCATTATAGAAAGAAGATATGGAATCTCTGTTATGCTCCTGCATGACGTTTAACTTTGTTATAACAAGCTCAGTTACTGTGATTACTATCGGGGACAATAGTATACACATGGACCTCTATGTAGTTCAGTCATACCATTTGGTTTCAATGCATTCCAAGATGTCTGCCTGCTTGTTTCACTGTTTTGCGCTGACCTGAACTTTTGCTATGGACACAGTTGAGGGACTCAGGAAGTTATTTAAACATGCATTTTTTATGACTTCCTTTGTGTGTTCAACCACTCTGTGAGAGCGAAACGTGTTACCTTCCCCCCTTTTTTCTTTGTGCTCTGTTTTACTGTGTGTTGCACTAAAAAACATCCAAGGTATTTATCCTGGATGTTTCTGTACTTTGTTTTCGGCATCTACACACCCGGAGTGCGGTCCGTCTGCTTTGTGCAGGCTCATGTTTATATATATATATATATATATATATATATATATATATATATATATATATATATAATGAAAAATCTTTGTTAAGGGGACGTTATGGTTACAAGTAATACTGAAAACCCCCAGAAATTCGCCAGTTATGGTAAGCTAAGCAACCATAACTCGCACCACTACCATGCACTGCTACGACTAACACCCAGGACATCAAAGATGACATCACAAATGTCATTGATGACATCACATGTGAAATATATTTTGATGAAAAGTCCCTACAAGGAGTTGTGTTTATATTGTTGGTAACAAGATGTCAGGGGTGAACGGGAGACCTATCATGAACTACTTAATCTATTAAAGAATGTACTCATCTAAAATCATTGTACTGGAGTGTTGTTGTTAATACAGAAACCTAATCATATATAAACATAGGCAATGACTGCAGCATGCACCATAGAAGTACACTATTTATAATCTTGTAATTTTGCATAGTACAATAATGAATGCTACCTTATCAATTATCAAGTTTTGAGTAATGTTAAACATGTAATAGCTAGCTAACAATTCAAGACTTACAACGCTTGTGCTGGTACAAACAATACATATGAAGAACCACAATGCATACAAATCAGAGGCATATTCAGGGAAACTAAAGTAAGGAAGAAAGAAACAGCATCATCTGAAAATGTTAATACCATTAGTGTTTATCTTCATGTATACAAAGGAATTGTGTGTTTGAGGCCTGCTCATTTCCCCATGTATGTGCACCAAGAGCTGAGACCAAACCCTAAGGAAAGTACTTAAAGTACTTATGACAAGGTTAACGTCTAGATATATAGAACCTTTTCAATTTTAATATTCTGACTGTCAGTGAACAAAACCACCTGGCCTATATATGTCAGTGAACAAAAACAAGTGGCCCAGATATGTGATGTCATCAGTGATGTCTTGGGTGTTAGTCTTAGCGTTTTTTCATTGAATTTCATAGGTTTTTATTAGTGCATCTTAACCATAACGTCCCTTTAACAAAGTTTTTGCATTGAATTTCATAGGTTTTTATTAGTGCAATTTAACCATAACATCCCTTTAACAAAGTTTTTTCAGTGAATTTCATGGGTTTTTACGAGCGCATGCTATTTTCCTAAAACGTACTGATATTATACTTACCCAATATAGCAATATTTGTGTCCAATTTACAAAGTGTCACCTTTAAACTCTGCCATTTCCCACCTTCTAGAATCATTTTTAACACTTCTATACACTTTCTGCAACTATTTCAACTAGTTTTGCATCCGTAGACGTCTACGAACATCTGACTTCATTGCGGACCTTCTGGACAGCGCCACATGACCATACGCTGGAGCGCGGCATGCTGACGTATCCGAGAACCCGTCTGCACTTCACGATAAGATCCATGCTTCGTAGACAGTTCGGAACTGCATTTTCTACTGATCTAGGAACTTTCAACTTCAAAATTTCCCTTGCTCAGCTCCAACACCTCTTCCTACTCATTATCCATTAACGATCTAGTACACAGTACATGCTATTAGCAAAACTGCTATTTATCTCAAAATGGCATCAGCTAATGCCATCCCTCCTCCCCAAGAGCCGCCACCACTGCTGTAATCAAGGAGCATGAGAAACACTGCCCCCTATCTTAGAAATAACACACACGCAACATTTTCCCCTGTCCACCTGCCCCTCCATATTAGTGTTTGGTGCCTCTTCCCTCATTTCCCTCCCCACCTTTCGTTCTAAGCTCTCCTGGCAAAAAGAAAATACATCCAAAAACAACTGAAGAAATGTTCCTTTAAGAACCACCTTTCACAGTTAAAAAATAGAACTAAAAAAAAAGTATAGACTCCATCTACTTTATATTTCACAGTAAAGTTAATAGACTCAGTAAGATTTTCCAACATTTCCATTTGCATTTTATGTTATGCTAATGGGAAAATGTTGGCGTTCATCCCCCGATACCGGCCCAGCAGCCCAAGTTATCAGCCCAAGCGAAGCAAGAGTGGATAACGAGGTCTCCAGACCATTATCCCCCCATTCCAGCCCCTGTAATGGGGGATGAAGACCATTAGCACCCTAGGTTCCCAAAGCGGGAACCCGGGGTGCTAAAAAAAGGATTTTTCTTCCTACACCGGCGTCCCGGTGTAGGAAGGAAAATCCTTTTCCAAGATGGCCACCATGGAAAGGGAAGGCGCGGCTCCATAGAGGGCCCGTCTTTGCTTTCCATGGCAGCCTGCAGAAGGCGAAAAGAGAACCCTATGACCATATTACCACAAGCACAATTTTCTTCCCTTTCAAAACTATCCCAATTTCGAATAACCTTACCACAAAGCCAGTCCCAGATGGACATGGCCACTTTAACCCCATGTGTTGTCCCTCGTGGTCATGCCAGTAGCCAGACTGTCTGGATTGTGACCTTATTCCATGACCCAGACAATCTGGCCACTGCCCATGGCCACAGGCTACACCTCAGTCACCAAAGGTATATCACTATTTTTTGTACCTACATTATGACACATGGGCACATTTGTAAAACCATGCTTTCAGGTCCTTGCCGCTGCTCCTTACACAAGTTTGCTGCAAATACACCCATGTTTTTTCAAAAGTGTCAAATTTATGCACATACAATAGTCATATAACCTAGCCCCCACTTAACAAAATCCATTCAGACTTCACAAAAACATGTATATCTAGATCTATAATCTTTTTGCAAACCTTTGTGTAGATTTGTCAAATGGCACCACATTTATAAGGCTTTACATTATTTTAGGACTCCCCCTCTAATTTTGCCCCCTCTTGACAAAATCCCACCAAACCTCGCAAAAACATTTATATCTAGATCTATTATTGGTTTGCCAAATTAAGTGTGGATTCGTCAAATGGCACCTAATTTATAAGTATTTACATTATTTTAGGACCCTCCTCTAATTTTGCCCCCTCTTGACAGAATCCCACCAAACTTTGAAAACTCATTTGGAATCAGGTCAGGAATACAATTGCACAATTCCATGCAGTTTCCTTAAATGGTGCCAAAGTTATAAGCCATCCAGGAACTGCTTTTCACCAACCCTGTAATTCAGAGGTGTCCGCGAACTTCACAGGACTGGCCGTGCACACCCAAACTGTTTGCAGACTTTTTTACGGTGAAAAACACCAATTTTATTGCTTCTTGCAGCCATATCCCATCCCATCCTCATCACCCCTCACCTCCCCAGAGATTATTTGATAAGTTTGACAAGTGCAATGTTGTGTTTTTTAATATGTTTTTACTGCGATGTCCGTGGACACCAGCCACTGTCCGTGAATCCAAGATGGCGGGCATTTCCAAAAATCTGACGCACTTCACGCTTTTCACCATCCAATCAGTGGGTGTGTCCGATGTCCGCCGACACCATGTTGCCTTCTAAGCCAACTGGAGTCCTGTCTGCGGACCGAACAGGGAAGTGAGTCCACGGACCGGACCCAGATATCACAAATTGTTTTGGACCTACTTTTTGGTCGTTTTAAAAATAACGACTGGACGGATTTCTAGCAAATTTACAAAAGCACGCTTTCGGGACCAAGCCGCTGCTCCTGCCTCAAATTTGGTGAAAATCCATCCAGGGCTGTAGGTGTGAGCGAAGTTTTTCTCCATTCAGTCTATGGAAAAAAAAGAAATTTTGGGACCCCCCTTATAACTTCGCTCCCCCTGGACGAATCCTCACCAAACTTTGCAAAAAAAGTATATGGCCCACTCTTTGCAAAGTTTGGTGAGATTTGGTCCGGGGGGGGAAAAGTTACAGGGGGGGTCCCAAAACCGCTGGATTAAATTTGTGATGTCATCTTTGATGTCCTGGGTGTTAGTTTTAGCAGTGCACAGTGGTGGCGTGAGTTATGGTTGCTTAGCTTACCATAACTGGCGAATTTCAGGGGTTTTTTGGTTTTGCTTGGAACCATAACGTCCGTTTAACAACGTTTTTTCTTTGAATTTCATAGGTTTTATATATATACATATACTCATACAACATATAACACACATAAAACAGGATATCATAATGGGGTGACTGCTGAAGTCAGACACCCCCTTTACAGTACCTTCAATTTATCTGTCTCTGGTGACTCTACAGGCTGGTTTCAGGGCTGGAAGCAAGCTGTCCCCTGATGTTTCAGGGGCCTGGTCTTCTTTCTTCATGGGACCTGGCCCTACTCCTGTTCTTTCTTCAGGGTGGCCCCATCCACCACATGGGGCTACCCGCACTCACCGCACAACTGAGCTCGTCATTGCTTCTGGGCATTCCACTGTGCGAGTGGCGTTCCGCCCGCTTTTAACACCTCTCCTTGCAGCATGTGTGTGCTTCAGGCTGGCCCCATTGGCTTGTGGGCCACTGCACTCACTGCAGTGCCTGCTGCACTTGTTAATGTTTTGTGTGGGCCCTGCTGGCTGAGGGGCCCACCCGCACTCACCGCCGCACCTGCGACTTCGTTTGAATCTTCAAGGTGACACCGTTAGAATGGGGACTGCCCCATGTTACCATTGCCGCCCGCGCTGCCATTACCACTTCAGGCATCGTCCCCGGAGCCGCGGGAACACCAGCGCTTTCACAGCTGCTACTGCGCCCATGTTGAAGACAGACTGCATCCCCATGGCAACTGTGATACCACCACGCTCACTGCCACCTGTTCTCAGCCCGCCCCTCTGCAATGTGTTGTGAGACGCAGGGGGCAGGCCTCTGCTCTTCACCCGGGCCACCACACTGAGCATTTCCTTCACCTGGGCTGCCCAACAGTACAGCCCAGGACTTTCTCCACTCCTCCTCTTCACTCAGGACTTCTGTTAACCACTCCACACTCCTGGGTGGAGCAGACTTCACCACTCTTGACCTCCCAGGCTGCGCCGACATATGCAGCCCGGGAGGTCTTCTTGGAATGGGCCTGCCTCATTGGCCATGAGGCGGGCTGACTGGGGACACAGCCCAGCAGCCTGGTCTGGGCCCCCCCACACGCGTCCTGGGCTGGGCTGTTCGTCTTTGGCCCGGGTGGCCCCAGGGCCTTTGGTGATTCCTGTGCCTGTCCAGTTTGGCTCCCGGGCTGGCTGACACCTGCCACGGCTGTCCAGTTTGGCTCCTGGGCTGGCTGGCACCTGCCCATGGCATCAGCAGCTCAGCCCACTGGCTCACTCTCTGGGTCGGCTCCCCCACACACCACCTGGCGCCATTGACGTAAGCAGCGCCCTCCCAGGTAAGTCTCTCTCCTTCTCTTCTCTCCTTTCTTCAACTCTTTTTTCTCAAATGTCTTTTTCTTTTTTCACTCCTGGGCAGTGGAGTTGTGTTCCATTGTTCTTTTTCTTTTCTTTCATTTTCAACATTCCATCCAGCCTTAAAGTGTGCTGGATGGTTTGAGCCAAACACACAAACAGCAGACATAAAAATAAACAAAACATACACTACATTAAAAAAAACATACTTTTATTCCCCTTTTGCCTGCGTCTTTATTTCTAGATGTTGCCTTAGGGGACAAGGATGTAGCCCCTACTAGCCATGCCCTGTGGGCCATGGGCTACAGGTGTACAGGTTTTTGTGCATTTAACAAGCTAGTATCATGGTCTAGATAGCATTTAATGTTTCAAATAGAGGTTTACTTCTATATTACATTTTGTTTGCAGGAAGCCCATCTTGGGCTTTGAAATGCATTGATTAATATGCAGTGCACATTACCAATCATTAACAATTACTAGAAGTTGCAACTAGGCAAAGAATCCGATAACTCCCAAACTTATTCATCACTCATCCAGGGGTCTGCTGCAGCCCTGTGTTAGATATTTATTTATTTACATACTTACAGGGAAACAAGCTCTTTTGGTCACAAAGGAGCATTCAAAAAGTAATATCGGAGATAAACGGGAGGCAGTAAGCCTTTTCTAATGGGGAGAGTTTAAGTGGCATGATGACCAGGTTTGGAAAGGGGTACATACCATACAGTGGAGAAATTTAGGACAAGTAAGTGTCAGCGGGTAGGCAGTCTAGCCAGCTAAGCATGAGCTGTGACCTCAAACTTTTAAGTGCCAGTGTGATGGGGAAAAGAGAGGGAAGAGTCTGCTTAACGGTGAGGGAAGGTGTTAAGTATTAAGGGTGGAGAGGTGAGTCAAATGAATAGCTCATAGGTGATGAGGTGGGCATTCAATTTGCTTTCGAATACATTCATGTGGACAGTGTTTCGAATTACAGAGGGGAGGGAGTTCCAAGTTTAGTGGAGCAAGAAGAGTGAAAGAGCAGAAGTCAGATGAAGCACAGGGAGGGTGAGTTGCCACAAGGGGTGTCGGAGGAGGCAGAGCCAAGTCTGCAAGTGAGCTTTTAGGGGTTGCTAGATGAGGATAAATAAGGTGGTGCCTTACCGTGGATTGATCTAAGCACTAGAAGGAGAAATTTGAATTTGGCCCTGTTTTGCATAGTTAGCCTGCCAATCAACTGGCGATAGGAAGAAGTAGAGGTGAAGTGAGAGAGTCCTTGTTGCAAAGATAATAATATTGTCAAGGGGACAGAATACATAGTTTGGAAGGCCAAAGAGGATACTAGCACAGTAGTACAGTTTAGAGGAAACAAGAGTGGTTAGGAGATGTTTGGCGAACTTGTTTAAGAGATGAAGGTACAGAGGGCCTCATCACGAGTCTGGCGGTAACCCTTAAATGCGGCCGTAGCGCTATTACCTCCGCATTTAAGGGTCTGACAGATCAGGGCTTTGACGGATTTCCCCCCAGCTCTCAGCTGGCGGGAAATCCATGGCAAAATTGGCGATTTTCGGTGCGATTACCGCTGGCGGGAAATCCGCCGGCGGTAATAGCGCAAATTTTCCCCATTGGGCCCAATGGGGAATGAGGAATTCCCGAATGGGCCCAATGGGGAATGGGCAATAACCCTTCCGCCAAACCCATGATCCGGCGCTAATAGCGCAATCTCACCTCTTCCTGGTGAGAGATTTAACTGCATTCAGTACCCCTTTCCCATCTGAGCCCTGAGCCATCTCCAGCTTCACCTGCCCCTAGCAATATACCTGTCGGCAGCCAAGATGAGAACTGCAGCAGGGGACCATGCTCAGAGTAATAGTCTCTGTGATGGAATTCTCACCTTAGCAAGTTCTGTTATTTCACATCGTGGCTCATTACAAGTGTGCCGGACTGGTAATGAAGTGCTGGTAGCACCATATTCCGGCACTATTACTGGACCGGCGTATCCAGAGTCATGTAGCCAGAAACCCAGGCACCGGTAACACAATACACTGTACTATTGGCACCGGTAACACAGGCAACGGTAGCAGCGGAAGCTCCCCTGGCACCTGCCAGTAACACCGGCATTACAGAAACACAGGCACATTACAAACATAGGGGGTCATTACGACCCAGGCGCTAATTGCGCCAACTTTACCACCATGGTGTAACCTACGTTTACACCATGGTGGATGGCGGATTTACCGCCCCATTCCAAGGTGAGTGGGGCGGTAAATCCCCATTTCCCATTTTCCCTTCCCCATTCCCATTTTTGCCCCATAGGGCACAATGGGAGTGGGGAAGGCGCTAATTACGCCACCGTAAATTACGGTGGCGTAATTAGCATCATGGCAGGTTAGCGGCATGGATTTTAACGGCTGCTAAGAGCAGCCGTTAAAATCAGAATAGGCGTTAAGGGTTAACGACGGCGTTAACCCTTAACGCCTGGGTCGTAATGAGGCCCATAGACTTGCTGGTAATGCAGGCAGTAAAATGCCTATACTACTGGCAAATTCATGCCGGAAACACCAGGACCGCAGAGCAGCCGGTAAATGGGCCAGGTTGGGGAAATGAGGCCTTAGGTGCACCCAATCCACCCAGGTGCACCCAATCCACCCAGGTGCACCCAATGCACACAGCAACCGTACTAAAGGGCCACATCCACCCCAAGAACACTCCCAAACACAACCATGCTGCCACGCATTGTTGTAGCTATGGACATAGAGGCTCTGTACGCTGGAGTGCAGCTAATTGAGCTAGAGCGGGATCAGTGGCGACAGGAGGACAGAGAGTGGAGGAGAATGAAGAGGAGGAGGATGATGATTGGGATGCAAGTGGCGAGGCAGAGGCAGAGGAGGCGTGCAGTGATTCTCCGCACAGGGGCTACACCCTGGGCCCTGACAGATGACCAGATACACACCTTGTTGCATCTAAACAGGGAGACAATACTTGAACTCATGAACCATATCCAGGATGACATTGGGATCAGGATTGGCATCATGACAACCATATCACTGCTGTTGAAGCTAGTTGGTCCTGCACTTCCTTGCCAAAGGCACGTTGCAGCCTGCATTCTCCAGAGTGCTGGTGCAGGTACTCTGTGCCATGTGGACCAGTACATCACCCTCCCAATCACCCAGGCACAAATAAATGCCCCAAGACCCGCTTTCATGCAGTTGCCGGCATGCCCAATGTGTTTGCAGCATTGGACTGTACACATGTAGAGCTGGTGGCTCCCCACGCCTCAGAGGAGGTGTACAGGAACCGGAAGCAGTACCATTCACTCAATGTCCAGGTTACCTGTGATGCTGACTTGACCATCACACGCTGGTGTGCCTGCTTCACAGATTCAATCCACAACTCCATGGTCCTGTGGAACAGCACTCTGCCGGCATACATGGTGCATTACAGAGGACCTGGATGTTTGGTGAATACATGTACAACTACCCACATATTGCTGCTTGCGTCACAGGCACAGGGGGGGGGGAATGATGGCACAAATGCATGTCCCACAATTGCGCTACAAATGCAGGACCAACCAGTGCACGCCCAGCTGACAGGCCATAACTAGTATCATTCAGTGACCAATCCATTCTCAACCCATTAGGACATAAACATGCAATGCACTACAGGTACCAGAATGCAACACCACTCCACTGAATCAAGTGTACCAGTACACAGTTCCACCTGGGCCCATGAAACGCGTGTCCTGGTGAGACATGGTGCATGCATGTACACACTGACTGTGTAGAATCCGTAGTGTAAGGCATGGTATCACAAGTATTGACACTGACACGATGGCTACAATTTGTACAACCTTTATTGAAAATGTTGGAGAAAGTATGATTTTGCTCTATAGGTAAAATGGGAGCAGTCTCCACTATCAAACGATAAACAAAACAGTCATAGTGGAGTCTGTCAAATCAAAATGGCCTATGCTTACAAAACCTAATGCCTGCCTTATCTCTTGTACAAAAAGTGTAAAAAGGAGAAATGTATGCAAAAGGAAAAATCAGTAATAAAATGACAATGTGGCTGAACAAGCTCTCCTCCCCACGTTAGGTCTCACGGAGTAAGACGACCCTTGCAGGCAGGGTGACACACTCTAGCTCGGCTTCCAACACAATACACAGTTCCCAACCGGGGATCGAGGTCCGCCTGGCCTTCCACGTTAAATTCTCTTTCTCTGACTTCCAAAATAATGTTTTAACCAAAATGTTAACAAAGATCCGACTCTGCCAGGCTCAGACCTTTCACCACACCGTTCTCGTAGGTCCCCATTTGTTGGTCTCATAACTCTCACAATTAAGTTCAACACAAATTTGCAAGGGGGCTCTCTTCCCCACGCATATTATACTTTGGGTCTCCCTCAGTCGGGCTCGGACCACTTTCGCATGTAGATGTCTTTCGAATGTGAGAGGCTTTCTTTACAGACCATCGCAGGACCACTTCGACTCAAAGTTCACTGTTTTACTTTCACTCTTCTTGCTTTAAACAAAGTACCTTTCATGGAGACTTTCGAGTGGGCTACTTCCTTTCACTGCACCACTCTGTTAGTTAGTATTGCTGATCTTACAGCTGCATTTAACTTTAAAGTTCATTCACAGGTCTGCCTTTCTTCACGTCTCATCCACACGTGTGCATCCTTCACTTGTGATATAGGGCCTCATTACACGGATGGCGGTAGGGATTTACCGGTACCGGTAAAATACCGGTACCGGTAAATCCCTCCCGCCTTACTACGAGGTCCCTTAGCGGGTTGGTGCTTTAACGCCTGCTTTTTGCAGGCGTTAAAAACCAACCCGCTAAGGGACCTTGGTGCTAATTACGGCACCGCAACATTGCGGTGCCGTAATTAGCGCCTTCCCCATTCCCATAGAGCCCTATGGGGCAGAAATGGGAATGGGGAAGGGCAATGGCGGAAGGGGGATTTACCGCCCCACCAACCTTGGAATGGGGCGGTAAATCCCCTTTCCGCCAAGGCGGTGCCGGTATTTTACCGGCATGAGCCATGGCGCTAATAGCGCCATGGCTCACCGCCTTCCGTGTAATGAGGCCCATAATGTTGCTACTTCATTAACTTTAAAATGCACCAGTGTCTCAGGATGCTTGCCAACTCACTGGTTGTGTGCGCTTCTTTCTTGCTTTTTCGATTTACAATTTACGAGTCATGGTTAGTACTACAGTCTTGGCCTCACCTCCCCAACTCTTCTGTTCACCCGGGACGGTTGCTGGCATCCATGAAACACAACGCAATCTTCACTTATGAGATTTGGCCTTCTACACATGTCTCTCGCGGTCTGTCGGAGGCAACAACCTCCAGTAGAGAGGCCTTGGGATTTTTCGGCCCGCTGCTCTTGTTCCTTGGTCCATTGCTCTGCTCCAGTAGGTGTCCATTCGTCCGGGAAGTTCTGTTCGTACTCGTGTTCTGCCTTCTCAGAGTGTGTCTCTAGGTGTTACCTTGTATTCGTGTGAGGAAAGCTAACTGGTATCAGGTGTATGCACTTAGTGTAAAGTGCCTGACTTTGCCTGACCCGATTAACGGGACATGTCCAGTACGATGTGAGAGAGCTAGTCTGGTTACTCTCAGTCACCCTCTTCCTCGGCCCAGTGTTTCTAGGATGGGGTAAATGAACAAAAAAGCAGGGAATACCACATCTCACCATTGGTTGTGCCACCCCCACTCCCTGAAGACCCCTCACCCAAGCGATCCTCCCGCACTGGTCCACCCCCAGGGTCTGGTTTCAAAGGCGATGGCTGTGCCCTTGCCACCTGGGAGAGAGATCCATGTGGACTAGCGGGTGAGACACCTTCGGGTTTCTCTCAGTAGTCACAGGCAACAACACTGTTGTGCACCATCACTCACACATGTCAATGTCATTGACAATGTGAGCGTCAGTGGTTCTCATATAGAGCACTTGCGTAGATTCTTGGCACTCAGGTTCGTCTACAATGTGAGTAGTGTAGGGGTTGAAAGTCAGTGAAGTTGGAAGGGAAAGGGGCATGATGTCCACGCTGTGCCATTGCCAGATTAGTGTGGCCAAAATGGTAATTGGTTGTCTGGGCCTACTGTACATGTAAGCCATCACATGGTGTTCATGCATGCCAAATAATGATGTCTGCATTGCAGGTTTCATGAAGTTAGTACAGTCACTGGTGTGGTAGGGGCATGGCGATGTTCACACCAGACTATGAGGATATGTATACAGACTGATGAGTCCTTACTAGAGACAGCCAGTGGTAAGTCATGTCCCACCCCCATCAATCCATCCCAGGGAGCAGAATCCAGCACAGAATGGATGTCACACAGTGGCTGTTCCAGGGTGCAGCAGGATGCATGAGGCACAGCCATAGCACAGTAGCAGATGCATGATGTTGACAAAAGACACAGGGGGTCATTACGAGTTTGGAGGCAGCCATGGTGCTATTAGCACCATGGCTGCCTCCAAAGTCGTGTCCGGGTCTGGGTTATCTGAATGGGGACTAACCGGGTCATTCCAACCTTGGAGGACCCGGTAACTCCCCATTCAAAAAACCCTTCCCCATTCCCATTCGAGCCCCCATAGGGCTCAATGGGAATGGGGAGGGAGCTAATAACGAGCCCGTAAATTACGGGCCTGTTATTAGCTCCCTGGTCCCTTAGCGGCTCCCGCTAAGGACGGCTGGTTTTACCAGCCGGCCTTAGTGGGACCCGCTAAGGGACCTCGGAATGCGGCAGTAAGGGGTTAATGGCACCGGCATCCTTACTGGTGTCGTTAACGCCTTACCACCGCACTCATAACGACCCTCACAGACCGCTAAGTGAAAACATTGGGGGTAATTATGAGTTTGGAGGCAGCCATGGTGCTTTTAGCACAATGGCTGCCTCCAAAGTCGTGTCCGTGTACGGGTTCTCTGAATGGAGACTTACCAGGTCATTCTAACCTTGGAGGACCCGGTAAGTCCCCATTAAAAAAACCTTCCCCATTCCCATTCGAGCCCCCATAGGGCTCAATGGGAATGGGGAGGGAGCTAATAACGGGCCCGTAAATTACGGGCCCGTTATTAGCTCCTTGGTCCCTTAGCGGCTCCCGCTAAGGGACCTCGGAATGCAGCGGTAAGGGGTTAACGACACCGGCATCCTTACCAGTGCTGTTAACCCCTTAGCGCCACACTCGTAATGACCCCCATTGTCGTGCCACATGCATGACATGGCTCACGTTAGATTCCCCCCCCCCCGGGAGGTGATTCTGTATATTCACCGCTTCCATGGCTGATGACCCCTCTGTGAGATACCCAGATGCAGGAGGAGATGGCCTTCAATCGTGCACATGTGCGAACCAGGACAACTATTGACAGACCATCGGGCTTTTGAAGGCACGATTCAGATGCCTACACCGGTCTGGGGGTGCACTCAAGTACAGGCCAGAGAAGGTGGTAGAAAGATAGCCCTGGCCTGGGCAATGTTTCATATCATCTGCGTCAGCCACAACATGCCCCTACCCCCAGATCTGAACATGCCACCGCTAGAAGGTGAAGATGATGAAGATGGCAAGGCAGCGTGAGCCAGGTGCAGGCACATGGCCATGGATGCCAGGGATGGGAATATTGCCCATCAACAACTCATTGACACCTTCTTCTGAGGCCCCCTCCACAATGCACTACCCGTGCCCCTTACTGCATCTGATGTGCACACTCAAATTATGACACATGACTAAGGAATGCCCACTCAAGTGTCAAACAAGATGCATTAATTCAAATGTCCTATCTACTATTGGTCCCTCCCCACACAACCCTCTACCCCTCCCCACAGATACCTCTCCACCACCCCACACACACCCTCCCCACACACTCCCTCCCCACGTCCCACTTCCTCACATCCTCCTCCCTCTCCCTACACACTCCCTGCCCACACACCCCCTCCCCAGACATCCCTCCCCACCCACAGCCCTCCCTCTCCACACACACACCCTGTCCCCACACACACCCCAAAAGAAAGTATCACATATGCAGGGCATCAGTGTCATTTCCTGTGCTTCTTGATGTCACAGCCCTTTCTATGGGCAGGTGAGCCCATAAGCATCTGGGAGAGGTGCCTCGGGCTGCCCTGGTGAGAGCTTGCCGAGGTGGATCCACTGGAGAGGGTCGGGGGGTCAGATCCCTGGACCCCCATGCACTCCATGGTGGCCTGCAGGGTGTGTGTTAGGGACGATGCATGTGCAGTCACCCCCTCGTTGCCCTCCTGGACCCTCTGTGCCAGTAGCACTAGGGCAGAGGTAGTGCAGCCAAGGGCACATGCACAGTGCCAGCTGCTAGCCTGTAGGCACTCCCCCATCAGTCAGGATTCCGCCAGTGACTGCTGGACCATGTCCGCCATCTCGGTGTGCCTCACCTCCATCCCATGAATACGGGTGTCCATTCCCCTTATGTTGGGCATCATTGCCTTTGGGTGGAGGGGGCTGTGCAAGGTTGAGGGACTGAAGGTAGGTGTGGGATAAGGGGTGTGGTCCTATGAGTCATAGGTGCCATTGCCCCCATCCGCCGCCTCATACTCATCAGAGAAGGTGCCGGGATAGGCTAAAGCCTGATGTGGAATGGGTGCATAGAAAGGTTGCGTTGGCTGGGTGGCTGGCTGTGGTTGTGCAGCTGGCTGTGTGCTTGGGGCAGCTGGCTGTGGTGGTGCAGCTGGCTGTGCAGCTGAGGCCGCAGGCTGTGGTGGTGCAGCTGGCTGTGTGGCCGGGGAAGCAGGCTGTGGTGGTGCAGCTGGTGTTGACAGGGATGTGGTGGGGGGTGGTGGTAGAGCCGTCCTGCGTGAGCTTGTCCAGGCGGTGGATGGTCCAGCATTGTCGCTGTTAGAGGGTGTGCCTTTTAGGGTGAGATGAGCATGCAGTTAGTCTCCTGTGTCTCACGTCCACGGAATTGAATTACACAGATACAACATTGTGCATGCTCTGGTCTGGACATAATGTCTGGTAGTCAAATTTTATCTGATGCGTGCATGCATATGTGTGTGGTATGAGTGCACAGTGGTGGTTGTCCTGCCACAGTGGCTTGTAGTTGGGTGTGCTTTGGAGATGTGCTAATTGTCATGTTCTCCCTTTGCGCACATGGCCAGTACTCATGTACCCATGTGTGTGCTAATGCATTTTGTGTACGATGCTTGTGCATGACTTACTCTGAACATGACCCCTGGCATGTGTGCGTTATTGAACCATTTTGTTGTGGTCGTCCAGTGTTGTACCCATTTGCTTGGACATGTTTTACTAATCTTGAATGTGGATATTCAATTTGTCTCATGGTTGGCATTTAAATGTGGCTTGTACTCATCACCATCTCCTTGGGTCCCTGCTCTGGCCTCTGCAGACCCTACTGCATCAATACCCTCCATATGCATGATCGAGCTGCAGGCCTCTTCCCACGGCATGGATATGAGCAGTGAGGCTGTCCCACCACCAGTGGCCAGAAATTCCCTCTGATGTGGCGCCAAGATGTTTTGCACTCGTAGGCACACATCATCCCACCTATTGTGGCAGTCTCTGGGTGTGCAGGGGACCGTACCCACTGCCGTGACCTTCTGGGCAACCTCCTCCCATATGGCAGACATGCACCACTGGCTTGTTCACCTGTTGTCACTCCCAAACATTGCATCAGCATAGGCCACTATGTTGTCTGTCAGCACTGTTAATTCTGGCTTGCTAAAACAAGGCTTGCGTAGCCGGATCTCTGGCAGGCATGACATGAAGCTTCCTGACATGTTGCTGGGGTTTTCAAGCACGGACAGCCCAATTTTAAATGTATAGAGATTTACAAATTGGCTGCCGGTGAACGTCCAGTTTCTGCGATGATGCTGTTTCCGGTGACGGTCTTACCGTTACTGGTGTTTACAGCATTGTTTGCAACAGTGCAGGTGTTTCCATCAGAAGTCACGCTGGAATAGCTGTTACCAGCATATTTGTTCCCAGAAACACTGTCATTTCTATATTTTGATGGTGATTCTGTCATGCTGGTATTAATGTTTCCAGCTATGGGAGATGTGCGACCCCACAGAGTTGTAATATGCAGGTGATTCCGTCACTCTGGTAGCCGGAGACAGTACTACCGGCATGACAGAATCATCAGCTTCATTCCAGCAAACTCATAATGAAGGCCATGGTCGTGGTATAGTGCAACTACCACTCAAAGGTATCTTGGTGCTGGGAACAGGATAAAACACGTAGGGAGCTGGAAGAAGTCGGAAAAAGGGACAGGACCCACCCACTATTGCGGGTAGAGAAATGTTTTGAGAGCCCTACGAAAATCAAATGTTGATGCTCTCCAAAGTCAATGGAAAGGAGCAGCTAGGACTTGAGGAATCTGCCCATCTGGCTGCAGCCCTGACAAACCGTATAGAGGACAATATGGGAGAACACAAGCACCACTCTCAGGTCCCAATCAGGGACTCTCTTGGAGTCTGCAGCAGTGCCCCAGAATGTGGGTCCCTGGGCCCAGAAAACATGCTGCCAAAGTTGTGTGCTCACAAAGACTGGCCACCCTCATCAAAGCCCGCTCACAACACTCTCTGCTAGTCCTATGTCCTTCCCTGCAGGCTCCAGGAAGTCTGGACTGTTCATTCTTCTCCTGCCCAGTGCACTCAGGTGAGGCAGCACATAACAGCCAAGGCATCCTCAAGTTGAAAGACATGCTGCTCTTAAAGCACAGTGGAGATTTTAAACTCTGAATGATGAAAATTATCACAATGATTTGTGTTGAAGCTGGCAAAAATCCATCAAGTCTCAGCACAGGTCGAGGGGGCAAGGGAGGTGTACCAGGCACAGTACAAAGGCCTGGGGGCAGGAACCGGAAGGCTGGTAGTAGTAGCAAAAGCAGTAGAGCATGAGGCTGGCAGTTCATGAGGAAGTGTGTTCACTTAAGGGACGCTGGGGCAAGAGGAAAGCAGATTTCACTTGCAAGTCCTGAGAGATTCCTGCTTTGTTGTGGCTGCACTGAGAAAGACGTGTCGAGGTTGAAAGTCTTCACAGGTGCGCCTAGCGACTGTGAATGCAGACCCAAGACCGTACTGCAACCAGAGGACTGGGTACTGAAGCAAGCTGAGGGACAGAGGAGTGAAGGAGACTCCCCGTGGTTAAGGCCGGACCGCAGATACCTGTGTTCCCAAAAGGTGTGGATCCCAAGAATGCTTAAAGTAGTAGCAGAGCCCGAAGAGGTCGGGAAGTGGAAGCAGCCCGTAAGTGTAGTGTTCCTGGAGCCGGTGAGTAAAGCTCTGTGTGCAGGTTCACTTTGAAAAGCTTGCCGGTAACTGTTACCAGCTTAATAATAGCTTGAGAATGTATCACGCAAACTCCTAATGCAAGTCAGAGTGCTCGCGTATAAAAGAAATATTCCATTTTCCATTATTGAACTGTTGAAATGTTGCCGGAGTGGTTGTGTATCTCCAATTAAGAAGGGGAACACTTTCCAGATCACTCGGAAAGCTAAAGCTGACTTCCATAATGTGTTGCAAGGTATATTCCATCAAAGAGAGGTTGTGTGTGAATAATTGTGAAATTCCCAACTGGAGTCAGAGTGTAATTCTCTGATAATACAGGGAAACACAATTTTGTACGAGTCTTTAAAGTTTAAAATTCTCCTCCAAAAGATGTGGCGTGTACCTAAATATGTTTCTATATTGAACAAATATCCTTGCAACATTCCCAACAAGTATTCTAACATTATAGAACAGAGGTCTTCAAACTGTGGGGCGTAGCCGCAACCCAGGGGTGGCGCAAGAGCTCAGCATGAAATGTAAAAAAAAACAACTTTTTTTTTAGATTGGAGGAAATGGGCAGGCGCGGATCACATGGTCGGACTGGACCATAAAACTGTCTCAGACACCAATGAAAAAGTGGCCCGCAGTTGAACATGGCTATTCAGTCTTTCAGTCACAGACTGTTTCAATAGTACCCAACGGGGTGTTTTTTGTTAAAATGTAAGCACATTGTGATATTTAAAGAATATTTATTCAGCAACAATGGTCAAAACTACTAGCTGCATAGTGAAGTAACTCATCTAACTGCCCTCATTCACCAGAAAAGTGGCCCATTTTGACTGGCCCACACTAGCATTTTGCATTTATGGTGCAGGCATTGCCCTATTGCCCTATAGGACGGTCCGAGTCTGCCGGCTCATCCATAATGGGTGAGGGGGCATCCACCCGGTGGCCCCTAACCCATTATGGAGGAACCGAGGAGCCAGCCCAGTGAAACACTGAGCACTCCCTCAGCTGCTTTTTCCAGCTGAGGGAGTGCTCCTGGGCTGGCTGAACTGTCAAAGGGAAACAATGTTTCCCTTTGACAGTTCAGTTCCCCAGCTGCACATGCTCACTAAGCAATGCAAGGGTGGGGGTGTTTTGCCTCGCCAGCCTTGAATAGCTCATTGGAAATGCTGGCTGGGGCACTGCATGTCTGTATGGGCGAGGGGGAGCTCCTGCACCTCCTCGCACATACGGATAGAGCAGCCTGGAGCAGGTTGTTTCAGCACCCATGCGCAGGCCCCTGCAGAAGGTACATTTATGTTAATTTATTTTTTATTTAAATATGTATATGGCTGTGTGCATGCTTGTATTATGAGTTAGTGTATGGTGATGGGTGCATGTGTGAATGATGGAGTGATTGCTGTGTGAATGTTGTAAAAGTATATTTTGTATGAATACTGCCTGATAGTAAATGATTTGCCTAAGCACATTCGCATTGCACTGTAATATTGCATTGAATGAACCTGAAACAGGCTGACTACGCCGCCATTTCGATTTATCCGCCATTTTGATCGCCTCTTGCTTTCTGTCCCATTTTTAGAATTGTGTTTTTGGCTCCAGCAGAGCAAAATTTGCTCCTTGGAACTAAGCTGACTTTAAAATCAAGAACAAAATATAGACAAATATAGCAAGCAAAATAAGGAATATTACCTTTGTGTCTTATATTTGGAAAACATGTGAAATGTTTAAAGGAAAACAACAAACTGTTCAAAGATGTTTAAGCATGACTTAGTTATGTGGCGAGGCCATGAACCCTAGGGAAATGTATTACACGAAGAGGGGTTGGACGATGTGTTCGGGAATGTGGAAAACTTCTATAAATACTTGTGTTTTTGAAATGTCCAGCACTCTCTCATCTCACGGTGTCTGCTTGCACGCATTGCGGGGTGTTGAGAGCCAGACAGCTGCCTGTTAATAAATGTACATTATACTTTGATTTTGTGACTGGCGTATTTCTATTATGTGGTATTAATCCTCGATATTCTTTAATCTTTCAGATGGCGCCCGAATAGGGACCCTCAAGAATGATGCCACATCGCTAGATGAAGACGAGGGTACCGGACTGGGATCAGAGAGTGACGGGGCACCTGCAAAGTGAGACTCGATTCCTCTGCAGTACTGCACGCTCGATCCCTGGACGGTGAGCAGCATTTAGTAGGACATCACGACAAGGGTCCCCGTATCGAGGCCTGTTTGTCGAAAAATGCCAGCCACAACGATTTGATGTCCGATCGGACCCTTTGACTGATTGAAATCAGGTGAGTCGTACCCCGATTCCTAAAAAATCCTGATATTTGTTGCAAGTGTTGTCTCTGCAGAAACAAACGTAGCCAGGTAAGATCGCGATTTAGCTATGCCTGGGAAATTGTCATCCTGTTTCAGGGTATTATTCGGCAGGGAAAGACAATCTTTGAAACAAGGCCAACCGGCGCTACACGAAGGGTCACTGGCTTATTTAATGTATTGTAAGTATGGCCTGGGAGTTATCGTATTTAATGAAATTTGGCACAGACAGACCAGACATGTTTCCGAACTTCAGTGGCCAGTTTATGGTAGTTTTGAAATTGCCTGCCTAGAGCATTTAGAATCTGTATTGTTGAGAAAAAAGGCTAGGCCTGCAGCATTTGATGCAGTTAAAGATTGGAGAAAGTGAGCTATGCAGCAACTCAAAAGTAGAGCAAAGCATGCACGTAGGCACATGACGAATGCTGAGAAAGTATTATTGCATGATCAGCAGAAACAGTCAAAATCCATTAGAGGTATTGATCGGGCTTTCCAACTAGATGTGCAAAAGATATATCCCTCTCAGGATTTTCATACATCAGACAAGTTAATTAATAAATTATTGAATGAACGTAGAACTGTTTCAACTGCACCCCCTTCTTATATGCCTACCCCGTTGTTGTTCCTCCTCCTCCCATTGTTCTTCCTCTTCTTCCCGTTGTTCCTCCTCCTGCACCTCCACCCATGCCAACAGTTGCCGTCCCCATAATTCCGTCTGCACTGCCAGCGGTATTGCATCCGCTACCTATTGTACAAGATTTGTATGAACTCTCTTTGCCAGGTGATTCTGCTCCACCTGTAGTGGTTGAAGGGGTGAGAGCTGATTCAAGAATAGTGACTCGTGGCACAGTATCTAAAGACAGAAAGAGAGAATTGTATACATGGGCTAAAAAGCACATAGAAGAGGGTGATGAACCGGCAGTTTTAGTTGCGATTTCTGATCAAGGGGGTATTCCTGAACAGAATATTTTGATAGAACGTATGGGGACGTATTTAGTTGATATATGGAGTGATTTGGCAGGCATGAATGTCCCACAGGGGTTGAGGGATTTGAATGTCCTTTCCCTCTCAAGGGACACTGCAGCGAAGGTATATGAGTATGTAGAGAAGGTATTTGAGTTTAAAAGGGAGCTAGATCGGTTACAGAAAGATGAGATGGATGAATATGGACGGCAGGCTTCATATGTGCAGACGCGATTTCTTCCTCCATTGAAACCAATGAGTGAAGAAATGCGCATTTGCACAAAAGACGCTCTTAGATGGATTTCAGATGTTTCAATTTCTCCCATTGAAGTGCACGACACCTTTAGTCAGTATGCTCCGGCAATGCAAAGGAAAGTGTTACAGGTGATGGTTGAGTATTTACAAGATGAATTTATGAAGAGAAAGGAATGTTGTCCCTCAGATTTGATGGTTATTTATAAAAGAGCATTTTTGCCCCATACTGCATTGACTTCTTTGTCACTTGATTTAGCCTTGTTGCTTAATAGACATTCAGATTTGCCTTCTTTACAATTGCTGATGAGGGAGGTTCCTGCGACATTTATTCCATAAGTAGAGATTCTAGCTAATGCTGCAGCAGGAACACCTGCCACTACTATTGAAGCACATTATGTCTCACAGTTTGTTCATGTCCCGTTTTCTAGAAAGGAAGTGCATATCATTAGGCAATCAATTCCAGATATTAGGAAGAATCCAACAGGATTTTATAAAGAAATTGAATATGTCTTGCATTCGTCAGTTTTCATTCTGGGTGATATAGATTTGTTGTTTCCCGTGATCCCCTGCTGATTTGTGGAAGCAGATTAGAACTGTAGATGATCAGGCAGGAATGGGTGATACATGGGATGCCTTAGTACGAGTAGATGGGGAAAGGAATGCTGGTGAAAAACCACCACAGGTGATATTGATGTTGCCAGACAGAATAGTGACTAAATTAAAAGCTCTTGTTCCTGAAAAAAAGAATTATATGGGATAAGCTTACGGCTTACATGCAAGGGAAGTCAGAAGGTGCAACAGAGTATTTTAACAGATTTGAGCAAGCCTTTTTGGATTTTAGTGGTCAAGATTTAAGTACAGAGCCAGGAAAGAGGCTATTTGTTGATAAGTTTGTGCGTGGATTGTTGCCTGAAATCCAATTACAGATCATGACTTCTGAGAGTGCGTGGCAAGCGAAATCACAATCTGAAGTGTTACACATGGCTCAGTATTATGAAAATAGGGTTAATACAGAGAAGGAGAAGGTGGAAAAGAAGAAAGGAGACCTGAAGACTAGAGTGTTATTGCAGCAGATAGCTAGAGGAGCCAGAGGTGGGAATATACAGTTCAGAGGCCAATTTACGCCACAGGGTGGCGCACAACTGAGTCCCGTACACATAAACCAGTGTGCATATTGTAGACAGGAGGGTCATTGGTGAGCACAATGCCCGATCCTTCAGCAGAGATCAAATAGCCCATATGGCGCCATGAGTAGATGATCCAGAGGCCGTCCTGAGATAGGGGGTCCTGGTAGAAATCAGTTCGCACAGAACCAACAGACACCATCACAAGATAGTCAGCAACAGAGTGTTAATAGTGGGAATATTTTTGATAATCCTTCGAATGTCTACTTTTCTGAAAATTTCTCCTCTGACGATATACTGTTCCGTTAGGACAGCCCGAAGCAGAGTCTGGAACCAGTACCTAATCCCGTTGATCAGAAAGGGCCATATGTTGAAATGAAGGTGGGGAATAGGGAGCATCTCTGCTTGATAGAGTGGTTAGTCCGGTCTCTCGGCCGATATCAATTTCACAGGGACCATTCACTGATTCTTGTCCCTTTCTATTGATGACAAATTGTGGTGAACATTTGTTGGGATTAAATGTATTAAAGAAATTGAATGCTGTGATTCACTGTTCTCCAGATGGAGTGTACTTAACGATTTCGCCCCAACAAACTTCTGTCCACAATTTTTGTCTATGCCTTTACCAACTGATTTGAATAAGGTTCCGACATGTTTATTGGCAGTTAATGATAATGACGTTGGAATTTTACAAATTGAGCCAGTTAAAATTGTGTTGAAACCTGGTGTTAAATTGCTGCGTATCCCGCAATATAAAATTTCGGTTGAAGGTGAACAGGCTTTGAAAAGTATTATTTCTGATTTCGTACACCTAGGTGTAATTGAGGAAATTGCAGGGAGCGTGTGTAATAGTCCGATTTTACCAGTCTATAAAAAAGGGTATAATGCGATTCCTTTTTGTTTTGTTATTGATTTGCGCACCATTAATAAGGTTGTTGCTCCACAGTTTCCGATTATACCTGATGTCACCACAATTCTAACTATGATTCCAGCCACGGCTACACATTTTAGTGTTGTGGATTTGAAAAACGCTTTCTTTAGTATTCCTGTGCATGTTAAAGGCAGATATTTGTTCGCGTTCACCCTAGGGGAACGCTTGTTCACATTCACTTGTGTGCCACAAGGGTACACTGAGAGTCCAAGTATCTATAGTAGAACGTTGAAGGAACAGTTTGATATGCTTGAGTTACCTTCCACTTGCACGTTGTTGCAATATGTTGATGATCTACTTCTAGCTGCTGATTCGGAAGAAGCTTGCAAAGAGGGCACCGTGTTGCTGCTTATTCATTTAGCAGTGCATGGGCATAAGGCTTCATTGAAGAAGTTTCAGTATTGTCGTCGGGAGGTCGCCTATTTGGGCTATCTTCTGTCGAAGGAGGGAAGAAGACTGACACCTGAATGGATACAAAGCATCTCTGATATGTCTGTTCCAAATACACAGAAGGAGGTCAGAGCTTTAATAGGCATGGCCTCATATTGTAGACAGTGGATCCTAAATTTTTCTTTGTTGATAAAACCTATGTTGCCATTGACAAAGAAGGACATTTCTTTGCCTTTACCGTGGAACATGGATAGCCAAAACGCTTTTGATTTGCTTAAGGCTGTGCTGTGTTCAGCACCAGTTTTGGGCACACCACATTATGAAAAAGGCTGCATCTGTGAAACAAAGTGAGGGTATGGTTTTAGGTCACTCTTTAACCGTGATGGTACCCCACTCGGTAGACATTCTATTAAACAGAACGCAGACGCAACATCTCACATCAGCCTGATTAACAAGTTACAAGCTGATTCTATTAGCACCGCATATCCAAATTAAGAGATGTTGTTCTTTGAATCCGGCTGAACTATTGCGTTCTCCACAAGAGACAGATTGCAGTGACACAATGTCACATGATTGTCTCTTTATTACAGAACAAGAAACAAAGGGCAGAATTGATTCAATTGATACACCTTTAAAAAAATCCACAAGGGGAGCTATTCTGTGATGGCTCCTGTTTTAAACTACCGGATGGTACATCTACAGCTGCTTATGCAATCACCACATTAAGCACTGTTGTGGAGTGTAAACGAATTCTGCATAACTCTGCGCAAGCTGCAGAGATTATTGCATTAACCAGAGCTTGTGAAATTTCTGAAGGGCTTAGTGTAAACATATATACAGATAGCCAATACGCATTTGGGGTGGTTCATAATTTTGGCCGACGATGGGCTGAGAAAGGATTCTTGACCTCACATGGGACAAAAATTCAACATGGCACTCTGATAGTCCGGTTGCTATCAGCACTTCCGCTTCCTACACAACTAGCAATAATGAAGTGCGCCGCACACCAGAAAGTGACGGACAATGTAGGAAAAGGAAACGCTTTTGCTGACAGAATAGCCAAACAGACTGCTACTGATTTGCACTCAAAAATGTACATGCTCGATTCAGCAAGATGGGTCACTGACACTTGTATGATGGATGAAGGGATTAGCAGTGTAAAAGAAACTCAGGCTGAAGCTACTCCAGAAGAAATCGAACAGTGGGCTGAGGGTCCAGCGGGTCTAGACGATGAGAGTTGTTGGGTGGATAATGAGAAGCAAAGATGGATGCTACCCAATGCCTATGTCACTGCTATGGTCACCATGGCTCATGGCCCAACACCAATATGTGCTAAAAAGATTTGTCAACAATTAGATCCTGTCTGGTATAACACTAATATCCAGAAAACAGTTGAACATTTGGTCCAGAGTTGCATGATATGTTTGCAACATAACATTGGGAAGGGAACACTGACACCAAAGGGCAGTTTTGGTCCCCTCTCCATGCCCTTTGAGGTGATCCATTTTGATTTCAAAACTATAAATATGTCTTGGCTGTGATCTGTGCCTTTAGTAAATGGGTTGAAGCTTTCCCACCGAAAAACGCCATAGCAATGTCAACGGCAAAGACCATGCTTAAGGAATATTTTCCTAGGTTTGGCTTGCCGAGAGTAATTTGGTCCGATAATGGCCCACATTTTATCGCTGCTGTCATCCTGCAAGTATGTGCGGGATGACAGACTGATAAACAGTTCCACTCGGCTAGACATGCTCAGAGTGCCGGCCTTGTGGAATGCCATAACAGAATTCTGAACAATAAAATCGCTAAAGTCTGTGCACACAGCAATCTGAAATGGCCGGACGCTTTGCCAATAGCCTTACTATCGATGCGGACGACCGCACAGTCGAAGACAGGGCTCTCCCCCTATGAGATTGTCACGGGGAGACCAGCCAACGTATGGAATGCATCGAGGCCCAAACAGTTGAAAGATATTGAGTATCTGCTTTTGTCTGATTATTGTGACCAGTTGACTCAAAACTTGCGTTTGATTCACCAACAGGTACAAGCAGCTCTCCCTGTAAAATACGAGGGTCCAGGTCACCAACTCTGAACTGTTCAGTGGGTCTTGGTGAAAAATTTTGAGAGGGGCACCTGCCTTGTACCTCGTTGGAAGGGACCCCATCATATCCTTTTGGCTATGCAAACTGCAGTACGAGTGACCGGAAAGAAACACTGGATCCACATGACACATGTGAAGAGTATTCCTTTTCCTCTGCCCTATGACGAAGGGGAGGAGAAGGGAATTGATGATCCTGACGCTCATAACGAGCCTGCTTTAAATGACACCAAGGGTGCCACAAAAATTCTTCCTGAGCCCTTGAGGCCTGGGGAGATTGCTTCTTCTTCAATTTCTTCTTCACCGTCGATCGATCTTGTTTCTGCTTCTTCATCTTCTTTACGAAACAACGACGCTTTGTTCCCTGATCATTCTGTACTTGGAGTTTTAAGGTACAATCTGCGACCACGGAACAGGATTTAGATTTAGGGCCTGCTGACATTACATTAATGTAAATAGAATAGGAAAGTGCAGCTAGGATTCTGTACCCGCAAGAAACCAACGTTGAGCCAGTCCCTCGTCATTCCTCTGCTGCATACGATAAGAGGCAGGGACCGGCAATGTTACCTTCAATCAAGATAGACCACGTGGTCAGGTGCGACCCACGGATGAACTAAAAAGCCTAACAGTGAGGCTTCTTAATGGATACTGAGAAACTATGCCTATTTTAGGGGCCACTAGTATTAATAAGGATACTGATCGTTTTGCTGATGATGAATCCGATCATCAGGGGCCATGGGCCCCGAGGACCAAATGGGTACTGATCACAATAACAGCTTGTATTGCAATTACATTGACATTCGGGTTTCGGTATCTGGATGATGCACATCCGTTTGATATTTTATTGCCAACTGCAAGTGTCTCCAATATGTCTCCACCATATGTGCATTTGCACACTCTTCATCCTCGAGACCTCCAACATAGAGGGGGTTATCACAACAACACCTTCTTGATGATTATGAATGCCACATATGCCATTGTAAATAAGACCAATTGTTGGATATGTTCACATCTGCCGCAACATGGGGAAAAGGATTGGGCTGGTATATACACCCTCTCTCTCTAACTGCTGCTTGTTATGCTTCACTTAGGGCATTATTCTTTGGCAGGTGGAATGATAGTGTCACTGGAATATTGATGGGCCTAATCTCAATGATTTTGAAAAATGAGCTTTAGCACCTTTAGGATGTTCTCTGTTTGCAAATAGGAGCAAGCTAAACATTGCTTCTATTAGGCCTTCTGATAGACTATACAGACCTTTCCAATCTATGATTACCTTTAAAATGGCTCCCGTAGGTAATCATGGTTGCCATGCCTCCTTCCTATACCATTAACCATAGTCCACAATCTGCTCCATTTTGCATACAAAGAGAGGGTTCCCAGCCAATGGGTACATTTGAGGGATGTATGAATAATGCCGTACTAACCAGTGAGGATAGACCTCTGTATGGAGGAGATCCTGTTTACTTTGTTTGTGGTAATGAAGCGTATCCATGGTTGCCAAGAGACTGGAAGGGTACTTGTTATTTAGGAATACTGTTACCAGGTGTATATATCGCCACCAGTGCTGAAGTTTCTAGAACTAGTCCCAGGTGGGATGAAGATGGTGACACTCCCTCACAGATTCTGGGTGATGTTGGTAAATCCTTTGTACCATTTTGGTGACAGATAATAAACTCTCAAGATATTAGAAAATTGGCAAGGGTTTTAGAAAAAACCATCAATGAAACTACTGACATCCTATATAACATGACACGAGAGCAAAAGGCCATTAGATTAGTGGCTCTCCAAAATAGGATGGTGCTAGACATCATTCTAGCTGAGCGTGGTGGAGTGTGCAAACTGGTGGGATCTGCGTGTTGCGTTTTTTTGTATCTGATTCCTCCCCCACCATATTTAAGGCAATTAAGAAGTTGCACAACTTAAGTAATGAGGTACACGTTCCAGAGGGAAACTGGGAAATTGGCACATGGTTCTGGGACTTGTTACGATCTTGGGGCTGAAAAATCTTTGCGGTTCTGATGTTGATCCTTGGCATTGTACTGTTTTGCTGTTGTTGCATACAGTGTCTTCCTATCATCTGTTCCATGATAGGGGGAAGTTGTGCAGGAGCAGTTGGTAAACTAGAACCTAAGACACATAGGCCGAGAAAAATTACTAATGCCTTGATAATGCAGGACATCGCCATAAAGGAATTAATGGCGATCAATATTTTTGAAGATAGCGATTCAGGATGCTCTGATGATGATACGTGGTTTTCGGATGATGCTAATGTTTGAGTAATGCTCTTTGCTTAGGCCAAAGGAAGGGTTTGTAAAAGTATATTTTGCATGAATACCCCCTGATAGTAAACGATTGACCTAAGCACATTCGCACTGCACTGTAATATCGCATTGAATGAACCTGAAACAGGCTGACTATGCTGCCATTTTGAGTTATCCACCATTTTTATCGCCTCTTGCTTTCTGTCCCATGTTTAGAATTGTGATTTCCGCTCCAGCAGAGCAAAATGAACTTTGTACTGTTTCCATGATGTCAACTTAGATAAGAATGTTGAAGCTGCTAAAGTGGATTGTTTGTCCTACACTGAGAAACCTTGGAGTTAAACAAAAGCCGTACCAATCAGTAATTTAGATACCATCTGTTCCAATAGTGCCTTCTCCGTTCAAACAGCAAAGTAGAATGATGAATAGTTGAACGTGCTCTTCTTGCAGAAATTTTTGTTTTTGCTCTTGAAACTAAGCTGACTTTAAACTCAAGAACAAATGATAGACAAATATAAGCGAGCAAAATAAGGAATGTTATCTTTGTGTCTTATATTTGGAAAACATGTGAAATGTTTAAAGGAAAACAACAAACTATTCAAAGATGTTTAAGCATGACTTAGTTATGTGGATAGGCCATGAACCCTAGGTGAATGTATTACACAAAAAGGGGCTGGACGATGTGTCTGGGACTGTGGAAAACTTCTATAAATACTTGTGTTTTTAAAATGTCCAGCACTCTCTCATCTCACAGTGTCTGCTTGCACACATTGCGGGGTGTTGAGAGTCAGACAGCTGCCTGTTAATAAATGTACATTATACTTTGACCTCGTGACTGGTGTATTTCTATTATGTGGTACTTAATCTTTCAGGTGGCACCCGAGTAGGGATCCTCAAGATTGATGTCACATTGGTAGATGAAGATGAGGCTAGCGGACCGGACTGGGATCGGAGAGTAATGGGGGCACCTGCAAAGTGAGACACGATTCAGCACACAGATCACATAGTATCCCCCTGCCCGACTGAGACCTCTCATATCACAGTTCAACACAAACTTGCAAGGGGCTCTCTTCCCCAAGCTTATTGTACTTCGGCTCTCCCTCAATTGGGTTTGGACTCTTTTCTAATGTTGAAGACTTTTAAAAGTGCATGGTTCTTTTTACAGACCACCGTAGGACCACTTTGACTCAAAGTTCACTTTTACATTCACGTCATTCACTCTTGCCATTTGTTCACCTTTTAGCTTCAAACAATGTACCTTTCACAGAGACTTTCGATTGGGCTATTTCCTTTCACCGGACCACTCCATTACTTAGTATTGCTGATCTCACAGCTGCATTTTACTTTAAAGTTCATTCACAGGTCTGCTTTTCTTCACGTCTCATCCACACACGTGCAGTCTTCACTTGTGAGATAATGTTGCTACTTCATTCGCTTTAACACCCACCAGTCTCTCAGGTTGCTTGCCAACTCACCGGCTAGGTGTGCTTCTTTCTTTTTTGCGATTTCCAATTTACGAGTCAAGGTTAGCACCACTGGCTTGGCCTCACCTCCCCAACTCTGCTGTTCACCCGAGAGGGTCACTGGTGTCCTTGGAACACAATGTAATCTTTACTTGTGGGATCTAGCCTTCTCCACGTGTCTTTCACAGTCTTTTGATGGCAACGACCTCCAGTAGGGAAGCCTTGGGGTTTTTGGCCTGCTGCTCTCGTCCCTTGGCCCGTTTTTCTGCTCCAGCAGGTGTGCTTCTTCCTGGAAGTTCTGCTCATACTCGTGTTCCACCTTGCTCAGAGTGTGTCTTTAGGTGTTGCCTTTTATTCGTGTGCGGAGAGCTAACTAGTATCAGGTGTATGCACTAAGTGTAAAGTACCTGACTTTGCCTGACCTGATTAACGGGACATGTCCAGTACGATGTCAGAGAGTTAGTCTGGTTATTCTCAGTCACCCTCTTCCTCGGGCCCAGTGTTTGTGTAAACTGGCGTTGAAGTCGGTTGAGACTTCGGAATATCCTACAATGGATGGGGTAGATGAAAAAAAAAAGGGGGAATACTGTGTCCCACCATCGGCTGTCTCACCCCCACTCCCTGAAGAGCGCTCACCCACGTGATCCTCCCACACTGGTGCACCCACAGGGTCTGGATCCAAAGGCGATGGCCATGCCCTGGCCACCTGAGAGAGATATCCCCGGGGACTATCGGCGAGACACCCTTTGGTGTCTCACAGTACCTATGTGAAATGGAATGGCAGTGGCCCTACCCTTAGGGCCACGACCATCATAGCAGCGCCTCTAGGCATTTTCGCAGAGCAGCACTGTAGACATAGTTGACAGAAACAAAAGACTATTTAACAAAGGGCAAAAGTAGGTGGGAGAATGTTCATGGTTATGCTCATCCATGAAGGACCCAAGAAAAAAGAGAGTCCAAAAAAGAGTCATCAGCAATTCCTGCCTCCCTTTTCATGGCCCCCTTCAGGTTGTGCAATGCAGCAATGATTCGGGTCAGAATTCCATTGTCCATATCATTGGGAGGTACATATGTGAAACACGTAC
Source organism: Ambystoma mexicanum (assembly GCF_040938575.1). Classification (NCBI taxonomy): domain Eukaryota; kingdom Metazoa; phylum Chordata; class Amphibia; order Caudata; family Ambystomatidae; genus Ambystoma; species Ambystoma mexicanum. The sequence goes on along the minus strand of NC_090923.1, from coordinate 710,754,688 downwards.
TTCTGATCTTCTGGCAAACCCCACCCTCCATAGTCATTAGGAGGTTAAGGATGTACCGATTCTGCAAAGCTACAAGCTTCAAAGCCCCCTTCTTTAATTGCACTAAATACTGATTCAGAGGAATTCATAAATAATAATTTCAAAGCAAACAATTTGTAACCATTTCGACTTTGACAAAGTTTGTGCGCAGGGGCCAAAAGGGAAGTACAAAAATGTCTGTCTGGCTAAATAGTCAAAATTGTTCATGAATGTTCATAAGAGCCTCCGTGGATGCTGATTAGATGTAGTTTGATCTTCTCAATCATTTCAAGGAATCTGTTTCTACGAAAGTCTGTTAAGTTCCTGAATTGTCCAGATCTAGGATCATGTTTTGTATACATTTAAGTCTGGCCTTGTTCGGGGATGCCCTAATAGACCAACAGCAGCCGCAAACCCGGGATCCAGCAGTGTCAGCCTCCCCATTGCTAGAGCTGGGATTACAGGCACACGCCACTTCACCCGGCACAAGGGATCCAAGGGGCACGGGGGACAAATGGGGTACAAATGTAAACTCAGATTTAGAATTTGTGAATGTCAGGTGGCTCTGGAGAGCCACAAGGGTGGACACATGCATGGTGGTGAGACTGCAAACGCCTCACCAGACCGGAGGTAACTGCTTGTAGGAAAAGGGTGTACAGGACCAGTACAAGTCGAGAAGTGCTGCCGTACCTCCAGCCAGGTCAGCGATGCGAAGTGTGATGCTGCTTTTTTTTATTTGTGCCAACAGACACTCTGCCATCACCCATAAAACACAGAAAAAAATGTGCAAGTAACTGGATCTTAACAGGGTTTTCTGGCTCCTTGAGCCATGTTAAAAAGTTCACATACTTTTTCCATTCATTTCCACATACTCGTTTTATTTGTGTCACCCCTTCTTGAGGAAGCCCCACCAATCCACCTGCTCTGCCACTCTTCACCCCTTGCTCCCATTTATTGTTCACATAATTAGTCCTTCAAGATTGAACTGTACTCTTTGCATGCAACGGACATCCTTGTCTCGAGAGGATGGCTCAGGGGCAACACCCTCATCTTGGAAGCAAGACAATGCGAAGAAAGACAGGTTCAATGTTCGGGTGCGTGCTTAGAAACCTCTGGGTATTGAGTGCGTTACCAATAACCCATTACAATTACTATTACAAAATCCTTCTGTTTTTCCACATCTGATGGTAAACATTCTTCTTCAACTGGAAGGGTAGAATCTGCTACAGATTGACCCTAAAACTGCCCTCTGACCCTGCTCAAGGCTAGGTACACTAAACACAGTGCCTCCACTACCTCTACCTCATTGGGAATAAATGATCTAGGGACACCAGAAGCATGGGGGATAATGAGCAAATATACCACCACTCTGTTGCTCTCTCTCTCCCCCACACTCTTCATATAATGATGCCACAAATTATCTGATGTGAAGCCGTGTGCATCCTTTACTGCTTCTAAATTTACATTGTCATCATCATTATTTACAAAATCTTTTCCAAGGTCTTGTTGTGCTCCAAATAATTTTTTGGCCATATCCATAGTACTTGATAGCTCAGATCCATTTACATTCCTACTATTGAGAACATATACCACAGAAATCAAAAGAGAAATAGATCTACACATTCTTATACACATTTTTAAATGTATTCTACAGTCTGAATAACATTTCTCGATCTCTGTAGGCCCCCTCCCCTTTCACTGGCATGAACTGCATCTCCGTAGGGAACTCTTATCTTTTTAGGACTGCTCTTCCCCAGGTGTCATTGGAGGGACTCTGGTATCCCTTCGCACGTCAAGGACCTGGATCCAAGTTTTGTTTCCCTCCACTTTAACTGCAGTTGGTGCAGCGAAGTTCATTCGATGAGGCCCATGCAAACACTGTAAATTCCAGTGGCGTACAAAGGAACGCACATAGACCGACTCCCCGGGGAGTAGCAATGGTTGCTGTTGATCTTCTTGTTCCTTGCTGTCTTTTCATATTGCTTGCTGATGTGATACTGTAACCTGTGAAGACACAATCTTAATGCTCTTAGTTAAGGCCTGAAGATATTCCCCAAACTCTTCTCCAAGAATCTCTGCTGATTTATGTGCATCTGAACCTGTGCGTGCGAGAGTGGTATACACAATCTATGCCCGTCACCACCTCATGAGGACTGAGGTGGTGATCTTTCCCTGGCTTATTTCGAAGGTAAAACAGGGACACCAGAAGACAGTACAACCAACTTTTTCACAATTCACTACATAATTTAGACAACTGCATTATAAGCAAACCATTAGCCTTTCCACTAGCTTGTTTGCTTGTGGGTGATACACCAAGCACAGCCTGTGCTTGATCCCCAGAAGGGATGTCATCTCAGCAAATAATACATTTAAAAATGGGTTGCATTATCTGTTCTCAGGCCCTCACATATTCCCAACCATGGAAATACCTCCCTCACCAAATATTTAGCTGCTGATTTTGCATCAGGGTGCACGCACGGACCAACCTTAAGCCATGGAGAAATGGACATACCTGACAATCAAATACCTGAAATTATTACACTTATGTATCATATCGACAAAGTCAACATGGAGTTCTCTAAAAGGACCTGAAGGACGTGGAATTACCCCTTTCACAGCTTTCATGGTGTTACCAGGATTTAATTATTTACAAACTAAACAATTCCCTATGAACCTACCTACCGACCTGTTCGTGAATGTTTGATATAAACCACCTCCTGGAGTTATGTTGCTATTTCTTGTCTGGACATATGTGATGGGTAATGTAGTTGCTCTAGAGCCACATGAAGCAGTTCTACAGGCATTACTACCTTCCCCGTCAACTCCTGTCTCCACAACATGTCTCTAAGCGAGAGCATACATCCCCTATTTGCACAGAGCTCCTGTTCCTGTTGAGGTGCCTTTCCCTGCATGTCTGCTATTTGAAGCAACGGGACTGCAGTATATGGGACTGGCAATTGTACCTGTTGGGATGCCATTTCCATTTTCAGGGGTTCTGAAAAGGGAAAATATGCTGCGCGCTTTGCCGCTCTGTCTGCGGCATCATTACCAAGTGCTATTCAATCAGTTCTATTAGTATGCACCGCACACTTCACTATTCCTACCTCTAAGGGCAATCTTAGCACTTTGATTAGTCTGGATAGCAGCATGGCATGCTGGACCGGGGTCCCGTCAGATCTTTTAAACACTTTTTTCTTCCCTCTTGATAACCCACAATGTACCGTAGAGGTGACATACGCAGAGTCAGAGTAGATAGGGACTGCCTTCCCCTTACACATCTCTAGCACCTCGATGAGTGCCACTAGTTCTGCTGCTTGTGCAGAGTAATGGGGAGGCAGTTGTTTCTCCACTCCAACCCTGTGGTCCCCATCCACAAGACCTACAGCAGCCACCCCCGTATGCCTCTCACCAGTGCCCTGCTCAATTATTGATGACCCATCAACAAAGAGTACCCCACCATCTTCCAAGGCATCCTCCTTAACGTTCGTCCTCTCTTCTTCTTCTCCCTCATAAGTTGCACAGTTGTGTATAACGTTGTCAGGTTTCACTGGTTTGGCTAAGAATGTTGCCGGATTGACTAGGTGACACCTTACCAGAAGTATGGAAGCATTTGATAAAATAACCTCATACACTGATACTCTTTGGGTTGTCAAAGTGGACATAGATTTTTCCAAGAAAGCAACAACTGCATGCTCCACATACAATGTCACTGGGCAGCCCATAGTAATGGCTGAAGACTTTTGTATCGCAAAAGCTGCTGCTGCGAGAGCTTGTTAACACAGGAACTGACCTTGCATAACTGAATCCAAAAGCCCACTGTAGTAAAGCAAGGGCTTGTAACCTAATGATTTTTTTTGAGCCAGGACTACTGGCATGATCTGTATGTGAAAATATAAAAAATGGTTTCTGGTAATTCAGGGTTGCCAAAACTGGATCATTACCAATCACAGTCTTGAGTTCCCGAAAACATGTTCTCATTTCCTCTGACCATCTTATTGGACCCTTCTCCTTCTGTGCTTCCTTAAGCACTTGAAGTAGGGGCCTTGTTTAACCTGAGAAGTCAAAAATCCAGGACCTAAAATAGTTACAGAGCTCCAGAAACTGCTGCATCTGTTTTACCATAACTGGCTGAGGTTTATTCTGGACTGCTGTGGCTCCCTTAGGCATCACCTTTCTCCCTGCAGATGATATTACCTGTCCCAAATATACTACCTCTGTCTGGCAATACTGCAATTTATCTTTGTCCACTTTGTACCCCTTCTCCGCGAGCAGGGTGAGAACCTTGATTGAGTCTCCTCGACACTGCTCTTCTGAAACACTACAGACCAATAAGTCATCCATGTACTGAATTATGGTCCTGGGCACTTGTATATTTCCCAAAAAAACGATTTGAATGACTCTGTTAAAAACACTCGGGATTCACAGTAGGCCTGTAGTAAACTTGTGTGCTCAAATCTCTGCCCACGATACGTAAATGCAGTGAAGTACTGGGAATCGGGGTGTAAGGGGACTAAGAAAAAGGCATGTTTTAAATCAATTACTCTAAAATGTGTCGACCCAGTAGGGATGTTACGGAGAATGGTGGCAGGATTTGGTACCACCGGAAACTCTGCTTCAACAATGTTGTTCAGGGGGCACAATTCCTGGAACATCCTCCAAATGGACCCTTTCCTTTCTTAACAGGGTAAATGGCCGTATACATGGGGATACAGATGGTTGTATAATGCCTTGCTTTAACAATGCCATAATGGTTTCAACAATCCCTTTGCCTGCTTCCCTAGACATGGGGTATTGCCTAACTCTTGGCAATATTGCTCCTGGTTTTAATTTAATCTGTTCTGCTCCTATACTTTTCAACAACCCCATATCATGAAGATTGTTGGTCCACAAGTGGACCGGCACTTTCTCCAAATCCTCCTTCGAAAATGGCGATGCTTTCCTAGCGACAAGCATAGTCTGTGGTACTTCTCTTTGTTCTATCATTACCTGCCAAGGCACCCCAATCTCAAAGACCATCTCTCCTGTGTCTTCCGCATCCTCAAACAATTGCTCACTGGACACGTCTCTTAACAATGAGGTTGGCTCGATACACAACACAGAGCGCCATTTCGCCTCCTTCCTCCTTCCTCATCGGTGCCTGAAATAACCACCCTGTCCTTCTTGATAACCACTGATTCTAACAGCATGGTAGCAATAGTCCCTGGCACTATCTCCTGTGACTCTGTAGGCCAAAACAAAAATTTAAGAGGCATACACCATGTTTGAACTCTTATTACCGGGACTCAACTCAACACTATCATCACCCTATACAGAAACAATGCTGAATACACTGGAACCCCCTGGTTGTGCTATCGCTGTAATACATGGGGGAAAGCGCTGCTTCTCTCGCCGGTTACAATCCTTGAGTCGAACATGCCGTCTTTCAAAAAAGTAATCGAAATATTAAGCTTGCTCTGGATGTCCCTTCCCAAAAGATTTGCCGGGAATTCTTACAGTATAACAAGGGAACAGATCAAATTTGCTTACCTACCTTGATACGCAGATCCTAAGTGTAAGGAACCAACAGGACAGCACCAGAAAATCCCTGTGTGTCCATCATTTTGCCTAAAAGAGGAAAATCACCTTCTTTGAAGCATGATCCTGTAGTCCCTGTATCGATCATAAATGAAAATGTCTGCTCACCTACCTTTACTCCTATCCGAGGTTCCTCTTCCGGATCAGTACAAACCGATAAAACTGGACACATCGGAGATCCCTGTGGGCTGTCCTAGTCCTGGTACATATGAGCACCAGGAAGTGAAAAAAGATTTCCCCTGAACACACTTGCTCCGGTGTAGTGGGTGACTGTCCCGTGGGGTAGAGGATGTTTATCCCAAGCATGTACCGGTGCCTGGGCTGACACAGTCAGTGGGGGTGCATAGATCTGTTCCATTCCAGGTCCTAGGTTTTGATCAACCTGAACTTGCCGCGATGGCACAGAGCTTGGGGCATATGACGAAGTTGGGGGATTCATTTGTGGGGGACCTGCATTGAAATATTGTGGCAAGCTTTGACAGTCCCGCACGATGTGCCCCATTCTCCCACATGCCCAACACTGCACTCTATACCCTCCATAACCTCATACCATTGGCCCATTAAACTTGGGCCCCATCCCTCCAAGCCCACCAAATGACCCACCATCCTGTGAAAATCAACTCCTACCATGTGGAAACCCTCTCATTGGTCTCGGTTCAGGTACGTGCCCGTCCATCCATCCTTGCCCCATTCCGGTTTCCATTTGTCCCTTCTGTCCTGATTGTCTCTGCTGACCTTCTGTTGGAGCTCGTTATCATTGCTCCTTCTAAACAGATCTTTGCCAGCTTTTTCAGAACCAGCTTGGCCTCGGCCACTTGTGCTTGCTCCATACTTTCCTTTTCCTTCCCCTGACACCTTTTACAAAAATGCACAATGTGTGCTTGTATCTCCTGCCAACTCTTGTCCTCTATTCCTACCACTTTATCCAGGTCGTGCTGGACATTTCTGGGGAGTCCATTTTTTAACATGTGGTAGAAGACAGCCACATTCTTGTCCCATGCTTCTCCTGTCTCTGCCCTCCACATTTCTTGAATTAATTGAATATGGGTGGTAGGATCCTCATCTAGGTTCATTGTTTTCACCAACATAGAGTTTATATTGGATTTATCGGGGTACATCATTCTCAGTTACCCCCAAACTTGTGCCCTACAATTATTAAAGGCCGCTCCATCAATGGTGTTTGTGTTCAGTTGAACCCCTGGATATCCAGCTTTTTTCCAGAGCTCATCTGCCTGTTCCCCCATCAAGACTGTGAAAAGGCTTTTCATGTCCCCGATTCCTAACATAATACCGGCGGTTTGTTTTTCCAAACTAAAGATCCATTTCCCTGCCCCTGCAGTGAGCGAAGGAAGCATCTTCATTAGATTATTCCGGTCCATATGTGACAACGTGACATAATATGCCTTCCCCTGAACCTTCAGGAGTAGTAGGAATTGAGTTGCTGCTACCTTAACTGGGGCTTTCCACATCTGTCCTCGGCCTCTCCCTACAGCCATGTGGGCCTGACAGCGCATCCGAAGGTCCATTGGTGTGCTTTCCCTGATTACTGCTGGAGCGGTAGGCACAACTATTACCTCTTGTCAACCCTGCTCGTCATCTGTTTCCCATTCATCCTCTTCCTCCTCTGTCCCTATTACCATATCCACTAATATTTCTATGGAGCGGAAGCGTAATCAGCACTGCCATAGCATGTCGCTTCTCTTTCTCCTTGTTCGGATTCCGTACCTGTGACGGCACGTTCTTCCTCCAAATCCACATTTACTCCCTTCATAACTGATTTATCTAACCTAACAAGGATCTGATCATGCCTCCTCTTCCTTTCCTTGACCTCCTCCACTTGCCTATTACTTTCTTCCTGTTCTTCACCCTTGCTCTGTTGTAACCGCATTACTTCATTCTCCGCTAACCTTACTTCTTCTTCCCATTTCTGTTGTTGCTGCCTCTCTACCACCACCCGCAATCTATCTCCTATTCTATTGACGGGGGCAGCTCCTCCCTTCTGGACTCTTCATCGCTTCTTGCGCTCACAGTTCTCTCCTGCTCTTGTTCCTTCAGCTCCAATTTCGGTGCTGCTCTAAATGTCGAATAGACTTTTCTCATTCCACCTTCCATTTGTGACCCATCAATAACATTTACTAAAGAAGGTGTTATCCTCCTGCTTCCATCTTTTGAAGTTTGGAGTTGACGGAGGTGTCACCCCTGTCCATCTTGTAACCGCCGGAGTGGCTACCAGAGAGTATGGAGGTTCAAACTCAGGGTTAGTATATCCTTCTGTGGGCGATAAAGGATAGCATCCATATGGGGCGGTGCAGAAGTAACTCCTACACCCTGATTTCTTGTCACCGCCTCAACAGTCATAATTTTATGGGTCTTCCTGTCCTTCTCATAAAAGCTCCATAACTCCAAGATTTTCAATCTATTCCCCAATTTTGAATGTTTATACTTACTTACTAGGAAAGTATGCAAGTTCTCCAATATACTCTTATCATAAGACCCTTCATTAGGCCAGGAATTAAGCATTTTGCCTTTTGTTTCACTCAACCATTCTCAATGGTATTTTAAAATATTCACCTTATAGCCAGTGAGCATCTGGCATAAATGATTCAATGGAGTCTACTTACTCAAGACCAATGTGACTCAAACACTTTTTCAAAGATCATGATATAAACCCCAAGAACCTAACCCACAGCCCAAACAATCACTACCCACAAAAGATCCCCCTTTCCTTTCCCTTTTCTTTAAAAAAAAAGAATTTTCCCTCACTTTCTCTCCTTACTCGCCTTCACCACAACTGTCTCGGTAATCATACTCTCCTCAGGCATGCACTAAAGACAGCATATTTATCAAAAGACACGCCGGCCAAAAATCCTCTTTACTTCTCTGAGATTCCTCCTTTAAGGAGCAGAATATTTTCCACTACAACACTGCTGTAGCGCTCTCTTCTTTGCCAGTACAACACTCTTGACTACAGTGCTGTCTTTTCCTGACTACAGGAAAATACCCTTCACTACTTTGACTAACCAAGAAAAAGCAAGTCATAGGGTGCTCCGCACAATCAATACAAAGTAAGGGGTTACCAAGAGTACACTCCAGAAAGGTATCTATGCGTGGTCTTACCATAAGATGCCAGCTCACCCTAAGGTAAGGGCTCCTGTCAACCAGACAAGCAACCTGAAGGTTATCAAGACTATCCTTACAATGGACGTGCAGATGCAGGAGACCACACCTCCAAAATAACAAACTAGGTAAAAACTTACGACATAGAATAATTTATTCACTCCTCCAAAAACACTCACTCTTCCAACCTATTTGACCTCATCTAACCTCACACACACCTATCTTGCCCCAACCAAGTATTTAAAAAAAAACATGTTTTTTCTCCCCTGTTACCCTCTTGCTTTACCTGGTAAAGATGCACTCGCATGAATGTGAGCCCTGAAGCGCTCCAACATGGTGCTCCTTTAATCTGGCTGCACAGCCAGACCACTGTACCACACCTCTGGGGGAGGCAGAGAGGCCTCTAACCAATATGGTACCTGTAGCCCTTGTTCTTGTCGAGCACGAAGACTGGTCCCCACAGAGAAACTCTGCGGGAAAGCTGGGCGGACCGGAGACCCCCAATGTCTCAGAGAAGCTGGGGCCCACAGTGGGATGCCAAATGTAGTAGTGGGCTTTTGATCACCATAACCCAAAGCAGTGCGTACACTCGTTGGTCAGAAACAAAGTTTATTGTACAAACGGCCGGGCGGGGTCAGATGACATCAAACAGTCAAACTAACTTGTCTCCCTGAACCACACAAAGAACACAATTGGCAACAGTTAAAACACCCCCAGAGGTTTTGTTACAGAGTCATCCCCCACACATGATTGGTTAAACCAATACAATGTAACCATATTCCCTTCAGTTCCCACACTTCTTATTGGTTACACCCCTCTCTGGGGCCTTTCCATATTTTGTCATAGCCACACCTCCTAGATATACAGTCTACACAGTTTACAAAAATTTAAATTATCACAGTTTCCATCTCTTTGGCAACCTTTACCCCTACTTGTGACGGCTATTTTATGGAAATTCCATTGAAGTGAAGAGGAGGGGAACAAACACATTTCCATTTGATCTATTGTTGCTGGTGTTATCCCCCAAACGCGTTGGAGTCCACATTTCATTCTGAACAATGTGACTTACTATTCCAGCCCACATGGTCCGAACCCATACCTTGACATCTCTATTGAAAATCCATGATCTATCGGTGCTCCTTTCCCCGCAAGCAAACCGCACCAGGTTTAATTGTCCAGTCCTAAAATCCAACCTACCAGGTGGCCGGAATCTCTCGTGATTCAATAACAGACTCCCATATACTTACAGAGATTACATCTCCCCTTCACAATGCACCTAGGTCATAAAAACGGCCTGCCCGAAACTAACCATCTGATATTCATCGCAACTGTTGTGTTATTCCCCAACCTTGTAAAACTAGTTTCTCAGTCACACAGAGTTCAATTGCCCTACCCAGGTTTGCAGCCAGCACAATTCCTAACTTATCAGAGAACTCTGCGGAAAAACAGATCTGAATATTCATGCTACCCACAACCTATTTCCCTAGAGACCCCCATATATGTGTACCCATACATATATGTTCAGGACTACTGCATCTTCTCACACTGATTTTGCTATTGCAAATCTCCTACCTTGCATGCAGATGTAGAGCTCCTCGCTGCCTGATTGTTAAGTGCTATGTGGCATGACGCATGCTAAATTGCCACATCATGTCAACTTCGCTGTCACCTTATCCACCAATATGGTGCCCACAATTCAAACTTCTCTTTACCCGTGGGACCCTTATCAACTATCTCAACACAACTCCCACAGTAACAGTAGTAGAAGGGGGTTGTCAAGAGGAATGCAACACCCTAAGAAGAAGCATCCTGACAAGTATACAAAAGACATTGCAGGGGTCAAGAATACCAAGGAAGTAGTTGAAACAGAAGTTGTTTTTTTGTTTTGTGAACTGTGGCAAACCAATCCTAGAAGAAGGATATCCAGGATTACCATTGGTGCTGTTTTCGTAGCTGGAATTGGAAGGGGAACTTTTCAACAGAAGGCTGAAGAACTGTTACCAGTGAAATTTTTGTTTGGTGAACTTTTATTTCCTTTTGGAACTTACAAGAACTGGTTGAAGACTCTTTCCTTTTGAACATTTGGGAGACATTGACTTTGATTAATTCTGGGCAAGCGTTCTACCCTGAACAGCTGAAGGTCACCCAAATTATGGGTTACTGGTTATTCTTTTAGTTATGTTGTTTATGTTTTATCTTGAATCTTTTGTTGTTTAGTGTGAGGGCCAGTTTTGTTGATGCTAGGAGTCATTCCCTTAGACCATAGATTAGGTAGGGAACTCCCTGATAGAGTAGGTTTAGTGAGGTTTAATTTTAACTTTTTACTTTTAAAAAAATGTTTAATTTGGATAAAAACACAACCAGTTGTCAGTCTTGCATTATTGACCCCTCACACTAGCCATTTCTCTCTACTTCCCCTTTATTACAAATAGATATCACCACCTTACTCAATAGACATGTCAGAATTTCAACAGCATTCTATAAAACTCAATTGCAACAAACATGGCTTGTAGAAAGGAAAATGTAGGTTCAACATGTATGCAGGCTAATTTCCCCTCAGAGATATTTCTATCTAATTACTGTGTAAAAGTACACCTTTCTCACTTTCAATGGGCAACTTTAAAAAAATGGAAAAATGGATAGTGAATAATCACGTCCTCCCTTTTATCTTGCGCAACTTAGCATTAAGAACAGTATTGTGCTTTATGGAGTGAGTTTGATTACTTTATTGTCTAAGCATGCACACAGTAACATGTCCTACACTCTTCCGTGCTTGTACACTGCACAGAATAGGAGTCAAGGGATCTGAGCCACCTATAACCTGAAACTATTGCATTAGAGTACAGATGGGGAGAAATGCAAAGCTTGTCGTTGTTGTATGGCTATTTGCCCACCCCATTGACTGCCCGTAGCCATGCTTATTGCTAAGGCCATTCCCACCCAGTTCCTGCCCCCCCAGCCCAAAACACCTTCTCATGGGAACTCTTTCAGCCTGCCAGTGTTTTTTCAAAGCAGTCTTCTGAGATTTAATGACATAATTGGAGCTGTAAACCAACTACTGGCTTGATGAAAATGTCGTAACCAGGTCTTGCTTCAGTCATTCGATTTATAAGCACTATGGGTGTCCTCAGCTGAAGTCCTATTAAAAACAAGCATTGACAAAGCCAGCAGTTTGGGCTTCTTTATAGGTGTCAGGCATTTGCCAGTCGGTGCCATTAGATACCCAGGTACTCACACCATTAAACACATGCTACCATCCATAGCCGATTATTACCACTACGGCACTGCCTGGAAAGTGTCTTTCCAATGCCTGCGGTTGGCATTTACAATGCTTGTTCTACAATGTGCTATATGATAAATTGCCTTCCATACTGACAGGTGGGCATTCTTAAACCTGGGCTTGAGTAGCCATCTTGTCGCACATCTTTTATTTTGAAATAGGCAAGCATCCAAAGCTATAGAGTAAGGTGCAAGGTGAGCCTGCAAGCCTCCCATTTACCCCTAGATTTTGTTTGCATTCGGGTACTTCTGCACAGGGTCAGACTGGGGCATACAATTGTCTCGGGCACCAACGAAAAAGTGGGCCACAGTTGCAAATGGGAATTCATTCCTTTTGTGATGCTGTTTATATAGTACCCAAGGGGGGGTGGGGGATTTGTGAAAATGTGATGCAAATTGTACATTTTAAAGAATATTTATTCAGAAACACTGGTCAAATCTATTAGCCGCATAGTGAAGTAACTCATCAAACTGGCCCACATTGGCCAAAAAAGTGCCCCACTTTGACCCAAAAAACGGGCCCACACAAGCATTTGGCGTTTTTGGTTCGGCCATGTGCCTATTGCCCTATAAGCCAGTACGAGCCTGCTTCTGCAATTATAATGGAAAAAGTAAGCAGGTGCTCTGGAATAAAATTAAACATCACAGTATTTCAAATCCTTCAACTGAACTCTAAGCAAAGAATTAGACTCTTTCTGTGAAGATTTGTGGCAGTGCTGCTGCCTTCCTGCTGGCCCCCTTGTTTTCGTGAAAGCTGCCCACGCTGATCAACAGCGCCCTTGTTCCCGGCCACAGTGCACAATTGTGCTCCAATGGGTGGCCAGAAAGGGTGCGGGAGAAACCCGCCCCGCCTGCCTACGCATGTTTTCCACTTTAGCAGTCCAACATTCAGGGAAAGCAACAGCTTTTAAAATGACGTTGTCTTTTGTTCAGTTAATCATAGTATGACCAAACCTTCTCAGGGTAGGGTGACCGCCGGGTACTGAATCAAATTCTGGTCAGTCACTAATACATTCTGGGCGAAAAACGTCAAAATTTACAGACACAAATTCTGGATGAAACGCACAAACCAAAAATGCATTTAATCATAGAAAATGAAGCACGTCTACAAACCGTCAAGAACACTAGTGGCGGATGGTCAATTTGTTGACAGGGTGTAAATATTTTCCAGTAATGAGTTTTAGCAAACAAGTGTAGCGAGGGAGGCTGAAGCAAATTAAAATTGATACAGCGATCTTCTTCCCCAATTTTTTTTTTTAATGATTGGTTAAAATGGTGCATTTCACAATGCACTTTTTTGTTAAAAAATGGGTAAAGCCCCTTACAATTCACATTCGGTTCTGACAGGTAACGTGAACATATTTAAGAGATGGCAGGTCACCAACAGAACACGAGCATTTTCTAATGCATTTGCATAATGTTTGCACCCACAATATATGTCAGTATTGCCTCTGTAAGACACCCATCCCAGTACAAGACACCTGTGCGAAGGATAAAATGTGGTGTACTAACATTCAGTCAGCTCTAGCCAACAAAATAACTTCCCTCCAAGACAAAATTGCAACAAAAAAAGCGTGTCTTCCCTCCATAACCCCCCCAAACTCCTCCCTACGCCCCCCATAAACCCTTAACACGCTTCAACTTTTCCAAAGTCTCTATTCTTGAGACAGAAAAAGTAATACTGTCACTTAAACCCTGGAACTGCCAGGGCGACCAATGCCCTGCTGAACTCATCAAGGATGCTGTGAGAGACAGTGGGCCTCATTACACGGACGGCGGTAAGGGTTAACGGTCACTGTTAATGGCAACGGTGACCGTTAACCCTTACCGCCGTACTACGAGGTCCCTTTGCGGGTTGGAGGATTTAACGCCTGCTTCTTGCAGGCGTTAAAATCCAACCCGCTAAGGGACCTCGGAGCTAATTACGGCACCGCAAAATTGCGGTGGCGTAATTAGCGCCTTCCCCATTTCCATAGAGCCCTATGGGGCAGAAATGGGAATGGGGAAGGGCAATGGCGGAAAGGGGATTTACCGCCCCTCCAACCTTGGAATGGGGCGGTAAATCCCCTTTCCGCCAAGGCGGTGCCGGTATTTTACCGGCATGAGCCATGGCGCTAATAGCACCTTGGTCCACCGCCTACCGTGTAATGAGGCCCAGTGCCTTTTCTCCTTAAAATTAATAGATAAGGGGGTCATTACGAGGTTGGAGGTAAGTAACAGTCCTTACTGGCATGGAGCAAATACCGTGTCCGTGTAGTAAAGAACCCACTAATAGAGGGCTATTACGAGTTTGCGTGCACAAGCTTTGCGCCATGCCGGTAACAACATTACCGGCATGCCGCTAAAGTAAAAAAAATGTCCCTTAGCGGCATCATGGAAAGCGCAGACAGCACTACCGCATCAATGGAAACGGCATTAGCGGGCACCGCTAATAGCGGTGACCGCTATTAACGGTGCCCGTAAATAAGCGGAACCAGAAGTAGTGTCATGGCACAGGAATGGGAAAGAGCACGGAGGCCATCTTGAAAAACACAATCCATTGCTGTCCTCAGCCTAACGGACCTGGAGCATGTTGCTGACTACAGACATCAATCTTCCACAACAAAATCATGGCCAAGGCAGTAAAAAAAGGCGCCTCCCGCCAGCGCAAAGAGCGCTTTAATGAGGATGAACTAACAATGCTGGCTGAGACCCTGGCTGACAATGCCGAGATTGTTTTCGCAAACAGCCTCAAGAGAGAGGCACTGATAAAGAAAAAAGAAATCTGGCAACTTGTTGCCCAAAGAGTCAGCGCGGTAGGCAACACCCCCCGCACAATAAAGGATGTTTGGAAGAGATGGGATGACCTGCACCTGTGAGTCAGGAACATCCTGGCTGCGGACTGGAGCCAGGCCATGGCTACTGGAGGTGGACCCAGCTCACCGATCAAGCTTAGCCGGTGGGTGGAGATCTGCGCCAACACGATTGCATTGAGGCCATTAAAGGTGTGGGCGAAATGGAACGTGGCACCACGTCATCGGCAGATGGAGGTGAGTGTCCTAAGAAAACACTGTAAAGCTAAGTATGATGATAGTCCACCAATTAGTCCATCCAAAGAGGCAATGCATGGCCCAATACATATATATTTGACACATCCCTGCCTAGATGCTGTCCGCAGCACAGACACATGCCCATGCATGCAGCATGGCAATGCCATATCTGACACACACCACACAAATATTAAAATGGCTTAACTCACACTGCATGCAGTCCACAACTGAAATGCATGTCACATAGCATACGCCAGCTCCAACATGAGTGACCCTGACGGATGCCTGCATGCTCCACCCATATAACAAACAACGTGATCATCAAAAGTCCACTGCCTAATCCCCTCTAATGTGTAGAAGAGCAACAATACCAATGTATGCATGAAGTTTGTCAAACCATCACTTATGCCGTCCCTCTCTTGGTCCCCCACAGGCTCAGATCCTGACAGCGAGGCCCGGGACTCACCCCCACAGGCAACCACACCCCGGAAGAGGGCCAGGGAAGAAGGCAACAGGCCTTCCACTTCGAAAGGCCCAGCCAAGCCACGACAGCCACTCAAGGGGCAAACAGTACAGGATGCCACAGCCCTGGTGCCGCCAAGGCCCATTGCTGCAGTCTGCACAACACATGTGTCACCTGAACAGGAGACAGTGGGCAATGGGGCACAATCAGCAGAGAGCAGCTCTGTTGGGGAGGCAGCAGCTACGGCACCCCAGACAGGTGATGATGTGCAGGGCCAGGTGTGTGTACCTGTCGAGGATGACTCCTCGGACCTTCCTGCAACACCCAGTTCTGCCCCTTCCCCCCAGGTCACACCTGACTACTATCATGGCACCACACCGTAGCACTCTGGAGGGGAGGCCGTACAAGGGAGCATGAGTCCCACAGTGGACCCACATGTATTTGGTGATGTCACACAAGCACCCTCCACCTCCACTGGTGTACAGGCGGGGTGGAGCAGACAGGACACGCAGCGCAGCGCCAGGAGGAGCTCACAGCCCTAGTGAGACAGTTTGTCGCAGACAATGCCCAGGCAAGACAGGAGGGGTGCAACAACACTGCTTCCTTGAGGCAGGCCATAGAAGCAAGCACCACAAGACTGTGCGAGGAGGTGTCTGCACTGAGGCAGGTCCTCTCACACATTGCCGATTGCATGGAGGCTAAGCGTCCAGCCCCCAGACTGGAGCAAGCGGCCACCCCTTCTTCTTCCAGCTCCACCCAAACCAGCCCCCTACGCAGGTCAGCGTGCACCTTGCGCCGTTCGGACATGCCGCCACCAGGTGCAGGAAGTGGAAGGATGTAGATGGGGCAACCTGATTAAGGCAATAGACACAGACACATGAAGCATTTGCTTGGACACCATGTGTGCGGGGAGGGGGAAGGGAGAGAGGGTGTTTGGGGGAGTTGTGGGGGGAGGGGGGAGAGGGTGTATGGGGGAGTTGTAGGGGTAGGCGGAGGGGGGAGAAGGTGTGTGGGGTGGAGGGTTAGAGCACTTACATTTTTCTGGACAGTTTAATACACCCGTTGTGTGGAAAAAAACATTTGTGTGGACATTCCTTATTGCATATGTGTCATTTATTGATATACAATGCATAGTGTACATGTACTCCCACACCCTGTGCCCTCTGTCCCACTTTCATGTCACCCACTGCACCCATGTGTGTTAGAAATATTGTGCAATCACTGACTGGCGCACAGCACGTCCCTCCTGTGCATCGGCAGCACGATGATGTGCGCCCACATCTTCTTCATCCCCTTCATCATCACCAGGTGGTTGCAGTTCAATGTCAGGGGCAGGGGCACGTTCCGTCAGATACACATGTTGTGCTGCATGACACATGCTATGATGATCTTGGCCACCTTCTCATGCCTGTAGAGGAGTGCCCCACCTGACCGGCTAAGGCAGCAAAACCGTGCCTTCAACAGGCTAAAGGTCTGCTCTATGACCACACGGGTACGGGTATGTGAACAATTGTAGTCCTCCTCGTGCCTATTCTGTGGATTTCGGACAGGGTGAGGAGCCACGGCTTCATGGGATAGCCACTATCACCTGCATGAGAGGAAGTTAAAGGTATATGTTAGTCGATTCATGATGGACAGCTGTACTTGTCACACATGCCTATTGAGAATTGATGGTCACATGCACATGTCCCTGGTTGTATGCACACATTTCTCATGCCCTCAATGTGTCCTGTGCCATGGACTTATTGTGTGTGTTGCATCTTCATGATGATACACGGTGTACACTGCCTTGATGTTGCTCATGCATTGTGGACGCATACCGCTGTGTTTGTGTCGAATATGTTATGTGTAGTGTTCTGTATGATTTACCAACTGCCAGCATTGGCAGTACTCTCTGCATTATTTGCCATTCAGAGCTAATTATTCCCATGGTGTCATGCTGCACTCCTGTGGTGGTGGTGGCCCTGTGACAGGCAGTGGATTCCCTTGGTGGTTTTGTTCAATGCACTCCCATGGATGCTTGTCCTGTGTGGTGATTTTCTGAAGACAGCTACATAGTGAATATTCACAGCATGTTGCTGGATGGTGTTACGAAGGGTGAGGTACGAGGATGGGTGGTGCACGTGTTGTGGGATGTGGGGTGGTTTTAAGTTTGGCATGTTGTGATAGGTGTCCACCTTGTTTATTTGTTTGTTTATTATTTGTAATGCGCGAGCATACCCTAAGGTAACAGGGCGCAGCCTTTACATGGATATGCGAAGCTTAGTTGCAACAATCATAAAATATACATAAACACAATGAAAGTAAAACGCAGGATTATATACATATATACAAAATAGGCACAGTTGGTTACAGTGTGTGCGACAGGCATAGGTAGGACAAACTAGGCACCGGCGTGTGTTTGAAGGCTTACTTTTTCATCCATAAAACTACCTTTGATCAGAAGCTTTGATAGGGCAGGTCCCTTCTGAGGGTTGGAGGTAGTGAGTTCCACAGCTTAGCTGCTTTCACTGGGAAACTGTTGCCCCCTATTGTAGAGCGTTTAAACTTAGGGTTAGAAAGGCAGTCCTTGTAAGCTGTTCTTATCGGTCTCTCAGAGGACTGTCTATGAAATCTGTCTATTAGGTAGGTTGGGGCAGCGTTATTAAGGGATTTGTGAGTGAGGGACGCCGTTTTTAGGGTAAGTTTGTCTTTAATAGAGAGCCAATTGTTCTGTTGGCTATGTCTGTGATGTGCTCTCTTCTAGAAATCCCCAGGGCCGCTCTAAGAGCGTTGTTCTGAAGAGTTTGTAGTTTGCTAGTGGTGGCTTTAGAGGATCTTAAGTAGAGGGCATTACAGTAGTCCAAGCAGGACAGAATGAGGGCTCCAGCGATGGTAAGGCAGCTAGAGTTGAAAGGGGCCCCTAGGGGTCCCTCGCGTTATGGAAACAAGGCAAGTCACCACACACGATAGATACGCCAGACACAAGGTTGAATTCCCAAAGCTAGGATTTATTGCAAAGCAAAAGAGTCTCAGTTGGCCAACTCGGTCTCACGTCCCGTGACGTGTATCTCTAGACCTCGAGGGACGCAAGAGAGTGAATTACATACACCAGTTACATATATACAAAATGCACATTTTATAATCAGCTATGACATGTTAACACCGCCCTTTATTGGGTTTCTTTGAACTCAGTGTGATGATGGACAATTGCGACGAATATGACACCTTCAAATATCTATTCTAGTAAGAATATGCAACAATATGCAATTTTGCAAGTGTAGAGACAGACTTCTTTGTTGAACAGAACATCGTGGTTCTGTTCTTGTAATTAAGCTACATACGGGGGAAGAGTCACATTCCAGACCTTACTATCTTTGAGTTGCTATTCGTGTCCTGGGAGCCGACACGCTCTACAGGGCTAGAAAAGGGGGGCCGTAAGAGGAACATTATTCAGGCCTCTACCTGCCTTATTCTAACATTTTCTACCATATAACTAGACTGGCTGGCAGCTGTGAAATGATTAAATGCCCTGCGGCTCTCCTTCAAGGCTACACCCGGCAGGGAGCTGGGCATTCCTCTCTGGGCTGCCCACGTTGTGTTTCAGCGAACTCTTTATTAGCCTTGCGGCCTTGCCCTTTCACGTTTTAGACAACAATGTTAACAGTCAGCAGAATAAGCAGAATTGGCAAACCGAAGCTGCGAAGCAGTTTCAACAGAAAGCAATGAGCAATTGTTAAAGCGCAAAATGGCGATCCTTGTTACATCAAAATGGCCGCTCATTGGATAAACTTGGAAACCTGTATTTCTATCATTATGTACATGAGACGGTTGGCCCACGGCCACCAAAATATGTTTGCCGTCAATCATGAAAGGTGTCCATTTTTCTAGATCGACAAACCCTCCTTTTGGCCGTATGCCAAACGTCTCATTCATTCATCGTATCCTCCTCTGATGACGATGTGTCTGAAGTACCTGAGGCTGAATTTTGCATACTACTATAAGCATCATGATCATCATTAATATCTATAGCCATTACTTCTTTCACTGTTTTCATTTCATTTGTGTCTCTGTCATCCCGGTCATAAGTTTGTTTTCTTTTTGTCATCATATGCATCCATCCCTTGGTACATCCCTCAGTCATCTCAGTGCAAACTATCGGTAGGCAATATATGCAACAACAGCACGTTATGAATATTCCAAACACTAGTACTAATATCGCAATCAACTTCCATCCCCAAGAACGCAGTATTCCTCAAAACCAGGACCCTATTCCCCAGCCCCATTCTCCAGTAGGGAGTTCGGAGCTCAGGACATGCATTTTCTTTATTGCTTCAAAAAAGGTAGGGGAGTAGTCATCTATGAATACACAGCACGCTGATCCCACAATCTTGCAAATTCCCCCACGATCATCCAGGATTACATCGCGCGCCATTCTATTTTGTAGCGTCATTAACCTAATTCCTTTTTCTTCCAACGTCATGTTGAATAGTATATCTGTCGTTATATTTATCGCATCCTTTAGTATTCTAGACAGCTGCCTTATGTTATAGGAGTTTACTATCTGGGACATTAATGGTACGAAGGATTTTGCTATTTCTGTCGCCATCAAAACACCTTTGCTACTCCTTCAGTGTCTAGATCTGGATAGTCTGGCCATGTCTGCTGTTTCCAAGAGGAACACTCCCAGGAACAGCAGACCTAGGTAACATGTACCTCCCCAGTTTCTGGGCAACCAAGGAAATGCTTTTTCTCCACATATAAAATAGACAGGATCTCCTACATATACTGGTTCTGTTTCCCATTTTAGTAACGCTGTATTCATGCATCTAGTAAATGTTCCTACTGAATATGAGCCTTTCTTTTTTAGACAAAAAGGGACAGTTCTCGGGTTGTAATTCACCGTGTAAGAAGGGGGGATTGCATCTTTGTTCCCATCTGTCCTTACACGAAATGTCATTACAGATGTTTTCACTGGAGGGGATAATCTATCTTGTCTATTTTGTCGTGTTATTTTTCATGTACTTTTAGCCGTAGGTTCTGGGATCATCACTCGCGCTTTATGGAATATGGTACAACCCACAGGCCTCATAATTATTTCCTCAAACTCATTCATGTTTGTTCTGTCTAATTGACCCGTACCACTCTTATTCCATTTCCCATTGAACATTGCACTTAAAGATGCACTACATGCAGAACTTAATGGTAATGGCTGTACATACCAACCTATTCCTTTCCCAGCATGCTGCGGTAAATGGGCACATGCCCAGCAATTATTTTTCTTTAGAATTGCATGTGTCATATTCATAATCAGTAATAATGTATTGTCCCCATACCCCTCTCTATGTCTCTCTTCCATTGGGGACAAGGTACCAGTAATCACATTAACCGGGCTTTCAGTAGTGGATACATTAACTAACGGTAAGAACATTCCCAATGGTTGTATAGACTCCACACACCATAATATTAAGGCTGCAGTTATTGGTGCTACCACACTCATGAAGCACATGATTATTGTCAATGCCAGCATACCATTTTTTTTTTACCATGCGTTTTCCTTAGGTTTACAGTCTTTATAAATAACTCATTCTCAGCAGCGGTGCAGGAGGAGGCTGGAACCGGTCCTGACATGTTTCTCATCGTCCTTCTTCTTCCTGATTAAAGTTTGTCGTGGATATCTCTCTTCGTTGCACTTGTCCTGATTTCAATAAGTTCAATGGAATTGTCACAGTTCAGTCTGCCAGCCCTTTATAGCCTGGATTTGCTTATTTGTTTTAGGCAAGATCACTTGTCTTTCCTCATACTGCTCAGAGGACTTCTGATCAGTTATCTATTGCCTTAGTACCATGTGCGCCCAGCTTGTCCGCTCTGGTTCCGGACACGTACTTTTTATGATCGTGCCGACGAGCCGCGAGTCTTGAATTGTCCGATTTGCACAATTCTCACACTTCTCTCCTCTACACCTCTAGTTCCTTCTCCGTCCATGAGCGGAACCAGAGGTTAACAT
The DNA here is from genome assembly GCF_040938575.1 of Ambystoma mexicanum. Taxonomy (NCBI): domain Eukaryota; kingdom Metazoa; phylum Chordata; class Amphibia; order Caudata; family Ambystomatidae; genus Ambystoma; species Ambystoma mexicanum. The sequence continues at coordinate 710,733,222 of NC_090923.1, read as the reverse complement.
AAGCACCAAAGAATTGTGGATAACTTTGTCTTTCGAGGCCGTAAATTATATCGCCTCACTCCTGGTATTGTGTGATCCGTGAACAGTGCCGGTGCACTTCCAGATCCAGGCTCAAAGTCAGCCTGTGGCGCTATGGCAGGTGCTGGTGTGCGCCGTGCCAGTGATGCAGATTCGGTCTTTGGCGTGCTGGCAAGTGCTGGTGGGCGCCAAAGGGGTACACGTTTAGTATCTGCCGGTATTTGCAATGCAGATTTCTTGTCAGCCAACAGTGATGTAGATTTTGCTGGGCAACGTTGGGGCACTCTTTGCCCTTCCCCCTTTTTGGCAATCTTTTCAGGCTTTGTTTCGAATTTCACTTCTCGCTCGGGCAGATTTGGTGCCAGTTTACTGGCAACAGTTTCTTTCGTTTCTGGGACCGCTGTCTCTTTCCGGTCGTCTGAGTCAGGCAAGTCTTTCAGCGAAGATGGGATCTTTTTGGCAAGTGTGGCATGGATCCACGCCTTCCGTCCATCCACCCGTATCGCCGTCTGCGTTGCCAAGAGTACTTGATAGGGGCCGCGCCACCTGGGTGCTATCGATGATTTTCTTTCAAAGTTCTTAAGCAGCACCCAGTCGCCTGGCTCCAGCATGTGCCCCGGACCAGTGTATCTCAATGGTAGAGCCTCCTGCACCTGCTGATGAATCAAATGTAATTTCTGCATTAAAAGGCCACAATAAGTACTAAGCACAGTATGTTCTACCCCGCTAAGTCGTTTAGGCTGAGGTGCGCACCAAACATTTGCCGGCCTCCCCATTACGATTTCGTGCGGGGAGAGCCCAGTTCTAGCCTATACAGACGTACGCACGCATGATACCGCTATTGGTAATGAATCCACCCAACTCAACTTGCTTCCTGCACCTATCTTGCTTATTTTTGACTTGAGGATCCCGTTGTGCCTCTCCACAAGACCGGCCGAACTCAGATGTCTTGAACTGTGAAATCTCTTCTTAATCTGGAGACCTACACATATCTGTAATATCACTGCGCCCACAAAGTGTGGACTGTTGTCTGACCACAGGACACGGGGCAAGCCAAAACGGGAAGAATATTCTTTAAGCATTACTTTTGCCATACTCATCGCTGTGCAGTCTTTTAAGGGATATGCCTCCACCCACTTGCTGAATGCACAGATCACCACTAAGACATATTTTAAGTTTTGGCATCTCTCCATCTCTATGAAATCAAAATGGATTACCTCAAAAGGCATAGAGGGCGGGCCAAAACTCCCTACCGGAGTCACTGTTCCCTTTCCTACATTGTGTTGTAAACACGTGATACAGTTCTGCACCAACCTCTCTGCAGTCTTCTTTATGTTTACATTCTGCCATACCGTAGATAGGTGCTGTATTATTTTTTTCGCACAGATGCAAGTAGGGCTGTGAGCCATTGTGACCATTGCAGTCACATAAGAATTTGGCAACATCCAGTTTTTAGTTCCCTTGACCACCCAACAACCCTCCAGATCTAATTCAGCAGAGCCCTCTGCCCACCCTTGTATTTCATCGGCCGTGGCTTCGGCCTGTATTTCTTTGACAGTGGCAATTCCATCTTCTATCATGCAGGGCACTTCCTCAGACTGGACTGTCATCATCTTAGTATTTAAATCAGTGGCAGTTTGTTTTGCAATTCTGTCTGCAAACGCGTTTCCCTTTCCTACTTTGCACATTACCTTTTTATGTGCCCCACATTTCACTATTGCTAGGCGCTTTGGAAACGTGAGTGCAGACAGCAATCGTACAATCAAAGGGCCATGTTGAATTCTGGCACCATGTGATGTCAAGAAACCTCTCTCAGCCCAGAGTCGACCAAAGTTATGAACCACCCCAAAAGCATACGGACTATCAGTATATATATTCATTTTAAAATTTTCAGAAATCTCGCAGGCTCTGGTCAATGCTATTATTTCTGCGGCTTGTGCCGAGTTGTAGGGGATTCTTTTGCTTTCTACAACGCTCTCTAGGGTAGTGATAGCATAGGCGGCAGTTGTCGTGCCATCAGGTAATTTGAAACAAGAGCCGTCACAAAATAACTCTCCGTCCGGCTCTTCCTGTGGGGTGTCTGTCAAATCAACTCTTCCCTTTGTTTCTTCCTCAGTAAGCATTAAACAATCATGGGGGGGGTGAATCGTTGTCACCAATTTCTTCTGTGGGTAGTGGCATTCATTCTGCAGGATTCAAAGCGCTACACCACATAATTTGGATATGGGGCGCGAACAAGATAATCTCATATCTTGTCAGTCTAGCAGAGGTGAGGTGTTGCGTCTGTGTCCTATTTAATAGAACGTCTATGGCATGTGGCACCATCAGAATTAAAGTATGCCCCAATACCATCTCTTCCGTTTGTTTCACCGACGCAGCAGCCACCGTGACAGATCGCAAACATCGTGGTAGTGCGCGTGCTACAGGGTCCAGCGCGGAAGAGAAATAGCCGCACGGCCTATTTCTTCCACCTTGTTCCTGTGTCAAAACCGCCAATGCACATCCTTCACTTTCACACACAAACAGTCTAAAAACCTTTTCATAATTTGGTGTGCCCAAAACTGGAGCAGAACACAATGCAGTTTTCAATTGATCAAACGCTCTCTGACATTCCTCATCCCACTGTAAAGGCATGACCGCATCCTTTCTAGTCAAGTTCACCATCGGTTTCACAATTAACGCAAAATTACCGATCTATTGTCGGCAATATGAAGCCATGCCTATTATGGCTCTGACTCCTTTCTGTGTCTTTGGAATAGGCATACAAGAAATACTTTCTATCCGCTCTAGCGTTAGCATTCGCCCTTCTTTCGAAAGTAGGTAGCCCAAATAGGCCACCTCCTTTCGATTATATTGAAATTTCTTCAAACTAGCTTTATGGCCATGTGCCGCTAGGTGTGACAATAGTAATACAGTGCTTTCTTTACAAATCTCCTCTGTGTCAGCAGCTAACAACAGATCATCTATGTATTGCAAGAGTACGCAACCCACTGGTAATTCTAGCATGTCTAGCTGCTCTTTCAATGCTCTACTGTAAATACTCGGACTTTCCGTGTATACTTGCGGAATCCGCGTAAATGTAAATGATCGTCCTCCTAATGTGAACGCAAACAAATATCTGCTGTCCTTGTGCACCGGTATGCTAAAGAAAGCATTTTTTAGATCAATTACACTAAAGTATTCTGCTGAGACAGGTATCATTGTCAATATTGTAGTGACGTCTGGGACCAAAGGAAATTGTGGATCTACTACTTTGTTCAGCACGCGCAAATCAATTATGAAACAGTATGGTACTTCATTGCCTCCCTTTTTATAAACTGGAAGAATCAGGCTGTTGCATGTACTGCCTGTAATTTCTTCAATCACCCCTAATTTCACCAAATCTGTAACAATACTCTTCAATCCTTTCTCACCATCAGCCGAAATTCTGTATTGGGGAATTTGCGGCAGTGAAACACCCTCTTTCAAAATGATCTTCACTGGCTCTATTTTCAAGCATCCTACATCATTATCATGCATTGCCCATATACAGGTTGGCACTTTACTTAACTCTCCTGGTAAAGCTTCAGACATGAATTCTGACACAGGGGCATCTTGTGGCCAAATCGTCAGGAACAACCCATCTGCCGTGCAATGTATAACTGCACCTAACTTTTTCAACAAATTTAATCCCAACAGGTTCTCCCCACAATTTTCTGTTAGGAGAAAAGGACAATGTTCAGTGAATGGTCCTATGGTAACTGGGACTGGTTGGGACACTGGGTTTATGACTGGTGTACCTGCGAACCCTACGGAAACATTCTTTTGCCCTGACAGTGGTATATCCGGAACCAAGTGATGGTCTATTGAACACTTTTGCGCTCCTGTATCTACAAGGAAGCGGTGCTCCTCATTCCCGACTCTCATTTCTACGTAGGGTCCTTTCTGATTCACGGGAATAGACGCTGGTTCCGACCCCTGCCCTAGGCTGTCCTGTTGGGGAAATAACACATCATCTGAGGTGTAATCACTACTATTACTGTAATACGTATTTGGCTGTGTATCAAAAATGTTCCCACTCTTCCCTCTATTTCCCCCACTCTGGTTTCCATACTGTTGTTTTGCTGGCCCTGATTCTGGTTAGGGGCACTTTGGTTTTGAGCTTGGTTTTGATTACCTCCATTATTGTGGTGCTGCTGCATACTATTCCTATTTGGTCCATTCGCTCCTTCGTGCCCTCTGTGCTGTCTTCTCTGACCAGACCCATTTCTATTCTGCAGATGTGTACATTGCGCTCGCCAGTGTCCTTCCTCCTTACAGTACGCACAAAGATCTGGTCCCAATGGCCCCCCATGCATATTCAAATTGCTCCTTCCTTGTGCATGTCCTCTCTCTCTCTATTATGTCCTGCTACTTGCTGCAGTAGCACCCGTGTCTTCAGATTTACCTTATCCTTCTCCTCGTTCTCTTTCTCCGCATTCACTCTTTTCTCATAATATTGGGCCATGTGTAATACTTCGCCCAGCGTTTTTGCTTGCCATGCACTCTCTGATGTCATTATTAGGTTCTGGATTGGAAGTTTTAACCCCCTCACATATTTGTCAACAAATAGCCTCTTCCCTGCTTCCGAGCTCACATCCTGCCCACTGAAGTCTGTAAATACTTCTTCAAACCTATTAAAATAATCTGTAGCTAACTCATCCTTGCCTTGTACACATGCAGTCAATTTGTCCCATTGAATTCTTTTCTCTGGGACAATTTCTTTTAATTTCTGTACTATGAGTGCTGGTAATGCTACCAGGTTCGCTCCTGGTGTTCCTCCAACCGCTTTATTCCTGTCTTCTATTACCAAATCCGCAAATGTGGCGCCAAAGGTCGTTACGTCATCCACCTTTCTTATTTGCTTCCATATGTCTGTTGGCAGGATCACTGGGAATATTAGGTATGTCACCCATGGTAAGTATGGATGATTGTAGGCAGGACTCTACTTCCTTGTAAAACCCTGCAGGATTCTTTCTTATATCGGGAATCGTCTGCTTTATGTTGTTCACCTCCTGTCTGGAAAAGGGAGCATGCACATATTGGGCGGTATAATGGGCTGGTGTTACCTGCGCCGCTACGGTGCCCGCTGCGGGAATCTATACTTTGGGCCCAAAGGTAGGTGGGACCTCTCTCATAGGAAATGCCGCACTCACTGTCCCTCCCCTTTCTCTCATGTGCAACAATATTCCTAAGTCAAGTGATAGGGCTGTTTCTCCTGTCCCTCGCTCTAGTGCTCTCTTATATATCGCAATTATTTTGGGGGGCTGGCCTTGTCGCTTTTTATATCTTTATCTATTAAATGTTCAGCCATCGACTGCAATGCTTTCCTTTTCGTAGGCATGGAATATTCATCAAATATCTCATGTATGTCCATTGTGGGGATACTGGGATTCGACATCCATGTTAATGCCTCTTGCATACATACTTTCAATTTGTCGCCCCTTTGTACTGACAACATTGAATGTCGTCGTTGGATATATGGCTCTACCGCTTCCTTCCTATCTCTCCCGATATCCTTACCCCTGTACCCAGGTGCAGTAAACATTTCAGCATAATCATTATCCAATTCATTTTTAAGTTCAAAAAGTCCATATACATGTTCCCTTACTTCTTCATCTCTTTCTCTACAGCGTGCTAATGCATTCAAATCTAACAATCGCTGCAGTGGTAATTTCCCAATGAACTGTTTCCATCTCTCCACCAAATATTCACCCATACATTCCAACACTACCTGTCTTTCGTTGTTTCTTCGGAAGTTATACATCGAGGCCAATGCTGCCGTCCCATCATTCCCATCTATATACATCTCTGCCTGTTGCTGCAATTCCACATTTCTTTCCTTGCTGATCGCGCTGCGAGTTACCCTTGCGCATCTACTTTGGTCAGTCTCGCCTCTCGCCCCCGCGGTTTCAACTTCAACCCCGGGAGGGACGGACGATACCAAGTCTGTATCTAAGGCGGGAGGTGCGGATGGGACAACAGGAGCGGGGAGTGTCTGCTGTGGGCCTGGTTGGCTAATGGGAAGTGTTACATGCGCGGTCTGTGGCTGTGGGAGGGCTTGAGCTACGGGAGGGGCTTGAGCAGTTGTTACTGGCGTGTTTGGCCTTGCTTCTGATCTTGGGCCTTGTTTTGTATGGATTAATATGTTTTCTATCAAATTCATCTGCTATGTGCAATTCTCGTTGTGGGTATATTTTTTCTATATTCAACTGGTCACGTCTACCTGACCTCCTTAGACTCTCAGTCCACTCCTCCTCCTCCTTTTCTTCCGCTACTTCACCTTTCGATTTTTGCCTGCGCGCATGTTTCGCTCTACTTCTAAGTCGGAGCATTGCTTCCCTTCTCCAGTCCTTAACGATATCAAATGCTGCAGGAACGCGCTTTCTTTCTTATCAACACCCTTTCCAGGTTATCTATTCTCGCTATCTCAAAACTACCATTTATCGGCAACTGATGGTCTTGTTGCTTTCTGGTTTGCCTATGCCAAGTCTGACAGAATATTATCGCTCCCACACCATACTTCACATACATCTCTTATGCCAGCGTTCCACCAGGTGGTGCAATTTGGCCATCTTCCAAAGATTGTCTACCGCAGCGGAAAAACCCCGCTAGGGTGGACAATACCCCAGGCATGTTTCAACCTCCCCTTGGTTAATCAACCTTACCTAGGGCGTTTGATTTTGCAAATTCAACTCTCAACCAATATCAGGGTTATTTTGAATTGGGGTATGACTCACCTGATAAATCAATTTGTCCTCCAGGACACAATTCGCCTGTATACTGACGCAACCAATGATGTCGTGTCTGCGTTTCTTGGCTTCTGCCTCGTTTCGGGACCCTCACCTCCTTGTTCTCTAGCCGGGTACGTCGATCAGGGATCAGATGTGTGCAGATCTGCAAAGGAATCTCTCATCACTTCTACAGGGCGCCCCGAACACCTCTTGATCCCGGCTCGATCGTCCCGTTCTCGCAGTTCTCCGCCTTTACTCAATTACAACGTACATGATGGAACAAGTGGGGGAGGGTCCCTATTCGGGCGCCATCTTGAAAGGGGCCCCTAGGGGTCCCTCGCGTTATGGAAACAAGGCAAGTTACCACACACGATAGATACGCCAGACAAGAGGTTGAATTCCCAAAGCTAGGGTTTATTGCAAAGCAAAAGAGTCTCAGTTGGCCAACTCGGTCTCACGCCCCGCGACGTGTTTCTCTAGACCTCGAGGGACGCAAGAGAGCGAATTACATACATCAGTTACATATACAAAATGCACATCTTATAATCAGCTATGACATGTTAACACTGCCCTTTATTGGGTTTCTTTGAACTCAGTGTGATGATGGACAATTTCGACGAATATGACACCTTCAAATATCTATTCTAGTAACAATATGCAACAATATGCAATTTTGCAAGTGTAGAGACAGACTTCTTTGTTGAACAGAACATTGTGCTTCTGTTCTTGTAAGCGAGCTACATACGGGGGAAGAGTCACATTCCAGACCTTACTATCTTTGAGTTGCTATTCGCGTCCTGGGAGCCGACACGTTCTACAGGGCTAGAAAAGGGGGGCCATAAGAGGAACATAATTCAGGCCTTTAGCTGCCTTATTCTAACATTTTCTACCATATAACGAGACTGGCTGGCAGCTGTGAAATGATTAAACGCCCTGCGGCTCTCCTTCAAGGCTACACCCGGGAGGGAGCTGGGCATTCCTCTCTGGGCTGCCCACGTTGTGTTTCAGCGAACTCTTTATTAGCCTCGCGGCCTTGCCCTTTCACGTTTTAGACAACAATGTTAACAGTCAGCAGAATAAGCAGAATTGGCAAACCGAAGCTGCAAAGCAGCTTGAACAGAAAGCAATGAGCAATTGTTAAAGAGCAAAATGGCGATTCTTGTCACATCAAAATGGCCGCTCATTGGTCAAACTTGGAAACCTGTATTTCTATCGTTATGTACATGAGACGGTTGGCCTACGGCCACCAAAATACATTTGCCGTCAATCATGAGAGGTGTCCGTTTTTCTAGATCGACAGAGTTGGACATGAAATGTTTGGCTGTACGGATCAATTTGCACGTGTACGCCGTGGAGGAAGCTAGGGAGTTTACCTGTCTGTTGAAGGAGAAATTAGAGTCCAGGTAAAAGCCCAGTGTTTTAACTTCTTGTCCCACTTTGATGCTGTTCCCATTGATCAAGGGCTCAGTTTCTTTAGCCTAGTGGTGGTGCCTAGGATAATGAGTTTAGTTTTATCATCATTCAGGCATAGCCCATGTCTGGCCATCCATGCCTGGATGATGATGTACACTCTATTCACCAAGGCCAAATTCTTTTCATAATCTCCAGAAAGCAGAAGGAGGATCTGGGTATCATTTGCGTAGTTAGTGTAGGTGATACCGAGATGATCCAAATCATCGAAAAGGGGCTTGGTAAACATGTTGTACAGTGTAGGGGAGACGCAGGAGCCCTGTGGCACACCATAAGTGATGGGTATGATGTCTGCTGCCGCTGTAGGTGAGAAGACCCTCATGGTTCTGCCGTTGAGGAATGATCTGATCCAGGTAATGGGCTCGGCAGAGAAATGGGCTAATGTGTGGAGGTGTGTGCACAGGACGGAGTGATCAACCAAGTCGAAAGCTGCAGAGAGGTCAAGGAGGAGCAGTAGGGCTGCTTGGCCATTGTCTCTGAGCTTATCGATTTGTGCTTTCAAGTCGATGAGAGCAGTTTCAGTCCCGTGTTGAGGATGGAAGCCTGATTGTCCTGCTCCTAGGAGGTGGTGTTCTTCCAGATGCCTCTGTATTTGTGCATAGGCGACCTTGTCCAGGATTTTTAGAACGAAGGGTACGGTTGTTATGGGTCTGTAATTAGTAGGCGTGGCAGGGTCAAGTGTGGGGTTTTTTAGTAAGGGGAGCAGCCAGGATTGTTTTAGATTTGAAGGGATGGAGCCAGTGTAAAAGGAGGCATTAATTAATTTTGTAATGAAGGGGGAGCGGTCTCGGGCGGCATCTTTAATGAGTTGTGCCGGGCACAGATCTCCCTGACAGTTTGAAGGTTTCAGTGACATGATGATTTTTTCTACTTCAAGTGTAGTCACTTTAGAAAAGTTGAAGCGAGGGGTTTCAATTGGAGTGGGCTTCTCGGGTGGTTTGGATGGGAGAGGATCATTTAAGGAAGCTTTTTTGTGGGTAATGTTATTTAGTAGGGTGGCAATCATGTTAGCTAAGGCATTTTGGATTTCAGAACACCAATTTTTATCTTCGGTGCAAGTATCTAGTGGAGCTATGGGGGTTTCCACTTCTTTAAGGATGGAGAATAATTCCTTCATGTTTGATTTTGCTTGGGATATTCGGGAGTCAAAGGAGATACGTTTAGCCAGGTAGATTTCTTTTTTGCAGAGGGTGGTTACTTTAGAGAGTTTGAGTTTATTGGCTACTGAAGTGTCATGAGCACTGCTCCCGAGAAGCCAAGTCAAGCCCAGCATCCCCGGAAGCAGGCTCACGACCCTCGTCCCCGGCTCCAGCAAACCCCTATTGGGGCCCTTTTGACCATGTCCTGGCGCCTCTGGCGCCAGGCTCATAAGGAACCTCAGTCCCGGCACCAGGGGCGCCGGGCTCATAATTCTTGCAAAGGTGCTTGGGTGGAACTACCTGTAGCAGACCATGCTGCATACTCACCTTTGCAAATGCTGGCAGGATGAAGTCCCCAGCCTTCTGCTGGGAGGAACTATTCCCTGAACTGGGACTACTTTCTTACCTGGGTGGGGCTGGTGCCACTCCTTAGCTCTGGAACACAGGAACTCTTTTACCTGGGCGAGGCTGAGGAAGAAGACACCCAATCACTCCAACACTATTTAAACCACACCCGATTGGGAAAACGTGCTTCGCGTTATTCTGCATCTGCAGCAGGACGCTCACCGAGTCAGCTCCAGCATTCCAGTGACATCTCCAGCTTCAGCTCAGCAACCTGTGGAAGAAAGACATGAGAACTATACTTACCATCCAGGAATCCAGACACCGGCAGAACCTGCAAGCAAAAGAAATATAAGGTTAGCAAGTTGCAACACGTTCGCAGCCGCGCTCGCTTACCTGATCCATCTGTGCTTTCACGGATTCTTCGCGGCCTTCTCTTCAGCAGCCTAACGCCACCTGTAAAGACAAAGAACATTGTTAAGTAGGAATCGGGTGAAGGCGGCCGCATTTACTTTTCTTACCTGCTTTTGTGCGCGTATTACGATCTCTTCAAGCGCAGCAGCCCGGCACCTGAAAACAAGAAAAGACATTATTTAAGTGCCATTAAAGACTGCAAGAAAGCCTAACACTTACGTGTTTCCCCACGTGCATCTGCGACTGGGAAAACGCCCGCAAGGTCCCGACACCTGCAAATAAGAAAAGAACATTGTTAGAGGTGCTATAATAAGGTCACAGATCATTATACTCACGTACTTAGCACGTGCAACGGCAACGGACGAACAACGCCCGCAACATCTCAAGACCTGAAAACCGAAAACAAGGGACATTATTGAGGTGTCATTGAAATTCCCATACCTACGTACAACCGCACGTGTCGCGCTCTCAGTGACCACGCCCTCAGCATCCAGGCACCTGAAAAAGACAATGCAAAGACTTCATTAAAGGTGCCCATCTCTTCAAGACTATAAACTCTTTATACCTACTGGCATCCGCTCGTGCAGTAACGGCGGCATCACCTTTTGGCATCTCAGCATCTGTGCCACTTCTAAGGCCACAAAAGACTTTGAGGACCTCCAGTGATGTAACTGGAACCCACGCACCCCTGCATAAGTCGCAGGATGGAGAGCCCAGCATTTATACGCCTAAGGTGAGAGCTCACCAGGACATTGCACTTTCGGAGAGTTGGCGATTAGTGAGGAGGAAGTCCAGCCAAACGGTCATTAACCCTTTTTTCTTCCGCCTGCAGAAACCTTACCCTGCAAGCCAGACGGTCAATAAGAGGAAGCCCAGTCCAGAGAGTCATCCGAGCTCTACGCCTCTCAATTGAAGAGACTATAACAGTTCAGCCGGGACCAGCGCCTCCGTGGGAATCAGGTGAGCGTTACATGAAGGGACTTTTTTCCAGGTGGCCTCGCAATTTCTTTTTTGCAGCCTTAAATTTCTGAGGAGAGGTGTGTGCCATTTGTTTAGGTGCGCTTTAGGCTTGCTTGATCTGAGTTTGAAGGGGGCAATTAGATCCAGCGAAGTGGACATGATTTTGTTATATTCTTCGACCAGAGTCTCTGGATCCAAGTTCTCGTGGAGTGAGTTGAGAGTAGGGAGTAGGTTTGGGATAAGTCTCTCGACTGTAATATTCCTCTTGTTTCTTGTGAGTGGTGGGGGGGCCCTGATAATCGGCAGGGGTGAGGGTCGGGTGATGGAAAGCATAAACGATACCCGGTAGTGATCGGTCCAAGCTAGTGGTGAAATATTGGTGATATTTGCAAGACAGTTGTGGTCAGCTATCCAATCAAGTATTCTGCCTTTGGTATGTGTAGGTTCCATGCTTCTTTGTATAAAACCTAATTCAGAGAGGGTATTGACTATAGTACTGGCAAATAAATCTTCCGGGTCATTATAGCCCAGATTGAAGTCCCCAAGGGTAAGTACTTGGGTGGAACATTTGAGGTTGCTAGTTAAGATAGTGTTAATGTCCTCGTCAAAAGTGCCTATAAGGCCTGGCGGGCGATAAATCAGGTGGATGTTGAGAGTCTGGGCATTAGTGAGGGGGACTTTAACTAAGAGTGTTTCACAGGAGGGGACGTTGATTGTTGTTGCTAATCTCACGGTAAGACTGCATTTGTGAATAATAGCGACACCTCCTCCTTTGGAGTTGGGTCGATCTTGTCTCAGGATGGAGTAATTAGCTGGGATTGCCAGCATGAGCATGGGACCTGCTGCTGGGTGAAGCCAGGTCTCAGTGATAGCAAGGAAGTCGAGATCTTCTTTGAGGATCAAGTCAGACATTTCTGTTGCATGAGCTACTAACGATCTGGCGTTGATCAGAGCTCCCTTGATTTGGGGGCTTGCTATGGTTTTAGTAGAAGTAGTGTGGCAATGGTCCTGAGTTATGTCACAAAGGGGGTCCAGGTTAGTGGGGTTAAGTGGGGGTGTCAGGTTAGGGTTCCGAGGGGAGTTCGATTTTCTTGTGGATAGTCTCGGTTGGAGCGGTGTAGTTTTGGGTTTCAGTATGGTAGGCAGTGAGCGGGCAAGGGGCTCATACATTTTGGCTAGCCTGGCTCTGAGTCTGAGATTCCTATCAGTAGTAGAGCGAGGGAGGCTGGTGGGTATCACTGGCTGTATGGCATTTAAAGATAGATGTGCGTTACTAGGTATTTGCATGTTAAGCATAGTCGGATGCATTATGGTCAGTGGGAACGGTATCAACCTCAGCAGAACTGAAATATTTATAAAGTACAGGTCGCAGGCGAGCACACTTGTGAACAAGGGATGCATACTGATTGATAAGGCAAGTGATGTAGGCCTGGCGCTACTACAGGTACTAAAGATAGGGATGAAACATAATTAATCGCTCTCTAGACAGCGTACGTTATTTTGAATGCCAGATATAGAATGTGGCCCATGGCTGGGGTCATCGAGAATGAGAGTTGCTGGCGATGAACAGTGGTTATGTACAAGTTGAGAGCGTTGTGAGAAATGTAACACTGGGTAAGGGGGCAATAATCACAGTCAAACATGCAGCAAATAGGGTTTACAATAACCGATCAGCCAGGGGAACGAGCATAATTAATGGCAATGGTTCATGTAGACATAGGGCATTATCCACTCGAAATTATTATTGCTAGGCTAACATGAGTACTAGGGATACATGGGTGGCATTATGAGATAAACTATATGAGGGTGGTTGGAATACAATTAAGCGTATCTAAGATGACTACCATTTTAAGGCAAGTAGCTGACATGAAATATGGTGACGGACAAGGCAGCAGATTATCAAACTGACGTGGGTAGATCGAAGCATGAGCATAAGCATGGAGGTGCTTACTTCATTCCTATGGGATTTGGTTGTCATGTTCAGTTTGGGATGCTTTGTGGCACAGTGTTTTGTGATGTGCACATCGTGCTGTCACATCAACAATGACACCATGGTGGTGTGTGCATCTATCCCCCCATTTCACTGCCATGTGCCTGTCATGCAAATTACCAAGCAGCCAGGCACGTCGTCCTGCATGTCGCTCCATGTAACGTGGTAGCGTGGAGTTCCGCAGGACCATTGAATCATGACTTGATCCGGGATATCAGGCACAACAATGTGTGATGATCTTGCTGGCGTCACACACCATCTGCACATTGATGGAGTGGTATTGCTTGCGGTTGCGGTAAACCACCTCCATGGCATGCGGGACCACCAACTCCACGTGGGTGCAGTCGAAGGCACCTATACAATTTGGCATGCCTGCCAGTGCATGGAAGCCAACCTTTGGATCAAAAATCTCCTGGGGAGTCCGTGGTAGGGCTATGTAGTCCCTTGTGTGCTTCAGGAGGGCATCCAGCACTTGGTTCAGAATGCGAGAAAATAAGGGTTGTGATATGCCATGCATGTGCCCCACTGTGTGCTGGTAGGTGCCTGTGGCAAGGAAGTGGAGCACCGACACTACCTTCAGTAGAGGGGGGGTGGCGGTGCGTATTTCAATGACGCTGACAATGTCGTCGTCTATCATGTCTACGATGGTGGTGATGGTGTCCCGGTCCAGACGGTACAGGGTGTGGATCTGCTCAGGGGGTAGGTTGAATGGACTGGCTCTGATGCGAGGGATTGGGGGCTGCCTGCATGGTACCACTGGCTGCACTGGTGGGGCATGCTGGGCCTGTCTCACCCTCCTTCTCCTCCTGCGTCTCCTCTCTAGTACCTGCTGTTGTTGTTGTTGTTGCTGGTGTGGCAATGCAAGCATGTCCTCCAGCCCCAGTATTGCTACTACTAGTGGAATCATTTTGGTGTGGGAAGGGGTGTGGTGTGTGGGTGTGCTCCTTTTGTGCTGGCCCAGACTCCATTGCCTCCACCTGTGCTGATTGTGTGCACCTGTGGCAGTTTGGAACACTGCACATAGCAGTTTCCGGGTGCTTCGCGATGCCGGTATTGCCGGCATGCCGGTATCCCCTATTAGCGCCCTCATGATGCTGGTATTTGCATGTCCGCCTGACTTGTGATGTCCTCCTGTTAGCGGCATCCCGGTATTGGCGTCCTGAAGGACTGCGTGCCCCCGCCCTTGCCGCTATTAGTGGCACCATTATTAACGGTGCCTCTAATACCGGGTTCTTAGGTCGGAATAGCCCAGAGCGGTATGCGATGCCGGTAATCCTTTACCGGCATTGTTTTTCCATTACCTCCAACTTCATAATGACCCCCAAGGTCTCTTATTTACAAATCCAAACATTCCTTGAAAACAACCACCTTCTAGGAGTGCAACAATCAGGCTTCCGTCCCCAACAAGGAACAGAAACGGCTTTAATCGACCTTAAGGCTCAAATAGACGAACTCAGGGACAAAGGAAAATCAGCAATTCTTTTCCTTTTAGATCTCTCAGCTGCCTTCGACCTTGTAGACCACAAGGTCCTTTGCAGCCACTTGAAATCAGCTGCACATTTCTCCAATGAAGCCATCACATGGATTGAATCATTTCTCAGTAATAGGACCATGAGAGTCTTCTCACACTCAGCTGCTGCAGACACCACCCCAATCACCTGTGGAGTACCCCAGGGATCCTGTGTTTCGCCGACCTTGTATAAGATTTTCACCAAGCCACTTTTCGATGATCTGGACCATCTTGATATCAACTACACTAACTATGCAGATGATACCCAGATTCTCCTTCCACTTTCCGGAGATTCCGTCAAGGATTTGGCCATGGTGAACAGGGTTTACCTCGTCATCCAGGCATGGATGGCAACACATGGTTTATGCCTGAATGACGACAAGACTGAACTCATCATCCTGGGTACTACTCTCAACCTTAAAAAATTAGGACCCGACTACACTTCCTTTACAATTGGTGATAATTCTATTAAGGTCGCCAATGAGGTAATCCACAATTGCATATACATGCAAACTCATTACAGCAGGCAAAGCTTTTCTTTCTATAGATAGCTGTATCACCCTTGCCAGAGCCCTCATTTTGTCCAAACTAGACTTCAGTAACGCTCTCTACATTGGCTCCAATAAATACATCACAAAGAGAATTCAAACTCTCCAGAACAATACCCTCAGAGCTGCCTTGGGCATCTCCAGGAGAGATCACATCTCCGCTCTCAGAAGACAAAATAACTGTCTCTCTACGAGTGACAAAATCCAGCTTAAAACGGCCTCGCTTACGTACAAATGTCTTAACAACGCAGCCCCCCTCTACCTTTGTGAAAGATTTTGCAGAAAATCTTCAACTAGGCCCACTAGATCGGCGAATGCAAACTGCCTCACTGTCCCAAAAACTAAACTATCCAAGGCAGGGGGCTGCAGCTTTCCTGTAAAAGCTGCTCAGCTATGGAACTCTACCTCCTATGATACGAGCAGACCAGCCATATCTTCAGGCAGAAACTTGTCAATCGGCTTAAAGCCCATGACCAGTAAGGCCTGACACCGACTCCACAACCCTGAAACCTGATTGCCTCTCACCAGCATGACTTGTAACTGTATTCTTCTGTGTTTATTCTCACTGTATATTTCTGCACTTCTCTGTATTGATGTCTCTTTGTATTTTATTTTCGTCTTTGTAACTAAGCTGTGATCCTTCCTGTAATGTCTGTGCCCTGATACACTCGGGTCCGGTGCGCAGTACAAATGAATAAACAAACAAAAAAACAAACAAACCCTTCATAATGCTGCTACCAATAATAGATTCTGGCAATGACACGC
Source organism: Ambystoma mexicanum (assembly GCF_040938575.1). NCBI lineage: Eukaryota > Metazoa > Chordata > Amphibia > Caudata > Ambystomatidae > Ambystoma > Ambystoma mexicanum. The sequence goes on along the minus strand of NC_090923.1, from coordinate 710,717,314 downwards.
GCATGTAAATGAGGCCGCTACCCACAATGTTTACTGGTATTGCCACTGCCAGCAGACCATCTGTAAGAACACACTTAGTGATGATGTCTGTGTGGCTATGCCCAACTACAAGCAAAGCAGTTCATCTGTATCCCAGCTCTAAACAACTATGACAACCATGCGTCAGTTGGATAAAGAGGGTATCTAAATTCGGTACTATGGCACTACTCCCATACTGGATAGTCTGGTTGCACTGCTGCACTTGCTGACCACCCTATTTCTGCATCGCTTGGTAGGGAGTAGCATCGGCCAAACAACCAACGTTGTCCTGGTGTCCGGCAGTGTGGATTTGCAGTTTAAAAAATTACTAGTGATAGCCTGTGGCTACAATGAGGCGCAGACCCTTTTAAACACCTACACTCTCCAGGATGGTTGAGTGTCTTAAACTGTGTCGCTCACTCCCCCAGTGGATGGGGTAGAGGGTGCATCTCCCGCTCCAGACTCCTTCAGGAGTAAGAACACATTCCTGTTGACTGCACAGGCAACAGCTATGAGAATTCCTGCTCTGGTGTCACCTCTCACTACAGCTAGAGTGCTCAGCCCCCTCACTGGCAGTGGTGGTGGAACAATTTACAGAGTGGGAGTGCTGCACAGTGCCGCCCCAAAATCATATATGTTGTGAACAATATATGTGCTGCTGAATCAGAGAGTGTAAATGCAAAAGAGCCTATGTCATTCAGTAGAACCTTCTATGTAGTCCCCTTAACACCTTTATTTATTTATTATTATTTTTTAAAATTATTTTATCTGGTTACCATTAACCTTTTACAAATGTTTCACAATAATTACAAACTTTTATAGAAAAATTAACATATCACATTTAAAACCTAATTAAATCATAAATGCAATCAATCTTCAAATAACACAACCTTTCTAGCCCAAAACACCTTTATTTTAATAATTAGGTCAATTAGTGCATTTATTTGCACATTTCCCAATTTTATGGATGAGGTTTGACAGAAGAGCATATGGAAATGGCTTCCTAACGCTAGGAAATTACTACAATCAGCCTGTGGAGTCAGCTGCAAATTGACAGCGGAAGAGTCTGGTCCCAATCGCTCAATCCAATTTACAATGATTGTCCTCATAGACAGATCTTGTGAATTCATGTGAAGTATTGCAATTTCTCACAGAGCTCAGGTGCACTATTCCTCTGCAGTTTTAAAGTTGTTAAATGTCCCACTGGCTCCCCAGAAGTAACTCTAGTCAGGAACATGATTGAATATCAGCAGTCATTTTGTGCATATGAAATGTTGATCAACAGCAAATATAATGCCTATCACAAATAAAATGCCAAGTGAAATAACAAATACGCAGAATACTGTGCTGTATATTAAAACAACCATAAGGAACACTATGCTAGGAAATTACAGCACACTTAGAATAATATTGATAAATATAGTACTGTGCATGCATTTATGACCTTTGGAATACAATGCATGGACCAAGGATCCTCCTCTGAATATTAGGCCCAAAACCATATCCTCAGAATATTATGGCATGGAAAATGGTCTCATCATAATGTTCAGCGTAGTTCTCATCATAGTTCTATTAAAATAAAAGTTGTAAAACAGAACTTGCAAATAAAACAAAAGTTGCCCCTTCACAGCTGAAAGGCTCTATAATAAATTGAAGACTAGCATATTTGTTAGGATGATCAAAAAACTATGTTTTTATATCATGCTCATTCATTTTTTCTATGTGGGTTCAGTTACAATTGTCAACCTCTGCAATGATATTCCCTGTGGTGCAATAAATGTCTTGATAATACCCAGATCACACAATGCTCAGCCCTTGATCATCCCCAAACTCACTCCGACATCCGCTTTTAATAACTATAATCAATCTGAGTTTTGCTTTAAAGTCTAGCATCACTCTTGAATTGCTTGTGTTAACATCCAAAGCCACTGAGATGTCTATTCTTGGTACTACTCTGACCACCGGAGAGCTCTGCTCTTCCTAAAAGACAGATTCATTACGAGCTCTAGCCCTGATATCACCCAAATCCTTCTAGAGCTCTGCCTCGTGATTCACACAGAGCTCAATGCATAACACCCACATTCATTTACAGAGAGTTTATGAATCCAGATTCACTGAAAGATCTGCTCTTCCGAATACAGACTTGTTCAATGGCCCCATTAAAACCTAATTCTATCATCTCTCTGCTCTTGAAAATGAAGGTAAACTAGCAAAGGTTGTTTTGCAAGTTTATTCAAAGAGATTTATCTTTTCAAGAGACTATTACGACAATAATGCAAAAATAAGAGTTAATGTTGGCAAGGTACATAATGGCCCTCATTCCGAGTATGGTGGTAGTCATGGCGCTATTTGCGCCATGACTGCCTCCCATACCGGTACGTTTGGTTCAATGGGGAATTACCGGTCCATTCCGACCTTGGAGGGACCAGTAAATCCCCACCAAACCATTTCCCATTCCCATTTGAGCCCCCATAGTGCTCAATGGGAATGGGGAGGGCGCAAATAACGGGCCGGCGTATGCCAAGCCTGTTATTTGCGCCCAGGTCCCCTAAGGGGTCCCGTCCTTAACACTTGGTCAGACCAGGCGTTAAGGAAGGGACCTGCTAAGGGACCTCGTAGTAGGGCAGCAAGGGATTACCGGCACCGGTCTCCTTACCGGTGCCCGGTATCCCTTATCGCCCTACTTGGAATGAGGGCCAATGTGTCCATAGCAAGTGGTGACAGATTTTCAACTGTTATGGGAAACCTCCTGGGTTTTTCAAAATGTCAGGAGCTCAAATGAATGGACTCTGCATAAATGTCACGTCTGCTAATCAGCCTCGGATGATTCATATAGCGATCTGTGCCTTAGAAATTGGTGTTAGTGGTTTCTAAACAGGTGGGTCTTCTGGCTCATAAGGTGTATAGCTAAATCACCACCCTTTATATAGACATGTGTACAGGAGGGCGGAGCGACCTCTGACGGGCCCATGGGATCAGAGCTCACCCTCGAGTACTTTAAGAATAGATAGCTGCACCTTGAGGTGGATGGGGTGCGGGATTCTCTTACTCCAACACCAATCAATAAGGACAACTCAATGGTTTGGCAAAGGGAGGTCTGTTTAATGACAAGTACAAAAAACAGGGAAACAATAGGAAATCATCAGTGATGCGATCGCCCGTCTCGCTCCAACTTCCGAATTCTTCATTCAGACAGCAATAGTTATAGCAAATTCTCGTCATCATTGACATGTAACACTCAAAAGTTTGTCATGCAATTATATTGGTTAAAAAGATAACTTAAGTATAGGTACTATATCAGTATATGGTAACGGAGTGTGAGGATTGGATAACTCTCATCGGGTGGGCGTTTAAGCCCATCCCTCTACATCACTTGTGCTAGACGTCACTAAAACTACAACGTCTCATTGGTTCTACTAGCTATAGGACCCTTCATCATTTGGTCCATTGTGATTGGGTTGGTTACACCCCTAGGCATTAATCTCCACTTTAATTAGCAGCATGCAGAATGGTCACCCAGATGCGGTATGCTCCAAGATTCACCCTGCCTCCCTTCCATCAATCAGTACTTTAGGGCTATATGTCAATTAGTTGGCAGAGGATGGCCTTGAAACTGTACCTTCTTAACAGGAAAAGTTATGGCATCCTCCGGTGTTGGGTGATATCAGACGTTGGTACCTCCCCGCGCCTGGCTGGTCACGTGTTAATACACTGTGAAGCTGCTTCATTTTCCTTTTATTTGCGTATTTGATTCTCCCTTCAGCCTTGCCACCTGCCTGTGCCTCCTTATATCGACCTTCACGTGGCAGGCTGCTATGCTCTTAAGTTTCGATTCTTCAAAGTTGCCGCTCTCCTCCCTTCCTTGGGTGACCTCGAATTCCCAGGCATGAGCTGCTTCTTGCTACGTTTCGATTCCACTCTTTCGTCTGGCTTTGTTCTGGTATATGAATCCTGGCCTATTTGACCCCTAACATCCTGGGCTTAATTCTGCTTTTGTAAAATGGATTCACACTTGTATAATGTGCTTCTTTGAGGTAGATATATATAGTTGGCGCTTGCCGCTCTATTCTTCTACTAAACATAGCAAGCAGTACTGTTTCATTAGCTTCTTGCATTCCAAGCCTATTTACAGGTGTTAGCTAGTTGCGTTTCTTCATCCTGTTTTATGGTTACGTTTCTTTACAGTTCAGCATTGTTTCTCCTTTTAAGTCCATTACATCATTATTCCTTACATTTCGTCTTTGCGTGTCATCTTTTGATTGTCGTTTCGTTCATCTGAACGTCTGCCCGGGCCCTTGTGTCATCACCATTCGTCTTCAATTAGGGCCCTTTGGGTCTCTTCGGGGACAGTTTGTAAGTAGTCTTCATTTCGTGTCAGCTGCTGGTACGGTTGTCTCAATGGGTACCGTGCTGCCCATGGTTGTCTGGTTATTGGCACTTCAACAGGTTTTGCTCTTCTGATGGGCACTGGACAGAGCCCTAGTGCTGCTCTCTGTTGGTTAATTTGCTCCTCATACGTCACATATCTCGGCGAGTATGTTCCTGGTATTTCAAAATGGGTGGCTGGAGTGCAGGCCATATCTGGTTACTCCTCTACACTGCCCCCTCTGGTCGGTTCATCGACCACTTCTGCTTCCTCTTTTGGATTCATCTTATTTGGTTCTTCTGTATCCATTTCTTCGTCTTCTGGGTTTGTACATGATGGTGTGAATGTGTGTGTCTTTGGAGTTCATATTTTTATCACTCCTTTCAAACTTCCTGCTGTTTCACATGTTCGTCCTTATTCCATGTCATTAGTTGACATTGTGCATTTGGGCTACAATAGATCCATTTTCCTTCATAATTTCTACCTTTCCTGGGGTACAGGAACTTTGTTCCTTCTGGCGCATATTCACTGGCTTTCACGAAGTCTCTTATTTCTTCATCAGTCAGGTCTCTGGGCTTCCATCCTGGTTTGACATCGATAATGATCTTCATCCCTAGGGCTTTCTTCACAGTTTTCTGGCATTGTGAGATTATTATCTTAATGACACAACATACCTAGTAGTATCATCAATAGCAGGTCTCCCAGAAACTTGAATATGTCTGCCATCCATTGTGGGACCCATGAGAATAGAGTTCCAAACCAGCTGTCATCATCAACTTCGTCAGTTTCATCTATCATCTGGTTCTGTAGGTTTGTCAGCATACTTATACTTATACTTCTGTTAAAGTTCCATTTTCTTCGTCATGTGAACGTATAAACATGCAACATGATTCTCCGATTTTTGCAGAAACACCTCCATCCATCGCCGTGATCATATCAAGTACATATTTGTTCTGTAGAGTCATCAATTGGATTGCTCTTAGTTCTTCCTTAATCGCATTGAATCCTTTTATGGTAGTGTTAATGGTCTGCAATAACTCCCATCTGGTTATCTGCAACCATTTGTTATTTACTCCAGCTTGGATTCTTGGCATGAGGATCGTTGCGAACACTGATGAGGAGAGGCTGAAAAGCCTGTGTTCATATGGGATTGCATGTAATACCTCTTCTGATTTGGCAGAAAAGTAATTTTCTCTCTTCATTCGGGATACCAGCTCCACAGATCTCCTTTTCCTCAGTTGTGCATCTGCTCTCGGAAAACTGTCTATATTCAGGACACTTTTCGGGATCACTAGTGCAGGAATGTGGACGTTACTATTGTGCATATGCCTCCCCAGTTTTTCGGCAGTCTTATATATGCTTTGGATCCACACGTCCAGTAATGATCCATAATTACTGTGGTTCCGTGAGTCATTCCTGGAGCTTCAAAAATGTGTCCACACTTCTGATTCTCTCCCATCTTCCTCGTGCCATTGTTCCTGAAGCACAATTTTGGGCTTTCCAGTGGCACTATCTGCAAGGGTCCTCCTCTGTCTTCGACCCATGTTAGTAATGTTGTGAGTTTTAGCCATAAGGGTTTGCACAATCTCTGTAAGTTTTCTATTGCTTCCTTGCAGGCTCCAAGGACCATCCATGCTCGGCAGATCACCACTCCTTCTTCCCATCCGTTTGGTGAAAGCACTGTTCCCCAAATCTGCATCTGGCCACTGTTCTTCCAAATTTGAGCTTCTTCTGGAGTTTTTCCTTGGACAGTCAGTCTTGGGCTAATTTCCCATCTTATTCCTGCTCCTTTGACTTCAGGCTTTTCATACCTGATCACGTGATTCCTAGTATGAGCTCTATTTCTCTTCTTAATGTCCTGGACATAGCCATCTTCATCAGGGTAATCCATTTCAGTTGCCCATATCAATGAGGCATCCCTTCCCATAAACTGTCCTCTGGTGTTGCACATTGTTATATGTGACAAACAGTGTGCTGTCGGGACATCAATTTCTACAGCCACGAAGATCTTGGATTTCCCCATGCTGTACGGTAGAAGTGTGCAAACAAAGCATTCTCCTTCTGATCGCTTCTTCCGACTTCTTTCATGTGTTGGTACCAGATGTTGTTTCCTAGATGTGCTGTGCTGTCCAGGTAGTCGTTCAGTTCATTGTTATCTTCATGTGGGCTTCTCTTGATTCTTAGTGTCTTCCTGTAATTAGCTATAACTACATCTCTAAATGCATCTGTGTGACTTTTCCTTGCTGGAGGACTCTCAGGCATTCTGGTCCATGGAGCAGGTTTCTGTATCTGCATCGATGAGGTAGGTGGAGGTTTTGCAGTTCTCGCCTTCTCTTCTTGCATTCTTTTCTGCATTCTATGTGTGCCTTTATCAACCACCAGCCTGTCACCGACCCAGTGTATGGCTGCATCGTGGGTCTGGTACCTGTTCCTTGTGTTGGAACTTATGTGCTTGTCAATACAGTCTCTGCGGTTTTATTTTTCAGTTCCTCCTGCCGTTTCTTCACTCTAGCTATAAACGAGAATAAATTATCTATCAACATTTGTGTCCTTGCAGTGAATTCACCCGTAGCTGCTTCTGTCTTCTCGAGGACTTTTGCTATGTCTGCTTTAGTTGGCCTTTCACTTGATTCTTTTCGGTCTCTCTCATTATTTTCTGGGACTGATTGTTCGGTAGGCAGTCTCATGCTCTCTGTTGCCTTCGCTTGAGGTTCTGTGGCCATTGACACAGTCCGTGGCTCGTGTGCATTCAGTGTGTGTGTGCGTGTAGTTGTCAGTGCTATGTTTTCATTCATTCCGTGCTGACCCTGTCTCCAGCTTTTCTCTTCATTCGTTACCCCAAGTGTGTATGTGTCACTGCTAAGTATGTTCATTCTCAGGTCATTTACCTTACCATCAGATTTTCTCGGGACTGGAATTACTATATAGGGTCTGGGTGCTTTTGTAGGACTCATTCGTACACCATCAGGTGGGTGCACTGAAATGGGACCACTTCGTGCACCAAGAAAAAATGCAGTTCTGATCGTCAATGACAGCAAAATAATGATAAACACAATGCATAAATACATGATGGTACGGTAAGTGATGCAGCAGCGTTTTCTCCCAGAGAAGCGAGAGTGCCCCTCTGCTTGTGGGAGGACCAGGTTATTGTTCTGGGCCCCCATCTCAATCATTTATTCAATGTCAATGTTATTGAATTCCCCCAATTCAATATTGTTCTTTAACAGTTTGTATCATAAAGTGTCTGGTGCTTCACAAGTGTCCCCCCTCTTGCGGGTGACGATTATCTCTTGATACAGGATGCAGTATCCTTGCTAGACTATGGAAAAATAGATTAGACTAAGACTTCGATGAGTCACTTTTATTGTGCATGTTCAAAGTAGGTGAGTTCCCAGTCCACCCCCGCGAATCTGCTTCAGTCCTGAGGACATGCTGGACGCTGGTCACTGTGAAGAAATGGGAAAATGGCAATCAAACAACAAAAGGTGAAGTTCTTGTCTCTGCTCCCTTGATCTGCCCCCCAGCGGAATGATGACGTGCTTGACTCTGCTTCCTCGATCTGTCCCTCGGCGGAAAGATTCACTGGAATCTCCTCAGATAATCTCTCTGAAAGTTCGACAGCTCCACCTTGTTATTGTTATTGTTATTGTTATTTTGCACTTATATAGCGCCTTATATACCATTGGTATGGTCTGAAGGCGCTGGTAGGTTGAACGCCCTTGGGAACCGAAGTTCAGATCAGTAGAGAGAGAAAGGAGAGTCAAAAAGGTGCGTGTGAGCACCGGGTATGTGTGCAGCTCGTGCGATACTCGTGTAATAGCTGCTTCTTAGCGGTAGATGTGGTGGTTTAGAGATCAGGAGAATGTGTTCGTTCTGGCAGGATTTATCCGGAACGGATGTGGCTGCGTTAGGCCTGAGGAAAACGCCTGGCTGGGGGTGTGATACCAGCAGTGTTTACATAGAATGATGTGGAGTAAGCGGCGGATGTTGGTATGAGAACAGATATACCGAATGGTGTCATAGTATCTCTGTGTTCTAGTTGAGTGGTGATGTAAGGAGAGAGTAAGCGTGGTGGTGTGATATGATGGGTTATATGCTCTTTCAATGAGCACACTTCTAAATGCAACTTTCCCAGAGAGGGTACTGGGTGAACTTCTAAATTCAATTTTCCATAGCAAGGCTACTGGGCGAACTTCTAAATACAATTTTCCACAGAGAGGTTTATTGGGCACACTTCTAAATTCAATTTACCAGAGAGGCTATTGGGCACACTTCTAAATTCAATTTACCAGAGAGGCTATTGGGTATACTTCTAAATGCAATTTTCACAGAGCGTCTGCTGGGCATACTTCTAAATTCAATTTTCCAGAGAGGCTATTGGGCACACTTCTAAATTCAATTTTCTGGAGAGGCTATTGGGCACACTTCTAAATGCAGCTTTCCAGAGTGTCTATTGGATAAACTTCTATAATCAACTTTCACCGATGCTATTGGGAACACTTCTAAATGCAACTTTCACAGAGTGACTATTGGGAACACTACTAAATTCGATTTACCAGCGTGGATGTTGGGCACATTTCTAAATTCACGGAGAGGCTATAGGGCACACTTTCTAATGCAACTTTCACGTGCTAACAATCACATTTCTATCTAGATGCGACGCAGGTCAATATTCACAATTCCATCTAAGAGTGGACATGCTAACATTCATAATTCCATCTAAGTGTGGACATGCTGATATTCACAATTCCATCTGAGTGTGGACATGCTAACATTCACAATTCTATCAGAGTGGACATGCTGACGTTCACAATTCTATCTAAGTGGGGACATGCTAACATTCACAATTCCATCTAAGAGTGGACATGCTAACATTCATAATTCCATCTAAGTGTGGACATTCTAACATTCACAATTCCATCTAAGTGTGGACATGCTGACATTCACAATTCCATCCAAGTGGGGACATGCTAACATTCACAATTCTATCTAAGAGTGGACATGCTAACGTTCACAAATTCTATCTACGAGTGGACATGCTAACATTCACAATTCTATCTAAGTGGGGACATGCTAACATTCACAATTCTATCTAAGAGTGGACATGCTAACGTTCACAATTCTATCTACGAGTGGACATTCTAACATTCACAATTCCATCTAAGTGTGGACATGCTGACATTCACAATTCCATCCAAGTGGGGACATGCTAACATTCACAATTCTATCTAAGAGCGGACATGCTAACAATCACAATTCTATCCAAGAGTGGACATGCTAACGCTCACAATTCTATCTACGAGTGGACATTCTAACATTCACAATTCCATCTAAGTGTGGACATGCTAACATTCACAATTCCATCTAAGTGTGGACATGCTGACATTCACAATTCCATCTAAGTGGGGACATGCTAACATTCACAATTCTATCTAAGAGTGGACATGCTAACATTCACAATTCTATCCAAGAGTGGACATGCTAACGTTCATAATTCTATCTACGAGTGGACATGCTAACATTCACAATTCCATCCAAGTGTGGACATGCTAGTATTATGGCACTCTATGTTATTGGTAGGTAAGATAGAGTGACAGAGGTTTTCTGGAGTAGAGTGATTGCTCTATTCCCCACCCATGCCACACTCACGGTTTTTGTTGGTGTCTGTTGTCTTCCTTGGCGTCCCCTGCGGACACCTGCAGACACATCCTGGAGCCGCCAATGTAGGAGCCGCCCTTGGCCTCAGGTCCTTAGCCGATGGGGGCTGCCGGGCAGAGGGCTGCCCTGGACGGAGCAGTGATGAAGGGAGGGATGGGCGGGTCGGGGGCTGGGCTAGGAGGCGGGCGGGTGAAACGGATTGCGGAAGGGAGAGGCAGGGAAACACGGGGAAACGCGGGGGGGAGAAAATACAAAATATACGCGGCAAGGGTCGCGGAGGGGGGCGCACTCACCTGCTCCTCAGATGGAAAGAGGAGTAGGTGCAGTGGCTCGGGTCGCTAGACCCAACAAGGCCAGACTTGGTGACCAATCAGGGGTGGGGGGCGGGCTGGGAGGCGGGCGGGTGAAACAGATTGCGGAAGGGAGAGGCAGGGAAACACGGGGAAACGCGGGGCCGGGGGGGGGGGGGAGAAAATACAAAATATACGCGGCAAGGGTCGCGGAGGGGGGCGCACTCACCTGCTCCTCAGATGGAAAGAGGAGTAGGTGCAGTGGCTCGGGTCGCTAGACCCAACAAGGCCAGACTTGGTGACCAATCAGGGGTGGGGGGCGGGCTGGGAGGCGGGCGGGTGAAACAGATTGCGGAAGGGAGAGGCAGGGAAACACGGGGAAACGCGGGGCCGGGGGGGGGGAGAAAATACAAAATATACGCGGCAAGGGTCGCGGAGGGGGGCGCACTCACCTGCTCCTCAGATGGAAAGAGGAGTAGGTGCAGTGGCTCGGGTCGCTAGACCCAACAAGGCCAGACTTGGTGACCAATCAGGGGTGGGGGGCGGGCTGGGAGGCGGGCGGGTGAAACAGATTGCGGAAGGGAGAGGCAGGGAAACACGGGGAAACGCGGGGCGGGGGGGGGAGAAAATACAAAATATACGCGGCAAGGGTCGCGGAGGGGGGCGCACTCACCTGCTCCTCAGATGGAAAGAGGAGTAGGTGCAGTGGCTCGGGTCGCTAGACCCAACAAGGCCAGACTTGGTGACCAATCAGGGGTGGGGGGCGGGCTGGGAGGCGGGCGGGTGAAACAGATTGCGGAAGGGAGAGGCAGGGAAACACGGGGAAACGCGGGGCCGGGGGGGGAGAAAATACAAAATATACGCGGCAAGGGTCGCGGAGGGGGGCGCACTCACCTGCTCCTCAGGAAGTAGTAAAGGATATCCTGGTCTCCAACCCAGACCTCCACATCACTAAAACCGACACCTGAGCCTCCGTCAAGGAGACTAACCGACATACTCTGTCGTTCCTTTGCCAGACCTATGGACCCCTCATGGTCTCTTTGCTTCCCTTCTCTTCTCCCATTAATGGTGGCACCCGTTGGGACGCCCTCCTGGCCTCCTTCCACTCTTCCAAGGTCATCATTAATGTTTACTCAAATGGGACAGTCTTGGTCCAAGGCCCCCAGGCCAACCTTCACCTCTTTGAGACACTTCCCCGTGCCCCATCAATTTCCTTTCTTCTCCTGCTGTCCTCTCCCCCTTCGTCAGCTACCTTGCCTCTCCCTTCTGCCTCCTCCGGAGCTACCTTACCTTCTCCCTCCCTCACTCCCTCTCTGCCCCCTCCCAGGCTCACTCTAAACCTCGAACGGCGTACCTCTGATCTTTACCCCTCCCCGGAAGTCCTTCAAGGATGGCAACCTTCTCCATATTTGTCAAACACTTCTGACATCTGCCGCCTTCTGGAAGAACTGGACCTTGATGTCCTCGGTCTCACCGAGACATGGTTCACGGCCAGCTCTGTCACTAGCTTTGACACGCTCCGACGGCTACAAGATCCTCAGTGCCCAGGTCCAACCGCTCAGGAGGGGGTGTAGCTCTGATCTTCCCAGAGTGGAATCCTGTCAATCATACAGGCCTACTCCGTCTGCAGACTCACTCCATCGGCCACCTGGTCAGATCTCCTTCCTCTCTTGAGTGGGTGGACCTCTCCTCCTCACTCCTGGCCTCGACTACTCAACTCCTTCTTGGAGACTTCAACTTCCACCTGGATGCCTCCTGTCCTCCCTATGGACTCTTTCGTGACCTCTGCGACTCACTACTCTCCCCTCTGGCCCGACTCACTCTGCAGGGCACACTCTGGATTTTCTTATCTCCTCTGGTCTTCCCCTCACCACTCCGCTCTCCTGGATTGATCACTTTCTCCTACCCTCCCACCTCACCCTCCCTACCCCCTCAGGCCAAGCCACCACCATCACTGCCACCCACCTTCTTGGTCATCCGACCCATGTAGCACGTGTCAGTTGAGGCTTTCGCCACCACCTTCTCACCCCCTCCTCCCCACTTTGGCTGACTCACCCTGGCACAGCCCTCTCCATGCCTAATCTTCTATATCTGATACTCTCGATATCCTTGCCCCTGTCATGAGAATACACACGAAGCCCAAAGCCAAGTGTAACTCCTGGAATGACTCCGATCTCGTCACCCTAAAACGCAAATGCAGGATGGCCGAGAGGAAATGGCGTGCTTCATGTTCATCCTCTGATAAAATGGCCTGCCGCTTGCTGCAAAGGCAATACCGGCTCTCCGTCCTCACCAAGAAGAGCGCTCATATCCCAGCCTGCATCTCTGCGGCATCTAACAACTCGGCTGAACTTATCTTTAAGAAACTGGGCAATCCTGCCGCAGTCTCTACCTCTCCTGTACCTTCCCAGGCCCCCTGCACAGCACTGGCTTCTCACTTCATTTCTAAAACTCAGGACATCTTGTCCTCGTTCTCCTATCGCCTGCCTCCCTCCAATCCCTGCTCCTCATCTGGCCCTTCTGCAGCCACCCCCCTCCCTCCTTCTCGGCCTTTCCCCTTTTCTCTGCAGAAAAGTGTAAATCTATGAAAGTCTCGTCCATATCGACTCGGATCCGATCCTGGCTGATTTCTGCAATCACTCCTTCGCCACTGGAGTCTTCCCACCCCCCCTGAAGCACTCCCTTGTGCACCCTCTTAAGAAACCCTCCAACAACACCTCCTGCAGGGCTAACTATCGCCCAATCTCCATCACTCCCTTCCTGGACAAGCTCCCGGAGAAACTGGCCATCTCCCAGCTTAATCTCCACAATGAATCTGTTGGTTGTCTTCATGTCCATCAAACTGGCTTCAGAGCTGCCAGAAGCACGGTAACTGCTCCCCTGAACATCCGTGAAGACCTGCTCTCCAACCTCGACTCCAACACCCCGTGTGTCCTCCTCTTGCTTGATCTCTTCTGCCTTTGACACAGTGAACCATGCCATCCTGCTCAACAGTCTGTGATATCCTGGGTATCACTGGTAAGGCTCTGGCGTGGCTGACCCCTTTCCTCTCTGACCGACCCTTCCAGGTCCAACTCTGGTCCTTCCTCTGATATGTTTCTCTACCTGTGGTGTCCCCCCAGGGATCTAACCCCTCTCCCTGGCTTTTCAACCAATACCTGGTACTCCTTGCCCACAGCTCTGCCCCAACTTTCAGTGCTATGCGGATGACTCCGCTCATTTTCAGGCTACCCTCGGCCTCCTCTCCTTCCCTCATCTCGGACTGTCTAGGAGTGGTGCCGCCAATGGCCTCTGCCTTAATGCCAGTAAGACTGAGATTGTACTCATTGGCACACCCACTCCCTCCTTCCCTGCAGCTGTGGCCAGCCTCTATTGGCCCTCTTCCTGCAAGGCTAAAAACCTCGGGGTCATCTTCGACTCCACACTCCTCTTCGCATCTGATGTCTCCAAGTCGTCACACTACCAGCTGCACCTCCTCAGAGGTATTCTTCCTTTCCTCTCCTTCCCCAAGAAGCTCACCGTCTCCAGAGCCCTGCTTCTCTCTAGGCTGGACTATTGCAACAGCCTCTATCTAAATCTGCCTGCCTCTACTCTCCGCCCTCTGCAACTTATCCAGAACAGGACTGCGAAACTGGTCCTTGGCCTGAAGCCCAGGGATCGCATCTCTCCAGGGCTGAAATCTCTGCACTGGCTCCCAGTGGCTGCAAGGATTAAGTTCAAAACCCTCTGCATTGTCCACAAGGCCTTCATTTCTCCAAATATCTTCCATCTTGAGCTCTTAGCTCATCTGCCTCCAACTCCCTCAGGGTCCTTTGCTTCTCCAAGCAACGAGTTGGTGGTAAATCTCTCTCCTCGGCAGGGGCCTCACTCTGGAGCAGCCTTCCTGAAACTTGACACCTCAAAACCTTCCTCTTTGCTTCCGCTTTCTCTCCCCTGCTGAATTCCTGGCTGAAACTGCACTGGCTACCTGGCCACCCTTTGACACCTTGGGCCCAGGCCCCGCCATTTGCACACCTGCACTGCCTCCGTGGCAACCCCCGCACCTGGGGACTGTATTCTGTATCCCTACTGTTGGGGAGAATTCTCTTAAGGCTAATTTCCCAAACCTAGTGAGTCCCACAGCAGCTTTGCTGGATTTTTGGGGTTTATTTTTTTTCTCCTGCTAAGAGTGAGACTCTTTCTCCCACTCTTAGACATGATTTGAGATATCCTTTGACTTTGTAATGTGTTATGGGCTATGGGGTCTTTTACTCCATAGAGTTTCATGTGGTTTTTGGTAAGTGTGTTACACAGCACCCTCAGTGCAGTAACACAGGGGTGTCAGTGACCCCCAAACAGACTCCATACCCTGGGACTGACTGCAACATTATGCCATGGAGGAGCGTTCCCATCTGCGTGACATTAGCTGGATCTCTGATAAAGGTGAGGACGTCAACCTCGATAGGTCATCCCACCATCTCTGGAAAGTCAGTGACTAGGCGAAAGAGGAAGTTATGTGCCAGTCGGCTGTCTTCGGGTGACAGGGACATTTGTCCTGCCTTGCTGGGTTCAGGATTACAGGCCCGTCCCTTGATGTGAACAATCCTTGTACTTTCCTGAAGCGTGGATTGCGACCAAATAGCTTAGTTTGTTCCACAGCTGGCTTAAATATTCAGAGTTTGCTGGATCTCAAATAAAGGTCAGATTGTCAGTTGTTCTCCCGACAATAGATGGGCACTCCTCGATTATGCGAAAGAAAAGTGCATTGATGAGTTCATCTAGAATCGCCTGTGGTTGTGTCTTTATCACTGTATTCAGGTAGTACAATGAAGGCTTTCGCGATGAAGGTAAGTATTTGCCAGATTACCTTCTTGTTGGCAGGATCTTGGATAAAGTCTGAGACACTGGTGACCCTCCCTACTAGTGACGGATATGATACCAATACTAACTGGAAGTAGGTAAGCACGTCCTTTGTGATGTTTCTGCTAGGGGACACCATAAGTGCTGCCAAACAAAGGGGGTCATTCCGAGTTTGGAGGTAAGTAACGTTCCTTACTGGCATGGCGTAAATAGCATGTCCGTGCTGTCACCAGTCCGGTAACAGGGGACTATTACGACTTCGCGGGCACGAGCTTTACGCCATGCCGGTAAGGTATATTGAGCCATCCCGTTAAAGGCACCCAAAATGCCCTTACGGGCATCAAGCATAGTGCTGATAACACTACCGACATTGTTCAATGCGGCATTAACGGTCACCGTAAATATCGGTGACCGTTATTAGCGGTCACCGCTATTTACGGTGACCGCTAATAAGTGGAACCGGAAGTAGCTTCATCGCACAGGAACGGGAAGGAGCACGGTGGCCATCTTTAAAAACACAATCCATTGCCATCCTCACCACACAGGACCCCTGCGACTGCTGATTTTTGCAAAACATCCACCTCCAACATCACTATGCCTAAGGCCCTGAAGAAGGGAGCTGCCCGTCTCAGAAAAGAACGGTTCAATGAGGATAAGCTGCAGATGCTGGTGGACACACTGCAGGAGCATGCTGCCATAGTGTTCTCTAGCAACATGAAGAGAGAGGCAGTGCTAAAGAAGAAAGAGACCTGGGCACTTGTTGCCCAGAAGACCAGTGCTGTGGGGAACACCCCACACACAACAAAAGACTGTCGCAAGTGCTGGGACGACCTGCGACTAAGATTATGCAACATCCTCTCTGTGAACCGCAGCCAGGCCATGGGAACAGGAGGAGGTCCCAGTTCCTCGATAAAGCAGCGGGCTGACCTGCTTACTGCCCTTGTGCTCCCGCACAAGTTTGTCCATGACAACCGACTGTGTGAAAACAGCAGATGTCCACAATCTTTGTGGAACACTCCCGTCCCCTGCACACCCTTATAGTTGAAAATACAACCAAATTCTCTTGAATAATTACAAAAATAAATCTTTATAAAGGGATGATATCGTCATCCATGGATTGTGTGCCCCTCATGGGGTTAGTTTAGACAAATGATAATTCAACGTGCAATTTGTCACAGTTTATAATCAACATATAAAACCTAAAGAAAACTGATTTTTACAATACATGGTATTCATAGTAACTATTTTTCATAGTCCAGACAACTAAATATTAACATTTATAGTTCAAATGACTTATAGTAGACAATTTGTACTTGATTTGAACTCCCAATCCAATGTGTCTTAGTAGGCAGAGTCCAAGTTTTCAAGGTACTGTATCCTTTACGCGTTTCGGGGCGAATAGAACCCCTTCTTCAGAAGATGTCTACTAAACGTGTTTTTCTTCAATTTATCTGTATTAACAGTAGAAAGTATATTGTTATTTAAATCATAATAATACATCATAGTCCCTGTCTGTCATGACTGGATTTTTCTTAATGTATAATCACCTGTTCATTTCTTAGTGTGGTCTCAATTGGAGATACAAATTCCATCTTGATCGGTATATCTTTGTCAATCCTAAAAAATATTTAAAAAAATACCAAAGGGGGTTGTGAGTCCCTATCATTATGAGAAGTAAAGATGTGAAATAACTGCAACCATGTTTGCATTCTCAAACATGTCCATTAGAGAAAGGGTATAGATGTTTACCTGATCAGTGGGTCGTAGTCGGGATTTTGGGAAATCTCCCGCTTTGTTAAAGCTCTACGCTCCTGTAGTGGATCTTAGAAACACGATCAATGACAACGTGGGCCCTGTAAAGCGGAAAGAGGTTTATCAGGGGCTATCTTTATCAATTCCCGAAATCCTATAAGATAATTCTATGTGGTGGGTGTAAAGTTCTAATTTAGATTACCTCAAAGAGGGACGTCTTTGTGCATGTATCGTATGTTGAAAATCATACGCACGGCAACTGAACAAAAATGGCCGTTCTGATGTTTATATAGCGTGATGACGTCAATGCGTGTCAACGTCGTGAGGTCACAATGTTTACTTTTGACGCGATATAATGTGTGGTATAAGCAGAATAGGGTAGAGTCTTCACTGCTAAATTAGAATCTATATTTTGAACATATATGCTGGTCAGTAATGTGGGTTCCTTGTTTTTTAACCTAAATCTAGAATAGTATTGAGAATTATCCTCGACTCGTGATTAGAGGAAAAATCCAGCCTGCTCACAGTCTATCTGTTGTTGAAACTGCATATCTTTCTTTTATGTCAATTAATTACAAACGTGTAGCATTAATGTGGATGTGTGTATACATTTCATTATTTCAAGACAAAAAAAGATAAAACAATGAAAATATAAGTCCTATCAAATGTTTGTGGTGTTTAGGACATAAACAAACTAATGGTCTAGATATATTTACCATAAGAGAGACTATTCCTTAGATATATTTACCATAAGAGAGACTATTCCTTAGATGGTAAGGGAGCTATGCTTGTGTTAGTTATTTAAAAACATTAATTCAAAAAAAATTTCTATGTTGGTACAGCTGGTCATCAAAAAAACATTCGATAATATAGCGGTTAGCTCCTAAGGAAGCTTTTAAGAAAACACCCAAATTAAATTCTTCATACCATTGGGGGAAAGACTATTCAATTTTTCAATCCAATATAATTCTCTCTGCCCCATTCTTCTGTCGTGGTCTCCCCCTCTACGTAATTTTTTCACTTCCTCCAAAATGATTACTTTAAGTTGAGCTACTGTGTGTTTATTCAAAGAGAAGTGTCTAGCGACAGGAGATTTGGTACTGTTGGTTCGGATATTACTCTTGTGTTCATTCCATCTTTCTTTAGCTTTCCTGATGGTTTGACCTACGTAAAAAATACCGCAGGGGCAACTAAGCCCATAGATAACTGATTTAGTATCACATGTGGTGTAATGATTCAATCGAATTTTTTGTCCACTGTTGGGGTGCCTCACATAGCTCCCCTTCATCACATTGTTACAGTTCCAGCAGTTCAGGCATGGGAATGTGCCTGTCATCTTCGTCTTCAAAGTCCGTTGTTTGTCTTGTTTGATCTTTTCTGCTTTCACTAGTTCGTCTTTAAAATTCCTTCCCCTCTTGTATGCAATTAGTGGAGGTTTTGGGAATAGTCTGTCCAGTTGTGGATCCATTTTGATGATGTTCCAGTTTTTCTTGATAATCCTGGTAATGTGATGACTTTGTGCAGAGTATCTCAAGGTATGGAGAAATGGAATATCCTTTGATTTGTTCTTATTAATAAGGAGATCCTTTCTTTCCAGTCTATCGACTTTATCTTTAGCCTTTTCGATGATATCGCTAGGGTAGCCTCTTTGTCTATACTTCTCCATTAGTAACTGGTTTTCTTGTTGTAATGTCGTAGTGTCTGACGTTATTCTTTTAAGCCGTAAGAACTGGCTATATGGTAAGTTATTCTTTAGATGATCTGGATGATGGCTCAGGTAGTGTAATGAGTTGTTCACATCTGTCGGTTTGTGATGAACATTCGTAATAATCACTCCATCTTGTCCAATCCACAGTTCAACGTCTAAAAAGTGTAGTTTTGGTTCTCCCACCTCCATTGTGAATTTAATCCGATTGTGAAGTTGATTAATGAATGTCAAAAATCAGTTTTCTTTAGGTTTTATATGTTGATTATAAACTGTGACAAATTGCACGTTGAATTATCATTTGTCTAAACTAACCCCATGAGGGGCACACAATCCATGGATGACGATATCATCCCTTTATAAAGATTTATTTTTGAAATTATTCAAGAGAATTTGGTTGTATTTTCAACTATAAGGGTGTGCAGGGGACGGCAGTGTTCCACAAAGATTGTGGACATCTGCTGTTTTCACATAATTTGGTACAACCCAGTGTCAGGGTTGATATTCTCCCCTGCACCCCACTAAGTATCGTAATACTTACACCTCATTTAAACTAAAAGGTGTGCACTAGGCAAACTTGTTTGAGCTCATGACAACCGACTGGCCAGGGAGGAGTGGCATCAGGATTTAGCCGCCCTAGGCAGGTCCTTCACGGACAACTCTGCCTCCATGGTGAGATAATCCTCTGACAACACTGCCTCCATGGTGAGATCATTCTCGGACAACACCAGCCGCCTCTGCGAGGAGGTCTCGGCCCTTCCTGCAGGTGTTAGGCCGCATCGCGGATGTCATGGAGGCAGGGCATCCCGCTACTCAACCACAGCAGGCGGCCACACCGTCATCCTCCAGTTCCACGCAAACAAGCCCGCTCCGCAGGTCGGCCCGTACACAGCGCCGGCAAAACATGCCGCCCCCTGGGCCAGGGAGTGCCAAGTAATTGTCAGGGCAGCCTCATGTAGGCTTTGAGGACTCTATGGGACTTGTGTTGGGGAGTTGTGGGGGGAGGGGGTGATGGTGTGTGGGGGAGTTGTGGGGGAGGGGGAGCGGGATGAGGGTGTGTGGGGGAGTTGTGGGGGGAGGAGGAGGGGGGTGAGGGTACATGGGTGAGTTGTGGTGGGAGGCAGAGGGGGGTGAGGGTGTGTGGGGGAGTTATGGAGGAGGGGGAGAGAGGTGAGGGTGGTTGAGGGTTTTTTCCACTTAAGTTTACATTGTTACATTTAATACACCGGTTGTGTGAAAAACAAGACCTGAGTGGACATTCATCATTGCGCATGTGTAATTTATTCAGTTACAGTGCATGGTGCAGATGTACCCCCACACCCAGTGCCCTCTGTCCAACCATCATGTCACCCTCTGCTGCCATGTGTGTCACTTATATTGTGCAATCACTGACTTGCGCACAGTACGGCCCTCCAGTGCATCGCCGCTGCGATGATGTCCAGCCACATCTTCTTCCTCCCCTTCATCATCACCAGGTGGTAGCAGTTCAATGTCAGGGGCAGGGGCACGTTCCGGCGGATGAACATATCGTGCAGCTTGACACATGCCATGATGATCTTGGCCACCTTCTCATGCCTGTAGCGGAGTGCCCCACCCGACCGGCTGAGGCAGTGAAATCGTGCCTTGAACAGGCCAAATGTCTGCTCGATGTCCACACGTGTACGGGTATGGGAATGATTGTAGTCCTCCTCGTGCCTGTTTTGTGGCTTTCGGACAGAGGTGAGGAGCCACGGCTTCAAGGGATAGCCACTATCACCTGCATGAGAGGCAATTAAAGGTAAATGTCATGCGAATAATGATAGACAGCTGTAGTAGTCACACATGCCGGCAGATTATCGTTGGTCACATGCACATGTCCCTGGTTGTATGCAAGCCATTTTTAGGCCCTCAATGTGTCCTGTGCCATGGAATAATGGTGTGGGTTGCATCTTCAAGATGATACACGGTGTGCTCTGCCGTATTGTAGCTCATGCATTGTGTGCACATAGTGCTGTATTTGTGTGAATTTAGTGATTTGTTGTGTTGTGTAGGATTTTCTGATAATGATAATGATGTGTCATTTATATAGCGCCTTCATCCAAAGCGCTTTACAGAGCACATATTTACATACAATATCACCAAACCGAAGTTGGTACTCATTCATCGACCTCGGAAGGATGAAAGACTGAGTTGGCCTTGCCGGGATTCGAACGTGTGACCTGCAGATCACGCTCAGATCGCAGCAGCGAGCGCTCAACCCGCTGAGCTATCTTACCGGCAGCGGTAAGCGTGATGGTGAGCGTTGGGAGTAGGCTCTGCAATTTTTGGCATTCTGCACTGATTTTTCCCATGGTTACATGCAGCATTCCTGTGGTTGATCCGGGATATTGGCCACCACAATGTGTGAAGATCCTGCTTGCATCACCTTCCATCTCAACCTGTTTGTGGTGGTATACTTTGTGATTGCGGTAAACCACCTCCATGGCATGGAGGCCACCTTTTGTTTCTAGTATCTCCTGGGGAGTCCGTGGTAGAGATATGTATTCTGTTGTGTGCTTGAGGTGGGCATCCGCCACTTGCTTCAGGATGCAAGTGAATGAGGGTGGGGATATTCCATGCATGCGCCACACTGTGTGCTGGTAGGTGGCTGTGGAAAGAAAGTGGAGCACCGACACTACCTTCAGTAGAGGGGGGATGGTGGTGCATATTTCAATGAGACTGACAGTCGTGTATCATGTCCACAATGGTGTTGATGGTGTAACGGTCTAGAAGGTACAGGGTGTGGTTGTGCTGCAGGGTTGGGTTGGAGGGACTGGCTCTGATGTTTGGGATTGGGGGCTGCATGCGTAGTTAAGCTGGCTGCACTGGTGGGGCATGCAGGGCCTGTCTCACCCTCCTTCTCCTGCTGCGTCTCCTCTGTGGTGCCTGCTGTTGCTGTTGATGTTGTTGCTGGTGTTGCAATGCATGCATGTCCTCCAGCTGAAATGTTGATGCTGCTATTGTATTGATCTTGGTGTGGGCCAGACTCCATTGCCTCCCCCTGTGCTGATTGTGTGCACCTGTTGGCATTTGGGATCACTGCACATGGCATTTTACAGTGGGTCTGCGATGCCGGTATTTACGGCATGCCGGTAGGCACTTTTAACGCCTTCATGAAGCTGTTATTTGCATGTCCGCTTACCTTGTGATCTCCTCCAGTTTACGGCATGCTGCTATTGCCGGCATGGTGGGACGCGTGCCCGCGCCCTGACCGCTATTAACGGCACCATACTTTACGATGCCGTTAATAGCGGTCGGGCTGGTCAGAATAGCCCGTCGCGGTATTCGATGCCGATATTCCTTTACCGGCATCGTTGTTCCCTTAGCACCTACCTCGGAATGACCCCCAAAGTCTTGGTATTTGATGATTCAGGATACTGTATTTTGCTCTTAAATTAAAAGTCCTTGATCACTGTCTGTTAGGGTCTTGTTTCTCAATAATGCTTAAGTGTGGCTTGGTTTACAAGTTCATGTCAGCAAACGTGTTGTGGCTTACATGAGCAATTTTCTTCTTCACCCCGCAACTAGGATGCACAGAGTGTCCGTTTTATGTCCTTATCCCCTTTTTTACTTAGAGGAAATGTCCAATTTAAGCCACAACTTGCAAATGGGTTCTTTTGTCTTGGCTTTGCTGCTCATGCGTCCTGCCTCCTCGTCATGGATCTTGTCTGCACGTGCTGTGGTTCTTCCCCGTTGTCTGTAGTTTCTTCGCGGTGGGGTGCAGCTAGAGGGCTTTCTCCGATATAGGGCTTAATGTCATTGAGAAAAATCCATGCTTTCCTGCCCTGCAGTTTTACAGCTGACGGAGTGCAGTCCTCCACGATGAAAGGACCATTGAATCTCGGCTCGTTCCACTTTTTTCTCGTATGGTTTTTCACCAGCACGGCATCTCCAGGGAAGATGAGTGGAACACGTAGACCTTGAACTGCGTCTGTTTCAGTGTCTCCTGCTGTGTTTTGTGCTGTGCTGCACCCTTTTCGTCGCCGCTGAAGTTGGTCTGAAATTACAGTAAGGCTGGATGTCGTGCATTTCAGATATTTTTGCATTTCAGTTCCCAGGACCTCTTGGGTAGTCTGGGAATCACATCTAGCTCTGTCTCGAGCGGTTAGGGTAGTATTCGTTCTCCTTCCTGTGATCTCGTGCTGTATAAGATGATGGTCGGAGCCTGGTTGGTTCCGAAGAGCATACAATGCCAATGGAAGGCAGTGCAACCATCCTCTCTTTAGAGTAAGCTTCAACTTGGCTATCCTTTCCTTTAACAAGCTGTTGAGCCTCTCACAAATACCATTACCTTCCAGATGATACGCCGACGAGAACTTGTGCTTTATACCAAGCAACAAGCTAATCTGTTCAAAGATTGCATTTACTAAATGAGCATCATGATCTGATCTCATCACTTCACACCCCCCCCATCTAGGGAACACTTCACTCACTTGGAATTTGGCCGCATAGGTAGAGTCTGGGTGTGAACATGGACCTGCTTCTATCCATCTAGAGAATGGACACACCACTACAATTAAGTATCTGTACCTGTTACACACTTGAATCATGTCAACATACTCGTTATGTAAGTGCTGAAAAGGCCCATTTGGCCGGGGGATGACTCCTCTCACTACTTTTAATGTGTACCCAGCGGTGAATTGCTAGCATTTATGCAGTTCACCATAAAGAATGCAACATGCTCTGCTAGATTTGGTATAAACCAGTCTTCTACGAACGTTGCTGCTAGATTCTCTTTTGACATGTGTAATGGGTAATGCAATTGCTCCAATGCTATTTTTAGTAGGGCTACAGGCATTACTGGTTTACCAGTACTGATTTGCTGCAAGAATCCGTCAGAGGGGTTTAAAGAACACCCTTGGCATTTCCACAGGTTCTTCTGGTCCTGCGGTACCTCCCCTTGAAGCCTCAGATTACTATAGGCTTCGGGTGTGGTATGTGCCACCATCATTCTCTCCTGGGTGCATGCCACTTCCACTTCCACTTCCATGATCATCTCACTTTTGGAGGCCATATTCTTGGCTTCCGTGTCTGCTGCGTGGTTTCCGTGTGACATGAAATCTGTCCCTTTGGTGTGGGCGGCACATTTCACGACCGCTATGCCCACTGGGAGCTGTAGTGCTTTAATCAGCCTTTCCAATAAGGCTGCATGCTGCACTGGCATGCCTTCTGCTCGGAGGTAGCCCCTCCTTTTCCAGCGTGCTAGTCCTGCGTGCACTGTGGACGTCACATAGGCGGAGTCACTGCACACCGTAACTTCCTGGTCTGCGTGATTCTCAATGGCGAGTATCAACGCCAATAATTCTGCAGCCTGCGCTGAATAATGAGATGGTATTCGCGCACTGACGAGTACTTGAAATTCTCCGTTTGCTATGTGTATCATCACAGCTACGCCTGTGTATTTTTGTCCATCTTCTTGGTCGATTCTCGAAGACCCGTCAATAAAAATGATCTCTCCTCCCGACAGGGCATTTTCTTTCACCCTGGAGATTTCATCATAGAATTCTTCATAGTTTGCACAGTCATGTATCGGCTCTCCTTCAGTGACTGGCTCAGCTATGAATGTAGCTGGGTTCACTGTTTTACATCAAACTATTTTGATTGATGGATTAGCTATAATCACTTCATAGGCAGAAGCTCTTTGAGATGTCAATGTGCCCTTTGGTTTCTCAAAAATGGCGAATACTGAGTTCTCGATGTATAACGAAATAGAGCATCCCATTACAATGGTTGTCGCTTTCTCTGTGGTGAACGCTGCGGCAACTAAGCTTTGTTCGCATGGGAAGTGGCCTCTCATTACTGGGTCCAGGTTCCCACTGTAATATGCCAGGGGTTTGTACCCCAACAAGGTTTTTTGAGCGAGCACTGCCGTCATAACGATGCCATCTGTGTGAGAGAACAGGTAGAATTCCTCTGCATAATTAGGAATCCCGAGAACTGGAGCCATGCAAATCACTCTCTTGAGTTCTGCAAACCCCTTTTCCATTGCCTCAGTCCATTCAATCTTTTCCTTTGTCACCTGGGCCTTCTTCAGCAAGGGCTTGGTATACGAGCTGTAATCGAAGACCCATGCTCTAACATAATTGCACAGGTCTAAAAAGCTCTGCATTTGCTTTATTGTGAGTGGCTTAGCCATGTTTTTGATGGATTCAGCCCTTTCTGGGATCACCTTTTTACCTTCATGTGAAATTAGCTGGCCTACATACAGCACCTTCTGTTGACAGTATTGTAGCTTTTCCTTGTCAACCTTATATCCTTTCTTAGCTAGTATAGTCAGTAGCTGAACAGAATCGCGCCTGCATTGTTCTTCTGTGGAGCTGCAAATCAATACGTCGTACACATACTGCAAGATGACACTTTTTAATGCAATATTGCTTAGGTCCATCTGTCGGACTCTGTTGAAAATGGACGGGGACTCACAGTACCCCTGTGGCAACCTCGTGCTTTTCAGGCGCATTTGTCTGAATGTTGATGATGTCAGATCTTGAGAGTCACGATGCAATGGGATTGAGAAAAAGGAATTTTTCAAGTCAATCACTGTGAAATATTTTGCCTCGATGGGTATGTTACATAGGATTGTAGATGGATTAGGGACTAGAGGGAACTCAGCTTCAACAATATCGTTTAATGCTCTTAAATCTTGGATTAAACGCCAAGAACCTCCCTTTGATTTCTTGACGGGATAAATCACTGTATTACAGGGTGACTCTGACGTCACTAAAATGCTCTGGTCCATCATGGCAGAAATTGTCTTCGCGATCCCTTCATCCGCCTCTCTGGACATGGGATATTGTCATGCTCTCGGTAAAATTGCTCCTGGTTTCAGTTTAATTTTTACTTCTCCCACCCCCTTCAGGAGGCCTACGTCATATGGTCCTGTAGTCCATACTGAGACAGGCACCTGGGCCATGTCGTCATCAAAGTATTCCGGACGTATCAGCGCCAACATCATTCTCTGAGGCACTTCTTTTTTGATCCTTTTTACCCAAAATATGAGACTCACTTCCACCCTTGTCTCTTCTGAGTCTGGTTGTTCTTCAAACGTCAGTCACTCGATACCCTTCTTCAATGGTGATAATTGCGCACCATAGTCTGCCTTCATCATCGTATCCGTCGACCAATGCTACTTTCCCTCGCACTGCTGCTGCATGTATCATCAAGGGAAATACTTGTCCCTCCTCTTCATGCATAGGTATTCTTGGTCTGAATTGAAACTCATCAGGGGTTCTCATAGTTCTATCTGCGAGGCCTGCTAATCCTGCAATAAGCACATGCATGCCATATGCAAAAACGTCTGGCTCTAATTGTATAGCTCTCATGGCTATGTGTCCTGAGTATGCCCTGATCATTTCACACACGTTTTAATAATGCATTCCTCGAGTGGAGCATACTATGTCCTCCTCCATGAACGAGATCGTCATGTTCAATTTTGTCATTAAGTTTCAACCCAAAATGATTACTGGGGTATGACGTGAGTATAATAAAGGTACATTCATCTCGCACTCTCCTACGGAGACTGGGAGTGCCTGTGTAAAGGGAACTCAACTGTGAGCTCCTGTAAAACTCTGAGTATCTATGGCCTCGCCGGACAAGGAAAACTTGCCTTCATGTATGCACGAGCGTGTTGCACCCGTGTCAACTAAGAATAAATATTCTTTACCCCCTATGACGACATTCACCCTTGGTTCCCTATTAGTGTCTGGTGTCACTGAAAGGATAGAGCACATCAGGGTTCCCAGTGAGTTGTCCTAGTTCATATATAAGTTTGCTCCACTGTACACTTGTGGATTCTCTCCATTCCCTGGGTTGCCTCCCCTTCTGGAGTTTGTGCCCTGAGACATTTGCGGCGGTGCCTGTTCAAATTGCCTTTGTGGCAAATTCCCCATGTTCGATGGTTGAACCCCTTGTTGCGCACCTTGCTGCACGCCTGGTGCTTGCTGCTGCACTGTGTGATTCTGTGCACCGCCCTGTTGTGAGATTGCAGATGGATTTGTCGTGCCTGCTCCCATTCCTTGGCTATTCTGCCACGTGCCTTAACTTCTAAACGTGCGTGCTAAATGCCCCGTCATTCCACACAGCCAACATATTGGCGGTGGTCGGATTATTTGTCCATTTGACATATCTAGACTGCCCGTTTGCACATTTTGAAAGCCTCCTTGATGGCTTCGGAACCCTCCTTGATTACTCTGCCATCCGTTTCCTCTAAATCCTCTTTCCCTTGGGTACTGTTCTACGTTACCCTGGTTATTCTGCTGTGAGTTAGCCACCTGTTGTATGTTCTGTTCAGTTGGGTTAGTTAGCATGGCTCCTTCAAGAGCATACTTTGATAATTTCGTTTACACCAGCTTCACTTCCTCACCCTTTCGAGTTGCCTCATTTTTCCTATTCTTTTTTTGCAACAATCTACAGTAATGTGTGATAGTTAACTGTATTTCAGCCCAAGGTTTAGCCTCAACCCCTACCAATTTCTTGAGCTGTTTCTGCACTGGTTCTATCAATCCATGGCACAATATGTGGTAAAACACTGGTATAGATTTCGTCCAAGATTCATGCGTTTCGAGCACCCATGCGTCTTGGAAATTCTGGATATAAATCAACAGATCTTCTGACTCCTTCATTTTTTGAGTCATTATAGCTCACATATCGGAAGTGTCCGGGTAAAGCACTTGTAGCGCTTTCCATACTGCTGCTCTGCAATTATTAAATTGCGCTCCGTTGTGTGCAGTGTTAATTATGGTTACACCAGGGTACCCTGCCCGTGTCCACCCATCGTCTGCTCTCTCACCAAGTATGGCGATCAGGAGACCTTTAATGTACCCTATAGCTCACGTGACACCCCCTGTCATTTTTTCTAACTCATGTATCCACTTCCCGGCTCCCGATATCAGCATTGGAAGCTTGTTTTTCAGGTTTTCTCGATCCATGTGTGCCATGGACTATATTGCGGTCTTGCTCCCCCCTTTTCTAAAAGCGGAAATTCGAATGCGCAGCCTTCTTTCTCTTCCCCCATAGCTCTCCTGTCTATCGCTGGGGTAACATTCCCGTACCGCCGTCTGCCTGTCAATGTCCTCAACCTGTCTACATAGGCGGGTGCTGACACCCCCCTCTGACCATGGGGTGTTCCTTCATGCTGGTCAGACTGCGCGGCAGACTCTGATGTCCTCGGTGCGGACTCGCTAGCGTCTGACCATCTTACCCCTTTGTCCCTTGGGAGCCGCTTTTCGTGACGTCTCCCCTCTTTATTTGTCTCATACTCCGTCTCCTCTCCGGAGTCGTACATTGATTGTTCCTAATTCACGCAACTCCTTGTGTCATCATCGTTTTTACTGATTTCTAGTCTGTCCAGGGACAGTCTCCTGTTCCCACTACTTCGGGTGACATCCTCAGTGTCATACAGCTGAGTGCTTTCCAAGCGCTCGTCCTCCCTTTCCCCTCAGGATATTTGTTCTAACCCATTTTCATCATATATTTTATCGATCGTCTCCCTGATGCTTCTGGTGTCAAAGTCATCTTCAATACTTGCCCCAGTCGTGCCTGGTACTGAGTGGTACGCAGGAAAGAATTATTCAATGTCTTCCCATTCTACAACAGGATTGGGTTTTTTAACTTCCCGCTCCAGATATTCAAGATCGCGTGCCCTCTGTCTACGCTTGCATTCAATATCATCATCAAATTTTTTGCGCTTCCTCGCCTCTTGTCTGACCTTATCTTCTTCCCTTCTCCTTTCATTTCTACTTTCATCTGCCCTTCGAACTTCTTCATCTTTTCGTCTCCTAATTCTTTTTTCAGGTACCCTTTGCTCTTCTTCCAACCTTAGCTGTTTCTGTCTGTACTGGTCATAGGCTGCTTTCTGTTTGCGATTGAGCTGCTTTTCTTTCTCCTTGCGATATAGCTGTTCTCGCCTCAGACTATCTTTCCTTCTTATCCTTTCATCCCTTAACTCCTTTTCCTTCTCCTTCTCCTTTCTCTGTGCCTCATCTGACTTCTCTTTAGGTCTCACATCATCACTTCCTTTTCCATCGAGTTTCAACAATATCTGTCCACCCATCCATTTGTCTTTTGCAAATGCTATCTCATCACTTATGCTTTCACCTCCTTTCCATTTCCTTTCCTCTCTCTCTTTATTGAGAGATGCACTAATCTGTGCCTGAACCTTCCTCTCATCATCGCGTCTCTCCTTGTCCCTCGGGACTGCAGAGGTAAGATTCTTATCCTGATCCTTCCCTTTATTTTCATCACTACTGTACGTAGGTGACTCATAATCGGGGTTGCTATACCCTGTGGATGCCTTAAGCTCTCTTAATGGGTAGAGTCCCTCAGGCTTACTTCCCTCGGTTTCTGTTTCAGGCGGGGTGGTGGTGCGGTAGGCGTCTCACCCCCCTCCGTGCATACGTTTAATATCCAGTCAGCAGGTGGCTCTTCCTCCTTCGACTGTTCGAACATTTTACAAAGTTCTAGAACAGCAAGGCGTTTCTCTAGTTTCTTGCCTGTATATATGGCATGCAAGTAAGTCGTTATATGCTGTAAGACGGCTTTTAATAAAGACCCATTTTGTGGCCATTAGTAAACATCTTGTGGGCGGTACCCTTAACCCACTCAGTGCTGTATTTCTTAAGCTTGCGTGCATGTTTTGGCAGTTGTTTACATAAGTGTGCTAATGGAGTAATGTCTTCCATGCTTAAATCTGTTTCTAACAATATTTTCATGCAACGTCAACACTCCCAACAATATGAGCGACCCCCAAATACTGCAAGCTCCAATCCAATCTTTTCCCGCCAAAACTTTTGTATCACCAATTTACTCGAGAACATCAATTCGTGTGCGATTCCCTCTCAACTATAGAATCGCGTAAAAACCCTACTTAGTTTCAAACAACAAAGAGACAAAATTCCTTACATGCGACATACAACAGAACACGTACAACAGACACTTGACAGACTAGACAGACACCAGCTGGACACAAATATCTCTGCCTCTAATTTGTACCCCGACATGGAGTTTAAACGAACTCCGTTCACGATGTCTTTAAAAGTGGTGGTAGCATAATCGTCCCCTGTTATGTGGGCTGTGAGTTCACGTTTCTTCTGACCGCTATATTAAAGCGCAGGAATAAGGCGTATGCTCTCTCTTTATCTCAGGTGTCCGCCCTGGAATCCTCTCTCTTTATCTCAGGTGTCCGCCCTGGTATCCTCTCTCTTCTCAGATGTCTGCCCTGGTAATCTCTGTTTTCTCGGGTGTCTACCCCGGTAACCTCTGTGTATTCAATTATACTCGAGTCATTATCCCCTTATATATATATACAGTCTTCTCTATTTCTGTTAATTTTGTTTTTTCCCACCTCTCTCCGTTTCCTTTTTCCTTACTTGTTCTAATGCCTATGACATTAGCCAAAGCATTCAATTTTTGTTTCACTCACCGCTCGCATCGTTCCTCTCTGGACCCTCAGGATCACCGCCTCTGTTACCGTCTCCTTCAGCCTTTCGCCTGATCCGCTGCCCATAGGAATGGAAGGGTTTATGTTTTTTTTAAAATGGGTCCCTTCAGACACATTGCAGTTTTGGATAAATTTAAACTATCATTGTCCACGGGAAGCTTCACAGTCTACTCGGCCAAATGGCGAAGGACTTATGATATTGCCAAAGACCTAGAGTTACTTCGTGTCGACAGTCAATAGGTGTCTTATTTTAATAATAATCAATAAGTGATGGTCAATAACCATCCTCTCCGCTACCAAGTGTACATGAGGGCGGAGCGACCTCTGACGGGCCCATGGGGTACAGGATTCTCTTACTCCAATACCAATCAATAAGGACAACTCAATGGTTTGGCAAAGGGAAGTCAGTTTAATGACAAGTACAAAAAACGGGGAAACAATAGGAAATCATCAGTGATGCGATCGCCCGTCTCGCTCCAACTTCCGAATTCTTCATTCAGACAGTAATAGTTATAGCAAATTCTCGTCATCATTGACGTGTAACACTCAAAAGTTTGTCATGCAATTCTATTGGTTAAAAAGATAACTTAAGTATAGGTACTATATCTGTATATTGTAACAGAGTGTGAGGATTGGATAACTCTTATCGGGTGGGCATCTAAGCCCATCCCTCTACATCACTCGTGCTAGACATCACTAAAAGTATGACGTCTCATTGGTTCTACTAGCTATAGGACCCTTGATTATTTGGTCCATTGTGATTGGTTCGGTTACACCCCTAGGCATAAATCTCCACTTTAATTAGCAGCATACAGAATGGTCACCCAGATGCGGTATGCCCCAAGATTCACCCTGCCTCCCTTCCATCAATCAGTATTTCAGGGCCATGTGTCAATTAGTTGGCAGAGGATGGCCTCGAAAACTGTAGCTTCTTATCAGGAAAAGTTATGGCATCCTCTGATGTTGGGTGATATCAGACATTGGTACCTCTCCGCGCCTGGCTGGGCACGTGTTAGTACACCGTGAAGCTGCTTCATTTTTCTTCTATTTGCGTATTTGATTCTCCCTTCAGCCTTGCCACCTGCCTCGGCCTCCTTATCTCGACCTTCACGTGGCAGGCTGCCATGCTCTTAAGTTTCGAGTCTTCGAAGTTGCTGCTCTCCTCCCTTCCTTGGGTGACCTCGAATTCCCAGGCATGAGCTGCTTCTTGCTAAATTTCGATTCCGCTCTTTTGTCTGGCTTTGTGCTGGTATATGAATCCTGGCCTGTTTGACCCCTAACATCCTGGGCTTAATTTTGCTTTTGTAAAATGGATTCGCACTTGTATAATGTGCTTCTTTGCCGTAGATATATATAGTTGGCACTTGCCGCTCTATTCTTCTACTAAGCATAGCAAGCAGTACTCTTTCCTTAGCTTCTTGCATTCCAAGCCTATTTACAGGCGTTACCTAGTTGCATATCTTCATCCTGTTTTATGGTTACGTTTCTTTACAGGTCAGCATCGTTTCTCCTCTTAAGTCCATTAGATCATTATTCCTTACATTTCGTCTTTGCGTGTCATCTTTTGATTGTCGTTTCGTTCATCTGAACGTCTGTCCGGGCCCTTGTGTCATCACCATTCGTCTTCAATTAGGGCCCTTTGGGTCTCTTCAGGGACAGTTTGTAAGTAGTCTTCATTTCGTGTCAGCTGCTGGTACGGTTGTCTCAATGGGTACTGTGCTGCCCATGGTTGTCTGGTTATTGGCACTTCAACAGGTATTGCTCTTCTGATGGGCACTGGGCAGAGCCCTACTGCTGCTCTCTGTTGGTTTATTTGCTCCTCATACGTCACATATCTCGGCGAAAATGGGTGGCTGGAGTGCAGGCCATATCTGGGACCTCCTCTACACATGCACATGTATACTTTCGTTTGTGCACTGTCTCTGGACATACCGGTAACTCCTAGGCAACAAGCCCAACTTCCAAGGAAAGTTACAGCAGAGAAGCATGCAGGTGACCTGCTGAAACATCTTCCATGCATTTTTTGTTTCAACATCTACCGACATTTGCAAAGCAAAGTGATGAACATACAGTTGTCCCACCAGATGCTAGCAGCCCCATTGCTATAGATGCAAGCAGCCCCAATGCTATTAAATAAAGTATTTTATTACTTTGCAATCACTACTAATCCCAAAACCATGCTAAGAGGGTTATTTAAAAAAATGCAGCCTCATAGTTTAAACTACAGTGGCTGTTGCTTTTTCCTTCATATCTAGATACACCTGCCATCATAAAGCAGCTTCCTCCAAAAGATTTAGCTGCAATTACAGAAACAAACAAAGCTGTGGGAAATATTATTATTACCTTTTTAATGTGCACACAAAAAATAATCCATTTTAAATGTCAACTCCATTTAAGTGCTCATTTGGTGATTTGGAGACGGGCGAATATCACAAAGATATCTATTGGCACATCTAACTCTATCATAGCTTAAATAAAGAGTTGGATAAGGGTTTCTAAATCTCAATGTTAACTTCCATAACTGGTAGAACCTGCCCTCAGGGGGTGAATTCACTTGCAAAGGAAGGCAGTTATAAATCCGGAAAGAAGGATATGACTGAAGCAACCAGTAGGAGATGACAAAACATGGTTGCATCATCTTTAATTTGTCCCTTTATGCTTTGCGATGCCCGTTGACAATTTCTCTGGACTCTGAGCTCTGGGAACTATTGTAAAAGAGGTTGAACACTTCCGTAGGAGTTTTCTAATTGGAATGTAGAAGTGGGCTTGAAACTTCACTAAGTCCCTGCTAGAATGTCCCTGTAATGGTGTAGTAACCTCCTACTCCAATGACTCCTGTTGAAGCTGCTGTCAGCTCAAATCCTCCTTCCATGGGGTTAAGGTATTTATCAGAGTAGGAAAGGAGTCCCATTATTCATTGGACTCTAAGGAACATAATATCCACAACTTGGAGAACTCTAAATCCTCACTCTTTAGTTGACTAAATCCTTGACTAGGGCACCAAATAAATTTGCAGGTAACATCCCTAGCCTGGGAATAGCAGAAGAGGCTCTCACTAATTTAAGGGTTCCTGTACTGGACCACCAGCACCTTTTAAAGTTCAATTACATTACCCCTGACCATGCTGTGGTGCATCATATCATGTATATACCTTCGAGACAGTTTTCAGCCTGATGAGCCTTCACCAAACTGATTACTCTGAGACACTGATGATTCATGCACCTGCCTGCCACCTGAACACAAACTCTGTATTCGTCACGCTGCCTGGTCACCCCAACCAATAGTCGAGATGCCTTGTTCAAAGGTGTCCTCCACTTATTAAGTCTCTTTGAAGCAACCCATCAAATCAAGAAACCTGCACTGAATCTTTCACTTCTGCGGGTGAGAGAAGTGCATAGAAGCGGTCTTGACATTGTTGATCCTGCTTAAGAGACTAAGGTAGTGAACTCATGGAAAGGGTGACCCTTATCAGGCACCCTAAGTAAACATGGCCCCCTGGCCTTACTTTGGGCACTAACGGTTGGCCAGCTCCATGTTCCCTTCCGTACCCAAATACATTTAAAAGCAACACTAAGGGATTATTTTCATTTTGTGTTTCCGTTTTTCCTTAATTTAGTTGCCTATATTTGATATCTCTCCTGCAGTACAATTCCCTGTTTGCCTGTCTTCATATAGTATATATTTAGATTGTATTACAGTGTGTTATTCCCTTAAAAGCGTGGGCGCTTAGTGTGTTGAGTGATTTCGTGTTTTCAATTAATGCTTTTTTATATAGAGCCCTGCTTAGACGTTCCTTTTATTTTAGTATATACAGCACTGTTCTTGTGAAGCTTAATTTGCTTACCCACATCTCTAAAGGGTATAGCCAGTCCTTGGCCCATGTTATCAGTATAGAGGCAATGATGCTATTCTATTCACTGTCAATCTTTTTAAGCTGTAGGATGAAAACGCCACTGAGCTAAGTTGTGGTATAAGTTAAGGCATAACATATAGAAACCTCATTCTCTCCCTTGTACTTCTGGCAACTTTGGGATTCCCTGACATGCGTATATGCACCTGGCAGTTGGTACTTGGTCAATCAGAATGCTCAGATTGCAGGCATTATTTACTGGTATAATCCTGCATTCTGAGCAGCTGATTGGCTGATCTGGATTGCCACCTCTCTAAACCCCACCTCCTCACCTTGCCTTCCGACACCAGTGTACCGTGCCTGCTCACCAATGGCTAAGTACATCTGTTACCATGCTCTATCTGCTATCCTTTGTCCTGCAGACTTCCTGAATTCTACAAAAAAGCGAGATGGTCTCCTGGAAGCACAAGTCTGCCATTTCTTTCTTAACCATGTTGTTTGTTCACAAACAAAAAAGGCCTTTACCACCCCAGACGTTTTGGAGTTTCTTGGGAAAACCTGGTTGTAATGGCCCACTGCCCTAATTAAAGGCCCTTACTTCACTTATGACTTTTAACTTGAAAGGGTCTATTACAACCCGATATGGCCTCTCAACCGATGGAACTACTAGTATTCTAATGATCTAATTAAGCCATAATTAGATCATTGGAATACTGGTAGTTCTATTGACGATGATGCTGTGGCAGCGGGCTATAATGGCTAATGGGTATTCAGTAGTGCAGAAGTGGGCATTCGAGTTTAGTCTATAAACCTTACTTAAATGGTGTGTTACACAAAAGGAATATCTGTGGGAGTAAAACACTTTGTAGAAAAAGACATAGGGGGTCATTACGAGATTCACGGTAAAAAAACATTTTTTACCGGCACTGAGGTAATACTGTGTCCGTGTAGCAATAACGCCACTAACAGCGGCCGATTACGAGTAGGCGTGCACGCGCTTACCCGCATGCCGGTATCGACAGTACCGGCTTGCCGCAAAGGTCGCAAAAACCCCCCTTAGCGGCATCATGGAAAATGCAGACAGCCCTTCCGCCGCCGTCCACCTCTAAATAACGGGCCCAGCATCAACGGTTTTGGCATTAGCGGCCACCGCTAATAGTGGAACCGGAAGTAACTTCATCGCGCCAGAACGCGAAACGGCACGGCGGCTATCTTCAAAAACACAATCCATTGCCATCCTCTATACATAGGACCTGGAGCTTCAATCCGACACAAGAACATCTTCTCCTCCACCAGCATCATGCCAAAGGCAGTGAAGAAAAGGCCATCCCAGCAGCGGAAGGAGCGGTTCTCGGAGGATGAACTGACAATGCTTGCTGACACTCTGGCTGAACATGCAGAGGTAGTCTTTGCAAATGACCTTAAAAGAGCAGCACAGCTAAAGAAAAAAGAGATTTAGGAGCTAGTAGCCCAGAAAGTGAGTGCGGTTGGGAACACCCCCCGCACAGTGAAGGACGTCCGAAAAAGTTGTGACGACCTGCGCCTCAGAGTGCGCAACTTCTTGGCGGCCAACTGGAGCCAGGGCCTGGCTACTGGTTGTGGCTCTAACTCTCCTATAAAACTAAGCCGCTGGGAAGAAACCTGCGCCAGCACAATCGGCATTGAGTCGATCGAAGGTGTGGGTGAAATGGAACATGGAGCCACATCATCGACAGATGGAGGTGAGTGTCCTAAGAAAACACTGTAATGCAAAGTATGATGATAGTCCACCAATGTGATCGTGCCATGAGGCAATGCATTGCTCATTACACACACATGGACACATCCCTGCCTAGATGCCATCCTTAGCACTGACACATCCAAATGCATGCAACATGCCAATGCCATACCTGAGACACACTCCACAAGCATGGAAACTGCATGTGTCACACTGCACGCAGTCCACAACAGAAAGGCATGTAACACCGCATACACCACCTCATACATGTGTGAACCTGACATATGCCTGTATGATTCCCCCATGTAGCAAGCAACCTGAATGTCACAACTCCAGTACTGAATCCCCACAAATGTGTAGAACAGCAACAATACCAATGTATGCATGATGCATTTGGAACCATCACTGATGCTGTCCCTCTCTCAGTCCCCCATAGGCTTAGATCCTGACAGCGAGGCCCGGGACTTTGCGGCGCAGGCAATGACTCCTCCCAGAAAGAAGGCCAGGGGCAGGGAAGATGGCAACAGGCCTTCGACGTCAAAAGACCCAGGCAAGTGACATCTGTCACAGAAGGCGAAGGCACCACAGGATGCAAAGTCACTAGGGCGGCTAAGGGCCACTGCCACAGCAACAGTGCCCACAACAGCTGTATCCAATGCACAGGAGCCAGTGGCCGATGGGGCCTGTCTGCCGCCAACAGCTCTGTCGGGAGGCAGCTGCCATGGCACCCCAGAGTGACGACGAGGTACAGAGCCAAGGCCAGGTGTGTGTCCCTGTGGAAGAGGTGTTATCAGACCTACCTGGCACACCCAGCCCCCTGCCATCACCCCAGATCACCCCATTCAGCAGCCCCAATGGCAGCACACAGGAGCAGTCTGGAGGGGAGCCAGGCCCAGGGATCTGGAGCCCCACAGAGGACCCTCATGAATTGGGACCCTTGCCACATGCAGCATCCACCTCCACTGGTGTCCGGGATGGGGAGCAGTGAATGCCACTGATGGAGCAGCGCCATGAGGAGCTGACAGGGCTAGTCAGACAGTTTGTAGCTGATGGTGCCCTGACAAGGCAGGAGGGCTGGGACAACACAGCGGCCATGAAAGTGGCCATTGAGGCAAGCACAACTCGCATCTGCGAGGAGTTGGCTGCAGTAAGGCAGGTCCTTAGCCGAATTGCGGATGCCTTGGAGGCACAGCGTCCTGCCCCGAGACTGGAGCAAGTGGGCGCGGGCTCCTCTTCGAGTTCTACACAGACCAGCCCCCTGCGTAGGACTGCGCGCACCTTTCAGCGCTCAGACATGCCGTCACCAGGGGCGGGAAGTGGCCAAAAGTGGCAGGGGCAGCCTGAATATGGCCAATGGATGCAGACACCTGCAGCATTCGATTGCACACCATGTGTGGGGGAGTTGTGGGGGGAATGGGAGGGTGGAGCGGGTGTGTGGGGGAATTGTGGGGGAAGGGGTGAGCGGGTGTGTGGGGGAGTTGTAGGGGGAGGCGGAGGGAAGAGGGTGTGTGGGGGAGTTGTGGGGGCAGGGGGAGGGGAGAGAGGGTGTGTGGGGGAGTTATGGGTGGAGGGGGAAGAGGGAGAGGGTGTGTGGGGGAGTGGTGAGGGAGGGGAGGAGGGAGGGTGTGTGTTTGAGGTGCAGGGTATGAGCACTTGTTAGTTCTTACTGTTAAATACACACATTGTGTACCTGAAAGAATACTAGCCTGGACATTCCTTATTGTGTATGTGTCATTTATTGGTTTACAATGCATAGTGTCCATGTACTCCCACACCCAGTGCCCTCAGTCCCATAATCATTGGAACCCACACCTCCCATGTCTCTTAGAAGTATTGGTCAATCACTGACTGGCGCACAGCACGTCCCTCCTGTGTCTCGCCAACGCGATGATGTACAACCACATCTTCTTCATCTTCATCATCACCTGGTGGTTGCTGTTCAATGTCAGGGGGCAGAGGCACGTTCCGTTGGATGCACATGTTGTGCAGCATGACACATGCCATGATGATCTTGGCCACCTTCTCATTCCTGTAGAGGAGTGGCCCACCCGACTGGCTAAGACAGCGAAAACGTGCCTTCAACAGGCCAAATGTCTGCTTGATGACCATATGGGCTCGGGTATGGGACCGATTGTAGGAGCCACGTCTTCAAGGGATAGCCACTGTCACCTGCATGGTTGCAAAAAAGGGTATGTGCAAGTCAATTCCTGATGGACACATGTACTTATCAATCATGCCTGCAGATTTCTGATGTTCACATGCACATGTCCCTGGTTGTAAGCACACATTTTACCTTGCCACAATGTGTGCTGTGCCATGGTCTTATGGTGTGGGTTGCGTCTTTCAGTTTATACAGGGTGTACACTCCCTTGATGTTCTGCATGCACTGTGGATGTATTCAGCTGTGTTTGTTGTCATTATGTGATGTGTAGTGATTAGTATATTTTTGTTACTGGCAGCGTTGCCAGAAGTCTCAGCATTATTTGTCATTCAGCACTTATCATTTCCATGCTGACATGCTGCGCTACTGTGCTGGTGGCCCTGTCACAAGCATTGTATACCCTTGGTGGAATTGATTTATGCACTCTCATGGATGCTGGACCTGTGTTGTGAATTGCTGAGGACATTTACATTGTGCATACTCACAGCATGTTGCTGGATTGTGGAGGGTGAGGTCTGATGATGGATGGTGGACATGTTGTGGGATGTGGGCTGGTTGTAAGTTAGGCATGCTGTAATTGGTGTGCAACTTCCATCATTGCAATGGGGATTGATAGTCATGTTCAGTTAGTGATGCTTTGGGGCACAGTGTTTTGCGATGTGAACTTTGTGCTGTCTCCACAATAATGCTGCCATGGTGGTATGTGCATCTCTCCCCCCATTACACTGCCATGTACCTGTCATGTGACTTACCAAGCAGCCAGGCATGTCGTCCTGCATGTTGCTCCATATAGCGTGGTAACGTGGAGTTCCGCAGGACCATTGAGTCATGAGTTGATTCGGGAAATCGGACAATGTGTGATGATCTTGCTGGAGTCACATACCATCTGTACATTGATGGAGTGATATAGCTTACGATTGCGGTAAACCGCCTGCGTGGCATGCGGGACCACCAATTCTAAATGGGTGCAGTCCGGTGAACCAATACAATTTGGCATGCCTGCCAGTGCATGGAAGCAAACGTTTGTGTCAAATATCTCCTGGGCAGTCCGTGGTAGGGTTATGTAGTTCCTTGAGTACTTCAGGAGGGCATCCAGCACTTGGTTCAGCATGCGAGACAATAAGGGTTGTGATATGCCATGCATGTGCCCCACTGTGTGCTGGTAGGTGCCTGTGGCCAGGAAGTGGAGCACAGACACTACCTTCAGTAGAGGGGGGATGGTGGTGCGTATTTCAAGCAGGCTGACAATGTCGTTGTGTATCATGTCCACAATGGTGGTGATGGTGCCCCGGTCCAGACGGTACAGGGTGTGGATCTGCTCAGGGGTTAGATTGAATGGACCTGCTCTGATGCAAGGGATTGGGGCTTCCTGCGTGGTACCACTGGTGGGGCTTGCTGGGCCTATTTCACCCTCCTTCTCCTCCTGCGTCTCCTCTGTGGTGCCTGTTGTTGTTGCTGGTGTAGCAATGCAAGCATGCCCTCCAGCCCCAGTATTGCTAGTACAAGTGGAATCATTTTGGTGTGGAAAGGGGTGTGTCGTGTGGGTGTACAACTTTTGTGCTGGGCCAGACTCCATTGCCTCCACCTGTGCTGATTGTGTGCACCTGTGGCAGTTGGGAACACTGCACATTGCTATTTGCGGGTGGTTTGCAATGCCGGTATTGCCGGCATCCCGGTATCCCTTATTACCGCCTTCATGATGCCGGTATTTGCATGTCCGCATGACTTGTGATGTCCACCTGTTAGCGCCATCCTGGTAATGCCGGACCGGAGGGCTGCGTGCCCGCGCACATGCCGGTACGGGGGAGCACGGTATCAGCGGTGGCGCTAATACCGGGTGGAATAGCCCGGAGCGGTATGCGGTGCCGGTAATCGCTTACCGGCATCGTTTTCCATTACCTCCAACCTCGTAATGACCCCCATACTCTCCATTCCTTATGCAATACCAAAAAGAAAACCAGACAGGAATGTTAATAGGGCACAGTCGGAGAAAACTATCATCGACATATTACCAAAAAAAAAAGAAACAACAGCATTCACTTGTAACATAGTGCTTGTTTCTGAAAGACTTTACTTGCTGGTTAGTGCCAGCCAACTGCCAGGCATGAGAGTTAGATTGTACAAGGTGTGATCTGTGAACAACACCAATGTGCGTCATACCAGTTTAGGGAAGCAAATATGGCAGCCATGCTTAAAGATTCTGGTACTGTCCCATTCCTTGCATAGCATCTTTGCTAAGTGCCAATTCTGTGCTATTGACAAATGCAGCAGTCCTCCTGTAAAGTGGTGGTCTTGTCTCAATAAATGAATTACAGCTCTTCTGGAAACAGCATGTCTGCACTATGTACTGGCACAGTGATGGCACTTAGCACTACTAATGAGTGTATGCATTCTCCTATTCAAATAAAATATGACTGACACCTTTTGAAGTGGAATTTTGATTAAGCTGAAGCTCAACCTTTTGACCTTCATGCTAAGCATGTATCTTCGCAAGAGCCCCGTTAACCCACCAATCTTTCTCCTGGTGATTGAAAAAGAAGATCTACCACCCAAACATAGTTCTCCGAGTTCTCTGCAGCATATGCATTAAGTAACTGGGTTATAGCTCCAAATTGCCTGTTCTTCTTGAAGGACTGTTCGGCTAGGGCAGTCTCACTGACATGTATGGGGTTCCTGACTTTTTAATGGCTCTGTCCCAACCATGCTGAACGTTAAAAGGTATCCCATATGGAAATCTGGAGATATTTGAGGAAGCTTGTGTCTTTGAAAAGATGGCAATGATTAAGTGGCGTAAGTTATTTTTGAAGTATGATTGAGGGAGAGGTCATGAATGGTGACACATTCAGAGTATTCTTTCCGAACCCGCCCACACAAATGCAAGACTCGGACACTAATGGCATGGCAGTGTGCATTACTCTTGCTCTAGGGAGTAAACAGGGAATCTCAGAAAGCCTGCCCAGTCAATCCTGGTCCCACTCTGCTGAAACCGATCATACCGATGACCTTAAAAAGCAGAGGCACTCAAAAATACTCTATGGGCCTCATTACACGGATGGCGGAGAACCATGGCGCTATTAGCGCCATGGTTCATGCCGGTAAAATACCGGCACCGCCTTGGTGGAAAGGGGAATTACCGCCCCATTCCAAGGTTGGCGGGGCGGTAATTCCCCCTTCCACCATTGCCCTTCCCCATTCCCATTTTTGGCCCATAGGGCTCAATGGGAATGGGGAAGGCGCTAATTACGTTACCGCAAATTGCGGTACCGTAATTAGCTCCCTGGGTCCCTTTGCGGGTTGGTTTTTAACGCCTGCAAAAAGCAGGCGTTAAATCCCCCAACCCGCAAAGGGACCTCGTAGTAAGGCGGTAATGATTTACCGGTAAATCCTTACCGCCATCCGTGTAATGAGGCCCTATATGTATATCATTTTGTTTCTCTCTCTCCCTCGCTTTCTCGCCTTCTCTCTCTTGCCTTCTCTAGCACAGCAGCTACACACATTGTTGGTTTAATGCTGATGGGTCATAGTGCAACTTGCACACAGAGAAATCTTAAGTAATTGTTAAATGATGCTCCTTTACTTGTGAAACAAGAAAGCACAGCCAGAAATGTCCAAACAAATGCACTGTTAAACCTATGGCCTGCTATAATTCCTCAACATTAGAGAATCTGTGTAAAAGTACTGATTTCGTTTTTGTTATTGCAATTGCATAAAGTGAATACAGAGTGAAACGAACATGCAGGGGCAGCCTGCACGCACACAAAACAAGCTTGTGACACTTAATTGGAAAAGACACGCAAGTGCACAAATCAAGATTGTAAGTAGCAGCTCCAGTCAAGGAGCTCAGTGCCTGTATGCAGTGTAGTTAAAAGAAAAGTATCCCTCGGGCGATAGAGGAAATGGTAGGGATCAACTGTAGAAACAACATTGGAGGAGCTATGCTGGGGATTCGAGATCTACTTGAGGAGCTCCCCTCTAAAGGACAAAGAAAGGTGTACATAATAATGATTCTATCAGGGGCTTTAGTGATTGCACAAAAATGGAAAGCGAAGGAACCACCCACGGAACATGAATGGGTGAGCAAAGACTGGCAGTTTGCATCCATGGAATGGGTATCGTACTCCATACAGGGGAACCTTCAGGGATTTCTGGCCGATTGAGACTTGGTAATGCAGTTTTTACAGAAAGACTCAAGAGGGGCTTGGTGCCCGAGGAAAATGAAACTGCTGGGTCTGGTGTAAGAGGGGTTTGAGCAAAAGGACAGTGGTGGGGAAAAAAGGGAGAAGTTTCCTGACGAAGTTCCCGGAAAGGCAAAGGCCATAAACAAGGAGGAGGGTCTTAAATACACTACTACATGGAGAAAGGACCGTATCCAGTGGACTAGGGATGGGTCAAGGGGGGAGGAGTTAGGGCGAACTTTTTTTTTTGTTGCATATGTTCAATAAAAACTTAAAGGAAAAAAAAAAGAAAGTATCATTGTTATAGCCCTATCTCGGGGCCCAAATGACTGTAAAACACGCGGAGCCACAGAACACGTCTTACTCTCTTTATTTCTCTCCCAAGACCTCCCTTTCCCCGTCCCTCCCCTTCCCTTTTCCCGTCCCGTCCCGCCCCCCTCCCTTCCTTTTACTTTCACTTTATCTTAAAGGGCCCGT
This sequence comes from Ambystoma mexicanum, assembly GCF_040938575.1. Lineage (NCBI taxonomy): Eukaryota > Metazoa > Chordata > Amphibia > Caudata > Ambystomatidae > Ambystoma > Ambystoma mexicanum. The sequence goes on along the minus strand of NC_090923.1, from coordinate 710,674,854 downwards.
GCCCTCTCCCCCGTAACACCCCCCCCTTACTTATCGATTGAGTCCACGGTCTACATTTCTTCGATGAGCCGGGTGGGCCTTCTGGCTGATCTTTGGGGCCGCCCGGGTGGCCCATTCCTTTCAATGCTCATGTTAGCTGGTTCTGGTGCTTCGGGTGGGTCTGGGGGCATCTCGGGATCTTCGGGTTCCTCTTCTTCTAAGGGCGGACCCTCGGTCAGATCTTCCGGGAGCATTTGCCTGAAGAATGATGCGTTTCGGGTTATCTCGCCCTGATCCCCTATTGCAGTGACCATGGGTCCCTTCACGTCGGTCACTATCATCGGTTCCGGGTGGTGTCTCGAGTCCGTTTTCCGGCGTATGGCTTGCCGGACCAGCACTGTTTCTCCGATCGGGAATATCGGTTCTTTCGCTTTCCGTTTCCTGTCAGCCCATTCTTTGGCCTTTTGTCTTTTCTCTGCCTCTCGCCGTCTTATCTCGTCATCCTCGGCTGGTGTGTAGTCTTCAAGTTGGGGAAGTCGGGATCGCGGCTTGTACTTGATCACGAGTTCCGCCGGGGTGCGGCCGGTGGCCTCATGCGGTGTGTGCCGGTAACTCCGTAACATCTGTGAGATGGCTTGCGGCATCGAGGCTTGATCTGTCGCCGCTTTCTGGCGTGTGCGTTTGATATTTGCCATAAAGCGTTCCACCATTCCGTTAGCCTGGGGCCAGAGCGGGGTGATCTTCTGGTGGTGGAACCCAAGGTGTGCTGCGAACTTCTTAAACTCTAAACCTTGCAACGGAGACCCATTATCTGTTTTTACTGTGTTGGGAATGCCCCACTCGCTGAATAGCTCATCTATTGTGCCCACTACATGATGAAAAGCTGTGGATTGCACATGTTTCACGAGTGGGAAGCGTGAGTACTCGTCTATGGCCACTAGGAGGTATCCTCCTTCTTCCAGTGGACCATAGAAGTCGAGTGCTACTCTTTGCCACGGTCCGTCTGGGAGCGGGACTATTTGCAGTGGGCAGGGTGGTGATCCGGCTGCGTTTATCTGGCATGAGACGCAATGCTTTAGGGTGTCTTCCACGATGGTGTCCATGTGGGGGAACCACACTTGGTTTCGCAGTATCTTTTTCGTGTTGGCCACACCTCTATGGCCTTCGTGTGCAATCATGACCAGTGACTTCCTTAGGCTCTTGGGAGCTACCAGGCGGTTCCCTCTGAGTAGTGTGCCTTGTCTTGTTGTGGCCAGTTCGTTGTGTATTCGTTCTAGCCTGGCTAGGTCTCTTCTGTCCACTTCCCCCCCATCTCCCAGCTCAAAGTGTCCGTTGGCAGCCAGTCGCCATTTGTTCGTGTCGGTGAGGTGTACTGCTGCTCTGATGGTGTGGTCCACCCTGCTCTTCTCCACAAACAGGTGTGCCGTTATTGCTGGGGGAAGGGCGTTTAGCGACAGATAAGCAATGTATTCGTCAGCTTCTCTCTGCATGGTGGTGTCTGCTGCACCGTCTGGGTGGCGAGACAGGTAGTCCGCTGGGTTTGCGTCTCCGCCTGGCTCGTGGATAATTTTATAGTCATATTCTTGGAGGCGTATGCCCCATCGCTCAATGCGTGGGGGCATTTTGATTTTAGGGTTTCCAAAGAGGGCCAGTAGGGCTTGGTGATCCGTTACAAGAGTGAATGTGTGTCCAATGACGAAATGGTGGAATTTCTCGCAAGCCCACACCGCTGCCAGGCTTTCCCGTTCCGCTTGCGAGTATGCTTGTTCGGTTGCATTCAACGCCCGACTGGCGTACGCAACGATGTGGGACTTGGTGCTCTCCCGTGGGTCCGTTTGAGCCAGTATGGCCCCAAGCCCCACCGGGCTGGCGTCCACGGTGATTTCAGTGTGCCAGTTCGGATTGAAGTACGCTAGCCGTCTATTCGTGGCTAGTTCCCGTTTGATAGAGGAGAACGCCTGCCGGCACTGGTCTGTCCATGTGAAGGGTTGATCTTTCTTCAGTAGCTGTCTGAGTGGGCTCGTGAGCGAGGCGTATTGCGGGAGGTAGCGTGCGCAGGACCCTGCCATGCCCAGGAAGGAGCGGAGTTCCGATATGTCCTTCGGGTCAGGTAGGTTTGTAATGGCACGGATTTTGTCAGGGTCGGCTGTGAGGCCATGGCTCGAGAAGATGTGGCCAAAGAAACATAGGGTGTGGGTGTTAATCTCACACTTATGACTGTTCAGCGTGAGCCCCGACTCCTGGAGGATGTTGCAGACTTGATGTAGCGCTGCGTCGTGTTGTTCCTGGGTGACTCCAAATATGAGGATGTCGTCACTGTAATTGAACGCGTTGGTGACTGGGCTGATTAGTCTGTGGATCGTTTCTTGAAATATCTCCGCAGCAGACGAGATGCCGAAATTCAGCCGTTTGTTGCGAAACAGACCTTCGTGGGTCGTGAAGGTCGTGATGGGTCTGGATTCAGGGTCGATGACCAGCTGGTGGTACCCCTGGTTGAGGTCCAACTTTGAGAATTTCGTGGCCTGGTTGAGCCTAATTAGCATGTCTTCTATGTTCGGGCCTGGGTGCCTCTCCCGTTGGATTGCCGTGTTGGGGATCCTCATGTCTACGCAGAGGCGGAGGCGTCCATCTGTTTTGGGGACTACGACCAGTGGGGATACCCATGGTGTGGGCCCTGTGGCTCTCTCAATAATGTCATTGTCCAGGAGTGTTTGTAGTTCGTGAGTGACTTTCGCTTGCAGGTGAAATCCTATGCGCCTAGGGTGTTGTGGCACTGGTCGTACCGACGGGTCAATGTGCAACTTGATGACCTGGTTTTTTAGCATGCCCACTCCTTCAAACAGGGTTGGATATTTGGTCTTCAGTGTCACGATGGTTAGTGGTTCTTGGTTAATGGTTTGTATGATCTGGGAATCTGGTGGGATCCCCTGGATCGTTTCCGACTCGTTATAGTTGATGTCGATGAGGTGTAGGGCGACGGCCGTTTTGTGACTTAGTAGACATCTCCCTTTTGCCGGGCTGTGGATGACATGAATCACCGTTCGTGCTCTATTTCCTCGATGGATCAGGTCACATGCGAACTGACCTTTCAAGAGTAGTGGTTGGGTAGCGCCCCACTGAAATATGTTGGCATATGAGGGTTGCAACGGGAACATGTCCATCAGGTGGGTGTATGTCAGGTGGCTCATAACGTTGACGGTGGCGCCAGGGTCTATTAGGAATGAGGTATCGGCTCCTCCCAGATGGACTGTCACTCTGGGTGCTGTGCTGTCATCCGAGGCTTCGGAGATGAGCCGGACGTACTCTCTGCTGTACCGGTCGTATTCTGCGTATTGTTCCTGTTCTGGTGATTGGTTCACAAGGTGTGGGTTTTCATACTGGTCTCTCGTGCTGGTCTCTCTTTCATATGGGTCTCTCGTGCTGTTCTCTCTGTACAGTACTTCCTCGGGGTAGGCCTGCATTTGATATACTTGTTCCTGGCTGGGGTAGTTGTCGTCGGTGGCCGCTACTTGTAGGTTCTCCACTGCTCTGATAAACCCTGAGTTGGTCGTGGGCCTGGGATTGTTGTTCCTGGTGCTTTCTCGTTCTGGATGAGGCCGAGAGTTAAAAGGTCTTGGGGGCTCAAACCGTCTCGTCTGTGCCTGTTGACTCGGGGGCCGGTATGCGGGTAAGAGTGGTGTTTTCTCCCGGCACATGCTCTGGAAATGGTTCTCCTGACCACACCTCATGCACATTTGCCCTATTGCGGGGCACTGACCTTTGTGCGGGAATTCAAATCCGCAGCGGTAGCATTGTCTTTCTGGGGTTGTACGTCTCACCATGTTCCACTGGTCTTGCTTATACGCTGCACTAGGTTGGCGACCTTGCAGGCTGGATGTAATGGTTGCTATCGTCTCATTCTTCTTTGGGTTCTCCATGTGTGCAGCCTGGGCGTCGACCCTCTCATATACCCTGGCTAGCTCTGCTATCTCCTTCAGGGGCAGCGGCTTCTTTAGCAGGTGTTTGCGAAATATCGAGGACAGGCAGCCCTCAATGACCCTCAGGCGAATAGCTTCTTCATCGTTAAAGTTTGCAAAATCACAGTAGGCAATTTTCCGCTGGAGGCGCAGTATGAATTGACCAATTGTTTCCTGCGGCATTTGGGTGCATTGATTAAAGATATATCGTTCATAGTCCCTGTTGGGGACTATTACCAGGCAGCCATTGATGGCCTCGATGATCTTCGGGTACGTTGCCCTTTCGGCCATCGGGATGGTTTTGATAATACTCTTTATATCCTTCCCCACCAGGTTTATAAAGATGTCCAGTTTGTTTGGTGCATCCTGGTTTCCGACCGCTCTCATAAATTCCTCAAACTCTTCCATCCATTCTTGCCACCTCTGGCCCTGGTTCTCCTGGGGCTCCAGCGGGAAAGGGTTTGGACGGCGTAGAAATGACACAGGGTTTGTGGGGGTGATACCTGGAACAGCAGGTGCTGCGTTGTCTGCCGCAGCGGCTCCTTGTTGGGACATGGTGCGGTGGCCGTGTGTTGGGGTAGTGTGGTATCTTCTCCTTTATTTCTCACGTGCAGCCGTGCACGGTGGCCGGGATGTGAGTCTACTGTGGGAGGCGTGCTTGTTGCCCCCCTTGTTTTTTTTTTTCTGGTCCTCGCTTTCAAGTGGGCGGGACAGTGTTTATTTTTTTTTGGGGTATTAATATTGTCCTCCACGTGGCCCCTATGCGAGACAGTCGCCAATTGACTTGTGCTTGTGTGACTTTAGGGCTGGGTGCGCGCGCGCCCCCTCTGTGCAGTCCTGCTTATTGGGGAGGTTGGGCCTCCTTCCCGCGTACCGTCTGTCGGACGTGGTGCTTCCTGGGGCCCTCCTCACGTGAGCTGGTCCGATGCTGGATCTTCACTGGATATCCCGCCTTCCGTGCGCAGCGGTGTCCTCGGGGCCTCCTTCCCCTTTCCGGATGGCGGGCGACGCTCTCTCTGCTCCCGGTGGGACGCTGCTGCTCGCCGCGCTGGATCACTCCGTACCTGTCGGTTATGCTGCTCCTGGACGCCGGCCCTCCTCACCGACGCGAGCAGCCGTCCCCTTCCTTCCTTCGTTGCCCGCCGATGGCAACGCTGCGTGTCTGCCTCTCCGCAGCTCTTTCTTAGGTCGCAAGGTCTCCTCCACCTTTCGTGTTGCCGCCGAAAGCGGCGTCGCAATCCTCCTCCGCGGCAGCTCCGCGGCTTCTGTTACTTGCGTGAGCACTCTCCGCTCGTCGCCAGTTGTTATAGCCCTATCTCGGGGCCCAAATGACTGTAAAACACGCGGAGCCACAGAACACGTCTTACTCTCTTTATTTCTCTCCCAAGACCTCCCTTTCCCCGTCCCTCCCCTTCCCTTTTCCCGTCCCGCCCCCCTCCCTTCCTTTTACTTTCACTTTATCTTAAAGGGCCCGTGCCCTCTCCCCCGTAACAATCATTCATAAATTATGCTGTCATCAGTAAACTGCCTTCATAATTCACCTCCAGCACCCCTACTTCCAGAGCCACTGCTTGCTGGCAGCTCATATATGCTGTATCTTGATGGAGGTAGAGCGTGTCAGAAGCAACTTTTGAAAGAAACGCAAGGAAAACAACCATCTGCTAGAAAGTTCTCTCCCATGAGTTAGCAGGTGTGTCAAAGTGTGGCTGGCTGCCGTCCACACCAAGGACAGGTCCATTGCTTTTCCTCCCCCAGACCCAATTTACAGTGTGTTTACTTGATGTGGCCTCACTCTGGTCTGCCATTTCAGCTCTGGATGTCCACACAAAGCGCTGGGCGGCAGATAGAACAGCAACTGCAGCGGCACCACATGTCTGATAGTTGGTTACTCGCAAGAAGAGTCAGGATGGGTGCAGCCAACAGGTTTCTAAAATGTGAAAAGCAGAGATACTCAACTGCCTCAAAAAACAGATGGTCGTGTTTCTTCTGACCTTCTGCATTCATTTGGGGATTTCTTTTTATTTGCATCTTAACCTACTTGCATAAAGCTATTTTCATATCGAACCATTTATAGTGCTGAAAATAACTATTGGATGCACAATAAGCTAATCCATTCCTCAAGCACTAAGCATTAGCCCCACAGACTAAAAGAGTCAACTCTGACCCTCCAAATTCACCTGCCAATATCAGGAGTAGGAACTCAATAATCTCCTCCGGCTACTGCATGGCTGTGCCATACCTCTGATGTAGCTTCTTCATCCCAAGGTCTGCCTCCCAGCTCACCAACAGTGGCAGCAGGGAAGCTGCTCAGATCACTGCTGGTCTATGTTGGTGAGGGGCTCCGGTGCCCCGCAGTCAGGATGATGCCCTCACAGCAGTGGGCGGCATGCTGGAGAAACCGAGTGAGGCTGCACCCACAAATCAAGTGTCCATGGCCACCTCCATGCTGAGGATGTGCCGGTATCACGATCGATCTACAGGATTGGAGTCTGCACCGTTTTCGCATTATAGAGGGAAGAGGCATTTGCACGATGAGGAGTACCGAAAGTACAGGTCTCCTCGCTGGATTTACACTTCTTCTGTCCAGGTGACACTCCTAGCAGATTCCATCCCTATGCTGCTGATTGGACATCACAGTGGGATTCCTGCTCTGTGACCAAACAATAGTAGGCGTCCAAACTGCCTGGGGGCATTGACAGGGAGGCACTTCCTTCTCTGCTCTTTGGCCATGCCTCTGTTTTTCTGTGTAAACCCAACCTTGCCAAATTATGGATAAATTGTGTCCATAACTGACAGTCACAAAGATAATTTTGCAAAGGCCCTGATTTCTGGCCTGATCGTGTGGATTATGGATGGGTGGTCACCCTAGCTCAGAGCCATTACCTTCTGTGAGGAATTTGACCATCCGCACGATGGATGTGTGCTCACCTGGGCTTTTTAAAATTGTTTTACATGAGGGTAGGTCAACCTCTGGAAAATGGACCTAATCTGCACACATTTTTATACGCGAACCGCACAACATACACATAGACCTGTGTACTCTGGGTGGACATAGACTACAGATGCTGTCCACCCTGTCACATTTAGTTGGAATATGACACCCCAGAGTACATCAATGCATCTCAAAAGGGGGAGGGCAAAACCTTCCTCCTGCCATGGCCAGCCTAATTAAATAACAAAGGCTCCATGGATCCGGCCTATCCTTTGTTGGCCCTGCTGGTGGCAGTGTCGCATAATGATGAGAGGTAATTTAAGCAGGCCAATGAGAGGCCTGGTTGAATGGCCAACAAAAGACAGGAAACCCCAACATGTTTGATATGCATCTGTGTCAACCTGAAGCCAGCTCCTGCCCTTCAGTATCAAGGGCAGTGAAGTGTCATGTCTGGTACATGTGTTTACAGTAGGCAACCCCTGCAGGGTGGAACATTTCAGAGGGTAGGAGTATGCGATTTGATGGAGACAGAAGGTATGTTCTCGCCACAACTTCAAGGGAGACCTGCCTTTCATCAGGAACCACAGAGAGCTGCATTGTGCAACCTAAGCCTCTCTCCCACTATACAGGACTCCCAAATCTAGGTATACCCCCACACTGCGTATTATACGATGAAACCTACTGTATTGTGACACTTAGGCCACTCTTCCACTATGCAGGAATCCCAAATCTAGGTATATCCCCCATCTCTGCTTACTATACTGTGAAACCTACTTACTGTGAAATCTAGGCGTGGCCTCCCTCTCTGCCTATTATACTGTGAAAACTACTGTCTTCTGAAACCTAGGCCTCACTCTGACTATATTGGACACTCAAATCTAGGTGTTTTTTCTCTGGTACCCAAACTGCATTTTGCAATTTAGGCCTCTCTCCCACTATAAAGGACTCTCAAATCTAGGTATACCCCCCATCTCTGCCTATTATACTGTTAAACCTACTGTACTGTGAAATCTAGATGTAGCCTCCATCTGCACTAGACAAAGATCGCTAGAGCCGAACAATTTCGAAGCATACAGTATGTATAGCTCACACTACCTCTCTGGACACAGGCCGCAGGTACGTCAAGCATCTGCGCACCATAGAATGCTGCTATGGCTACACTCTACCCATCTAGCATCGCATATAGCCATCCAGACTGAAACACCTGACGTACCTCAACACTTATGCCACTAGCATACAGCGACTACCAACTGAAAGGAACTTGGTATAGCTGGCCACACATAGACTCTCTCAACAATAGCCCTCTACCGCAAACCACGAACAGCACCCACTCATGTGCCTGACCTTGCTGGGCTGATTAGTCGAGCCTAGCCAGCCACCTAAATTCTAGCCCGGCGAATATGCACACATGCATCTTCTAATATAAAACTCTTAGAACCTCCAACACATTGACTATGGTCACTGAGGGCATTCAAACTACGAAACGCATTGAGGCCATACAAATGGGGAAAGAGCGCTATATAAATAACCAAATACAATACAATACAATATTAAAATCTTACCTAACACAAGCATAGTTCCATTTCCTCAGAAGCAAAAGGAATAATTCACTGGTATCTGCACTTTTGCAGGCTTTTCACTTTACCCAATCCATGCCAGCTTTGGCACATAATCACCCCATAGTTTGCCACAGTTTTGATTGACGCGTGGCACTATGTCCTCTGTAAACGCCAGTAAGCCCCCGCTGTACAGCTCACTACTCCTGTCACCCATCTATCTTTGAAAAACAATGCACCTTCCATTTTCAAAAATGGTCTTATTTTACAACAGGCTTGTTCTTTGTTCTTGGCACACTCTTCCTCTTCTCTGTCATTATGACCGCTTAGACCTTCTCTTCTTGGAAAAGACTTCATACACTGCACAGGGCCAGGTGTACTAAACATTTGGCTATAAGAGGCAGCATTTCTTGAGGTTTCAACAACTTGGGTGTACCCATCGTGTGAGGTATCAAAGAGCATAAACAGCAGCTCTTGTTTGACCTCGCACATGCTATTATACCACATGTCTGTTTCGGGGTGGTACACATCTGCCACAGTATCTAAAATGACTCCCTTATACTGATTGTACTCAAACTCTGTCTCAGTTTCCCTGCTGTTCCGTGTAATCTCCTAATTCTGTACATATGTGCCATTCCCAAACCCCCCTTTATATGCCCCAACCATATAAAATAACCACAGACAAACAATATAGAAAAGACAAAGGTAAGACATCATATGCTACATATCACATATATTACAAAAAGCTTGAAGCCTTGAACCTGCAGAGGGGTAGAAAAAAACGGAAAAACACGCAAAAAGATCAACACTTTTCATAACGTTATAAGGATTGAACGCTTGCAGCATTGTAATTAAACAGGATGCTAAGCTCACAGTGGCATCATTGCCTAATGAAACAGGGTCTGTATTTTGGGTGTGGGTTGCACATTTAACTTCTGCCACTAGTGTAGTGTGGGTCAAGGCATACATTAATCTTTACAACAAGGTTGCATGCTCTACAGGCGTGCCATCTGACCTCCTAAATCCCCTACTTTTCCATCTTAACAACCCTGAATGTATGGTGGAGGTAACGTATGTGGTGTCGGAGTACATGGTTACCAAAAACCCTTATAATGCTTCTAATGCTTCAATTGATGCAATAGGATCTGCTGCCTGTGCCGAATAATGTGATGGTAACCTCTTTTTAACTAGAACCTCATACTCCCCTTCTACATGGCGCACCACTGCTGCACCTGCACGTCTCCTGATCAATTGTGAATGACCCATCAATGAAAAAGACCTCCCTTTCTTCAAGTGCATCCTGCCTTGCCTGTATAAAATCATCCTGAGGACCTCATATGTAACACAATCATGCACTTCCTCTCCTGACTGAACGGGTATTGCAATAAATGTGACAGGGTTTACTGTATGACATCTCACAATGTGGATGGACGGGCTTGACAAGGTAACTTTGTATGCAGAAACCCTTTGTGTGGCTATAGGGGATTTGGATCGCTCAAGAATTGCAAACACTGCAAGCTCTACATATAATGCTACTGGACAGCCCATGGTGACTGTTGAGAACCATTATTGTCATGGTATCCCCCACCGCCATTGACATCTGAGGTTCACCCAAGATTTTGTAAATGTGATTGTAGAGGACCATTTAATTGCAAAGGCTGCAGCAGCCAGTGCTTGTTTACACGGAAATCAACCCTGCATCACTGCATCACTGAATGTAATATCCCACTGTAATATGCCAAAGGCTTGTCCCCTATAGATGTTAACTGAGTCAACACTGCTGTCATGACCTGTCAATCGGAATGTGAAAATAAATAGAATTATTTCTTATAATCAGGAGTTGCTATTACTGGTGCATTGCTTATGGCCTTCTTGAGATCCTGGAAACATGAAATCATTTCTCCTGTCCATGTAAGTGTTGCTTTGATTTTATGCACTTAATTGAGTCCCTGCAGCAGAGGTTTTGTGTAACTACAATAGTAAAAAATACATGCCCTACAATAATTACACAATCCCAAAAACGGCTCTATTTCTTTAACTGTGGCTAGCTATGGTGTTTTTTGTACTGCAGCTGCTCTCTCCGTGGTAACCCTTTTCCCTGCAGATGATATTATCTGTCCAAAATACACCACTTCCTTCTGACAATATTGCATTTTGTCCTTATCTAATTTGTATCATTTCTCCACAAGCATTGACAGCAGTGTCACTGAATCTTCTCTAAACTGGCCTTCTGTCATGCTGCACACTAGAAGTCATCTACATACTGAATAATAGTACTCTGTAAAGGTATGTTATCCAAGTCTATATGTAGTACACGTTGAAAATGCTGGGTGACTCACAATACCCCTGAGGAAGTCTTGTGTGTTTGAATCATTGCCTGTGATACATAAACACAGTGAGGTATTGAGAATCAGGGTGCAATGGAATGGAGAATAATTTATTTTTTCCAATTCAATCAGAGTGAAATATGTGGCTGCAGTGGGTGTTGCAAAGAATTGTTGCCGGGTTTGGTACTACTAGAAATTCAGCTTCTGCGATATTATTTCATGGGCGTAGCTTCTGTATCATCCTCCAAGTAGACCCTTTTCCTTTTTGACAGGATATATCACTGTGTTGCATGGGAACTCTGAAGTTACTATGATACCCTGCTTCCATAATGTTACAATTGTCTTATGTATTCCCTCATCTTCTTCTCTAGATAATGGATACTGTCATACTGTGGGTAACACTGTGCCCTGCTTCAACTTGATATACACTGCTCCTATGATCTTCAATAGTCCTACATCATGGGGATTGTCAGTCCGTAGAGTGTTGGGTGCCCTCACCATATCTTCCTGTAAATATGCGGGCTTATATTTTGCAATAAGTAAAGGATAGGGTACTTGTCTATGCTGGATCATTATTTGACACAGAATGCATATCTCAAAAATCATCTCTCCATCATTATCAACATCTTCAAACAACTGACCATCTGACACCCCCCTTAGTGGTTGGGCCGGGTCAATACACAAAATTGTACACCACTCATCTCCCTCCTCGTCAGTCCCTATTAACACTAATTTGTAGTTCGCAATAATCACTGCTTCAACTCTAAATTGATAATGGCACCCGGAGCATAGTTTTGGGGAACTGCTGGCCTGAACAAAAATTCAGACAGCACTCTGGTTTGTTTCTGATGACAGGCACCCAACTCAACAACACTGTTGATCCATCCTGCTATTTAACTAAAGCCACAACACCAAAACATAGATCCCGTAAACTAACCTTCACTCTCTGTCGTCCTGTCACAAAGTCCTCTGTCTGTTTGTAATGCGCTCTGATGCCTGCGGGCTGCAGCGCTATATAAATAAAATAAATACATTAACAGATCTGGGTGCAAGGGTATTCCTCTAGTAGCTCCATCACTGTACAATGCTTGTGCTACTCCCACAACCTTAGCATAACAAATTCCTCGTGTGGAGCACACTACCCCTTCTTCTGTGAATGAAATTGTCATATCTAGCTTGATTAGCAGGTTCCTACTTAAGAAGTTAATTGGTGTGTCTGCTGAAAATAATAACACCTCTTGAGTGCCTACTTTGATGGGTACATTTTCTGTAAAGGAAACCAATTTTATTGCCACAGAGAACCCTTGCATGTCCATTACCTTTGCAGATAAGGGGAAGCACCCTTCCAGTATGCATCAGTTTGATGCACCTGTATCAACCCTGAAAACAAATGATTTGTTACCTATCTGCACACCTACCAGGTGTTCCTCTTCCGGGTTGGCAGTGATTGACAGGACTGGGCCTGTAAGGACTCTCTGTGAGATGTCCTAATCTGGATAAGTGTTCGACCCAAGGAACAGGATTGATTACCTCCCACCAGACTCGTCCCTGTATAGTGTGGCAGCTTGTTTTTATCTCATGGTTGGTGTACTGTCTGTTGTGTTTGCTGCTGTGCATATGCTGGTGCACAATTTGGGGTTGGGGCTGCATTTGTTGTGGTGATGACATCTGATACTGATACTGTGGCTGTTGTCCGTGCTGAGATGCTTGCACAGGGCCTGGGCCATATGGAGCACTCAAAGGCATCATTCCCGGCGACGGGTGATATGTAAGCAGAAACCGCTGGCCTGCTGGGTTAGGCGTGGGGATCATAAGAATACACTTGCATACTTCTACATTCTCACGTAAAATGATCTCCTGCCATCCTTGTGTCCACCTGCCCTACAGGCGGGCTCGTAATCACTGCTCCTTCTATACTCAACTTTGCTAATTTCTTCTGCACTAACTTAGCTTCAGCCTTCTGTGTGTTATCCGCCACTTCCTTCACCTTATCTTGCATTTGCCTACAATGGTGTACTATGGTTGCCTGAATCTCTGCCCATCCTTTAGCCTCAATCCCACCACTTTGTCCAAATCTTTCTGTACATCCTTTGGGAGTACGTTCTTCAACATGTGTTAAAATATTAGTATGCTTTTTTATAGTGTGCGCCATAATCGAACTTATATCCAGTGTGTCGGGATACATTGCCTATAAGGCAGCCCATACCTTTGCCTGACAATCATTAAAATGTTCTCTGTCATGATAATCATTGCCCGTTTGTACCCTTGGGTATCCCGCTTTCCTCCAAATATCATCTGCTTTATCTCCTAACAATGCAGCAAACAAACATTTCATATCTCCTTCTGCTAGTTTAATGCCTGCTGTCTGTTTTTCAAGTGCATATATCCACTTGCTTGCTCCTGCTGTGAGTGATGACAGTTCCTTTCTTCAAAATCCATACATGGCCAGGCATTGTACTGTAATGGGGCCTTTGTGTAGCTATGGAATCTGTGTTCCCATCTTCTTTGTTTGTAATGTTCTCTCTCTCACTACCCTTTTGTCACTACCATGCGTCCTGGTCATGCTCTGAGCCTTGGACCCCCTACACTCTCTACTCTTGGTGTCACCCTGGGAGGCATCTCGTCCCCCTGCTCCTCCTCTGTTGTCAATTTCGCCTTCTCTGCTACTCCTGCATCTATGTCCATTCTAATCGACTCATAGTCTAAACGGTCTGCATGATGTAGCCCCACTTGATGCGTCTCGAATCGTTGTGGCTATCATCTGTCATTTCAACATTTCTGTCAATAATCCCTCTACTGTCAATTTGAAATAAAATATCACCTGCTCTCCATTCATCTATACCTATTGGCGCTCTTCGCCCCTTTCCCTGTTCCAGTGCTACTTGCGCAAGCTCTGTCTCTGCCCTTCAAAGCGCTGTTTCTAACTCTCTCTGCGCCCTGTTCTCTGTCTCCATAACTAATGGGTTGCATGTCGCATTTGCTGCTGAAGACTGTGGGAAATTTTCAAAGGTGTTGGGGCTCTTTGTCACGGAGCTGAGGGGCCACCTACTCGGGATTTGTATAATCTACAGTTGCTTGCATGGAGTAACATCCCTGTGGGGGTGGCGGGGTTGTGGGTGGGATGTAGAGGCATCACAGAAGGCAGGGGTTACACAAGGGTTACAATTTCCCATCCCTTAGGGTCATCAGGGCCATCTCCTAAATCCTCATCCATCCTCCACAGCTCAAGAATGCCCTGCCTATTCTTCAACTTCCTCTTTTCTTTTTCCCACACTATACTACTGTGACGTCACCTTATTATATATTGCCACAAAGTCTTTTACAATCCACACATTCACAATCAACTCACTTCACGAGCACTCTGCCCCATTGTTTTCTCCTGCAAAGGTGAACTTACATCTATGCATTCTCATGAGCGCCTCCGATACGTGTTCTCCATTAATTTGCCTGCACAACTGGGTGCAGCACCCCGCTCCAAGGAGCAGGCAGTCCTTCTGGCAGCACAGCACCTGTGAGCCTCTTCAAGTCATGCACGGGGGAATGGTCACTGCAGACAGGCGCGCAACCCAGGATTCGTGGCTGGGGCACCCCAACCTCACAGAGAGTCTGGGATCATATCGGGGTCACCAATTCTGTAGAGAGACTTGACCCAAAACCTATGCAATAAAAATAATCCAAGAAGGCCAAACAACCACTGCACTGCTTTGCAAGGGGAAACAAGGTTTATTATATGCAAAGGTCTCTGACGGTTCATAGAACCAAGCTGACACGCAGATCGTCATGCCCCAAGATGTTACAGGTTATATAGCAGAAAACAGCACAATTTCATACATAGGTTACAAATTCATTCCACCACCCTCACTGGCTGCCACCTATATGACATGCTAATACCCCCTATAGTCCCTGGACCGATTAGCCACACCTTATCTAAGCCCATTCCCCTTTGCACGTGCCTTCTCTCATGGGATATTCCACAACTGCAATTGTACATGGTGTCTACATTAATGACTGTTGTCTACCAAAATTGTGATGCAAATATGCCAACTATGTTGTAAATACAGTCACATACAAATGGGCATTAATGCCATACAATTATTTTTCACTTTCTTGTGTACTAAAAACACTGTGTCACACCACATCACACCCACGCTCATTCACTTGTCACCACTGAATCCAATTGTTTTACGACTATGCTTGTTTACATAGCCTTAAAAAAGACCTTTTTGCATCGAAACACGTGTTGGCTTTGTTCATGGATAAACTATGCGTGGCCATACATATGAAATAATAAAAAAAAACACTGCACTACAGATATCGGTGGCATGATTTATCATTGAATGTTTTTATTTTGGTCTCATGACAGACTCTGTCACATGCTTGAGAGTGGGGGCAGCTGTAGGGGTAATACATGAGTATAAGATAACCTTTCCACTGAAGCAAGTGAATCTCATGACTGAGATTCTCTTACAATATTTTACATGAGGTTGTATAGGGCCAGACAGTGATAATGAGGAGAATCTGTTTGAAACTGTTAATTTGCATTTTATGAGTAGATGGTTTTAGCTCAGAGTGGAGGTAGACTGGACCAGTTGGACAGATGAAATGACTCATTGTAGATTGTGAGGTTAGATTGTGAGTTTCATTTTACTTATTGCTTTTGTAATTAGAACACACCTAGATTGACATAAACTGTTAGACACAGCTAGGAGCCGAGTGATTTTAAGGAAAGAAGATTTAACTAAGATAGCATAGACCCACAACTTCGACTGTTCATGGTGTGTCCATGTTTTAAGTGATGTATTGTATGATAAACAAAGATATGATTCATATGCTTTAGCACACCATTTTAACATACCATTTTAAGCATGCAAACTGTGAATTCAATTGTGCACACTATCTGAATGCCTTGTGCCACTCTGGGTCAGAGTACCTTGTTTACTGTTTACTGTTTTTAAGAGCTTTGGAGATCCTTTTAGATTCCAAAGTATTTTAGCTCATAGTATGTTTTAAAAAAACAAAAAATATTAAACTGTTATACTTTGTGTGGTTCCTTTTTCAAGTGTCAGAAAAAAAAAAGATGTGAATATTTTGCACTACTCTGTTGTCCACCACTAGAGGAGGGTAGATTCTCTATAGTCAGACATATGGGCCCTCATTACGACCCAGGCGATAAGTATCGAACATTACCGCCATGATGTAATTTACGTTTACGCCCTGGCCCCATGCCGTAAAGTGCGGCACATACCGACCCATCGCGCACGAGCATTACGCCATGGCGGTAATGTAAAGTACACGATGCCGTAAATGACCCCAAAACGGCCCCTACCGGCATCGTACGCCGCGCAAGGTGCACTTCCGCCACCCATCATAGCGGTCCCCGCAATTAGCGGAACCGGAAGTAGCGTCATCGCGGCGGAACGGGAAAGAGCATGGCGGCCATCTTTAAAAACACAATCCATTGCCATCCTCCCCAACCACTCCACATCCGACCCAGAGACCTGTCAAAACCCATTACCCACCCATTTACCAACTTGAAAATGCCAAAAGCTGTCAAAAAAGCCTGCGATCGGCAGCGCCAGGACCGCTTCTCTCGTGAGGAACTCACTATGCTTGCGGAGACCCTCCAGGACAATGCTGCGGTGGTCTTCTCCACGCAAATGACCAGGCCGGCAACTGCCAAGAAGAAGGCCATATGGGCCCTGGTGGCACAGCGGGTCAGTGCAGTGGGAACCGTACCCCGCAACGCACAGCAGTGTGGAAAGCGGTGGGACGACCTGAGGCTCCGTGTCAGGAGCATCCTCTCGGCAAACAGGAACCTGGGCACGGCAACCAGGGGAGGATCTGAATCACCCATCAAATTGCAAGCATGGGAGGAAATCTGTGCCTCCACTATCGGAATGGAGAGCATAGAAGGAGTAGGAGGGATGGCGAGAGGAGTCCCGACATCAGGAGATGCAAGTAGGTGGCTCAAATCAAGCCATGCAAAATTCACCAAAGTCCAATCATGTGAAATACAATGTTGCCCCATAGTGCAAATGCAACACAGCAGCAGGAGACTGCCCACAGACACATCCGATCTCCACCATGCACACATGCAGCATGCACACCCTAACTGCCGGCACCCACATACCTCCATGCTACTTCCACACAAAAGGCAGACAACCTGCATGCCCCTGCCTCAAATGTGCTGCATGTACTAACTGATAAGATGCCATTCGTCACAATGCAGGCCCAATGTCCGCAGACCCATCAATAACACTATCCCTCCTTTGCTCCACCACAGGCTCAGATTCAGACCCTCAGGATGAGGACACCACTGCCTCCACAGCCACCAAGAGGGCCAGGACAACTGTGCCAAGACCGCAAGCCTCCACCGCTGCTGTCCCGAGGAAAACACCACAGCAGCCACAATCCCTGCCAGGGAAAGAGGACAAGGCACTGACAGCCACCACAACTGTCACCACAGAATCAGCAGCAGCAGCGCACATTACAGACATCGTGCCCACCGAAGGGACAGGCTCTACTGCAAGCAGCACTCTTGGCGCAATCGCTGCCATTGCAGCCTCCTCCGATAGTGAAGCTGGGATCATTGAGGAGATTGAGGATGCAAGCCCCACTGCCCACCTACATTCCCCCTACATATCCCTAAGCAGCCTGCATGTGGATGCCACACAGGGGCAGTTAGAGGACGAGGATTGGCCAGCCACCCTATCCCCGCTGCCGGAGGTGAGCAGCCCAATGGGTATGCCAATACCATTAGTCATGAGCCAGAGGAATCAACAGACCCTGGATGAGATTGTCACCCGGCAGCAGCAACTATCCTCGCTCCTCAATGAGCACGTTGCAGAGTGTGGGGGGGCAAGGGATGCAATGGAGAGATGTGCAGACAGAGTCACGGCTGCCATTGAGTCCTCCACGAAGGACATCTGCAAAGAACTCGCCACTGTGCGGCACGTAATCTCAGAACTGGTGCAGATCATTCGGGACATGCGTCCAAATGTGCATGCAGGAACCTCCTCATCAACCAGCTCGGCACAGAGCAGCCCCATCCGACGATCAGGGAGGAACCTGCGCAGCATGGGCAGGGGTGCCCCGGGGGCCAGGGGAGGGGACTGTCATTAGTGACTGGACAGTGGAGAATTACTGCATCACACACTGCTGCACAGACTTACTCACACCTTCGTAGGGATTCCAGGGGGGAGGGGGGAGTGGGTGTGTTGGGGTGTTCAGGGGGGAGGGGGGAGTGGGTGTGTCATACCTTTTCACAATCATAATACACTTTTTCGTTTGGCACAAATCAAATGTGTGGACATTGCTCATTGTGTATGTGTACTTTATTGTTGTACAGTCCACAGTGTGCATGTCCCAGACACACACAGTGCCCCAAGTGCCGTCTCCATGTTACACGCACACGCCGTGTGTGCTAGAAGCATTGGTCAATGAGATCCTGACGCATTTCACGCCCCTCCTGTGCATCGCTGCCTCCTTGAGGTGCTGCCCCATCCCCACCCTCATCATCCTCATCGTCAGGTGGTTGCAGTTCTGCGTCAGGGGGCAGGGGCACATTTCGTCTGACGCACATATTGTGTAGCATGACACATGCCATGACGATCTTCGCAACCTTCTCATGGCGGTACAGGAGTGCCCCACCAGACCTGCTGAGGCAGCGGAAACGTGCCTTCAGTAGGCCGAATGCCTGCTCAATCACCACACGGGTACGTGCATGGGCACGGTTGAAGTCCTCCTCATGCTGGTTCTGTGGGTTCCTGACTGGTGTAAGGAGCCACCTCTTCAGGGGATAGCCTGCATCACCTGTAAGTGGGCAACAATGTATGTGTCAGGGATGAGATTGATTTCTGTACATGACGTGCCACCATGTCTTGCATTCAACTGTTACTTTGCACCACTTTTAGTTGCGCTAATGGATTCACACTATGCAACCGGTATATGTTCATGGCTCTCATGTACAGTTTTGCATGCCAAGAAACAATGCAGGGGGGACAAGTGCCTTGTGAGTGCCCATCCACTGTGTCCGTTCAGGCCGTTTCTTTAGGTGACCTGGCACGTGTCCTGTGAGGTCAACGCTCACATGATTGAAACATTGTTGTCTGCCTCATTATGACCCCAGTGAACAATACTGATGTCAATAGGGACAGTTTGTGGGCCTTGCTGTCTGTGTTGTGGTGTATTGATGTTCCTGTCCGTCATGTGCCTCCTTTGTGCGCAGTTATGGAGGACAGGCCTTTCAGTTGATGGTGTTTGGTGACGTGCATGTAGGTGCTTTTCGTTGGAGTCAATGTGGTCACATTTTGTACAATGCACTTGCAGATGGTTGTGTCATGGTTGGGAGACACCTTCATTCCCATGTTAGGGCTGCTTAGGTCAGGCATCATGTATACAGTTGTCAGATGACGTAAGTGCTGCCTCAGGGTATGATCTGGCTACTGCTAGTCGCAGCCAGGTGAAGTATGCATCATTCCCCCCCCTTTCTGCCAGGTGAAGTATGCATCATTCCCCCCCCTTTCTGCCAGGTGAAGTATGCATCATTCCCCCCCCTTTCTGCCAGGTGAAGTATGCATCATTTCCCCCCCCTTTCTGCCAGGTGAAGTATGAATTGGTACGTCGATCACCTACCCACTTCACATTTCCATGCTCACGACATTAGACTCACCGAGTAGCCAGGATCTTGGGCCTGCATGTCGCTCCATGTAGCGTGGTATTGTGGAGTTCCTCAGGACCATTGAATCATGGGTTGATCCGGGGAATCTGGCACAACAATGTGTGAAGATCCTGTTGGAGTCACAGACCATTTGCACGTTGATTGAGTGAAATAGTTTACAGTTGCGGTACGCTACCTCCATGGCATGTGGGACCACCAATTCCACATGGGTGCAGTCGATGGCACCAATGCAACCAGGTATGCCAGCTAGTGCATGGAAACCCACTTTGGTGTTAGAAATCTCCTGGGCAGACCGTGGCAATGAGATGTGGTCGTCTGTGTGCTTGAGGAGGACATCGAGCACTTGGATCAGTGTACGTGAGAATAATGGTTGTGATATGCCATGCAAGTGCCCCACTGTGTGCTGGTAGGTGCCTGTGGCCAGGAAGTGGAGCACGGACACTACCTTCAGTAGGGGGGGATGGCGGTGGGTGTTTCAATCATGCTGACGATGTTGTTGTGTATCATGTCCACAATGGTGGTGATGGTGTCGCGGTCCAGTCGGTACAGGGTGTGGATCTGCTCAGCGGTGAGGTTGAATGGACTGGCTCTGATGTGTGGGATTGGGGGCTGCCTGCGTGGTGCCACTGGCTGTGCTGGTGGGGCTTGCTGGCCCTGCCTTGCCCTCCTTCTCCTCCTGCGTCTCGTCTGTGCAGCCTGTTGTTGTTGTTGTTGTTGTTGTTGTTGTAGTTGAAGTTGTAGCACTTGCATTGCTATCAGGTCCTCCAGCCCCAACATTGCTAGTCCTATTGGTATCATTGTGGAGTGTGACTGGGTCTGGGAAGGGGTTGGGTGTGCTCTTTTTCTACTTCCTGAGTCTGTATTGCCTCCACCTGTGCTGATTCTTTGCACCTGTGGCAGCTGGATTCACTGCACAAGGCCCTTTACGGTTGGTTCGCGATGGCGTAATTAGCACCATGGCGGTAAGGTACTTAACCGGCTGGGTGATGGCGTTAGGTGCATGTCCGCTTGTGCACATTACAGACATCGTGCCCACCGAAGGGACAGGCTCTACTGCAAGCAGCACTCTTGGCGCAATCGCTGCCATTGCAGCCTCCTCCGATAGTGAAGCTGGGATCATTGAGGAGATTGAGGATGCAAGCCCCACTGCCCACCTACATTCCCCCTACATATCCCTAAGCAGCCTGCATGTGGATGCCACACAGGGGCAGTTAGAGGACGAGGATTGGCCAGCCACCCTATCCCCGCTGCCGGAGGTGAGCAGCCCAATGGGTATGCCAATACCATTAGTCATGAGCCAGAGGAATCAACAGACCCTGGATGAGATTGTCACCCGGCAGCAGCAACTATCCTCGCTCCTCAATGAGCACGTTGCAGAGTGTGGGGGGGCAAGGGATGCAATGGAGAGATGTGCAGACAGAGTCACGGCTGCCATTGAGTCCTCCACGAAGGACATCTGCAAAGAACTCGCCACTGTGCGGCACGTAATCTCAGAACTGGTGCAGATCATTCGGGACATGCGTCCAAATGTGCATGCAGGAACCTCCTCATCAACCAGCTCGGCACAGAGCAGCCCCATCCGACGATCAGGGAGGAACCTGCGCAGCATGGGCAGGGGTGCCCCGGGGGCCAGGGGAGGGGACTGTCATTAGTGACTGGACAGTGGAGAATTACTGCATCACACACTGCTGCACAGACTTACTCACACCTTCGTAGGGATTCCAGGGGGGAGGGGGGAGTGGGTGTGTTGGGGTGTTCAGGGGGGAGGGGGGAGTGGGTGTGTCATACCTTTTCACAATCATAATACACTTTTTCGTTTGGCACAAATCAAATGTGTGGACATTGCTCATTGTGTATGTGTACTTTATTGTTGTACAGTCCACAGTGTGCATGTCCCAGACACACACAGTGCCCCAAGTGCCGTCTCCATGTTACACGCACACGCCGTGTGTGCTAGAAGCATTGGTCAATGAGATCCTGACGCATTTCACGCCCCTCCTGTGCATCGCTGCCTCCTTGAGGTGCTGCCCCATCCCCACCCTCATCATCCTCATCGTCAGGTGGTTGCAGTTCTGCGTCAGGGGGCAGGGGCACATTTCGTCTGACGCACATATTGTGTAGCATGACACATGCCATGACGATCTTCGCAACCTTCTCATGGCGGTACAGGAGTGCCCCACCAGACCTGCTGAGGCAGCGGAAACGTGCCTTCAGTAGGCCGAATGCCTGCTCAATCACCACACGGGTACGTGCATGGGCACGGTTGAAGTCCTCCTCATGCTGGTTCTGTGGGTTCCTGACTGGTGTAAGGAGCCACCTCTTCAGGGGATAGCCTGCATCACCTGTAAGTGGGCAACAATGTATGTGTCAGGGATGAGATTGATTTCTGTACATGACGTGCCACCATGTCTTGCATTCAACTGTTACTTTGCACCACTTTTAGTTGCGCTAATGGATTCACACTATGCAACCGGTATATGTTCATGGCTCTCATGTACAGTTTTGCATGCCAAGAAACAATGCAGGGGGGACAAGTGCCTTGTGAGTGCCCATCCACTGTGTCCGTTCAGGCCGTTTCTTTAGGTGACCTGGCACGTGTCCTGTGAGGTCAACGCTCACATGATTGAAACATTGTTGTCTGCCTCATTATGACCCCAGTGAACAATACTGATGTCAATAGGGACAGTTTGTGGGCCTTGCTGTCTGTGTTGTGGTGTATTGATGTTCCTGTCCGTCATGTGCCTCCTTTGTGCGCAGTTATGGAGGACAGGCCTTTCAGTTGATGGTGTTTGGTGACGTGCATGTAGGTGCTTTTCGTTGGAGTCAATGTGGTCACATTTTGTACAATGCACTTGCAGATGGTTGTGTCATGGTTGGGAGACACCTTCATTCCCATGTTAGGGCTGCTTAGGTCAGGCATCATGTATACAGTTGTCAGATGACGTAAGTGCTGCCTCAGGGTATGATCTGGCTACTGCTAGTCGCAGCCAGGTGAAGTATGCATCATTCCCCCCCCCTTTCTGCCAGGTGAAGTATGCATCATTCCCCCCCCTTTCTGCCAGGTGAAGTATGCATCATTCCCCCCCCTTTCTGCCAGGTGAAGTATGCATCATTTCCCCCCCCTTTCTGCCAGGTGAAGTATGAATTGGTACGTCGATCACCTACCCACTTCACATTTCCATGCTCACGACATTAGACTCACCGAGTAGCCAGGATCTTGGGCCTGCATGTCGCTCCATGTAGCGTGGTATTGTGGAGTTCCTCAGGACCATTGAATCATGGGTTGATCCGGGGAATCTGGCACAACAATGTGTGAAGATCCTGTTGGAGTCACAGACCATTTGCACGTTGATTGAGTGAAATAGTTTACAGTTGCGGTACGCTACCTCCATGGCATGTGGGACCACCAATTCCACATGGGTGCAGTCGATGGCACCAATGCAACCAGGTATGCCAGCTAGTGCATGGAAACCCACTTTGGTGTTAGAAATCTCCTGGGCAGACCGTGGCAATGAGATGTGGTCGTCTGTGTGCTTGAGGAGGACATCGAGCACTTGGATCAGTGTACGTGAGAATAATGGTTGTGATATGCCATGCAAGTGCCCCACTGTGTGCTGGTAGGTGCCTGTGGCCAGGAAGTGGAGCACGGACACTACCTTCAGTAGGGGGGGATGGCGGTGGGTGTTTCAATCATGCTGACGATGTTGTTGTGTATCATGTCCACAATGGTGGTGATGGTGTCGCGGTCCAGTCGGTACAGGGTGTGGATCTGCTCAGCGGTGAGGTTGAATGGACTGGCTCTGATGTGTGGGATTGGGGGCTGCCTGCGTGGTGCCACTGGCTGTGCTGGTGGGGCTTGCTGGCCCTGCCTTGCCCTCCTTCTCCTCCTGCGTCTCGTCTGTGCAGCCTGTTGTTGTTGTTGTTGTTGTTGTTGTTGTAGTTGAAGTTGTAGCACTTGCATTGCTATCAGGTCCTCCAGCCCCAACATTGCTAGTCCTATTGGTATCATTGTGGAGTGTGACTGGGTCTGGGAAGGGGTTGGGTGTGCTCTTTTTCTACTTCCTGAGTCTGTATTGCCTCCACCTGTGCTGATTCTTTGCACCTGTGGCAGCTGGATTCACTGCACAAGGCCCTTTACGGTTGGTTCGCGATGGCGTAATTAGCACCATGGCGGTAAGGTACTTAACCGGCTGGGTGATGGCGTTAGGTGCATGTCCGCTTGGGTCGGCATTCGCGTACCTTTGCGCCATGCCGGTAATTATGGTGTGGGAGGTCACGTGCGCGCGTCCTTGGTGCAGTTAGCGGCAGCGTTAACTACGATGCCGCTAATGGCATTGTAGTTAACGGTCACGGGTCATGATCGGACCTAGCGGAAAACGATGGCGGTAAAAATTTACCGCCATCGTTTTTCACTTAGCGCCAAGGTTGTAATGAGGGTCATGGAAATTGTGTCGCTATAAACTTCAAGTAATGCAAAGAAAGAATTAGGACTATGTGAGATACTCATGCCTGTTGTTCCGGGTTGATAGTGCAATAGTTCAGCACTTGCCTCAGAATGGTGGAAGCCTGCACTTCTCAAGTTTGATTCCCCAGCCGGGTCGTCTCATCCCTTTCTTCTTACATTTTGTGTAATAACTACAGATATTAGGAGAGAAGGACTCCGGCCTGAAGTGCTATTTAGAAAGCAATGATCCTTCCAGCACACCAATCTGAGTACACTCATAAGCAGGCTTATGACGATCAATCAATGTTTTTAGACAGTTAGGGTGCAGGGGATAAATAAACAATCCTGGCACAAAGATTGTATAACATGCATTGAAGAGTAAATTATCCTAAGGTGGATAATCCTCCCGTCCCCTGCACACTATCAAAGGCTGGCATTGCCAATTATTTCTGAAACATTTCCAAGAGAGATACTTTACTCTTCTATGTATGAAGTGCTATATAAAATCCTGCTTATTTTTATTATTGTTATGGGCAACTTGAGAGCTCTGGCAATGCTCACTCAGAAGAGTCTTGGGTTTCCAGATATGATTTGCAGTGGCTATGGGCCGGTACCCCGTGCAAGTATTATTTGCTGCCTTAGGGACAATCTCGTTTTTGCACCATGTTCCATGCACATGGCTGAGCTTTGCTATTTCTGGAGCCAGTGTGGTGCCCCCTCCTGGCCCCCTTTGGCCATGGCCCTGCACTGCCATGTGCTGTATAACCGGCCTCTGGTATGGAATACTTCCCAGAGGTTCTTGATTCTATCAGCTCCCTGTTCTCAGTTCTTGGGGATGGCCTGTTTTTCCAGAATAGATCACTGGAAAGTGCTTTATTCAGACGCCTGTATCTACTTTCTAGCCCAGGCAGGAGCTGGGAGCAGCTTGATATTACGGGCGCTTAAGTGGGATGAGAAAACCAAGGGGCCCTAAGGAGTCACAAATCAATTTTTTGGGGCGGCTTCTAAGAAGTGCCTGTCATAGCCTGAAATGTCTGCGAAACTAAGAAACCTTTATAGGAGCAATGGCCCATGTAAAATAAAGAAGTGGCCTACAACAACAATCACGTTTTTCTTCTACGCAATATGCATGACATGAAAGGGGGAGTCATCTTTTGCCTTGCCTTGTCTGTAGGCTTTCTCCCTACCCATTCTCTTACTGTGGCTACCATCTACCGGCCTCCTGGTTAAATCACCTCATTTCTCTCTGAGTGGGCGGACCTCTCCTCCTCCCTCTTGGCCTCTACCACTCAACTCCTCCTCCTCTGTGACCTCAATATATATTTAGACTCTCCTTGTTCCTCCTCTGTACTCTTCCGTGACCTCTGCGACTCCCTCTCCCTGTCCATCCTCCCCTCGGTCCGACTCACTCTGCAGGGCACACACTCGATGTCTTGATCCCCTCTGACCTCCCCCTCTCCATCCCTCTGACCACTCGTCTCTCCTGGAGCGATCATTCCCTCCTCTCCTCTCATCTGTCCCTCTCTTCCCCCCAAGCCAAGCCTACCCCAACACTGCCACCTACCTTCTTTGATATCCGGCCCATGAAGCGTGTGTCAGTTGAGGCTTTTGCTGCCACTTTCTCCCCCCCCCACCTCTGCCTGTCTCACATCCTGACACAGCCCTGTCTCTGCTCTACTATTTAATTTCTGATACTCTTGGTGCTCTTGCCCCTGTCATGAGGATCCGTTTGAAGTCCAAAGCCAAGTGCAATTCCTGGTATGACTCTGACCTACTCTTTAAAATCTGCAAGGAGCTGGCCAACCCTGTCGCGGTCTCTACCCCTCCTGTTGCCTCCCAGGCTCTTTGCAATGCCCTTGCCTCTCATTTCATTAAAAAAAAAACAGGACATCCTGTCCACCCTCTCCACCCTCTCTGCCCCAACCCCCTCTCTCCCCTCTCCATCTGTGCTTGCTGATCCTCCTTTAGCCACCCCCCACCATCCTTCTCGTCCTTTCCGCTTTTCTCCCCTGACGAGGTCGCTAGACAAGTCTGATCTATGAAAGCCTCATCAAAACAGATTCATCCCTGTTCCTCTAAAAACATCAAGGACCACATTGACAACCCTTGCTCCAGCCCTTGCTGATTTTTGCAACCACTGCTTTGCCTCAGGATCCTTCCCCTCCCCTCTGAAGCACTCCCTTGTGCATCCTCTTCTCAAGAAACCCACAGCTGATCCTTCTTGTCCAGCTAACTATCGCCCAATTTCCATTATTCTCTTACTGGGCAAACCCCTGGAAAAGTTGGCCATCTCTCATCTTAACCTTCCAATTCTGTTGGCTGTCTCCATGACTACCAGTCTGGCTTCCGAGCTGCCAGAAGCACGGAAACTGCTCTCCTGAACATCTGTGAAGGTCTGCTCTCCAACCTTGACTTTAACATTCCCTCTGTCCTCATCCTCCTTGATCTCTCTTCTGCCTTCGACACGGTCAACCACACCATCCTGCTCAACCATCTCCATAAAACCTGGGTATCACTGTTCATGCTCTGGCCTGGCTGACCTCTTTCCTCTCTGATCGACCCTCCCAGGTCCAACTTGGATTCTTCCTATCGTCTATCTTCCTCTCTTCCTGTGGTGTTCCCAAGGGGTCTAACTTCTCGCCCTGGCTTTTCAACCAATACCTGTCAACTCTCGCCCACTGCATTTCCATTTTCTGCTCAAATTTCCAGTACTACGCTGTCGACACTCAACTCATTTTCAGGCTGCCCTCGGCCATCTCCTCTCCCTCTCTCATCTCTGATTGCCTAACTGCCATTCAAGATTGGTGTGCCGCCAATGATCTT
The DNA here is from genome assembly GCF_040938575.1 of Ambystoma mexicanum. Taxonomy (NCBI): domain Eukaryota; kingdom Metazoa; phylum Chordata; class Amphibia; order Caudata; family Ambystomatidae; genus Ambystoma; species Ambystoma mexicanum. The sequence goes on along the minus strand of NC_090923.1, from coordinate 710,648,157 downwards.
TGTCTGAATACCAGCAAGACTGAGAGCCTCCTCATCGACACACCTTCATTATCCTTTCCCCTCATTCTCTGGCCAGCTTCCCTTGGCCCTCCTCCTACCCCCACCTGCGAGGCTAAGAACCTCGGGGTCATCTTTGACTCCACCCTTTCCTTCTCCGCCCACATCTCTGAGATCTCTAAAAAGTCAAACTTCCTACTGCACCTCCTCAGAGGTACTCTGCCTTTCCTCTTCTTCCCCCAGAAGCTCATGGTATCCGAAGCTCTGGTTCTCTCTAGGTTGGCCTATTGTAACAGCTTCTTTCTAAATCTACCTGCCTCTATTCTATGCCCTCTGCAACTAATCCAGAACAGGACTGTGAGACTTGTCCTTGGCCTCAAGCCCTGAGATCGTATCTCTCCAGCTCTGAAATCTCTCCATTGGCTCCCAGTGGATGCAAGTATTAAATTCAAAACCCTCTGCATTGTCCACAAGGCTTTCTGGGGCCTGGGTCCAAAATACCTTCAGCTATCCCTCCGCAAATACCTCCCCTCTCGGGCTCTTCGCTCCTCTACCTCTTACTCCCTCAGGGTCATTTGTTTTCCAAAGAAACGAGCTGGGGGTAGATCTCTGTCTTTGGCTGGGGCCTCCCTCTGGAACAGCCTCCCTGCCACTCTAAAACTTGAGGAGAACCATCTCCGGTTCCGGAAGCACCTCAAGACCTTCCTCTTTTCTTCTGCCTTCGCTCCACCTCTCCCCTGCTGATCTGTTCTCTCTTGGCACTGTGCACCTGGTCACCCTCTGTCCTCCGGGCCCAGGTACCTACTCACCTTGCCACCCTCCTGCATTGCCTCCGGGACACCCCTTGCACTGGGTCTGTATCTGTACCCATACAGCCCCCCCTTTTTCTTCCTGAAATTATCAGACCTACCCTGTCTGCTGCCTTAAACCTAGCACTTGCAAATTGCTGGCTGCACTACCACTGTTTGTTGCCTTTATTATTTATTTATTTATTATTTATCAGTTTCTCCTCTGCTTCGCACTTTCCACTTCTCCCCTTCCAGGCACTTTTCCCCTCCCCCTCACCCATGCACTTGCGCGTTCTCAATGTCACTGGGTCTACTAAGATCGCTTTTTTGTTCTCCCCTGTTCCCCTCCCTTGCCTTGTCATCCTCTGAAACACTTTTGTACGAGCGCGATAGAAATAAAATATAAATATCAATCTTTTAAAGAGGTGTTCTAGTTTATATCATTAATCGGTAATAGCTCAAGGGGATAATATGCCCTTTGCAGTGATCTGTGTGTTATTTTATGTCTTTTCTTATTTATACCACTCTCCACTGCAATCTGGCAGATCTGAAAGAGGGGGAGGGAGGGTGGAGTAGGGTATTGGGGAGAAAAAGAAATGTACGATAGATTTGCTGTTGATTTGTTGCATGCAGACTGGAATTACCCTAAGCTCTGCATGTAGGTTTGTTTCTAGGTGTGCTGTGCCAAGAGCATTTGTAGCTGGAGGGGAGCCTTGAGTTCCCAGCGTGCTATGGTGCGTCGGCCGGGGCTGTGCTATGTAATTTAATGGTAGAGGTGTAATGTCCTGTTGTTTAATGTCTGTTGGGAGGGGTGTTCAATTGACATGCGTGGTTGGCTTAGTTGGTATGCTTATTCTGTTTGGGAAGATAGAATTTGCTCATATTAGTGCAGAGAGAAGTCAGTAGATAACTTGATGGGCGGGTTGGTGAGGGAACAGACAATCTTGAAGCCACCTGTATTAAATCGTAACATGGCAAAGGCATTAAAGGCATTTTTATAAGTTATAGCACATCATGAAAAAGGCCTAACAAGGCAAAACAACCTGGTCACCTCCACTTTCTCACTTTGCCACTGTCAAATCGTCTCTCACTCTCTCACTCTTACTCCATTTCTTCTCTCTCTTTTTCTCTCTCTCTAAAAGTGCCAAGGACGAGGTATTCCGTCCTTGGGATTACCTCCCTGTTGCTAAGCATGGGACATCTCGTCCTTGGCACTTAAGGGGTTAATGAAACAGAAAACGTTAGAAGGCATTGAATGGCGAAATACCAAAATCACCAAAAAAGGCCTTGGCACTGGGGGGGAGGGTGAGGGGAACCCATGGCAGTTAAGCTTTCTCTCTCTCTGTATCTCTCTCTTTCTCTGTCTCTGAAATAGATACATTGTACACTGTTTGCAAGCAAGAATATGGAAACTGTCAGATGAGGAAAGGGGGGATCCAGCAATTACCATAAATTAAGTGCTAAGGGTAATCTGAGGCATGAACCTTTCGTCCTAAAAAAGGCTTCCTGAGATATAAAAACTGCAGCCACCCCTCTTCCCTTCCTTAATGTGTTGGTTGGCAAGCCGAGAGCCATCTCAATACTCACTCTAACTTACTCAGGTGCTGTGCTCAGTGGTGTACTGGAATATTTGCCTGTCAGCGCAATGCCAGACTCCGTGGTCGTTTCTCTCAGATGTCCATCCCAGTGTCTCCAACAAGCTTCAGCCCCATCTCACAGAGGCAACAGCTACAGTTCAAAAATGAACTTCCTCCCATGACACAAGTGACCCCTTCTCCGGGTGTTGAGGCACCTCTGTAACCTTTGTTTCAAAATGATGCTGAAACCCTTCAGGGTGTTTTCATGAGCAGGTCGAAGAGATAATAAAAGACTGAGTGCAGATTCCTCCAAGTACCCTATGAAGCTTGGTGTGCCGCCCTCGGCTTGAAGGAGATGGCGCTATTGTCAGAACGTGAAGTTAAGCATTCCGATTATGAAAGCAAGGGCATTAGAGGGTATTCTTGGCAGTCCACAATGTTGCAACCTCGAATTCGCAGTATCTCTGTATTTACTATTTCGTGGTCTCTGCTATGGCGCATTGGAAAGAGCAGCGGCCATTCGGAGGGAAGGTGGGTTTAACACTTTTGAGGTGTCATTCTTCATCATTATACTTCGCTGATAATGAGCAAGTCTTTTTTAACTTATAAATTGTCATATCTTATTGAGGCGATATAACCCTTGGGAGTGGCCGACCCAGCCAGTAATGGTCCGCTGCCCAAATTGAGAGTCCCTGAACAGGGGCGGCGGGCCATTACAGGCGGTGGCCGGCTCGCCCCAGTGGGTTAGATCGCCTATAGCACCTGTGTAGTTACTACACAGGTGCTAAGGATGTGTATAACTTAATCAAATGTAAACTTACCTTGAGGTGCAGTGCCAAGCTCCATTTTAGGAGTCTGTTTTCTGTGTTGATGGCTGTGATGTCAAAGGAAACAGTCTTCGAAAATGGGACGCAGCGACGTGAGGTAACTTTACATTTTGAAAGTTTAACACACCCTTAGCACCTGCCCATGAACTACATTGGTGCTAAGGGGGGGTGAGAGTGAGCGGGTAATGAGGGAGGCACTGACCAGCAGCACTCAGACTGTTTTGAACACGGTCTTATAAAAGAGAATTCAAACCATGTTCCATGCTTTCTGATTGCCCAGCGCCCCCTTCCAGAGTGCTAAAGAGTTTTATGCCCTATCAATGTTATGCTTTGTTACTCAGCTTTTATGTACATTGCAAACTTCTCTTAATCATGATTTTGAAACGAGCTGGGGGTAGATCTCTGTCTTTGGCTGGGGCCTCCCTCTGGAACAGCCTCCCTGCCACTCTAAAACTTGAGGAGAACCATCTCCGGTTCCGGAAGCACCTCAAGACCTTCCTCTTTTCTTCTGCCTTCGCTCCACCTCTCCCCTGCTGATCTGTTCTCTCTTGGCACTGTGCACCTGGTCACCCTCTGTCCTCCGGGCCCAGGTACCTACTCACCTTGCCACCCTCCTGCATTGCCTCCGGGACACCCCTTGCACTGGGTCTGTATCTGTACCCATACAGCCCCCCCTTTTTCTTCCTGAAATTATCAGACCTACCCTGTCTGCTGCCTTAAACCTAGCACTTGCAAATTGCTGGCTGCACTACCACTGTTTGTTGCCTTTATTATTTATTTATTTATTATTTATCAGTTTCTCCTCTGCTTCGCACTTTCCACTTCTCCCCTTCCAGGCACTTTTCCCCTCCCCCTCACCCATGCACTTGCGCGTTCTCAATGTCACTGGGTCTACTAAGATCGCTTTTTTGTTCTCCCCTGTTCCCCTCCCTTGCCTTGTCATCCTCTGAAACACTTTTGTACGAGCGCGATAGAAATAAAATATAAATATCAATCTTTTAAAGAGGTGTTCTAGTTTATATCATTAATCGGTAATAGCTCAAGGGGATAATATGCCCTTTGCAGTGATCTGTGTGTTATTTTATGTCTTTTCTTATTTATACCACTCTCCACTGCAATCTGGCAGATCTGAAAGAGGGGGAGGGAGGGTGGAGTAGGGTATTGGGGAGAAAAAGAAATGTACGATAGATTTGCTGTTGATTTGTTGCATGCAGACTGGAATTACCCTAAGCTCTGCATGTAGGTTTGTTTCTAGGTGTGCTGTGCCAAGAGCATTTGTAGCTGGAGGGGAGCCTTGAGTTCCCAGCGTGCTATGGTGCGTCGGCCGGGGCTGTGCTATGTAATTTAATGGTAGAGGTGTAATGTCCTGTTGTTTAATGTCTGTTGGGAGGGGTGTTCAATTGACATGCGTGGTTGGCTTAGTTGGTATGCTTATTCTGTTTGGGAAGATAGAATTTGCTCATATTAGTGCAGAGAGAAGTCAGTAGATAACTTGATGGGCGGGTTGGTGAGGGAACAGACAATCTTGAAGCCACCTGTATTAAATCGTAACATGGCAAAGGCATTAAAGGCATTTTTATAAGTTATAGCACATCATGAAAAAGGCCTAACAAGGCAAAACAACCTGGTCACCTCCACTTTCTCACTTTGCCACTGTCAAATCGTCTCTCACTCTCTCACTCTTACTCCATTTCTTCTCTCTCTTTTTCTCTCTCTCTAAAAGTGCCAAGGACGAGGTATTCCGTCCTTGGGATTACCTCCCTGTTGCTAAGCATGGGACATCTCGTCCTTGGCACTTAAGGGGTTAATGAAACAGAAAACGTTAGAAGGCATTGAATGGCGAAATACCAAAATCACCAAAAAAGGCCTTGGCACTGGGGGGGAGGGTGAGGGGAACCCATGGCAGTTAAGCTTTCTCTCTCTCTGTATCTCTCTCTTTCTCTGTCTCTGAAATAGATACATTGTACACTGTTTGCAAGCAAGAATATGGAAACTGTCAGATGAGGAAAGGGGGGATCCAGCAATTACCATAAATTAAGTGCTAAGGGTAATCTGAGGCATGAACCTTTCGTCCTAAAAAAGGCTTCCTGAGATATAAAAACTGCAGCCACCCCTCTTCCCTTCCTTAATGTGTTGGTTGGCAAGCCGAGAGCCATCTCAATACTCACTCTAACTTACTCAGGTGCTGTGCTCAGTGGTGTACTGGAATATTTGCCTGTCAGCGCAATGCCAGACTCCGTGGTCGTTTCTCTCAGATGTCCATCCCAGTGTCTCCAACAAGCTTCAGCCCCATCTCACAGAGGCAACAGCTACAGTTCAAAAATGAACTTCCTCCCATGACACAAGTGACCCCTTCTCCGGGTGTTGAGGCACCTCTGTAACCTTTGTTTCAAAATGATGCTGAAACCCTTCAGGGTGTTTTCATGAGCAGGTCGAAGAGATAATAAAAGACTGAGTGCAGATTCCTCCAAGTACCCTATGAAGCTTGGTGTGCCGCCCTCGGCTTGAAGGAGATGGCGCTATTGTCAGAACGTGAAATTAAGCATTCCGATTATGAAAGCAAGGGCATTAGAGGGTATTCTTGGCAGTCCACAATGTTGCAACCTCGAATTCGCAGTATCTCTGTATTTACTATTTCGTGGTCTCTGCTATGGCGCATTGGAAAGAGCAGCGGCCATTCGGAGGGAAGGTGGGTTTAACACTTTTGAGGTGTCATTCTTCATCATTATACTTCGCTGATAATGAGCAAGTCTTTTTTTAACTTATAAATTGTCATATCTTATTGAGGCGATATAACCCTTGGGAGTGGCCGACCCAGCCAGTAATGGTCCGCTGCCCAAATTGAGAGTCCCTGAACAGGGGCGGCGGGCCATTACAGGCGGTGGCCGGCTCGCCCCAGTGGGTTAGATCGCCTATAGCACCTGTGTAGTTACTACACAGGTGCTAAGGATGTGTATAACTTAATCAAATGTAAACTTACCTTGAGGTGCAGTGCCAAGCTCCATTTTAGGAGTCTGTTTTCTGTGTTGATGGCTGTGATGTCAAAGGAAACAGTCTTCGAAAATGGGACGCAGCGACGTGAGGTAACTTTACATTTTGAAAGTTTAACACACCCTTAGCACCTGCCCATGAACTACATTGGTGCTAAGGGGGGGTGAGAGTGAGCGGGTAATGAGGGAGGCACTGACCAGCAGCACTCAGACTGTTTTGAACACGGTCTTATAAAAGAGAATTCAAACCATGTTCCATGCTTTCTGATTGCCCAGCGCCCCCTTCCAGAGTGCTAAAGAGTTTTATGCCCTATCAATGTTATGCTTTGTTACTCAGCTTTTATGTACATTGCAAACTTCTCTTAATCATGATTTTGAGGTATCATTCCTCAGTTACTTCGCTGATAGTCAAATAATACATTGTGGGCCGTTACAATGTTGTATGTGGTTCTAGGAAATATCTATGTTATGTTATGCTACCCAGCTTTTATCTAAATTGTGAAACTTCACTGAATAACACTTTGCGGTCTCATTGCTGATTAGTATACTTTGGTGACAGTGGGGGTCATTATGACCTGGGCGCAATTTGCGCTACCGTTATTACCGCCTTCCCCCTTCCCAGTGAGCCCTATGGGGGGCTCAAATGGGAATGGGCAATGGCTCTGGTGAATGGGGAATTACCAGTCCCGCCGACCTCGGACTGGGCCGGTAATTACTCCCTTCACCAGACCGGAGTCGGATCGATTTTGGAGGCAGCCATGGCGCTAGTAGCGCCATGGCTGCCTCCAAACTCGGAATGAGGGCCAGTAAGTGACTACTTTTTTGATTTCTAAAATGTCATCTTTTAGAGTTCTATGCGCTATTTATCTTATGTCACTCTCCTTTTATGCACATTTTGAATATCAGGGGCCAGGCACCACCAAACAAGCCTCTGACCCCTCATGAAAGGAGGCTTCTCCAGAGTTACTGACTGCTTTCTGCATCTCCGACGCCAGCGAAACAAAAGAGCCATTGATATGTTTGCTTTGGGCAGTGATTCATATTCAGCTGCAAACAAAAAGTGAATGGGCCCTTTACCCATCTATGTGGGCCAGCACACTGTTGCGTAAGCAGTTTGTTTGTTTATCTTTACAAAATTAGTGAGTTTTTACATAGAATGAAATGATGACAAAAAAGACCAAACAAGGAAAAGACGACAGAGAGAAAAAAGGACATAAGAAACCAACACGAAAGAAATGGCAATGATAGTCTGTAACACAATCAACTTGAAAGTCCAGCAACGTAGCCTATGTAAGAACAGGGGTGTCATTTGGAGGTCACCAGGGGTCACATCTACGACCTCTGAGGTCTCCCTTGCTACCTACAATATATATATATATATATATATATATATATATATATATATATATATATATATATATACATATATATATATTCACTACAAAAAAAACTTTGTTGAGGGGACGTTATGGTTAAGTTGCCCTAACAAAAACCTGTACACTTCACTAAAAAAAACTTTCCACCTCCCCTTTATGCTTCAAATTAAAACCGAAAACCCCCTAAAATTCACCACTGTGAAGTATAACATTCCTTTAGTGAATTTTTTTCACTGATTGTACATATATATGTATGGCAGGGAAGGAAAAGAAAGGGGCTAAACAAGTGATGTCGACATTGATGTCAGTATTGACATTTGAGATTACATCTTTCATGGTCTGGGTGTTAGTGGTAGCAGTGCGCAGGGGTGGTGGCAGGGTTGTGGGCTTAGTTTACCATAACTGGCAAATTTCAGGGGTTTTTCGGTTTTAATTTGAAGCATAAAGGGGAGGTGGAAAGTGTTTTTTAGTGAAGTGCACAGGTTTTTGTTAGGGCAACTTAACCATAACGTCCCCTCAACAAAGTTTTTTTTGTAGTGAATTTCACTGGTTTTTGGGAGGGCAACTTAACCATAACGTCCCCTTAACAAAGTTTTTTTTCGTAGAGAAGAGGGTAGGTTTTTGGAAGGTGGAAGGTAAGCATGAAATTGTGGCAATGAAGTTGGTGAGCAGAATATACACTGAAATCATGTGATTTTTAGAGATATATAGTATAATCTACGTACTTGACATACACTTAACATGGAACATACAGAACCCCCTCCCTATTGATATTGGAAAGGTATGGACTGAGCGCCTGTTTACGGACGGGGTTGGACAGGATCAACATTACCGAAAGACGTGAGGGGTAGTAGAAAATGTACTATTGTCTTACACAAAAAGTGTGTAACATAGAAGAAGGACATAAAGATATTATAAGTAGTAATAAGTAAATATGGAAACCTGAAGCTGGGAAAAGAAAACAACAAATTTAATAAGCATGTAGAATGAAGTGGATGGTACCATTAAAAAAAAGGATGCCTCCAGCGTAATCACTTCACAGAAACTCAGCAGCCTGGAACGACAGTGGACAGACGCAGTAGGATGAAGGGAGATTACAGTAAAAGAGTGAGTGCAGATAATTTTTTTATATGCGTGAGTTTTTTTTTGGTATGTGGTGCATAAATAATAATTTATTTCTTGTTGTTTTGACTCAGAAATGGCTAGTACTTTGGAGTGGCTGGAGGAGTATTTCCCGCATGGGGAAATGTCTGAAGACAGCGACAATAATGGTACACATTGCTCTGCATATGCAAAATAGTGACCAGAATTTTAGAGGTATTGAACTAATTATTTTTGTTTAAAACAGACCACGAAAAAAACGACGAAAGGGTAACAAACGAGACAGAAGAAGACAGGATAAAGAGGATAGAGGAGAAAATGGACATATTGAACACCAATTTTCAAAGTTTACGGGAGTTTGTGGAGGACTGTGAGAGGAAAAGTTCGTTATCATTGCCCCACCTGCCCCTGCCCTGCTTCTCCATTCCCTAGTGAACCATCCCCAACCTTGAACAGGAAAATAGATGTTTTGACGAAATATCCATCCCTTCTTCCCCTCACAAATCTTCTCCTCATAAACAGCCCATGTTGAATCCTAATTACCCCATATTTGTTTCAGTGTCCGCTTCCCCTGCTACTTCTTTCGATTGATGTGTGTGTGTGTTTGAAATGTTTTTGTACAGTAGTTGTAGAGAAAAAGTTTGTGTGCAGATTTTTTTTTTAAAAAGGCGTAAAATGTTCACGAACAGCACGCCTGTTCGACCTATCCGCAAGGAATGGAATGTGGGTGCTGTGTAATGTCAAGTAAGACAGATGTGATGTGTGACTGCACCATCTGTTGAAATTGTGCGTACATAAACAGAAAGGGGTGTTCAAAGGATATACTACCTCGGCATACCGCTTGGAAACGAGATAATACATGTTCGTAGAACACACCAGATGTCCGGAATGGGTCTAAATGAGGAAAATGGGAGTGTGTCAAGGACAGTATAGCGGTCCGTATCAGGCACAACCAAAATGGTGCCGTCCGTTGAACAGGCACGGTTGCCGGCAAGTTCGTAGGCAAACAAAATGGAGTTGTCCTAAGGACACAGGAACTGTCCGTACAGTGAACATAGCATGCGTGTACATGCGCAGTAGAAACGTCAGTATTTCGAACATCGTGCCTGTTCCTAACTGTCCGTCTCACTTGTGTCACACTTTGAAGTAGTTTGAGAACCCGAACACTGTCCGTAGGACACTTGTGCACATGCGCACGTTTGATTCTTTGCATTTGCTGTCCAGGAGACTTTCATTACTGGGGCGGATGAGTTGAGGACGTCATCATGTGACCGTACCTACTCTGAGCGTGGGGACTAATTTCCGTGGTTGGTGTGCTTCCGCAACAATACAAATGACCTTGTAGACACAAGGCAAAGTATTGTAGAGTGTAAAAATGTAATTTCGCACATCCCAAACAATAGGCCACCTCAGGACTTGCTGTGTAAAATTTGTGTACGGCTTTGTAGGGATGAAGACGGTCACGAGCCACACCCCTCCAACCCTACAAAAGGCCACACCCCGAGCACATCTTCATTGTCCTTCTAGCTATAACAGATTGAGGTGTGTTGCCTTTACTGCTGTAGTGACCAAAAGGAAACTAATCGGTATGGCTTCCATGGCTGCTGTTGGGTCATTAGCCTCTGCACCACCCCCAAACCTGCCGCCACCACCACCACCTCACCAAGGGCCTGCAGAGAAATATATGGGTGAGGATGTAGAGATCGAGGAAGAAGAGGAGGAAGAGAATGAAGTGGAGGAACTCTGTTCTAGGAGCACTCTGCGGGAGTCGTGGGTGTGGCGGTTGTTTTCTGTTTATGGGAATGTACCAAAAGCACGTGCGAACCTGGTGAAGTGTAACTAGTGCAAGGTGGTGTTGAGTCACGGGAGATTTGGAGCGTACAGTTTGGGTACGACAACCATGAAGCAACACCTCACTTCGTTCCACACTGCGGACCTTCGCAAGGTGGCGCCATGTGAAGAGCGTAGTCGTTTCAGTTCCTCCACAGCATCCTCGGTATCCAATCCTCCCACCACAAGAGACACTCCTGTGGGGGAGCGCCTTCCTCCAGCTGCCTCACAAGCTATTTGCAATGCTGTTGACCCTTACCTTTTAAAGGTGACATTAGTGTGCTCGTATTTTGACGCAGTACTCTGCAGGGGGGAGAGTTTTCGAAGTGCTTTTGAGGCTGCAGTCACTGAGCTCCAGAAGATCTGCTCCTTACCTAAATAAAGCTCACCCTAAATCTTTCTCTGTTCAGTTGCCCTTTTTTATCCCCGTGGCTGGTGTCCCTTCCTTAACCTCCTTTCGCCTCTTCTCCTAGTGTGACGTGTGCTGTTAAGCAATGAACGTAAAAACAACAAAAATGACAGAAAAGACTCTTTTCAGAGCCACCTTTCTCAGTATAACAATAGAACTATGAAGTAACAGCCGTAGACACCTGCAGAGTTCTGAAAATGTTTGCGGACAGTCGTAGAGGAAAAAAGGGAGGGTGCATGCGGAGCAAACGCAATAAAGTGTGCATTTAGAGTAAGTGGCAGCTCTGAAAAGAGCCTTTCGGTGCTGTGTTGTGTGGGTCAAAACCAGTGGATTGGGGAAAACAGATTGGGGGTCATTACGACCCAGGCGGTAAGTACACCAACTTTACCACCATGGTGTAAACTATGTTTACACCATGGTGGATGGCGGATTTACCGCCCCATTCCAAGGTGAGTGGGGCGGTAAATCCCCATTTCCCATTTACCCTTCCCCATTCCCATTTTTGCCCCATAGGGCATAGTGGGAGTGGGGAAGGCGCTAACTACGGCACCGTAAATTACGGTGCCGTAATTAGCACCAAGGCGGTTTAGTGCCATGGATTTTAACGGCTGCTAAAAGCAGCCGTTAAAATTGGAATCAGGCGTTAAGGGTTAACAACGGCGTTAACCCTTAACGCCTGAGTTGTAATGAGGCCCATTGTCAGATAGGTTAGTGTGATTGCAAAAGAGGCCGCAATGCATTTTGTACATTGCAAAGAGAAATCTGATTGCCAGCATATGTGAGGTGGATTCCATCTCTGCGGAAAATGAAAGTGCTGCGAAACAAAATGTTTTCATTGTTGAAAGAGGACATGCCAAAATCTCTTAAAAATGCACACACAGCCTTATCCACATTGCATCGCGCTTTCTCCATTTGTGGACCAAACGCAGAAGAATGCAACCATATTTGTCTTTGGGCAATACGGGAAAAAAGTATGTGACAATTTGGAAACATGTCCATGAGTTTGGCGAGTCCTTCCTTCATTGCAAATTGCAATGAAATTCCAGTTACATGGCCTAAACTGTTTCCTCCACAATGAATGATCATTATATCTGGAGGATGCTCTGTCAGTAAAGTAACACAAAGAGGTACCAAGTCCAGCCATCTCATGGCATGCACACCATGCCAGTGCACTTCCGCATGTGGAAATCCGAGACTTGTAGATAAACTGCAGCTTTCTGCATGCACCTTCAACCAATGTATCCATGAGTCTCCCAAAATCCATATAATCTGTTTTCGAGCATGGAAAGCCATGGCTGTGTGGTCTCCTGTGAGGGAGAAGACGGTCTTATTAAAGTACGTCAGTCAGAACACACCTACTGAACTTTATGGACCAATCCCTAGCGCTGCTCATTCTCATTTACATGCGGCTCCACCCTTGAATCCCCGGTGGTGATGTGTGCTGGCTGCTAACTACCGCCATGTTCGCGGACATGTACAGGATCAGAGCGTGACGATGGTACATTAAAGTACTAATCCCCTTTTTCCCCTTTAAGGTAGGCTCTTAAAAGAGCCGTTTTTAAAAAAAATTTTGGCCAGATACCGTACAGACATCTGGCATTTTATGTATTTTTTAGTATTTTTTGTCCTTGCTTTACTCTTGCAAACATTACAGAACCTTCTCTAAAGTAAGCCTTACGTTCCAAAAGAACATTGCATTTCCCAAAGAAGATAGCGCAACACCATCTCCTTCAAAGTAATGCGCATTGCTTGGAGCAATGTTTTCGTGGCTGCAAAAAAACATACCAACTCGTAGCATGAATGCACGCATGCCGCGATTGATGATACACCTCCCGATGCTTTGATCTGGACAGAAAACAGAATTGTTGTTCCATTCTACTCTCGGGAGTAAAGCAGAAAAAATTACTTTCATTGTTGGGAAGATGGTCATGAGTGCTTCAACCAACTGTGCCAAAGCTGCCAACAAAGTATGTGAAGTCAGGTATCCCAAATGGCAAGCACCGTAGTGCAAAATTACCACATGAGGAGTGGTCATTCTACGCATGTCTCTACAAACTTGCAGAATTGCCGCAGCATTGGCATCAGTGTCAGCGCTCCACACGACCTCCACTCCCCGCACATCGAAATGGTGTGCAACATGCCTACTCTCGCCATAGTGTTGTAAGCCTTGCACAAAAATGTCTCCAAGCATCAAATCCCTGACCCTCTCCACCTCTGCCATCTTCAGTGTGCGCACCGTCTTTCCACACAAAAGAGTAAAGTGAACATCTGATTGGTTGATGCCTACAGTCGCCTTTCCATGCAGGATTTGCTGTAGAAACCTGTATGTGACACGCCCCACCAGCAGACAAGCGTTGCCTTTGTGCGGCATGTAACTCTTACTCAGTCTTTCCACCCTTTCTACAGCGGTACCAAAGCAAGTCCCTCATTGGACACAACTAAGCGGTCGCACAATCATCCACCAATCACATAGAACATCGCTAATTTTAACTCCGTCATCAACATTGCGCACTTCAAAATTACTGTCAATGATTCTGAATGCAAGTTGCATACCATTGCAAAGCACCTACTTCACAAGCTACTGTACAAGGATTGCGAATTTCTAGGTACAGCTCCATACATGTCCACATGCATCAGTATAGAGTACAGGTATGTATATTTTAATCGGAGAACATGTGGAAGCCTTATGATTTAAATTAGACAAAATAATGCTGCTAAATATCCATACGGAACACATAACAACGCTCCCCCTTTAAAGTGCAAGATTGCCGATTTGTCATTCACAAATCGCACGACTGCTTACTGTCTTCCGCATAACCTGTACATACATTGCAAGCATGCCTATTTAGGGCAGACCTCAATTTTGAATGTAAAAATGTCGGAGTTCTGTACTCTGTACGGCCTACAGTAAGGCTACTTGCAATGTGATCGTATGAGAATAGTAAGCGCTCCCGATTGTAGTGCTGACATTTTCTTTCTTCCCTTTGTGTTTGGTAGTGAAATAACATAGGTAATCCTTAGAAGGTTAGATTGTGAAAAGAAGTTGCTGTAGCAAGTTTTTGGCATTTCGGTTATTAATAATGGGACTCGTCACAAGTAGGCCACTTTGTACTGTCATCTGAAGCACATTGTAGTAGTATACAAACAGTAAAGTAGCCTTACCAAATGATTGGTAGAGTTCACTGTACGTTGACACACCATGACAAAGAGCTTCCCCATCAGACTTATGCACACATGCACACTGCACACATACATTGGACAATAGAGCAAAGTATACTTTTATTTCTCAACAGACAGCAAAGAATGCCTACCAAAAAGCAACTCTGAAGAAAGGAACACAGAATTAGAGCAAAGAAAAATAAAGGTGCCCAATGTAAGCATCCACCTGTTGTAGAGTGTGTACAGAATTTTGGTACAAACCAGCTAATGCAGTTGGGTAACATAATAAAGGAAGTCTCAACTACCGAAACTGTACCTCTTCCATCAAAAGGTGTCACAAAAAACAAAAATGTTGTCAAAAAAACGGCTGCCAGTACAGTAACAATGTTCCTAATAATCCTGATAGTGTGAGAAGAACCCATAGTAAAAAAAGTATTTTAGCAAAAATGTTTCGTCACAGAGTCCTTCAGAATCTACTAAGAAGAGGACCAAAATCATCCTCACCCCTTAAAACGTACCGTAGAAAGTTAATTCTACAAGCACTCGTGGACAGTGCAATCCTTCTCAAAAGGAAGTTGTTCATATTAGTGTTAAATAGGATGAAAGCACTAACAAAACTAAGTACCAAATTACAAAAGAAACTCAGCAATAAACGGAATGTGAACAAAAATAATTTCTTGCATGTTTGTGGTGGTGAATGGAGTCACACAACAACCACAGAGCCATATTTTAATGAAGAAGCATACAAACAAAATCAAACAAACACAATTGACATCCATAGCAGCGGACGAGGGTGTGAGAAAATCAATACTACCATCATGGAACAAGAAACACTGCTTACAAAACTATCTCCTGAAAACTCAGAATTACCTCTCGATTCAGCAGAACCACACCGCCCAGTATACAAATGGCCCTGCACATCAATGTGTGCCATTCCAAACAAAGCTTTAAAATCTTTACGTCAGTTCCTCAATCAATATGTAAAAGGTAAAGACAAAAGTAAAATGAAAGTGCTGCAAAATATGGATATTTGTGCAGTGCAGAAAGACACAGGACTAAAAGGACATTCATTAGCCTGCATTTCTGGGCCTATTTGCAAAAGTACCTTCCATGATATCAAAAGAATATCAGTACATCATTCCAATGTAAGAAATTTAGTGTATAAAATATACTATGCAAAAAGTCCAGCTTCAGAATTAGGCAATTTAAATACCACTCTTCTACATGGTATACACAAATACTTACAAGAAGAAGTGGACTGTATTCAGAAAAAGTATTTTGGAAGTGAGAGCCACATAGAAAATGCAACAGTTTTAGAACATAGTAGCGACGATTCTGCACATAGCAACCTTCTACTACACACATACAGAAAAGAAATAGTAACATTTAAAAGGTCATCGGCTGAAGTACCAAACCATGTGTGTGTGTGTTGCCGCAGAACGTTTTACAAAAGGAACACAAAAAATGTGGACATAGCATACAAAATAGAAAACAATGAAGACTCTAAGGGCCTGATTCATGGAACGTTTTACTATGGGATCGCACCATTATAAAACACTTCCATGAATCAGGCCCTAAATGGTTTGAATTAGCTTTGTACCTTTTAGCTGAAAACAAATATGAAATAACTGAACGCCTAATATGTTGCAGTTACTGCACTGCAAAATTAGACAACAACCACACTCCTTCACGTGCTATTACAAATAATTTGGAATTGTTTCCATTACCTAAAATCCTGCAACAGCTCAATTTGTATGAGAGCATAATAATTCAAACTGTTCACCCATTTCAAGCAATTATACACCTTCATCCAAAAACAGCAAAATTACCTTCCTCTGAATTTGTGAAAGGCATTTGTGGCAAAGTAGTTTACTTGCCATTAGATCTAACGTAAAATGTACACACTCTAGGAGTGGAACGTTCAATAGAGCATTCTTTAATAGTCTTGGTAAATGGAGTACTAACAAAGGACAAAAACATTTGGCAACAATTAGTGGACTTACACAAAGTTAGACAAGCATTGCAATATCTAAAAGACAATAATGAGTACTACAAGGAAATAAATATTGATGAAAGCTTAAGGCAAACAACTGAAATAATTCAAGAGCCATCAGAAACTGGCCAATCGAACTTCTGGATCCAGCTACAATATCCACTCTTTTGGACCATTACACAATTTGTCCATTGCATTCCAATGAAAGCATAGATGATGCACTAGAAACTTACCAAATGCGACAAACCAAAGGGTCACCAATGAGTATTTGGGAAAAAAGTATAGAAGCACATGCTTTTCCACTGCTATTTCCTACTGGCAAAGGTGGGAGATACGATGATAGACCCACTCTGATTGGGGCATCAGAACACCGCTCATTACGAGTGTATTCGCAAGATCTCAGATTTAGACAAAATGTGGAATACATATTCCACCTACTCTATGAAAGTGAATTAGCAACACTATGTTATGGAGTTGCACACATTCTTAAATCTGGAACGCACTTTCAAAATATGTCAGCTATGCAGTTCATACAAAAACTACAAGAAAAAGATGAGGCTTTGCAATCAAGTATAACAAATGTGTTTGCAAACATGCGTGATACAAAGGAATACTGGTTCAGACGGCACGGACACGTGCGTTGCATGATCAGAAACCTTGGACCACCATCTTGGTTTGTTACGCTACGTTGTGCAGAATATGCATGGGAAGATTTACATGAGTTCCTACGCATAGCAAACAGCAACAAAAACAACATAGATATATTAACACCTGGAAAACTTTGCTCTCTAGATCCAGTTAATGTCTCAAGATATTTCCATCATCGTTTCATTGCAATGCTACACTTTATTTGCAATAAAACTGTGCCTCCCCTTGGAGAAGTGCAGCACTTCTTTTGGAGAAAAGAACATCAAGCGAGAGGAGCACCACATATTCACATGCTGTTATGGATCAAAGGTGCACCGAAATTTGGGCACGACAGTGATAGCACTGTTTTGCGGTTTATCCAAAAATATGTCACATGTGAAATCCCTTCACAACAGACACATAGTGAGCTGCATGGGCAGATTTTACAATTTCAAAGACACAAATGTGGCAAAAATTGTCGCCGTAAATACAAAAACAAAGATAAATACTACACCAAATGCTGCTTTGGTTTCCCTAGACCAGTTACATAAACAGGTGAAGTAAACAACTTCAGTTCTTCAGTTCGACATAGTGTTAAAGGTAAATCACCTTTAACACGTATTACATAAAAGGAAGGGAAGAATCAAAATAAATCAATGATTACAATGCAATCATTGCCCTTTTATGGAATGCAAACATAGATTGCAGTACATTGCAGACAATTCAACTGCTGTTGCACGATATGTTACAGCCTACTTAACAAAAATAGAAAAAACAGAGCTGCAAGACCTCTGGGATGACCTAGCATCAGACAAAACATTATCACAGATATTGTACAGCCTAGGCATAAAACTGCTCTCTCATAGAGAATGTGGGGCCTATGAAGCAGCAGATCGTTTAACCGGCACTCCTTTGTATGGAAAATCAGACAACATAGTATGGCTCAGTCTTGGTCCTGCAAAATCTAGAAAAAGAGTGCTAAAATCATATGAGGACATAGAAACAATTGCCAGAAAGGATCCCAACAGCCAAGACATTCTAAACTACAATTTACTGGACACATACTTTACGAACAGGAGTACCACTCTGGAAAGCATGTGTCTATACCACATAGCTCAAAACTTTGCATACAAAAATGAATGTAAAACCCGATGAAAGCAAACGTAGATATAGAGTTACCAATTGTGAAGGGAGCTTAGTGAAACTTAACAAACGAAGCTTAATTAATCATGTGAAATTGTCATTAAAAACTCCTTAACAGAAAGAACTATATTACATGTCTCTGTTACAACCTTTCAAACCATGGAGAAAAGAGGAAGACATACTAGATAATTATGAGTGCTATGAAGATGCTTTCAAAGCAAATGAAAGCACTATCACCGATGTGAACTTTACGCAGTACAAAACAATGTTACACAATGAGCAGCAACAGGAAGAAGAAATTCAGGCCCAACTAGATAAAGACTCTTCCGACAGTAGTCAACCTTCTGTAACAGGAAGCCAAGAGCCATTAGGACAACCACTAATAGCAAATGATGCTGAAGTAGCTATGGCAGAAGTAGAAAACACCATGTATCAGTGTCAAGAAGATACAGAAGACTTAACTGTACAACAAGCAAAACTTAACAACGATCAGCGCACCATTTCTGAAGACGTAACAAAACAAATTGTACATGGTGTACAACACGAAAATAAAGAATGTACCTGCCAAAATTAGAAACCTATACTGCTGTATGTCAGTGGTGAAGCTGGATCAGGGAAAACATTCTTAATCAAAATTATCAGCAAGTTCCTTCAACAATTGACAAACAACAAACTGTCAGCTGTTGTAACAGCCCCCACAGGTTTAGCTGCCTACAACATAGTCGGTGTGACTTTACACCGATTACTACTGCTTCCAGTAGAGCATCAAAATAAATTAGACTACTACAAACTTTCTGCAGAAGCTGCAATGGAATTACGTAGAGTATTGAATCAAATGAAAATGCTACTAATAGATGAAGTGAACATGGTCTCCTACCTAATGTTGGCTTTGATTCATCTCAGATTGCAAGAAGTACTTAAAAGTAATAACAAAGAACTCTTTGCAGGGAAACACATAATCGTTTTCGGAGATCTTCTACAATTGACACCAGTGAAAGGTGAACCGATTTTTAAAACTCTGCCACAAACTCTGCCGGAAAACTGTTGGTAGCATAGGTAATGTTAACCTTTGGCAACATTTTCAATACAGAGAATTAACTGAGAACATGCAGCAATCTGCAGATCTCACTTATGCCAACATCTTAAAAAGTATTAGAGTTGGTGTATTATCGCAAGGAGCACAAGCTGTATTGAAAAACGGGCATATACATGCACTTTATGGCGATAAGGCATGTGCAACTGATGTTATGTAACAAACAGCACAGAAAAATGTCAATTGTATGGCCTTAATGCCAACTCTTGCAAGCTGTTTCAAATTCAATGAAACAATGTTAAAGAAAGAAATGCAAGCAATAATAGAAATTAGCGCCACAGACAAACTAGACGTACATGGTATGACAGTACCCATGTGTGAGCAAGCCACAACAAGACTAAATAGTTTAGAAAATTCAATCTCCAACATAGCTGGGTTGGAAAAAATATTAAAATTATCATTAAATTGTAGAGTAATGCTGAAACGTAACCTTGACGTAGAGCAAGGGCTAGTTAATGGAGCACTGGGCACAGTTGTTGGCTTTCAATCATACCCACGTGATAGCAACATTCAGTTTGTAAATATTCTCTTTGATAAAGTTTCAGAAGTGAAAAGGATAGTGCGCTCAATTGCTCGATTCCTTCTCTTCAAAGATATGTATGTCCGTAGAGAGCAATTTTCCCTAACTCTTGCATATGCAGTTACCATTCATAAATCCCAAGGTCTTACCCTAGAGAAAGGATTGATAGATATAGGAAAGACAGTGTTTAAGGAAGGCATGAGCTACGTAGCATTATCACGCTTCTGTACACTTGACGGTCTATTGCTAATAAACTTCGATTCAAGTAAAGTCAAAGCGGATATTCCTTGCATTCTAGAATACAATTGATTGCGTTCACTGTCCACCCCTCATCTGAAACAATACCCTGTTCCAGATAAAGTGAAACGTGGTAAAAGAAAAGTAAATGAAACAGAAATGCATCAGCAAATTCCGGAAAGAAAAGAAAAGAAGATAAAGTTTCATCAATTGCCGCAAACATAGAAGAACCTATTAGGGAATGTAAACCAGGCACGTTGGCAAAGAAGCAGCAGAAAAAACGAAAAATGCACTCAGATACAGAACTTGCTGGCCCATTCAAATTTACAAATGAAAGTGGGGAAAGTTGCTATGCAAATGTAGCAATGAATATTCTATTTCAATTGCCACCAATTGTTAACAATGTTTACCTGCACAGCACAGACCACTTGTGTTTGCAAATGTTAGTGCTGCATAGAAATGCAACAAGCAATCCTGACAACACATACAGTGTTCATGGAGTAAGGCAACAATTGGACGACTGTGCTGGAATGGTGAGATTCACTATGAACTCACAAGAAGATCCACAAGAATTTCTAATGTACATACTATTAGTATTGGAAAATAAAAGCATACCTGTAAATGAAATCTTCCAAATTTCGTACATGTGGAAACATACATGCACTCTCTGTAACAAAGTGATGCAGGAAGAAATCCCAAATGAGTGATTTGTGTATGTTTCCCTACCAAATAGTGAGAGCATTCCATTTCAGCAACTTGTACAAAAAGCAAACCATGGCAGATTATGTGCAATTCAGACAATCGCTCTACCTTACTGATACAATCACATAGTGCCTACATAATACTTATGCTTCTACGTTATAATGCAGATGGCACCAAAAACAACTGCAAACTGACTGGATTCACACACGGTCAAGTGTCACTTAGAAAGAAAACCTTTACAACAGTAGGAATAATCTACCATGCAGGATCTACAACCAATGCAGGTCACTACACTGCATACATTAAAAAGAATTCTGGATGGTTTGAATGTAATGATAGCACCATTACTCTAAAGCAAAGGTTGCCAGCTAACCTAACAAATGCATATTTAATGATCTTGAAGCCAAAATTTACGAAATAATGTGTACTTCAAAATTGTCAACAAAGTTTGTGAAAGACTACAAACAGTTAGAATACGCCCACAGGTATCTAACTACCCAACAGGATGGAAGAATGACACAAATAAATGATTATCACAGACCGTTGGAAACAAATACACAGGTAGAATAGGCCCATAGTTATCTAACTGTTGTTAAAAATCGGCAGGAAGGCAACAAAGAAAACAATGGGAAAGATGATATGACAATGACACAAATGAATGAGTATAACAAATCTGTAGGAAAAAATGCACAGTTATAATATGCCTACTGGTATCTAACTGTTGTTAAAAATGGACAGGAAGGCAACAAACATAACATTGATCAGAAAGATGAAGAAAACACTGAAAGCAGAAAATGAAGTAGTTAGTACCATAGGAAATGAAGGTTTTTTTTAATCCAACAAGGATTTTTTTCCCCAGACGCAAGGATTAGAAAAGCAAACACAGAAACTGAGCGCAATGCACAGTACACTGGTTTGTAAACTAAATATGAGGGTAAAAAAAAAAGTTAACTGTCTATTATGCAATGTAGTACATTTTTAAAAAATGCAAACACTAACACACCTTTTTCTTTCATCACAGAAATGGAAAAAGTGATACTTCCGCCAAGTACGATAGCCAATAAAAAAAAAGTATGTGGAATCTGAACAAAGTAAGGAGTAAGTATATTGGCAGGCATTTTCTACGCATGGGAATCTGCACGTCTAATCTATGGTACGAATATGCTGCAGTGCCTGTAGGCTGCCCTTCCATCTTTGGTGAGTAACCTACCACCTAAGGCCTTACAACCAAGGTACAAGGAGTATAGTTCCTATCCACAACCATCGCTGCATATGGAAACCATGGTCCTTGTCAATTAGCTGCTTATAAATTTACTTTTCGGACCATCGTCTACAGCCATGAAGGTAAGACACTAGGGTATCAACACAACTAGCACATTTCACCACACCCATATTGACTTGTAACTTCACTGCTTATGACTTCATTCTTGCGTGCATGGGCTTTAGCCATGCACCCAAGAGTGCAGAGTCTCCCCACAACTGCCTTGGTGATGTGTGGTAGTGGGGGTTATTCTATAGGTGTGTTATCCTTCAGCACCTCTGCCCAGAGGCTTCACTCCTAGCTGTATGTCTGTAGATCTTACATGGAATGGGTGTGCAGTGTCTTCCAAGTCTACTACTTACCACTTTTTTCCTGGTTGCATGGCCTTCGGCCATGCACCCAAGACTTCACGCACTCCCCACAACTTGCCAATCAAAATGCAACACTACGGGTGTATGCATGGGTGGCACATGCGGCGGTGGTTGTGGCCAGGGCCTACAGTCTTGGAAGTAAGGCCTTCGGCCTTCGGCCGACGGTCATGCTTCCAAGACTCTAGGCCCTGGCCACAACCACCGTAGCATGTGCCACCCATGGCGGCGTACTAATGAATATAATAATAGCCATTGGAAAAAAGAATGCCTTCACGGCATGTTGTCAATTTCAATGGTCCCTAACACGACACGTCATGTGTCCTTACAAATGTAACAACTCCCCCGTGCACTGCACGGGCTGAAATACTGGCCTTATTGGACCCATCATTTTCTGTGCGTACAAGGAGGCCATAGAACATATGTCATTAAGTAGGTATAAGTGTACTGTGCGTACAAGATGTCCATACAAATTACATCATGACGACCGACCCCCAGAACAAATGCATTGATCACCCATATCTTAAGACTCTAGCCCCTGGCCACAAGCACCGTAGCATGTGCCACCCATGGCGGCGTACTAATGAATATAATAATAGCCATTGGAAAAAATTACTGCACTGATGGTTACCAAATTTACAAAAGCACGCTTTCTGGACCAAGCCCCTGTACCTGCCGCAGATTTTGTCAAAATCCATCCAGCGGTTTCACCTGTAGCCGTGCGCAATGTTTTGCCCCCTTTCAGTCTACGGGAAAAAAAGACGTTTTGGGACCCCCCTATAACTTCCCCCCCCCCTCGGCCCAAACATCTCAAAACTTTGCAAAGAAATTCAGAGTGGCCAATATACTTTTTTTTGCAAAGTTTGGTGAGGAATCGTCCAGAGGGAGCAAAGTTATAAGCCGCCCAAAAAGTGCTCTTCCTATGGAAACAGCAACTTAACCATAACTACATGGCCACTGCCGTGGCCATGTAATATATATATATATATATATATATATATATATATATATATATATATATATATATATATATATTTTTTTTTTCTTTTTTTTACATTGAGGCTCATGGGCTGTGGCCAGTGCCATGTGACTCTTTGATTCTGGAGTGGCTGGAAATTTTGATGAGGCCCCTTAAAAAAAAAAAAAACAGGGGTTACCACAAGTGTAACACTTTGAGCAGTGACACTAAATAAGAAAGAATAAGAATAACAAATAATTTTGTCTTTCTGAAATTCTATACAATAATTACTAGACTCATTAAAGGGGTGAAAGGTCGCTTCCCATGATGTCACATTGGGGTGGGGTCAAATGAAATCACTTCCTGTGATGTCATCAGATGTCAAAGTCATGTGATGTCACTTTCCGCTACCCCTGGCATTTTGGTTAAATTACGTCCCTGAGTAAAAATGGGAGGGAGCACATCTTTAAAACACTAACAATGAACCAGCTAGAACCAAAACCCTAGGATGGTCAATGTAAAAACATGCACACGGAGGGGCTAGTGCATAAGTGCAGGGGCAGGCAACAGTCTGTAGCTCGAATCAACATGCAGGAAACTCAAGCGGGGAACCAGCATCTAAGCCCTGCCAATGGACGCAGAACCCTGCCCATTGACGGCAATTGGAACATACCATCAGATAGTCACAGTCAACAACCCTACGAAAGGTTGCTACTGCATTGTTCGTCTTGCTTACAAATACACACGTTAAAAATACACTCAGTTTCTAAGTTAAACTCTTTTCTCAAACTCAAAAGTGACAGTTGATTTCTGTACCTTAATACATGTTTTTGTGGCAACGGACATGTATTCATATCATGCATAATACAACGCATGCCTACGAACCATGAATCACAGCAGGTGATGTTTACACGGATTGATAATTCCAGATTAAAGACATCTCAAATTGGCCCATGTCAGTTATATGCTCAGATAGTCCTGGCTTTTAGGGTCTCTTCAAATTGCATTTGGGTATTTGTAGTCCCGTGGTTCTGGTGGGAAAATTAAACTGTAAATACCGTCCAAGAAAACAGAATCACAGAGTGTAAAAAGCTCTGAGTATTTGCAAAACATTCCAACCCTTACCCAGGCCAGTTTGAGAGCTTTATTTCGACATGTTTGAAATCAGTGTAGATATCCATTCCAGTCATATAGTGTGTCACGGCTCGCTCCCTTCGCTCCCGTTCCCGCCACTTGGGGGCATGTTTTGGGGTTTCTTCCCTACTGGACATTTCCTCCGAACCTTATGCTACAGTGTCCTGATGAATTGGGAGCGCTAAAACCTTATTTCCCAAATTACTTCCCTTCCGGATCCATCCCAGGTTTTTGGCAGCCAGCATGCTACTGCTACTATAATCAAATGACTATGCTTCCCAGAATGCCTGGCTCACTGCCTCACCTCCTCCCTTGCAGGACAAGGCTGGGTGGAGGATAGGCAACACCTGTGGCTGCAGGTGCAGCAGGCGACACGCCTGAGGGGTGTGCTCGTTAAGCAGCTTTAAAAGCCTCAGTCTGCTTCAGTCCAGCGCTGGTCATTGTTGCAGCGTTCCTGTCGTGACTGGTCCCTTGTTCCTGGTTCCTAGTTTTTGTGCCCAGTTCTAGTTAGTGTTTCTTGTTCCTTGTCCTGGAATTCGTATTTTGTATGCCTAATTGATTTCTGCCTTTTGGAAATCCCTTTCTCCCTTTCTCTGTCTGCAGGCAGCCTTTCTCTGAGCTTTCCTTTTGCTGTAGCCCAATTGCCTGTGTTCACTGTTTCCTAGAAATTGCCCTTTGCTACTGAAAGACTTGTTGCATTAATCTTTCCTTTACAGGTTTAGTTTCCTGCCTTTTCACCTTGGATGGGTGGGAAAGTTTCCCTTTTGAAATCGTTTTCACTGCTCCTGATCCTTGCCTTCTATTGGGATCCATGCCATGTTTTCCTTTACACTTTTACATTTATTTCCTATTTTATTATTAGGTGTGGGAAGCTGTTGTAACTAGCTCCTGTGTGATTATCTTTTGTTTTCCACACTGTACTATTCCTTCTTGCCTCTTGACTTGGGTTTAGGTATTTAGTCATCCTCACTCTTTGCCTTTACTGCATTCTGGGTTCTTGTTTGATTTACAGGGTTGTGGGTTAGTACTGACTTTTGAGTGGTCTTTCCGGTCCTCGTGAATACGGACATCCAAGTGGTCTTTCCGGTCTTCGTGAGTACTGGCATTCATGTGGTCATTCCGGTCCTTGTGAGTACTGTTTCCAAATTCCTTATCCAGTACCGTCTAGAGTGTCAGCTTACAGATTCTGTCCCTGCTTGCCCTCTATGTGGGCTTAGCGCTGTCAGTATCTGTAATAGCATAGCGGGTAAGGAGTTTGCCGACTTTCCTTTCAGTCATAAGGAGGTTCTAAGTGCTTACCCTACATTCCTTTTCTTATAGTGGTATACACGAGTCTTGGGTATTGAATGCACGTGTTATATTCAAGGTTGTTTACTGTGTATTTTGTGCACATTTCCCCTGCCATATCCATCGCCTTCTTCCTTTCCTGACATAGTGTTAATTGTTAACTTGCCTTCCTCCCGATTACTCGGATATTGGGAAATAAAAGACTAAAGAACCATACATATAACACTATTTCAAAGTCTACATACTTGCCAACATTCTGTGACCAAAAAGATGTAGGATTTTTCAAGTTTGAAAAACAATAATTCCCATAACAATGACGACGCATGAAAATACAAAACATACAAACAGCACAACATGGAAAGATGTTGAAATGTTTAAAATGTATAATTCTGAATGCCAACACCAAATTGTCGGCAGATGCTGTGTGATGGTGTTAGACTCTGCCACTTGCTTTCACTGCTGGTTCACCTAAGTGTTGTACCGACAAGAGTGCAGGACAGGGTCACGCAGCTGTCGGGTCAGTGGATTGGTCTGAGTGCAATCAAAGTATTCACCTACCAGTCCACTGTATAGACAGACTAATTCATGTGTTGCATGCTCTGTCCTGGAGCCTGCCTTAGAATCACATACATTACTTGCCACTGCAAAACGCAGTAGAATAGGTCACTGAAATCTGTAGGCGGGAGGGCTGCTTCAAAAGCAGTAGCCTACTGCCTAAATCTGTAGGGTTGGCAAGTATGAGTCTACAAGTGTGAAAACCAGGCATGTGCCATCCCCGCCCCCTTCACACCGACACTTGCATGTTTCCTAGGATGTGAATTCCGGCTCAGTCAAATGTTGTGCTTAAAATGTAGTCCCCTCCTTCCAACAGAGTAAATCTAAAAGAGGTTGCTCATGCACAGAGATCTAGTAGGACTCTTGTAATGCAGTACGCAGACAACCTTGCAAGTCGATGCAAAACGAAATATTCAGTGGGAAATCATAAGCCTACAAATTGCAAAGTGAGAAACCTGAGATCACAGACAGGCCTCCTCACTGCTGGATCAATCTTTGTAATCCTGAGCAAATCGCATTACAGTAATCAATCTTATTTTTTTTGGCTGCCAAAATTCGAATGACTGAAAAGTGTTTCTGTTGAGTGTGCACTGCACAAAAGCCCTCACTCAAACATGGTTTAAAAGATTACAATTTTGTCTCCAGTAATAGTTAAGGTGAGTCGGAGACACATAGGAACACCTCAGAATTCTATTGTGAATAAATTTTGATTTATGTAACGGATTTGGCTGAAATTTCGAAAGTGATTAAATATCTGCGCCTCCCCACCCCCCAGACTGCACAGTTTTGTCAGATTTCTTAGACAATAAAAAAGTTATTGTACATAACAAAAATGCTTTCTCCAAAAGTGCAGCCTACTTCCCATTCATATTCCCATAGACAAAAATGGTCAATTTTTGCCAAAGTGCACAGTGCAAACAGCTAGACGGATTTGGACCAGGTCCAAAACAACTTGGGCAGGAAGCTTATCGCACGCCGTGTGTGATTTGGGGTTATTCCATGCTGTGGTTATTTTAAAATTTGATGGAGAAAGGGGTTCCCCTCCCCCATAAATTATAGTTATATCTCCCATGGTGCATTGCAGTATCATGGATTTCAGAAATGAAACAACCGTCATCTTGTTTTTCTCTCGAGGCCTGTTAGGTAAGAATTGGTGTAGTCACACTGTGTGAGATTACACAACCCTTATCTGCTTGGTATGTGGCAACCCACCTTTTCGTATAGGTCTGTACTACACAAGTTGGTAGTGTGACTGAGCAGCCCGGCCTATCTCAAGAGGGGTAAATGTGAGCGGTAGAGCTGTAGCAATGAAAATCGCAAATACATGTATCCAAGTAACACTTACACTCAAGGTTTCAGTTATAAATAGTTACTTATTTATTTAACATCAATTTTTAAATAAATGTTCTTTAAAAAGGGCAATATATGTAACAATCAAATATACTTTAAAATACTTTCTAAGAATTAGAACAAGTTAGTGAATACTCTTTGGATACGCTTTTTACACACTTCCTACACCCGGAGGTGACTTCATTCACAAGGACAGTTTGGCATTTATATATCCCTTGTTATACTTTGCAGATTCTGAGGTTGCAGAAAGGAAAGGTTAAAAGAAGGAAACAAAGGTTAAACAGGTTCTCAAGATATGTGAGGACAACTAAATCTTCCACTGAAATCTAGACAAGCCTTTCCCAGCAATAACAGTCTAAAACAAGTTACCACTTCTGAGGGACAGAAATATCAAAGTCAATGGGCTAGAATAGTCTGCAGGGAGCCAGGACAGCCAAAGTCAATTGGAGCACAGTCTATGCAGCTGAGGCACTTCTTAGATAATAAAGAGTCTTGCACAAAGTTAGAGAGTTTTGTAGAAATCATGTGTACGGTCACAAGCTGTACAGCCTGCGAAAGGAGAGCTGCAATCAATTCTCAAAAGCAGCCAATGCAAAATCTGAGAAGAGCACAGCCAAAAATTTTGATGAGGTAAGTACCCCAAGTCTAAACAGTACCTCTGGTTTGAAGAAGAGGGGTCCAGCTGGATTCTGTCCTGTTGCAGCGGTGCAGACCCTGGGTTCCTCAGTCTCAGTCATGGGGATAAGAGGGAGGACGTCTGGAGGGCTCCTGCACTTTGTGGTTGCAGCGCTCAGTAAACAGCACCAGCGTGGATCTCGGATACCAGTTGGGCTGCCTTCACTCCATGGATCCTGCACTCTGGTGAGGGGACTCCAGCCCTGGCTGTCCTGCATTTGGGAGGGCCCGTAGGAGACTCCTGGAGCTTATGGACAGATTTCAGATGTTTCACTCGACTACAGATTTCTCGACCCCTGGCACTCAGTTCTTGCAGCAGCGAAGAAGTACAGCCAATCACGGAAGATGGTCCAGTGGAGTTTGTCTCAGGGTTAGTTGGTCCCACTAACCCAAGGGAAGAAGTCGTCCCTTCCGGAGCTTCTCTTGTCGATCATAAAAAGGAGTTTCAGCACAACAGCAGGGCTTCTCCAGGCAATTAAAAGGTCCAGGCGGATGCAACAAGCTTTGTTCATGGTTTCTACGTCGGGTCTTTCTTCCAGTGGTCGACTCTGCCTCTAGTCCCAAAACCCTTGCCTTTTAAGCAGGTTTCCCCCATTCATGCACAGCCTAGGCAGTCAATCACACAGGAGGGTGGCTGTCCTGAAAGGACAACCAGCCAGCCAATCAGGACTGGCTGCATTCAGGCATTCCTAGAGACAAAGGACAGCGGAGTTACGGGACCCTCCCTCACATCCTGCCTTTCCAGACACACTGGAGCCAGAGACGGGCCAAAGGCAAAACTAACGAAGTGCTCAACTAGGCCTTGACACACAGAGTAAAACCCAAGAAAGACCTCACAAACAGAAAATGGCGAACAAAGAAGAACAGGCCCATTTTGACAAAAACGGTCACCCATGGGTGCTATACTGCAGCTGAGGAGTCAGCCTGCAATAGAAAAGCACAATGGTAGGAAAGGTAAACCACT
Source organism: Ambystoma mexicanum (assembly GCF_040938575.1). Classification (NCBI taxonomy): domain Eukaryota; kingdom Metazoa; phylum Chordata; class Amphibia; order Caudata; family Ambystomatidae; genus Ambystoma; species Ambystoma mexicanum. Next base: position 710,619,236 of record NC_090923.1, on the reverse strand, counting down.
GCTATCAACCATTTAAAGTAGTGAGGGTAACATAAACAATGTTACATGAGAATGAATGATCAGGGGCTACTAGGTAACCCTGCAGCAATTCACATAGGATGGTGTGTGCTGGAACTACAAAGAGAAAAGGTAAGTAAAGTCAATTTCACTTTACTATTCTTGGTAATGGTAGTTCACAAAAGAAAAGGTATTTTTTAAACCGCATGAGAAATCTAAAGGATTTCTCTGTGACACTGCACTGAAGGTGCTGTGTGTCACTATACAAAAAGTAAATGCCTATGGAGTTTGTTAGACTCCAAAAACAGTGGAAACATATCATCTAAATCAGGTCAAAACACATGAGAGCATGAGAAAAAGGTCTCACTCACTCCAGGGTAAAGATGAAAAAGTCCTAAAGTCCAGCAAAGAGCTGGGGGTCTTTAAGGTTGAAGGGAAATAGCACAGACATGACAATTCTCCCTAAAACTGCCAGAGATAATCGTGGCTGTAGCCGAGGTTATGGGAAAATCAAACATAGTAAAAAGCTATTTGTAGGTCAAAATTCATACAGATGCCATCAGGGTAGAGGTATGGAGATGGCTAGAAAGCACTGGGTGACATTTGGAAGCTGGAGGGGGTCCAGGGACCGAGTTTGCAGCACAAAGCTCTCTGTAGCCTCGGCTATAGCCACGAGTAGCCGACATCTGAAAGTAAAGTGCGTTAGAGAAGCAGCGTGTGCTCTGGGGTGAAAGGTAGAGGGCACGGGAGGTGAAGAGGCCATCTGTGGAGTGGGGGGAGGTGGCACAGTTAAGAGGGGCACATGGTGAGGTGCAGGGGCTGGGGGTGGGGGAAGGAAAGATATTTATTTCGCCCGCTTTGCGGTTATATCCGAGGTTACAAAGGACTACAGATAGCCGAGGGTATGTGTAGTTCGGTATCCATGGTTATATAATTTGGGGTTTCAGTGTTTTATATTTTTTGGAAAGTACTTTGCCTAGGTGCAGTGACATTGGGGGTGAAAAAGCACAGTGACCTGGTAGGTATCAGAGAATCTTTTTATTTTGGATGTGTGTTTTCAGAGTTTTCTGCATCTGAGACTTTGGCGAAAGATAGAAGAAATTAGTTTAACAAAATAAATATAAAAAGGAGCAATTGTAGTGTAGTTTTAGATGTGCAATGTATTTTAGGTTGTGTATTCTGACTTATGGTGGATGTTATGTTGTGTGGGTGTGCAATGTTTGCTTATCTAGTTTACTGTTATGTATTTTATTTCATGATTCTTATTTTCCAGTTACTTTACTTTAGTACACAAGTAGTGTTGTTCTGGATTCATCATTTAAGTTGGATTGCAGAATAAAACTTGAAGTCAGTCATCCTTTAAACTGACTTTTTGTGACCGCGGGTAAGGTAAAGGTCAATGAACTGTATCCGCGGGTATAATACATTATTTATTCTATTTGTGTATTTATCTATGATGAGTAGTCTTTCAAATGACTGTTTTGCGGTATACTGAGTTTGGAACATTAGCACATCAGGAGTACTGTTTTTATGTTATGAAGGAACACTGCATTTCCTTCATCGTTTAGGTGTACATCATGCCTATAGAAATTGGCCATGTAGAACTGTGTGTTGTTGTTCGCAATCCATAATTGGGTGTGGTCTGTTATGAATCCTGAAACTGCTTTAGTGAAATGTTTCAATTTTACAATTAAATCTGGTGGCCCATTTCCATTTTTGCCTCTGAGTGTGATTGGAAAAGATAACAATGGTTTGAGGAAATAGTTCCATTAGTTTTCACATGTCTTGTTTCATCCTTAAAGTAAGGGACACCCCTCTACATTCCCCAAATCATTGCCTCCACAATTAATTAGTATGACGTTTCTATTAGGTGCCCTGTACTTCTCAGATGTAACAGTTTTGGAAAAACGTGCAACCAACAGTCAACTGTCCCCAATCAGCCACACAGTTTTGAAAGCAGCCATAATATCTGCAGTATTCGTCTATTTCCAGGAAAATGATTCCCACTTTGAATTTCTAGTAGTTTGTACGAGTAGGGTATGTATGAGGTGCATGTGTTGTACTTTCTAATTGGTGGATGGTGCTATTGTATTTGCAGCAATCAAACAGCCGCCCAGCGCGCAGCATTGCTAGTCATGGTTAGACACCAATCCCCCCATTGCAGCTGCAGCTATATCGGAGCAAGTGACACGTAGTGTGTTTGTGGACGTGTGGTAGTCAGAGCTATTCGGAATTTTGGGTGGGAGGGCATGTTATATGCATTGAGTGTTTTGGGGATTATTAGAGTGGAGGAGGTTTATGAGGAGAGGAGGGGGGCTGGTGGGCATGTTGGGTACAGTTTTGGGAGTTTTGTGCAGTGGAAAAGCAATTTTGAATTTAATGTTTTTGCGCATAGCTGCGGCTATCAACAGGCTTCTTAGAGGGGCTCTTGTATAGCCATGTCTATAAAAAAAGCATGTGCGTAGGCGCGTCAATACTACTCTGCATTTCATTTGCTGTGACTGGAGCTGGGGGTATATTTAAAGTCACGTCTATAAATATAAATTTACTGTGCAATAATCATACTTTTATGTGGATGATACAGTACACATTTCTATTTGTGTATGTTATTTCATATACGTGGTTGTTCACTTATTTGATTTGAAGGTTTCAAGGCCAATTTAGTTTGATTTGGGGTTTGCAGACAAATGTACGAGTACCCGCGGTTACAAGTGAGCTTTGTAGCCGCGTTCAATATCCGCAGCTACGTTTGATGCTGAGCAGGGTTTATATGTTTTTTGGTGTTTCTAATTGAGTAGTGTTAAAATTGTTAATGTGTACTTCATTGTGATAGCTTGCAGAGAACATGTCGGCCATTGTATTCGTTTTATTACAATGTATTCCTCTTTTTGTGGTTTTGATTTTGGAAAGTATGAAACTCCCCTTTTTGTCTACTTTTCTCATTTTCACTGCAGAACACACACTGTGCAGGTCAAGTTACATGTGATAAAATATCAATGGCATTAATCGGTTGTTGGGCATTGTTGTGTTCAAAGTTTGATTTCTTTGTTTTTTACTGTATTTGTTAACAATGAAGTGCTGCTGCTGTATATGTAGAAAATGGGTGAGAATAATTATTGAAAGTTGTTTATTAGGAAATAAATTGAATTTTAGTGAGGTGCATGATATAGCATCATGAAGTATGCTTGTTGTTTTCAAAATAAAAGATTTATTACAGAGCATTAGAAATGTGATTTTATCTACAATGCTTTTTTAATCACTCATGGTGGGTGTGATTTTTGGGGTGATATAAAAATGTGTTTGTTTTAAAAAGATTTTAATTTTTTGCTTGGGTGGTGTAATAGTGTGCCCATAGTTAAAGGTTTTGGCTACATTGAGGGCTTCAATAAAGACTTTGGGGCAGTATCAGACACAGGAATGCCCCCATGGCTTTGGGCGTATTGCTATGCAAACTCCTATTATGTAAAACACAGTATGTGTTAGGAAATGCTATTTTAGTACAGAAATTAGAGGTTGTAAGATTTTGGGATGGTTTATTTGAAGTTTACATGTGCAGCAGTTCTAAATAGGAAACACTGTTTTTTTTAATGTTCTTGTTGCTGTACTGTTATATGCTACAGAAATACTGGCAGCTGTCAATGGTATTTTACTAGGCATACAATCCCAGACAGTCCTGTGCTGTCCATGAACATCTTAGATGTTTGAGGGAATCTATGCTTATTTGTGTATTACAGGGTTGGTGAAAAGGAGTTTTTGGATGGCTTCCAACTTTGGTGCCACACAATGAAACTGCATGTAATTCGGAAACTTCATTCTAGACCTGATTATGACTGGTTTTGCAAAGTGTGACACTGTTTTGTCAAGAGGGAACAAAATTAGATGGGCAGTCCCAAAATATTGTAAAGGCTTATAAATGCAATGCCATTTGACAAATCTGCAGGAAGGTTTGCAAAAAGATTTTAGATCTAGATATAAATGTTTTTGCAAAGTTTGGTGGGATTTTGTGAAGAGCGGGTAAAATTAGAAGGGGGTTTCAACATTTTTAGATGGTTTATAACTTTTTGCTGTTTGACAAATGTGGACAAAGGTTTTCAGAAAGAATATAGACCCAACCTTGAATGTTTGTGCAAAGTCTGAATGGAATTTGTGAAGTGGGGGCTAAGCCATATGACTATTGTATGTACGTACGTTTTGACAGTTCTGAAAAAATAAAACATGGGCGGATTTCCAGCAAAGTTGTGTAAGGAGCATTGGCAAGGACCTGAAAGCATGCTTATTTTTTGACTAGTGCCATAATGTAGATATCAAAATAGTGATATACCTGTGGTGATTGAGGTATAGCTTGTGGCCATGGGCAGTGACCAGATTGTTCGGGTCATCATAGCATAAGGTCATGACCTGGACAATCTGGATAATGGCCATGAACACGAGGGATGACCAATGGGGTTACAATGGCCATGTGCACCAGAGGCTGGCTATGTGGTAAGGTTTTTTTAAATTGGTATAGGTTTGAAAGGGAAAACATGTGCTCGTGGTTACAGGTTGAAGTACTGGATGGGATTTCAGCAAATATGTACGAGCACGGATGGTCAGCAAGAACTGGAAAGCATAGTTTTGCAAATATGTCCTGCGTTTTTTTTTAAAGTATAAATAGTAAGTACACAACACAGTGATATAACTCTGGGTTAGCAAGGAAAAATGTGTACTGTTATTTGCTTATTGTAGCATGTGGTATGGCCGAAGCAGTGGGTTTGAATGGGAAAACATATTTAGTTTGTGGTTACAGCATGAATTGGTGGACTAGATAACAACAAACTTGTGCGCCGAGCATTAGCAAGGACCTGCAGGCATGTTTTTGGAAATTTGTGTTGTGTTTTATTTTTCCAAAGTGTAAAAATATAAGTAGAAAACCTAGTGATATACATTTTGTGCCTGGGCAGTGAGCCTGAACCTCGGCAAACACAAATGTGCACTCTGATTTGCTTATTGGGGAATGCGGCATGGCTGATGCGTATGCTCCATGGATTTGGAGATTTAGCATGGTTGCAAGCCATGAGCAGTGGCCATTGGTTACATTATTATGGTATAGTGAACAGTGAACTAGGATGCAGGGTAGGTGCAGTGAATAATAGGGGCTGTTTGGTTCAGCTGGGGTCATGGTGGGAGCCTTATGGCATAGGCAATTGAATGATGATTCCATACCAGGCATGCACTGCTGATAACAACAGACATAAGTATGTGTTGCAAAAAATATGTTTCTTAAAGGAGCTTTATAGTTCTTTCATGTATGTGAAGAGTGGGCCATCTAATGTTCTGTTTTAAAGCGTGGGAACATTAATTATGATCAATTGTGTGGTGCACATTTCCTGAAATGATGTGGATGATGCGTATTGGAAATTGCATGAGCACTGCAAAAAATAAAATGCTTGGGGCTCTTGTGTTATATGTATGGAAATGGGCTGCACGTCGAGTAGGTGATTCCCCCAGTCCGATGCCACCAATACTTAATGAACCATTGATTTTGACAATAGTGTCTACTTAACATGTTCCAGTTTTTCCGTCTGGTAATGTCTATGTTTTCTGAACAATAAAAATCCTCTCTTTCAAAAATGGGCTGCATGTTTGAAATATATAATCCAAGAATAAATGTACCCTAAAAATAGCACAATCTCCTAAAACTAAACATCACTCTTATTTATATGCTAAATGAGACTAACAATAATATTTTAAGGAAGAAATATTAGTCACCAAACACATATAGATTGTCTGTCTACTATACATTGTTTATACAACCAACACAATTATTTTTAAAGTGTATTATATCTTCAATTGTTTCAAAATATTTGAAATGTTTCCAAACAGGTGAAGAAGTTATTCTAGTATAACCAAGAATCAAAGAAGAAGCACAACAACAACTGCTCACAAAACTAACCCTGCATTAATTAGAACAATTAAAACTGCTATTAATTAAGGTTGGAAAAGAAGAACAATCAATTAAAAAGGATATTGAACATTTAAGAGAAATTATGGACAGTAAAAATCACATTGAGTTAGAGAACATGAAGATGTGGCTTCTTTAATGTTCTGTCACAAAAATTGCAAACATGAATTATGATGAATTATCTGGTGCAAGTGTCCTGGGATGATATGGATGATGTGTATTGGAAATTGGACGAGATGGTGTGTCCCATACTGGGCTGCTGTTATTTTTAACTTAAATGTGGTCTTATATTTTTACTGTAGCTGTGAGCGGTGGTTGTGCATAATCAACCTACACCTATTAAAGGTGCTGCTAGCAACAGCTAGAGTTTTCATTTCAGCATTGGCACACTCTATTTGAAGAGTTATTAGAAATTCTAGAGAGGTGGCTTAATTTTTGTTGTGGCATACTCTTTTTAGAGTAGTCATTTTTGTTATTTTATATTTTATACTGGATGATGTATAGTGAAAATTTCACTAGATGGTCTGGCCCATAATGGAGGGCAGTCTTTTTGGTTTATATGTGTTGTGTGTTGTTATATCTTTACTGTAGCTGTGAGCAGTGGTTGTGCAGGGTCAACCTCCCCCATTAAAGGTGCTGCCAGCAACAGGCAGGGTCTTCAAACACTGGCCCCATTGGAACACTCTATGTGAAGAGTTATTAGAGATGTTAGAGAGGTTCCGAGAGGAGGCTTTTCATGAAATGTTTACAGATGTGGTGCTCCTATCTGCAGTAGTAGCATTGAGATGAGCGAAATGTCTTCCTAATATCTTTTCTTTCAGATGCCATGCATCTGTCGGAAGTTTTCAACCACTTTATCTTGGGGTACTAATAGTGTATTTATTTGGTTGAAGACACGCCAGCGTTTCAGAACTAAGAAAAGAAAACAAAAGATGTGGGATGGAGCTTGGGAACATCAATTATTATGAAGCATTTGGTGCAAGTCTCTAGGGATGATGTGTATTGGAAATTGCATGAGATGGTCTGGACCATACTGGGCTACAGTTTTCTTTGGCTTATATGTGGTTTGATATGTATATTGTAGCTGTGAGCAATAGTTGTGCAGAATCAACCTCCACCCATTAAAGTTGCTGTTTGCAACAGCCAGAGTATTCAAACACTGGTAGCACTGGAGCAGCCTATTTGAAGAGTTATTAGAAACGGTAGAGACATTCAGAGAGGAGGTTTTTCATGAAGTGTCTACAGATGTGTTGTATGTCCATCAGAGCCACTTGGGTGAGCAAGGGGGCTTTGCAGGATCTTTTCTTTCTTATGCAATGTATCTGCCGGAGGTCTTCATCCACTTCATCCCGGGGTACTGATGTAGATGATGTTTATTGGAAATTGCATGAGATGGTCTGGACCGTACTGGGCTGAGGTGCTTTTTGGTTTATATGTGGTCTTATATCTTTACTGTAGCTGTGAGTGGTGTTTGTACATAATCCACCTCCACCAATTAAAGGTGCTGCTAGCAACATCCAGAGTTTTTAAACACTGGTAGCGCTAGAGCACTGTATTTGAAGAGTTATTAGAAATGGTAGAGAGGCTCATAGAGGTGGCTTCATTTTTTGGAGCATTGTCCATCTGTGTCTATGGACAGTGCAATCGCACTTTTGGATCTATTGACACAGCCATATCATGACATCTGTGCATACAAAACCGACCATTCTGCGGGCGCTGAAGTCTGTAGGTGTGAATAATCACAACAAACGAATAAAAAGAAGTTTGCATTTATTATTGCTATCTGTACTTGCTAATGAAAGGGTTTTTCAGTAACTGCAAGCATCTTTGGCACTATACCTCTAGAATTATTTATTGTTTTTACTCACTTTTCCCCTAATACTATTTTTCTTTGTTTTGTGATTTGGAGCACTCTATATGAAAAATTATTAGAAATGGGAGAGACGTTCAGAGAGGAGGCTTTTCATGGAGTGCCTACAGATGTGCTATATGTCCATCAGTACCACTTAGATGAGTGAGAGGCCTTCTCAGGATCTTTTCTTTCTTATGCAATGTATCTGCCGGAAGTCTTCATCCACTTCATCCTGGGGTACGGTTGAAGACTCTGCAGCATTAGCGAACTGAAAAACGAAAAAAGAATGTGGGACGTGAAGCTTGGGAACATCAATTATGAGAAATGATTTGGTGCGAATCTTCTGGAATGACTAGATGATGTGTATTGGAAATTGCATGAGATGGTCTGGACCAGACTGGGCTGCACTCTTTTTTGCCTTATTTGTGGTCTTATATCTTTACTGTAGCTGTGAGCGTTTGTTGTGCATAATCTACCTCCACCCATTAGCGGTACTGCTAACAACAGCCAGTGTTTTCAAACACTGGTAGCACTGGTGCACTCTATTTGAAGAGTCATTAGAAATGCTGGAGAGGTTCAAAGAGGAAGCTTCATTTTTTGTGACATTGTCTTTTTAGAGTTGTAATGTTTATTATTTTATATTTTCGTCACCAGTTGGACATCTGAATATGTCTAACATTGTTCAAGAAAACAGTAAGATGTAGCCCTTCTACTATTCCCTTTTTTATGTTTTGAAGCATTGTCTTTTTCATGTTGTCATTTTTATTGTTTTGCATATTCCTTCCCGGTTGGACATTCCAACATGCCTGATCACGAGTGTACCAGCAGTGATGATGTTATCATTTGGTTTCTGAATTCATTGCCAGCGAGGAAGAAGATAACTCACATGAATAGCACCGCTAAGACTTGGCGCTTCTTTAAAGTTCATAAACACTGGTCCATGAAAGAGGCAGAGGAGGTACTTTGCACATTCTGCAACAAAGCTCCACACCGTGGGGCTTCAAATGTTCTGTCTCAAAGCTTGGGGACAATAATCATGATAAGTCATTTGGTGCAGGTCTTCTTGAATGATGTGGATGATGCGTATTGGAAAATGGACCATATGGTTTGTCCCATACTGGGCTGCAGTCTTTTTTGACTTAAATGTGGTCTTATATCTTTACTGTAGCTGTGAACTGTGGTTGTGCATAATTAACCGGCACCTATTAAAGGTGCTGCTAGCAACAGCCAGAGTTTTCAAACATTTGCAGCATCGGCACACTCTATTTGAAGAGTTATTAGAAATTCTAGAGAGGTGGCTTAATTATTTGTGGTATTGTCTTTTTAGAGTTGTCACTTTTGTTATTTTATAATTACGTAACCAGTTGGACATTTGAATATGTGTAACATTGTCCATGAAAACACTAAGACGTGGCCCTTCTAGTGTTTTGTCAGAAAGCTTGGGAACATCAATCATAATAAATCATGTGGGGCGAGTCTCCTGGGATGATGTGGACGATGTGTATTGGAAATTGCACGAGATGGTCTGTACCATACTGGAGCGCAGTCTTTTTGAGATTATATGTGCTGTTATATTTTACTGTAACTGTGAGCAGTGGTTGTGCAGGATCAACCTCCCCCATTAAAGGGTCTTCAAACACTGGCAGCATTGGAACACTCTATGTGAAGAGTTATTAGAAATGTTAGAGAGGTTCCGAGAGGAGGCTTTTCATGAAATGTTTACAGATGTGGTGCTCCTATCTGCAGTAGTAGCATTGAGATGAGCGAGATGCCTTCCTAAAATCTTTTCTTTCTGATGCAATACATCTGTCGGATGTTTTCAACCACTTTATCCTGGTGTATTAATAGTGTATTTATTCAGTTGAAGACATGCCAGCGTTTCAGAAGTGAGAAAAAAAAAAGATGTGGGATGAAGCTTGGGAACATCAATTATTATGAAGCATTTGGTGCAAGTCTCTTGGGATGATGTGTATTGGAAATTGCATGAGATGGTCTGGACCATACTGGGCTACAGTCTTCTTTGGTTTATATGTGGTCTGATATGTATATTGTAGCTGTGAGCAATGTTGTGCAGAATGAACCTCCACCCATTAAAGTTGCTGTTTGCAACAGCCAGAGTATTCAAACACTGGTAGCACTGGAGCAGTCTATTTGAAGAGTTATTAGAAATGGTACCGACATTCAGAGAGGAGGTTTTTCATGAAGTGTCTACAGATGTGTTGTATGTACATCAGAACCACTTGGGTGAGCAATAGGGCTTTGCAGGATCTTTTCTATCTTATGCAATGTATCTGCCGGAGGTCTTCATCCACTTCATCCCGGGGTACTGATGTTGATGATGTTTATTGGAAATTGCATGAGATGGTCTGGACCGTACTGGGCTGCGGTGCTTTTTGATTTATATGTGGTATTATATCTTTACTGTAGCTGTGAGCGGTGTTTGTACATAATCAACCTCCACCAATTAAAGGTGCTGCTAGCAACAGCCAGAGTTTTCAAACATTTGCAGCATCGGCACACTCTATTTGAAGAGTTATTAGAAATTCAAGAGAGGTGGCTTAATTATTTGTGGTATTGTCTTTTTAGAGTTGTCACTTTTGTTATTTTATAATTACGTAACCAGTTGGACATTTGAATATGTGTAACATTGTTCATGAAAACACTAAGACGTGGCCCTTCTAATGTTTTGTCAGAAAGCTTGGGAACATCAATCATAATAAAACATGTGGGGCGAGTCTCCTGGGATGATGTGGATGATGTGTATTGGAAATTGCACGAGATGGTCTGCCCCATACTGGAGCGCAGTCTTTTTGAGATTATATGTGCTGTTATATCTTTACTGTAGCTGTGAGCAGTGGTTGTGCAGGATGAACCTCCCTCATTAAAGGTGCTGCCAGCAACAGGCAGGGGCTTCAAACACTGGCAGCACTGGAACCCTGTATTTGAAGAGTTATTAGAAATTCTAGCGAGGTACAGAGAGGAGGCTTTTTGTGAAGTGGTTACAGATGTCTATCTGTAGTAGTGGCACTTGGATGAGCGAGAGGCCTTCCTAGGATCTTTTCTTCTGATGCCATGCATCTGTAGGAAGCTTTTATCCATGGGTACTAATAGTCTAATTATTCCGTTGAAGACACACCAGCATTTCAGAAATGTGAAAAGAAAAAAAAAGATGTGGGATGAAGCATGGGAATGGTAGAAGTTAATGGTTGAATATCTGATTTCCTGTAATTCTTGTTTCTTCTTTTAAGTGGCAAGCCCCACCTTTGTTCTAAAGATAAAATAAATATATATATATATATATGTTGCTTAATTCCCTTTTTAAGATGTTTCATTCTTATGTGTTTTCCTCCCCTATTCCATCGCCCTCTTTACGTCCCGCGAAATTGCCCTTTTAAAGTTTGCCTTTTAAGTTACAAAAATAGATAAAATTGAACACAGACTGCAAAAACATATTACAATATCTATTATAATTTATTTTATGCAGTTTCAGTAATTCAAATCTCCCAATTGTTTGTTTGTTTCTGTGGTTACACTGTCAACAGGCGCAGTATTTTAGCTGCGAATAAAAGCACTCCAGTTGTTGCTTGTCTTAGCTTTGCACATGAAACCCTGCAATTCATTGGCTGATGCTGTAGCTGCGTCTACAAATAATAATATTTAAGATATGCAACTTTGTGTATGGAATAACAAAACCCTTGAAATTCAAGGAAAACACTTTAGTTGCTGGGAAGTCAAGGTGAGAACGTAATGCAACAAAACCCCTGAAATTCAGCTAAAGCCACCTTAACTTCACACCCCCTGTTGCGCAGCCTATGACCACAATGATGATATCACAGTTCACATCACTGATGACATCACTAATTACATGTTGTATGAGAACAGTGATGACATTACAAATCACATCACTGATGCCATCACTGGTGACAACACTAATTACATTACAACAGTGCCTGGCATTAAGCATGGTCTTCAGCCATGTTTCAGTGGGCATGGCCAAATATATTTTAACACATGAATGGGTAATAGTCATGGCCTTCAGTTATGGACAGTGGTCACAACCTTCACCCATGTGCACTAAATATTTTAAAACACTAACAGGATACCAACAATAGATTTGTACCTTTACCAGTGTCCACTGCATATTATATACACAGATCAGGCACTAGCCATGGACTTTATCACAATACTGGCCAGTGGTCACAAACTCTGGCTGAGCCCACTATATATTCTAATATACAAATGGGCCACTAGCCATGGCCTTTGACCTTGAGCAGTGTGTACATCTAATGGCCATGTCCACTGTATATTTTATAATAATAACATGCAATAAACGATGGCCTTTGGCCACGCCCTCTGTGTATTATATAACACTAACCAGCCACTAGCTATGGCTGTTTACTGCGCCCACTGTATATTATATACACTAACCAGCCACTAGCCATGGTCTTCAACACAATACTAGTCAGTGGCCAAGGCCTTTAGCTGTGCCGTCTGTATATTCTAACTTATTAATGGGCACTAGCTATGGCCTTTAGCAATAACCACTGTCTACAGCTTTCAACGTTGCCCACTGTATATTTTAAAACAGTGATGGGCTACTAGCCATGGCTTTTAACCATGCACATTGATGTTTTTGAACACCAACCGACCACTAGGTATGGCCTTTGGTGCTGGCCAGTGACCCCACCCCTTGTCATGGCCAAGTCCACGGCCTAAATTGTTATTAAGGTAATCACAGTTTTCATGCGCTAACTTATAAATTATGTTATGTCTAATTCCATAATTGATGTAATCAGTTACATACAATGTAAGTAGTGTTGTCACCAGTGATGGCATCAGTGATGTGATTTGTAATGTCATCAGTGTTCTCATACAGCATATACTTAGTGATGTCATCAATGATGTGATCTGTGATATCATCATTGTGGTCATAGGCTGTGCAACAAAAGACGCAAAGTTAAGGTGGCTTTAGCTGAATTTCAGGGGTTTTGTTGCATTACGTTATCACTTTAACGTCCCTGCATCTAATGTTTTTTCCTTGAATTTCAAGGGTTTTGTTACAAGGTATTGCTCACCTTAACTTCCCTGCAACTAAACTTTTTTCCGTGAGTGTATATATATATATATCCCACAGTGGATGGCCTAGTCAGGGCTCTTTATCGAGGCTGGATTTATAACGCCTGATGTGTGGCCAAGTATGGGCGAGGGGGCTGTAAATTGCTTTGCACCCTACTTGGGAGGGCACTTAGAGCCAAACAGGAGAGGAAGACAATTTCAATCATACCTTTTGCCGCAACCACCACTTCTTTTGTTTCTTAATCGCAGGCTCCAACCTGTGCAGGCAGCCCAGCAGACTCTCGCAGTCAGCCTTTTAGCAAGGCTGTGTGTGGGGATCAGAGCCTATGATTAAGAAGCAAAAGGAGAGGCAGATGCCCAAAAAGTGTGATAATAGTAATCCTGTCTCTACTCTTTTCTCAATTTGAAGTACCAAACCCCGCAGGCAGCCCTTTCACCATGCGGCTGTGTTGTGGGAAAAGGGCTGGCTGATGGGGTTGGCACCTCTAGGAAAAGCCTTGCTAAGGAGCACTTTTTGGAGAGTGCTTGGGCTGCATCCCGTTTAGCCCGAGCCCTAGTAAATCCAAGGTTAGTACTTCTAACAAAACTGCAACTATCCACATAGACATCGAACAAGCTCACCCTCAGACTTAGCTTGTCTGCGTTTGGTTGGAATCTGCATGCATGCGATGTTGTATTTTGGATATGGCCCTGCTTTGAAAGCAGCTCGTCAGCTAACATTCCTCTTCCACCGCCCAGTAACCAGCTCCGAGCCCTGCTGCACCTCAATTGACTTTGGACTTTGTAATTTCTCTCCTGGGACCATCGGTAGGTTTACGACAGACTCGTATCACAGCAGGAATGCTATCGATTGTTCAGGTGTGGCAATGACTGTTGCATCCGTCTCATACGATCCCAACCCCAAAAACTATTGATGTGCCCGGTTTTTTGCTGGGAGTGGTGGACTGGTGTCTTCACATGTTGAGATTCGGAGGTAAAAGAGCTTTATCAAGGAGCACCGTAGAGCCAATGTACCCATCTCAGAATAGAGAGGTGGCATTATTCATCTCCATTCCAGTCATGGGCGTGAAGGGGTGAGGCGGAATGCAGTTCCAGTTAATTTCCTAAAGATCGATATAGGTTACACATTAATGAATTAATGTGTCGTATGTGCCTAACTGGGCCACCCTTTGACCCAGTATAACTAGCACTCAGTAAAACTTCGTGGGGCTGCAAGATAGGTGCAGGAATTCTTTTGTTGTGACAAGTGTGTGTGTCTCCGTTTGTACTTTTTGTACTTGTATGTATATTTGTGAATGTGCGTGTTTGTGCGTGTATGTGTAGCCTTGCGTATCCCCTTTCCATCCAATTTCTACCCTTCATTCTCAATACATTTCTGCTAGTCCCCCCTTCACCCGCCCACCCAGGGATGTCATTTCACCAAAATGCCAGGGGCAGCGGAAGTGACATTACACGACCCTTGACCTCTGATGACATCACAGGAAGCGATGTCATTTGACCCCACCCCAAAGTGACTTCATGGGAACATGGGGTGTTCACCCCTTGATAAAACAGGAAGTAGCATCACAAAGCATTGTTCCTAAGTACACTACGAAAAATATGGTTATGCTATCACTGTAGTGTGATATACATTTCATACAAGAATGGATCACCATATGTATCGTTAATATCATTGTGCATAGGCCCATATTACCAAACTACTGTGAATGCAAGCGAATGTCCAAGGTCAAATGATAATGATGTGTTATTATATAGCACGCTTAAGCGTTTCATATAGAACAAAGATACATACAATGTCACCTAACCTGTGTTGGTACTTATTTATCAATCTCTTAAGAATGAAAGGCTGAGTCGGCCTTGCTGGGATTTGAACATGCAACCTGCAGAACACGCATACATTGCAGCAGCAAGCGCTCAACCCACTGAGCTATTTTACCAGCTATAGCTATCTTACCAGCTATAGTAAAATGAGAAATTACATGTCTGAATGTTCTCAAAGTCAGAAAACAAATTACACTCTGTAGTGGACACTATTGAACTGGTAACTGAGATTTAACAGCAGGGCAGTTCACCTGCAGGTCTGGTGCAAAGTTGGGCACATGTCAAACCTGTGTGGATCTACTTCTTAGGCTTCAGAGGTTGGAAAAATACATACCATTGGGAGGGTTCATAACTGCGTATTAAAGAATTTAGAGTAGCGCAGGGAAAGCAGTGCACTCACACGGCATCCTGTACTCTGGGCACTCGTTACCTCCCTCACAAATGCAAACAAACATCCTGAGCGGCATGCCAAGGACATAAACACATCACAACAAAGCATTAATTGTGACACACTGAAATCAAGGGCCACTTTATGTGCTATGGTCAAACATTTCTACACTGTACACAAGCTTTTAGGCACAAGGATTTTGTCAAGTGACCGAGGACACCGAGATGGACTATCTTGCGATGATTGTAACAGGCAACGGCAGAAGAAAACATGCTGTAACTGCAACTTGCTAAAGGCAAAATACATAGTCAGAAATGGATGCTTATTCTACTATAAATGCCTTTTGGGAGTTTTTGTCTGTATTGTGAATTTGAGGTGTTTAAGAACAGACCAAATCAGGGACTCACTCCCTGAAGTGTGCCTCAAATAAATCTTTAATGAGTCTAGCAATTATTGTATAGAATTCCAGAAAGAAAAAATATTTGTAATTCCAATTCTTTCCAATTTAGGATCACTGCACAAATTGTTACATTTGTGGAAACCCCCTGTTTTTTAGAGTCCTGAACAAGAAAGCCAACCACTTCAGAAACACAGGGCCACATGGCACGGGCCACAGTCCAGGAGCTGCAATGTAAAAAAAAAAAAAATCATTTTCTTTTTTTGGGGGTAGCAAGGGAGACCTCAGGGGTCACAGGTCCGACTCCTGGTGACCCCCAAATGATGTCCATGCATCCACCTCTCTCGTCTCTCTCTCTGATTCGGCATATCCTCTTCCATCCTCCCTTTACCTCCTTTTCAATTTGCTGACTGTCTGCCTTGTAGTGGAGCAGCGCGAAACCTTTGTATTTGGAGAAACGGTTGCATTTTGTGTAGGTAACCTATAAAAATGGTACCTTCTCAGTATAGATGACACAGTAGCCTCTGGTACAAAAGGAAGTCTTCGTTACTTGGTTGCAGGTTAGACAAGTTAAAGGTTACAGGTTACAAGACAGGAACACTGGTACACATCCACCGGCCACCCTTTCGCCCAGCCTGCCTCTCATCAACTGTCGTTCAGAGAACACTGAGCGGAGAACATTCATCCAACATTCCACATCCAGACACTCATGACATCACATGCATACTCCGCAGAGTAGAAGGGAAAGGCAAGTGACAACAAAACCCCAAGCTTAAATATTCAACATTATCTGTCTTCTTGCCTTACAAGCTAAAAATGCTGTAAGCCGCTTACTAATAGTGAATTCCTGCACCACCCTTTGCCCTCTAAGGACATGACCAAACCACTGAACATGACCTTAAAGACCCCATGTGCTTGAACGTATGGATTCCTCATGGCCTGGTTTCCTTCTTCTTTTTGCACCTCTTTTCTTCTTTTGATCTGTTGAGCTAATATGCCCTCCTCTCTGACCTGTTGCTCTTTGGGCCATATTGCCTGCTCCGAGATTAGTGCTGATCTCCCTCCACACGTACCTTATTTCAAATGTAACATACACTTTTACACCTGAAAACCTTTAACTCTTGAAACCTCTCTCCAACCTCTTACCAATGGTGGCTGTACATGAAGGGCATTAGGGCACTGCCTATCCATTATGCACAGGACCCCCACTTTGTCACACACAGTGTTCACGCATCAGTAAACCTGACAGGGGAATGTCCTGCTTATCATGTCACGTTGTGCTAGAAGGAACAGATGTACCTGAAATATGTAATACAAGATGCAGTTCCACATGTGGACCTTTAGCAGCCTTTGTCCCTGACAACACAAGGTAGTGCAATTCCACCCTGGTCATAAATGGCGATAAGGGTGTCAGTTTTAGGGACCCAACAACCACAGACGAGAGCATGCTGGGGATTAAATTCCAATCTCCCTTTGCCTCCTATGGGATTCTTGGAAGTAGGACTCTCTTCTTTCCGTTTCAGTACGGCCCAGAAGAGTTAGGGAGGAGCAGATCTGAGGGATCAGACAGAAACATGGTGTGTTTTTGAAACAGAAAAAGTGTTTGTTTGGGTACCTCTTTGAGTCTGTGAGTGTGTGTGTGCAAAGGGAAAGTATTTCCGTGTGTAAGTTGCTATGTTGGGGCATTGGAGTGTAGTTCAGGGGTCCTTGGTGCGGGTAGTGGAAGGTTAATTCGTCATCGGTATGGGCAGTAAGTGTTAGTCTGTGGCAGAATTGGGTGGCTCTGGGAATCAAAAGGTGTCGGGGCTGACCTCAGATCTCCCTGCTCAAAATAAGCCCACCTCTCAAAAATTGAGTGCACGTTTTTTCAGCAAAGCAAGTTTATTTTATACAAATGGCCGGGAGGAGCTAGACAGCTCCTTAAAGACTGAAATAACTCAATTCCCCTTGAATTACACAAAAGTTACACTTCATATACATTGTTGCAACATCCCCCAAATATGATTGGTTAACACTGTACAAGGAAATCTAATTCCCCTAAGTTCCCACACTCTTATTGGATACATTCACCTAGCCTCCATCCCCTACAACTTACATTTGCATTAGCTCATATTTACAGTGCAACCCCTTTTTGGGTCTTTCCATAGTCGGTCATGACATCACATGATTACATATTCACCTACAGCCATCCTAATTCATTACAAGTTCCAACTGGTCGGAGACTTCTTAACCCTGGGCGTGATGCACATGGCTTTTACAAGTACACTTCATCAATATGAGGATGGGGAGAAATAAACAAGTTTCCTTTGCACCAGTGAAAAACCTCTTATCCTCCCAGACTTGCTGGTGTCCCTGTTATTTCTCGTTTCACGCTGATTCATTGCAACCATTTCAGCTCACATGTCCTCTGGCCGCATCCTGGTCATTTCTCTGAGAACCCACTTGGAAACCATAAACCATTTGCCACCTCTGATTATAAGCACCTCTTGCACTGGGTTTATTACCTGGCCCCAAGTCACCCCTGCCATGTGGCCAGACTTCCCTAGTCACTGAATAACAAATTCCCATGCTCTCAGGAACATTACCTATCTCACCCACATCAGCAGCAAGTTGTAAACCTATGACCCACTAGCACTTAATTTCGTTATAGCCGCAAGTGACCATTTGATATTATCGCAGAAGGCTGAATGCAGTTAGCCCCTTCCCCCATCCTTCGACCTCGGTCAACCAACCCTCCAGGTTGTACAAAGTTTATCTCCAACTATGAGGGACCTACAGTATAAAACCTTCCCATGTATTCACTGCGGACCCCCTGTTCCCCAACTTCCCCAAAAGTATTTCCCTGAAATACCAGTGTATATATGTCTGTTCAGGTGTGTTCCAGACTACCACGTCCCTTTACAGTGGCTTCTCCATCTGCAAATCTCTTCTCTCGCATGTGCATATAAAGCTCATTGCTTCCCATCTTTAGGTACTACATTGCATGTCACACAACTACATTGTGTTCACACTGTATCTGCATACTTGTCAATAAGTTGCTACATGTATGCAAATCTAACATGTATCAACTATACACACAAAACACTAATAGTAACAATCATCCCATTCTCATTAACTGTACTAGATACATACCAGATTGCAACATCGCACTAGCATCGCGTCTAACCCAGTTACCAATATGGCACATGCACCACAAACCCTTCTTTCCTATTCAAACCACTATTGACCATCCCAACAAAGGGGACAGAACCCTAACTGACAGGCAACTGGGGACAATACAGCACTGGGGATGAGCTGGGAGCAGAACCCGGCACTAATGGGCAAATGGGGCAGATCTTGACATTGAGGGGAAAATGGGAGTAAAACTTGGTACTGAGAGGTAACTGGGGCAGAACTTGGCAATGAGGGGCAACTCAGAGCAGAAGTGCACAAGGAGCGTGATGTGGTTAAACTGTGAAAACAAGCAGCAAGAACATGTTTTGGTACAGTAACAATGCCTGCATACATTGTTGATACAAGCTTCAGCATTTGTTTGAGCATACAGCATGAAATGAGAGCTGCATTGGCATTTATTCTTAAGACCTCATGGTTTCTTTGGACATGAGCAGCATGAAAATGTGTTTTGAACTGGCAATACTGGCATATATTATTGAAGCAAGCCTCATGTTTTTTCTTGGGCACAAGTAGAATGAAAATGTGTGTTTTATACTGGAGGTTCTGGCATATGTTGTTGAGACAGACATTGGGCCTCCTTACAAGTGTGGCGGTCTGCAAATAAGGGTGCTGGTTGCCCCATACCGGTGCCCTTTCTGGACCGCCACACTAAAACTCTGCTTTCCTGGGCCGTTGCGCCCAGCAGGTCTGACCTGCCAGGGGTGAAATGGCACTAGTAGGCGAGTTGTCACAGAAGCACTGGCACTGTTAGTAACAGTGCCAGTGCTTCTTTGTACCCATTCCCATGGAGTTCTATGGGACTCCATGGGAATGTGGACTTCCACTTTCCGCCGCCTGGTATCTCGGCCCAAAAGAATTCACACGCTGTACTGCGTTTTGGCTTTAATCGGCCTCCTCGCAAGCAATGTGTATCTCACAAAATGGAAAATCCCCATTCAATTTTATCAATGTTTAGTTCTTGCTACTTCTTAGAATAACCACACCTCTTTTTAAGAGAAGTTGTAGAAATATTGCAAAGATGATCCTCCGGATAATGGGGGCTGTTTCAGTATTTCAGAAAAAGATGACAATATCAATATTTCGTCTCACTAGAGCTGGATAGGATCAATGTAATTATGTAAAAACAGCATACAGAAATGTGTGCAATGTTATTGGCAACCTAAAGTGATGTGTGTTCTTCTTTTCTTCAGAACATTGGGCGTCATTCTAAGGCTGCCTGTATCCTGGCAGTAGAGCCGCCAGGATACCCGCAAATGTAGATACTGCTTCTGGGACTTGGTCTGGCAATGCCGCCAGATTCTGAGTGCTGGAGTGACGGTGTAAATCCCCATTCATGGAGTCCCATATGACTTCATGAGGGGATTTGCTGTCTTAGCTGGCACTGGCAATGCCGGTGGCAGCAATTAAGTCTTACCATGCCGGTAGGGCTCCTTCCTTACCTTCAGCTTTTAGCTGGAGGTAACCCAGGGGCCCCACCAGCCTTCCTGTAGTAGGCTGGTCCAATAAAGAGCCGGTATCCATGAATACCAGCACTTTTTTACCAGACTGGCAGACCTAGAATGAGGACCATTGGGGGTCATTACGAGTTGGGCGGTAAGGGTTTACGGGCACCGGTAAGGATGCCGGTGCCGGTAAACCCTTACCGCCCTATTCCGAGGTCCCTTAGCTGGTCCCAGCAGGAACGGCTGGTTTGACCAGCCGTTCTTTGCGGGACCTGTTAAGGTACCTTGGAGCTAATAACGGGCCCGCAATTTGCGAGCCTGTTATTAGCGCCTTCCCCATTCCCATTGAGTCCTATAGGGGCTCAAATGGGAATGGGGAATGGTTTACTGAATGGGGATTTATCGGGTCTGCATAGGTCGGAATGTCCCAGTAAGTCCCCATTCAGAGAGACCGGACCCGGATTTGGAGGCAGCCATGGCGCTATTAGAATTATTGTGCTCTCAAGTTGTATGTTACCTAGGTCCATCTGAAGGATCCTATTAAAGATGGATGGGGACTCACAGTACCCCTGTGATAATCTTGTATGTTTCCACCGCTGATTTCTATAAGAAAATGAGGTTGAATCTTGGGAATCTTCATGAAGGGGAATTGAAAAGAAAGCATTCTTTAATTCTACTAATGTAAAATATTTAGCCATAACTGGGATTTAACTTTCTCATTCTGATACATGTTCCATAGCTCTAAAATAGCTAACTTCTTTTGTAACATTTTCCCTGTGTACGTAGCATGTACGTAGAGTTGAAAGCGTAAGGGCAGGGGGTGGGCCTGTTCTGGAAGCCCCACTGAATGAGGATGAGAAGGCAGGCCCTGACCCAGACTCAGCCCTCCCGGAAGCCCTCAGCGTCTGCAGGGCTGCCTTCACATGTGTAGGGGAAGCGCTGGCAGGCAGAGTCGAGCAGAAGAGGCACATTGTAGCAACGTTCCTTTCTCCCATCAGGCAAGGCTCGGCCCGAGATTTGCATGAATTCGGGCCTGGCCACGAGCCAGCAGGCCCAGTCGGAAAGCAGGAGGGCTCGAGCAGGCCTGTTGCAGTCTGCCCACTGGACAGTCGTCCCGAGATGGGCCCATGGCCCATTCCGAGTCAAAAGGTTGCCCAGCTTAACAGGACTGTCTCAGGCAGGGTGCCCCCCAGCCGGACACAGCAACGCCGTGAAGGCTAGGTCCGATCCTGCCTGATTTGTGCTTGGACAGGGCTGGCGGCAGCTTGCCCTATAGGCCAGTCCGAGCCTGCACGCAGGGTCGGACTGGGGCTTTAAATTGTCTCAGGCACTAACAAAAAAGTAGCTCATGGTTGCAAATGGAGGTTTTTCATAAAATGTGATGCAAATTGTACATTTTAAAGAATATTTATTCAGCAACGCTGGCCAAAACTATTAGCCGCATAGTGAAGTAACTCATTAAACTGGCCCACATTGGCCAAAAAAGTGCCCGTTTGACCCAGAAAACTGCCCCACACAAGTATTTTGCGTTTTTGGTTAAGCCATGGGCCTATTGCCCTAAAAGCCAATACGAGCCTGCACCTAGGGTCGGACTGGGGCATAAAATTGTCTCGGGCACCAACGAAAAAGTGGCCCTCTGTTGCAAATGGGAATTCATTCCTTTTGTGACACTGTTTAAATAGTACCCAGGAGGGAGGTTTTTGATTAAATGTGTTGCAAATTGTACATTTTAAAGAATATTTATTCAGAAACACTGGTAAAACTATTAGCCGCATCGTGAAGTAACTCATCAAACTGGCCGACATTGGCCAAAAAAGTGCCCCATTTTGATCCAAAAAACTGGTCTACACAAGCATTTTGCGTTTTTGGTTTGGCCTTGTCCTATAGACCATTCCGAGCCTGGCTCTGTGTGCATCTAACCTACTTTTTCTTTCACCAATAAATCAGGCAAAAGTGCAAACGCAGTCCCACAGTACCAGAAATAATGCAGTCAAGTGTCGCGCATTTTAGGACATTGCAGAGATCAGCAAATCCAATGTGCACAGGATGGGTGTCACCCTGGGCAATCAGCCTTTCTGATCACAGATTCTCCCCTGCCAGGTAAGTGTGAGTTGAAAGAGTAAGGGAATGGGTGAGCCGGTTCTGAAAGCTCCGCTAAGTGAGGGTGAGAAGGCAGGCCCTAAACTAGCCCCAGCCCTCCCGGAAACCCCCAGCGTCTGCAGGGCTGCCTTCACAGGTGGAGAGGAAGCTTTGGCAGGCAGAGCCGAGCACAAGAGGCACATTGTAGCACAGTTCCTTTCTCCCATCAGGCAAGGCTCTGCGCGAGATTTGCAGAAATTCGGGCCTGGCTGCCAGCCAGTAGGCCCAGTCGGAAAGCAGGAGGGCTGGAGCAGGCCTGTTGCAGTCTGCCCACTGGCCAGTCGTCCCGAGACAGGCCAATGGCCCGTTCCGAGTCGAAAGGTCACCCCGCTAAACAAGAGTGTCTCAGTCGGGGTGCCCCTAAGCCGGACACGGCAATGCCGTGAAGTTAAGGCCCAATCGTGCCCGATCTGTGGTCCGACGGGGCCGGTGGCAGCTTGCCCTATAGGCCATTCCGAGCCTGCACCGAGGGTCGGACTGGGGCATAAAATTGTCTCAGACACCAACGAAAAAGTGGCACACAGTTGCAAATGGGAATTCATTCCTTTTGTGACGCTGTTTGAATAGTACCCAAAGGAGAGTTTTTTGATAAAATGTGATTAAAATGTTACATTTTAAGGAATTTTCAGCAATATTGGTCAAACTATTAGCCGCATCGTGAAGTAACAGATCAAACTGGAACAAATTGTCCAAAAAAGTGCCCCATTTTGACCCAATAAACGGGCCCACACAAGCATTTTGCGTTTTCTCATTCGGCTATGGTTCTATTGCCTTATAAGCCAGTCCGAGCCTGCCCTTGGGTGGTAGCGGTGCACGGTATGCATCAACATAACATGATATTTGGAGGGGAGCAGGAATTTCCTTTCTGTGGGCAGATGGGGAGAGGTGCAGGCCTGAGACATCTATCCACGTCCCTCTATTGTGCTCATTTAAGGGCGTCTTTATAGTGGAGGCTTCCCTGATACAGTATTGGCAGGCAGGTCATGGGGATTAAACATCTCTACTTGTTTTAAAGAAATAATGAATTTAACACATTTCAACTCAATGCGTACTTTAATAATTTCTTGAGATTGCCTAAGTAAAACAGCCTTGATTCCTCGTACTGCAGGAGTGGCATGGCATTCCTCCTGCAACAGTGGCATGGCATTCCTCCCACTGCAGGACCAAGAGACACATGCTCTGTTTTTACGCTCTGTATGTGACAGATTTTCATTTCAGCCCAAGCAGTTCACTTTTAAAATATGTTGATGCACCCCTAGCCTTTTCTTTTCAGAGGGGAGGGGGAGGGCGAAGAACGCTAAATCATGCTGTGCCTTTAACATCCTGCACACCAGAGAGAGGAGGGAGAGCAACAGTGAGTTGAGGGAAAGGAACAAGCAGACAGAGGAGGGAGGTTGAGAGGCTGAGGAGACTGAAAAACAAAGGAGGCTGAATGACAGAGGAGATGTAGGAGATTGAAGTGTCCCAAGAGACCTACAAGCAATGAGAGACAGATGTGACAGAGGGGATTCAGAATGCTGGGAGACAGAGGAAGCTGAGAGACAGGGCAAACAGATGAGATTGAGGAATCCAGACTCAGAGGAGACATAGAACACCGAGGAGCCTCGGGAGACATGGAGGCAGAGGCGACATTAGAAACAGAGGAACTCAAGAAGACTGAGGAAACATTGGAGAGAGGAGGCATAGGAGATTGAGGAGCCATGGGATACAGATAAGCATGAGGGATAGAGGAACCCTGTGAGACAGAGAAACCCTGAACGACACACGAGGCCAAGAGAAAGAGGAGGCCAGGAGGCCAACAGACAGAGGAGATAAAGGAGACTGTGGAGTGCCCGGAGGCATAGGAGATGGGTTAGCCCAGGGAACCAGAGGAGCCCTGAGAGTCAGAAAAGCACAGTGGAGAAAACAGCGTATCACTGAGGAGACAGAAGAGACATAGGAAACTGAGGAGGGCAAGAAATATCAGGGGATGACAGCAACAGAGTATATACATATATGTTATTGTAAATTGTTTTTTTATTTAAAACCTCATACAGCACACAAATACATTTAATATTCCAATTCATGACAGAATAAAATACATTAAAATACGTTAGTATTATTCAATATGAAAGATGGGCAGAATATTATCAATTAAAACGCAGTATGGACCAAAACCCAATTTTTCACCACTCATAAGTGAGAAGTTAGGAGAAAGGGGGGTTGGGAGCACTTGGAAGGTTTGGCTACCGCGCTTGTGCTTACTTCTTAGCGGTTGGTGCGTGCTAGCAGCCTGTTGTAAGAACCCAATAGGGCAGCGCTCAATGGCCCAGGTGAGGAGTTTGCAGAATTGTTGGGGATTCTTACGAAGTTGGTGCTGCACATATAGTTCAAGTGTTTTGATTGAATTGCATTTCTGGTCGGTTTGTTGGGTCTCAATTCATTCAATGAGGAGAACTTGTTGGCTCTATTTGTGCCATTGGTTTTTAATGTTACTAAAAGTGCTGACACGTGTTTCCACCACATGGTGGTCTTCATCAAGGCTGTCGTTGTCAGTGATTAGACAGCATTTTATACATTATGAACAGATGTCAGGTCCAACAAAAGTGTTGCATAACATTATCACTGAGTTGTGCCCGTGGAGGTAAGGTAGTGCAGTGTTGCATTGTGTATTGATGACACAAGAGTAATGGTGGTGTTAAGAATCAATCAGCATATATACAATGTTCATACGTATGTGGTTTGGTACATATAGATTGTTACTCTATAAATCTATGTGTACCAAACCACATATGTATGAACAATGTATATATGCTGATTGAGACCTAACAAACCGACCACAAATGCAATTCAATCAAAACACTTCAACTATATGTGCAGTGCCAATTTCGTAAGAATCCCCAACAATTCTGCATAATTGAGCAGTACCAGCCTATTGCACTTTACGTTTACAGATTTTAAAATGTCATGTAATCATTGCTTTTGTTAAAAAATGAACAACACGTATTAGGAAAGACATTGGGCTGCCTTGTAGGATGTACCTCCAAAAATGTTCACCATTCAGTGAACCAATGTCATAAAGAAATCTACTAAACAGTTATTTTCTAGTCTTCTGCAACTGAGGGCAGGACATCAACACATTCTTTAACGTTTCTGAGGAGTATCCACAGAACCTACGCATTGCACTCTCCCTTTGGCCTCGTATTGATAGCAGCTCACCCGTGTATAGTAGGTTGAATCTAATCCTCATAAACGTTTCCCTATAACGTCTGTCGGGACACTGTTTTAAGTATTTTGTGAGAGTTCCCCTTTTTTTTAGGATGCACACTCATTTCCTTGTACAGGCCATACCTAATCGTAGCTTCACCTATCCATATCCAGTGTTTATCTAAAATATTGAAATGAAATGATATTTATTTGTATCGCTCTCATATATATATTCCTCTTTACCTCTCCGGGATTAACTAATAATGATTCTTTTTTTTAAAAACTTCTCTTTATTGGCAAGGAGCAATAGCAGGTGCATTACATACTACATCAACAAACCGTGATACATGTTTAAAGGTACGGACAACAATCAGTGCATTAGTAACAAGGCAGGCACATTCACAAGAACGAATCAAGTCCAGTGAGGGGACCCACAGTTCAGCTTACCCCCTGTCTGATCTGGCGATGGGGGCGAGGATAGGAGCTCCAGATCAGCTTTGCTATTCAAATAGCTACAGAACTCTGTCCACACATTTTTGGGGCGAGCATTCACAGGCAATGTATTAATATAGTCCTCCTCACACACCTGTGTCCAGGTGAGAGCCTTTAGCCACATTTCTAGCGGAGCGATTGATCGCCGCTTCCAGCACTGCAGGATGCATCTCTTGGCCACTATGGCTAGCACGTTCAGAAATTTAGCAACCCGCTTAGCCCCCGCCCCCTCCCACAGCCCAAACAACACAGCCAGAGGGTCAGGATCAATCCGAAACCCCACCATCTCTGAGAGGGCCTCGAGCACAGCCTCCCAAAACGGGGCCAGTGCCCCACAGGACCCGAACATATGTGCGTGATCCGCCTCGTTGGATTTGCATCTCTGGCAAACGTGGGGTTGATTTCATGCGAACTTCCCAACCACCCAGGGAGTGTAATACAGGCGATTAAGGAGTTTATATTGCACACATCTAAATCTAGAGTTGAGGGAAACCTTACGTGTGTGTGTACACATTTTTTCCCACATCTCGTCAGTGATTGCCAACCCCAGTTCCTGGCTCCATGCATCCCGAATCTTATGGGATGGTTCTGCAGTACGTTCTATCAGCATTTGTAAAGGGCGGATATTATGCCCCTACCCCCTGCAGAATTAGCAATATAACAGATTTTGGAGGACTCTGGGGGTTCGTCCGGGTATGAGGGCCACATGTCCTGCACTGCCGCTCTGAGTCTAAAGTATTGCAGTAACTCCAGTGGTGAGCCAGAGTGTCCTGGCCTCCATGTCTGTGGGGTGATGAATTTCCCCTCGGGGAACAAGCCGGAAAGCGCCCGATACCCCAGGTCCAGCCTGTGTCGCATGAGGAGTTTATCCTGTGTGGGGGCGAGGCCTGGGAATGACCATATGGGCAGCCATTTATAGTACGGACGGAGTTCGGAGTGGGGTTGCAGCAACTGTTTCCATGCCCTGATTGTGTTGCCACTAGGTCAGCCGGGGCGTCGGATTGATACGAATGGAAGAGGATCAGGGATATAACATTTAACTCCTCGGTTGCCAGGATCTCGAGTTTGACATGAGGAGGTGGGTCTTGGTGTTTATACCAGTGAGTTGCGTGTTGGGCTTGTGCAGCAATCCAGTATCGGGCTATATCCGGCGCGTTAAAACCCCCTTTCTCCTATGGTAAAGTCATATGCTGCCATTTTCGGCAGACGGCCCGGAGTGCCATAGGAACCGGGCAAACCCCGCGTGTAGGTCTGTGAAATAGTGCTTCCCGGGCCAGAGTGGGACGTTGGCGAATATATATAGGAGCTTTGGAACTATAATCATTTTGATTAGCGACAGTCTTCCCGCCTCTTCATTCTAGCTTCCGCATACTGCGCAGCCACATCATAGTTGTCAGCCAATAGGGAGGCTCTAGACAGGGAGACCTTGACCCCGAGATATTTAATCCCTTCTGGGGCCCACCTGAGTGGGAATTCGCATGACGGTTGAGGGGTTGCAGGTGTGAGAGGGAAGATATCTGATTTTGTGTAATTTATAGTGAAGGCCGAAAATGTACCTATTTTGATTATCTCACGGATGATTGGGTCTAAGTGGACCGCGGGGTCCCTGATGTACAGAGGCACGTCGTCCGCATACAGTGATATAATTTCGGGCGTGTCACGCAGGCGTATCCCCTTACGAGTATGCTTGTCTCTTATGCTGTCTGCCATTGGCTCAATAGCCATCGCAAATAATAGGGGGGAAAATGAGCACCCCTGGCGCGTCCCTCTGTGGAGGGTGAAGGGAGCCGAGAGATGAGAATTAACCAGGACTCTGGCCACTGGATTTGTGTAAAGCAGTTTGATATAGGAGAGCATGCGTGGGCCAATTCCCATCTTCTCCAGCACCGCCCACAGGTACTGCCATGAAACCATATCAAACGCCTTTTGGGAATCTAGTGTCATGGCAACTGCATTAGCTTTAGGGTCAATTCTGGAGATGACATTGAATAGGCACTGGATATTTAGAGCAGTGGAACGGGCAGGGACAAAACCGCTTTGGTCCGGCTGGATTAGATACGTCATGATGGGGAGGAACCTGTTCGCAATAATCTTGGCAAATATTTTGGTGTCTGTATTCATACGAGAAAGAGGTCTGTAGGAGCCACACTCCTCCGGGGTTTTCCCGGCTTGGGGAGTACAGTGATAATAGCCTCATGTAGGGACTGGGGGAGAGTGGCAAGGCGGAGGGACTCAGCCCACACCTCATGCAGGCGCGGGGCCAGTAAAGCAACATGCTCTTGAAAAAATTCAGCGGTTAGGCCATCAGGACCGGGAGCCTTGCCTTTGGGAAGGGCAGAGATAGCCTCAGTGATCTCATCAAGAGAGATGGGAGTGTCCAGCTGCTCTTTAGTGGCGTGGGATATATAGGACATGGGGATACTGTCAAGGAGACGATCCAGGTCCTGAGGGCTATGCACACTCTGCGGGGCATAGAGGGCAGCATAAAATTCCAAAAAGGTCTCAAGAATGGGTTGGTCAGCCCAATGTTGGACACCGTCCTTGCTCCTAATACTGTCAATCCGGGTTCTGCCCCCCTCGATCCGGGCCAGCCTGGCTAGGGTTCCACTGGGTCTTTCCCCCTCGCCATATTTACGAGCCGCAATGGGTCATGCAAATATCGTATCTCCCTGAGGGCATGTGCCTCAAAGGTCTCCAATTCCGAACGTATCTATGCCAACTTGGGCGGGGAGGGAGCAGAGGCGTATTCACGCTCTAGTTCCTTGAGTTTTGTCTCGGAGCGTTGCAGAGAGTTCCTAATGTCTTTCAGGACCCCAGCTTCCCTAGAGATACACATCCCCCTGATGAACACCTTGAAAGCCTCCCATCGGACCCCATCAGTTGTGTCATGGCGTTTATTGTTGTCAAAAAACGAATTGACATCCGCAAGGATGTCGGCCTTAAAAACTATGTCATGTAATGCCTCAGATTTAAATCGCCAGTTGGAGTGGCGAGGTAGTGCAGGCTGCAAGGTAATGTCGAGTGCCACTGGGGAGTGGTCTGAAAGCGTGCGTGGTAATATCTGTATGCTGAGATTCTTCCCCATCAACCCGGCCGACAGAAGGAAGAGATCGATTCTGGAATGACTGTCGTGTGCAGAAGAGTAAAACATGTACTCCTTAGCCAGTGGGTTAAGTGCTCTCCAGGCATCGATTAGGCCAGCTGGGCCCATGTGTGCCTGGAGCAGACGAGCGGCTCTGGATACCGTCCTGTGTGCAGTGCCTGATCTGTCAAGCTCAGTGTTTAGTATGAGATTCATGTCCCCCCCCAAAATAACCGGGATCCCGATGTATCTCAGAAGCATGATATTGATGTCATCAAAGAAGTCGGGGGTGTCTATGCTCGGGGCGTATGTGTTGACCAACAGGCACTCCGTGTTAGCTAATAGACAATGGAGGATCACGTATCTACCCTCACGATCTATGTGGCTAGTACGTAAGGAAAATTCCACTGATTTGTGAATCAAGGTTAGGACACCCCTGGACTGAGAGGAATATACGGTGTAGAATTTATTGGTGCCCCTTGTCGGGGCCAGAGAGGATGAGAGATGCGCAAGAGCGTGGGTTTCTTGTAAAAGGAGAATATTAACCCCATGCCTCTGAGCGTACGCCGTTATCCTGCGGGCCTTAGTGAAATTACTGAGCCCCCGAATATTCCATGACATTAGTCTAATAGCCATGTTACGACTTTACGGGACATCCCAGCATCGCTTAGCTTTGATTGTTGACCGTATGATGGTTATCGATGCAGTGACACACCTTTCCACCCTCCAAGCCACATTCGCGAAGAAAGTCACTCGGTAAGGGAAACCACAATCGCATATTCAGATCTGAAGGCAAAAGGGCTAGCATCTTTTGGCTAATTTTAGCGTTTTTTTCAATGTTTATGTGTTCATTACATTGTGCATTGTACAGTGCTGTAATTAACCATTGTGGTTGGCTGCATGATCCTTTAGTGACCAGATTGCCCTTTGTTGATTTATTTTTTGGCCCTTTTGCCTTCAGATCTGAATAGGCGATTGTGGTTTCCCTTACTGAGTGACTTTCTTCGCTCGCACGGGAAACCCCTTTTTGGGATCAATCTAGTAGCATCTAGGTCTACTGTGATTTATTTCCCTGACTTTTGCACTTACAGCCAACAGTGAAACTAGCATTCAGTCACTTTACACGATGCACTTTATGATTGATACATTAATGTTGTCACTTTGCGTATTTTTTGTACAGAATTTCAGATGATTTAATACTTATTTTAACGAGTACAAATTCTAAATAAATACAGTATTTTTAACGATTGTTTCGTTCTTAGTGGATTGATCTGTGTTGTGACCCTTGGGGGTCCTCCCCCGTTTTGGTGGCCTTTTAGCGGCCTGTTTGAGTATCTTCAATTTATTCCGCTGGCTGGTTTTTCATTTATATTGATCGCTGCTTCCCCTGTGCCAGCGAAGTAGGGGAAACCCACCTCTTTGTTTTGCGGCTTTTGTCCTGGTTAGCCTATACCCTAGATATTTCACTGATGGTGCCACCAGCACTGGACTCACACCCATCAACCACTGGTAGTCAACAGGTTTATAGGTCCTTCAGTTGAAAACCATTAAATTCGATTTTTTCTGGTTGATGATTAGGCTTTTGAATGATGAGTAGTCTTCAAGACGGTGGAGGAGTCTTTGAAGGCCTACTGGAGTACTGTCCATAAGCAAGATTTCATCTGTGTAGGCCATCCAAAAACATCTCTCCTCGTTTATCTTGGGAGCTCCAAACAAGGCGTCTCTCAAGTAGTCACCCTAATTCGAGGTATATAAATTATAAAGGATAGGTCCCAGGACACACCCGTGCCTCAATCCCTGGTTCGTGATTATAGGATTTGACACCTCTCATTCATGTTCAACCTTACTTTTATCACGTGTCCCGGTGAAGCTCAATCCAAATCTCCAATTTGTATGCAGGTATCCCCCACTTTAATAGAGTAGATATAGGAGATTACAGAGTCTAAAGAGACAAAAGAGGCTTAGAGAGAGAGGAGACACAAGGAGGATACACAGGAGATTGATGAACCTGGAGAGATAATGGAGACCTTGGAGACAGGAACCCAAGAGAAAGAAGAGACATAGGAAATTTAGAAGCCCAGAGAGCCAGAGGAGGCCAGGAGACAGGTGGCGAAAGGGGAAGGCAGACAAAGGAGCAGAAGGACAGAGGAAGTTAAGAGATAGAGAAGACAGAGGAGCCCTTAGAGATATAGGTTCCCCCGAGGAGACAGGGAACCTCAGATGACACAGAAGATCCCTGAGGAGACATAGGTGTCCTAGAAAACATGGAAGACTATGGAAATGTAAGATACTGAGGAGACAGTGGGCATCATTACAAGTCAGCCGGTCCGGAAACAACGGTGGCGGTAAATCCGCTGCCACCGTTGTTTCCGGACTGGCTGATTCCGAGTCCTGCAGGCAGGAGGTGTCACTCCCACCAGGTCTGACCTAGCAGGAGTAACAGCACCTGCCTGCAGGCGGACATGGAAGCACCGGCTCTGTCAGGGACAGAACCAGTGTTTCCATGGTCCCCATCCCCATGGAGTCCTACGGGACTCCATGGGAATGGGGATTTACAGAATTCTGCCTCCGGAATTACCGGGTCACCGGGGTTGTAATGCTAAATGGTATTATGGGTCCGGCAGCAGCCTGCTGGTTTTTCCGCCACGGCTGCCGCCGGACTCGTAATGAGGCCCAGTATGGCGTTCTTTCAATGTTTTTTTTAATGAGTACATTTTACCAAAAAAACTCATCGAAATATATAGGGGGTTGGAAAAGTGTATTTAAGGGGTGGGGGGTCAGGAATAGGTCAAACAAACAATAGGAGATGGGGACCTTGAGGGGGAAACCCCCAAAAATAAAAATAAATCAATTTTGATTAGTTTTTTCAGTATAAAATACTCGTAAATAAACCCATCGAAATTACACTCGTCGATGAAATGACATAGAACTTGAGGAGACATAGGAGAATGAGGACACTGAGCAGCCCTTAGAGACAGAGAAGACATAGATGATTGAGGAGCACCAGGAGAAAGGGGACGTCAAGAGATATAGGAGTGATGAAGACTGAAGAGGCCAGAGTGAATGAGGAGGCACAGAACAGACAGAATGAGAAGACATAGAATGTTAGGGAGACCTGCCAGAGAGAGAGGAGGCCAAGATACAAAGGGGCCCTGCAAGACAGAGGAAGCCGTGAGACAGAGGAGCCCCAAGAGATAGAGAGGTCCTGAAAGAAAGAGGAGAAATAGCAAATTGAGGAGCTCTGGGATACAGTGTAAGATAGGAGACCGGGGAGGCTGAGACACATTGAAGACATAGGAGCTTGAAGGTCCTTAAGATATAGAGGAGCCCTGAGACACAGACAACAGGAGAGCCCCAATAGACAGATGAGAAAGAAGAGACCTAAAAGACAGAGAGGACTTAAAAGTCATAGGACTATGAGGAGGCCAAGAGACAGAGGAGACTGAGGAAGCTGAGGAGGAAAAGAGGCAGAGAAGGGTGATGAGATTGTTGATGCCAAGAGTCAGAGAGGACATAAGGGATTGAGGTGGCACCATAGACAGAAGAGATCGAGAGACACAGGAGAGTGAGGGTGCCAAGAGGCCTTGGACACTGAGGACACAGCTACGGCCAAGTGTTACGTGTCGGCTACCGATCGTGTCGGCTAGTAAGAACTGTGACCTCATGGGGGCTGGCCTCACCCCCTTAGAGTGAGGTTTAGCGTTCCTCTGTGTGCGACGGAAGAAGCTATGAGCCACTGGACTGATCACAGATGACGTCTCTCCTCGACCAGTACAGAGCGGATTTTGTGCTCTTGCTACAATGATTAGATGTCTAATTCATGGGCCTCAAAGCTTGTGTCTCTTCCCTCCGCACTGTCACTGCAATCCACAAACCCCACAGACCTGATAATTTACTTATGGGTTCTGCGACACTTCCACGATAATTCTTGCATCGCTTCCTAAATGCAATAATAGGATAGAGAGATCGATTAAACAGAAAGACTTTGGTGAGAGGCACAATGCAACATAATACAGTGTACCAACATATATCTCAGAGTGAAGAACCGCCAGGGGTAATTTGCTCAGCTTAGCACCCTGTCCGCCAGGGGTAATTTATACCATACTGCATCCTACTGAATACATTTAGCTTATCTAGAGTATCTACACCCCGGCTGCGACTGTTATTTCAACCCAGGGCTAACAGCCTAGAGTAAATAGGAAGCCCAAACCATAGCCCACCCATATATACTACCTACAGTTGAACCACATCTTGACTGCTGTAGAATTAACACTCAACATAATATGACTGACCTACCACCCTGCACAACTGGCGTCTACATCCCGGTAGGAAAGGGCCTGGCAAATCTCTTATGTCACTGACAGTACCCTATACCCTGCCCAACGCCCTTCCCACCCAAAGCATCTCTTTTCCCACTGCCAGTAACATGGCCCCACATTACCACTTCAAGCCAGCCCACACTCTCACCAGATCCTAAATCCACCTCTAGACTCATTATGAACACCATCCCTGCCTGCCCTGCAACCTTATCAAGATCCACCACACCCTGCATTGGAGCAATGCGATTCAAGCGTCTCAAATCTAGATTGCCAACAATCCCACATACCGCTTCACATCCCATACTAGGAACCACAAGGTTACCAAGGCTCACCACTCGTACTAGCCCTCACCACCCTCCAGGTTTCGTCCCCCGTCCACTTCACCACTCATCAGAGCAGAGGCTCCGAAAAATCACTCAACTCATAAAGCAAACCACTGATGTAGCCATTTTGCATCATGACACTGCTATCACACAACCCAAAATGCCCACTCCTTACATCACCCCTGCCATAGCTACCTCCTCCCCCCAACTACAACCAGCTCCAAGTCTTAAAGGCGGCTCACGCCATCAACATATACGACCTACACCTTGACCAACAGCTAGATTTCCTATTTGTCACTGAAACCTGGCTAGACCAAGCCTCTGGTCCCCTGCTAGCCCTAGCCATCCCCCAGACTACACTATACTTAGGGCAGACCATCAAGACACATTAGGAGGAGGAGTAGCTATCATAGCCAAATCCTCTCTACAGTTCAGATCTTGCCCTCTCAACTCTGTAGATGGTTATGAACTCCTCTTACTCAAACTTACTAATGATCCCAAAACCACAATCAGCATTCTCCTCATCTGCAGAGCTCACAACAAAACCAACGACCCAGAATTAGACACACCGCTCGTCATCGCCCCCCACCTCAAACCTAATACTAAATTTATGATCCTAGGTGACATTAACCTGGGTTATAATGACCAACTAGACCACAAAGCCAGCGCCTTCTTCTCTGCCCTTGATGAAATGCATTTTACCCAACATGTCAATGTACCCACTCACTTTAAGGAAAGAATACTGGATTGTATCCTGCCATTAAATGTCAGCATATCAATTGAATCCATCACGGAAATCAATTGGTCGGACCACCATCTAATAAGCTTCAATTTAATGATACCAAAAACTCAGTGCGCCCGCCACCTACTCCCTGTCCCAATACAGTGAGAAACACCCGCAATCTCACAGCAGACAGTCTCACCCCTACTCTTACGGAATCCCTCATGAGTTATCTACCCCTAAACAACAACCCCGAAAGCATTGTGTCCATATACCACAAGTGCCTTAAATCCACCATTGATGCAGCAGCCCCACTTGTGACTACAATACCACGTACTACTAAACAAAGCAACTTCTGGTTCAACGAAGAGCTGACGGTACTCTGACGCAATAAAAGAGCACTTAAGCACTTACACAAAAAAGCCCAGTCCACCGACTCGGCCAATTCATTCCTGTCAGCCAATAAAACTTACAAAGCAGCAGTGATAACCCATAAAACTAACTCCCTAAACACCTGCATAAATGGTGCTGCCTCCAACTCCAAAGAACTCTTTTCCATACTCAGAGAACTGGAAGTACCTATCTCCTCTACCATTCCCATTAACTCCAGAAACACCTGGTGCACTACCATCCAGAATGCACTAGCCTCCAAAATCTGCACTCTCCAAAATAAAATACTAGTCAAAAGAAACCTATTGGCCATCAAAAGCATACCGCCCCTAACACCTGACGCAGACATAGAAAGATCAATCACTCAGTTCAAATTCTCCACGGTCTCCCAAGATCAGGTTTTGAACACCATATCCACCCTAAAACTCTCCAATTGGAAAGGCGATAGCTACCCTGCGCATTTAGTCAAACTCTGCACGGCCAATCTAACACCCATTATCACCAACTTCATTAAGGCCTCCTTCACCACCAATTCTGTCCCCACCAGTATCAAAGGAGCTTGGGTTACCCCATTCCTTAAAAACCCTTCTCTGGACCCCACCATACCCACCAACTACCGTCCCATAACCACAGTGACCTTTCTGCTAAAAATAATTGATAAAATAGCATACTCTCAAGTAAAAAACTATCTAGAAAGCAATCATCTACTAGGAGCCAGACAATATTGCTTACGGCCCCACCACAGCACAGAAACGGTCTTATTAGATCTAAAAATCCAGATGGACTCCATAAGAGACTTTGGAAATCTTTGCATTCTTCTCTTACTTGACCTCTCTCCCGCATTCGACTTGGTGGACCATGACAAACTATGTAATGCGTTATGTGACAATTTCAATGTCTCCACAGAAGCTACCCTGTGGGTGAAATCCTTTCTAGCAGAACACACTTCTAGAGTATCCATCAGTAAGGAGCCTGCTGACCCAATTTCTGTACCCCTAGGGGTCCCTCAAGGCTCTTGCCTCTCACCCAGCTTGTATAATGCATACACAAAACTCCTGTTCGCAGCCCTGGACACCATGGGAGTAATATACACCAACTTCGCTGACGACACCCAGTTCCTCATTCCGATCTCAGGAAACCATTAGCAAACCATGAGCAAGACACATCCAACATTACCAATAAAAAATTGGATGGCCACCAACAGTTTGTGTCTTAACAATGAAAAAAATGGAGATCCTCATCGTAGGCTCCCCCTACAGAATAAAAACTCCACGACGACTACGCTTACATTACCATTGATGAAACACCCATCCAAGGTCGTAAACAGGTCAAATCCCTGGGTGTCCACCTAGACTCAAACCTGATGATGACCAAACATGTCATTTCCCTCTCATCCTCTACTGCCTACACGGCTAAACTCATCGCACTCAGATCAGACTCCAGCACACATTTATTTGTCCCAAGATTCAAGAGTTCTAGGGGATGGGGGGCAGCTTCCTAGTAGCAGCACCTAAGATCTGGAACTCCCTCCCATCCCATAATAGAAACGAGTCCTCCCACCAGCGCTTTAAGAGTCTTATTAAAACATGGCTCTTCTATAAATTGTAACCTGCCGTTTCCCACTATGCTCTCATAACATCATTGCATTCACTGTAATTATAAAATGTTCTGTCTTTTGTATAACACACCTGTACCGTACTGTAATTTCTTGTACTGTAACCAACCAATTGCCAACACTGCCTGTAATGTAATGCAAATACCATGTAACCAGATAAGTAAGTTTGCTGTACCCTACGCCGTGATATCTCTGGGTTTGGGCGTATAACAAATGCTATGAATAAATAAATACATTTATAGACCCTCATTTCATATTGCTAAATCAACACATTGTTCAAGCACATTTGTCATCTTCAGTGTCCCTCATTACATCTCAATAGTTCAACATAAGATTCAAACACATCTGTTTGGTAGGTGACAAGTCACTTTTCTTTACGGAAATCAATTAACATCAATTCTCTCCTCTTGGAGCTTAATTCACATTTCAATACCAAAAGCCCTGTCTATCCACCACTGCTCACACGGCGTCGTCGGGGAAGGTGGGCTGGAGCCCCTTCCATACCCCCTGCTTAGGATCTTACAAGCAGATGCATTTACCCACCTGCGCCAACAAGGGTAAGGAATGCGGATTGCCACCTCTACTGCATCACTATCGGGCGCTTGATGCCCACTTCACCAGAGGCACTGTGTTTTATTCATTGTGTCCAAATTCATGCGTGCTGCGTGAATAGCCTCGCAATATCCCGACCGCAAAGAGGACATTCTAAGATTGCCGCCACCCTTGAGGTGCACGGTGCCTAGCAACAAGTGCAGCACCTTCCCTTCGCTGCAACTGGCCCCTGCGTGCATATCCGGCCTCCGGAAGAACCGGTAGGCGAAAGCCGGTGGCCCGCCCACCAAGGCCCGGCTCCTAAGACCCATCGGCTGTCTGCGGGCTGATCAGAGCTCACTGCTCACACGGCGTCGTCGGGGAAGGTGGGCTGGAGCCCCTCCCATACCCCCTGCTTAGGATCTCACAAGCAGATGCATTTACCCACCTGCGCCGACAAGGGTAAGGAATGCGGATTGCCACCTCTACTGCATCACTATCGGGCGCTTGATGCCCACTCCACCAGAGGCACTGTGTTTTATTCATTGTGTCCAAATTCACGTGTGCTGCGTGAATAGCCTCGCAATATCCCGACCGCAACGAGGACATTCTAAGATGGCCTCCACCCTTGAGGTGCACGCTGCCTAGCAACAAGTGCAGCACCTTCCCTTCGCTGCAATTGGCCCCTGCATGCATATCCAGCCTCCGGAAGAACCGGTAGGCGAAAGCCGGTGGCCCGCCCACCAAGGCCCGGCTCCTAAGGCCCATCGGCTGTCTACGGGCTGATCAGAGCTCACTGCTCACACGGCGTCGTCGGGGAAGGTGGGCTGGAGCCCCTCCCATACCCCCTGCTTAGGATCTCACAAGCAGATGCATTTACCCACCTGCGCCGACAAGGGAAAGGAATGCGGATTGCCACCTCTACTGCATCACTATCGGGCGCTTGATGCCCACTTCACCAGAGGCACTGTGTTTTATTCATTGTGTCCAAATTTATGCGTGCTGTGTTAATAGCCTCGCAATATCCCGACCGCAACTAGGACATTCTAAGATTGCCGCCACCCTTGAGGTGCACGGTGCCTAGCAACAAGTGCAGCACCTTCCCTTCGCTGCAATTGGCCCCTGCGTGCATATCCAGCCTCCGGAAGAACCGGTAGGCGAAAGCCGGTGGCCCGCCCACCAAGGCCCGGCTCCTAAGGCCCATCGGCTGTCTGCGGGCTGATCAGAGCTCACTGCTCACACGGCGTCGTCGGGGAAGGTGGGCTGGAGCCCCTCCCATACCCCCTGCTTAGGATCTCACAAGCAGATGCATTTACCCACCTGCGCCGACAAGGGTAAGGAATGCGGATTGCCACCTCTACTGCATCACTATCGGGCGCTTGATGCCCACTCCACCAGAGGCACTGTGTTTTATTCATTGTGTCCAAATTCACGTGTGCTGCGTGAATAGCCTCGCAATATCCCGACCGCAACGAGGACATTCTAAGATGTCCTCCACCCTTGAGGTGCACGCTGCCTAGCAACAAGTGCAGCACCTTCCCTTCGCTGCAATTGGCCCCTGCATGCATATCCAGCCTTCGGAAGAACCGGTAGGCGAAAGCCGGTGGCCCGCCCACCAAGGCCCAGCTCCTAAGGCCCATCGGCTGTCTGCGGGCTGATCAGAGCTCACTGCTCACACAGCGTCGTCGGGGATGGTGGGCAGGAGCCCCTCCCATACCCCCTGCTTAGGATCTCACAAGCAGATGCATTTACCCACCTGCACCAACAAGGGTAAGGAATGCGGATTGCCACCTCTACTGCATCACTATCGAGCGCTTCATGCCCACTTCACCAGAGGCACTGTGTTTTATTCATTGTGTCCAAATTCACGCGTGCTGCGTGAATAGCCTCGCAATATCCCGACAGCAACGAGGACATTCTAAGATGGCCGCCACCCTTGAGGTGCCCCCTGCCTAGCAACAAGTGCAGCACCTTCCCTTCACACTGCAATTGGCCCCTGCGTGCATATCCAGCCTCCGGAAGAACCGGTAGGCGAAATCCGGTGGCCCGCCCACCAAGGCCAGGCTCCTAATGTCAAGACTTGCAGACTCTTTTACCGGATTGATCTCAGAATCTTCTATATCCTCTTCATTGCTAGAATTACTGCACAGCCCCAAAAACCCTTCCTCCTCCTCACCTGATGAGGTAGAATAGTTTAGCTTCTTTCTTCGGGATTGCCGCGCTGGAGTCTTCTTCTTTGTGAGCAGATACGGTCTGCCTCGAAAGGAAGCCACTGTGACTCTATATACAGAAATTCACAGTGACTCCTCTCCGCGACAGCCAGATATATTTCAGGGGAAAAAGCCACGAAGGCATAAAAAACCCCATGATGTTTCGAAGAGGACTGTCGAATAGGTGGATCCGATGAGAGGTAATCTTTCCGTAAATGAAGCAGAAGTCTCCGGAGGAGCTCTCCAAGACGGAAGTGAGGATGGTTAACAACTTCACAAGCAGAAAACGAAGAAGAAGGCAAGGTAGTGATCCAGGAGGAAGTGGCAAGTAACAACGGATAGACTTGAAGCAAGGAAATGGAAGAGGGAGGAAAAGGGGAGGAAGGTGGAACAAGGATTACTGAATAAACACAGAATAGAGCACACGCATCACGGGAAAGCACAGTTGCAACGCGCTGATCCGTCGAGTAACTGATGGTTATATACCTGACGGCGGCCATGTTGGAAAAAGACTAGACCGCAGTGTAGCGTTTCAAGAAAACGTGGCGGAACAGTCTTATGGCGTCGGAGTTTCCACCTCCGCCAGACTCGCCAGCTGCCAGCAGTCGTGACACCTAAGGCCCATCGGCTGTCTGCGGGCTGATCAGAGCTCACTGCTCACACAGCGTCGTCGGGGAAGGTGGGCTGGAGCCCCTCCCATACCCCCTGCTTAGGATTTCACAAGCAGATGCATTTACCCACCTGCGCCGACATGGGTAAGGAATGCGGATTGCCACCTCTACTGCATCACTATCGGGCGCTTGATGCCCACTTCACCAGAGGCACTGTGTTTTATTCATTGTGTCCAAATTCACGCGTGCTGCGTGAATAGCCTCGCAATATCCCAACCGCAACGAGGATATTCTAAGATTGCCGCCACCCTTGAGGTGCACGCTGCCTAGCAACAAGTGCAGCACCTTCCCTTCGCTGCAATTGGCCCCTGCGTGCATATCCAGCCTCCGGAAGAACCGGTAGGCGAAAGCCGGTGGCCCGCCCACCTAGGCCCGGCTCCTAAGGCCCATCGGCTGTCTGCGGGCTGATCAGAGCTCACTGCTCACACGGCGTCGTCGGAGAAGGGGGGCTGGAGCCCCTCCCATACCCCCTGCTTAGGATCTCACAAGCAGATGCATTTACCCACCTGTGCCGACAAGGGTAAGGAATGCGGATTGCCACCTCTACTGCATCACTATCGGGCGCTTGATGCCCACTTCACCAGAGGTACTGTGTTTTATTCATTGTGTCCAAATTCATGCGTGCTGTGTGAATAGCCTCGCAATATCCCGACCGCAACGAGGACATTCTAAGATGGCCGCCACCCTTGAGGTGCACGCTGCCTAGCAACAAGTGCAGCACCTTGTCATGAACCCTCTTGGTTGGCGATGGATGCCGCTGTTACGGCTTCGCCGCCATTAACACTGCCACCACGTTCTTTTCACGTTTCTCTGTTTACGGTCTAGTGTTTTTTCCTCTGTTCTTCGTCTCGCCTATTTACTTCCTGCTTCCCATGATTCCTTGCGTTGCAACCGTCTCCTTTCGTTTTCACGGTGAGACGCTTCCAGTGCTTTTCTCTCGCTCGCTCTTGTTCCCCCTTCTGGGGATTTCTCTCCCTTCTTTTCTCCTTCCTTCCCGTCTCCCTGGCGGCTCCTCTCCTCCGCCGGTTTCCCTCTGCTGCTGCGTTTTGACGCTTACCGGCTACATGCCAGTGTTCTTTCCTTCCTTGTCATTTCCTCTCCGGAAGGATCTTCGATTTGTTTACCTAAAGGATCCCGAGGCAATTGAATTTCACTACCACTACAGCGACAACTACATCTCTCATCGCAAACCACGACTACAACTCAGGGGTTTTTTCCGCCCTTGGGCTTTTTCCCCTTACCCGCCTGCATACGGGAACGGAGCCAAGGTGGTAACCAATACAGAGTTCCACCACGGCTTCATTCCGTGTCAGAGCATTCACAACGAAGAGTAAAAAGGATTACCTTGCCCACAGACACGGCGTCGGAGCCTCAGACCCTGAAGACTCAGGTGAGGAGAGTGGTGCCTCGGGTGGGAAAGTGAAGCATTTGGACAATACCCTTACGGTGACTTCAAGTCATTCTCCAGATTGTGACAGTTTGCAACGCCAGAAGATACCAATGGCTACTCCAGAACAGTTGCAGGATCAAATCCAAGACCTATGGAAAGCTGTACAGTCCCTTTCTCAAGAGCTTCAGACTGTTAAGGCAGAAAATGTGGTATTAAAACAATTGGTTTTGGGCAAAGAACCTTCCCCTCCCCCAGAATTGCCACCTATGGCCCTATCTTCGGGGAAGTTCGACGGTTCTCCCAAAAAACTTAAAGAGTTTCTGGAAGCTGCCACTATTTACTTCACTTTCCGCCCTCATATGTTTTCTTCTGATCAGACTAAGGTTGGCTTCCTCATTTCGAATATGGTGGGCAATGCCCTTGCGTGGGCTACACCTCTTGTGACAGGAGAAGACCCGGTTCTACAGAATTACGGGAATTTTAAGATTCTTCTCAGAGAATCCTTTGAAAGACATGAACTCACCTACACTGCTTGTGAGGATCTCCTGGATGTTAAACAGGGAGCCTCAGATCTCCTCACCTACATTACTGGATTTAAGACTCTGGCGGCAGGGGCCGGTTGGCCTGAACAGGCACAATTTGCCATTTTTCGTAGAGGTCTCAAAGAGGAGATAAAGGACGAACTAGCCCGGTCTCCCCGACCTGCCTCTTTTTCGGATCTTTTATCCTCGGTCCTACAGATTGAACATCGTCTCCATGAGAGACGTAATGAAAGAAGACGTTACAGAGAAAATCCCTCTACCATAGGGACATCATCCAACACTCTTCCTCCATCTTCTAAACAGAGTGAAGAACCTATGCAGATTGGAACCACCCGAGCACCACTCACCATGGAAGAAAGAAGAAGACGAAGAGAAAGAGGGCTTTGCGCCTACTGTGGGTCTGACAAACATCTGCTCAAGGACTGTTCCGAACTACCTCCACGGCG
The DNA here is from genome assembly GCF_040938575.1 of Ambystoma mexicanum. Lineage (NCBI taxonomy): Eukaryota > Metazoa > Chordata > Amphibia > Caudata > Ambystomatidae > Ambystoma > Ambystoma mexicanum. The sequence continues at coordinate 710,577,091 of NC_090923.1, read as the reverse complement.
TTCGGGAAACGAATCACCCCGGTTTTAAAAGGGACCGAAAACCGGTGGTTATCTAAATCTTCCAGTCCCTACGTTTCTTTGGCTGTATCCACAAAGAAGACACCTGAAGATTCCAGACTCATGGTTATCAATATCAGCGTGATGATCCAAGATCAGCTCGTAGAGACTTTGGCACTCTTAGACTGCGGAGCAGCCGGTAACTTCGTTGATACCTTATGGGTTGACAAGGTGGGCCTCAAAAGGCTAGCTAGACTCGAAGACCAGAAGGTGGAGGGTGTAGATGGTACTCCCTTGTCTTCAGGACCCATAACGCAGACGACTGAGGAGCTAGAAGTCCGAATTTCCCAGCATGTGGAGAGTCTTAAATTTGACATCATTAGAGCTGCCCATTTTCCAGTTATTTTGGGAATCACTTGGCTCAGGAGACATAACCCACAAATAGATTGGGTATCTAATTTGCTACGTTTCGAGTCTGAGTTTTGCAAGAAGCATTGTATTCCTCAACAATCTTATCTACAACTACAGGTCACCCCTGCTTCTTGTCAGGAATCCTCAACTGTCCATAATATGGCACATCTTGGTGAGGCTTTCAGAGAGGTTTTCACAGAAGTCAAGCCAGCACCTTTACCACCCCATCGTCCTGAGGACTGCTCTATTGATCTTGAGCCCAACGCACTGGTTCCGTTCGGTCGTATGTTTTCCTTGTCCAGATCCGAGAAGGAGGTCTTACGTACTTACCTGGATGTGAATCTGCACAATGGCCTCATTCAACCTTCAAAATCTCCTGCCGGAGCTCCCTTTTTCTTCATCTCCAAGAGGGATTCCAAAGAATTACGACCTTGCATTGATTATAGAGGTCTCAACAAGGTCACTGTCAGAGACCGCTATCCTATGCCACTCATCACAGACATTCTTGAGGCGGTTCAAGGTGCTCACATTTTCACTAAGCTGGATCTTCGCAATGCATACCATTTATTGCGCATTGCTAAGGGTGATGAATGGAAGACGGCTTTTCGAACACCCTTCGGATTGTTTGAATATAGAGTCATGCCCTTTGGGCTAGTTAATGCTCCCGCAGTTTTCCAAAGATTTATGGACCGCATGTTTTCAGATCTCTTATTTGTTTCAGTGATCATCTATCTAGACGATATTCTTGTATTTTCCACCAACAAGGAAGAACACGAAGAGCATGTCCGGACAGTGCTTTCTCGACTTAAGGAGAACAGTTTACTAGCCAAACCTGAAAAATGCCAGTTCGGGGTCTCGAGCATTCCCTATTTGGGGTTTATTTTGTCTGACCGGGGTATCTCCATGGACCCTCGCAAGGTGTCTGCCATTTTAGAGTGGTCTTCTCCCACCTCTGTCAAAGAGGTTCAGAGATTCTTGGGTTTAACAAACTTTTACAGAAGATTCATACCCCGGTTCTCCGAGATGGTGCTACCTATAACCACACTTCTCAAGAAATCATCTGGAACCTTTGTGTGGTCATCGACGGCAGAGTCTAGTTTCAGACATCTCAAAACTTTGTTTTGCTCAGCACCCATATTGCTCCAGGCCGATCAAACTAAACAGTTTATCGTGGAAACTGATGCCTCTTCCGCGGCCATCGGTGCTGCCTTGCTCCAGGAGTTCGAAGGTATAGAACATCCAGTCGCCTACCTCTCTCGCACTCTGACCATCAGTCAACTTCACTATACCGTCCTTGAAAAGGAGTTACTAGCTATGAAATTGGCCTGTGAGGAATGGCGACATCTGTTATTGGGTGCCAGTATTCCCTTCATCATTCGCACGGATCATAAGAATCTAAAGGTCCTGCAGTCCCTCGAGTGTGCCAACTCTCGCCAGGCGCGATGGGCTTATTTTTTTTCCCAATACGATTTCACCATTACCTATTTACCAGGCTCTCAGAATGTCCTAGCCGACGCCTTGTCTCGCAAGGAGTTGGTTGCTGGTTCGGGCCGCCTCTCAACCGAACTTATGTTTCCATCTACTCGCATAGTGGCACCTCTTCACACTTTTCTACAGGAGCTCAAAGAAGCTTCAGACTCTGAACCCTGCTTTAGAGACAAATGCTTGGCGTCTCAGTTTCATACCAAAGATGGTCTCTGGTTCTACAAGAACCGACTTTACATACCTTCAGGACATCTCCGCAAGAGGATTCTCTACTGGTGCCATGACAGCCGAGTTGCAGGACATCGAGGCCAGGCAAACACCATTGAACTCATAAAACGCTCGTTTTTCTGGCCCAATCTTCGACGAGAAGTCCAGTCATACATAAAAGCATGCCCAGTCTGCGCTATGGCAAAGAATCCAACAGGCAAACCGTTAGGTCTCCTTACTCAGCCTGACATACCACAAAGGCCATGGGGGAACTTGTCTACTGACTTCATTGTGGATTTACCCTTATCAGAGTCCTGTTCTTGCATCATGGTAACTATAGATTCATTCACCAAGATGGCCCATTTCTCTCCACTGGAGGGCTTACCTACGGCCAATCGCATGGCCGAAGTTTTTGCCAGAGATATATTTCGTCTTCATGGCTTGCCTGATAAGATTACTTCGGACCGGGGTAGCCAATATATTTCTAAATTCTGGAAGGCTTTGTGTTCCCGGTTAGGTATTGACCGTGCTCTTTCATCTGGCTACCATCCCCAGACTAATGGTCAGACGGAAAGACTCAATTCCACTCTGGAACAATATCTCAGATGCTACATAAATAGACTCCAAGATAATTGGGTACAACTCCTCCCCACGGCAGAATTCACCTACAACAACTCCAAACACTCTGCCACGGGTATCTCTCCTTTTTACTGCAACTACGGACTTCATCCCAAGTCCATTTGGCCCATTGCTTCTCACACCAGTAACTCTCCTGCTGCCGAAGCTGCTTTATCGGAAATTTCTGAGGCTCACCGGACGGCCAGAGACAGTCTAGCGAGGAGCCTTAGAACCTACAAAACCCTTGCTGATCAACATCGCCAAACGGCCCCCACTTGGACTAAAGGGACGAAGGTATGGCTTTCGACCAAATATTTACCAAGGTGGATCCGGTCCTCCAAGTTGTCACCTCGGTTCCTGGGTCCGTTTCCCATCCTGGAAAGAATCAACCCGGTGGCTTACAAGATTCAACTACCCTCCTACCTTCGCCGGGTGCACCCGGTGTTTCATACCTCCCTTCTCAAAGAATCACGAACTGAACCACATTATAGGTCTAAACCCTTGCAAGACATTTCACCCAGAGACTCCCAGGAGGTGTATGAAGTTTCTAAGATCCGTGACTCCCGCTACTACCGGGGACGTTTACAATATCTCATTTCCTGGAAGGGTTATCCCAGGTCTGAAGATTCCTGGGAACCTGTGCATTTTGTCAAAGCGCCCCGCCTAGTAGCTAAATTTCATCAGAGCCATCCTGGTAAGCCGGGCGGGGTGGGCAGTAAGAGGGGGCATACTGTCATGAACCCTCTTGGTTGGCGATGGATGCCGCTGTTACGGCTTCGCCGCCATTAACACTGCCACCACGTTCTTTTCACGTTTCTCTGTTTACGGTCTAGTGTTTTTTCCTCTGTTCTTCGTCTCGCCTATTTACTTCCTGCTTCCCATGATTCCTTGCGTTGCAACCGTCTCCTTTCGTTTTCACGGTGAGACGCTTCCAGTGCTTTTCTCTCGCTCGCTCTTGTTCCCCCTTCTGGGGATTTCTCTCCCTTCTTTTCTCCTTCCTTCCCGTCTCCCTGGCGGCTCCTCTCCTCCGCCGGTTTCCCTCTGCTGCTGCGTTTTGACGCTTACCGGCTACATGCCAGTGTTCTTTCCTTCCTTGTCATTTCCTCTCCGGAAGGATCTTCGATTTGTTTACCTAAAGGATCCCGAGGCAATTGAATTTCACTACCACTACAGCGACAACTACATCTCTCATCGCAAACCACGACTACAACTCAGGGGTTTTTTCCGCCCTTGGGCTTTTTCCCCTTACCCGCCTGCATACGGGAACGGAGCCAAGGTGGTAACCAATACAGAGTTCCACCACGGCTTCATTCCGTGTCAGAGCATTCACAACGAAGAGTAAAAAGGATTACCTTGCCCACAGACACGGCGTCGGAGCCTCAGACCCTGAAGACTCAGGTGAGGAGAGTGGTGCCTCGGGTGGGAAAGTGAAGCATTTGGACAATACCCTTACGGTGACTTCAAGTCATTCTCCAGATTGTGACACACCTTCCCTTCGCTGCAATTGGCCCCTGCGTGCATATCCAGCCTCTGGAAGAACCGGTAGGCGAAAGCCGGTGGCCCGCCCACCAAGGCCCGGCTCCTAAAGCCCATCGGCTGTCTGTGGGCTGATCAGAGCTCACTGCTCACACGGCGGCGTCGGGGAAGGTGGGCTGGAGCCCCTCCCATACCCCCTGCTTAGGATCTCACAAGCAGATGCATTTACCCACCTGCGCCGACAAGGGTAAGGAATGCGGATTGCCACCTCTACTGCATCACTATCGGGCGCTTGATGCCCACTTCACCAGAGGCACTGTGTTTTATTCATTGTGTCCAAATTTATGCGTGCTGTGTGAATAGCCTCGCAATATCCCGACCGCAACGAGGACATTCTAAGATGGCCACCACCCTTGAGGTGCACGCTGCCTAGCAACAAGTGCAGCAACATCCCTTCGCTGCAATTGGCCCCTGCGTGCATATCCAGCCTCCGGAAGAACCGGTAGGCGAAAGCCGGTGGCCCACCCACCAAGGCCCGGCTCCTAAGGCCCATCGGCTGTCTGCGGGCTGATCAGAGCTCACTGCTCGCACAGCGTTGTCGTTGAAGGTGGGCTGGAGCCCCTCCCATACCCCCTGCTTAGATTCTCACAAGCAGATCCATTTACCCACCTGCGCCAAGAAGGGTAAGGAATGCGGATTGCCACCTCTACTGCATCACTATCGGGCGCTTGATGCCCACTTCACCAGAGGTACTGTGTTTTATTCATTGTGTCCAAATTCATGCGTGCTGTGTGAATAACCTCACAATATCCTGACCGCAATGAGGACATTCTAAGATGGCCGCCACCCTTGAGGTGCACGCTGCCTAGCAACAAGTGCAGCACCTTCCCTTCGCTGCAATTGGCCCCTGCGTGCATATCCAGCCTCCGGAAGAACCGGTAGGCGAAAGGCGGTGGCCCGCCCACCAAGGCCCGGCTCCTAAAGCCCATCGGCTGTCTGTAGGCTGATCAGAGCTCACTGCTCACACGGCGTCGTCGGGGAAGGTGGGCTGGAGCCCCTCCCATACCCCCTGCTTAGGATCTCACAAGCAGATGCATTTACCCACCTGCGCCAACAAGGGTAAGGAATGCGGATTGCCACCTCTACTGCATCACTATCGGGCACTTGATGCCCACTTAACCAGAGGCACTGTGTTTTATTCATTGTGTCCAAATTCATGCGTGCTGTGTGAATAGCCTCGCAATATCCCGACCGCAACGAGGACATTCTAAGATGGCCGCCACCCTTGAGGTGCACGCTGCCTAGCAACAAGTGCAGCAACATCCCTTCGCTGCAATTGACCCCTGCGTGCATATCCAGCCTCCGGAAGAACCGGTAGGCAAAAGCCGGTGGCCCGCCCACCAAGGCCCGGCTCCTAAGGCCCATATGCTGTCTGCGGGCTGATCAGAGCTCACTGCTCGCACAGCGTCGTCGGTGAAGGTGGGCTGGAGCCCCTCCCATACCCCCTGCTTAGATTCTCACAAGCAGATCCATTTACCCACCTGCGCCAACAAGGGTAAGGAATGCGGATTGCCACCTCTACTGCATCACTATCGGGCGCTTGATGCCCACTCCACCAGAGGCACTGTGTTTTATTCATTGTGTCCAAATTCACGTGTGCTGCGTGAATAGCCTCGCAATATCCCGACCGCAACGAGGACATTCTAAGATGGCCTCCACCCTTGAGGTGCACGCTGCCTAGCAACAAGTGCAGCACCTTCCCTTCGCTGCAATTGGCCCCTGCGTGCATATCCAGCCTCCGGAAGAACCGGTAGGCGAAAGCTGGTGGCCCGCCCACCAAGGCCCAGCTCCTAAGGCCCATCGGCTGTCTGCGGGCTGTCCGCGGAAGGATCGCGGTCCTGCGGGCAATTATCCTGAGGTCCAGCGCTAAACACTTGGACACCCTCTAAGGCAATCTACTGCACCCTAACCTAGCGCAACCCGCCTGCATGTCTACGCAGGGTTACCCCCACATCATCCCTGCTGTACCTCACATTAGCATGCCTGCCATCGGCCACGCTCATTAGCAGCAGCGTGAGCACCCGCCTTAGCAAAGGAGCATGTATACTTGCACTGAGGCTGGCTCCTACCTGTGAACTTACTCCCCAACTCTCACCATATTCGGCGAGAGACAGCAGTGGAACTCTTTGGTACAACCTAACCCAGACCTTTGATCTTAGTCATGGTGCGACACACTGAAACCGATTTGTGATTATGTGCTTTTTTACATGACCCATGTTCTTATGCACTGTGCAGACCTGTGATTCTTACCACTGCACCCTATACCTATTGCATTTCAAATTTAGATGCTTGTATTCTAGCCTTAGACCTTGATTTTGGTCGCTGTGCAGACCTGTGATTCTTGCCACTGCACCCTATACCTATTGCATTTCGAATTTAGATGCTTGTATTCTAGCCTTAGACCTTGATATTGGTCGCTGTGCAGACCTGTGATTCTAGCCATTGCACCCAATACCTTTTGCATCTCGAACCTAGATGCTTGTACACTAGCCTCAGACCTCTGATCGTGGTCACTGTCACCCAAACTGTCACCCCCCGAGTTACCTCTCAGCTGACCCACTCCCATGCTGACTCCCCACACCAAGCCCGGCAACTAGTCGCTGCTCTACCTACCGAACCAGCATCCTGATAACTTACACCTGCCAGATCGACCAACCACTTAAGACAGCACTACCATGCTCCCGCCCTCTCTTACAGACCACTCCCAACTCCCACACCTGGCTACAAGCATCCTCCTCACCATGGCTCTCACTTCCATTGCCTTATGCGCCCCTGAGGATAGAAATATGAGATTGAGGGCTAGACAATCCCACTACCACGAACCCTCATCCCACAGAACCTTAAGAGGTTATATTGACTTATCTAACAAACGCACACAATACCCCATTCCTACCCTCCCGCCTACTACCAGCATGACAACTAACCAGACAACTATACAAGGAAGAACCCCAACAAAAAACATCAAACTCAATACCACCCCACCCACCAGCACCTTAGCACTAACATGGTCCCTCATCAATGCCAGATCTATGGTAGCTCACGCCACAGAGATTTCAGACACCTTAATCAATGAAAACCTGGACATACTGGTCATGACAGAAACCTGGCTCCATGAGGCTGCAGGCCCTACGATCATGCTAACAGTACCAGAAAACTACCAAATATTAAGAGCTGACAGACCCATTTCCAGAGGAGGTGGCCTCGCCATTATCCATAAATCTAATCTACCAATTAGGCTAACCACCCCCCTCCCATACCGGTCCTGTGAACTCTTGACTGCCAAAATCCAACTATCCTGCAACCAGACCCTCACTATCCACGCGATCTACAGACCACCTGGACCTCTAGGTTCCTTTCAGGATGACCTCACCGGAATCCTGTCCAACAACACCAAAGACCACGCACAAACCCTCCTACTGGGCGACTTCAACCTCGGCTTCAATGACCACACCGATAAACATGCCCTCACCATAACCTCTCTACTAAAAAACCATGGCCTGACACAAAAAGTCATTGCCCCCACACACTCTAAAGGAAGGACTTTAGACTGGATTGCTGACCTGAATTGTAACATCAGCATCACCAACATAACACATCAATCCTGGACTGATCACCATCTAATCACCTTCTCTACCACACCTGATCTCACCCGTCCCAAACCCATAATCATGGCCCTGCCACTCACTACCAGGTGCAAGAAAGACATCACAGCAGAACTTCTTCTACCCCACCTTCTCCCCACCCTCGACAACTTAGACAACAACTCTGACCCCACCTTACTCGTGGAAATTTACAATAGCACGGTAACCAAAGCACTGGATACCATAGCCCTGCTCAAAACCTGTAAAAGCAGACAACTCTCTCATCTGAACAACTGGTTCACACCTCAACTGAAAGAATTAAGAATTCAAAAAGAACTCCTATAACTACAGGATAACTAAAGCCGAATCCGACACCAAGGAACTATTCTCTATCCTCCGCGAAATGGATTCACCTATACCTCAGATAGACAATACCCCCAAAGATAAATCTTGGTGCACCAATATACAAAACACCCTCGCAGTTAAAATCTGTTCTCTCCAAGCTAAAATTGCCAATAAAAAAGCCTCCTTACCCTCACCTTCTGACCCATCTCTGGTGGCCAGGGCCCCACAATCGCCTCTCAACCCAGCCCAAAGCACCCCCAAGCCGTTCACTTTCAAACAAATAACCATACCAGAGACTGTAAAAATCTAATCTCGCTAAAACCCTCCAACTGTAAAGGCAATAACTGTCCACCCCAAATTATAAAGGATGCAGCCAGAGACTTGGCCCCCTTCATCTCCAAGCTCATCAACGCCTCCTTCAGGTCGAACCTTGTACCCAACAACCTCAAACAATCCTGGGTACTCCCTCTGCTCAAAAAACAATCTCTTGACCCCGCCATACCAACCAACTACAGACCCATTACCACTGTCCCCTTCCTACTAAAAATTATCGACAGAGCAGCTTACCTGCAAATACAGGACTACTTGGAAAGCAACCATCTATTAGGCTCACGCCAATCGGGCTTCCACCCCCTTCATGGCACTGAAACAGCCCTGATTGACCTCAATACTAAAATTGACAAGCTGAAGGACAATGGTAAATCAGCTATGCTACTCCTCCTTGACCCATCGGCGGCCTTTGACCTGGTAGATCATGCAGTCCTATGCAATCACCTAAGTTCAGCCGCCCATTTCTCAAGTGATGCCATAGCCTGGGTGCAATCCTTCCTTGCAAACCGTACAAAGAGAGTCTTCTCCCCCCTAGCAGCTGCTGACCCAATACAAGTCTCCTGCGTTTCCCTCAAGGATCCTGCGTATTTCCCACAATGTACAACATCTTTACCAAGCCCTTATTCGACAAGTTGGACAGGCTGGGTGTCATCTACACAAACTATGTTGACGACACTCAGATCCTCATCCCCCTTTCGGGCAACTGTGCAGAAGATTCGGCCTTGGTAAACAAGATATATCTCCTCATTCAGGCATGGATGGCATCCCATGGCCTCTGCCTGAATGACGACAAAACGGAGCTACTAATCCTGGGCACTGAGACAGCAATGAAAAAACTTGATCCTAACTATATCTCATTTAACATCGACAACAATGCCATTAAAGTGATGCCTGCAGTCAAAACCCTTGGGGTATATCTTGACTCAGCACTCACCTTCAAGAAACACATCAATACTCTAACATCCTCCACAGCATACACCTGTAAATTAATCCGAGCCTGCAGACCTTTTCTATCCGAGACCAGCTGCATCACATTGGAAAATGCACTAATCATATCCAGATTGGACTATTGCAACGCCCTGTATGCAGGTTCAAACAAATATATCCTAGATAAACTACAAACCCTCCAAAACAACGCTTTAAGAGCAGCCTTAAACATCCCATCCAGAAATCATGTATCTGCCGCCAGAAGAAACATCCACTTGCTAACAATTAAGGACAGGATCACCCTAAAAACACTCTCCCTCACATCTAAATGCCTCAACAACATAGCCCCCCCTTACCTGATAGAGAGAATTACCAAAAGATCCTCAAACTGTCCCGCTAGAAGAGCAAGTGCAGACACCTTAATGGTGCCTAGATACAAAAGAAGTTCTGCTGGCGGCTCCAGGTTCCCGGTCATAGCAGCCCAAACCTGGAACAGACTACCTATTAACCTCAGAAGTGACCAACCCTACCCTAGCTTCAGAGGCCAGGCCCTCTCTTGGCTGCGCACCAATGACACATAACTGATCGGAACACTCTGACTTGACTTCTATGCTCACCCTCTTGCCTGTTGCTTATTTCACCTCGCCTCAACGATCTCACCAAACCAACAATTGTAAATACTATCCATACTGCCTTTTATTTGTGCATCCAAGTAACCAAGTTCTCAAGTTTTCCGGTAATGTTTGCACCGTGTATATACTGTCTCTACTGCCTTTATTTGTGTATCACTCTGTAACCAAGTTCTCAAGTATTCTTGTAATGTTTGCGCCCTTCTACCTTCGGGTTTGGTTTTTCGCTATATCAAATAAACAAACAAACAAACAAACAAACAAATAAACAAACAAACAAAACAAACCTTCCTTTCTTTAAGGAAAGGCACAATACTTCTAAAGTCAAATCCCAATGCTCACGTCACTGAGGCAATGTAGTATATAGGCACTCAAGCCTATTCTAAATCAGACCAAAGCTTAAATCAATAACACAATCATGTGCATCTAAATGTATATCACAATATTCAATGCAAAGCACAAACCACGCACCATCGATGGACTACAGGGCTAGAAGTATTGCACATTGTTCAATCAAGACAAAACCCATTGCATCTCAATCCATAACATGACCCTAAGGTGTAGCTCAGAGCTAGCACCCCCTGCAACCTCTGGCATGGCATCACAAGCACCCTCTGCAACCTCTGGCATGGCATCATAACCACCCCCTGCAACCTCTGGAATGGCATCATCAGAATAAGCACCAGCTGCAGCCCTGACATGGCATCACAAGCATAAGCACCCTCTGCAACCTCTGGCATGGCATCATAACCACCCCCTGCAACATCTGGCATGGCATCACAAGCTCCCTCTGCAACCTCTGGCATGGCATCATAACCACCCCCTGCAACCTCTGGCATGGCATCATCAGAATAAGCACCAGCTGCAGCCCTGACATGGCATCACAAGCATAAGCACCCTCTGCAACCTCTGGCATGGCATCATAACCACCCCTGCAACCTCTGGCATGGCATCATAAGCATAAGCACCATCTGCAGCCCTGGCATGGCATCATAAGCATGAGCACCCCCTGCAAACTCTGGCATGGCATCACAAGCATAAGCACCAGCTGCAGCCCTGACATGGCATCACAAGCATAAGCACCATCTGCAGCCCTGGCATGGCATCATAAACATGAGCACCCCCTGCAACCTCTGGCATGGCATCATAAGCATGAGCACCCCCTGCAACCTCTGGCATGGCATCACAAGCATAAGCACCATCTGCAGCCCTGGCATGGCATCATAAGCATGAGCCCCCCCTGCAACTTCTGGCATGGCATCATAAGCATAAGCACCCCCTGCAACCTCTGGCATGGCATCACAAGCATAAGCACCCGCTGCAGCCCTGGCTTTGGAGCCTGCAGCATATTTATAGGGCCTCTTGCTGGGAAATCCCCCTTACCACAAATGCTGTCCTTTGATGGGCGAATCCCCTGCTTCTGAATCTAATTTAGAAGTATCTCCCCTATTCAATTGTATGAGGAATGGTGTAGGTAAAGAATGTGACCGGTACCTGCCTTTAGCTTCTTGCCGATTTACCAAGCCACAGCTTCTTGCCGATGTATCGCTCCAGCTTCAAGATAAAATATATACATGCCCTAAATGTCCCCAGTACAAAGACCTAACGTCAGGGTTGTTTTGTCTTAGCTCCTCCGCAAAATGCTGTGTTGTCCACTAATATAGAAAATGAATTGAGTTTGATATCACAGCCTATTCATTATAGCTATGTGTTATATGTATGCATTTGGGGTTATTGTATTGAGAAAAAAACAAAGGGGTAGACCTGCACTATAGTTCCTGATCCTTCAGGTATTATGCAGCGAAAAACTATAAGTTGGATCAGTGAAACGGGTTAACTCTGGCAGAATTTAGAACATATCACCTTTTATTTAAGTTGTTTTATTACAAAAATATATCATTAATTACATAAGAACTCTAAAAAATCAACAATTCATCATCTCTTTCATACCTTCAGACAATCCCCATTCTAACATATCTATCTAAAAAAACACATCAAGTGATACCCAATGCTTAATTTTTTAGTAGAGCATCTATTATTGCTGTTTATTAGCATTTTTCAGCAATGACCCAGTCCATAGTTTCAAGTGTCATTGTGTAACTGGTGTGATGTTTGACCAGATATCGTATTTCTAGAGAAAAGCGTCGACACGTGTTTCGGTCAGAGACCTTCTTCAGGACGTTGGGCAGGAGGACACTTCTCCGCCCTATTATATGCTTGTATGGGCCAAAATTCAATCGGCAACCACAAGCAGGAAAACCACTGCTCCGGACGGCGTTCAATTCGCGCGTAACTGGACTGAGTTGTTGATGGGTCCAGTAAGGATTTAGTGCTTGCAATACATCAGTGCACGTCCGACCTACATAACCGTGCAGTCTTCGCACGAGTTGCTCCTTGTGCCATCAGATAGTTGCTCGATATAAATACCGAGACCAGTGGAGGATTAATCCCTTGGGTCCTTTCTCACGATCCTAGGAATTGCTTCTTGGGGATTGAATTTTGGCCCATACAAGCATATAATAGGGCGGAGAAGTGTCCTCCTGCCCAACGTCCTGAAGAAGGTCTCTGACCGAAACACGTGTCGACGCTTTTCTCTAGAAATACGATATCTGGTCAAACATCACACCAGTTACACAATGACACTTGAAACTATGGACTGGGTCATTGCTGAAAAATGCTAATAAACAGCAATAATAGATGCTCTACTAAAAAATTAAGCATTGGGTATCACTTGATGTGTTTTTTTAGATAGATATGTTAGAATGGGGATTGTCTGAAGGTATGAAAGAGATGATGAATTGTTGATTTTTTAGAGTTCTTATGTAATTAATGATATATTTTTGTAATAAAACAACTTAAATAAAAGGTGATATGTTCTAAATTCTGCCAGAGTTAACCCGTTTCACTGATCCAACTTATAGTTTTTCGCTGGGTTATTGTATTGGCCTGCTCAAATCGACATACGTAAGCGCATTTGCATCCAGGTTGGTATGATATGATCGAGCTATCATGCTTCTTAGCGCTTTGCTATATTAAATGGTTAATGGTTACATAAATGAATGAATGCATTAAAGGACTTTGAGTACACTCTTGCTGTGTTCAGCACTACTGATGCTATTCTAAATACTGCAGCTTGGACTGCCCTTTAAGCATGTATCACCCTACTTGCTCTTTCTCTTCAAGGCACTACATTCTACTCTGCCTTTTCATGAAGTCGAATTCTGAAATGAGATGGTGTCTCACCTGTTGCTCTTAGCCCGCACGGCAGAATAGGGTGAAATACCATAACACAAGAGGCAGAGAAGACAGACAGAGGAGGATGAGGAGTCTGAGGAAACAGAGGAGGCAATGGGATAGAGGAGAGAGAGAGAGGACATTGAGAAAGACAGAGGTAGCGTGCAAGAGCCGTGTTAGAGTGACGGAGCCAGATGGACACTGAGAGAGCTGAAGCCCAAGAGAGAAGAGAGCACGCGTGGCTGTGAGAGAGACCATGACAACCGGCGACACAAAGGGGCAGGCAGGCAGCCATGTAGAGGGGATCCTTGGCCTACTGACATATTCATCAGGAAGGAGAGGGCACGATTGTTCCCTGGGTACTGTGTCACTGTTGAGAAACCAAGAACACTGCCTATTAGCGCCTTTCTTCTCCTTGCTCATATATTCACGGCTCCCAGTCATGGGAGGAGAGGGCGGGGGTTGATGTTTGCAGTATGAGCCCTCTAGCTGCTAGTAGCCTCGTGGTAGTACCAGCATTGCATTTTTCTTTTATGTTTGCGTTCATCTAGTTATTCATGTCTCTATTGTCGGCCTCGTGTTTTGCTAGAGCAACTCCACAGTTACAGGAACAGTGGAAAGAGAGGGTGTTGGGTGGCCAGTGATTCCTTGTCTTCCAGAGCTTAGCACCCTTGCCTGCTATCAGGCAACACATTCCCTGTTGCAGTAACGAGCTTTTGGAATCCCTCAGTCAGGCATATGTATACTCTCTCCCTGTTTTTAATCTTGTTAATACAGCCTAAACAAGAGGTTTCCATGAAGGCGGTACTCGGCTTGCTTTTAGTTCAGCTCCCTGCCTGTTGTAAGTGAATTGGGGTATGCTTAAAGTGGAAATTACATAACAGGGAATGCAATCGGGGTGGCTTAGAAAAGTGGACAGTCGTGAGAGAACAAAGGGCATTTAGAAATGACACAGAGGAGTGACAAACACATGGGAGAATAGGATGGCCAGGAGAACTGCTACGGGAATGCAATGCCAGTTTAATGTTTTGCAGTTGGACAAGACCATGAAATCTCCCCTTTTGTGAGTGATTCTTATTTGGGTGCTGTTTTAGGTGCATGCCAGGAAGGGCACTCAGTGGTATGATTCCTAACATGAAACAAAAAAGAGGGAGGAGTTTGGTGCATGACTCCATAAGGTAGGAGTATAATTCAGGGAACAACACTACCTGCTTGACACATGCAAACACGTTCTTCGCGCCCATGAATTCAGAGTGTATCAATTTGGAAAGATGTGCCTTGCGAGACATATAAAAATGTCTTCAGTGAAGAGGAACTTCTATAACAATTTGAATACACAAACAAATCGGCTTTGAGGGGATTGAGTTATAATACTAACATTAATTAAAATCCTACAGATTAGGGCAGAGCCATTTTGTGGTTGGATGAAGAAAAATACAAAATGCAGAACAGAATGTGACACATTCTTTTTAGACCAGCCAGTTATGAACCCCTTTCATCTTATCCAACAAAAAAACCCTCATGGTTTAATTCAAGAAGAAATGTCTTCCGTCAAAGAAAGAGAATGGATGTCTAAACAGGAAAGAGTGTTTCTTAAACAGCAACAACAACAAGCCTGCATTTCTTTGTTCTGCTTTGTAGTCTCGTGAATACATTCTGCACTTGAAGCACTCTCTTAGAAGGAAGGCATTTGTGAAAGGGACTGACCACACATGTTATTTGCTGGGGGGTTTGAGGGGCCTATAGCCCCGGGTCTTTTGGTTCTAGCCCCAGATAGAAGCTCAGGTGCTACAACCAAAATGCTAGCTAGACCCGAGTCCTGCCAGTGCCGACATTAGCTTAGCCCCTTATCTTTTCCAGACCTAGCAACACCCCTGTTATTAAAGCAAATGAAAGCCAAGACTTTGATTCGGAGCTGAATCTTCTCATTACAACAGACATAGAATACGTCTATTCCAAAATACCGCAAGAGGAGTCACCATTAAGAAAGTCTTGAAAATGGGCGAAAATGAGTTGAAAGTCCTGCAAAGTATATTCTTTGGTTCATAAGGTCGGCGTCCCAAATTCTAGGAACTTACTTCACAAACAAATGACGCATTCCCAGGGAAACTCTCTTGACCTCGTCTTCCTTTCCTCCCACATCTAACCTCGCCATTGGCCCTTCGCTTCTGACCACTCTGTCCTCATCTCCTTGGACCCTAATGAGTGAAATCCTGAGTAGACAAGACCATTTTTCATGGCTGACAACTTTCATAACACGTTCACTCAGAATACATATAAACCCACACTGCATGGATGGCTTGGTACTTCCTGCGAGGTGAACATGCATGCTAGGCCTTCAAGACCTACCAGGGACACAGCGGAACCTGCCGTGGAACCCGTGGGAGGAAGCTATGGGCAACCGGAGGTGAAGTAAGTTGACATGATCAGCTCAGCATAAAGCCGAAGAACCCCAGAGAAAAAAACTAGACTCTCAGTTGCATGAACTTAAACAGACACACAAAGGAACATGCTCTCACAGAGCTGCTAGACTCCTGAAAAACACTCGGGTGCATTAGAGGCCGTGCTGACCACAGAGACGGAGCATACGCTCCTGAGTGGATCCTAAGTGATTTCTTTGAATTTTGCTCATCGGAGTAGAAATCTTTTCTTTTTTTATTAAGGGAAGATTTTGCTGCAAATATACGCAGGGGAGACACCCTACAGCCCCCCCCCCCCTTAATCCCTGCTACATTCATTATTTACCTAAACCCACTCCCACATATATTTGGGGCAAAAAATGTGATGACTGCTACCTCGATAAAATCTACTGTGGCCAAAATCCCTAATCCCCCTGATTGAGGCATATCTACTTGAAGATATGATATGGCATTTATAACGCACCTGTGCACAAGTGTTTCTATGCGCGACAAGACAAGGAGGGGGAAACAGAGGGAGAAGAAAACAACAATCTTACTAGGCTGTGTGTCATTCAGATGGCGCAAGCGCAGCGAAGGGGAAGGGGAGAAGTGCAAAGGGAGGGTGGAGAAGCGCAGGTAATTTAAAAGTGCAGCCAGCGGGTGGCTCAGTGCAGGTAATCAGAAAGTGCAGCCAATGGGTGACTCATAAATGAAGATAGAAGGGAACTGTAGGGTTACAGATACAGACCACAAGGGCTGGGGGAGCCAAGAGGCAGTGTGAGGTGCAACTGGACAGGCAAGGACCTGGGGCTAAATTCAGAGGGTAGCCAGGTGACTAATGCGTGGAATAGACAGGTCATCAGCAGGGGAGAGGAAGATAGGAAGAGAGAAAGTGGAAGCGAAGAGGAAGGTCTTGAGCTGCTTCCAGAACCAGAGGTGGTTCTGCTCAAGTTTGAGAGAGGCAGGGAGGCTGTTCCAGAGGGAGGCCCCAGCCAAGGAAAGAGATCTGTCACCAAATCTCTGCTTGGAAAAGCGACTGACCCTCAGAGAGCTGGAGGTGGATGAGCAGAGAGCTCGAGCTGGGAAATATTTCGAAAGAGTGAGTTGGAGGTACAACCCCCATCTGTATGGCAGCTAAAGACCCTGCTCTTCAGCAGGTGTATCTGCATAGTCACGGGTGGGGTGAGCTCCAAAGACATAAACTAAACTATTGAAAGAGATATCGGCTATGGAAGTGAATCAGCCACCAAGGTAAGTTCTAGGAACATTGGCCACCTTTTATTTTACCAACCTACACTCCGCAGTAATGATGTGTAATGATGACGTAGATGATGACGTAATTGTTGATGATGCCATGGTCCGCCGCATTTTGGATGATGTAAGAAATGTAATAATAGATGCGGCCTAATGCCTTCCAATGAATATTTGTGTCTGGTGTCCTTCACTGGCCCTGCTGACTGCACTGCCCAACTTTTGCAGAATATTTTTTACTGAATTTTCCATTTTTTTAAAAATAAAATGCGAGGCGAGACAGCCCTAACTCCCCCTTACTGCACCACCCGTGACCCTCCATATAAACACTATCCCCCCACTTACCAATTGCAGTTTTGCAGCAAAAAAAGTGGAAAGAAATCGGTAAAAAATGTATTCGGCTGAAAATGGAGGTCAGCAAAAGTGGGCTGGGCGCCAAGGTACAGGTCTCATTCATAATTTTGCTGGAGGACATAGTCTTGGGGTCGTTTGAGTATAGTGATAGTAGTAAAAAAGAGGAAGCATACCAAATACTGCCCAATATTGGAAGTAAAATATGTATGAAGTGCAAAAACGTACCACCGGTGAACCAGTTTCAAGGCGCTAAAACAAAAACGAAAACAACCCATTAAATGAATACAAAAATATTACATAACCATATGAACAATAACAACAAACCACACAATGCTAAAAAAAAAAAAACATAAAACAGGACTGCACACAGTAATTTCAGTTCTAAATGAAAATTTAGCGGACATCAGTATTGCTGACCGTACTATCAATGATGTGTTTCCCTCATGCAGTATTTCAGGAATATGCCATGCAGTAAATACCCCATGTGCATGGCGGTAAGAGTAAAAGCGGGTGCTTTTTCGAATCCTACATGTTTGTACCGACCATTCTCCTTACGAAGTATTGAAGTATGTATTTGAGTAATGAAATATTACCTCATGTGGATGTAATAAATACTGCATGCAGTAAATACTGCACACTTATGGGTCCTGATAATTGGCGACAGATCACTTTAATTTTATAACCATCCAAAAGGTAGAGGAAAACGTGCATTTTCTCCTACGTGACAAAATGTTTTACCTCATAAGTAAGAGGGTGGCCGTAGTGGACCATCTTCATGTTCTGGACAGAAGAATGTATGTGACTCACAGGGGAGTTGCTAGGTCTGGAAAAGACCCGGGGCTAAGCTAATGCCGGAACTGTTGGGACTGGGGGCTAGCTAGTCTTTTGGCTGTAGCTCATGAGATTCTATCCGGGGCTACAACCAAAAGATCAGGGGCTATAGCCCCCTTAGCCCCTCCCTAGCAACGCCCCTGGTGACGCACAAAGTGGGTGGGCTCCTTTTTCACCCCTTTAAATGAAAATCATTGTTTACATTAAGTGGACAAGGTTTATTCATCAAATACAGTCACTGGTATTTAAGAAATAAAGTATTTTTGGAACGACCTAGCGCTCTTCAGATGCTTTGGACTACAATTCCCATGACCCCTCACAACTGACCGTGCTTACTAAAGCTGATGGGAGTTGTAGTGCAAAACATCTGATGAGCCAAAGGTTACAGAACCCCTGTCCTTTTGGCTATGATGTCATTGGACTTATTATGAGTATTGTGGTAACAATAAAAACAAGTGGTATTTAGAACAACTCCAATGTTTACTGACCACACTCATTGTGAACAGTGAGCTGCTTGCCTCATATGTATTTGGTAAATGTCGCATACTTACGAGGTGTAGTATTTCCCGAAGATACCACATAACATAACCTCCATCCAAAAGGTGGAAGTACACGTATTGTTGGTGTTAAAAACAATAAGGGTATCTGAAAAAAGAATGATTTCCAAAAAGTAAAGGGACAGCAGCGATGGGCACAGATTCTGATTCTTTACTTCCACTGTCAGGGCAGTTTCTAGTCCATTTGGTGCCTAGGGCGAAACACTAGGAATGCGCCCCCTCTGGCCTGCCGCACCACCCTCACCCCACGCGCCACTCCCAAACTAAACCGTTAAGTAACTCCTACCCAAAGTCAATACATCACTGCTAAACAAATGAAATCGGGTTTATTACATCATGGTTCAAGAACATTGCAGTAACTCCTCGGACAAAGCAGAGTACACAAACAGTATATACTACTTTTAAAGTTCTGTGTCAATTTTTAGTCTATGTTAGGGGCACTCTCCTTGACTTTGCTGCTGCGAAAGCATTTATTGCGGCTGCATAATCAATGTTTCTGTGGTAGTTTTCACCACAGCAATAGAACATCGTAAATGGAAAAGGAAGGTTCTCCTTATATGAGACTGGTGTCTGCCAGATATTTTATTTCAAATTGATAATTGTTTGAATATTGGGTAATGTTTCTGACAAACTGGACATTCTGGGAGGCATTCATCTTCTGTAGAATACGCCAAAGTCAAAACAGGTGCATTTAAGGGGAAACCATATTTGTAAATAATATCCAGTGAGTGCACGGACAAGTCATCAAATCCAAGAAACATATCTTAGGATGGTGAATGGTGATGCGGTGTAAAGGTGTTTCCAGTGTTGGATATAGAGCATAACATCTTTCCACTGCTCTTCTGATGACATTTCATGAACTTTAAATTGTAACGAAAGGAGGAAAGTGCATTCAACATTTCCCTTCTAACAGACCATAAGAGTGAACTGCTTATTGCCCACCCCCTGGTTTGCGGAAAGTGGTAAGAGGGACATTCCCGGACAGCCTAGTTATTAACTTTTTTTAATGCCAGGGTCAATTACGGGAGTCTGTAAAGTTCCCGATATCAGCTTGATTCAAACCCCCTTAAGAGCCAGTGCTGGGCTGCTGTGGCTTCAGCCAATTGTTCATGCTTGCTTTGCCTCAAATGGGTCAGGGTGCTGGTGATCGCAGGGAGGGGACTATTGTTGGCAGTTTTTATAGATCCCTGTGGCTTGGCTCCACACTGAAATACTGTCCCAGTCTCAATGACTTAAACACAGTGCAGCCCGAGATGCCTGCGCCAGGCAGGGAATGTGAATGGGGGAATCCAAGGGGACCAGCGGGAGCGAGGCCAGGGCCGAGCTCTAATTACAAATAACTCTAAAGCTTTAGATGTTGGCCTCAGTCAACACTGTCTTGTTTAGGGCAGAGGCAAAAACCCTAACCCACTCCTCAAAGAGCAACAGAGGAAGGAAAGTGCTGTAGCTGGAACGAAAAATGAATTATGTTTTGTTTGATAGCAGGTCACTGTGGATGTTAAAATGTCTTGCCTTTCTTTGCTTCACAGCACCCAACTACAGTAAACACAGAATGCTGAACGCTATGTACACAGTTTAAAGAAACATCGGGCTGTACTTACCTTCTTTCTGGGAAGTTCTGCATACAAACGAGTCTTGGATGCAATGCAATCTTCTTTCTTTGCGCAGCTTCCGGCAAGCCAGGAACACTGAAAGCAGCCGTCTTTATTCCTCTGTGGTGTTATATTCCTGCATGATTGCAAAGGCGGGCGGCCACCAGGAAAGGTACCCTTTTATGCCCCCACCCCAAGTGGCGTGAAAGTTGTCAGAGCCTCTGACTTTCGTAATGTCACATAGTACTTGCATCGCAAGTACTTCGTGACTGCCAGTCGGAAGAGGCAGCTGCAGCACCTGCTACGGCTACTGTGCTGCGGCTACTCGCCCCACAGCAATCGCGCCCCACAAACTGGGAAATATTGCCCTCCAGGGACCGGGGCAATTGCGCCTGGGCAGCCACCCGCTTCGCCCCGGCCAAGAAACGGGCCTGTCCACTGTGAAACTCACCCAACCATATTTCTGTACAGCAATCTGCACGTACTTCACCACACTGCAACAACATGCGAACAACACATAACGGCACAACAGCACATGGGAATCGCACAGACAAGAAATCGTACTTATGCTCATCGAACGGGGAAAACCGAACTGAAGCTGCCAACATCACACCCCAGCTCTCACTTTTCTATTCCCACTATGCCCTGCTAACCCCCCAAACCTCAGACCCACCCTGTTTTCACAGTCTCATTTTCAGACCCGCCAGAGCGCCTGGGGACCACTCCGGTGGTGACAAGCATGCTTTAACATTAACATTAAGTGTGTGATATGCACAGAGGCATTGTTACCGATCAGGTTTATTTTTATTTTTTACCACCGGGGCTGCAGTGGTGTGCAGTGATGCTGTTCCAACAGGGATAGAAATAAAACATTTTCAAGCAGAGATGTTAGTAGTTCTGAAATACTGCATGTTGCATTTTGGAAATAGCACATTTGTGACATGGTGTTACCACCCTAGTGAACGAATAATATTGGTAAACTGGTTGAATGCAAATCTCCAACTGACCGTTAGATGGCAGCCTTACCTCAAAATAGATTTTAGTGATCAAAAGGTCGCCACGTTTTAGAGTGATTGTGCAGCTGTCATCGATCGAAAGGAATCAGGCATTTGACTTTAAAAGTACGGGACCATCTCTTTATATCAGGTGGGTAACCTATAAGAATCGGTGACTTAAACCATAGAGTATTCCTTCTCTTACCAACACAATCACCGCCTGTTTATCAATGTAAAAAGGAAAGGCAGAATTTGATAGCAGAACCTTCAGGAACATCCAATCTCTCCATTTCACTACCTATTCTTAAGACATATAACGTGGATGGTCTCCTGCTATGCAAGTGTATTCTCATTATTATTATCCCGCAGTGTCTGCCCCGGGGCTTTTTACGTGATGGTACTCTGTTTTACTTAAACTCTTCTTGGAGCCCGCACCATGACAAAACATATGCCCCCCCGGCCCCCAATTCTCTTACCTTAGCCAACCACAGAGTCATATTCTGGCCTTTAATTACAGAAGTTCTCTTCCACTGAGATGCGCCTTTCTCCTGCATAGTGCCATTCATTATTTCGCTTTAGGAAGGTCACTATCTCTCTTTAGTGCCCTACATGCTATAAGGCAGCTCATTTAGCTAGGTGCCCACCCCATGGAGCTTCAGTCAAAGAATCGAATCCCAGCCGCGCCATCAGGCCTTCATACCAACATGGTTTATAAACTGAAATTACAGTGCTTAGAAGGGAGAGGTATCTGGCATCAAGCGCTACACCAAAACAAGATATTGTTATAATCCCTCCTTCCTTTCAGTGCTTCTCCTGAGAGGACAGAGATTATGTAATCTTGCATTTATGTAGCGCCTCCTGCTATAGGTACATACACACCACACACACCTCCCTCATGCCCCCCCCACCATTTTGGTAGCAAGGGGTGTCTCCAAGGGCTGATTATACATTTTAGAGATCTGCCATCAGAGCTGGAGTGCACACAACACAGGTTATAGTGCCGTTAGTGACACTAATTGGAGAATACGTGTTACTAATTTTGTCGTGTTTGGTGGGAGGTATTGGGTGGAAATTAGATGCCACCCAAGTTAATAGGCCTGAGACAAGCGAGGGCCTCTTATGTGAGCAGTTGGCCTTTTGCACCCAGTATGAGCACCTCGGGTAAGGCACCAAGGTGATAAAGTTCTTTTTTGAGCGAGGTGGCTGAAAAGCTGGCCAAAGTCAAGCACGTCAGCTCACTTTGTTTTTTAAAAAAAACTACAAAAAAGATGGCTGCAATATGAATAGCAGCCGGGGCTCCAGCTAGAGCAACTTGTCCATTTTCATGGCAGCAAGCTGGGAGGAGCTTACCGGCATGATGGCGAGGATCCCGGGAGAGAGAGCCGGTGAGGAGCCGTAGGTGCAGCTAAACTGGGACAGGTGGGTGGGGAAGAGGTTCAGCATTGCTCGGGATGCAGGGAAGGAGGGCAGGGGTCTTGGGTCAGCTCAAAAATGGACGCCTTGGGGTGAGGGCATGCATCAAAACGACAGCACCTTTCCCGCCTCCGTCTCCTCCTAGGAACCCCCACCTGCAACCAACTCCAACCCAACCTGCCTCTCGCAGGTCCCCCCCAAGTGACAGGAAGCCTTGAAAATAGCCGACGTTGCTCCATATAAGATCCCAACAGATAACATCACCCACAATGGTGTGTGAATTATTAGCAGCACGTTGCGGTGCCTGCGATGCCACAGCTTGCTTCGAATCCGAGGATGTGTTCTCAGAATCGCCCTCTGTAGAAGCTCTCAGAGGCGCCTTTCATTGATTTAGAAAATATGTACACTTGGGTGCCGCGGTTTCAAAGAGGGGGGCAGAAAGGGCGTTTTTCGGTTTAATCCCATACAGACTCAGATTCCCGCCTCTTCGTTATTACTATATTTACAATACTTCGGTTTAGTTTTCTTCTAATATTATCTTAATGGGATATTTTGCCAATTTTAAGAAAAGTTACTCAGATCAGAATTCCATGGCAACAATGTTCACATTTCAGAGAGGTTTTGGATCCTTGCTGCCGTTTTATCCATTTCGGAAAGATGTGGCAAGTAGAAAAGAAACATTATCCATGACTGCCTGCACCCTTCCCTGTGTCCCCCTTTATTCGAGGATTTCCCCCACAAATGGGCCTTTTTCCCATAATCCGGGGGGCAGCGGCTCAGGCTGTAAATGAACAGAAACAGCTGGCGCTAAGTGGTTTTCTGAAATGCCAGATGGGAAGTTGAAATCTGAAGAAGCTCCATCCATCGAGTGTAGGGACTGTAGAGCTGGGCGGGGGTGCATGATCTGACTAGTTCAGGTTGAAGATCAGCAAGCAGCCAATGTGTTTTTATATAGTATTGTAGTTGTCATTTGTATAGCGCCTTTTACCATTATGATCGTCTCAATGCGCTGGTGGTGGGAATGCCCTTGGGGCCCGAAGTCCAGAGTGTTGGAGGTCACATAGTAAGATTAGAATGCATGTGTGCATTTGGCCATATAAGGCTTAGTAGGCTGGCCTCCAGTAGAGAGCAACCCATGAGGGCAGGCATGTGGATGAGTGCTGTGAGGAGTCAGGAGATGGTGTGAGTGCCAAGACTCGCTATGTGTTCACTGTGCACAAATTTGTCACAGGTCTTCACTGCATGCTAATGCCAGAGGTGTCGAAGTGTAGTCTGGTGTAAATTGGCGGAAAATGATGTGACCAGCGTGACCAAATTTGTCATAGTCTTTGTTGTATTCTGCTGTGTGCGGGTAGCCATGCTTGCGGCCAGTGTCAACCGGAGTTGTGCACTATGCGTACCTGATGAAATTTGGTGGTGATTTGTTGTATGTGCACTCAATCAGGTATTGGCTTCTTCCGTCAATGTTTGCATCTGCTATAAACTGGTTGGCACCAGTCTATGCTTCAATTTATTGCCACTAGAGGAGCACAGGCTATACTTATAGGCTCTTCTAACGATATGATATGCTGTGTTTCAGCTGGTGGTGCTTGTGGGAAACCAGGGTCATGATTGGTGTTTGATAGTGTGTGTTGTCCGGGCTGCGATAACGGCCGGTGCTGCCAGGTGCTGCAAGATCGGGGGTTTCTGCAAAAATGGTTGGCGCCAGCTGGTGCTGAGTGTTCTTATGCTCTGATTTTGAATTAGAATGTTAGGGACGGGTTTCAGGGCCGTGCGGCAAATAGAGAGGTTTAGAGCCCTTTTTTGAATGAAGGGTAATTCTCGGTGCAGCGGATGTGCAGTGAAAGAGTGTTCCAGATGGTGGGAGCTAGGATAGAGAAGGCCAAGCCACCAACCTTGGTGGAGTGGTAAGGGGGAATCGCGAGGTGGAGAGCTGAGCCTGATCACAGGTTTCTGGGGGGTTGGTAGTGGATGATTTTATTCTGTAGGAACTCTGGTCCTGTGTTATGGAGGGCTCGGTGTGTGATGCACATGGCTTTGAAGATCGCTCTTAGGCTAATAGGGAGCCAGTGTAGTGCTCTGAGGGCAGGGATGATATGATCTCTGGGTGAGAGGGCAAGGAGCAATCTGGCTTCTGAGTTTTGGATTTGTTAGAGCGGGCAAGCCGGGGCGCCGAGATAGAGGGCGTTGGCGTAGTCTAGGCGGGAGACGATAATGGCCAGTGTTGCAGAGACTCTTGGAGGATGGGGGAGATAGGGAAAGATTTGCTTTGGATGCGTAAGGGGAAGTGGCAGGTTCTGGATACAGAGTTGATGTGTTTGGAGCGGGCTAGGTCTGCATCCATGGTGCATCCAAGATTTTTAACCGAGGTGGAGGCGGCAGGTGGGATAGCTACAGTGCTGCGTGCCTGATTCTTGCAGTTTCTAAACACTGTAATAATTGGTGTTATAACGCAATGAAATAGTCATTCAAGACACGGATGGGATTTAAATCTGTGGCTGTAGGTCCCACACAGATATCCGAGGCGAGCGCTTAGCTCGCTGAGCTATGCTACTAGCATATCTTCTGTATTCACGCAGTCTTTGCAGTGCTTTTTTAGGTGACTTACCAGAGACCCCATTAAAGTATTCCACCCAGGGCAAAACAACTTCCAGGATGAGCAGAAGCTGCTGGCATACAGGTTTATTTTAAAGACATGCCCATTTTTTGCCTTAACAATTCAAGCAAAAAAAGCTCAGGGCAGTGCCATACTTTAAAAAGAGTGTCCCTTTCAGCTAAAGGATTACATCTGTTTAAAATGCTCACCAATTAGGGTCAGGTTTCTCCCTGCCTTATGAGTGTGTCACTGTGGTGTGCGGAAGGAGTATTGAAGCCCGAGAGGGGCTACTAACTTTCTACACATTTTTTTATTTTATTTATTTGCATTTTTAAATCGTTCACACAGCCCAGGGGCATCGAGGCGCTGTTACAGAAATATGTCTTAGTTGCAGTGCTGGTCATTGGGCCGGCTCTCGGCGGATCCGAGATCCGGCACCAGATGTGTAGCCGGATCTCGGGATCCGGCCAGAGTCAGCCACCCAAGCCCATGAACCGCGCTGGAAAAAAGAAAAAGAAAAAGAAAAAAAAAAAAAGCGTCCGCGACGGCAGCATTGCCGTTTACCGCGGCTTTGGCACTGATGTGTAATTCACAATGCTCACTACATGTACAACTGAAAGGAGTCAGTTGTACATGTAGCGAGCATTGTGCTTTACACACCAGTGCCAGAGCAGCGTAAAAGGCAATGCTGCTCTCGCGGGCGTTTTTTTTTTTTTCGTTTTCTTTTTTTGGCATAACAAAATGAGCCAGGGCTCATCAAGGGGGCCTGGCCTAATTGCAGGGGTCCTGCTGGCCCATTAGGCCATGCTCCCCTGAGGAGCCCCGGCTCAATGGGCCACTGGCACCCCTGCCAGGCAGCCTTTTGTAGTGATCAACACCCTCTCCCCTCTGGGGAGAGGGTGTTGATCTCTGCATTTATTTTCTATAGGCTTGCCTGGCAGGGGACAGGGCCTCGCCTATTCAGCCTTAATGGTGGCGTTGCCCCTTGCCAGCTGGGTAGGGGCAGCATCACCATTAAGGCTGAAAAGGTGAGGCCTCTGGAAGCAGAGGCCCTGTTCCTTAAGACTGAACCTCCCGCGAATCCGCAGGAGCTTCAGTATTTAGAAAGCAAGGCCTCTGCTTCCAGCGGTTTCACGTTTTCTCCGTAATGGTGGCGCCGGCCCACGTGCATCACTTGATTAAAGGGATGCCTCGCAGGTGCACCATTTCACCATTATGGCTGAAAGGCATTTTTTTCTGGAGCCTGAAGCTCTTGCACACGAGCGAGAGCTTCAGGCTTCAGAAAAAAATCCTTTTTGTGTAGTGGGCGGGGCTGGCAGGGGAGATTAGTGGGCCCGACAGGGCCCCGCCTCAAATCGAAATTTCGGAGCCTGCTGGGGCTGTGCCCCGGCAGGCCACCTCCCACTTAAAGCCCTGGCCGACGGTAAAAGTCAATGTTGCCTTTGTGGGCGCTTTTTTTTCTATCTTTTTTTTTATGTATTTATCTGACCGGATGGCCACTACCAACCCCGCCCCCAACATTTCCACCACTGCTTAGTTGCGTATTTATAACGCACTTAATACCCTGAGGTTTCTAAGCGTGGACCCGGGGATCAAACCTGTGTTGCTTCGTGTCGTCTTGTTTCCAAGGCGAGCACGTTGCCACTGAGCTATCCTCCCAGGATGATATTGGGTAAGACGCGCAAGAATCATAATCGTTTTTGGTAGACTTGGGTTTGATAGTGTGTCTTTTGGGGGTTGGAAAAGTGGGAATTATTGTCACATAGTTTCCATTCAAAGAAGATCGTTGTTTCTGAATACTTATTCAACTATGAGTTTTCACTATGAATCAAACAGACTTGGGTAAAAGGTGAAAGAAAAATGTACAAAGGAAGGGAACCTCAGCTCAGGAGCCCTGGCGTAAGTCGAGACAAAGACAATTGTGAGAAACAGGACTTGCACATGTGGATGTATTTATAAAAATCGAATTCGATTTTATAATGTGCGATGCAAAACCTTTAAGGACTAGAGGAAAAATATCAGGGCTAAATTGGGACTGTTAACTCGAAAATGCGACCAGGTGGTGGCAATCCATAAGGCCACTGGAGAGCCGCCATGCTGCGTGATGCACCAACACTTGTCCAATGCTATATTGCACTAGACCATTGGATCACTGGAAGTGCGCATGGCAGCTCTTGGCTGTCTCCTCGTTTAGTTTCAAGTGGCTGAGCGAGCTCGAGAGAGAGCAGAAAAAGAGGCAGGCCCGAGAGTTGCGTCCGCGTAGCCCTTCCGCGTGCTCATAGAGCTTCTTTCCACACTCCAGTGACAGGAAATTTCTCAAGGCCCCTGGAAGTTTGTACACAAAGGTGTCCTGGCTTTCCACTTCCTGCACAAACAGGAAGTGATGCGCAGCGGCCCTGACAGATGCAGCAACAACATGCCCAGATGTGGCATTCCAGCAGATAGCATCGGCGGGGGCCTCCTGCTTCTCAGAGCAGGGACGGATGTGTCACGGATGCTGAATGTCTGGTAGCGTGGGAGAATAGTATTGGGGTGCAAGGCGATGCTGTACATGGACTTACCTCAGTCTACTATACCGCCACATAGCTCTCAACAGTCCCTCACCGAACCTCAGACCCTCAGTCAGGTCCCAATAGATCCCCCCACCCCCGCCCCAAACATCTCACAGCAGGTGTGTGCCAGTGTTTTGAAGAGCCACAACATATAAGCATAATGTAATGAATATCTGCATTTTCACCAACAAAACATATTTCCTTTCATTGCCTCTTTACGCAGACAGAACCTCTCCACAACGCCCCTTCCAAACCCACGCAGGAGCTAGGAAGCACCCCTTAACACGTTCTTGCATATTCGAGTATTGCTTTTCTGCCCAGCAGGACCCCAAGTGGAGTTGCTAGCTTAAAGAATCTAAAAAGGAAGAAGCATGCTCGAACTGCAAAAATAACTTTTTTTAAACTATGAACCCAGTTGCTCCCAGCAGGCCCTGACACAGCTCACAGCAGGCCCTGACACAGCTCACAGCAGACCCTGACACAGCCCCCAGCAGACCCTGGCACAGCTCCAGGAGGCCTTGACACAGCTCCCAGCAGGCCCTGGCACAGCTCACAGCAGGCACTGACACAGCTCCCAGCATGTCCTGACACAGCCCCAGCATGGCCTGACACAGCTCCCAGCATGGCCTGTCACAGCTCACAGCAGGCCCTGACTCAGCTCCCAGCAGGCCCTGACACCGGTTCCTGCAAGCCCTCACACAGCTCCCAGTAGGCCCTGTCGCAGCTCCCAGCAGGCCTTGACACAGCTCCCAGCAGGCCCTGGCACAGCTCCCATCAGACCCTAACACAGCTCCCAGCAGGCCCTGGCACAGCTCCCAGCAGACCCTAACACGGCTCCCAGCAAGCCCTGACACAGCCCCCAGCAGACCCTGTCACAGCCCCCAGCAGACCCTGTCACTGCTCCCAGCAGACCCTAACACGGCTCACAGCAAGCCCTGACACAGCTCTCAGCAGGACCTGGCACAGCTCTGGGAACGGAACCCCGCGTAATAGGTCCGAGAATGTTGCCACTATTTGCCGAGCACTTTGCAAGCGCACGTTGAAGAAGATGAACAGCACATAATAAGCAATGGGCTACGTTTGCTACAATGAAGGTTGTGTCGCATGACAGCGAAAATGTAAGAGATACCTAAAGACTTTCGAAAGGCTGCACATCACATATGAGAACCTGCAGTCTTAACTCTTATTGGCAACCATTTTGATTTGTTTTTGATCAAATACCTGCCTCGAAAAAGGGCGGCACTGATGGCCATACAGTTGGCACATTCTTTGTTAATCAAGTCACGCTTTACTAACGCACCCAGAACATATGGTTCAGAATTATTTGACATACAAGCGACAATACAATCTGTGGGCTACAATTACTGAGTGGTCTCATATATTTCTGGAATGTGGGATATTCTTCTAGTATAGTTCTTCCCTTAGTGGGGCAGCTCCCAAAGATAATGAAAACTCTTCCTATATAGGATGGTCTCAGTGGCGCGGTCGAGTCATGGTTAGAGATGGTAGCGAATGGTCAAAGGTTTTCCATTTGGAATACTGGGATGGGTGGAGAAGAGAGGGGTGCTAAGGGCGCAATTAGGGTCTAGCTGTAGGCGAGGGGACGAGGGGATAAGGGGTTTTGTGCTGTAAGGGCTAGTTACTGTAGGGTCGGAAGTGGTATAGGTTGAATAGGGAATGGAGAGCAGAGTGTAGCACTATAGGCAGCACATTGTGAGGATATGCCTGAGGGTTATTAAGGAATGATGAAGGGGAGTGTACCACTACAGGCAGCACATTGTGAGGATAGGGGAGTGTGCCAATATAGGCAGCAGATTGTGAGGATAGGGGAGTGTGCCAATATAGGCAGAACATGGTGAGGATATGCCTGAGGGTTATTAGGGAATGATGGGGAATGTACCACTATAGGCAGCACATTGTGAGGATAGGGGAGTGTACCAATATAGGCAGCACATTGTCAGGATATGGCTGAGGGTTATTAGGGAATGATGGGGAGTGTACCACTATAGGCAGGACATTGTGAGGATAGGGGAGTGTACCAATATAGGCAGCACATTGTCAGGATATGGCTGAGGTTTATTAGGGAATGAAGAAGGGGAGTGTACCACTATAGGCAGCACATTGTGAGGATATGCCTGAGGGTTATTAGGGAATAATGAAGGGGAGTGTACCTCTATAGGCAGCATATTGTGAGGATAGGGGAGTGCCCCAATATAGGCAGCACATTGTCAGGATATGGCTGAGGCTTATTAGGGAATGATGAAGGGGAGTGTGCCACTATAGGCAGCATATTGTGAGGATAGGGGAGTGCCCCAATATAGGCAGCACATTGTGAGGATATGCCTGAGGGTTATTAGGGAATGATGGGGAGTGTACCACTATAGGCAGAACACTGTGATGATAGAGGAGTGTGCCAATATAGGCAGCACATTATGAGGATATGCATGAGGGTTATTAGGGAATGATGAAGGGGAGTGTACCACTATAGGCAGCACATTGTGACGATAGGGGAGTGTGCCAATATAGGCAACACATTGTGAGGATATGCCGGAGGGTTATTAGGGAATGATGAAGGGGAGTGTACCACTATAGGCAGCACATTGTGAGGATAGGGGAGTGTGCCAATATAGGCAGCACATTATGAGGATATGCATGAGGGTTATTAGGGAATGATGAAGGGGAGTGTACCACTATAGGCAGCACATTGTGACGATAGGGGAGTGTGCCAATATAGGCAACACATTGTGAGGATATGCCGGAGGGTTATTAGGGAATAATGAAGGGGAGTGTACCACTATAGGCAGCACATTGTGAGGATTAGGGGAGTGTGCCAATATAGGCAGTGTATTGTGAGGATATGCCTGAGGGTTATTAGGGAATGATGAAGGGTGGTGTACCACTATAGGCAGCACATTGTGAGGATATGCCTGAGGGTTATTAGGGAATGTTGAGCAGGGTGTACCACTAAAGGCAGCCCATTGTGAGGATATGCCTGAGGGTTATTAGAGAATGGTGAAGGGGAGTGTACCTCTATAGGCAGCACATTCTAAGGATATACCTGGGGGGTTATACTGGAATGGTGGAGGGGATGCACCACTACTGGCAGCACATTGCGAGGATATGCCTGAGGGTTATTAGGGAATGATGAAGGGGAGTGTACCACTATGGGCAGCACATTGTGAAGAAATGCCTGAGGGTTATTATGGAATGGTGAACAGAGTGTAACACTATAGGCAGCCCATTGTGAGGATATGCCTGGGGAGGTCATTAGAGAATGATGAAGCAGAGAGTACCACTATAGGCAGCACATTGTGAGGATAGGGGAGTGTGCCAATTTAGGCAGCACATGGTGAGGATATGCCTGAGGGTTATTAGGGAATGATGGGGAGTGTACCACTATAGGCAGGACATTGTGAGGATAGAGGAGTGTACCAATATAGGCAGCACATTGTCAGGATATGGCTGAGGGTTATTAGGGAATGAAGAAGGGGAGTGTACCACTATAGGCAGCACATTGTGAGGATATGCCTTAGGGTTATTAGGGAATGATAAAGGGGAGTGTACCTCTATAGGCAGCATATTGTGAGGATAGGGGAGTGCCCCAATATAGGCAGCACATTGTCAGGATATGGCTGAGGCTTATTAGGGAATGATGAAGGGGAGTGTACCACTATAGGCAGCATATTGTGAGGATAGGGGAGTGCCCCAATATAGGCAGCACATGGTGAGGATATGCCTGAGGATTATTAGGGAATGATGGGGAGTGTACCACTATAGGCAGAACACTGTGATGATAGAGGAGTGTGCCAATATAGGCAGCACATTATGAGGATATGCATGAGGGTTATTAGGGAATGATGAAGGGGAGTGTACCACTATAGGCAGCACATTGTGACGATAGGGGAGTGTGCCAATATAGGCAACACATTGTGAGGATATGCCGGTGGGTTATTAGGGAATGATGAAGGGGAGTGTACCACTATAGGCAGCACATTGTGAGGATAGGGGAGTGTGCCAATATAGGCAGCACATTATGAGGATATGCATGAGGGTTATTAGGGAATGATGAAGGGGAGTGTACCACTATAGGCAGCACATTGTGACGATAGGGGAGTGTGCCAATATAGGCAACACATTGTGAGGATATGCCGGAGGGTTATTAGGGAATGATGAAGGGGAGTGTACCACTATAGGCAGCACATTGTGAGGATAGGGGAGTGTGCCAATATAGGCAGCGTATTGTGAGGATATGCCTGAGGGTTATTAGGGAATGATGAAGGGGGGTGTACCACTATAGGCAGCACATTGTGAGGATATGCCTGAGGGTTATTAGGGAATGTTGAGCAGGGTGTACCACTAAAGGCAGCCCATTGTGAGGATATGCCTGACGGTTATTAGAGAATGCTGAAGGGGAGTGTACCTCTATAGGCAGCACATTCTAAGGATATACCTGGGGGGTTATACTGGAATGGTGGAGGGGATGTACCACTACTGGCAGCACATTGAGAGGATATGCCTGAGGGTTATTAGGGAATGATGAAGGGGAGTGTACCACTATGGGCAGCACATTGTGAAGATATGCCTGAGGGTTATTATGGAATGATGAAGCAGAGAGTACCACTATAGGCAGCACATTGTGAGGTTATGCCCGTGGGTTATTAGGGAATGGTGAGCAGGGTGTACCACTATAGGCAGCCCATTGTGAGGATATGCCTGAGGGCTATTAGGGAATAATGAAGGGGGTGTACCAGTATAGGCAGCACATTGTGATTATATGCCTGAGGGATATTAGGGAATGATGAAGGGGAGTGTAACTCTATAGGCAGCACATTCTAAGGATATACCTGGGGAGTTATAAGGGAATGGTGGATGGGGGCTGTACCACTACTGGCAGCACATTACAAGGATATGCCTGAGGGTTATTATTGAAGGATGAAGCGAAGAGTACCTCTATAGGCAGCACATTGTGAGGATGTGCCTGAGGGTTATTAGGGAATGATGAAGGGGAACGTACCACTATAGGCATCACATTGTGATGATAGGGGAGTGTGCCAATATAGGCAACACATTGTGAGGATATACCGGAGGGTTATTAGGGAATGATGAAGGGGAGTGTACCACTATAGGCAGCACATTGTGAGTATATGGGTGTGTGCCAATATAGGCAACCCATTGTGAGGATACGCCAGAGGGTTATTAGGGAATGATGAAGGGGAGTGTACCACTATAGGCAGCACATTGTGAGGATAGGGGAGTGTGCCAATATAGGTAGCACATTGTGAGGATATGCCTGAGGGTTATTAGGGAATGATGAAGGGGAGTGTACCACTATAGGCAGCACATTGTGAGGATATGCCTGAGGGTTATTATGGAATGGTGAGCAGGGTTTACCATTATAGGCAGCCCATTGTGAGGTTATGCCTGAGGGTTATTAGGGAATAATGACCAGTATAGGCAACACATTGTGATGATATGCCTGGGGAGGTCATTAGAGAATGATGAAGGGGAGAGAACCACTATAGGCAGCACATTGTGAGGATATGCCTGAGGGTTTTTAGGGAATGGTGAGCAGGGTGTACCACTATAGGCAGCACATTGTGATGATATGCCTGAGGGTTATTAGGGAATGGTGAAGGAGAGTTTACCACTATGGGCAGCACATTGTGAGGATATGCCTGAGGGTTATTAGGGAATGGTGAAGGGGAGTGGACCACTGGAGGTGGCACATTGCGGGGATATGCCTGGAGGTTATTAGTGAATGGTGAAGGGAAGTGTAACACTGGAGGTGGCACATTGCGGGTATATGCCTGGAGGTTATTAGTGAATGGTGAAGGGGTGTGTGCCACTGGAGGTGGCATTTTGTGAGGATATGCCTGGAGATTATTAGGGAATGGTGAAGGGGGTGTATCACTAGAGGCAGCACATTGTGAGAATATGCCTGGGACGTTATTAGGGAACGGTGAAGGGGAGTGTACCATTAGAGTTAGCACATTGTGATGATATGCCTGAGGATTATTGGGGAATGGTGAAGGGGAGTTTACCACTATAGGCAGCATATTGTGAGGATATGCCTGGGGGTTATTAGGGAATGGTGAAGAGGAGTGTACCACTGGAGGTGGCACATTGCAGGATATGCCTAGAGGTTATTAGTGAATGGTGAAGAGGAGTGCACCACTGGAGGTGGCACATTGCGGGGATATGCCTGGGACGTTATTAGGGAACGGTGAACGGGAATGTTCCATTAGAGTTAGCACATTGTGAGGATATGCCTGAGAGTTATTAGGGAATGGTGAAGAGGAGTGTACCCTTAGAGTTAGCACATTGTGAGGATATGCCTGAGGGTTATTAGGGAATGGTGAAGGGGGTGCATCACTAGAGGCAGCACATTGTGAGAATATGCCTGAGAGTTATTAGGGAATGGTGAAGGAGTGTTTACCACTATAGGCAGCACATTGTGAGGATATGCCTGGGGGTAATTAGGGAATGGTGAAGAGGAGTGTACCACTGGAGGTGGCACATTGTGAGAATATGCCTGGGACGTTATTAGGGAACGGTGAAGGGGAGTGTACCATTAGAGTTAGCACATTGTGAGGATATGCCAGGGGCTTATTAGGGAATGGTGAAGGGGAGGGTACCACTGGAGGTGGCACATTGCGGGGATATGCCTGGAGATTATTAGGGAATGGTGAAGGGGGTGTATCACTAGAGGCAGCACATTGTGAGAATATTCCTGAGAGTTATTAGGGAATGGTGAAGAGGAGTGCACCACTGGAGGTGGCACATTGCGTGGATATGCCTGGAGGTTATTAGGGAATGGTGAAGGGGAGTGTGAGGTTAGAGTTACCACACTGAGGATATGCCTGGTGGGTTATTAGGGTATGGTGTTATGTGGGCAGCCTGACTATTGCCTTGTAGGTGGTAGCATAGGGTGTTAAGTGGGGGGGGGTGGCTGATGAGGGAGCGTTGATAGGTGGAGAGCAGTGTTCTGTAGCAGGTGCTGTATGGTGGGGAAGCGGGGATATGCTCAGTGTAGTTCTAAAGGTAGGGTTCCGCGGGCTAGCGACTGAGTAGGTTATGGTTACATATGCTAAAGTTACAGAGGAGTAAAGTTCATTTGAATCCTGGAAGTTAAGTTCATAGCCGAGCACCCAAAAACCAAGGTGTAGGTCAGTTTAGCCGTGCCATGCCCCCTGGGCTCCTCACTGTGCCAGGAAGTGCAGCATCCGCCACAGGAACACATGTAACAATGTGATGGTGGGCAAAGTGCGTCACGGGCCTGTGGAGAGGCGCTCTGATCTCTGGCAGAGAGGCGCATCCCAGCAGCACCGACAGCCAGAGACAGTAGCTTAAGTGTGTCACGAATGCCTTTACAGCCCTCCCTCAATACTGGCTGCATGGAATATCAGTATTGGGAAGGGGTGGGCGGGGGGTCGGGGGTGAAGGGGGATGGTGCGGGGGTGTTTTTAGTCAAAATTCTAAATTAGGAGTCCTTTCCTGTTTACTGATTACGAAGAAGCCATTTCCCGTAGGATGAGTATGGAAATGGAGGTGAAAATACAGCTTCGTTGTTAGTGCAGTGCTGGAAAACCTCACTCGGGAGTGCGCAATTACTACGCTACGCTATGTTACAAGGCCCCAGGACCCAAACAGGCAGTTCCACTCAGAAAGCACACTCTGTTGCGTTGCGATAGCACGGGCACCTGTTATTGGCAACTGTTTGACGCCATAGCTTGTGGCGACGTTAATACAACGATCTTGCTTGACTTCTTACACTTATTGTTTGATGCTGAGCTGAGCGCTTCTATGCACCGTTATCATGTGTGTGGAGTTTGGCACCGAGGGCACATGCGCGAGATTTAGCAATAGCCCACTGGAAGGGTTCGCAGTGTTCTAATTCTTCAAAGCAACCAAAGCATTGCAATGGGGTGTTCATGTTGATATTTCATTGCAGCTGTAGTTGTGGTCGAATGCAAAAAGACTTCGTGTATATGGCTCGTTTCGGGAGTGAAAACCAGCTAAATCTTGCAAAATGAAAACAAATAATCGTGCATTTTTACTAACAGGTGAAGAAATGAATTTCATAACAAAGAAAGCGCGGGGGGGCGGCGAAGGGAGGGAATGAAAAGGGAAGGAAAATACCTGTGCCTTTTATGGTTTCCTTTCCACAGGAGCACGATTTATTTGCTCGTTCACAGGGGCCTCATTTTCTAACTTTTAAAAACTGCCGTCATCACTCAGCATTCTTTCTTGCACGTGCTATTTCTACATCGCTGCTTGTTGTGAGGTCAGACGCTGTTTTTGTGGGAAGATTGAGGCCTACCCCGGTGTGTGACTAGAGAGTGCCACCTAGTGGATAACGGAGGACTGGAAGGGGATTCTGCCGGGGTCTGACTTCATGATGGCAGCAGTGGCGACAGGTGCGAGGAAACTTCTGGAAGAGGGCACGTTTCCCCTGGTGGCCTGACTCTGAGAATGTGTGCTGAATGGCCAGAGTGCTTGAGACCAGAGCACCGTGCCGCCGTGGAGTTCTTTCAAAAGACGCTGCAGAGAAGGTACCTCTCAGGTCCAGTAAGACATCTTTTGGAGGGGGGCAGGGGGGGGGGCAGTGAGCTCCACCTCCGTTCTCTGCCTGTACGAGCTCGACTCAAGGACGATTGGTTCTTCTGTGAGTCACTAATAGGATGGAGTCATGGAGAGTGGGCTGCATTCCCTGGACAATGGAGCGTTTCCTGGCCTGGCTATTAGGGTTAGGGGCAGTTAAACAGATTGCCTGGGATTATCGACAGCCTAGGTTTCCGCACCATCTTGGGTTTCAAGGAGACGTGTGCTTTAGCTAGGGTCACCCTGGTACCTGGCCTCGGCGGGGTCCAGGAATTTGGTTACCTGTATAATGCTACATGTCAGTCACATCCATATTCTAACTGTGAGTGCAATGGACAAGAGAACAGCTGTGCACAATTCTAAACGAACAATTTAAAAGAGCATAACATAGAATAGAGTCACCAGTAATTCCATGGAGCTTGTTTCCCAAAACTTGGATTGATGCAGTTATGGGATGCACCAGCACGTCCTCTTCTCTTGCCGCCAAAAATGCCGTGCAGCATTCACACAGGGGGGTCTAAAGATGCACATTATATATAGAAGCACACGTTCAAAAGCCCTTAATCGCCTTAAGTGAGCAATCGTGCAAACTGCACCCTGAATTCAGAATTGGAATGCACGTAGCAATGTTCGGAAAGCAAACACAATCATTTGCACCGGTTTGGAAAAGGCAGGGGATGTGCAATGCATGAGAGGGTCATTACTGACACTTTCATAGTTTCAGTAGTACCACTTGAATTTCTATCCCTAAACAGGGCTAGACACCTTTTTTTTCTTCTTTTCCCCACTTTTCATAATAAGTGCCCTTTTATGGTCTGCCACTGACATGGCTTAATACCTAGCGGTTTCCAAGCTCCAAGGGGATCGAACCTGTGGCGAACCTGTGGTGCTCCACGTCGACTTGCTTCCAAGGCAAGCGCGTTGCCCCTGAGATTTCCTCCCGAGACTTGTTCTACATTAGTGTCGGGAACTATACTGAAAAATGAAATAAAAGGAGTTCGAGGGTAGGATATGAAATCCAACAACTCTTTAGTCTCGAGGTTGCAGTTTATCCAGACCCTAGGGATTGGTCTAAGGAATGAACCAGGGAAAAAGTAGGTAAGCAGTAGTGATCTAATTTTAGGGTACTTACAGATATGGGGAGAAGCTGTCAGGGCTTAACATCTGCTCAAGGTGTGGGCTGCAGTCTGGAAGGAACTGCCTCGCTCTACAAAAGAGTATGAGCCATTTAGGTGATAGCTCTGCTGTGGAAAGGTCGCCCATGTATGGTGCAGTATGAGCAATTTAGGTGATAGCTCTGCTGTGGAAAGGTCGCCCATGTATGGTGCAGTATGAGCCATTTAGGTGATAGCTCTGCTGTGGAAAGGTCGCCCATGTATGGTGCAGTATGTGCAATTTAGGTGATAGCTCTGCTGTGGAAAGGTCGCCCATGTATGGTGCAGTATGAGCCATTTAGGTGATAGCTCTGCTGTGGAAAGGTCGCCCATGTATGGTGCAGTATGAGCCATTTAGGTGATAGCTCTGCTGTGGAAAGGTCGCCCATGTATGGTGCAGTATGAGCCATTTAGGTGATAGCTCTGCTGTGGAAAGGTCGCCCATGTATGGTGCAGTATGTGCAATTTAGGTGATAGCTCTGCTGTGGAAAGGTCGCCCATGTATGGTGCAGTATGAGCCATTTAGGTGATAGCTCTGCTGTGGAAAGGTCGCCCATGTATGGTGCAGTATGAGCCATTTAGGTGATAGCTCTGCTGTGGAAAGGTCGCCCATGTATGGTGCAGTATGAGCCATTTAGGTGATAGCTCTGCTGTGGAAAGGTCGCCCATGTATGGTGCAGTATGAGCCATTTAGGTGATAGCTCTGCTGTGGAAAGGTCGCCCATGTATGGTGCAGTATGAGCCATTTAGGTGATAGCTCTGCTGTGGAAAGGTCGCCCATGTATGGTGCAGTATGAGCCATTTAGGTGATAGCTCAGCTGTGGAAAGGTCGCCCATGTATGGTGCAGTATGAGCCATTTAGGTGATAGCTCAGCTGTGGAAAGGTCGCCCATGTATGGTGCAGTATGAGCCATTTAGGTGATAGCTCTGCTGTGGAAAGGTCGCCCATGTATGGTGCAGTATGTGCAATTTAGGTGATAGCTCTGCTGTGGAAAGGTCGCCCATGTATGGTGCAGTATGAGCCATTTAGGTGATAGCTCTGCTGTGGAAAGGTCGGCCATGTATGGTGGGTGCAGTATGAGCCATTTAGGTGATAGCTCTGCTGTGGAAAGGTCGCCCATGTATGGTGCAGTATGACCCCGGATCACTGATTCAAAAACACACCATTACTCTGCAGAATGAGCTCTTGCCGGTTTCGCAGACTTCCAGCTTTCACTCGGACACAAACAACATAGATCAAGGCAGCACTATAACCACCAGAATAACTGTTCATGTCCTGCCAATGAATGGTACCGAGTGAAATCCAGAAATACAAACATCAACCTCGAAAACAAAGCCACAGAAGTTGCTAATCTGAACCAAGACCAGAGATGGCAATACCTGGCCACATCCGAGAGTCTGACCAAGCTCAATAGTCCTAACTTCAGTCTATGGACCATAGATGTGCTAGTGTGCCCAATGGGGAACAAGAATAATCTACCACAAAGTAACCATTTGTCCTGAAGATGGCCCAATATTCATCTTAGTGATCACTGTTGACAGAGGTGGTACACTACAAAGGGCCGAAACATATGTCGACTGCTAAAGGGAAAATCTAATGGTTTTTTCCCCTGTCACTAATGCATATCTTGATTTACTGTTATGCACAAAGCTGTTTAAGTTGTAGTATTCCCCTGTTAGAATAGATGAATGATGACTAAATGTTTTGATTGAAAATGTATTAAGTTTGCTACGTTTGGTTAAGTTTGTAATGTTTTTTAGGTATTTTTATGACTATTAAAAAGATAGAATTTTTTGTACTTAGTTGCATTTTTTTGTAATTTTTCCCAAAAAGGCGATAACCTTACTAACAAAGTGTACAGGTTAACCTTTATCTTCACCTGTGACCCATACAGGACTTAAAGAGAGGGGTAGTCGATCTGTTTTTTCATAAACTTTTCTGGTGCAGTATGAGCCATTTAGGTGATAGCTCTGCTGTGGAAAGGTGGTGCAGTATGAGCCATTTTGGGAATCGCGCGGCTGCCTTAAGCCTTTGTAAAATGCAGCGCGCCGTTTAGGAGGATAGCTTTGTTGTTTAAAGCTTGACCTTCAAAGATGCAGTAGATGCAATTTAAGGGGAAATCTGTTCTGTCCAAAGCCTGACTGTGTAACGTGTAGTGTGTTTAAAGCTTGGCCATGTCAGGTGCAGTACAAACAGTTTAAGGCAGTGGTCTTCAAACGTGTATGCCAAGGCCCCCCTGAATAAACAATACATTGTTCAGGATCCCTCTGCCCCGCCCCTCTGTTTTGGTGTTATTTTTTTATAGCGATAGCTGCGAAATGTGTGATGTCCATACACGAGCACACTGGATTGATTTGTATATGAGACTCTGATGGGCATGCCAATCAAAGAAGTTGCCCCACATTGTAAATCCACTAGACCAGTGGTCTTCAACATTTTTTGGCCTGGGTCCCTCATGAGCAAAATTTGGGCAGGCCGGGCCCCCCAGAAAATGCCAAATGGACAGTATGTATTGCGCACTGTCACTGCACCCTACTCCCAGTATAGTCCCTGGGCTCCCCCACCTGCTCCCATCACAGTGGCTAGGCTCCCTCATCCCAATCCTACCCAGTCCCTGGGCTCTCCCCATGCCATCACACACCCTGGGCTCTCCCCACCCTGCTCCCACCACTATCTCATGGTTCCCGGCCATCCTGCCCCCACTACAGTGCCTGTGCTCCCCCATCCCGTTCCCAACACAGTCCGAGAGCCAGTGGCGGCTGGTGATTTTTGTAAGTGGAGGGGCATAACTATTTCCCACAAAAATGCCATAGTGACCGAGCGCAGTGAGGGAGTCTGAACCAATACAGACGGGTTTCCCCCCGTGAATATTTAAAAATAAAATAATGGGTTAAAATGTTGCATTGTAGAGCATTCTTTTAAAACTGTCCAGTTTGTAATTGCTGCTGGGGGCCCAGGGGGAAGGCATGACATGTTTTACTGGACATCCATGATAGATGTCCAGCAAAAATATACCATCCCTGTCCCCTGGGCCCCACTAGGCCTAACACAATCAACATGGTTATGTGTGTATGCAAGGCGCTGGGGTGCCAAGGGGGAAAGCATGGTATTTTTGACTGGACATCTATGATAGAAATCCAGTAAAAAAAATACCACCCCCTGTCCCCTGGGCTCCACAGCAGCTCAGAAGGAGAGCTGATTTTGGCAGGTGGGTAGAGGGATTGTGCAATATAGGCATTTAGGCATTTTTAAAATGCCTTTGCTGTACAACCCTCCTTCCCCCTCTATCCACCACTTGCCAAAATCAGCTCAACGGACCAAAACAAACGAAAACACACACATTCATACAGCATTCACACGAGCATCCATCACCATACACTCACACAACACAACCATTCACGCATCCATAAACGTTTCAATCAAATTAATGAACATAAACATACCTTCTGCATTGGCCTGCATGTGGGTGCTGAAACGCCCTGTCCCAGGCTGCTCTGTCCGTATGTGCGAGGAGGCGCATGAACTCCCCCTCGCACATACAGACATGCAGTGCCCCAGCCAGCATTTCCAATGAGCTATGCAATGCTGACGAAGCAAAACGCCCCAGCCTTGCATGGCTCAGTGAGCATGTGCGGCTGGGGAATGAACTGAACTGTCAAAGGGAAATAGGGTTTCCCTTTGACAGTTCAGCCAGCCCAGGAGCACTCCCTCAGCTGGAAAAAGCAGCTGAGGGAGTGCTCATTGTTTCACTGGGCTGGCTCCTTAGCAGCTTCATAATGGGTGAGGGGGCCACTGGGTGGGCGCCCCCTCGCCATTATGGATGAGCCGCCAGGCTTGGACTGGCCCATAGGGCAATGCCTGTACCAAAAATACAAAATGCTAGTGTCGGACAGCAAAATGTGCCACCTTTTTGGCCAATGTGGACAGTTTGATGAGTTACTTCACTATGCAGTTAGTAATATTGACCATTGTGGCTGAATAAATATTCTATAAATATCACAAAGTACTTTCATTTTAACACAAAGCACCCCCTTGGGTACTATTCAAACAGTCTGTGAATGAATATCCATTTACAACTGCGGGCCACTTTTTCATTGGTGCCTGAGACAGTGGGCCTCATTACGACCCTGGCGGTAGCCGTGCCTGAATTTGTTTTTTCCCATTCCCATTTGAGCCCCATAGGCCTCAATGGGAATGGGGATGCCTGTAGCACCGTCACCATTCATAATGGTGCCGGTGCTACAGGCATGCTGTGCTCGCGGGTGTCGCTCGGCCGCCAGGTCAGACCAGGCGGGCTGACAGGCACCCGCGAGCACTCGTAGTATGGCATTACGGTAGCAACGGTGCCAGTAGCGCTACGGCACCATTGTTACCTTACCGCCATACTTGCAATGTGGCCCAGTGTCATGCTTTAGCCCGACTATATGAGCTGTCCCTGCCCATTTCTTCCAATCTAAAAAAAAGAAAAAAAAGACAAAAAAAATGTCTACATTTCATGCTGGGCTCTCACGGCCACCTAGGGATGCAGCCGCGGCCCCCCACACCGCGACCCACAGTTTGAATAACGCTGGTTTAAGGGGGTAGGTCTTCTGCCTAAAGCCTGACCATTAAAGGTGCAGTATGTACAATTTAGGTAATACATCTTCTGTCTAAAGCCTGACCATTTAAGGTGCAGTATGTACAATTTAGGGAATAGGTCTTCTGT
This sequence comes from Ambystoma mexicanum, assembly GCF_040938575.1. Taxonomy (NCBI): domain Eukaryota; kingdom Metazoa; phylum Chordata; class Amphibia; order Caudata; family Ambystomatidae; genus Ambystoma; species Ambystoma mexicanum. The sequence continues at coordinate 710,534,790 of NC_090923.1, read as the reverse complement.
CTAAAGCCTGACCATGTCGGCAGTACATACAGTGCGCATTGTGTGCAGTTTAAGGTATAGCACAGCTGTCTAAAGATTGATCATGTCGGGTACAGTACATAAGGTTTATGTAGATAGGTCTGTTGTCTAAAGCCTGACCATGTAAAGAGGAGTATGCAGAATTTAGGGAATAGGTCTGCTGTCTAAAGCCTGACCATGTAAGGCACAGAGTATGCAATTTAGGGTAGAGCACTGTTGTCTAAGGCTTGACCAAGTCAGGTGCAGTACATACAGTTTAGGGGGATAGCTCTACTGTCTAAAGCCTGACCATGTAAGGTGAAGTATGTTATGTTCATATTTGTTGTTGCACCATTTACCACTGCAGTGGTCCAGCATCACTGAGGCTTATCCTGAATGTGGATTATTTTGCCCAGCTAAGGGTTTCCGTACCTTAGTCTGTGGTGGAATGAAAAATGGCATCAGAGGAGAGGAAGGATGAAGAGGGAGCGCAATTAAACAAACAAGAAAGATGTGTACAGGCAATTGAAGCGATGGAAGGTATGGATGGAGAATTGGATTGTTTGCATGCCTATAGAGTCACTATAGGGCGATCAGAGTATACCACTGCTCAGGGAAAGGACGAATGCAAAATGCTCCTAAAAATGAGCATATACCCTGGGCGGGCAGTTTCTAGTACTTGGAAGGAGTAATGAAATTCACCAGTACATGGCTGAGTGCAAGGCTAGAGTTGTGCCCCAGTGTACCCCTGAAATATAAAAGCTTATTTGTCAGTTAAGTGTTACTTGAACCTTTCAGAGCCCAGAAGAAAATAATCTGGGATTGCCCAGCCAGCCAGCTATCGGAAGTGACAAAGCCCCGAGCGGAGTGTGCACAAGGTGAATGCAGTGGGCTCAGGAGGGGAAGAAGGACAAGGAGCGTGGAATTCCCCTCATAATGGCCCCATGCTGGTAGTCCTAGTGTGATTAGGACGGAATGGTTTCATTTTAGATCAGAGAAGGCAAAAATCTACAATTGTGTTTGTGTAGTTTTGGAAGATAGTTTTGCAAGCTATGAAATGTCACATGTTCCGTCCATATGGGCTCCTTTTAATTGGGGGGTGATTTTCAAATATTCATAAAATTACTTAAAATGTGTGTCTCCTTCTAGGGAGGTTGTAGAAACCTGGATTGTGTCTCATTGCACTCAGCTTGATTTGGTTTATGCGCAAACGTGTCACAGGTTGATATTTGTCTCTGCAGCTGGCATTGTTGGACACCCCGACCCCCTCACATTTCCTACAAACACCGTTTATGTGTTTTATATATCCTCTTGACATGTGAAGTGAAAATGGTTTGCAAGTTTGGACTCAAGTGTCATAATCTCTGTAAGAATATGGTTTGCAAATGTAGTAGCTTCCACAAAGGCTGACATGATTGATGCATAGACATAGGGTCTATGAACCCGAAATTACTCATAAGGTGAGAGGGAAGTGGAAGACCATGGAATCATCTCATCCTTCAACAACACACCAATTGCCACACCAACAGGCCTCTCACCATCCTTGGTCACAACCGGCTGGAGCTGATGTAGTTGCAACCCCGGAAGACGATCTACCAAATTGAAACTGCTGAGCTGAGACTGAGATCGCGTAACGCCATATCTTGCTCCTGCTGGATAGCATTCAGAAGGAAAGAATGGCCGATGATCCACACCACCTCATTCAGTGGCATACTCTATATGCAAAGGAGCAAAAGGCAGATGCCAGGTTCAATTATGAGACTTTTTCTTCGTTTGACCCCCACCACCCAACCCACACTCCTTGCGCTTTCGTCTTGCTCATGCTATGCAAACATTAACATAACAGGTGAGGTACAATGCGGCCTTGGAAGGCATTCGATTTCCATCTTCCTAGCTTGATAATTTTCCCTGCACCAATCACTGTGGTAGCTGCCCCAATCCTGAAAAATTAGGAAGCAAAACCCATGTCTTTTGAGCCCGCTACCTCCCTGTGGAATTGAAAACGAGACAGGCTGGAATCTTCCTCATGGATCAACAATGACCCTGGAGCATCAGAAACAGACATACCAGACCTTCAGCTGAACATTCCAGGGAAATCCTAGCTCCAATCCCTTCCTGATCAGTCTTGGATCTCCTAACCCACAGGTGGACTGCAGAGTTCCCTTCCAGCTCTACTTCCCCCATAGCGATGCCCCCATGCGTGTCTACTGTGGAAGCCGGAACTAATTCCCCAATGTGGAATGCCCCATAAAAGGCTGTTTCAAAGACCACACTTTATTTTTGTTTACATATTTTATTAAGTACAGTAAGTATATAAGGTTTAGATAAGAATACAAACAGCAAATAGAATAGTACGTGTGCCGCAAATGGCCATAGTAGAAAGAGTTCATGAACAACCATTTGAGCAACAGTGGAACTCTACATAATATATATAAATGTTCTATTCTAATGCATGAAATGCAGTTTCTAATAGACTAATAGTTATATAGCTATTTGTAGGATAAATATATGGATATACAGGACTAACATGAACGAAAGGAGAGGAAGGGAGGGGTCATTCTATATAGGAGTAGGAACTAATAATACTTAACCATATTCTCTAATCTTGGCTAGGTATTACATTATTCTAATAATCTAAGAAAGATTGCAATTTTAATAGATATTTATGCAACATGAGTGGGGATACTGCATTACATTTTTCTATCCTATGAAGATTACAAACTGAATTCTACCACAATTTAAAAAGTACACCTTTATGATTGTTCCAATTTGAAGTGATATTCTGGATGGCTAGGCGATAAATATGTCAAACAGATAACCTTTATGTTTATCAATTCCAGGTTGAATAATTGCACTTCCTAGAAATAAAACATAAAAAAAAATAGTCAACTGTATTTGGAAGATACTTTTAATGGTTTCCCCAATCCTTTCCCAGTAAACTTTAACATAAAGACATTCAAAAATCATATGCTTGAAGGATCCTTGAATTTTTAGACAACTCCAACAATTGTCATTTTGAGATATTCAACTTTTAAAAAGCATGAGTGGGTTTATGAAAACCCTATGGTTGAAGAAATTCAGCGTTTGCAGTAGGCTAGCTGAGACAATTGTCAGTCAGTCAAACAAGTTTATTCAGATGTAAAAATCCATCAAACATAAAAAACAGTATTACATACATCCAAAAGGTATCACAGTTCTTAAATAATTCCTTACCAAGTGCAAAAAACCATGACATACATTCTTAAACTGTCATGATGCCTGCCCCGGGAAACCAGACCAGGCCCAGCAACCCCAGAAGCAGGCATCATGCCACTTGGAGCAAGCCCAAAAACCCCAGCTAGGGGCTGTTAGGGTGCAGTCCTGGTGCCTATGGCGCCAGGCTCATAAGAATAGAGTCAGTCCTGGCGCCATGGCGCCAGGCTCATAGTAGAAAACCTACCTGATGCAGACCATGCTGCAAACTTACCTGATGCAGACCATGCTACAAGAAGCCACAAGCCAAATGAGGCTTAGGAGGGATTATTTTACCTAGGGGACTTCTTTTTACTCGGGTGGGGCTGTGGAAGAATACTTACCTCGGACTACTTCCAAGGCTATTTAAACCACGCCCGAACAGCAGCACACGCTTCGCGTTATTCTGCATCCAGCAGCGTAACGCTCACCGTGCCTGCCGCAGCTTCCAGTCTTCAGCCACGCCCGCCTCGAATCCGGAGCTCCTGGAAACAAGAAGAAAGAAGGAGAAAAGGTCAGAACAGGAGTTTTACCTTTAATCCTTACCTGAATCCTGATCCATCACGCCACGGAGCTGGAAGAAAGTCTTTAAAAACGCCTTACTTCGCATCCTGCAGTGCCGCGCTGTACTCACCTGCCTTGCAGCACTTCAGCATTCCATCACGCTCTTCTCCATCTCGCGGCCGCTCTCCGACACCTAAGGGGACAAAAACAGCAAGGTGAGCCAAGGGGATACTCTAAGACTGTACAAGCTACCCCCCAAGACTTACCTGATTTACCACAGGGGGTACTTACCTCATTTCAGGTCAGCGCAGCCTCCGCTGCATCTCCGCCGTGCCCCAGCCCCTATGGGGAAACAACAGAACAGCAAGGCGCAATAAGGGGAAACCGATTTTTTCCCAATAGACATACCTGATTTTACCGCTGGAGGCATCAATCCCCAAGACCTCATACCACATCAGCGCCTGAATGGGGGAAAAGCCACATGTTATACATTGACACCATTTTATCGAACTGAGCCGGATAATATAAACCCTTACCTGCATCTTACCGGTTGCCACGTGGAACTCTTCATAAGGGCAATTCAGCAACCTAAAAGGAATTGGACAAAGTGAAGGTCAGATGTTTTTTGAACTCTTACGAACTACAGACTTACGGCGTCTCGCCGGCATTCTTTGAGTCAATACCGTTCTGGAACTCACCAACTCCACCACGCCAGTGAAGAAACTGGTCATCTACGCGCCCCTGCGCTCGAAGCAGGTTGGAAAGCTCATCTTTCCAAACCATCAGGTGAGAGCATAGAGGGAATCCAAAAGTGGCCTGTGGGAAGAACTACGGGAGAGGGGAAGGTGGGGTTAGCGCTCAAACTCAACAGGTGGTTAATTCCCTTTCTCCATTACAGAAGGATATTCCTACGAGTCAAACAAACGAAGCTGGGTGGACCAGTCCAGTCCATCATCTCGGCACTACCTGTCTCACTGGTGGAAACACCAGCTGGCCAGTTCAGATCGATGCCCCCGTGGGAGCCAGGTGAGCGTAACATAAACTGGACCACAATAAGATAGTATTGATAGGTGTTGCAAGACCTCTATACCAATGATTCCATTACTAAAAAGGAGAGTTTATATCACTATTAAAGCAATTCCTCCAACATTCCATAGTTTCGATTATGGGCCTCCATCTCCCTGAAGCCTCATTAACCCCTTTCTAAAGTACATTGCTCTCTTCAGAAAGGAGAGCAGGGCCCAAGCAGTGAAAACAGAGTCCGCACTCAGCAAAAATGCGAGTGTTACTTTATAATGGCGGATCTCTGCCTTCTTTAGGGCTGGTATCAAAGTTACTCTTCGTATCCCTGCATAACCAGTACAGAATAGTAACACATGAACCAAGTCTCCATACTGATGTCCACACACCGGACAACAGGCTGAATCTGAGGACCCTTTCCAATTAACTGTGTTCCCTTGCAGAAGGAGACAGTCAAACCTTGCCCTAGTTATTAATCCCCAATCTTTTTTATGGGAACTCCAGATTAGATATGGTTGGATGATGGATGGCCTACTGATCATAGTGTGAAATTGGCCAGATTTATTTCCATACTCTAAGAGTATTCTTTTCCTCGCGACAGCCTCACCCAACACAGATTTATGGCTGATCCCCTCAGCCTTCCTTACTAATACAGCAGGTGGGAAAAGAGCACTAAGGTTGGTCTCCCCGAGGGCTTCAGAGATGTAGGCAAGCCATGGAATCCTTTGCCACCCCAGCCTGCCCAACACAGACCGAATAATGACGTGACAGAGGGAGGCATATTCATTTGCCCACAACTGAACCCAAAATAGAGTTGGGGACTGCGCCCACTGATCCTCCCAGATCCTCCCAGAACTCCATTCCCAATTCTCTATGGATTGGTGTACATGCCGCAGAGTTCGGGAGCCCCAACAATCTCCAAATGAATTTGTTCTCCTTTATTTGGATTTCATCAGCCCTCTGAAAACCCCATAAAAGGGCACCATACATTGTAACTGCCAATGTTTGGGCAACATAGATCTTCGAAATCACTTCCAGAGGCTGACCGTTACACCTTGACATGAACAAAAAATTCCCCTATTTGCTGTCTCATTTTGGCCGATTGTTTGGCCAGGTGGGCCTTACCAGTTAAGCTTGTCCCGAGGTAATCAAAAACCTTAACCCGGGGTATAACTTCTCCGGCACAGAGCATCGGTCTCATTGCCGCTGGCCGTTTACTGCCCACACACGCCATCACTGCCGATTTTTTGGTGTTAATTTTTTACCCCAATTCACTGATAAAGGCTGTGTAAGCATTAATCAGGGACTGTAATGCTGTCAGTGTTCTTGCTAGCAATACTGTATCGTCAGCGTATGCTAAGACTGGGAAAGCCCGACCTCCCAAGAACAAAAAGTCAGCCAGGATGTTAATGAGGTCCAATGAGAGGCCATTAATGTATAAACAGAAACAAATGGGGGCCAGCATACACCCCTGCCGCACACCGCATCCGACCCTGAAGATTGCCGTGCAGTGACCCCCCGGACCACTACGCACGCACGCCTCATTATCTGTATGTATATCTAGCAGTACCCTCAAGATGTCCCCCGGGCAACCCAGGGACTCGAGCACGGCCCAGAGCTTTGCCCTATCCACCTTATCAAAGGCTGTGCTCAGGTCCATGAATGCTAGGTACACTGCCTCACCCCTACAAAAACCGAATTGTCCACTAGGAGATATGCATTGAGACTCTGCTCCATAGTACCTACTCCAGGGCGGAACCCAAACTGGATGTCTGATAGAAACGATTGTTCTGCCAACCATGTTTCTATACGTGCTAACAAGATTCTAGCGAAGATTTTAAAGGAAGAATCCAACAATGAAATTGATCTATAGGCACTGGGGCTAGCCTTATCCCCTTTTTAAAAATTGGGAAGATAAAAGCCCTTTTCCACGACGGGGGATAATTACCAGATTGTATGCAGGCAGATATCATGATCCATACACATGGCCATCTAAATTGTGTGATATTGAGGGAACAGTCTTGATGCCACGCTTCTTGACATTTACGCAGAACTTCATCTGTTGACATAGAGAGGCGTACTTTGTAGAACATAGATGCTGTGACATTAGGATTTAAAAAATGGAGTAGTCTTTGAGGATGATAGCAATTAGAGTTGGAAACTAACAATTCATAGTTTTACATAATAGCGTTTATTAAACTAATATATTTCTGGAGAAAAAACCCTGGCCCTTGACATTTTGTTATAAATTCTTCAAAGGTTAATGGGGTGCCTTGAGTAAATAGCTGTCCCATGTACTTACTACCAAGAGATAGCCATGGCCTCCAACAGACCTCCCATTGACTTTTATCAGGGGGTTCATCCAAATATACTGAAATATAAACTGAGATCTAGTTGTATGGGGTGAAATTAGGTATGAACGCAAGTACTTAATGGAGATATTAACACTTGTGCTAGTAAAGCATCTATTAACATTATTGATATGTGGGCAGTCTGGGAGAACATGAGGGGAGACCATCACTCTCTCTATGAGTAGCCAGTTTGGCAGGTTCATATTGTTTGGAACAAACCATAACTGTGTTTGTCTTAGAATAAAGGCAACATGATATTTTTTATAATCTGGAAAACTCACTCCGCCCTCGTATCTGGCTTTTTTAAGTTTACACAATGTGATCCATCTCTTCTTGTTCCCCCATAACAATTTCAGGATACAGGAGTCTTAGGATTTGAAGAAATAAATAGGACTGGGAATAGGAAGCATATAAAGAAAATACAATATAATAGGTGAAATCATCATTTTAACAGCCTCCAATCACCCCCACCAAGAAAGATAGACAGGTGACCATGCATTTGTTAGTTCCTTTACTCTAGTGATGATATTATATGTGTTTTGATTAACAATATTTTTAATCGAGGATGACATTTGTATGCCTAGATACTTAATACCTGTTGGGTACCATTTCATTCAAGGCTTGAACAGTGATGGCGTGTACAGTGTATATTAAGAGGTAAAACATTGGACTTGTCTGCGTTAAGTCTGTACCCTGATGCAAGGGAGAATGGTGTAATGATATGTTTTAGATGTTGTAAACACACATCTGATGCCTTTAATAAAAGTAGTACACCATCCGCATGTGCAACTGGTTTGATGTTAATGCCTTTAAACTGAATACCAATGATATTGTCTTCTTGTCTAATTGCTTCTAAAAGTGGTTCTAATGCCAATATAAACAAAAGTGGGGAGAAAGGACAGCCCTTACGAGTACCTCTATCAAGAGAAAATGGGCACATTTGATTATTTATAAAAATAGATTTTGTAGGATTGGAGTATAATATTTTAACCATTGATATGAATGAGTTGGGGATCCTATGCCAGGCCAGAGCATCAAACATAAAGCCGTTTCAGTGTCTGGTGCTATTGCTGCATAGGGGTTAGGAGAATTCTGAATAATACTAATGATGTTAGTGAATAGTCTAATATTCGCTGAGGACATTCTCCCTTTGACATACCCCACCTGATAATTTTTTATTAAGTTTGGAAGAAGGGGAATGAGTCTATTGGCTAACATTTTGGCAAATATCTTACAATCAGTATTAATTAGGGATATGGGTCTATAATTTTGGGCTAATTCAGGGTCTTTATTGGGTTTAGGAAATACAATAAACATTGCTTCAGAAAAGGAACCAGTGGCTTTATTACTAATGATAAAGGATGCATATAATTCATTAAGTTTGGGGACTAAAATGTCCTTAAAATGGGCAAAATAATCAATAGAGAAACCATCAGGACCTGGTGCTCTGCCCTTTTTGACATTTTTAATGGCTTTGTAGATTTCACTCGAAGACAAGGGATTGTTTAAAGATTGGAGAGTAGAATAAGGATATTTGTTGCAATGTATGTGTTTGAGAAAGTCTGATGCATGAGAGATGTTAGGCATAGTTTCAGAAGTGTATAATTTTTGGTAAAATTTAGAGAATACTTGTAAAATTTCCTTGTTAGTAAGGACTCTAGTACCATTTTGGTCGTTTTTGACGGTAATCCTTGCTTTATCTTTTTTAAATTTGAGATATTTAGCCAATGCTTTGCCAGATTTATTGGAAAACTGATAGATCTTAGACTTGTATCTAAGGCGCTTCGCACACGTGTTTTCAGTAGTTAAGTTATTATGTTGTATTCTGTGTTTAATGATTTTTTGATAAATGGCAGTAGGGTTAGTCTGTATATATTGTGATTGTAGGAATTTGATTTGTTTAAGAATATCTTCTGTTTCTTTTTTAATTTTTTCCTTTTTATCAGCTGTATATGCTATAATATGTCCTCTCAGTATTGCTTTATAACAATCCCAGTTATTGTGTACCGATGTATCTGTGGGAGATTTTTCTGCAAAAAACTAAGGGTGCTGTTGTTGTAACAAAATCTTCATCCTTAAGGAGGGCTGAATTGAATCTCCATCTATTATATGTGTGAGTGTTTTGAGTATTAGGCAATTTACTATGTACCGAGGCGTGATCCGACAAAACAATAGGTTCAATCTTTGCATCCAATAAGCGGTTGGTCAGGGATTTAGATATAAAGATGTAATCTATCCTTGAGAAGGAGTTATGAGGAGGAGAAAAGAAGGTATAGTCTAAATCCGAGGGATGGGTAATACGCCAAGTATCAATAAGACCTAGCTCGGACACAAAATTGACAAATTGTAGGTGGGACTTGGTGATTTTAGATCATACATATGACTTTTTTTGATCAAGGACAGGATCCACGATTTCATTAAAGTCTCTGCATACAATTAGGTTAGTTGGACAAGATTTGGATATATGATTTCTTAAACGAGTCCAGAAGCCTGGGTCAGCCTTAGTGTGGCCATATACATTTAGGATACAATATTCTATGGAAACAATAAGACGTTTAACTAAAACCCATCTTCCAACATTATCAGTCTCTGAGGATAGTGCCTTGGATTGAAGATGTTTGCTAATCAAGGTAATAACCCCATTCTTTATCCCATCAGCTGCGCTCGAGAAGACTTCACCCACCCATAATCGTTTCAGTTTGGCTGCTTCATCTTTTGAGAGGTGGGATTCTTGTATGCATGCAATAGCTGGTTTGGCGCTATTAAGGTGTGAAAGTATTTCTTGCCATTTAACAGGATTATGCAGTCCCTTAACATTCCATGTTACAATATTAAGTGCCATACGTTAATTGCTACTGGTATATGCAATCTGACATTGATAATGAAAGATAAACACATAAGGGAAGGAAACAGAAGGGAGGGGGAATGTTAAGTATTTCAATCAGGCGATACACCCTGGTCTCAGCCTAGTATGCAGCGCACAATGAAATGCTTATTTTATTATGTCTATAGGTTCAATATTCTGAATGATATACCACTCATATCACACCCCTTCTCAAATACCCCATGTCACAATGGACCAGGAATCAGGATGGTTGGTAAAGGTAATATTTATTTAAAATTTCAAATCAAACATATACTTTTTAATAGGGAGCAGCAATCACCAATGAGGTGACAATAACAGATAAGAAGGTAGGTAAGGCACTTCAATTCACTCTTTAGCAACATAGAAGGAAAATACCAGAGAAAATAACACCTTTGGCTTGTTTGGAAGGATAGCACTTAAGTTAGGATTTCCCCCTGCAATATTCCTCAACCCACACATAAGCAATTCTGAATAGATATAAGGAAGCAGCAGGTAATCAGGAATAGATAACAGTAAACAGAATTTGAATACAACCTTCCCTCCCCAAACAAGAGAGAAAAACGGATTTGAAATCTTACACTTTCAAATGACATTTCGGAAATGGCTGGGTAAAACAATAAATGTGTGCAAAAATCCTTAAATCAATACAAATTTCTATGGGAGCAACACTGGAAAGATACTAACAATCATGAGCTATAGTTTGAGCAAAAGTAAACACTTTGAATTCAAATGGACGGTTGGAAAAAATTTAGGATAAAAATCACACATATAAAACTTTCCTAAATGTTCGAATTCCCGTCGAAAATTAACCAAACAGGCTTTAAGAAAAAACGGGTGAAATACACTGATTTGGAGGGCGGTTTTAGGTTGGAATTTAGCTACAGGTCTGAGGTATAATCCAGAGTTGAAATGAAGTCTCTAGCTATCCAATTGCGTGAGCTATGCAAGATCTAATGAGGTGCGTTTTTGGAAAATAAAGGCGCGAAAAAGAAACAGAAATCAATTTTTACAAGGATAGTTATACTCTACACTAGGGCATTCAGGCTAGGTTACCAGATTGAAACACAGTAAGCTCTAGAGTTTGATCCGCACAACCAACCCTAGCACCTCCACACCCTCCCTGGTGGACCGAGTCGGGTTACCCGAGGGAGGATTAAGGGTTTAGGATTTCACAAGACAAATTTATTTAAAGAAGTTAGCACTAGCGCAAGGAATCAAAGGCAGGGTTTCAAGAATGATTGTGACAATATTACAGTTATCAGGATAAGGATTGGATGATTTAGAGATTGGGATGGAACAAAACAAGGCAAGGTATGCTATGATTTTCTATGCTTCCTATTAATACTTACAGTCCACTTTAATTTAGAATTTTGACCGTCAATGGTTCTGGTCATCACACAGATAGGGTCTAACCAAGGACAGCCGGGCAAATCTGGGACAGGATCGTCTGGGCCGTTCTGGTCACAGGATTGCACTGGACTGCACAACACTGCACTTCTGGTTTACTGGAGACTGGAGATCAGTGGGATGGCGAGTTTGCAGCAGACATGCATTTAGTAGTAGCAAGCCAGCTGCATCAGGATGCTTCCCTTGGGTTTTGCAGATTTCTTTAGAATTTGAGGCCTAGCTGAAAAGGGGCTCAGCAATACATAGGCCTTGGCTTTGTAAGGAAAATCAGAAATCAGGATCAAGGATGAAGAAATCAGGAACAAGATGCCACGCAGAAAATCAGGAAGAAGTCAGGAATCAGTGTCTGTGTGGGCTGTCAAGTTCCCTTATTTATCATGCCAAATGACATTACTAAAGTATATGGCAGGGGCAGGCTTACTGTCCACACCCATAATGCTAGGATTGGGCAAGAGCAGAGTCTCTGCCTTGCTCTTCGCTGATTGAGTCACAGAAAAGGATGTCATGTTTATGGTGTTACTTTTACAATGTCTAGAAACCTCCCCTAGCTATTAGGACAAAACTCTAACTTTCCCACAAATACATATTTATACAGTGATAACCTCTGAGAAAATCAGATGCACTGGTTACATATTTTGTGGGTCACATTTCAATTCAAACCCCAAGTCTGTGGGACATGGTTTTACCATTCTGCTACATTTTAGCAATTTTAACCATGAAAGATTTGGCCTAACATTTCCTATTTTGTACACAGATGCACAATTACCCCTGGGATATGTGTACAAAATGTTATTTTCGTAACATTAATACTTTCCGCACAATCAGTCAGTCTTGATAACTTCTGTTCCTTATGCAGTAATAAGTTCTACCAAGTTTTCAAATGAATAGCATAAAATTAGATTTAGAATTATGCTTTTTCATACTTTTCCTCATTCCTGCTGCAAAGTTAAATGTCTTGAAAGTTCAGTTACAAAATGGGCTTTTAAAACCAAAAGGAAGTCTATTGTCACTTATCAGTTTTTTTTTCTTTCTTTCAACTGCAAACAAATGTCAATTCCTTTGAAGCAGGATGAGGGGCCTCTCTCTTTTGATTGAAGTTTCCTGCCCCTCCCACTTGAAGGGTGAGAGTCTTAGCCTGCTATTGCCTCAGCCTGGGGCAAAGACGAATGTCTAATGCGACTTGGGAAGTCCCTTTGTCCTGGGTGCCTCCAAGCTAGCAATCAGCCTTTCCTGTGCCAGCTGTTTGAGGTGTCACCCTTTCTCAGGTCTGGCAACTTGCAGAGCAGGTTTTTTAAAATATAGTTTACCAACTCAGCCTGGGTTTTAGCTTTGATTTCCTCCTTTTAAATCTTGACTTTAAACCTATGGAATGAAAACAGTTTATAGGTGTATTTCTAACAGTAGCAAATCCTTTTAGATTTTTAAATAATCAAGACTTTACACAACAATATACTTTAAAATAGGCGATTTTGCTCTTCATTCAGGAAAAAGCACATTTAACTTATTTCTTTAAATTTGGTTTTCATCTGCAGCAAATACACACTTGGGCAGCTCTAGTCCTTTCCTTGAGTGCTGGAGTTGTTTGCAGCATGTATACATGTATCAGGCATCTGTTTAGAGTCTTTCACTGGACAGCTGATTCTTGATACTGTTGCAAAGAAATTGCTGTGTTTCCCGTGTAAAATGAAAACACAGTCACTGGTTTGCTTTTCCAAAGATACTTTTGACAGGAGCTGTCATTCAAATGAGGACCAATTCCTCTGAGACACAAGGAATGATCCTGGGCATTGCAGGGCCCTTTAATCACAGTGGTTCAGGAGGAATTGATGAATTTAGCGCCAAACAGCACTTTGAAGGTTGAAAAGATGACATTTTAAAGAGGCATTTCGTGTTTTCAGCAAAATAATGCTGCCTCTTTTACTTCGCTTCCATATAAAATGTTGCAGAGCACACTGGCATACTCCTGCACTGAGTATTATGTTCCACCCCACCTGAAATGGGGTTGTCAGGGCGGTGCATCCATTTTCTGGTTGTTACAAACACACAATTTCAAGATCTTGGCATGCACAGGAGTCAGTGCGGCCATTTTGTGCTGTTTCTTGCACCAATACAGCAAAGTGATGTAGTAAGGCACATCTGAGTGGGTCAAAATATCCCACAGGAAGGACAAACAGAAAGGACATGGAGTTTTGCAGTTTACATAACGCCAAACTTGTATGTGAGAGAGTATTGGATAACTGGATACAGCCACTCCAAAACATGTTCATATACAGTCAGTAATAGGGGGTGGAGAGCCAGATCTAGATGGGCCATTCCGTGCCCCATTCCGGCATAACTATCATGTATAGTTATACATTCTGTGTGTAATTTCTAATTCATGTATGCGGTTTGGTGGTATCCATCTCTTCTCTTGTATGGCTTTGAATACTTTGAATACCCGGTGTCCCGGGTGGATAGCTCAGTGGCAGCGTGCGCGTTTTGGAAGCAAGACGACACGAAGCAACAACAGGTTCGATCCCCGGGTCCGCGCTTAAAAACCTCTGGGTGTTTAAGCGCGTTATAAATACGTAACTAAAACAAAACAAAAAAACACAATTACGCAACTAAAAAAAAAAACAATTCCTGTAACAGCGCCTCGATGCCTGCGGGCTGTGTGAGCGCTTTATAAATGTAAAATAACAATAACAATTGCACAAGTCTCTTGGGTCCTGAAAAGTATACAGATGGCCATTGAGAGTGACATTTAAAGATTCTGGATGAAGGATCCCATATCTGGCATTAAACTGCTGCAACGCTGGTCTGAATGCCAATAGTTATTTCCTTCTTGCCGCTGTGATGTTGGAAACATCCTGGGTTATGAAAATGTTGGTGCCTTCCCATATAAGAGTCTACTTTTGTTTAGCTCCATCCAATATGAGCATAACGTGAGTATAGTCTAGTAAAGCAAAGATGATAGTTCTCGGAGAATTACAAGCAGGATTTCCGGGACCAATCCGATGGGCTTGTTGTATATTGAACTGTGGAGGCGTGGTAAGAGTTAAAAGTGTAGTAAGCATATGATAAAGAAACTGAGTAGGGTTGTATTTTTCAATGTTCTCGGGAAGGCCAACAATACGTATGTTGTTCCTCCTGTTCCTATTTTCTAAGTTTTCTGTTTACTTTTGCATGGATAAAACTGTATTTTCCAAAGACAGCACCCTTCCTACAACATCTTTGGCCTTACTCACCCTTCTTTCCACTTCATTTATTCTGGATTCAAATGTGGACCACTTATCATCAAGCATTTGTAATTTACCAGTGGTGACTTCCATAAAGGGTTTGAGGGATTTTATTTCCATTAGGATTGCTTGTATAACTGAATCCTGCGTATCTTCTGTAGGGGTGGCAGAGCCACTTTTCTGTCTTTTGGGGGCATTATTAATAGGTGATGATGCCATTTCTTGTGATTGCCCCTTCTTTGAAGTCATATTTAGACAGAGTGTGTTAAGTCTGGTTAATGTGTTTTCCTTCTAATAACTGAGCTCAGAACTCATACTATGCCTCCATGACCAATGCGTATCACTCTTGCATTAATCTCATGACTTAAAAGCAACCTAATATCCAGTGATCTCGTGAAGGAATTAGAAACCCTTTGTAATGTACAACAACTGCATTATCCATTACAATTTAAGCATCACTAGCTTTGAATTAATATTGCAGCTCGCACAAATTGTTATAGTAGTCATAGTAGTTTTTTTTCCAATATAAATTCCAGATATTGTACTTCTTCTATCCAATTAAAATACCTCAATAAGCTAATATTACCTTGAATGTCTCCCACACCTTTAATAAATAACCAGGTTATACGTAGTTCTTAATTGGAATATCCATTTAGCTCATTATGCATAAGTGCCTGTCATCCTTATTCAAGAACAAACGCTGTTTGAGACAATTACCTTTCAGGCAGTCTTATATTCATAAAATGTTCAGGGTAGATGAGATGGGAGCATATTATTGTTTGGAGAATCTTCCTTTCCACATTCTTATATTCAGTGCTTTAAGTGGGGTAAGAAATTGAGGGGGGGCCCTTGTTTGGGGGCGTGGCTTTCATTGTGGGCGTGGCCTAAAAGTGCACAAATCATAGTAAGGTGCGCAAACAAATATATAAATGTATGTGAGCATTTATATGTTTGTATGCGTACTACTATGGTGTGTGTACTTTTCAAGCCATATTTTATAAACATAGCAATGTTACATATTTCTATGTTTATAAAAGGTGGCTTGAAAAGTGCACAAACCATAGTAAGTTACGCACACTTGTGTGCTTACCTTACTATAGTTTGTGTACTTTTCAAGCCACCTTTTATAAACATAGATATTTGTAACATGTTTCTGTTTCTAAAAGATGGCTTGACACGTAAACAAGTCAAGGCATCTTTTATAAAGCGTTGATGACGGACAAAACAAACCGCAAGGTGGCTTTGTCCGTCGACAAAGCTTTTATAAAAGATGCCTTGAATTGTGCACGTTTCAAGCCGTCTTTTATAAACATAGAAATATTTCTACCTTTATAAAAGATGGCTTGAAACGTACACAGTTCAAGGCATCTTTTATAAAGCTTTGCCGACGGAGAAAGGCACCTCGGGCTCTGTGATTTATCTGCTCAGAGCACATAGATCACTGAGCCCGAGGCGTCTTTCACCCTCTGCGAACCCGCGGGCTCCGTGATTTAATCTGCATATTAGATCACGGAGCCCGCGGGGATCAGTGACCTGGGGAGGGAAAACAAAGGGACAGTAACTTCCTCTGATGACCCTGATGAGGGGTCATCAGAGGGAGTTACACTAACTGACAGAAGTGCCACCAGCCTCAGCGTCGCTGTGGCTGGCTGGCACTTCTGTCAGCTTGGCCGACATACTGACGGGCGCATCTCCCGTCGCGGCTGCGGCCACGGCGGGATAATGCATCCCGCCAATGTTGTGTGGGACGGGGGGCCCCGGCTGGGCCCCGGCTCAGCCCCACTTTATGGAGACTGCCAGGGCCCGGCCCCGGCAGGCCCCGGCCCACTTAAAGCACTGCTTATATTAATCTAAAATGTTAATATGAGGTGTGTTTTTCAATTTAACAGCTCACTGTGTCTCAGAAAGTGAGCCTTTCAGCTTGAATCATGCTTCCGTGTGAAAACTAGCCTTTGTTTAGAAGCAAACATGCTTCCCCATATCAACAGCGTCTCCTCCTCTCGTCCACCGCACAGCTGACTAGACCTCAAGGCCTCATTCACAGCGTGATGACGGTGACTCAAAGGCCGCGCCTCCGAAGCGACGCAGCAACTTCGTGTACTTCATCAAACACGGGAATGCGTTCGCCCAGCCTTCGAGAAACACCGCCAGCCATTCTATGAAGAACGTTGGTAGGAAATCAAGATTTTCACTACATTTATGAAGCACAGAAAAGTTAGAAATATATGCAGAGATGGGAGCTCGGAAATTAGGCTGGCATCCGTACAGCGCTTGTCCATGCCCCTTCAAAAGCCACCCTGAAGAGCAAATATTCGTACCTGTCTAGGCAGGCTCCCCTTCATTGCCCCCACTATGCTCAGAAACCTCCCAGGCTCCATATGCCTCCTAACATCCGTCATACTCCCTTGCAATCTGCCAAACCCAGCCAGGGCCTTCCGTACTGCAAATTCTGCTGCTGGACTAGCCTGCCACATTAAGCCTGGAAAAAACTTGACCACAGACACATGCCTCCATGTGCAGGTGCTTGAGGCCCACAGACCATGCAGAGATTCAAAATAATGCCACAAAGGACCCCTGGCAAACAGTGACTAATAGCACCTTTGCAGACAGAATGGACAAAAACCCTTGAAGGCTCCCTCATAGGCTGCCTTAGTTTTATTTTCCAAGGACCCTTCGATCAGTGGAGAGAGTGCTGGGCACCAAGCTTCCAAAGAGTCCACGGAAAGTGGGGGTCATCAATTCCTCCATCCCTGGTTACATCTCCTGAATCCTGCATCGTAAACCTAGACACTGAGTTAGCTCTGTTATTTTGCACACCCAGGACATGTCTTCCACGAAATCATACATTTGCCACTAATTACAACAGAACCAGGTTCTTCAGTAACCACAGGACATTGGGATAAAGAACCCAATTGATTGTTGATTGCCTGAACCACTGACATGCTGTCTGTCCAAAAAATCACGTTGGGATCACTCATCTCCTACTGCCACACTGTCAATGCTACAATAATGGGAAACAAGACCAGGAAGGTTACGTTCCACACTTAACCAGACTGGAACCATTTTTCAGGACACCCTGCACTGCACCATTGTAGGCCCACGATAGCACCAAACCCCATGCTCCCAGTAGCATCTGTGTACAGCCTCAACACCCCATTTGTCTCCTCTCTCCTGGGCCAATGCTGAATCCTTGTAGGAACGCTGCCCAAATCATCAGATCCTTCTTCATCCCCAACCCCCCCACCCCCCCACAAGGATAATCTTGTGCAGCAATGTTTTTCCTTCAGGCCATGCATTGTCTCAGTAGTTGGACCTGGAAAAGGCCCTTCCCATAGGTATGATCCAAAGGGCGAGGTTCAACTGCCTGACCAACCTCTGCAACTGGCCCAGTGTCACTTTCCATGAGTGAATGCACAAGTCCACAGAATCCTGAAATGCCTGCACTTTCTCCAACAGTAATTAACATACCCCTTGAAGGGAGTCGATCTCTATCCCCAGAAACATCAGCCTTGTAGTAGAACCCTTTTCCTTGTCACCCGTTAAGGGAATACATATTTGGGACACCACTTGAGAGGAAAAGCACACTGGCGTGTCCCTGGTGGTCCCAGGGTCAAGAGATCATCCAGGTAGTGGAGAACTCTGGCCCCATTATAAGAATGACAGGTGACCCATTCAAGAATTGTACATAACTTTTTGAAATAGCTGCAAGCCACCGAACACCCTATTGGCATGCACTTGTCATAGAAGAACTGCCCGTCTACCTGGAAACCCAGTAAACAATAGTCCTCCGGATGAACCAGTAGGAGCCGAAAGGTGGATTCTATGGTGGCTTTTGTCATCAACGTGCCTTTTCCCAACTGCTATACGTGGTGGAGGGCCTCATCAAATGAAGCGTGTCATACCACACATAAATCTTCATCAGTGGCATCATTGACTGATGCCCCTTTGGAAAAAAGAGGTTATTGATCAGTCTAAATTGGCCCCTTTCTTTCCTGGGCACTATCCCCAAGGGTGAGCAGTCAAAAAGGTCTGCAGTGGGACCGGACAAAAACCTGACACCCTTCCTAAGGACACCACATTTGCCTCCTTGGAAAGAACCACCTCTGTGCTCTTACGAGTCGAAATCTGAATCTGTGGAATAGCCAGAACCAGACACCCCTGTGCTGGAATACGGCAACCCTGAGAAAAACCCTTGAGCAACAGCTGACCATTGCTCACCTTTGGATAATGGTTCAAGCAAATGTATGTGCAGACCACTCCTCATTTGCTCGGGAAACACCCTTTAACCCATGAGCCACACCAATCCCTACTCAGTATACTTTTCCTTGTCACTCCTGATCTTTCCCCTTGGCTCGCTTGAGGCACTGAACCTTTAGGTGACCACCGAGCCCCAGAAAGAACACAAGTGCTTACATTTGCAGGTTGATCAGGTACAAGCCTTTCTGTTGAATGCCTAGCAGGCACATTTTCTATCCTTGGGCTGGGTCCTGAAAGGACTGCCTAGCCTTCGAAAACCCCTGTCCTGTGTTGTGACCTAATGAGTGCTTGACTGCCGTGCAGTTCACCCAAATCTCAATAGCCTTCTTATCCCAATCCAGCTCTAAGCCACCCCATTTTGCCCCTCTGAATTTCTCGTCATATGCTAGCCATGCCCCATACGAACACTAAGCAGACACAATGAGATGTAGGTAGAAGAGCTTGTGGTGTAATTTAGGGAATTTCTCAACCATGACAGCGGAGAAGACAGAGAAGCACAGGACCCAATTAATGATAGAGATTTCGATGGAAGCTTTCTTTTCCTTACTATCCCTTTTTCTCCTTGCCCTAATACTGAATTTTCCAACAGAGAAAACAAATCTATATACTTTTCTTTCCAGATTTTATTGTTAACCCCTTGCAATATGTGCCAGGTCAACATACCTCCTCTGATGGGTGGGGCCCTCTTCTTGCCATTTTCTGCTACCACAGTATGCCCCAGAGAGGATTGTTTTGGGCCATCACTGACATTGGAGGCCAATGTGTCGGTGGCTGCCAAGCCTTCGGGTACTGAAACCATACTGCTGGTAGCTGAACTAGTCCCACTGGTGGGAACACTGGACAAAGTTGTACCCTGCCCCCTCTGCCTGGTTATCAGTGGAAAGCCCTGCTGGAACCAACAATTGTGAATTGCCCATGGGTTGTTCCAGTGCAGTGCTGTCGTTGGCCATTGATCCCAAGGCGCTGCCCGTGGGGGCAAAGCCCAGTATCCCTGGCTGCTCCTGACCGCCTCTGCATTCCTCTGGGGTAAGCCACGGTAGCCCACTCCTATGGGCTGCCTGAGGTCCAAGGGCACTGCCACCGATAGGGGACCCAAACGCTGACCACGGGCTGATAGGACCCTACTGGTGGCATCCATTACGTGAAGCAGGGCCCCTGGCGCCACCCAGAGATGAGGTGAAGGGCTCATAGACCTGCCCCTGTATCTTCCTCAGCTCATTCCTGGGAGGTGGCACTATATGCTGAGCCTGGTTCATGCCCTCCCCTATGACCTCCACTCCCTGGACTGGGACCGGTCCCCGAGGGTGTTCACTCGTAGGACCGAAGCCGTTGCCTGCTCCTGTCCCCCTTGCATTTTTCTGCATTTTTAGGGGTGAGACGGCCACCCTGAGGCGGCGCATTCATACGTCTGGGCCTGGGGGCAGTGTTCACCTCAGCCACAGGTTAATCCCTCACAGAAGCCGCTGGTACTTCCTCCTCCCCAGAGCACTGAAATTAGGGCCAGGATATTCCCCATGCTTGTCTCCTAGGCCAGTGCCAACTAGGAATTCTACTGGGCTGGGTCCATCACCCTAGAAACTATTGTTTTTGGCAACCCTCTTAAAATTGAGCAATTCTCTCCCAAAGCGAACCCAGTGTTACACCCGCAACAGGCACTAATGAGCTCTAAAAAAGAAGATCAGCTGTACATTAGGTCAATGCTTGATAGGGCAATTACTTTTCATAAGCCTAGATCTTCAAACGCACTTAATGACCAAAAACCTGAGCTCAAAGCACCTCCTCCCCTCCAAATCCAGCATGCTCACCCCCCTGGACAAAGAACACTCGCAAGAAACTACAAAAACATACACCCCCTGCCCACCACGCTAACAAGCTGACCCCCAGCACTACAAACAGAACCACCCCCCTGCACATACATTCCTGGTTGCCCAAGCTGGGAACCATGTACCCCGATGCAGGTTTTTCCCTCACCAGACCTGGGGGGCTGAAGGCAGTGCAACAACGTAGAGGGCTGGTGGAGACTGTAGCAATGGGAATCGGGGTGTAGCAGTGGGTTCCTCAGACAAAAAGCAAAGAGTGGGTCTGGCAGGCGACATGGGAGTGGAATCACTGGGGAGGAGGCGATGGTGTCCTCCTCCTCCTCTGTTGACCTTAAATGCTGCCCGATCCCGCTGCCAGTCAACTGCCCACCCACGAAAGCCTGTGAAAAGGTCCTACATCCGCCCACGACCGTGCCTCCTTCCATCGCACCTGCACTTGAATAGAGCACCACCTGTGTGCACCGGAAGGACAGGGGCCAGGAGCACGGCCAGACGGGGTTGGGTGGCCCTTGTAGAACCCGCTTGCCCAATCCGGGCAATATCAGTGTGTATAGGCCCATATTACCACATTACTGTGTATGTAAGCATTTGCACTTACTTTGGCTTGCCTGCAGTTACGGTCATCTTGAGGTTCTGAACAAGGCAATGCAAGACACTCCTGCTTGGTGTTGGTGTGCTCCGGCCGTCCTGCACCACAGAATGCAGAAACCTGGTATAGAGGAAAATGGCAACACGTGGTTAGGATACACAATTACACTTGGCAACATGCACCTAATGAAAAAAAGAGGCAAAGCAGCTTGCAGCAAAAGCGACAGCAAATATTGACTATGTGTAATTCCCTTGGATTTGGTAGGGAATTTTGAAAAAACAATGCTGTCAATAAAATATTAAGGGCATGTTTGTAGAGACAATGGGCCTCGTTATAAGTTTGCTGGTCCTGGAACTACGGTACTGGTAAGCATGCCCGTACTGTAGTTCCCGAACCGGCAAACTACGAGTTGTGCTCGCAGGTGCCTTTCTGCCCGCCAGGTTGTACACCATGTTGGATGCACCGGTACTGTTATAAACGGTGCCGGTGCATCCTACCTCCCATTCCCAGTCAGCCCTATAGGGCCGAATGAGAATGGGGAGCATCTTTTTTCCGGTACCCGCAAATGGGCAATTAGCGGGTCCGGCAGGGCCGTAATGACCCACTAATTGCCCATTCGTGGGTGCCGGAAATTTTTGGAAGTTTGGCGGCAGCCTGCCGGTTTTACTGGCAAGGCTACCGCCAAACTTCTAATGAGGCCCAACATAATCAATCACATTTTAAATCAAAAGCTCATACACAAACTATAAGGGAATACATACATTTTTTTGTTTTTTGTTTATAAAGCGCTGAAAGCCTGTGGGCATCAAAGCACTACAGCAAAACAGAATATTACAAACCAAACAGGACATAAATCATCCACATGAAAACTAACAGAACGGATACCAACATCCTGTGATGTCTTAAAAATCAGAGTTTAGCCCACTATAAGATTCAAATTTGATGACCCTCTAGGCAAATATTTACACTTGCTGAGTAAAGCTGGCAAGTTGCTTGTCCCACACAGTCCTTGTTTTCCTGGGTACACCATTCGTTGATCTCCAGCCTATGCAGTATCTCCAAATCTAAAGATGTAACCACACCTGGCCCAGTTCTTTGGAGCAACCAGGCCAGGACTTTAGTGTTTAGTGTGTCGTTCGGTTCTTTCCCACCTGGCTTCTCTACATTGGTCATAACAAAATTTCTGTCATCCATGATAAAGGCTTTTAGAGTCCTGTCAACAAGAACCAACATAGTCAATTTCCTTGCTCGTATGCTTTTTAGAGTAGGTGGTACATGCTTTCACAGGATGGCCCAAACAGGTTGGCCAGATTTAACTTCCTTACATCCGTCAGAGAAGCAGGAGTAGAGCCTCTCAGCCGCACACCCACTTCAGAGAGAGAGAGAGACTAGAGCCTCAACCACTGGTGGACAGTCAGTGATGGGTCTCAAGTCATCAGGTATTAACTGTGTGGTTTGTGACGTTCAATCGGGTTTCTCTGTTATTGGGGTCAATTGGCTACAGTCATTTTGGGAATGTATGTGGTGAAATATCTTAGGGGGCGGTTATTGGATCTGTTTGGCATATATCATCCACCTTAATTATGTGGTAGTTCCCTACACAATTATCAAGGGAGTCCATCTACTGACAGAAGTCGTCCAAGTTATTACACAGATTCAAGTCTTTGATGATACTGGCATTAACCAACTCCCATTTATCAGGTGGAATCTGTGTCTGTGGATTTCCTTCCAAGTCAGACAGGGATCACGGAAAAAGGTCATGACACTTGGGGTTAGGTTCAGACCCTATTTAGTTGGACAAAAGCATTGTAGGTGGGAAAGGCATATCTGAACTCATATCATTTGAGGATGGGTCTACACAATCAATACCATCAACTGTGAATCCTGTTCCTATATCACCGGCCAGCTCCTTATTCCCTTTATTCAGAACAGTGACATCGCCAACATCAAATCTTGCTTCCTGGGCAGGCTCACTACATGATCTTCTGAAAGACTAACCTCCTGGAAAGTCGCCCTAGCGGTAGCCATTATAGCCACTGGTAGCCAGGCCCCATTGCCACATGGGTTAACAGTCGCTGGTTCATCATCAAGCAGAACCATAGGCTGACTCCATAACATTGTACTCCTATATCTTCAGACCTTCTTTTTTCATCTTTGCGGATCTGCGTTTACGTCGTGGAGACTCACCTGCTTCCCCAGCCTGGACAAGCAGCTCTTCTAGATACCAGGGTAAGCCTGGTTGCTTTACTAGAAGCACATGTTGATGCAGTAACTTTCCTTGAAAAAAAGAAAAACGGAAACGAAATTGTGAAAACGCTTTTAATTTTAATAGCTTTTAAAAGCGTACTGCGAGGACTCCTTTTTTTAGGGCAGTGTTTGTCCTTTCTGTCTATTCCTGAACCTTTGCCAGTACCCCTGCAGCCTCTGGCTCATTATTCTGCGCCTTCCAACATGGTGGCTTTTTTCTCTTCCATCTCTACCTAAGCTGCTGTTGCCTGGCCTGGCCTGCTCCTCTTCCCATTGGTTGCTCCTGGCTTATTGAGCCAATCATCACAAACGGGAGGCGCTAGCCGGCCCAATCACCTAAGGCCCACAGCGAAGGCCCCTGTATGCTCCCTGTCCGCTACCTAGACGCTCCTCGTGACTTTTTCCCGAACCCAGCACCCGTTCCATGATGCAGCACCTCACTCTACATTGTAAACTGGACTACGAAGACATTCTCACCTCATTTTCTATGGTTTTGTTCTTTTTGACCACCCCAACCCTCTTTTTAACTCTCTTACCTTTCTCTGCTTGTTCTCCCTTGTTTATGCTCTCAAATGATTTACATTTCTGCACCCATCACTAGCATCTGATTTTACTATAATTCTAAAACTAGCTGTGTTTTAGCATTTTATTTTGAAAGTCAAACTTGCTGTGTTTTAGCATTACATTTTGAAAGTCACACTTGGCTGTGCTTTAGCATTTAATTTTGAAAGTCAAACTTGGCTGTGCTTTAGCATTTTTGCTTGGCTTAAACTAGCTGTGTTCTTGTGCAGACTTGCTTGTGCCCTTTGTTTGATTTTAATTACTTCTCTGTAACCTTCTGGCTCAGTGATGGCTCCATACTGCTGTACCTGTCTACTCTTCCCACTGCTCCTCTCGCTACTCACCCATGGTGCTTTCTGTTTCTCCTATCTACTCCAACTGCTTCTCTATCAACTATCCTTCCCTTCTCACTAAGTCTGGAAGGAAGAAGTTTAAAAAGGATATATTGGCCGCCAACCCAGGTCTCTGCAACGCCGATACCTATTCCAGCGCTTCCTCCAGACAGATCCTCACCGACATCCTCTTTGTTGTTTCTTCACCAGAGCTATGGACTCTTCATATGATCTCTGTGCTCTGTCCTGTCTCCTCCTCTCCCATTAAAGGTGGCACCCGCTGGCAAGCCCTTATGGCCCACTTCGATTCCTCTAAGGTCATCATTAATGTCTACCTAAATGGCACTGTCATGGTCCAAGAACCTCAAGTCAATCTCCTCCTCTTTGATGGGCGCTTCCCTCACCTGATCAACTTCCTTTCATCCCCTGCTGTCCCCTCACCCTCCCCCCACCCCCTTGGCTACCTTGCCTTCTCTTCACTCCTCTTCTGCCCCAACTCGGGCTCCTTCCTCACTTCCACAGGCCGTACCTCTGATCTGTACCCCTCCTTGGAAGGCCTTTAAGGCTAGAACCCTTCTTCATCTTGCCACTCTCAACTCTCGCTCTGCTGTCAAACACTCCTCTGACATCTGCCACCTCCTTGAAGACCTAGACCTTGATGTCCTCGGTCTTACCGAGACATGGTTCACGGTCAGCTCTGTCACAAGCTTTGACACTCTCCTCCCACACCCAGATCCACCCGGCCCAGAGTGGGTGTAGCCCTGGTCTTTCCTGAGTGGATTCCTGCATCTATCATTCACACGTAGATATACTCCTCTTTCATATGCCTTGTCTGCAGGCTCTCTCTCTCTCTCCTAGCAACCGTGGCTACTATTTACCGGCCCCCTGGTCAATCACCTAATTTCTCTATGAGTGGGACAGTCCTCTCCTCCTCCCTCCTGGTCTCAACCACTCAACTCCTCCTTCTTCGTGACCTTAATATCCATCTTGACTCTCCCTGTTCCTCGTCTGTACTCTTTCGTGACCTCTGCAATTCCCTCTCCCTTTCTATCCTCCCCTCTGGCCCGACTCACTCTGCAGGGCACACCCTTGATGTCATGATCTCCAATGACACCCCCTCTCCATCCCTCTGACCACTCCTCTCTTCTGGAGTGATCACTCCCTCCTCTCCTCACTTCTCTCTCTCTCTCTTCCCCCCAGGCCAAGCCTACCCAAACACTGCCACCTACCTTCTCAGACATCCGTCTCATGAAGCGTGTGTCAGTTGAAGCTTTCGCCGCCACCTTCTCTGCCCCTTCCACCTTTGGCTGACTCACATCCTAACACAGCCCTGTCTATGCTCTAATCCTCTCAGATGCTCTTGATGCTCTTGCCCCTGTCATGAGGATTCGTTTGAAGCCCAAAGCCAAATGCAATTCCTGGTATGAGTCTGACCTTACCACACTTAAACGTAGGTATAGGGGGGCTGAGAGGAAATGGAGGGCCTCTTGTTCATCCTTTGACAAACTGGCCTGTTGCCTGCTCCAAGCGCAATGCCGACTCTCTGTCCACACTAAGAAGAGCGCCCACCTCCAACCCTGTGTCTCTGCGGCATCTAACAACTTGGCTGAATTCTGTAAAATATGCAAGGAGCTGGCCAGCCCTGCTGCAGTCTCTACCTCTCCTGTCGCTTCCCAGGCACTCTGCACGGCCCTTGCCTCCCACTTGATCTCTAAAACCCAGGATATCTGTACACCCTCTCATCCCCTCCCCCTTTCATCCCCCCTCCTTCTGTGAACTCTGGTGCTCCTACAGCCACCCCCACCTTCCATCTTGTCTTTTCCTCTTTTCTCCCCCGACGAGGTCTCTAGACAAGTCTGATCTATGAAAGCCTTGTCAAAACAGGTTTTTCCTTGCTCTTCCAAAACATCAAGGACCATATTGTCGCCAACCCTCCTGCCCTTGCTGATTTCTGCAACCTCTCCTTTGCCCCAGGGGCCTTCCTTTCCCCCCTGAAGCACTCTCTTGTGCACCCTCTTCTCATAAACCCACAGCTGACCCTTCTTGCCTGGCTAACTATCGCCCAATATCCATCACTCCCTTTCTAGGAAAACTCCTAGAAAAGTTGGCCATCTCACAGCTTAACCTCCACTCTGATTCTGTTGGTTGTCTCCATGACCATCAATCTGGCTAGAGCTGCCAAAAGCACAGAAACTGCCCTCCTGAACATCCATGAATATCTGCTCTCCAACCTTGACTCTAACATCCCCTCTGTCCTCATCCTACTTGATCTCTCGTCTGCCTTTGACACAGTCAACCATACCATCCTGCTCAATCGTCTCCGTGACAACCTGGGTATCACCTATCAGGCTCTGGCCTGGCTAACCTCTTTCCTCTCTGATCAACCCTCCCAGGTCCAATTTGGGTCCTTCCTTTCATCTATCTCCATTTTTACCTGTGGTGTTCCCCAGGTTTCTAGCCTCTCACCCTGGCTTTTATACCAATACCTGGCAACTCTCACTCATTGTATCGCCATTTTCTGCTCCCACTTTCAGTGCTATGCTGACGACGCTCGTCTCATTTTCAGGCGTCCCTCGGCCACCTCCTCTCCTTCTCTCATCTCTGATTGCCTATCTGCTATTTAGGATTAGGGTGCCGCCAACGCTCTCTGCCTGAACGCCAGCAAGACAGAGATCCTCCTCATCGGCACACCTTCACCCTCCTTTCCTCTCACTCTCTGGCCGGCCTCTCTTGCACCTCCACCTACCCCTACCTGTGAGGCTAAGAACCTTGGGTTCATCTTTGACTTCACGCTTTCCTTCTCTGCCCACATCTCTGATGTCTCTAAAAAGTAAAACTACCTAATGCACCTCCTCATAGGTATTCTGCCTTTCCTCTACTTCCCCCAGAAGCTCACTGTCTCTCGAGCCCTGGTTCTCTCTAGGATGGACTTTTTTAGCAGCCTCTTTCTAAATCTACCTGCTTCTACTCTCCGCCCTTTAAAACCTATCCAGAACAGGACTGCGAGACTTGAACTTGGCCTCAGGCCTGGGATCGTATCTCTCCAGCCCTGAAATCTCGCCACTGGTTTACAGTGGCTGCAAGGATTAAATTCAAAATCTTTTGCATTGTCCACAAGGCTTTCTGGGGCCTGGGTCCAATATACCTTCAGCTGTCCCTTCGTAAATACCTTCCCTCTCGAGCTCTTCGCTGCTCTACCTCCAACTCCGTCATGGTCAGTCGTTTCTCAAAGAAACAAGCTGGGGTTAGATCCTTGTCTTTGTTGGGGCCTCTCTCTGGAACAGCCTCCCTGCTACTCTGAAACTTGAGGAAAACCATCTTTGGTTCCGGAAGCACCTCAAGACCTTCCTCTTTGCTTCTGCCTTCGCCCCTCCTCTCCCCTGCTGATCTACTCTCTCTTGGCACTGTGCACCTGGCCTTCCTTCTGACTTCTGGGCCAAGGTACCTGCTCACCTTGCCACCCACCGCACTGCCTCCTGGCAATCCCTTGCACTGGGGCCCATATCTGTAATCCAACAGCCCCCCCCATTTTTCTTCTGCACTTACCAGACTCACCCTGTCTGTCGCTTTAAATCTAGCACTTGGCACCTGCTGGTTGCACTACCACTGTTTGTTGCTTGTTATTATTTATTTATTTATTATTTATCTTTTTCCTTTTCTTTGCACTTTCCACTCCTCCCCCCTTCCATGCACCTTTCTCCTTTTCCCTCTACCATGCACTTGCGCGTTCTCAATGTCACTTGGCCTAATAAGATTGTTGTTTTTGTTCTCCCTTGTTCCCCTCCCTTGCCTGGTTGGGCTCTGAAACACTTGTGTACGTGCGCGATATAAATAAAATATCAATATTTGCTGCTGACCTTATAGGTTATTAACCATACATGTCTGAGTTATATGGTCAGTGGCATATATGGTTGGGTAGACCTTGCTAAGATTCAAACCTATGAAGGGCACTGGTCATAAGCTACAAGATGCTGAGCAGCACTGAGACCCTGCACCCTCTTTTGACCGCCTTAGACTCCGGAAAGGCAGGGCTGTGGGTGGTAGAGCCGAACAAGAAGTCCCTTCCTGGCCCCCCTCCACCTGACACATATAAACTCAATTTAATGTCCAGCACATCTGAAGAGGTCACAAATCTCACAACAGATGAACACCCCTACGCTGTCGCAAAACGCATACAATGCTTTATTTTTTTAATTTTTTTTTCCTTTATTTGTTTTAGTTGTTAATATCAAATTTTCAAATATATGATACAACATATTCATGAAAGAAACTTGAGAGAGAAGTATGATTACATGATATTCTTTGAATAGCAGCACGGCCTTATGTTCCTGTCAACATTGGGACGTAGGAGTACCAAGACTAAATGAGTATGTTTTAGTCACGATGAGCTCTCTAAATACTACTGAGTATGCGGAAGGTTTCTGTTTGTGAATGTATTACATCTTGAAGAGCTTCACGAGTTCATGGTGCCTAGAGTAGGAAATAGCAGTTTGAATCATGTGTGGTGTCAGAGTAAGATATGGCAGACACTTTATAAAAAAGGAAAATAAAAGTAGAGGCTGCAAAACATATATCACTTTAAATTGTTGGGGTAGCAGAATGTGGCTATTTGACATTGGTTGAGAGGGGTTGTATATTCAATCTTAATGAAAACTTGATTGTTGCCAAATTTAGGATATATGTTGCGCATTAAAAATCATGATCCACATTTGATGCAGATGTAGTAGTCGGTATTCGCAGAAGATTTTGTGAAAATAGTCTTTCCTTAAAGAGATTAGCTGTGGGCACCGGACGATCAGATGTTCTAAGGTATCTGGATTGTGTTCCAAATTGCAAAATTTGAATGTGTCTTTTATTTTGTGGTCCTTCGCTCATTTCGCCAGTAATGCTTTCATCGGCCATAGGTTAAAGCGCAGTCTCATCATGTTGGTTCGATATATTTGGCCCGGAAATGTCCGCAGGTAGCTGGGGATTTGATTAAAGAGTTTTGGGAGAAAGTGTCCCGAGGTAAACACCTTGTATCGATTACATCTTTCTGTAGTGTTATTCCAATCATAGTACCACCGTTTTTGCTTAGCACGATCAGGATTGGTAATTAGAAGGTTGTAGTCAATATTGGCTTGTTTCATGATTATGATATAGTGTTATTTCCAAGTGTCTAAAGCCTTGTCATGATTGTTTTCTAGAACAAGAGCTAGTATTGGTAGTAGAGTTGAGTCAAACATCATTTTCATTAAACATTTTCTTAAAAGCATTAAAGCGTGCCAGGAGACAATGGTGTTGAGTGATATGAGCCCTAGCTCGTACCGTTTCACTGCGATTGGAAAGCTCTTTGGTACAGATAGTATGCTCTTTCAAAACACCCCTTCTAGCAAGTCTCAATCTGGGTGGTTTCCGGAGGCTTGGCATGAGCACCATATGTTATTACAGGTACAAACTTTTGCTTGTAGAAGTTCAGTAGAGGAAGACAGGAAAATTTGTCATATTTGCGGTGTACTGATTTGGCCTGTGAGTGCATGGCGTCCATTTTGTATTTCATTCTGCACTTGTATGGAGTGTCTAATCTGTTGCCATTGATATTTTGGCCTAAGTATTTGTATTTGGGCACCAAGGTGAGCGGCTGTTTTTCTTTGGTCCATTTGAGGGTGGAGATTCTATTTTGACCTCTGGCGCATTGCATTTTGAGGATGTTTGATTTGGTGGTTTTAATCATTAGCACGTTGTCTGCAGAAAATTATGGCTCTGATTCATGGATTATTTGCGCCGAAAAAAACGGGAATTGTGCGCCATTCTGCCCGCAAATCCCTGTTTAACAAATGGGAATTTGCGGGTAGAATGGCAAACAAATCCTGTTTTGTTCGGCGCAAATCATCCATAAATCAGGGCCTATATGTATAGGCCCATATCCTGCCCAGCACTTTCATGTGTTTATGACAGTCGTAGATCTAAAAGAAATACATTACGACTAGATTATGGTAGGTTTTCAAATATGTATTCATTTCATATTTGTAGTTTGTTTTCATTTTTAAATTGTAATGGATTATATTCATCCAGGAACCTAATTCGTTGCCTACTTTGTCATGCTTTAAATGTTGAAACGTCCTCCGTGTGTGGGTTATCTTTCCCATGGTTGTCCGGTGGTATGGACCACTAGGGTTTATATAGTTCAGTGATTTGGTCCGTTGGAGTTGATCCTGGTCAAGTTAACTTTCGTTTAATATAGGCAGATATTTTCTCTGCGTTTGTTGGTGACTGTGTCCTCTTTACATGGGCCCCCTCCCCCCCGCAGGTGGAAGGCCCAGGGGCATAAGATGGGAGGTGGGATTGCAGGGGAAGCAGACATGGGCAGCACCTACCAGGTGCTTGCCCATTCGCACCTATGTGTGCAGGGTCGGCCACCGGGCCTCAGAGAAAAAAGGTACCCAGACTTCTGGGCGCCCCAGCCAGCGAGAAGGCGCCAGGGACAGGTGACAACCTCCCATCAAACGAGTCGTCCCTGCCCCTGTCAGCCACATCAAAGGCCCCCTCCCATCCGGACGGATGGGGGAACAACGGGCCTTTGATGCTTCAAAGGGGGGCTACCTGCCATCAGGCCAATTTTGGGCTATGTCTGAGGAGGGCAAGGTAGCCCCTGCAGCATTCCTCTCCCCCAGCAATGGAGGAGCAGTGTGCACCACGGACACCTGCACTAGAGAAGAAAGAAATCAAAACGTCTCTCCCTCCCACTAAGTAGTGCAGGCTGGTATAGCACCTACATTAAACAAGACTAGGCATAAAGCACCGCTCAGGTAAAGTAGAGAAGTAGAGCAGACAGCAATACAAAATGTAAATAAATCACAGAAATGCTGAACTAAGAGGCAACTAAATAATCAAAACACGCCTCGCAAGGGGCTGAACAAAAGGCGAGTATGCTGAAAGAGGAAGTCCAATAATCCCTCAATAAGGAGGAAAATGCATAAAATACCGAAAAAGGCAAACGCCTCCCAAAGCAGAAACATATAAAAACGTAACAAACTGTTCAAAAGAAGGAAGCCAGTTGCTAAGTATCTACTAACTACTAACGCCTCGCATGAAGCACATAAATAAATAAATCATGGTGAAAGCGAAAGAAACAGATGGAGGAGCATGGCAAAATAATAATGCCTGGCAAGAGGCTAATCTTAAAGTGCATTATGTATTAAAAGGAAGGCTAATAATGCCTCAATATGGAGAAAAATTCATAAAAGACCAGAAAAAGGCAAACGCCTCACAAAGAAGAAAATAGGAAATAAACTGGGCTAAAGAAGAAAGCCGGTGGCTAATCTAGGGAGTCAACTGGTAACTAAAGACTGAAATGGAAGATATCACATAAAAAGAAGTAAGCAAGTGATGGAAGATAAACCAGACAGGCTCACACGCCGCGTACACAGAAAGTCGCAAGCTTAAGTAGGAGGGGTGGCAGGGATCAGCCTCGAGTTGGGCCTATGTTAGAGTAAGCCCTTAACTACTGGTCCTGAGGCATTGCTGACACAAGTGGATCTGCTGCAGCTGAGGCTTGAAGGAACCTGCGACCTGGACTCTTTCCACCAGGCTCTGCAAGTGGAGGAGCTGTGTGTGCCTACAACCTCTCATTTGTCTTCACTTTGAGCATGTGTGAGAGGGTATGGGGCGGGGCATTCGCTACTGAGGCCACGCCCACTGCTTTTCAAAGCTGGAAAGCTTGCTCAGCCTTCATTAGAGGAAGGGAGGATCTCCCAACAGTCCGTTTGCACCTGCATAGTTCTCCTGGGCACAAAACTCAGCAACCTGAAGCCACAGCCACAAAGAAAGACTGTACATAACGCCACAACTGCAGTAAAAAAGACAATAAAATAAAAATGCTATTCTTACCAAAAATCATTGTGCTGTCATATTTTTCCCATAAAATGACCAGTATAACGCCTAGTGCAAGTCAGCAGGATATGCAACCTAAAATCATGTATGGATACCTTTCAAATCGGAGATATATTCCACCTCGGGGTGACTTCATAGACAACTGGAGCTTCGCTGTTCTCGGTGGCCCCGAAGTGGAATATATCCACTGCTGTGGTTTTTCACGGAATTCCAACCCAAAACCAAGGCACATTATGGTCATGGAGGAAGCCGCGAGAACGCTGCCACCATAACATTCCATGGAACCAAATCAGGATTTAAAATAATTCCTCTGCTTAGATCAGTGACCCAGCTATATTACATATTTGTTGGTAACGAGCAGTGCAGGCAAGGCACACTATAACAATAGCCCTTCAGAGCACACGACACGAAAGACGTTTGCAGCCACTAGCAACATTTTCCAAAACATTACTTTGCAATACTTTCCACGCTCACTTCCAGCCATCACCCTTAGGCTGAGTAGTGTGGGTTCACTTTGCTTCTCTTACCAGATCCCTACCTAAGTAATAAATTACAGACAACTTATGTGTATGGAAAAGTTGTAGGCCGTAGGCATTTTATTTTCTTACAGAAAATACAACACAGCAAAATAATTACACTGCCATATGCTTTTGGGCACATTGTGTCCAGTTCCGAAGTTGCCCGAGGCTCCTCCTGAGTCCTTGTTATCCCTGAGCCTTTGTTCCTGGGCACATGCTGCCTACAACGTGTCTTGGACCGTGTACCGAAAGAGTACTCGGCGTTCCTTCTTCTGCCTGCTCCTTCTTTTCTTGGACTGTGTACCGAGAGAGTACTCGGCGTACTGGCTCCTGCCTGCACCCATTCTTCTTCCGTTATTCTTGTAGGGTGGGTTGGGTGGCAAACGTTTTTCCTTCCCCTTTTCCAGGTACTAAGAGCCTACCCGAGAGAGGTGAGCTCTTACCTGGTTTGTGCCGCCTCTCCTTTTCCAGGCTTACTTATACCCCCCCGGCCTTTTGTTTCTTCCTGGGGGCGGCTGGGTTACCCCCCTGACCCCTTGCTGTTACATTTCGCACCTTCCCAGGTGCTGTTTCCTGCCCTTCCTGGGCTTTTGTTTCTTGTGGCGCCATTCGGACGCCCTTCCCTACGCTTTCGCGCCGTTTTCCCCACCCCGCGCCTAAACTCCCAGACCCTCTATCGTCCTGCATTTCATCCGGCCCGGGGCCTGGGTCACAGGCTGAGTAGTGTGGGTTCACTTTGCTTCTCTTACCAGATCCCTACCTAAGTAATAAATTACAGACAACTTATGTGTATGGAAAAGTTGTAGGCCGTAGGCATTTTATTTTCTTACAGAAAATACAACACAACAAAATAATTACACTGCCATATGCTTTTGGGCACATTGTGTCCAGTTCCGAAGTTGCCCAAGGCTCCTCCTGAGTCCTTGTTATCCCTGAGCCTTCGTTCCTGGGCACATGCCGCCACACCTGAGTGGGTGTTCCTTACGCCCGCTGAGGTCCCCCCCAAAAGCACCCTACCTACAACCCCGTTCCTGGAGTGCCCTCAAAATGTTGTCAGAGAAAACCCCCATCCCTTCCTTTGATAGGTGCACCCCATCCTGGTGAAACATGTCCGGATTGTTCCGGTGTAAGCCATGTTTTATGAAATGCAGCCCTGTGCTCTTGCAGTACTTTTCTACTGATTTATTTATAGTTTCTTTCTGTCTATTTCAATTGTGTGCCTCTTCTGTGCCCCATACCAGACCCTTCTTGGTATTATCTCTGACATAAAAATCTCGGTTTTCCACCAGCTGCGGGCTATGCTATGCAGTGACTCGCAGATGTTCCTTTGTAATTTACCCCTGCTTGTGCTCACCAGGTCGTTCCCCCCGAGATGTATAACCGGGTACTCGGGGAGGGTCCCTGAAACCTATCAGGTCCGACAGCCTGTCGTGGATGTCCTCCCAGTGCATCCCCGGGAGGCCCCACCATGACGTAATTGTGTTCCTGAAATGTAGTCCTTGCTTCAACTCTTCCAGCCACCTGCCTGCCCGGGTCACGAAAGAGTGCCCCACTATCCATGCCGATTTGTATGGTCCGGCCTCTGTGGAAACGGGGGAGATAAGTGTCATATCACTTCCTCCCTTTATGTATTTTTTAAAACATTGCGACTTCCATCCCCCAATTCGTCTCACCCCCTTTGCTCCCAGGCCCCCCGCCCACACAGCGGTTGCTGCCCCTATCCTGAAAGAGTGTGTCCCAAATTCGGCTGGATCCCATCCCGCTTTCGCCATCGCCTCTTTTAATACTGCCTGAATTTGGTACCTGCTGAGCGCGCTGCCGTCCCGATGAATCAATAACTGTCCATCGACCTCTGGTCGCAGATCTAGGAATTCTTGGGTGATGCATCTGGGACATTGGTCCTTTTCTCTGATGCAATTGAGATCTATTGCTCTCCCCTTCCTCATTTGGTCTGTCTTAGATTTCCTTAGCATTAAAGACATCCCCTTGATACCCATACTAACGTCTTTTCTTGCCAGGCCGTCTCCTGCCCCTGTATTCCTGGCCACCAGTTCCCCTATTCTGAATGCTCCGTAGTATGCAAGCGCAAATGCTGCCCTGAACAGCGCGGTTTCGTACGTGCTGCTGCATGTGTCTTGCAGCACTTTTAGCAAAATTATCAATTTCCCAAAATTTACCGGCCTTCTGCTATCTGATTTTTTCCCCTCTAACTTCGCCCATCCCCTCATAGCGTATTTTATCTTAGCGCTGTCAGTCGGGTCCGGTATGCCCGCCACTTTTGTGGTATATGCCACCGCCGCCAGGTGCACTGCTGCCCAGCTTTTCTTTTTTCCTCTGGCAAATGCCCCTTCGAGAAATTCATAAATTTTTTCCGTTTAAATTTTTTCCACCTGTTTCCACCAACACATCTTTCACATGATTTTCGTACTGCTTACCCGTTTTGTACGTCAGGGCATTTCTTGTCAGCTTGTCGATGACCCTTTCCTTTCTCCGTTCTTCTCTTACTTCTTTTGAGTCGACCTTGTGGCCAACCATGCTTTCCTTTCTAGTGCCTCTAACGGGACCCATGCCTTCCGTGGCGTGGGCGTTCTTTCCTTGTCGGCGTCCGGTCTCAGCTCCCTGAATTTCTCCCACTGAAAACGAGAGATTGCATCAGCCACCACATTTTCTTCCCCAGCGATATGCCTCGCCTTTCTGCATGTATTAATCTTTAGGCTTTCCAGTGTGATTGCCCTCATTAATTCTAATACTATCATGCATGACGCACTTCCTTTGTTTAACATGTGCACCACCGCCATGTTATCTGACCATACTGCCAACTCCTTGTCCCCTAGCTCTTCCCTCCATGCGCATAACGCGACCCATATCGGGAAGAGCTCCAGCAGCGTTATGTTCTTTGTCCATTCCGCCACTTGCCACGATTTTGGCCATTTGCCTGCACACTATTTTTTCCCCAGTATTGCGCCAAAACCAAAGCCACCTGCTGCATCAGTGAACAACACCCTTTTACCTTCGTCGTTCACCGGTGAGCGCCATATTACCGCCCCGTTGAAGTTTTTCAGAAATTCTGCCCACACTTCCAGATCTCTCTTGATTCCTCCCCCTAGCCTGACCCTGTGGTGCCCTTTGGTAGCGCCTCTCGTTTTCAGCTCGATACTTCTCTGGAACACCTACCTCTGAGGTATGACTCTTCCTGCGAAGTTCAGTTTACCTGCCAGCGCTTGCAATTCTCTCACTGTTGATTTGTTTCTTCCTTGTAGTTCCTTTATTGTCTTCAGCAGCTCCGTCACCTTGTCCTCCGGGATCCGACACCTCCCCTTGTTTGAGTCAATTTCTATACCTAGGAATTGGATAACATGCGTTGGCCCCATCGTTTTCTTCTCCGCCAGAGGAAAACCCCACTCGCTCGTTATTTCCACAAATTTGTCCAGGGTTGCCCTGTATAGATCCGCACCTTTGGGGCCGACGAATAAAAAATCGTCCAGGTAATGCACCATCATGGATCCCTCATCTCCTGTGTTACTGCCCATTGTAAGAATGAACTTACCCTCTCGAAATATGCGCATGAGATGGCGCACCCCATCGGGAGGCATTTGTCGATGAAGTATTCCCCCTCCAATGCATGCATAACCATCTTTGTGATCTGCTGTTGACTGGCAACAGGTGAAATGCCGATTTAATGTCTGCTTTCGCCATCCATGCCCCTTCCCCTGCTTTTCTGACCAGTTCCACCGCCTCCTCGAAGTCTGAATATGATACTGTCGCCTCGCACTGAGCGATGCCGTCGTTCACCGAGGCACCCGGGGGGTAGGATAGGTGGTGTATCAGCCTGTATTCCCCTTCGTCTTTTTTCGGCACCAGACCTAGTGGTGAACATAAAAATTCTTCGAATGGTAAGGCCGTGAACGGGCCCTCTACTCTCCCCAGTTCTACCTCCTTCCTGATCTTACTGGTCACTATCCCCCTGTTGTCGATTGCCGATTTTAGATTCCTAGGAATGTCATGTGCTCCCTGCCTGGTAAACGGGATGTTAAAACCTTCTCTGAAGCCTTGCCTGATTTGTTCTGCCGCTTCTTGGTCGGGGTATTTCTGGAGCCACCTTTCCATCCTCTCGATTTTTACCGGCGTGGCCCCTTTCCTGCCCCAGTTTTTATTTCTGCGTCTCATCTCTTCTGCCGCTTGGCGCTGCGGCCCTTGTGCACTTGGAGCTGCTGTGGTCACCCTTGCATCTCTCGCACTTGTGGCTGAATTTGCACTTCCATCCCCAGCTACATGGTACCCCCTTTTCAAAACTCCTGCATTGACCTGGTTCCGCTCGTGCTGTCCCCGTGCTCCCACTGCCCCGCACCTGTGTTGTCGGGGGCAAGCTGCTCTGCCACCCTCTCTGTGACCTGTAATTTCTGCTCCGAAAACTCTGGTCTCTATTTCTGTCATAGCTGGATTCGTACTTTCTGCCACTGGATCTATAATCCGCTTTGTAATAATTCTGCCAGTACTGCCTCCTCTGCTGTCCCCCTGTGTACCGCTCCTTGGAATCCCATTTCTCTTTTAGCACGTTTAAAATGTAGAGGGTAAAGTTTTCTTCATCCCAGCCCATATCCGGAAAAGCAGTCCATCTCCTTTCTTTTTTTTTTTCTTTTTTTTTTTAAACTCTTTATTTCTCATTTTCAACAAGTTACAATAAACAACAGAATTAACATCCTAGGTCATTGAATTGAAAAATACATAACAGTGGAAAACAAAATAAAACACAATTCCAAACCATAACTCTGTATTCCAACATATGAAACTTAGGACTAACCTAAAACAAAGCCAGATGTATCAAACAAATGACAACAAACAAGTAAGACCACACAAAACAACCACATAGACAACACAAACCCCCTCCCCATATATTAATGCTAATAGACCAATGCACTCCACTCCAGAACCTAATCTAGCATCATCCATAAAGGTCAATAACGCTCCCCCACATTTCCTCATAAAGGGTTTCCTTGTTTTGATTACAATACATTGTTTTCTCAAGTCTGGATACAATTCTAACATCTAAAATCCAGTCCTCCACCATTGGCTTCTTCCGTGTCTTCCAGACCCTCAACACCTGTTTAGCCGCCACCAACAAAACTTTGAATACCCCACATGATATCACCCAACTCACATCCCGTCCACCTCTGTACAACAAGAAGACGACCGCTAAGGGAGTGCGTGGATAAACAATGTCCCAAATTTGATCGACCCTATCAATAACCTCCCTCCAAAAACTCACCACTCTTTCACAATACCATAACATATGTATCAAAGTACCTTGTTCTTTCCCACAACCCCAACACCGATCATCACCAACTAATCCCAATTTACACATACGAACTGGGGTCCAATATATTCTGCCCAATATCCTTTGATGTATATAGCGTAATTGCAAATCCACTTTGGCAGTTGTCGGCACTCTCCAAATCCTTTCCCATTCTCTTGGCGTAAGTTCTCTGCCCAACTCCTCTGTCCATGACAACCTCAGCTTGTCCCATGAATTTAACCATTGTCCATCAGGTTGCATAATCTGCATAAAAGTAGACACTTTTTGGAGTCCAATTTCCAAAATATTAAAATTCTCTGGTTTCTTCAAAAATGGAGCGCCCAACATGTCTCTCCGTTCTGATAGCAGAGTTACCAAAATATCATACCTTCTTAATTCCCTGTTCCTTAACCCAAATTTCTCAACTAAACTTGCAAAAGGTACTGCCACTGCAGCACTCCACACATCACCAATAGTCAAAACACCCCTCTGAACCCAACTTTTCCAATTCAGTACCTTATTATTAAACTGCAGACCAGGATTATGCCAAAGGGAAGCCTCTTCATAAAGATAAAGACCTTGTCCAGTTCCCACTATCCATGACGACAAAGCTTCTTTAGTAGCTAAAACCGCCTTCAAACACTGCACCTTCTTAGGCAACTTTCCAAAAGAAAACAAACATTTAATATCATAAGGCAAAAACCGTTGTATCTCAATTTGTACCCACCACGGCACCTTGTTTAGAATTTCACCAGTGTAATCAGACACTTTCTTTAACAAAAAACCACTACCATAATTTTTCAACACCGGGTACCCAAAACCCCCATCTTTAACTTTCCGGACCATAATATACCTGGGAATCTTGGCCCTCTTCCCAAATCCCCACAAATATTCCTGAAATAATCTGTCTATACGTGCAAACGCTCCCTTTGTAAAATGCACAGGCAAAGATTGAACAACATACAGAACCTTTGGCAGCAACATCATTTTAATAGCCATCTCCTTTCTGAACTCATGGTCATACTCTAGCCATGCATCCCCTCCAAATGCTGCGTGGACCTTCAGCACCCTCTGTTGATATGCAAC
Organism: Ambystoma mexicanum; assembly: GCF_040938575.1. Taxonomy (NCBI): domain Eukaryota; kingdom Metazoa; phylum Chordata; class Amphibia; order Caudata; family Ambystomatidae; genus Ambystoma; species Ambystoma mexicanum. Next base: position 710,495,621 of record NC_090923.1, on the reverse strand, counting down.
TAATGCTACCCCGTCTTCCGGGAATTTTTGTGATATAATTGTAGACATTATGGTGAAGGCCGCCATCCAGTTGTCAAAGCTCCTCACTACTGGCCCCTTTCTTAGTAAGCTTTTCTCATCCTCCTTCATTTCCTCTAGGGCCACATTCATCCCCCTCTTTTGACAATCTAACAATGTAAAGATATCGATCAATTCCTTCCTCCAGATTTTTTCCTTTACTTTGTCATTTATGTACCAAGCCATCGCTTTCACCGACCTGCCCTGTGCGTCTTTACCCATGGTTGGCCTGCCATATTTCGTCATGAGTGGCCCCTCATTTTTTGCCGCTGCCACCGTCGGTACTGCCCCCGGTGGTGTGGCCCCTGCCCCTATGTTTGGCCCTGCCTGTACACATTGTGGTGTCAGTAAAATTGGTGCTCCTTGCGGCACCGAGACTACTGGTGCCCCTTGTGGTGCCGGGACCGGGGCTTCCCTGGGCTCTGCTTGTGCCCCCTGTGGTGCCGGGACCAGGGCCTCTCTGGGTTCCGCCCCTGCCCCCCTTCCCCACTCTGTCTTTCCTTGCTCACCACTCCTCTCCATTTAACCCAAGCCTTTAGGTGATCCCTTGCTTCGTCATCACTGCTTGATTCGTCTGATGTACTCCCCTGCTGCTCTTCCCTGCTTTTCTTCCCCCGTCTGCTCTTCTTGTCATTGGTTCTGGGCGACTTACCCGAAACCGTGACGCAATTTTTTAACATTTTTACTATTTTATTCCCCACATTATTAATCACAGTACCTTTCTTTTTATCTTTTTTCTTTCTCTTGGTCGGTGCCTCCATTCGTTCCTCTGATCTCTTCGACTCCGCTCTTCCCCTTTTCTGTCCTTGCGGTACCTCGTCTTCTCCTTCGCTGCTGCTGGGCTCTATGAACAGCAGAGGTGACGTTGCCTTTGCTCTTTCCTCCTTCTGCATTACTTCTAGCACCCTTTGTGCCCCATACTCCTTCTCCGCCTTTCTTGCCCATTCTGAGAATTCTTGGGCCCTCTTCGCTCTTACTTCCGCCATCCTTCTCGTCTGAATTCTGTCGGTCGCGCTTCTGTTTGACCACAGCGAAAGTGTCCTTCGTTCGTTCGCAGCTGGTACTTCTGGGTCGCTCCTGCTCTGGCACCGTTGTAACCACCGCGATAGTATGAACTCTAGAGAGGTAGATAAATGCGTGAGCCCGCAAGAGCAAACGTTTTTCCTTCCCCTTCTCCAGGTACTAAGAGCCTACCCGAGAGAGGTGAGCTCTTACCTGGTTTGTGCCGCCTCTCCTTTTCCAGGCTTACTTATACCCCCCCGGCCTTTTGTTCCTTCCTGGGGGCGGCCGGGTTACCCCCCTGTCCCCTTGCTGTTACATTTCGCACCTTCCCAGGTGCTGTTTCCTGCCCTTCCTGGGCTTTTGTTTCTTGTGGTGCCATTCGGACACCCCTCCCTACGCTTTCGCGCCGTTTTCCCCCAACCCGCGCCTAAACTCCCAGACCCTTTATCGTCCCACATTTCATGCGCCCCGGGGCCTGGGTCACATACCAAGGTAGCACGTCCATGCCAGCCTACAGTGGCATACAACAACCCAGGCGGGATGGGTCCGACCACAAGAAGCCACGCAGGGCTTTAGGTGGGGTAAGAAATCGAGGGGGAAGGCTCATTTGGGGGCGTGGCTTGTGGGATGGCCGTGGCCTTAAAAACATACACAAGCCATAGTAAGGTACGCAAACATTTTATATATCTGTATGCGTACCTTACTATGGTTTGTGTAGTATGCGAGCTTGAAAAGTACACAAACCATAGTAAGATACGCACACAAATATATAGCATTTATGTATTTGTGTGCGTACCGTATGGTTTGTGTACTTTTCAAGCCATCTTTGTTAAACATTTCTATGTTTATAAAAGATGGCTTGAAAAGTGCACAATTCAATCCATCTTTTATAAAGCTTTCCCGATGGACAAAGCCTGAGGTGTCTTTGTCCGTCGGCAAAGCTTTATTGAAGATGTCTTGAATTGTGCACTTTGCAAGCCATCTTTTATAAACCTCGGAATATGTTGATGAGTCCCCAGGTTGGCCGAGGGTTAAGGACGCCTCAGCGACCTGGGGAAACAAAGGCACAGTAACTTCCTCTGGTGACCTCTCGTGTGAGGGGTCACCAGAGAAATTTACAGTGACTGACAGAAGTGCCAGCCAGTCACAGTTGCTGTGGCTGGTGGGCACTTCTGTCAGCTTGCCTGTCCTAATGGCGGGCGCTTCACCCATTGTGGCTGTGGCCCACTGGCGTAACAGGGGCCCCCGCACCCCCTGCGGTACGGGAGGCCCTGTGACCACATGTCCTGGGAGGGGGCCCCAGGTGGAGTTAAAAAAAATTATAATAATAATTGTTTTCAAAAACTTTTTTTAAAAATGTTTATTTTTGAATTCACTCTGCATTTATAAAGAAATCATTTCTTTATGAAGGCAGAGTATGGTGTATGGGTACACACTTAAATGTATAGGTGACTGCCTGTGTTAGTGTATGGTGAAAGGGTTCACACTTAAAAGTATAGGTGATTGCCTGTGTGAGTGTATGTTGAAAGGGTGCACACAACTGTATGGGTGGCTGGGTGTGCGTGTATGGTGAAAGAATGCACACTTAAATGTATGGGTGGCTGCCTGGGTGTGCCTGTATGGTGAAAGGGTGCACACTTTAATGTATGGGTGGCTACCTGGGTGTGCCTCTATGCTGAAAGAGTGCACACTTAAATGTAGGGATGGCTGGGTGTGCATGTGTATATATGGTGAATGGTGTGTGTGCTAGTGTTCAGTGGCGCAACAAAACCTACATTTCAGGGTGGCTAGCCCTTCAAATGTTGGGAGAGGCGCTAACCTAACTTATTTTTGTGGGGGCATCTAACTTCTTTACGCATTTTAATGAGACTATTCTATTGCAGCTTCAATGTTACAAGCAGTTAACTCTTTCCTTTAAGTCTGAAATCACCCACTTATGGACTGCTGTGAGAATGACTGGTCTCCTGTTCCCTCTCTACCCTTCCAATCACTCCCCTGGCATGCAAGTACTAAACCCACATCACAATTCCAATTGCTTAAAAAATGTGGCATTTGAATGCAGGTACTAACAGCGAAATGATGTACATTAGTAATTGCTGGGCCGGGCCCTTGTTAACAGCGAAACCCAGGTGCCGTTCAACATCTGTGTCCTTTTCTGTCCGGCAACTGCTTTGTAGGTCAGCCAGGTCAAGTCAACATAGCCTACAATTTTGGAGGAAGGGGGGAGTGCTGAAGCCCAGTCAGCTCAATGGTGTTGCACCACTACTCGTGCTTAATGCCTTGATTACTTATTGGTAATCGTCATTACTCCTAGCCCTATTCTTCCTCATTCCAGTACTCGTGTATGAGGCAGTACTTGTGTATGAGGCACTATGAAGGCAATGCCTGACTTAGCTACCTGTAATCTTCATTACTCCTAGTCCCACTCTTCCTCATCCCAGTACTTACTTATGAGGCAAGGAGCCTCCTAGGTAAGCACTGGGACAAGGAAGGGGGACGTGGAGGTAATTCTGGGCCAACGAACTGATTTTGGAGGTTGGGCTAGGGGATGGGAGTGGGAGGGGATGTGTGGGGGGTGGGATTGTGCAATAAATCTAAATGGTCATCCATGTCCATGCTAAGCAGGCATGATATGTGGTATTGGTGGCTAGAGAGGAATTTTGGTGCAGCCAGTCTAGTCATTCCTCAGTTTGGTATGACTTTTTTTAACTGGGCATTTCTGATAAAGCAGTCCCGTTAAGTGTAATTACCTGGCTAGACTGACATTTGGGTTCTGCCAGTCCAGCCATTTCCTACTGCGGCAATGTATATTTTTCTGGGAATCTGTGATAAAATTATATGATATGATATGGTAAGTCATATATAACACGCCTGTAAACAAGTGTTTTTAGCCACGACAAGCCAAGGAAAACAGTGGGAGGACAAGACAAATGATCTTAACTTGTGTCATTCAGATGGTGCAAGTGCGAGGATGAGAAGTGCAAGGGGAAAGGGAGGGGGAAGTGCAAGGGAGGGGAGGGGAAAACAGGGCAGCAATGTTCTGAGTAAGTGCAGCCAGGGCAGCGCGGCTCTGGGTAGTGCAAGGAGAACAAGGGTCTGTAGGGGTTACAGCCCCTAACTGCGTGGTAGGCCCGTAGGTAGTGCAAGGGTGACTGATCAAGAAAGAGCCTGGACTCAGTGAGACTGAGGGTAGCCAAGCAACCAGTTGGTACAGCAGACAGGTAGGTCGGGTAGGTCAGCATGGGAGGGAGAGAGAGAACGCAGAGGAGAAGAGGAACATTTTGAGCTGCTTCCGGAACTTCAGGTGGTCCGGGTCAAGTTTGGGAGGGGTGGGGAGGCCATTCCAGAGGGAGGTACCTGCAGGGGAGAGGGATCTACCCCCCTCTCTGCCTGGAGAAGCATCTAACTCTTAGGGCTCGAGAAGGAAGGTATTTTGGAAGAGAGCTTTGGATGTAGTGCGAATCCCAGCCCCAGAAAGCCATGTGGACAATGCAAAGGTCCTTGAACTTGATCCTTGCAGCCACTGGGAGCCAATGGAGAGATTACATAGCTGGATTGATACGGTCCCTGGGCTTGAGGCCAAGAATAAGTCTTGCAGTCCTGTTCTGGATTAGTTGCAAAGGGCGGCGAGTAGAGGAAGGCAGATTGAGAAAGTGGCTGTTGCAGTAGTCCAGCCTAGAGAGAACCAGGGCTCTGGAGCCAGTGAGCTTCTGGGGGAAAGTGAGAAAGGGAAGAGTCCCTTTGAGGGGGTGCAGCTGGTATTGGGACTTTTTGGCGACATCCGAGATGTGAGGAGAGAAAGAGAGAGTGGAGTTGAAGATGACACCAGGAATGAGCGAGAGAGGAGAGTAGGCTGAGGGGAGCCTGGAGGAAAGCTCAGTGTCATCTGCATAACACTGATAGTTAGAGGAGAAGGTAGAGATCAGGTGGGCCAAAGGGGCCAAGAAGAGGTTGAAAAACCAGGGTGAGAGGTTAGAGCCTTGGGGAACGCCACAGGTTGAGAGAGGTGGCGGAGTGAAAGGGACCAAGTTGGACCTGGGAGGGGCGGTCCAAGAGGAAGGAGGTCAGCCACTCCAAGGACTGATCCATGATGCGCAGGTACTCACAGAGTTGATTGATCAGGATGGCGTGGTTGACCATGTCGAAAGCAGAGGAAAGTTCTTGGAGGATGAGGACAGAAGGAATGCTGGAATCAAGCTTGGAGATCAGATCTTCACATGTGTTCAGGAGAGCAGTTTCAGTGCCTCTGGCACTCTTAGGCCAGACTGATGGTCATGAAGGCAACCAACATATTCAGTGTGGAGAGTAAGCTGGGAGAGGGCCAGCTTTCCAAGAGTTTGGGAGAGGGGAAAGTTCAAGTGGCAAAAGAATGATTACAGAAATCGGCCAAGGCTGGAGCAAGGGTGTCAATATGGTCCTTGATGGTTCTGGAGGAGCGGACGAGCACCTGTTTCAATGACACTTGCGTAGATGGTCTTGTCTAGAAACCACGTCAGGTGTTTGAGAGAAAGAGGAGAAAGGAGGAGGAGAGGGAGAGATGGCCAAAGGGCGGCCAAGAGAGGAAAAGGGAAAGGAAGAGGAGAGAGTGGACAGGATGTCCTGAGGTTAAGCGGAGAAGCAAGAGGCCAAAACTGTACAGAGGGCCTGTTGAGGGAACAGGAGAGGTAGAGACCACAACAGGATTGGACAGTTACTTGCAGATTTCAAAATAGTGTTGTTAGAGGCCGCAGAGACGCAGGCTTGAATGTGTGCTCTCTTCTTGATGAGTCTTTTTGCGGCGACTGGCATTTTGGTGCAACCAGTCTAGGTATGTGTAAATGTGGCATGGCATGCTTTACTGTAATGTTATTATGTGTCTAAACTTTTCTACATTGTGCAGCCAGTTGGACATGTTTTCATTGTGGCATGGCATTTTTAATAGTAAAGCATTAATGTTCATGTGCACTGTTGGTGACTTGCATGTATTGGATTGGTGTTACCCTACAAAACAATAGCAAACACTCTGGCCTTTTAGCCAATTTGCATTAAAACACATATTTATATTTTCTCCTAGTGCAGTGTGCGGTATACCCCTTCAGCAGCACGTTTGTGCGTATTGCACAAGCGTGATAATCTAGGCCGGCCCAGAGTTTGGCACGACCCATGATTTGTTGCCGAGTTGGGGGGGGGGTTCAACATGGCTTGCAGGGGCCCCCCAGAACTTGTGTTACACCACTGCTGCGGCCGCGACAGGATAATGCATCCCACCAATATTGTGGTGGGACTGGGGGGCCCCGGCAGGGCTCTGGCTCAACCCCACTTTTGGGAGACAGGCCCGGCCCACTTAAAGCACTGGAGCCACGAGACAACACCCAAGAGCGTAATGCCTGCCACAGTGCCTGCAAGATAGTAGTCGGTGTAGCATTGGTGAATGACAACAGTGCAAGCTTCCTGTTTACCCAGATGGGGAACAGCAGAGGCAGTATAGGCCATAACATAGACAAACAGGAGCCTTGGGAGCCTCCCTCACACAAATACCAAGTACAGCATTCGTGGCCCCAGGCCAAGCTTGCTCGAGCAGATCTTGTGCAGCAGCAATACACATGTCTTCACATAGATGCCTGGTGCACTTCAGGCAGCATCAGTGCAAGCTTCCTCGGACACAGGAATACTGCAGAACAACAGCAGAACACGATTCTCACACTGTCATTTTAGGCACAATCACTGTGGCAAATCAACTTTCGGGACACCAGGGGTCCAGGGATGAATATCGGTTTCTAAAACCATCAATCAGCCCCACACCTCTAGTACACCAGAAGGGATCCAAACAGATTGGAAACACAAGTAAATTATAAACCTCCTTATATAATGTTGGCATCGTGGACAGAAGGGCAGTCTTATCTCTGAAAGGTCGTGGTTATTTGCAACACAGGGAAAATACAATTAATCCCCTATGATAAAAGGGACTGTGCAGTCAAGGTTGCATACAAATATCAACCTTATTTTTATCACAACAGCCAGTTTTAGCACACTACAAAATACAACCCACCCCGTAAAGGAATGCAGTGGACCCCATCCCCTTTTACGGGGGGAATCAGACCATACACCATAACCCTTACTACCCAACAATTGTTATACATTTGGAAACAAAAAGGTCACATTTTATTGGAGCATACACAATACGGAGGCAGTCCCAGCCCTAAACACATCATGGTTCACGACCATACACTTCTAAAGGTGGCCCAAAAGCAGGGCAATGTTATAGTTCTGAATGTTCTGGTGTCCCCTTGCCGCCAACAGCTTTAGCAAGGCCCCGGACATATGCTCCAGATTGTACTGTACGCAGCACTTCCTCCTCTGGCCACTGAATCTTGAAGTTGAGGAATCTCGAGTGTCCCTAAGGGACTCAGTGCCCATCGTCTGAATTTGGCTTGAGTACGGCCATCGGTAAAGCGCCCACGGTTCGAACCGCTGCGTCACTCTCCACCCCGGCTAGGACTGCCCCGAACTCTGCCACGCTTTGGGGGTGGCCCCCCACTTCCCCAATGCGCCCACGCTCCACTAAAACTTACCATTGTTCTAGCTGCAACCGGCCTTCAAGAGTGCCCCCAGAATGGTTGTGAGGGACAGGTCATTCCCTTTATCCGATAGATGCTCACCGTCTGCCATATAGTGGGAAGGGAGCGAATGTATGCAGATGTGTCTTACAAAACCAAAGCCCTCAGCCTTTGCATATTTTTCAATCCCTCTGTTGAGCCTGCGCCTGGACTTCTCTATGCCCATGTGAGACGCCGTCCTGCGCCATTGCAATCTGGGCACTACCTCCGACCAGATGATGTTGGTACCAGGTCATTCTTGTCCCAGTGCACGCAGACTGACTTGGATCTGGGTCCATAGTCGGCCCCTTCCCATGATGGAAGCAGTTTCTGGTGTTTTGTTGGTACCAACTTAAGTTTTAACCATGCGCCTAGTAGCTATTTCAATTCAAACTTGCGTCACAGATGTGTGGGGCACAAAAGAGGCACTGACCCCAACCCCTTGGACTAACACATAAGAAACTCGCCACACACTTGAAAAGACTGCGCCACACTTGTGTAGGTGAACCAAGTGTGGCCAGTTTTTTCAAGTGTGTGCCGAGTTTCTTATGTGTTAGCCCTTCCCATGATGGCCAGATCATTACCACCAAAATGCACCCTCAGCACCCTGGGAGCAGGCCTCCACTGCAGCCGTCTGTGTACTGTTGGTAACAACGAGTGCCACCTCATACCTGATGCCCCGAACCAAACCACTCTGTTCTTTTCCAATCCTTGGTTAGGGTCCATTTGCTATCGTTGTGCCGCGACCTCCACCCATGTTATAAATGAATGGCCTACAATCCATACAGCCTCATCTGCTGATACAAAATATTGGGTTGAGAAAACATAATGAGAAACAAAGTCCGACAAACATCAAATCCGTCCGTTCTGGCATGCAGAGAAACACCCACTAAGTACCACCTGTCATGGACTGTGTTGTCTCCTGTGGCCTTACATATAGCTAAAGGCGGTTCGACTGCCATCTTCCTATCCTTTGAATTGCGGGTGTTGGCATGCCCTCCAAAAAAGGCTGCGGTGGCAGCACTGATGCAGAAACTGTGGGAGGACCATTCCCTCCCCTTAATCCCCACTGCCCCCAGCGTCATTGACAGAACCTTCCTTAACTGGTAGTTGGTGAGTGGTGCCCCACTTCAATGCACCAGGAGGGGGCCTGGCTGCTGTGATCTCAAAGTCCAGTACCCCCATAACAAAGCGACCGGACAGCTGTTGCTGTGGGTGGACTGGTGTAGCACCACCAACTTCCCTTTCCCTCTTGATCCACTTTACACAGGTGCAATTTAATGGTCAAAATCTCCCTGTCTGCTTTTGGGCTGAACTGTACATCTCCCAAAGCTAGAGCCCTACCAGAGCGATTATCTTTACCTGCTGCCACCAATTTGCTGATCCTAAAAGCCCCAAAAAATGTATGTGAAAATGCGGCCCTGAGCAGTGCAACCTCAAAACCATCAAAGCATATCCCGGGCAAGGCGGCCAGCAGTTTTTCCAGCAATTCGAAGTTGATGGGTTTCCGAATGTCCCGCTTGGGTCCCTCCACCCGGCTCCATCCCTTCAAAACCATGCGCACCAAAAATCCAGGGTGGGTTGTATTTTGTAGTGTGCTAGAAAAGTATGTTGTTATAATAAAGTAGATCTTTTATACAACCTTGACTGGACAGTCTCTTTTATCATTGGGTAATAATTGTATTTTTGCTGTGTTGTAACTAACCAACGATTTAAGACCTTGCGGAGAAGCCTGCTGTTCCGTCCACATTACTAAAATTGGACATGGAGGTTTATAATTTGTTTGTGCATTCAATCTGTTCAGATCTCCTCTGGTGTACTAGAGGTCTGGGGCTGATTGATTGTTTAGAAACCGGTATTCATCCCCGGACCACTGGTGCACCGGAAGTTGATTTGTCACATAGACGGCACGTGGTCGGATCTAGTTGGAGCCTTGCGCACAGCTTAGTCACCCAACAATCAAAGTACTGTTGATGACAACGTTTAGGCACTGCTAGGTATTTGTAATAATCATGGATCTTGACATGTGAAAGGCATGACCAAGGATGTCCTGCATGTCCTATGTTAAGAGAGGGACCTCCCCAAAGCACTAAGGTTAATGAACCTGAGTTGCTGCCAGCTTCCACGCTTGGGTAGAAGCAACGGCGGTTGGGGAGAAGAACCCAGGGGATGGGTTAGGCCCTGTGTACCCGAATGGAAAAGACCTTCTGGAGGGGGAAGTGGAAGGTGACGAGGAAGACAGCATGAGCAGTGTTTCTTGCCAACCATCCTGCCGGGGAGCAAGCGTGGTTTCTCAACACACTATATTATCAGTGAGATCAGGGGCTAGTGCGGCATCCCGCCAGTCCCATTCCTCAGCACAGCCACTAAGTAGCCCAGTAATTGTTCCGGCTGTTAATTAGGTAACGACTAGAAAGTTCCTGCAGTAAGAGAGGAGACTAGCATTAGAGGAACAGAAACAGTGGGATACGGTCACCATAGAGCGGGACAGGGCCGCCATAGAGCTGCGCAAACTGGTGCTTGAAGAGAAGAAGGAGGCCACCAAATCCACCTCTAGCAAAAGCAGTAGTAGTGGCTCAAACCAGAGGGCCTGAGATAAGCCCTGGCGGCACATCCCCAAAGGGTTAGCGCAGGCTTACGAAGTAGGGAAGGATATTTTTGACTGGTTTGAAGTACTCAAGCTGGCTTTTCCGCAAAATGAGGTGGACGATGTACTGTGGGGTGCAGCCCTGATGAATTGCTTACTGACACCAGGGACTGATGCAATTCTTTAGTTAATTCCTGAGGAAAGGTCCGTTTATGAAAGCATGAAAGCGGCCCTCCTCAGGAAGTTCTGCAAAACACCAGTACAGTAGCTCAAGAGCTTCATAGAGCTCGGAAAGAAAATTGGGCAGACATTTGAAGCGTTTACACACTTGACGTTGAAATATGTTTGCGAGTAGGTGGCTGGTAACACAGTTGACACACTTAAATGGATATACTATTTGTTTGTGTGTGAGCTACACCAACATCTTGTGGACAAGACGATCACAGACCCTATGGAGCTTGCAAAGGCTGCCGATAGGTTTGTGAGTACTCAAGTCCAGAAAAAGTCTCAGGTGAGCACACCCAAACCGGAAGAGAAATATTCAGACAAAAAAGTAAACAAGGATGGGAAGGACCAAGGTACAACCCACTCCTCTTCAATGTCACATCCCCAAAACAATGAAGGGAAAAAACTTTAGTTCAGCTGTACACACTGAAAAGAAAAACGCAAACTGGGACACCTAAGTTCTCACCACCCAAAGGTTGTTTCTTGGGTAAGGAGCTGGGCCATAGGAAAGGGGATCCTGCTTGTAAGGGCTTACCCAAGCAAGCCATAGTGAATGTTGGACGCATGGAAGAGCCCATCATTAGTGTGGGCCCCCTAGAGGAGGACTTCCCACTAGGCCAAGGAGTGGCCGAATGTGGATTGGTTATACTGAGTGGTTACGGTACCAGGTCTCCAGAAGAGATCAAAGTTCCCAATAATACTCAACTCTATTTAGAAAATGTGTAAATCAATAGACACAAAACTCCTGTGATCTGAGACACTGCAGCTATCATCATTGCTGTCACCCGGCAGTGGGTACAGCCAGGCCAATATATTGATGGGCCTGACTGTAACGTCAGTGAATTTGACGGAAAGAGTAAGTGTCCCTTGGTGATATTAGAGTTCAGCTGGCAAAGTGAAACGACCCAGTGCTGTCTAGTGGTGAAAGACTCCATCCCTGTCCCATGTCTGTTGAGTAATAATCTTCCTGATCCCGAGATTGTCGCAGTGGTTACCCGATCAAGGGCCAAAGAGATCGCTAGAATGAACACTCTCTGAGCCTTAGTGCCTGGAATGCTTCCAGAGGGCTTGTTGGAAAGACTGGCGTGTCCGGCAGGCCCTAGTCCAGTTCCACATACTGCTGAGTCACCTATTACTGCGGGAGAGGGGCCAGTAGCCACTGAGGACCCAACTTTGGTAGCAGGGGACTCAAGTTGCTTGGCGCAGTGCACGAACCTGAGGTGGAGGACCGGGTGGGTGCAGATTTGAAGGGCTTGTCCAAGCTAGATGAGTTTCCATCAGCTGGGGGCCCAGATCAAACTGACTTCTTCACAGCCCAGAAAGAGTGTCCCACTCTGGCGGTTCTTAGAGCAAGAAAGTGGAGGAGCAGGCTAAGGGCAAGGCCCTTGGACTGTTTAAACTGTACTGGGAGGATGGACTCCTGTACAGTGCGCCAAACGACTCTAAGGTCGAGGGCACCAGAAGGTTGGTGATTCCCCAGTGCCACAGAAACTTCCTTTTGGATTTGGTTCACCAAGTTACTTTAACAGTACACTTTGGAGTGACTAAGACATTGGACCGGTTGTCTGCGCACTTTTACTGACTGCAGTTCATCATAAAGGTTTAGGAATTTGTCCAGTCCTGCCTGATTTGTCAAGCTTCAGGCAAGTCAGGTGTTGCCACAAAGGCCCCCTTAATTCCACTACATGTGGTTGGACGGCCTCCCGAGAGAATAGGTATGGGCATTGTGGGTCCTTTGGATCCTCAAACCAGTTCAGGGAACAGATACCTCTTGGTGGTGGTAGACCATGCCACAAGGTACCTTGAGGCTGTCCCTCTGAGGAGCATCAAAGCCCCTGTTGTTGTGAAGGCTCTGATTGGGATATTCTCCCATGTTTGATTCCCCAAGGAAGTCGTTTCTGATAGGAGTTCAAAATTCATATCAGCGTACATGAAGGCTATGTGGGAAGAGTGTGGAGTCACCTACCGGTTCTCTACATCCTTCCATACACAATCAAAGGGGTTTGTTGAGCAGTTCATCAGGACCCTGCAAGGCATGATAGGTGGCTTGGAAGAGCAACTGAGGAGAAAATGGGATATTCTCCTGCCATGCCTACTGTTCCCCATGCCTACTGTTCACCTACAGGGAGGAGCCACAGAATGGAGTAGGGTTTAGCCCCTTTGAGCTTCTGTTTGGACACCCTGTATGAGGTCCCCTCAGTCTAGTGAAAGAGGGATGGGAGAGCAACCCCTCGTCCCCTACACGAGATTTGGTGGGTTATGTACTTGGCCTTCGATTTAGAATGCGAAACCTAAAGGCCAGTCAGGAGATGAAGAAGCACTGGCACGACCAGAAGGCCACTGTGACAGTCTATTCTCCGGGCCAGTAGGTGTTGATTAGGGAGCCTGTCAAACCCAGTGTCCTTCAGGACAAATGGACTGGGCCTTACAGTGTTCTGGAAAAATTCAGTGAAGTGAATGATCTCATTGACGTGAAAGGATCTAAACAGATGTGCAGGGTCTTTCACATCAACCAAACCAGCTAAAACCCCATTATAGTCAGGATGACTTGGTCATGGTATTAGTGATTGACAGAGAAACTGAGGAGGAGACTGATCCCCTCCCAGACCTTCTGCACACTGAAGCCACAGATGGGTCAGTTGAAGGTGTCAACCTTGCAACGGACCTGTCAGAAAAGCAAATGACAGACTGTCACCATTTACTGGGACAGTTTGCCCGTCTGTTTTCTCTTACTCCAGGTTGGGCAGATTGGTGCACCCATGATGTGGACACTGGAGACAGTAAGCTGGTGAAGAGTAGGATTCACCGGGTATCCGATAAGGTCAGGGACACCATCAAGGAGGAAGTATCCAAGATGCTGTCCCTCGGAGTGATAGCACCATCCCAGAGGCCGTGGCTAGCCCAGTGGTACTGGTTCCTAAAAAGACCAGTGCTGGGAAGACTGAAGTTCGTCTTTGTGTGGACTATAGGGGGCTCAATTCTGTCATGAAGACAGATGCTCATCCCATTGCTTGGGGAGATGAACTCTTTGGCAACAAGCTGGGTGCTGCCAAGTACATGAGTACCTTTTACCTCACGGCAGGGCACTGGCAGGTCGGCTTGACAGATGGAGCGAGAGAGAGGTCAGTCAGCATTCTCAACCCCAGAAGGACATTATCAGTTCACTATGATGCCCTTCGGATTGAAGAATGGCCATGCCACTTTTCAGTGGATCGTTAACCAGGAGGATCCCTTATCCCACCTGAAACAAGTGATTCAGGCTCTGCAGAATGCAAGTCTGACTATCAAGGCAACAAAGTGCCGGATAGCACAGGGCACAGTGACTTACCTAGGCCAACTGGTCGGTGGAGGTAAGAAACAACCTCTCAATGCAAAGGTACAGGCTCTGACGGATTGGGACCTCCCATCACACAGATGCAGGTGAGAGCCTTTTGAGGTCTCACCGGGTACTACCGGTTGTTCATCAAGGGGTATGGGGCCATTGCCATGCCCCGGAACAATGTAACTTCCAAGAAAATGCCAAAGAAGGCAACTTGGACCCCCGCCTGTCAAACCTCCTTTCAGGATTTAAAGGATAGATTAGCAGATGCTGGTGATTTTGGTATTGAGCAGTGTTAGCACCGCTGAACTCTCTCAAGGGGCAGAGCAACTTGCGCCAACATTAACAGGCGATTGAAAAAAAGGGAAAGGAACAGGGCTGTCATTGAAAAAGAGGCTTACGCGGTTGTGTGGCCCATTAAGATGCTGAAACCCAACATCATTGGGTTGCACTTTACGATCCAGACAGACCACCACTCTCTTTTATGGTTAATGTGCATGCAAGGGGAGAACCCTAAGATTCTGTGTTGGGCCATATCCCTACAGGGATTGGATATAGACATCACAATAGTTCATGGATACTTGGTTTCAACATAAAAGGAGCTATGGGTCATAAAATGTCACTATGGGCCGTCGGAGAAGGGCCAAGGGAACAGAACCACAATGTACCTTGTGCTGTAGATATACTAGGTGCTCGACTGGGTTAAGTCGGTTTTAGGGCACCTTGCAGCTTCTGCGCCAGAGTTCAAGGTGGGAGACAGCTGCTGGTATCAGGTGGCAGGCAGCTCGGCGAGCGAGGCTGGATGGACGACTGCAGGCTGGCCTACACAGCAGCTCTGGGTCAGGAATCATTGTCTTAGTGTGGTCGACGGGTCTGAGGCACTGGTCGAGGCGTCTCAGACGGCGTTAGCGACTCTGGCGTAACACCAGTCAGCGGTGCAGTCACTTGTAGCTCGAGGGGCTTGACGTCGGAAGATGCTTGTCGATGCACTTCTCCTAGCTTCTTCACTGGGCTTGTGTCATCCTTTAAGGTGGATGGCTCAAAGCTGAGGAGAGTGTTGCAGGCAGCTACCTTGTTGTTGGTTTAGTTCAGAGACTCTCTGGCACTTCCCACCTACGAAGCTTGCTGCAGAGCCTAGCAGGGCATGCTGTGTGCTGGCTGGGTATCAGTTCTGGAGCTGCTGGAGGGTCCTCTGGAGTCAGTATCTCCCTCTGTTCCCTGGAAGATGTTGTTAAAGGGAGGGATCTTGCTTCCCGCTTCGGAAATCCTGGCCTTATTCAGACTGTATCTACAGCCAGGGTCCAATGCTGAGTTCTTCTTGTTACTCCTTGCTAAGTCTTCAGATGATCTGCCCAAAAGAGGGGTTCAGCCCTCTTTTAAAACCAAATGGGACACAGCGATTGGTGTAGGCTAAGCCGACCTTAATGAACCAATGATGGGTGCCCACCATCAATCTCCTGTATGCATGAGATCATGACCAGAGTGCTTTTCAACAGAAAAGGTAAAGGTGTGAAAACATGTAATGCTAAATCGCACCCATCCCCCTGTATTTTGTGGATCAAAGGGTCTCTCTAGTTAATGAAGCTCTCTGTGGTTCCTGATTAAAGTGGCAGGTCTCCCTTGAAGCTGCGGGGAGAACCAAATTTCTGTCTCCCTCAAACCACATACTTGTACCTTCTGAATGGGGAACCCCTCTGGGGATGTCTACTATAAACACGCAGTCCCAGACATGACTTTTCACTGTCCCTTGATACTAAGGGCGGGAGCTGGCTTAAGGTTGACACAGTGCATATCAAAGGTTGTTGGGGTTTCCTGTAACCTTTGTTAACCTCTGCAGCCAGACCCCATATGGGCCTGTTTGAAGTATACTCTATGTGTATGCTAATTATGTTAATCACTGCCACAATTCTGCAGGGCTCAACAAAAGGACAGGGTGGATCCATGGAGTCTTTGATAGTTATTTAAAAAGGCCATGGCAGGGGCAATGTTTTTCCCTCCCCCTTTAGAGAGGACATGGTGTAATCTTGGCTGTCATATCCCAACTAAATATGATGGGGTGACACGCCTGAAGGCTGTGTCCACCCAGAGTACACAGGTGTATGTGTATGTCATGCAGTGAGCATAGGAAAATGTGTGCTGATTAGCCCCACACATTTTACGGAGGTTGATCTACTACCATTCAATTTCTTTTAAAATTTCAAATAACCCAGGCGAGCGTACACCCACCGTGCGGATGGTTGGATTCCTCACAATCACGTTCTCTCCTCAGACCGAGACATTCTCCCCAGGCCCCAGCTCCAGCCACTCCATACCTCAGTGAGCTTGGCGGCCTCTCGTAGCGCTGGGTACATAGTGCCGTGCAGGACCTCGATGATAGCGCTGGGCTCCATGCCTGCCGACAGTGTGGGGTGATTTCTGAGCTGAAGATGCACGGCACAGAGTACATGGACCCATTGCTCCAGCCACCGCCGCCGAAGGGGTTAGGAGCAAGCTAGGACTGCCCCCCCCATGCTTTCAAGAGCCCTGACTTTAAATGGTTGCTAAGCAACCACGCAAAGCAACAGAGGACAGAACTCTTGAAAGCAGCCCAGACCACGTGGTGTGCGCCGCAGCGGTGCAGCCAAGGAAGCCACCTATATTGAAAAAAACAGAAGCTCAGAACTTGCGTTTTTTTCAATATTAGTGGGGGGGGGGGCACAAAGGCCAAGCCATGGGTCGCCATGGCGACCCTTAACGGACCCCAAATGACATCCCTGCCAGATTCTTCACCACAGAAGTGACCTGCGGACATGGGCCAAGCCGAGTAGGGCATATTAAACAGCTACAGGCCCAGGATTTCCTCTGTGTTTGTTGGGTTAGCTTTAGCTGCTTTAGTTTGTTTAGTTGTTTCATTTTAGTTGTTTAATTCCTTAGTTGTTAAATAATGCTTATGCATGAATAAATGATATGCCAGTGAGATGGATGTGGTCATCCTGGTAATTATCTCATCAGCATTTCATTAAATGATGGCATGCACCTGTTGGATTCATTGTTGTGCAGTGGTCTATGCTGTGATGCCCATGTTCTAGAAAAATGTTCATTGTACAACCTGCCTCAGATAACCTTTTGAAATCACTGATGGATTGTATGTTCATAAAATGACAACTGCATTGGCACAGCTGTTGTAATCACTTGTGTATTGTAACAGCTGCCAAGAGGAGCTATGTCATGTGTGACACCTTCTGCCTGACATGGTTTTCAAACAAAGCACGGTGCATTCTGGGAGTAGTATCTTAGTTTTTGTATCGTTAGAACATCAGCACCAATCATGTCATTGGATAGGTGCTTCTAGTAGCCTGTTAACACCAGTTCAAATTTGGGCACTGTGCTGGCGCAAACACCAGGGCGAAGGAGGGTCCCCATCAAATACCAGGTAATACTGCAGAGCTGTCCAAGCCACTTCAGTGTTTCAGTGGCCAAGAAAGAGGTTGGTAGAGGGACGAGGGGCATGCACTGGGACTCATGCATAGCTTTGCTAACTGATAGTTCTGCTGTTTATGGTCGGTGGGATAAATGTAATCTAAGGAATAGCTCTGCTGTCAGAAGTCTGGATGTGCTTGATCTGTAACCTGAGGGATAGCTCTGCTAACAGACGCCTGAGCCTGCAGAACCTAACCTACGCACAGTTCTGATATCAGTGGCAGGGTTGGGAGGCCATTCCTGCAAGATGGTTGCAACTGGGGATAGCTCTGCTGTCTGAGGTCTAGGGCTCTAAAATCTGTAATCTGATGAATAGCTTTTCTGTTTGAAATGCTTTACTCGTTCTTCTTGGATTTGACAATGTGCCTTTTGTTAGTATTTCATAAAATGACAACTTATCTTTATTCCCATTTTGTAAACTTGTAATCATTGCCAGAGAAATTGAGGGGGGCCTGTTAGATTGGAGCAATGCCTTATAGAAAGACATCCCAAAAAATCTGGCAATACATTTACAATAATGTATGATAAAAGTAATGTATTCACTGTGCATTTTAATTGTGGGATTTTGTACAACAATTTTACAACAATGAAGACATTTGTTCTGCAAAATATTTGGCACTTTACAGTGGCATAGACACTTTAATTCCATTTTCCTTAAATACGTACCATTATATATTTTTTCACGTATCGATTCGATATCAGCATCCATTTTGAATGACCTCCTCAGACACACTGGTTGAAATTGCTGCTCCAAAGATGTGAGCGCACCCTGCCCCATCCCACCTATTAAGCCAGTGGTATTGAAACGTTTTCATACCGATCCACCCAAGAGCACAAATATTTTTTATGGGGCCCCGATCTATGGGTTGGCTCCCTTGGGGGCCCAAAAGATGTCCAGGAGGGGCCCAGGCTCTTTCAAATAATAGCAGATGTTCTACTGCTTAAATTTTCTATTAAAAGCAAACACCCTAATCCTTATTTATATTAAAAACCGTCATCTTAATCCCTTGTCAAAGATTATGTGGCCCCCGAGGCATCCTTTGGGCCCTCATAGGGGGCCAGCCCCTCCGTTTGAAGGACGCTGTATTAGGTCCTTGATCAGCCCTCTCTCTAACACCCTTCACAGAAACGGTTCCTGTTGCCGATTTCTCTTGGTGCTCTGCCTGCCTGGTGCTTGGCTCTGCCCTATCACCCCTGGAGAGAGTTGACGCCAACGCGCCACGCTCTGTCCAGAGCGCTCAGAGCTTGTAGTCATACCATACGCGTCTGCCCCACTTCTTTCCTCGGCCAGGCATCAAACAATAGTACCCGGGCACTAATGCGTGGTTTCTGTGATAAACTGCTTGAACACCACACAGGGGTCGAATATTAGTATACTGTGGGCGTGTAGATTTGGTCAATAATACCACATGTACAGTGCACCAAGTCCCCAAACTGGGCAAGGCAACTGGTACCACATTACCGCATTCGGCTGGTCTCGTGGGCATAGCCCTGTAGGCGAGTCTAAACCTGGTCTTGCCGCCTACTGAGTGCCACTGATCTCAGAAGTGACCCTCGTGGGGAGGGGCCGCCCAGCCTTCTACCATAAATCTATGTGAAACAATGAGTAGGGGTGATCCCCTTCCCTCTCAAACCTTCATCTGGTCCAATGCATTTGAATGGAGCGTTCAAGATGGAGCCGCATTTCAGTGTCAGAGGGCTGTCAGCACAGTTCTGAACGCTTAAGAGCGACGTGGTCCTCTGCATCTCCATACTGCACGTGCACCGCCACTCGTCCCTCGGTGCCTTCTCGCCACCGTGACTTTAATCCCATTGAAGGGATTTGCAGGAAAGCCGGGGACCTGTGACAGTGCGCTATCAGTGTGGGAACACTGCTCGCCGACCTGCAAATCCCGGCACAGGCAGCCCCTGCGCTTTGGGACAGGCCCACGGGAAGGGGATTTTCCAGCAGGTTTATCTGGCGGAGCAGGAGGCCTCAGATTTTGTCAGAGGCCCTGCTGAGTACTTGTGTTCAGAGATAAGGTTCGGGTTGGGCGAGGCAGGCTTGTGGTTAATGTATGCTTGCAAGACTCTCTGAGGGGCAGAGAGAAGCAGCTGGAACATGACCGAGGCCGCCATTTTAGCCTGGGAGGATTGGGCTTTTCACACCTTCGTTTGACCAAGCAGCAGAGGCCTCAAGCTGCTCCAGCCTAGCAGTAATGACAAATACTGGCACACTAGCCACAACGTACAATTAATTCATCTTTGCTGCAAATGTCTGACTGTCTGAATGTGCCCCAGCTAGTTCACCAAAACCACAGCCATCACGGGTCTTAGTGGAATCATTCACGTGCTAAATTTTCTCCACAAAGGGGAGCTGGTCTATGATTTTATTTATTTATAACGCACTTAATACCCAGAGGTTTCTAAGCACGGACCAGGGATTGAACCCGTTTTGCTCCACATCATCTTCCTTCTAAGGCTAGCGTGTTGCCCCTGAGCTATCCTCCAGAGACACGTGTTAGTGGTGTCCCCTTTGAACTATTGCATATACTCAGTGCTTTAAATAGAAAAGACCAAGTGCAGATCCTCACCAAGCTACGAACAGACCTTCCCAAGCAGCGCTTTTGGCGCCGGTCGTTTCGGCATGGCACCTTCGGCACAGGTCCCTATTATGCACACCCTGTTGTTTGCAGGCAACGCCCAGTGAGATTAAATGATGTGCCAAGCAGTACACAATTTGGTAAAGCAGTGTATCTGAGATCCTTTCACACAAACGTCCAGTTTGTTGTTATGCATTGTGTCAAGAATATTTGAATATCTATATTAAATGAGACTTTTTTTTGCATATCAAACTGGCAGATATCATAGCTGTAAAACTAAGCTTTAGAAGGGGAGTTTTATTATTTCTCGTTTTAATTGTCTAATAAGAAATTCAGTAGGCAACTGGAGCTGTGTTTAAGTACTTAAACATACATATCCGAAAAGGCACTGCTAATAACATCTTGAAAAGGTAATTTCCCAGGCTTTCCAAATCAATCCCTGCTCCATCAAAGGACACCAATGGTAACAGGTGAAGCCCACTTAGTGAAGCACTGTTCCGCACCTAGTGTGCTGCGAGCACAGTAGCGGCATGTTTGTCTCTCCTTTTGTACTGCAGGGTGGGGCCTGAAGGAGACATTATGGGCACTGCGGGTGATGGAGGCGGGAGGGGGGCTCTGCTTTCCCCAGCAAAGGCTGCAGATGCTTAGTCTTTTAAGTAAGTTGCAATAAAGTGAAATGAAAAGCTTTCATTTTCACCTCACAACGTAGTTAGTTGAGAGCCGGTACTCTCTTCCAGGCATTGAGAAGTGCAGGTACTCAAATGCTCAAAAATAAGAAGTGCAGTTACTGAGGGCGAGAGGACCGGCCCTTTTAAAGCACTGCCTATACTGCCTATAAAGAAACCATAAGATGACTTTCAGAGAGCTGTGCCTGGGCTGGAGAACAGATTGGCCATGTGACTCTATGGGCATGAGACAGCTGCCCCAATGATACACACAGTCCGTGACCTGAGGGTCTCAACAGAAGTCATCATCTCTAGTGGAGTAACTTTGCTGAAAATGTTGGGGGGGACATGACATCTGAAGAAAAGGTGCCCCAGTCAAATGAATGGGGATAGAATATTGTGCCATGAAAGTTGGTGGGGACAAACACCCCTGTGCCCCCCCTAAAGTTACGCCCATGATCATCTCCCCTTTTGCTTCCAACCTCAAGAGATGCAGTGGCAAGACTCTGAACGCAGGAATGCCAGTGGCTTTGAAGAACGGGAGGCCATCCTTACTCACAGGACCACTAGCATGGGCGGACTGAGATGCCACCAACATCCCGGACAGTATGGGACACCGACCAAGTTCAAAAACATTTAAAAGAGAAGCCTACATAAAAATACTTCTAAACCCATTGCTGAAACAGCTGTCATCAGGTAACACTGTGATATTCTCTCTCAAACACTTTGCTCCGAAAAAAGCATACAAAGGCAATGTGCACAGGCCATGGTAAAAATAAACATAACGGCTAATAGTCTCTTTTAAGAAGTGCTTCTTAACATGTTTCACAGCACTATACAATATTACCCAGAAAGAAAAACGAATTTGTCCGTTTCTGAGCTTGAACATGTTTTCTACAATGTGTGTGCAGCCATCAGCTGTAAGCACCTAACACAGTGAGCTATCTGTCCTGCAGGTGTACGTGGGCTATATAGATGTAACGAATTTGTGACCAACCCTTTGTTTGCACGGATTGCAGGAGGAAAGTGCTACAAAGTCTCCAAGGCTTTTTAGTTATGTTAATGTGTGTATTTAATAGTTTTCTTCCACTGAGGCAGCCATCCTATCTAATCGACCTTCCCAGGTGCAACTGGGCCCTTTACTCTCCTCCACTTCACTCTCTACCTGCAGCATCCCTCAGGGCTCTATCCTATCACTGTGGCTCTCCAGCATCTACCTTGCCCCTCTGGTTCACTTGATCGCCTCCTTCTCTTCTAATTTCCAGTGTTATGCTGATGACACACAGCTCTCCTTCAAGCTTCCCTCCACTACACCCTCTTCTTCCTGACTGAATGCTATTCAGGCATGGTGCGCGGCTAACGATCTCTGTCTTAATGCCAGTAAGACCGAGATCCTTCTCATTGGGACCCTTGCTCTCTGCTTCCCTCCCACTCACTGGCCGCCCTCCTTGGGACCCCTCCCCTCACCATCCTGTGAGGTCAAAAACCTTAGTGTCATCTTTGACTTCTCTCTCACCTTCTCCCCTCACATCCCAGACCTTGCAAAGAAGGCCCACTTTCAGCTTCACCTCCTCAGAGGCATTCTCCCCTTCCTCACCTTCCCCCAGAAACTGTCTCCAGAGCTCTGGTTCTCTCTAGGCTGGACTACTTCAACAGCCTCTTCCTCAACCTGCCTCTTTTCTCTCTTCACCCACTTCAACTAATCCAGAATAGGACTGCAAGACTTATCCTTGGCCTCAAGCCCAGGGACTACATCTCTCCAGCGCTAACATCTTTCCACTGGCTCTTGGTTGCTGCAAAGATCAAATTCAAGACCCTATGCATCATCCTCAAGGCTTTCTGTGGCCTGGGACCATGCTACATCCAACTATCTCTCCTTAAATTCCTCCCTGCTAGAGCCGGTCGGATCTCGAGCTCCAACTCTCTGCAGATCAGATGGTTCTCCAAGCAGAGCGTGGGGGGTAGATCTCTCTCTTCAGCAGGTGCCCCCCCTCGGGAATGGCCTCCCTGCCCCTCTTTGAGCCAGACCTCCTTAAGTTCTAGAACCTTCTAAGACCCTGCTCTTCTCTACCTACTTACATCTCACCCTCCCTTGCTAATACCCCCATCTTCTGCTGCGACTGGCGGCCTGGTCCTTTATGAGTCTCACCGGGCATCAGGCCTTCCTTGACCAGTCTATACCAGCACCACCCCTAATTAGCACTGCCCTTCTGGGCCCCCTTCCCTGACTAGCCTGGCGGGCTGGGCTTCCTCCCAACCCTGGTTCACCCGCCGTCCTCACACTTAGACAGTGGTCCACCCACAACATCCCCTGGCACTTGCCCCCTTGTGCTCCCCCCCAGCATTTGCCTAGCCCCTGGACCCTTTTATCCTTCATCCCCTAAACCCCTGCATTTTTATACCCCCTCTCCCCCAACCGTCACTTACCATCCCCTCACCCCCATCGCTCTCCTCCCCCTCCTGAACTTCTTGTTACTGCACTGGGCAGGGAAACACCATTGTGCTGTACAGTGCACCTTATACATTTTCAATAAATAAAATAAATAAAGAACACCCCTGAGAAATCCCACTCTTAGTGCTCTTGCAGTAAATTATTAATGTTTAAGATAGGCAATTACTCGAAAATGTAATGAAAATAGAAGGTTCGGGCTATTCCTAGTTCGAGCTAACCACCACGCAGATTGAATTAAAAAAGTATCACTTCCTCTTGGTATAAGTGAACAATTGGATACTGGTGGGGGTGGGTCTGCACTATCCTAGGGTTGTTAGTGATTTTAGCCCTAAATAAAATACATAAAGTTGACCCATGCTTCTTGTGACCAAACACCTAAAATGTTATTCTATATGTATTTCTTAGAAAAATCAGTTCACAGTTCTCCCCAAAAAAAGTGTTTTTCAAGAAATTCTTTATGAAGTTCTTATTTACGAATAAGTAGCAACAGCCAGCACGTGTTTCGGCCAAATTGTGACCTTCCTCAGTTCTTACGTGGACCGCATTCCTCTTCGTCAATCGAAATCATCCAAAAAGATATACGAGCACCCGGCGGCTACTCTGTACTCTGGGAATTCCCAGATATTATTCTTGTATAGCTTTTGGCCCCGCATTTCGTGATTGTAAAATAATTAAACACTAATTCGTTGTGCATGTCTTCTTGGGTGCAATAATTAAGATTTATGCCTTTTTCCAGACTTAGGCGATATTCCTGAACACATATCTCCAAATCATGTGCTAGCAGATTAGGGCCTGCTCCCTAGTTGGTCAAATGCGACATACCGCGTGGTTGCAAAATGTATGCCACTAGAGAAGACATAAATACTTTTGTGAATCACTGGTTAGTCCTTTCCTGAATCTGGAGTACCTTACTCATTAAATAGCTATTACTTTTTGGAGGAGGAAGACAAATTTACTATGGATACCGCTTTGTGAATTGGCCCAAGCATCCTCAGTGGTATAAACCGGAGAGACTCGCAGAAACGTAACTAACAATGTCTTCAGAATTCAGAGGAGCTGGAATCTATCCAAATACAGCCACGACCTGTGTCACAGGAACTGAAATGATACCGTACGTGATGCTCTGGATGGGTCCTGGTATCTTCATCCTCAATTACTCTGTGCCTCTTTCTAGTCCCCTTTTACTTATTGGTGATCTGATGTAGCGAGCAAGCTGAGCATTGGCACCTTATCAATGATGAATCCATTGGTAAAATAAAGAAACTCAAGAAAAGAAATGTTGACAGCTCACTGAGTTATTAGCTTCTCTTCTCTTTCTTCTGTTTCCAGCCCTGCTTGCAGGAGGTCAGATTTGTGTATAGGAATTTGACTGTATTATCAGGCCATATTTACCACTCATAGGAATATCACCTGCCCATAATCAGACTTGATGTAGAAACATTAGTTATTTCAAATACTACCTACTGCCTCTTTTTGGCCCTACAGCCAGCCTCAAAAAGAGGGGCCTATTGACTTATCACATCTTGCCAGTTAAAGATCACTATCAACACACTGTAGGAGAGTCAGTGAAGCGTGACAGCAGTGACGTATCCACACAAACATATTAATGGCTAGGAGGGTTGACTGGGTGGGTCTCACTCCCAACAGGAGGAGGAAGGGTAGCTCAGGGGTAACATGTTTGTTTTGGAAGCAAAACAACGCAGACTTGGGTTCGAATCTTGATCCCGCGCACAGCAAAGATATCGTGGGAGACTGTGTCCTACGTTCTTTTTGTAGAACTAAAACAGTAAGATACCAACTAGCACCTCGTGATGAGCAAGGGGATGATAGATCAGGCATTGTACTATTCCTTTTTGAGCTTTTCAAGGGACCAGATATGAGAATGACAAACACAGTGACTTCTGGTATAAGGCCAGTGGAAGCCAGAATTGTCAAAAAGAAAATATCCAGACAGAAAACATGCTTATTTCAGAGGAAGACTTAGTGATTTAGGAATGACCGTGAAGTCTGCCCCTTGGATGAATGACAGGATGATTGCACCCATCCCTTCTGTTAATAGATCTGAGGTTTGTACCTCTATGGGAGATAATGACTGACTTTTGAGGTCCGGGGACTCTTTCCTTGGCAGTGGTGATTTGTTGAGTGATTTTAATGCTTGTAGTATTAAAGACATTGCAAAAGGAAAAAAATGTAATGGCCTCAGATGACTTGGTTGAAAAATCTTCACCCTGTTATGAAGACATCCTAGATAGGATATCATAAAGCCAGAATAGGAGGGATATCACTTCATCCACCGCAGCCATCACAGATGAGATGTCTGAGGATTTGTAATGTGCAGGTAATGTTCACCTCTCGCCCTGACCCAATGATGCCAAATTGTGAGAAAGTCAATAGGAAAAAGGAAGCCAAGAGGATAAATCTAGCCAACACTAATCTCATAATATTGAGCTGGAATATAGCAGGCCTCTAAAAAAGGGCAGTTAAAAAACATTCCTAGCAAGACATGATTTCATCATTCTGCATGAGAGGTGGGTCATCAGGGTGTATGAGCCAAACGGCTTTGTAATGTACGGTAAAAGGCAATCAAATCCAAATTGTAGAAATTCAGGCTGGTTACTAATGTGGTTAGTTACACATTTAGAAGTGAAGGCTTTGACATATGAGAACAATTCTCCAAACATCCAGCTCCTTTTTTTATGAATAACATATATGAGAATGTGACCTGGTTCACAGACTTTTATAAACGGCTCTCTGGCCAGAGGGAGACGTCTGAGATTGTTAATTTAAAAGAGGTTATGGCATCGATCACACACCATGATCGTCTAAGAAGGTGAGATAAGTGACACCTGGTCATTGGGGTTGATTTTAACAACAACGTGGGGCAGGATTGCGTGAAGATAGCATTATGGCGGAAGAACATTGCGCATATAATATTCTGAACCCAGTTATGTTAGACAATTGGGATGAGACGAAAGGTATACACCTTACTGCCTGCTCCTTGGAGCTTGTCGTCAAGACCTTCAATGGTAGACTACACCCAGATATCTTGGGCAAATATACTTTTGTCAGTAGTAGGTCACGTAGCATAAGGGACTACATTATAGTGTGAGTACATGTCTGGCCCTAAACTCAAGTCTGTTGTGCTTATTGAGAGCGCAGAGATATGATGGCTATGATAAACAAGAGAAACATATTGGATAGAAATGTGCACAGTTATAATATGGTTGCTGTTACTAACAACTGGCATAACCGTAGATGGGCACAGGTTAACCAGTAGTCTAACCATACTATGAGTGCCAATCAGAGGCAAGCAGATATACAGAAATGTCTATGATTTGGTTCAAGGGAAGACGATAAAGTGGTTGCCTTCAGAAATTTGCTGAAGGCTGTGAAAGTCACCCTCTTCCCTAGACAGCAGTATCTACAAAGTAACTTAGCCAACAGTGAATTTAATGATGCCTGCAAGGAAAATGAAAGCCAACTATTAAAGAACAAGATCTTCATAGTGAGGAAAACATAAGAATGGCTAAATTAGAATATAAGAAGAGTCTCCAACAGAAGAAGGGAACTTGCTGACACCAAACATGGGAAAAGCAGCTAATGATTCTCAAGCATTGGAGAGTGGTCTGTAAAGTATCTTAAAACAATGAGCCACGTGAAGGCCTTCATGATCCTATCTCTACTGGGGCGATTATGTTTCATCTTCATTTGCCAGCTCCAATGAATGCGACCAAGACAAGTGCATGACTCTGTAGCATCAGGCTTGGTATAACTCCTGAAGACTTGGTTAAAGAGGCAGATATTTGAAGGAACATTCACTGAACTACATCAGAACTGCTTCATGCAGTCAAGCAATTTAAAAGAGTTGCTGGCTGGCATGGTCATATTGACCTATATGATCACTGCTCTGATCTGTGGTTCCGCATTTTGACAGTGGTGCCCAATGTCTCTATTAAATCAGGCAAATTCCCATTGATTCGCAAAATGCCATTATTGTTTCAACATTGAAAGGGTGCGAAATCATAACCAAATTCATGCCCCTCCATTTTGTTACTTGATAGTTCATGCAAATTGTTTGAGGAATTATTGAATAAAAGCACGCCTGAGTGGCTTCTGTCTGGTGCCCATTGGCTGGGGGACAGGGAAGGTATGGGAACTGTCCTGCAGGGGCTGGATTTTCATTTGATAATTAAACAATATATGCACATCCATGGAGGAACACACCGTCTAGCTTTCATTTCCTGATAACTGCTTTTGATTATGTGGACTGAGGAACATTTGCGGTTGACCTTGAAGAAGACGGGGCTGTCAAAAGCCACCTTAGACTTTATGACAGAATTTTAAGTTTTCACTGGTAATCCATTCAGTGAAAAGTGTGCGACATGGGTGTGCATTGGCGCCACTCAGGGTTGCCCCATACATCAACTCCCTCCTGAAAACACTGGAGGACATGGCATCACACACCCCTTGTTTGGGACTCCCGATTCTCCTGTATGCAGAAGGTGTGTTTTTCATGGCGAGAACCCCTGTTACATTGCAATGGTAAAATTGACAACGTTTATACCACCGACCTACATGACATGAAGAGGATTATCTATTAACATTACCAAATCCTATTTGATGCACCTCGTAAAAGGTTCAACGTGGGCACTGGTTTGGCAAAATGGAGGAATTTTGAGTTCCTTGCCTTTCAGCTTCTGATCAACTTATCATGCCACAGTACAAAGTTAGCCACTAGAATGAAACAGATGAATGGGACAGTAATGGGACTCATGTGAAGTAGTGGAGAAGAACCATTACGGGTGATACTGAAAACGGATCCAGTCAATTCAGTGGCCATTGACTCAGAGAGGGCAGCTATTTGTATTGAAAATCAAGTATGAGTCTAGTTTCAGGGATACGATGACATTCTTGAGAAGGTGAAAGACATTGTTAAATCTGAGTTGGGGAAAACTGTGATTGCTGATCGTGAAGAGAGAGAACAGATTAACACCCCAGTTAATGCATGCTTGCTTTCGTCTCCTGGATTTGGGTGTTATGTCCTAGTTGGGCTGGTCCCACTAATTGTGAAGGACATCTCTTTCAACTCATTTAAGATTGGGTGTTGTACTGCTTATGACCGCCATTGCAATTTGGGTGGGTGAACTGTGTTGGAAGTCTACAGGTGGCTGGGAATTTAGATTCTTCGATACAAACATGCACTTTCTATTTTCTTGCCCATTCTATGTGGAAATGTGGACGAAAGTGTTTGTTTTGGTATTGCATTTACTAAATAATAGTTATGTGATTTGGATCAGATATTATGAATATAGGAAACCATACAGATGACAGAGGCAGTCCTTGCGTAGGGCACCTTTCCAATTGGTAGGGGGGGGGTCTAATGTGGGCA
The DNA here is from genome assembly GCF_040938575.1 of Ambystoma mexicanum. Classification (NCBI taxonomy): domain Eukaryota; kingdom Metazoa; phylum Chordata; class Amphibia; order Caudata; family Ambystomatidae; genus Ambystoma; species Ambystoma mexicanum. The sequence goes on along the minus strand of NC_090923.1, from coordinate 710,467,309 downwards.
TAAAACTTGATGATAGAGTAGTGTAGAACAACATGGACCTGGGTCCGAGACTCAGGACAGACAGAAATAGGATAAACAAGAGGGACCTGGTGCCATTACATGTGATCAATATACATAATTACATTTTGTACATGCACATGGGACATTCCGACGAGAGATGGGCTAGAGTCTGTTTGTGGGGGTGAGTGAGAAGAGAGGAAGCGCTCCTTAATAAGTGGATTTTGTATCTTGTAGTCAGCAGTATTAATCAGGGGCTTTCTTTGATGTCTGTGGGAGGATATTGCAGTGGAAGTGGATGAGTAGACAGAAGCATAAACAAGAGGAGGTATAGGACGTGTAAAGGTTGAGAAAAGAGGAGGATCATAGAGTTCCAGAGGGAGAGTAGAAAAAGATTGAGACAGCCAGGTAGGGGAGGATGACTATAGATTTGTAGATGAGAGGTAGGAATTAAGAAGGAAGTGTTTATGCATGGAGAGCCATTTAGTGTGGTATCAGTGAAGAAGGATCTTGGAAGGCTGAAAGGGGTATGTGCAGTGAAGTTGAGAACTTTGTTTTTGGGAGAGATGGGGTAGGGGGAAGACCAAGGAGTAGCCTCAAAGAATAATCAACTTTACTAATGCCAAGGGTAGAGGATAGAGTTTTAGTTGAGTGGAGGTTGAGGTGGGAAAGTTCATCGACGAATCGATGTGATTGATCTTGGCAGCTCTGGCAATTCCTGTGAAGAACTATTGAAGTGTTGGGTTGCTATCAATTGGACCCCAAGTTTGTTAGCCTTGGGCAAGGGAGTGAGGAGGCCAGCGGGGGAAGAGATGGGATAGTGGGGTCAGCATTGGTAGCATGTACAACAACAACATCTATCTGGGTGGAATTTAGCATCAATCAGTCTAAAACCATCAATGACATATGGCTATGAGGCAGATGTAGATGCATTAAAAGAGGGTGGGTGTGGAAGGGAAAGGTGAAAAAGATCAGGTAGCATCAGCAAAGAGGTGAGAGTGGAAACCAAAGGATGAGAAGACTTTTCCAAGGAAAGGTGTAGAGGGTTAAGACTTTTGAGCTAAGGGCTGAACCTGGGGGCACACCTGCTGTTAGAGGCAAGGTCAGACTTCCATGAGATGGAGAAGGAGTGGTTAGAGAAGGGTTTGTTATTGAAGCTGAAGATAGGGGCCTAAACAGAGCCTCGATACACCCATCCCGCTCTCAGCTCATCGACAGCGAAACGAGAGATGTACTTCGCTCATGGCCCCCTCCTCTCCATTGTTGATGTATCATAGGTGTGAGAGACGTTACTCACTCAGACAGCCAGATGACATCACAAAAGAGACTAGCCTGCAAACAATAGAGCAAGTCGACTGACCGCAGCTACAAGGAGCAGAAGACATCACGACTGACATCATGACATAGATACGTCAGACATGAAGCACTCATACATCAATGCACAAAGCTATGCAGACAATTTAGTTTATTGTATGTAGACACAAAGCACATGCTTATGACTCACATTGCTAGAGGATTAACACGTATACTCTTTTGCTGAGCACGAATCCGCAAGACACAAAAGAATACATATGAACAGCTTGCTGATGCTTAAGGCAACTAACAGGGCAGCCATGCAAATCAAGATGGATGCCACAGGTATATTGGAATGTGTGGGAAAAGCTTTAAGAGTTCAAGAGGCAGAGAAAGCCGATAGGCTGATCCAGTTGAAGCTGGCAGGACAGGCTTCCAGTGCAGTCACTGTGCCCAGGTAGCCAAGGACACAGAGAGAAGGAAGGTTTCTAGATAAGCAGAAGGAACAGAGTACCTGCAAGAAACCCAAGATAAAATCCTCATAATTACAGGCAGAGGGGCTTCATTTCGTGGTCCCCACACATGTGACTTGCACCTGCCAGAAATCGGCTATTCATTCGGGCTCGATAGGGATGCCTGTTCCCATAGAGCTGAAGGCGGGGGGATAAAAATGTAGCACAGGTTCAAAGGCAGTTGTTGTGTCTCATGCTACTACTAGATGGGGGAAGGTAACTTATTGGGAACACACAGCAACTTCAGAGTCGTTTCCACTACCTTTAGTTGTTGCACTCGGCCTGGTGTCCCTTCTTGTACAATCCCTGTTCACCATTTGCGCTAAGCTTACACTATGCTGCATTAGCCAACCACCTATCACTAACCTGAAACTTTACATTTGATACTTTTGGAGGTGGTCTCAGGAGGAGTCACCACATATGGTTCACCCAAGAAGTATACTAATCCATTATAGAACATATATGTAGTTCACCTCACTAACCAATCCTGTCCCCTGTTAGGTTTTTGGGATGTAACCACATTCTGTGATGTCACACACTAACAAAACCAGCTGACAGTCGCCTAGACACAGAGCGTATGGAGAATGTTACGTTGTTCAGCCTGCAATCCCTGTCATTTGCATACGCTATAAAGTCAGTTGAACTTTGTCTTATGGCTCGGTCTTCCATTCTTGGTGCAGGGGATTTCCGGGACCAGTACCTCTTGAATGTATATCAGGAGGTTGTTAATAGTGCACTGACTGCCATTACAGGTGGTAGCAGAGAGGATGGTTTGTTAAGATCCCTCGACAATAAGACCACCTTGTCTCACCCCGTGCCCAAAGAGCTGCACCGTGACCCGCGAGGACAAGACAGAAAACCATGTGTGGATATTGAGAGGTCTTAAGGAGCTGTCTTGGAGAAATCTCTGCCCGCTCCCAGTGGGACGGCAAGCAGACCACACGGCAGAGTGGCAGATTGGGGGAAAGGCAGTGCCCGAGGACTTCAGCAGATCCACCGAGTGTAAATATAGACTCAGCCGTAATACAAACAATGTGGAGGGAAAGCTGTTGTTTGTCACTCGGTTTGTGTTATTGTGAAGGATACCGGTTTCCAGGCATTTAGCTTAAGGTTATGGATCAAAAAAATAGAAAAAAAGAAAAGAACGTGTATACCAGTATTCTAGGCGTTAGCTTGGTTTATGGATGGAAAATAAGAAAAAGCAAAAAAAGGATACCTGTTCTAGGCAGGTGTAAATCCTGTGTCTAGGCGGTAGCGTAGATCCCTTTGGTCGCAAAAGGTGGCTTCTTAGCTTCTTAATTTATCTCATAGAGATGTTATCCTATACAAAACCTATAGAAGGAGAACCAAGTATTTGTTGGAGATCCCTGTGATTGAAGGACAGGAAGACTGTATTATAGATGTTATGTTGTTCGTCGTGTTGTGTTTTGGCGTGTTGTGAGACGTGTAAGGGTGCATTTGAAGTATGAAGACCTTTCCATTAGCTTTGTGACATCACATATAGGTTTGGAAAATCGGACACAGTGAGTTGTGGTGAAAAGTGAAGGCCCCTGTTGGGGCACAGATTTAGTGGTGACAGAGTTGAGAAATGAGAGAAGTGATGGTTTTTAACATGGCGAGATGATGATTGAACTGTTATAGAGAGTATAGCCTTTCAGGTGAGACTTGATGAGCACATGAGAGAATTGTAGGTTGGCCCTTGAAGGCGGAGAGCACAGTGTGGGCGGTGCACGCAGCCCGCTCTTGTTAATGATGGTGAGCTGGGGAGGCTGTATGAAATGTATTTGTGGAGATCTATTATGGTTTTGAAGAGATCAAGTAAAAATTAATGGTAATTGACAAGTATACAAATTGGTAATGTGCTCAAATGTGTCAAGAAAATCCTGTTTCGAGGTCAAATAAGTATCGGCAGCCAGAAAGCGATGGTCACCATGGGAGATGCACTTCTTAGGCACTTCTGCAAGTCTCTTCCGTGGTATCAAGATAAAATACTCAAGTATAGCGAAGAATGAACTCGCAATACGGAGGGCAAAATGGCAAATCCATGGACCTGGGAGGGCAGTCTTTCCAAATGTGTGGTGCAACATATCTACACGTATTTACATGCCGCCCATAAAGGGAAAACATGTAGTAAACGGTTGCTCATACTAGAACTCTGGAAAATGTTTGAGGACAATGAAGAGGACTCGCCCAAGAAGGAATGGATGTTAAGCCAGCAGGCTGCAGGGGGCGAAGCACCTATGTCTCTGTGCTCTGGCACCTTGAAGCGTCTCTTGTGCTAGATGGGATTATCAATAAAGATTTCAGACCAAATAACCAGACAGACTCAGAAAATATGACAAAATACTACTTTATTCTCAGTTCAATAAAGCAGGGCAAACTGACAAACAACGGACTGATGCTCGCACACTCACACACAAACTTGATTATACTGAGGTTATGCACCCCAATATGTGTCATCTCTGACGTCATCCTACGTGGCAAACTGCAAAACCTATTGACGGGAAGAATTGGTTAGGGGAACATATGTACCTATGGCATTCATAGGGATTAGTACTTCATTGACTGCCCCTTATCTGTAAGGTATGATTCGAACTACCTCTAAATAGGTATAATACTGATTATAGCAAAGAAAATGGCAGCAGATTGATATATGCAACATTGTATAGCATGTTGCCCCATAGACCCTCTGATTGGTTGGCATTCTCATCCAAGCTTGAACTTTCAGCTCATTAGCAGCACGTAATCAAAATGAAACCCAGGTGCTTGAGTCACGTCAGATTACTCCCCACTTTCCCAATGAATCCATCATCTCTCATCAGTCTCCCCATAAACCAAAGTTTACCATCTTTAGATTACCTTGTAGTCTTCTCTCTGTTCTGGAACATTTGAGGGAGTGTAAGCACATCACTATCTCCATCTTAATGAATACCCTTTGTTTTCGACTTCTGAATCACGTGTTCGGAGACTGAAAATGTGTCTATTTCGACCTCTTATTTACTGCTATTTGATTTGCTTATACTGGTTATTCTTGCTCCTCTTGGCCTCTAGAGACCTCCTCACTCCATTTTGTATAAACCCTATCCATTGTTAATTGTCCAATACTTAGCTCTTGCAAATGTTTTCTTCTTATTTAATCTAAGAGAAATATGTCTTACGTATATGGCTTATCCATCTGTCTCCCTTTGTGCCTTGCAATTATTCCTTAAAATAGCATCTTTATTCTCAGGCCAACACAGACTCCTCTTTATTTTGCACACAGAGCTGTTTCTCCAACATCTCGCAACTCTGCATCCCTGGTCTGTCTCTGAGGTAGCTGGATTGAATCTTGACACAAGCCGATGTGGAAAAAAAACTCATCGATTTTTTTTTGGGGGGGTTATCCCCCTAACCCCCGTTCCCTTTTTTTAATTCCCTTACACCCACACCCATTTATATAATTTTTTAACCCCCCCAAAAAATCAATGAGTTTTTTTTCGAAAAAAATTTGCGGTAAAAAAACCTGCAATGAAAAGTCCCGCGAAGAAAGGACGGTATACCACCCTCGTATATCTTCTTTGTGACATCACTCTGGCCTTGTCAGATTTCATTCAACACTACATGATGTCCAATGGTGCGCGCTGATATTCTTCCGCTCTTTCAGTACAAGGGTACATTTGGTATGGTTGCCTGAGTGCATTTCGTCTCTTATACACTCGATGAGGTATAGTCACAGCACGTGCGGTCCCACATAAAGCCCTTTGCCTGCTGCTCCAGTGTGACAATGGTGAGGGGACGGGAGCTAAGGAAAATGCATCGACATGCTTCTCTGCAGCTCCTCCTCCTCAAACTATAAACCCCAAACAGGATGTGAAGGATTTTACCCCTTGAAAGAACTAAAAGAAGCGTCAGGGTATACCAATCCCATTTATGCACCTCCCCCATACAGCAGCGAGGACAAACTTAGTGGCACGAAGCAAGCGACCAAGAGGATAGGAGCTATAGGCGATGAATGCAAGGAGTGTAGCAGGTTACAAGCAAAATTGATGAAAAACGATAGAGGGGCACCTGAATGCAGCGGGGACGGTGAAGTAACAGTCTCATTGGATGAGTGGATAGGGGGACAAATATTGCACAAACTAGACGAGAGCAATACAGATGGCCATACAAGCGCTGAAGAGAAAGCTCCAAGAGGCACAAGAAAAAGGAGGAAGAAGGTAGGGAATGGCAGAGGTATGGTATAGAGCAGAGAAAGGGAAGAGAAAGAGGAACAAGAGCTACTGCAAAGGGAAAAGGGAAAGGTAGAAGGTAGAAGGAAAAGAGAAAGAAAAAGGCAGAAGGAGATAGAGGAAAAGATGAGAAGAAAAGAGGAAGTGAAAAGGGATAGGCAGTCACAAGTGAAAAGGGAGATTTGAAAGTTAGAAATTGAGAGACTCATTAAAGAGCATTGGCATAGAGAAGAAGAAAAGGACACAAGACAGGAATGGGAAAGGAGTAGAGAAAGACACCTCAAAGAGGTAGCAGATATTATGATAGAACAAACACGGTTAAACGACGAAGAGGAAGAGGGAATACGGAGGAGAGGACACTGTATAGGAGCAGGAGGGATAGTGCCTCTGCTCCAAAGCCAAGTAGGAGTGTAGCAGGGTCTCCATTGAGGAGGGGGAGCAATTCATTGGACAGAATGACAGGGAAACGACAAGAGAAACAACCGTTAAGGAGACTTGATTTCAAAGATGAGGGAGAAGAGGATATCGATGATAGTAGGGGGAACTATGGGTTTGGATGAAGACCCAAGGAAACATAACGAAAATGACGGGAGAAGGCCATGCTTCCCAGCCAGGTAAATACACCCTGGGCGGGAGATATCATGGGACAGAGTGCGAAACATTAAGAAGAGTATGCTAGGATCCAATGGGCACCTAGAATGTCACAGGAGTAGATCACAAAGTGCAGATTCATTCACTACAGATGCACAGAGGCTCAGAGCCTTACCCGGAAGGAAAAGAGCGGGTATGGCAAGAGCGTTCACTGTTACTAAAGACATTGGGAAACACGACAGGGGAATAGAATTGATACCGTTCCCATTACTAGAAAAGGGTGGCGATGACCACAGTATATACCTTGGCAACAGATGGGCAAGAATAATTTGAGGTGCATGCTGCCCTGTTGACCGCAGGAGTGTGGAAATGGATATATGAGCTACAAAGATTTATGACAGGGACGACATTAGCAGTGGGTGACATGAAGAGCCTGCTTTCAGCCATTCTTGGGGAGGTAGCTGACGGTATGTGGAGACGACCAGGGTACCCTGGAGTGACAGCACAGAATACGGTGGACTGTTTAACAACTGTAGGACAGCCGAATGGCAGGCTCTGAGAGTACAGTATCCAGACACATCCGACATAAGCACGATTAAGGCACACAAAATGCGTGAGGACGAAGACCAACTTCAATACATTCAGGAGATACAAGAGCATTGGCGTCTTAAAATGGGAGAGCCGTGGGATAAAACAGTGGGATTATTTTATCACATATCAAGCCAAGCACTAACAGAACAGGTACAGAAACAACTGAAGAAATTGGTGGGAACGGAAGCGAAACCAGGGTCAGAGATCCAGTTGACTATAGTGCATTATTGCCGCTTAATGCAAGAAAATGCGCAAATGAAACGGGAGGAGCGGTAAAAAGATGAGGTGGAATTAGTACAGAAGAAGTCCTCAAAGTGTACAATAGAAGAGGCTATGTTGACGAGTGGAGAGGGAATAGTTACTCAAAGCACACAGGACCAACCACAGATGGCAGGAGGACATTTCATGGGAAGACGGTCTGGATATCCCATGCAGCAGGGTGGAGACAGGTTCAGTGGGGGACCGACGAGACCCATGGGTGGACTGCTGCTGCATTGCTGGACATGTGGTAGAGTAGGCCACATGGCGAGGCAGTGCATAAATGGAGGTGGAATGCAGCCGATTGGGGGGACCACATACCAATGGACATACCAGACAGAAAAGCCTGACTACTATGCCCAAGATCACACACAGACGTAGACATACGCACCGCAAATGGCACGGGCGCAACAAACACAGGGACAGTTACAACAACCTATGATACTAATATCACAGACACAGTGGTACACACAGCCACCACAGACAACCTTGCGGCACTAGTTCAGTAGAGACGGTAGCTGCAAGACACATACGGCCTCATCACGAGTTTGGCAGTAACCCTTAAATGCGGCAGTAACGCTTTTACCGCCGCATTTAAGGGTCTGCCAAATCACGGATTTGGCAGCATTTATCCCCAGCTCTGAGCTGGGCGTAATTGTGCCAGGAATTTGCCAATTTTTGGTCCAATTACCACATGGTAATACCGCCGACGGTCATCGCACCGAAAATTCCCCATTGGGACCAATGAGGAATGGGGAATTACTGTTCCACCAAACCCGTGATCTGGCGCTAATAGTGCTGGGGGGTTTGGTGGTAACGATATTAGCCCTGGCGGTATCCCAGTAGTAATCCTGCTGGTATACTGCCCACCTAGTGATGAGGCCCATAGACCCTACAATACACACTCCTGTACGAAATTAGGGGGAGCGACAGTGGTAGGGGGCAACCCCTTCATGGGGACAGGAATGACCATGAACCCACGATAGGACTGCCCACAGACAGACCTGGTGTGTTCAATCCTATCTGTTACACCCGACCGAATGAGAAACCACATGTAGGGTGGACCATTGGTGACAAGCTGTTCTCTTTTCTTATAGATAATGGGGCAACTCAATCCTGTATTAGAGAAGGGAGGTATCCAATGTCAGGCATCGCTATGAATGCACTGGGATTTCCTGGGGCTATAGAATTGGTTCCCTTCACCAATGAGCTTCCAATTTCAATTGGAGATCACAACCTTACCATGCCACTATTGTATTCCTGCCAGACACCATTCAACATAATGGGTAGGACATGATGAGCAGACTCAACATGACCATCTCATTCACCGCAAGGCATAGTGTGGGGAACCCCAGGAATTCACTACATGAACACATGAGAATTGATTTTGGCATTTTGCTGTCAGAGGTCCTCTTCATGAGTTGGGCGGTAACGCCGGCGTTTTCAGCGCCGGCACTATTAGCCCTACTGCCAAACCCCCTGGCGCTATTAGCGCCGGATCACGGGTTTGGCAGAAGGGTTATTGCCCATTCCCCATTGGGCCCATTCGGGAATTCCTCATTCCCCATTGGGCCCAATGGGGAGAATTTGCCCTATTACCACCGGCGGATTTCCCGGCGGCAGTAATTGCGCTGAAAATCGGAAATTTTGCCACATATTTCCTCCCAGCTCAGAGCTGGGGGGAAATCCGCCAAAGCCATTATCTGGCGGACCCTTAAATGCAGCGGTAATAGCACTACCGCCACATTTAATGGTTACCGCCAGACTCGTGATGAGGCTCAGAGTGTATAGACGGGGGTGGGAGTGAACCCAGAGCTATTTCAATACAGAGTGGAAGTACTATTAGAATAGCTTCCAGGGACACAAGGTAAATTGCTTTGCATACCTATGAATTCCTATTCAAATCAGAGATCCCCTCAGGCGAGAAGAAGGAACAAGTGTTCCCACTAGAACTAGAAACGGTTATAGTGCGAGACGAGAGAATAGTACTACACAGCACCGTTGACTCAGGTCAGGCATGGCGAACAGTAATCGGTACAGAGAAGGGTACAGACTGACTGTCTTGACAGATGAATAATTGTTCCGAGATGACTATTCAGACCTCGAGACGGTGTTCCATATTAGCATTACATACTGAGTAAGAACTCATTATAGGGAGGTGCCACAGAGAATGGGGCTATTGAAGAAGGCACCAGCACCATTTTTGGAGGAAGATTTGATGCGAGTGCCGAGTATTTTATGGACAAGCAGCCAGAATGATGTGGGCCTGTTGAAGGGAGTGGGAGCTGTTAAGATCAAGCTCACGCCTACCAAGAGCAAAGCAATTTCCCTTGTCCAGGGAGGCAGACAAAGGCATTTTTGAGACAATCTCTGCATTAGTACAGTAATGCATTTTTGGTACCCTCTGAATCGCAAATGTAACACAGCCGTGTATGCAGTGAAGAATCCAACAGGGGCATCATGGCATTTTATTCAGGATCTTAGTCCTTTGAACCATATTGTTGAGGGAGAATTTTTGCTGGTTCACAACCAGGCGACAATACTATGTAGCATTCCTCCGGGAGCTACCCATTTTCTGGTGATAAATTCAAAAATGCCTTCTTTATTCCACTTCAAGAAGAATCACAGGACCGGACATCATTTCTATATAGAAACACCTAGTGTAAACACACAAAACTTCCTCAAGGGTACTGCAAATCCCCCTCCATATCCAACAGAGTACTCCAAATGGACCTAGGGAACATACACAGCACAATTATCCAGTATGTAGATGACATCTTGACTTGCAACAAGTCCAAAGAATAGTACAGCGAGGACTCCATACAATGACTGAATGTATTAGCAGAAAAGGGTTACCAGGTAGATAAGGCAAAGCTGCAATATTGCCAGAGCAAAGTCCTGTTCATCTGACAGCTGATATCACGAGAAGGTAAGAAGGTAACCCCAGAGAGAGCAAAGGCGATCTTCAGAACACAGCCGTCACAGACTGTATGAGAGATGCAAAAATACTTGGGACTCTGTAACTACTGCGGAGCCTGGGTATTCGACTATAGTAAATACACAAGACCCCTTTTAAATGTGCTCTTTGAACCTCAGAGCAGGGATGGAAACCTGACATGGACACAAGAAATGACTGAAGTATTTGAGGAACTAAAAGGGGCAATATATACAGCCCCAGTTTTAGGGATTCCACACTATCGCAAGGAGTTCTCTTTGTTCTTACACTCCAATGAGCTGTGATGACGGCAGTGCTCACACAGAAAATGACCTTAGGACACAAACCAACAGCTTACTATAGTGGGCAATTAGACCCAGTAATGAGAGGACACTATTCATGTGAAAAAGCATTGGCTGCTGCTGCATTTCCAGTAGAGAAGTCAGCAAGTGTCACAATGGGCTGAAGCACCATGCTTTATGTAGAACATGCCCTTTTTGACATTCTCGAAAAACCCAAGAGCATGTTGTCTACAGAGAGAGCATCAAGCTATGAAGTAATTATTTTGAATCTAGCAATAAAAGTGGTAAGGTGCAGAAGTGTAAATCCAGCAATGTTTATAGCCGAACCAGTAGAGGGGGGAGACTATGTACATGACTGTGCTACATACACGGTATCTTATGATGTCATCCCTGGGGTAGGAGAAAATGTGCTCAAGGTCGTTATTGATGGGTCTTCAACCATAGACCAGACGACGGTAGAAAGGCATACTAGGAAAGAAGTGGTAAAAATAAAACCAAGCAGAACAGTAGAAGTGGTAGCATGTGTGAGTATGCCTTCACATTTCTCAGAACAAGCGACAGAACTAGTGGCTCTTATCACGGCATTGGAAGAGAATAAGGAGAAAGAGATTACTGTGTACTCCAACTCCGCCTACGTGATGTCAACAGTAAACTCAGGACTGTCACATTTGAAGAGGAGGGGCTATTGATGTGCTGATGGCACACCAGTGCAGCACACGCCCCTATTGGCCAGACTAATAGACGCACTACAACTCCCATCAGCGGATATGAAGTGCCAGGCACACACAAGGGGGAGGATGTGATTTCCTGCGGCAACGAAAACACAGACACAGAAGCAAAGCGAGCAGGGTACTTTACAGGCATATAACCGAGTTTGACCCTCCATCCAACACACAAATGCGCGTGTGCAACTTAATATTAAGAGAAGGATACAGCTCATTGCCCATTACCCAAATAGTAGAATTGCTAGGGCAAGCACAAATAGAAGAGAAGGAATTGTGGGTGAAGAGAGGATGTTCGATATCCCCCACAGATGCACTGTGGAGACAGGAGAGCAGAGGAAACCAGTACTCCTTGCTGCATTGTTGTTGCAGCTGCACTATCCCACTCACCTTAGCAAGGATGTCCTTGCTCACATTGGAGAAGACTGGTTCTGTCCCAACTTGGCGGAATTTGTCACCACATTTATGGATTCTTGCATTGTATGTCAAAAGTATAAAGCAGGTCACACTTGCGCATAGTGCGGGTGCAATACCGCGCCCTTTCGTGCCTTTTTAACATCTCCACATAGATTATGTGGATATGATCCAAATATGCCAAGGGTACAGCTACATGATTATGGTCATATCCCCTTTTTCCATCCTGATGCCTTAAGTGTGGCTAAATTCCTCGTCAGAGAGTTGTTGCTACGATGAGGGGTGTGCAAAGTCCTGAGTTCAGACAATGGACCTCACTTTGTAAACGAGATTTTTGAGCACCTCACAACCCTGCTGGGGATTATGCACAAGTTTTCCTGCACTTATCACCCGCAGGTGAATAGGGTTTGTAAATGCCACAATGACGTGCTCAAAGAGAAAATAGCAAAAATAAAAGCAACATTAAAAAAGGGATGGCTGCATTGCCTGACCTTAACCTTGTTCGCATTACGCAATCAACCTGGATCTGACCATCATTTAACCCCACATGAGGTGGTGACAGGACGACACATGAGACTCACAATTGCTCCTCCTACTAGGTTGCTGCTAGATGCCATGGGTACAGCCACTGTCCTAGGTGATGAAATGCACAACTATGTTGCTTCCATGATGGCAAGGGCTTCTTTTATCTCACAACAGCTCCAAACATCCCAGCAGGAGAGGTCAAAGAAGGATGAGGAAGACAATGCCCAAGTAACAGACTCTGAACTGCTTAAGCAACTACTACTCTATTTTGGCGAACAGGTATACTTAAGGAACTTTTTCAGCTCCTGGTATAAGCCCAGATTCAAAGGCACCTATGTAGTAGAGAAGGCAATGGACAGGGTCATGAAGCTTGTTGGAAAAATTACTATATTGTAGACGTCAAGCCCTGCAGAGGTGAGACCCCCTCAGCCCAACTCGTAGATGATCAAAGGCAAGAAGAAGAACAACAAGAGGAAGAAAAACCACATTGCATGCAAAAAAGATCACAGACTAGGGCTAGGCAAGAGCAAAATGAAATGCTAGAATAGGAACACTGTAATTTCCTTACAATAGGTATTCATCATGATAGTGTGCACTGGCTCGGGGCAAATACGTTTACACCTGCACACATTCAAAGGGCACATTAGTTTACGACAACAGTGAACCAATGATTACCCCTAATGTGTTCTTTTATGTTTTTCTTCTCTACATGGAACACACTACCTAGCATTAACACAAAGTGATACACCTGCCATTACATTACTTAACAGTGCCAAAATTCGATTCATTTGGGAATGATTGTTTTTTGCAGCATTGGCTCAACACTACCGTAGAAGAGCTTAAAAGCCTAACACAGCAATGATAATGCATGCTAAAACCTTTTACAAATGGTTTAATGGACTCTATGGACAATACAAAAGACGTTCAGTCGTACAAAACAAGGAAGAAACTGCAAGGTTTACTGTGCTGTTATTTTTTGCCTTCTGCCGTCTCTACCTCTTTACCCTCACTGCACTACAAAAGATTGTGTGTTATCTGATACACAAGCTTTGATGCCTGCTAACACAATCTTTATCCTTGCTATCACGTAAACTATATCTAGTCAAAAGAGTAGCGCTACCAGAGAAGTAAAAAACTCAGGCGAAGTGAAGACACAGATTGTGAACACATAAACGCTTACCTTGCTGACTCAGACCATGGATCTAACAACATGTGGTACCAGCACATGACCAAGGTGGGGAGAGAGACACTGAAGGAGAGCTGCTATGTCTGCTCCCATCCCCTATGCCATGAGTGCCTACAGAACATTCATAAGAACAGCAAATCCAGCAGCTAGAGCACAATGTCTTATGCACTTGGCTCTCTGCACTACAAGGGGTGTTGTGGAAGATGTTCCCGTATGAAGACAGTTACATCAAGACTCAAAAAATGATAGACGACTACTGGAACACAGACAAAACTATAGAATACATTCCTGATGGGCCAAACAAGGGGGAAGCTAGAATAGTGACACAAAAGGAATTACAATGCCCAAGGACAGGACAAATAAAGTGAGATAGGAGGGATGCCAGGATACTGGGAGAGACCTCAACTGTTAGTATATGGACAAATAATCACAGGAGTCAGATAGAAAGAGGGAATGATAGGGAGTAAAGCACATGCACTCCTGACCGTTCCAGTTGAAGCGGCACAGAAGGAAAGTGATGGTTGGCACAAGGAATGGGCAGCAAGTGCAAAATTGCTCACCTGGGTGGAGAATGAAGCAGGCCCTACGCCAATCATATCACTCGAGAGTGCTTCCTTATGCTTCCAGAATGATGGTCCAGTGAAGGTTGGAGAGAACAAAGGGGACAAGCGAATGTCAAAGATACCAGGCATGAAGGTTGGAACTGCAGTACTGATGGACCACTATTGGGCCTGTGAATGCAAAGCATACATGTAATTACCACCCAACTGGGGAGGGATATGCTCTATAGTACAACTGAACACACCAGCATTGCTAGTGCCTCGAAAGGATATTGTTATGCTCACCTGGCTCCAACAGGGGCGTCGATCGGACCCGGACAGCTGCGACCTCCTCCAACGTGAAGCGTAGTGCAGAGATGACAGACTGGACTGGACCGCCTAATCTCGTCTGCTTGACCCGTAGAAGTATTCTCCTGCAAGTGGAGAAAGGGATTTAGCCACCCGTGTATTCTAGTAATGGCACCCCACTGTTCTCCCCACTAATCACCACCGATATTCAGTTTCAGTAAGCTCACCTTATGTTTTTAAATGATGAGCTCTCCATCCTGCGTGGAATGCAGGGGCGCGTAGATACCAGTAAGTATAAAGTTCAAAGAGTTCAATATGTCCGATGTTCACTCTTGTACATTCCTTTCTTGTGTTGCAGCTGGATCCAAGGGAAGATTGTCATGTGGCAGCTGATGGTGTTCAGGTAAGAGTCTGTATTACCCAACACTGTCTGGTAAAACATGCGTGTATTTAAATTGCTGGTTTCTCTCTCCTTACAGGTGCGGCGTAAGAAGTTGCGGTTTGTTACAGAATAATGCCTCCAGTTGTTAATCAGGTAAGTCTATGGTGGAGAGGTTGTATTTGTTGGCTCTCTCGGCTCACCTTATGTTTTTTTGTCCCCTAGATGGTGGAATTCGGTGAAAAAAATGATGGAGGCCGGATCGAAAAATGCTGTGAGGACTGGTGAGTATGGCGCGGCGCTGCAGCTGGTGATGCAACGCATGAAGAATAATGTCCTTTTCAAGTTCGAAGACGTGATGGATCTGGAATTCAGGAAAGGATTGAAATAATATCTGTATTCTAACCTTTCTTTCTTCTTTCTTCTATTGCTAGGAGCTCTGGATTCGAGACGGGCGTGGTTGAAGACTGGATGCTGACTGCAGGAACGGTGAGCGTTACGCTGCTGGATGCAGAATAACGCGAAGCATGTGCTGCTGTTCGGGCGTGGTTTAAATAGCCTCCAAAGTAGTTCCAGGTAAGAAGTCCCTAGAACCACACCCGAGTAAAAAATAGTCCCTGTAGTAAAATAGTCCCATCCAGGCCTCACGTTGGCTTGGATTCATTTGCAGCATGGTCTGCATGAGGTTAGTAAAGTCTATAAGCCTGGCGCTTAAGGCGCCAGGACTGATTTCTATTATGAGCCTGGCGCCCAAGGCGCCAGGACTGAACCCAGACAGCCCCCAGCCGGGGCTGCTGGGGTTTTATTAAATATCTGGATGCCTGCTCCCGGGGCTGATGGGCTTGATCCGGATGCCCGGGTGTAGGCATCATGACAGATATACAAGTAGGTGGAATCCCCGAAATGAATACACACCAGAAGAAGAAGAGGTCTGCAGATCTAGTAAGAGCAAAAAGAAGGAACTATGTGTCATCAAAAATGGAAGAAGCACTGGACGCAATACCACAAGAGCACAGACTGTTCAGTAGAACTGAAATGTTCTTTGTGTCAGTAGTTCCAGGAGTCCAGACCAATGTCAATGCCAAGTGGCTCCAGATAACCAGATGGGAACAGTTGCAGATGATAAACTGGACCGTCAAGGGGTTTAACGCCATGAAGGAAGAGCTGAGAGCCGTCAAACTGATGACCTTACAGAACAGATATGTTCTGCATCTACTCACAGTTATGGAAGGATGCATTTGCACCAGGATCTGGCCTTGCTGTTGCACGTACGTACCTTCTCATGATGGAGATAATGGAACACTTACCGAGACGAACACACAATTGTCAGACTTACCGTGAATATAGAAGCAGTGACAAGCCAAACGAAGATGGGGACTGGCTGTCATACATCTTTTTATGGACACCATTGTGAATGGCGAGTGGATTGAAGGTGCTGATAGCAGCTTTAGTATTAGTTTTATTCACCTTCTCTGTTATCAGAGTAGCAATAATGCAATGCAGAAAGACCACTAAAAAGACGATAGGGATGAAAATCCTACTGGGCGTGCAGACAAAAACTGACGTAGAAACACAAAATCTTGGCGTATAGCAATCACACTTGAAGCAGTGTCCTCTATTCCCACCAGGTACAAGGTTCTCCTTTCCCACATATCCCTGCAACTATTGGGGAAAATGGGTGTGGTGTAAACCCGAGGGAGATTGCTGTTAGATGACCTGGAGCTTAGACAAATGAGTAAGGCGTGCTGGACACCTAGGAGGGGTGGCGAAGGTATGGATTCTAAAGCCGTACATGGCCAGATAGAACGATTTGGGAGTGTGGTCGGCCATTCAAACAGAGGCGGTATTGAAGAGAGTAACCTAAACATAGCCCTTGTTACAACCATCATGCTCTCAGCCCGTCAGCAGTGAAATTAGAGATGTAGTTTGCTCATGGCCCCCTCCTCTCCTTCATCGTTGATGTATTATAGGTGTGAGAGACGTTACTCGCTCAGACAGCCATTTAGAGCATACCCAGATGACATCACAGAAGAGACTAGCCTGCAATCAATATAGCAAGTCGACTGACCACAGCTACAAGGAGCAGATGACGTCAAGACTGACATCATGACCTAGATACATTAGACAGGAAGCACATATGCATCCATGCACAAAGCTACGACAGGACTTGCAAATTCTTTAAATTCCACTAGTCCTGCAGGGTGAGTTCCTTAGTTTACATACTCAACCTAAGAGAAATGCACTTGCCCCAAGTTGACTGATGACAAAATATTTACCACTGCTTTTCGTACAACGGTGCATGTCGCCATAAGAACCCTTCATATTTGGTGCAATGCTGCCATTTACTGCAAAGTGTTTTTGAAGTAAATTAAAAATAAGTTTCTAGTATCCCCATACTCGCCAGCAAATGGTACTCCCCCTTCACAAAAACTACTCGCCAATGCTAGTGGGCTAATAGATTTTGTGAGCTCTGTACGCAGACATTTTAGTTTATTGCAGGTAGACTGAAAGACATGCTTATAACTCATATAGCTAGAGGACTGACACACTTATACTCTTTTGCTCAGCACAAAACTGCAACACACAAGAATCCATATGAACAGCTTGCAGATGCTTACAACAACGAACAGGGGCAGCCATGCAAATCAAGATGAACGCCATAAGTATATTATAGTGAATGGGAGAAGGTTCGAAAGTTTGAGACGCAGAGAAAGCCAACAGGCTGATCCAGGCAAAGCTGGCAGGAAAGGCTTCCAGTGCAGTCACGGTGCACAGATAGCCAAAGACACAGAGAGAAGGAAGGTTTACAGATAAGCAGAAGCAACAGAGCACCTGCAAGAAACCCAAGCTAAAATCCTCATAATTACAGGCAGAGGGGCTCTGTGTCGTGGTCCCCACACACGTGACTTGCACCTGACAGACTGTGCCTAGTCATTTGGGCTAGATAGGGATGTCTGCTCCCATAGAGCTTAAGGTAGGGGGATACAAATGTAGCACAGGTTCAAAGGCAACTGTTCTGTCTCACAGCCTAGCATATTGGGGAAGGTAACTTATTGGAAACACAAAGCACCTTCGGAATCGTTCCCATTACCTTGTGTTGTTGCACTCAGCCTGGTGTCCGCCCAAGGCTGAAAAGACCCTTTTTGTCTAAACCCTGTTCACCATTCGCACTAAGCTTACACTATATCTCATTGGCCAACCACCTTTCACTAACCTGCATTGTTACATTTGATACTTTTGGAGGTGGTTTCAGGAAGTGCCACCAGATATGGTTCGCCCAAGAAGTATTCTAATCCATTGTAGAACATATATGTAGTTTACCTCACTAACCATTCCCATTCCCTGTTAGGTTTTTGTGATGTTACCACATTCTGTGATGTCATGCAAAACCAGCTGACAATCGCCTAGACACTGAGAGCGTGTGGAGAATGTTACGTTGTTCATGCTTCAATCCCTGTCATTTGAATGCGCAAAAAAGACAGTTGAACTTTGTCTTATGGCTGGGTCTTCCGTTTTTGGTGCAGGGGATTTCCAGGGCCCATTTCCTCCTGCATCATGTATATCAGGAGGCTGTTAAAGTACACTGACCGCCATTACAAAGCCAATGAAGGAGATGGTCAGAAGGGGGAGGGATGATCATCTGTGTCAAAGGTTGCAGAAAGATTGTGTAGTGTGAGGGGTGGGCAGTAGCTGGAAAATATGAAACATGCCCGAGGGCAGCTTCAGTGAAGTATTCGCTCAGGATCCTGATAGGAAGGGGTGCAGAGAGAGCGGCCCACTAGGGAATCAGCAATGTGTTTAAAGACAGTTCTCAGACATATTTTGGAGTGGTGGGGTAAGAGGGAGTTGGTCTATAAAAATGGGGATGTTGGGGTCAGCAGAGGCAATGATTATAGAATGAAAGTGGCTACTTTGTAGAAGGCAGTTAAGATGCATGTGAACAGGGAGCAATGTGAGAGAGAGGAAAGGTAAAAGGGGGTGACAGGTGCAAGGTCTGTCACTGTTTGTGGTGTGAGGTAGTTGACAGAAGCACAGGATGGAGTAGCTGAGCAGATAATTGGTAGGAGTACAGTTGGGGGTGGGAGAGAAGTGGGTTAGTGAGCTGAGGTTGAGGTTGGTAAGACGGTGAGCAGAAAAGGGAGGCAGAGGAAGTGATACAAGGGTGGATAAGGTGTCACCTATTCTTGTGATCCTGGAGCTTTTTCTTGTATGGTAAAGCACAGTTTTGAGGGTCAGAGAGCATTTGCTTGGTTGTGATCAGAGAGAATATATAGGTCAATACAGTAAGAGAATTTAGCGAGTCAAGAGCAACTTTGAGGGAAAGGTGTCTTTTTAGAAGAGAAACGGAGCAAGCCTTGCACTATCAGTAAAGGAGGAGATCATCAATGGTTGATGGCTGGGGTTAGAGAGGTAATGGAGTGAGCAGATAAGTGCTGGTCTAAAGAGGTAGTGAGTTCACTATTGAACTCTACAAAGGTGAGTTTGGTGGAGTGAGCAAGAAGAGGAGAGAGGGCTTAGAGGCAGGACATGAATTTGTTTGGGTTTGATGTCATGGGGTTAGGTTTAAATGTACATTGGGTGATACATAAAGGCAGATGTGTGAGTGGAGAGGGAATAGCTGAGTGGTCCGAAGGAGAGGGGCCAATAGAGAGAGCAGAGGAGGTGAGTTTGGTGGATAGAAAAGTGAGATCAAGGGAGTTTCTGCTAGCCTGGGTTGGAAGGTAATTTACATTGACCAGAGAACATAGTGGTCAGAGAAAGTGGAGCCAAGCAGCAATTGTATTGTATTGAGCTTTTATTGAAGGAACAAGGTTTTTTGCCTAGTGTAGAGAAGCCCCTCAATGCTTACACCAGAAAAAGTACAACCCAATAGGGAAAAAGGCCCAGCACACCTCTTGCATGGAAAACAACATTGTATTTCCACAAAAATAGAAATGCACCAGCAACAAAGGCAGACAGCACCATCAGTGACGTAAATTAGGTACTGTGCAAACCCATGTGGCTGTTTGGTCGAGACCCTATACATAGGCTGCCTGCTCCATAAGGGATGCCAGGCCATTGGTCCCAGCTCTTTCTGTCCATCTTCTTCCACGTGGGTTCCTCCTTTCGCATCATCAGGCACGAAGCTACTACTGATTGGCAATTATGTGAAGAAAAACAATGCATTCTCTATCTCTTACCTGATGTGCACCTGGTACTGCAGTCATGGGCTAAGAGGATACTTTGAGGCCATCGCTTCTGACGAACTACAGCTTGATTCCAGACCCTCATTTTAGCTATGTTGTTTTATCCCTCCCGCCACCTCACAGCACAAATCTCACAACCTATGGTGAAGGTGACTGATCCCAGTTTTCAGATATTTTCTGATCAATTGGAGGTTTAACAGTTTTATGGTTGTGGTCTGGGACTGACTGGTATCTTGGAATGCTGGGGGTGTTGGGGCTGGGGCTTTCGGGTGCTATTACTTAGGACTGGGACAGGAACGGTCGGAACTTCATACCCTCCTTCTGATCGGATCGCTTTTCACAGTAAGCTCTCAACCCGCTTGTGGCCTTGCAGGGCACATGGGATACCAAATATTGGCAACATGAGACAATGAAGGGTCTATGAATCTCTGCAGCTCTGCCCTTCCTCACCCGTGCCCAAGCTACAATCTATTACCACCTGCATACACTTTATTTTTATGTGTGTGACTTGGGCCTGCCGCACTGGCTTCAGCACAAAACTATGCCTCGATTCCAATATGGCTGCTATTATCTAAGATGGTGTTTGATTCCTTATGTATAGCAGGGCAAACACATGCACCTCCTTCCTACGCTATGGCCTCTAGCGACATCCCCTCCCCCCTGTAACCTCCCCTAGCCTCAACTGCACATTCACCAGACTCTGTTTCATCCAAAGGTGCTGGGGGCCCTGGGAAGATTGTTTCTCCTTCCCACCATTCCCCCTTTCTTTAATACTACATTAACAAACTCCCATGTAAGCCCCTCATCCTTTTCACCGCTTCTTTCCCTCTCAAATCTTTCAGCTTCCAAATATGGAGTTGACCCTTCCTAAGGTACCTATGCTCTACATACGGACTGTAAATGTTCTCCCGCCTGTGCTTATTGCTCAGGGGTACATGATATATATATATATATATATATATATTGGAAGCACATGGAGGATAGAAAAAACCTGCACTCCATGCATGAGGTCTTTAAATCCCAGAAAAATGAGAAAAACTCGAATCCAAATAGAAGGAAAAAAAACGAGTTTAATATGAGGTAAAAAATACAAGGCAAAAACACACAACAAGCAATGCAGGACGCCTAGGCAGTATCCTTAGCGACGCGTTTCGCGCTTCCCTGAGCGCTTGATCACGTTAGGAGGATGTGTAAAAAGTAAAGGTAGATATTGCAGATTAGTCCTTCTTCCATGTTGCCAACAAACCTAAGCTCACCGAGTTGCATGATACCATGGCGGCCATTTTGGAATGTAATCAAGGGCTGCATTAACCATAGAGAGTACAAGTTTAAACACAACAGTAAAATGCAGAGCACGTTAAAAGCCCACGTAAAAAATGTGGAAATGTAAAGTAAATAAATGGAAGGAGCAGGCAATATAATGATTGTCAATAACACTTGCTATACAGAAATTAGTACAAATAAGCAAGAATTAAAATTCATGTAAAAACCGCAGCTGTGACATAAAGTATAAGTATCTTCCTCTGGAAGCTTAGAGGCTAAAAGTGCCAATAGCTAGCAAATATGAATACAAAAATATAGAAGTATGAAATGCATGTGCATATCTTCGCTAACCATGGTAGTATATAATGTATAGTACATGATAAGAACACAGCTTGGACAAACCTATATGCAACCTTCCAGATAAAAACATATAGCAAACTACAATATAAAGTGCAAGTGCATTAGGCCATGGGCATATCATTCTAACCAAGTAGCCTAGTCAACCAGGTTAACATAAACATATCATTGAGAATTTAAAAAATAATCTATTGAATACAGTCTCAATAATAAAACATGTAGTAAAATGCAATATAAAGTGCAAGTGCAGTAGATGGTAAACCTGTCACTCTAGCAACATGGCCCAGTTGAAAAGGTGGAATAAACATAAAGTGCAAGTGCACTATTTATTGAAAGATTATGAAATGAGTGAATGCAACCTTTAAAATGAAAGCATGTAGCATACTGCTATATAAAGTGCAAAAGCATGAGGTAATAAACGTAACTCTCTAGCAGCATAGCCTAGTTGAAGAAGGTTAGGTAATCATAAAGTGCAAGTGCATGGCATAATATTTGAGCTTATTATGAAAAAAGGTACAGGCAATGATATAGTAGAGGAGCAGTATCAACCACTAAAGTTTCAGGGTACAAATACAAACATGTACTCACAGAATTCAAACCCCCTAACCACAGAAGAGAAACTGGGGCAAGACAGCCAAAGTTCACCAACTAAACAATGAAAAAAGTTGGATAATGTAAATAATAAAGATTAGAAAAAAAAAATTCTTTTAAAACAAACATTAAATAAATAGACAAGTCCAGGCCAGGTCAATAAACATTTTTGTAAATAAGTAAACACAGAAAAAAAGAGAAGCAAAAAAGCAGTATACCTATGGCAGAAGGTCAAGATCAAATAACATAGGGCAAGAGAGAAGAAAAAGATGTATGCAAGTACATAAATAAATAATTAAAATGATTAAGTTCCCACAAAAGTGTATAGCTCCTCGTCAACATTATGCCCATTGGGATACTTAGAGTCAAAATCCAGAATAAACTGGTTTCAAGCTGTCTCAGTTTTAAAGTGCGATCACCTCCCCTTGGGTCAATCGGTACATGAGCGACAGCGAAAAATGTAAGTAAACAGACATCACTGTCATGTTCCTGCCTAAAATGTTTGGCCATGGGATATGTGGGATCAAGGTTTTTGATGGCTCTCAGATGCTGTAAAATGCGAAGCTTAAGAACACAAGTCGTAGATCCCACATACCATTTACGGCAGGGGCAAGCTAGAACATAAACCACAAACGGGGTCTCACAATTAATAAAATGTTTCAGCTTAAATTCTTTGCCAGTGACAGGATGTGCAAAAGATTTACAGATGGTCGCATGAGGGCAGACTTTGCATTTTTGGCACTTAGTGAAACCCTTAGGTAAGGCAGGTAACCAACTGGTCCTGCTTGAATTAGTCTGTATAGGGGGCAAATAACTAGAAACCAGTCTGTCCTTTAATGAGGGTGCCTGCTTATAAGTTAAGGTGGGGCATTTGGGAAGAAGTGGACCAAGGTCTTTATCCAGCCTGAGGATGTGCCAGTGTTTTACAATAATCTTGCGAACATCATATGAGGCCTTATTAAATGTAATAATTAGGCGAGGTTCATCCTGATCCTTATTTTTTCTCCTGCTAGCAGAGCCATGTAGTAACATTTCTCTTGAGAGTGACCGTGCTTTAAAAAAGGCCAACTCAATGATCTTTTTTTGGTAACCCTGATGTAAGAAGTCGGCTGCAGCCACCCTGCAACAGTGATCAAATTCCTTAATATCCGTGCAGTTACGCCGAAAGCGAATGAATTCGCCATAAGGGATACTGTTTTTACAGGAGAGCGGATGACAACTCGTTGCATGGAGTGGCAGGCCAGTATTGGTGGATTTTTTGTGCAGGGAAGTATGGATGCCTGAATTGTCCAATCTTACATTCACATCCAAATATACAATATGGGTAAAGCTGTGGCATTCTATGAATCTCAAATTCACGACATTGGTGTTAATGCTGTTCACAAAATGTGCCCACTCGTTCTCATTTCCCTTCCAAATGATAAAAATATCATCGATATACCGCCACCAACCAATAACTTGTGTAGAAAAACTGGCTAAAAGTAGCTCAGACAGGAAAGTAGCCTCCCACCACCCCATGGTAAGTTTAGCATACGATGGTGCAAAGGTACTGCCCATGGCAGTGCCCCTAACTTGATGGTAGAAAGAACCCTCAAAAAGAAATACATTGTTCGTTAAGCAAAACAAAAGCATATCCAAAATCATACCATTGTGCCCCAAATAATTCAAAGGAGGAGTGTCCAAAAAATATTTGCAGGCTGCCAATCCAACCGTGTGATCTATAGATGTATAAAGGGAGACAACATCTAGGGTTGCCAACATTAAACCTTCCTCCCAAGGTATATCAGAGATATTACTCAAAAAGTCCTTTGTATCACGTAGATACGAAGGCAGGACTGACACCAACGGGAACAAAGTCTCATCGATAAATTGGGCCATATGCTCAAGGAGGGAACCACATAAGGTTACAATCGGCCTGCCTGGTGGATGGATCAAGGATTTATGAGTTTTAGGCAAAAAGTATATAGTAGGAATAGTATGACTCACAGGCACAAGAAACTTAGCAAGCTCATCTTCAATGAGGTCTTTCTCGGCCTATTTGGTACATAAGGTGGTAAGCCCCAACCGTATTTCAACAAAAGGATTCTTAGAAAGTCTGGAACAACAGCATCGATCTCGTAGCTGACGATTAGCCTCAGCCACATAACATTCCCTATCCTGAATAACTATATTGGAGCCCTTATCAGCAGGTTTTATCACAATATTAGACAGATTCTGCAATTCATTAAGGGCCGATCGTTGTGAGATAGTAAGATTCTGTTTGTTATTACAGGGTTTCTTGCGAAGTTTACGAAAATCATTCACACACAAATCGTGGAATGCCTCAATACAACCACCTACTGAGAATTGTGGGTTAAACTTAGACTTGTTTTTCAATTTAGTACGTACATCCCAGTTGGGATCAATATCAAAGTCAATTGGGTCAAAGGTGGACGGATCAAAAAATTCATTTTGAAGACAGGCCAAGTCCGTCAAGTTGGAGATATCAGAGATAAGAAGGTCAGTGCGGCCAAGACGTGGCACGGAAGGTTTGAATTGAGGAGGGTTGATGGAGAAGAATTTTTTTAGTCTGACTTTGCGTAAGAATTTGTCGAAGTCTAAACGTGATTGAACATAGTCAAACTGGGTAGTAGGACAGAAGTTTAAGCCCAAAGAAAGTAATGAAGCTTGTGCACCCGTGAGGGTGTGTGAGGACATGTTTATAATACGATGAAGATTCATATTGTCTGTGGTAGCTACTTCGCCTCAGAGCGCATCGACCTGCCCTGTTGTTGTACATCTGAGCCGCTTCCCACGACAGCCTCGACGGGTTTTTTTCCTTTTGAGAATTTCTGATCGTTTCCTCTCCCTCTTCCTCTTCCCCTGTTCTTTCCACGGCCTCTGTCCCTCTTTTGGTTTTTGCCGTCTTGACATAAAAGTCTCATTTCGTCTAAAAAATTTAGTTTAGTAGGTATTTCATCATTTTCTGACACAGAAACATCAGATTCAGAAGAGACAGTTTCTGCCTCCCCCACTTGTTTAGAAGATGATTGAATGTTGGCGCTTTTACGCAAAGAATCAAATCGCTTGGCAAAAGTAAAAATGCGACCTGATTCATAGTCAATCTTATCTCTGATAAACTTTCTGTGTTTACGTTGCTTGATCTCCTCTTCATATGTAATAAGATCTTCTTCAATTTTACTACGTAATTTTTTGCCCTCTTCAGTACTAGGAATGTCGCATAAGTCAGATTCCAATTTGTCAAGATGTGAAAGTACAACCTTGCGATCCGAATTGGCATATTTTACTAAAATTTTCAAAACTGCGCAGAACAGTGACTGCTGGCACCTCCCCACTCTTCCAGCATGTTGGAATCCTGGTCCTCAAAGGATGGTGTGATCATAATTCGCAGTCCACGGGGTACACGACCCTCATCAAGATAGTTTTGTAGGGAGTGCTCCTCCCACCACTTCGATATCTCCTTTTTGCGGAATTTTTCTATTTCACGGAGCAATACAACTTCGGTAGAAGCGGTGGTGGTAATTCTTTTGGCCCCATAGGTGGATGTCACTGCAGGTAAATCCTGCTTCTCGTTAAATAAGTCCCTGGCCTGGAGAAGCCGGGCTGCAACCCTAGCGTCCTGCATGCCTTTGCGTGTGATTGCCAGAAAAAAGAGAAATTGAGCTCGAGCAACAAATAATGTTCTCGGCTAGTACCATCCCAAAAAAATATATACTAGGAAGGTATAAACAGGGAGCGACCTCAGCAAAGCAAAAAACGTCCACAATGAATATAATGTGGAACGATACGCAGGAAATGTGGAGACCGGCGTGGAGTGAGTGTTGAAAGCACTATGCCGACATGTAAGCCATAGGAAGATAGAAAAAAAACAAAATAGACACCTACCTGCGAGCCATTGTTCGTGCGTCCTCCGGCACACAGTACATCAGCTAGCAACCAAGGGCTATCAGTTTTAACTCCCTAGAGGGTGCCACACTCGAACTCCAGTTAACAGGCAGTCAGCCGACGGCTGCAACGTTAGATCCCATAGATGCGAGCGTGGAGAAATCGCGCATAATCCATAGCAGAATAAAGGTTCCTGGTGCTGGTTTATAACATGGCACGCTCCATGTAAAAATAATGTAAGCACAAGGAGGATAGAAAAAACCTGCACTCCATGCATGAGGTCTTTAAATCCCAGAAAAATGAGAAAAACTCGAGTCCAAATAGAAGGAAAAAACCGAGTTTAATAGGAGGTAAAAAATACAAGGCAAAAACACACAACAAGCAATGCAATGAATATCCTCCATCCCCTGCTAAGTCTACCCACTGTTCTCTGTAGTTCTCAGGGTCCGGTGGGAGAATTGTGGTGGTGAAGACATTGCTCTATCGCAACCAGGTGTGGCTTATCTGGATCATCCGTCTGTACTGCGCTGTGTTTTGTACCATTAGGTTCCGCTTAAACCGCAATTGAAACCATCATCATTGCGCTGCTAGGCACTGCTTTGGCACAACACCAGAGTCCCAGTTGGTAGGTGCAGAATATTACCAACACAAACACGACTACGAGAACCAACATTTTCACGATCGACCCCATCCAGATGGTGCCCAAGAAAATAGTTAATCAAACCAATCAGTCTCTTGTATGCCCGCTTCTGTTTGTATATGAGTGGCAAGAATGTGTAGGACCCCTATTATATTGCTAAGGGACCCGTTTTCCATGGTGTTAGGAGGTACGTAGGTACAGCATAAATCACCAACTTTTTTGCAGACCCCTCCCTCCATGGAATTGAGGAGGTCCAGCACGTACCTATTCTGCAGCATCATCAGCCTGATTGTGCACATTTCCATCTTGATCACATTGAGGCCTTGCTCTGTGTCTTTGGCCAGCTGGATCATTTCCCACTGCACAATCTAAATTGACTTGGCATTCGTGGTGGTCTGCACCGCCCGTAGCAACAGTGAAGCAAAAAATGTTTCTTCTTTACTGATCTGGTATTTCCTTTAGTAATTGTGAGGAATCTTGCGAAAGGTAATTCAATATTTTCTTTATCTGCAATTTTTCTCTTTTTTCCTTCTCTGGCAGGATGCAAAAGATATGTTTCTGTGGTGGCACTGTGATGGGTGTGCTGGACCCTCGGGTAGTTGTTGGAGCCTGCAAACCCCTGGTCCCACTGTGAAATGTTCTTTGAGGACCACCCACAGTACTGAGTGCAACAAAGCCAGAGAGCAGGTGCCCCTCCATGATGGCGGGAGGTGCATAAATGCCTGCTGCCCACACACCCAGTAGTTATCCGTAACGGCAGCTGTCCCTTTTTTGCGATCTGGAATGTATAATGTTTTGTTGCGCCCACTATTGACCCCCACGAGGACACTCCCTTCATTGTAAAAACACAGTTCGGATACTTCCTGCTTTTGTACTTTTACAGGTTTTTCCATTGTCTCGATACATGTGAGTTTTGCCACTTGCTCATTCCAGTGTCTGCCACAAACACTGTTCACTTTATCTATCACTTGCTCTCCAAACCCTGCTAGTCCTCTTGCCATGCAGCTCATTGTTGTTTCTTGCCATCTGTTCGCCATGAAATAGATACCTTCCAGTTTTAGATATGGCCTTTGCAAGCACTGCACACTCCTGGGGGTTTTGGGCACATTGCAGTTGATCAGACTCTGCATTTCTAGTCGTATGCTTTGTGCCTGAAAAGTGCTTCACAGCCTGCACAATGTCAGATGCAGTAAGCATTGGGCCCCCACAATCGGAATTTCTTGTGGCATTTTATTTTTTTATTTTATTGTTCATTTATAAAGCGCTTAATACCAGCGAGTGGTTTCTAAACGCGGGATCGGGATTCGAACCTGTGTTGCGCCGCGTCATCTTGCTTCCATGACAAACGTGTTGCCTCTCAGTTATCCTTCCTCCCCCACACCTCAGGGTCTACTGACACATGCCTAATCAAGGAGCACACGTAACAGCTCCCATTAACTTTTGTTTTCCCCACTGAGCTCATATCTGCGTACAAACTATTACTTCACTCTGGATGGTACACATCTTCTATTGTATCTAACTTACACCCTTGGTACTGATCATATTCAACCCTTCTGATTTGTCTCTTAAGACGTTTTGATCCACTAGAAAAGAAAATGTCATTCACAAGTATGTTAGGGAACACATTAGTACGTAATGATAATATGAGCACATTTGCAACACTCCTTGTATGTTGTTAGGTGACAAGAGTATTATTTAGAGAGACGTCAAACTTTTTATCATGGACTGCGGCCACATTATTATTTGTGTCAGTTGTATCTGCAACTGCAGTTGTATCACTGTCACATGTTAGATATCCCACAGGGCCCTTAGTAAGCGATCCGTTAATATGATATGATAAGTCATTTATAATGTGCCTCTACACAAGTGTTGCTAGGTGCAATAAGGCAAGGAGGGGGAGACAAAGGGAGGACAAAACAAACGATTTTACCAGGCCTTGTGTCATTCAGATCATGTATGTGCAGTGGCAAGGGGGAGGAGAAGTGCCAGTGGAAGAGAGAGAGGAAAGTGCAATAGGGTAAAGCTTGATGAAGTGCCGCCTGGGTGGTCAGCTCAGCATAAGTGCTAGAAGGCAAGGGACTGTAGGGTTACAGATACTCTCCTTAATTGTGCCATATGCCCAGAGGCAGTGCAAGGGGGAAACTGGTCGAGTAGGAGCCTGGTGCCCATTAAGGTTCCGAAGCGGCCAGGTAACAAGTTAGCGTGGCAAACAGGTACATCAGGAGGGAAGAGAGATAGAGAGAGAGAGAGAGAGAAAGCAGAAGTGAAAAGGGAGGTCTGAGTTGCTTCCGGAACCTTAGGTGGTCCTGCTCAAGTTTCTGCCTGGAGAAGCGTCTGACCCTCAGAGAGCTGGAGGTGGATGAGCCAAGGGCTCCAGAAGGAACGTGCTTAGGAAGAGAGAGTTAGATGTAGTGTGGTCCCCAGCCCTAGAAAGCCTTGTGGACAATGGATTGGATCTTGAACTTGATCCTTGCAGCCACCGGGAGCCAGTGGAGAGATTTCATGGCTGGAGAGATATAAACACTGGACTTGAGGCCAAGGATAATTCTTGCAGTCTTATTCTGGATTAGTTGCAGGGGGCGAAGAGTACAGGCAGGTGGATTTAGAAAGAGGCGGTTGCAGTAGTCCCGCCTAGAGAGAACCAGGGATCTGGAGACAGTGAGCTTCTGGGGGAAAGTGAGAAAAGGAATAATACCTTTGAGGAGGTGCAGCTGGTAGTGGGACTTCTTAGAGCTGTCAGCGACATGAGAAGAGAAAGAGAAAGTGGAGTCGAAGTTGAGAAGTTTTTTTGCCTCGCAGAAAGGCAGAGGGAGAGGGCCCAAGGAAGGTGGCCAGAGTGAAAGAGGGAAAGCGGGAGCTGGGGTCTCAATGAGTAGGATCTCAGTCTTACTCGCATGAAGGCAGAGATCGTTGGAGCGCACCATTCCTAAATTGCAGATAGGCAGTCAGGAATGAGTGAGAGAGGAGGAGGCTGAAGGGAGCTTGAAGGAGAGCTCGGTGTCATCCGCATAACACTGAAACTTAGAAGAGAAGGTAGAGATGAGGTGGGCCTGAGATGCCAAGTAAATGTTGAAAAGCCAGGGTGAGAGGTTGGAGCCCTGGGGAACACCACATGTGAAGAGAGAAGTGGTGGGTAGAAAGGACCCAAGTTGGACCTGGGAGGTTCAGTCCAGGAGGAAAGAGGTCAAACAAGCTAGGACCTGATCCATGATGCCCAGGTTGTCACAGAGACAATTGATCAGGATAGCATGGTTAACCGCATCAAAAGCATAGGAAAGATCAAAGAGGATAAGGACAGAAGGAAGGCTAAAGTCGAGTTACTGTCATGATTCCTGCCCCTCATGTCCCCAGCTCTCCAAGATGTCAAGCTGGAGCCAGGCCACGATCACCTACATGGCCGTCAAGGGCCTCTCCATCCCTCCAAAGACCCACTTGGAGTCAGACTTGGCGCTTGTGGCACAAGACTCACTCACTCCCATAGGATAACATTGGGGATTGGACTTGTAGTGGATTGATGGGGACAAGATGGATGCCCCCACATATTTTGTTTCCCAAAACTGCATGTACAGTCTAGTCTTTTGGGTGTGGTCTGCCCAGAGACACCTGGGATACCCAGAGACTATTTAAACCACGCCCAGGCTGAGAAACATGCTTTGTGTTTTCTGCACCTGCAGCGTGACACTCACCGTGTTCGGATCGGTCTCCAGTAGGCCTGCATCTTTCTTCTGCGCTCAGCTCCTGCAAGAACAAGAACACCGTTAGGAACAGCCTTACCTTGCAGCACTTCTGCCCATCATTCATCGCTTCTTCTGTTCTCTGGGCATCTTCGGTGGTGTCATTCCCATCCCGGCACGCTGCTTCCTAAGGAAAAGGGAAAAGAACAGAAAAAAGGCATTAGTAAGCATTCAGTAAATCTTTGCTTATTTTTAAAGACTGTACGAGCTTCAAACGCTTACCTGAATCCCAGCCGCTCTGAGGGAACTCTGTCTCTGGAACTTCTCATCCATCTGCAAGAGGGAAAAGACACTCCAGGTTAGTGTGGAAACATTTAGAGGCGCTGCATACCGTGCTTACTCACCGCATTTCCTCTTCATAACCGGCATCCACGCTGAAAACATCGCGGCACCTAAAAGACACAGAAAAAGAACTCAGTTCAATACAAATACGAAAGGGGTGCATCGCGCATCACGCTCTCACTCACCTTCAGCGCTACTCATCTCAGCAGCACGCCGCCATCCCCGGACGCCGGCCATCATCTAAGGAAGGAAAGGAGCAAAGTTAGAGAACTGTTCAAAAGACTCATTATACTTACCTGTCGGACTGTTGCCAGTTAAGTAACTAGGCAGCAACAAGCCCGCATCAATCAACGCGCCCCTGTGCTGAAAGCAGGACGCAGAGCACACTTTCCAAGAAAACAAGGTGAGCTGTGGATCAAAGGGAAGGGTTGGACCCCGGGGAAGAAGGGGTTCAAGCACACAGAGACAATAGGGAGTTACACTCTACCAATCCTGTGTTTCAGGCCCAGTCTCCAGTCGAGTAGACTCCAGGGAAGGGTTTGAGGTCGTAAGAGGTCAGAACAGGCTAAGTGACGTCCCCGTGGATACCAGGTGAGCGTTACAGAACACAAAGCCTCACAGCAAAATCCACCTGGGCGTCAAGGAAACGACAGAAACTGACCAGTTAGCCCTCATGTTGGGGCAGCTACGTTCCGAAGTACATGCAGCCAGGCAGGAGACCAAAACCCTGAGGAGAGAGCTGATAGTAGCTAAAGAACGCACTGATGATTTAAGCCTGCAACTTCTCCAGTCACAAGCAGGGCATGCACCATTGCTGGGAAGCGTCCCCTCGATGCCAGCACCATCAGCCAATCCTGTTCAGATAACCCTTCCTGGGGCAGTTCCCTTGGCCCCGCCCGAACGATTTACGGGGGATCCCAAGAGGTTTGCAACGTTCATGAACCAGTGCCGGCTGCACTTCCTTTGTAGACCAGGGGCCTTTCCGAATGAGCAATCACGGGTCGCTTTTGTGCTATCCTACCTGAGTGGTAGCGTCGCGGACTGGTCTGTAACCTTTGTGGCCCAAGACGATCCTATGCTGCATGACTTCACGGGCTTTCAGAAGGAGATGGAAAAGCTGTTCGCCCGTCGTACTCATTGGCAGGCATTAGACAACGAACTTCTGTCCCTATGCCAAGGGAATCAAGACCTATTAACATACATAGCCACGTTCAATAGACTCGTAGTTGAAGCAGAATGGCCAGTGGAGAAGAGAACCACGTTATTTCATCAGGGGTTGCGGGGGGAGCTCAAAGATGTTCTTGCACAAGTAGTGAACCCCTCGAAAGACTGCTCAGAATTCACTGACCTTGTTGTTGAACTGGATCATAGGATGCAGGACCGAAGAGCAGATCGAACCAGACCGGACCCTCGCCCTATGTATGTGCGTTCAAAGGACAATATTGCCCGCACAACGGAAGGTTCAGGAGAACCAATGCAAATCAGGGGGGTCAGATCCCCCTTGACTAAAGCGGAAAGCGATAAAAGGAGACAGCAACAGTTATGTCTGTACTGTGGAAGGTCAGGTCATTTCCTTAAAGAGTGCCCTGTGAAGCCACCGAGGAGGACAGTAGGGGCCACAGACAAGGAAGATACCATCAAGGAATCGGAAAACTCCCCAGCCCGGCAAGTGTAGGGGTCCACTTGTCGAGCGAAGAAAGTGAACTACAGACCTCCCATTTTGCACTATCTGTGGTCTTGATCAATCACCAACAACCATCTCGGATGCACGCATAAGATCATACATTGACAGTGGAGCTGTTGGGAATTACATCGACCAGGATCTTGCGGCAAAGATGGGGCTTCCGTTACGCCCTAAATCAACCACCAACACTGTTACCACTGTCAACGGCACGAAAATAGCTTCTGGTCCAGTATCCCAATGCACTGCAGCTTTCACCCTTCTGTGCCAGGATGGACACCAAGAATCTATTGTTTTCGACCTCATTAAGGCACCACAGTTCCGGTTGATTTTGGGAATGCCATGGTTGGTAGCTCACAATACTCGAATCGATTGGCGAGCAAAAGAATTGGCCTTTCCCGAGACTTGCGCCCACACGTTATCGCCAAAAGAAACAACCAATAGACACCAGAGCCTCCACACTTGCAACTGTGGCAATCAGCACCCTACCAAGTGAATACCAGGACTTTCAAGATGTCTTTCAGAAAGAACAGACTAATGCCCTGCCACTGCATAGACCATACGATTGCCAAATCGACCTGATACCCGGCGCACAAATCCCTTGTGGGCGAATTTACGCACTCACGGAACCAGAAAACCAGCACCTGAAGGCCTATCTTGACCAATACCTGGTCGACGGGTTCATCCGTTCCTCGAAATCTCCAGCAGCCAGTCCTCTATTCTTCGTACTGAAAAAGGAGGGGGACTTGAGAACGTGCATCGACTATCGCGCACTGAACCAGATTACCGTAAAAAAACACTACCCCCTGCCACTGATCCCTGAATTGCTTGATCAAGTCAAAGATGCCCAAATCTACACAAAACTAGACCTGAGGGGGGCATATCACCTTATGATATGATATGATATGGCAATTGTAACGCGCCTATACACAAGTGTTTCAAGGCGCGACGAGGCAGGGAGGGGGGAACAAGGGGAAGACAGACAACGATCCTACTAGGCCAGGTGTCATTCAGATCGTGCAAGTGCAGGGGTAGGAGGAAGGGAGAAAGTGCAAGGGGAAGGGGAGGGTGGAAGTGCAGTACAAA
This sequence comes from Ambystoma mexicanum, assembly GCF_040938575.1. NCBI lineage: Eukaryota > Metazoa > Chordata > Amphibia > Caudata > Ambystomatidae > Ambystoma > Ambystoma mexicanum. Next base: position 710,433,843 of record NC_090923.1, on the reverse strand, counting down.
GTAAGTAGAAAATAAATAAATAAATAAATCGGGCCAGCTGGTGGCAAGTGCAAGGTAAGTGCACACAAGTTCTGGGAAGGGGGGCTGTAGGGATACAGAGATAGTCCCGCAGTGCAGGGGTTGCCAGGGAGGCAGTGGAAGTGGAGAGTGGCTGGGCCCAAGACCGAGGTCGGTGAGAGTGGCCCAGTTGCAGAATCAGTGCAGTTTCAGTGAAGAATTTAGCAGGGGAGAGGGAGAGAGAAAGCAGAAGCAAAGAGGAAGGTTTTGAGGTGCTTCCGGAACCGGAGATGGTTCTCCTCAAGTTTCAGGGAAGCAGGAAAGCTGTTCCAGAGGGAGGCCCCTGCCGCGGAGAGAGATCTACCCCCAGCTCGTTGCTTCAAGAAGCGGCTGACCCTGAGGGAGTTGGAGACGGATGAGCGAAGGGCTCGGGAAGGAAGATATTTAGGAAGAGAGAGTTGAAGTAGTTAGGCCCCAGGCAAGCGAAGGCCTTGTGGACAATGCAGAGGGTTTTGAACTTAATCCTCGCAGCCACTGGGAGCCAGTGTAGAGATTTCAGTCCTGGAAACTTGAGGCCAAGGACAGAACGCAGTTCTGTTCTGGATGAGTTGCAGAGGGGGGAGAGTGGAGGCAGGCAGATTAAGATAGAGGCTGTTATAGTAGTCCAGCTTCGAGAGAACCAGGGCTCGGGAGACAGTGAGCTTCTGGGGGAAGGAGAGGAAGGGAAGAATACCTCTGAGGAGGTGCAGCTGGTAGTGTGACTTCTTAGAGACGTCAGATATATGAGGAGAGAAGGAGAGTGTGGAGTCGAAGATGACCCCGAGGTTTTTTGCCTTGCAGGTAGGAGCAGGAAGAGGGCCAAGAGAGGCTGGCCAGAGGGCTGCAGGGAAGGAGGGAGTGGGTGTGCCGATGAGTAGAATCTCAGTCTTACTGGCATTAAGGCAGAGGTCATTGGCGACACACCATTCCTGGATAGCGGACAGACAGTCAGAGAAGAGGGAAGGAGAGGAGGAGGGCGAGGGTAGCCTGAAAATGAGCTGGGTATCGTCCGCATAGCACTGAAAGTTGGGGCAGAGAGCAGCGATGCGGTGGGCAAGGAGTGCCAGATACTGGTTGAACAGCCAGGGAGAGAGATTAGATCCCTGGGGGACACCACAGGTGGAGAAAAAGATGTCAGAGAGGAAGGACCCCAGTTGGACCTGGGAGGGTCGATTGGAAAGGAAAGAGGTCAGCCACGCCAGAGCCTGACCAGTGATACCCAGGTTATCACAGGAGACGGTTGAGCAGGATGGCATGGTTGACAGTGTCAAAGAAAGAAGAGAGATCGAGCAGAATGAGAACACACAGAGTTTTGGAGTCGAGGTTCAAGAGCAGGTCCTCACGGATGTTCAGGAGAGCGGTTTCCGTGCTTCTGGCAGCTCTGAAGCCAGATTGATGGTCATGAAGACTACCAACAGATTTAGCATGGAGGTTAAGCTGGGAGATGGGCAGTTTCTCCAGGAGCTTGCCCAGGAAGGCAGTGATGGAGATTGGGCGATAGTTAGCCGGGCAGGAGGGGTCGGAAGAGGGTTTCTTAAGAAGAGGGTGCACAAGGGAGTTCTTGAGGGGGGAAGGGAAGACTCCAGAGGTGAAGGAGTGGTTGCAAAAGTCAGCCAGGGCAGGAGCCAGGGAGTCGATGTGATCCTTGATAGTTTTGGAGGAACAGAGGTGAACCTGTTTAGACGAGACTTTCATAGATCGGACTTGTCTGGAAACCTCGTCAGCAGAAAACAGGGGAAAGGCAGAGAAGGAGGGAGGAGGGGTGGCTGCAGAAGGGCCAGGGGAAGAGCCGGGAAGAGAGGGAGAGAGGTGATAGGAGGAGAGTGAGGACAGGATGTCCTGAGTTTTAGAGATGAAGTGAGATCCCAGTGCAGTGCAGAGGGCCCGGGAGGGGACAGGAGAGGTAGAGACTGCAGCAGGGTTGGCAAGCTCCTTGCAGATTTTAAAGAGTTCGGCCGAGTTGTTAGATGCCGCAGAGATGCGGGCTTGGATAAGGGCTCTCTTCTTGGTGAGAACGGAGAGACGGTATTGTTTGCGTAAAACAGGTGGGACGAATGGAAAACCGCTTTTCGCACCAAATACGGATTGTATGAATATCAAGTAATGCCCTTTGGCCTTTGCAACGTGTCTGCTGCATTTCAATACTTCATGAACGATGTCCTACGGGAATTGATTGATGTCTGTACTCTAGTGTACATCGACGATATTCTAGTATATTCCGCATCAAAGCAGGACCACGTTAAACACGTCCTATCCGTATTGGAGAAACTCCGTCAACACCAGCTCTACGCCAAGCTCGAAAAGTGCTCATTCCACGTCTTCGAGGTGGAATTCCTGGGCTTTATTCTCAGCCCGAATGGAATCCGAATGGATGTACACAAGGTAGATACTATCCTGAACTGGCCATCCCCAAATTCATTCAAGGGGGTTCAAAGTATGCTGGGTTTTGCAAACTTCTACCGCCGGTTCATCCCAGGATTTTCACAAATCGTGCATCCCATCATGTCATTGCTAAGGAAAAGCAAAAAAAGTTTCCAGTGGATAACAGAAGCCAAGGAAGCTTTCCAGGAACTCAAAGCAAGATTCACATCTGCCCCAATCTTACGCCACCCTCGCCCTGATCTCCCATACCTGGTGGAAACGGACGCCTCAAGCATGGCTATGGGAACCGTCCTCTCACAAAAGGACCCCGAAACAGGCCAGTTGCACCCTGTTGCCTTCTGGTCGCGTAAATTCACACCCCCTGAACTCAATTACGCTATCACAGACAAAGAACTCCTGGCCATTAAGTCAGCCTTTAAGGCACGGCGGCACTACCTGTTGGGCGCCAGACACACAATCACCGTAATAACTGACCACCGGAACCTCCAGTACCTAAAAACGGCAAAGACCCAATCCTCACGACAACTACGTTGGGCTCTTTTTTTGGCTGAATATGACTACGTGATTACATTTCGACCAGTGGTGAAAAACGGGAAGGCCGATGCCCTTTCCCGTATGGGGGTGGAAGAGCAAGGGTATCAGACCCCTGACCCAATAGCAATCATCCCGAGTGACAAGCTCCTAGGAATCACAGCAAACATAACTCAGAAAGAATTACATGAAGAAATCCAAAACCTGATGAGTCCGGAGCAATTACAAGCGTGGAGTGCACAAGGAGAACATTACATGATAAAAGATCAGTTGCTCTACTTCAGGAATCGTTTATTCTTACCAAACCAAGAACTACGGTTATCATGATTCCTTGATAGAGGGCCACCCCGGAATCGCTAAAACCCTAGCCACGCTAAAACGAAATTATCGGTGGCCCACGTGGCGTAAAGACATTATCCAATTCATCCTATCTTGTGGAGTTTGTGCTCAAAACAAGTCATCCAAGCAGAAACCGGCTGGGCTATTACAACCATTGAAAATCCCACCAGCACCCTGGCACACATTGTCCCTCAATTTTATTACTGACTTACCACCCAGTCAAGGGTTAAACACTTCTTGTGGTCGTGGACCTTTTTTCAAAAATAGCACATTTCATTCCTCTTAAGGGGCTCCCAAATGCGTCCACTCTGGCAAAGGTATTTCTTGATGGCATTGTACGGCTCCATGGGTTTCCTTCAGTTTTAGTCTCATACCGAGGTTCTCAATTTGTATCTAACTTCTGGAGAAAATGCTGCTCTATGGCCCAGATCGACATCCGGCTATCCACCAGTCACCATCCCCAAATGGATGGTCAAACTGAGAGGACAAATCAGATGTTTGAGCAGCATCTGCGTTGCATGTTACACCAAGCTGAAGGAAGCTGGTTCAACCTATTATGGATAGCTGAATATGCTTATAATAATTCCCTACACACCAGCACTGGGCAGACACCCTTTTATACCATGTATGGCAGGCACCCACTACTTCTGAGTTGGACGTTCCTACAACCCTGGAAATGCCAGCAGTCATAACCTTGCACACAACCATTTCTCAAACCTTTAAAAGGGCAGCTGAACACCTACTTCAAGCTAAGAATTGCCAAAAGAAGTTTGCTGATCAACACCGAGCAAAGGCCCCCAACTGCCAAGTGGGAGACAAAGTCTGGCTGGTGTCTAAACACGTGTCCATTAAAGGAACCCAAACTTTCCGTCCAAGATACCTGGGTCCATTCACCATCACCTCCGTGATAAATCCTGTGGCTGTCAAACTAGCTTTGCCGTCAAACATGCAGATTCATCCTGTGTTCCATGTGTCTCTCCTTAAACCTGTTTAACCTGGGACCCGGGTAGCAATGTCATCGCAGCCAGTAGTAGTCGCCGGGGAGCCAGAATTCGAAGTCAAGGACATCCTGGATTCAAAGTACGTCAGATCCAAATTATACTACTTAGTAGACTGGAAGGGGTATGGTCCACAAGACAGGACATGGGAGCCTTGTGCGTACATCCATGCACCTTGCTTACTTAGATGATTTCATCAAAACCATCCAAACAAACCAGGACCAGACAGAAGAGCCACCTTGAGAGAGGCCTTGGGGGGAAGTGCTGTCATGATTCCTGCCCCTCATGTCCCCAGCTCTCCAAGATGTCAGGCTGGAGCCAGGCCACGATCACCTACATGGCCCTCAAGGGCCTCTCCATCCCTCCAAAGACCCACTAGGAGTCAGACTTGGCGCTTGTGGCACCAGACTCACTCACTCCCATAGGATAACATTGGGGATTTTACTTGTAGTGCATTGATGGGGACAAGATGGATGCCCCCACATATTGCAGTTCCCAGAAATGCATGTGTAGTCTAGTCTTTTGGGTGTGGTTCAGCCCAGAAGCACCTGGGATACCCAGAGACTATTTAAGTCATGCCCAGGCTGAGAAACATGCTTTGTGTTTTCTGCACCTGCAGCGTGACACTCACCGTGTTCGGATCAGTCTCCAGTAGGCCTGCATCTTTCTTCTGCGCTCAGCTCCTGCAAGAACAAGAACACCGTTAGGAACAGCCTTACCTTGCGGCGCTTCTGCCCATCATTCATCGCTTCTTCTGTTCTGCAGGCATCTTCGGCGGTGTCATTCCCATCCCGGCACGCCGCTTCCTAAGGAAAAGGGAAAAGAACAGAAAAAAGGCATTAGTAAGCATTCAGCAAATCTTCGCTTATTTTTAAAGCCTGTACGAGCTTCAAACGCTTACCTGAATCCCAGTCGCTCTGAGGGAACTCTGTCTCTGGAACTTCTCATCCATCTGCAAGAGGGAAAAGACACTCCAAGTTAGTGTGGAAACATCTAGAGGCGCTGCATACCACGCTTACTCACCGCATTTCCTCTTCATAACCGGCATCCACGCTGAAAACATCGCGGCACCTAAAAGACACAGAAAAAGAACTCAGTTCAATACAAATAGAAAGGGGTGCATTGCGCATCACGCTCTCACTCACCTTCAGCGCTACTCATCTCAGCAGCACGCCGCCATCCCCGGATGCCGGCCATCATCTAAGGAAGGAAAGGAGCGAAGGTAGAGAACTGTTCAAAAGACTCATTATACTTACCTGTCGGACTCTTGCCAGTGAAGTAACTAGGCAGCAACGAGCCCGCATCAATCAACGCGCCCCTGCACTGAAAGCAGGACGGAGAGCACACTTTCCATGAAAACAAGGTGATCTGTGGATCAAAGGGAAGGGTTGGACCCCGGGGAAGAAGGGGTTCAAGCACACAGAGACAATAGGGAGTTAAACTCTACCAATCCTGTGTTTCAGGCCCAGTCTCCAGTCGAGTAGACTCCAGGGAAGGGTTCGAGGTCGTAAGAGGTCAGAACAGGCTGAGTGACGTCCCCGTGGATACCAGGTGAGCGTTACAGTTACTAGTTGCATTTCCTATCCCCCTTTTTATATCAGTACTCCATATAAAACTTCACCCTAAATATATTCCTAATCCAAACATAGAAATAGCAAATATGCTAGCTACCCAATTGATTACACATATATACGTTGGGGAAAACACAGTTACAAAAGGATTTTGCGGAAAACTAATACATTGCTTGTTATAAATGGAGTTGTTACACCCATTCATGTCCACTGCAAGGTAAATAAATGTCTCGAGAGGATAGCTCAGCAGCAACATGTTCGCCTTGGAAGCAAGACGACGTGCAGCAACACAGTTTCGATCCCTGGAACATGAAGACGAAACAAGACAGGAAAATAATAGAAAAAGAGAGAGATAGAGAAAGAGCAAAAGGGTGCAGTCTGTGCAAATAATGCATTGCAGCGTTTTTATTTATCACAGAGGTATACTTGTGGTATATATAAAACCTTTTTTCTACTTAAAAAATCTGTCAATCTGCAGTTGACCATTAATTTATAAGACCTTCACATGGGGACGGGGTATTATTTGGCAGGCACTTAACGTGCACTGTTTAGTGCTTTAATCATTTTGGGTTTGGAGGTGTGGCCTGGGGTGCTTTGCGAACACTGGATAAATGCACCGAGTTCCGTAATTCATAAACTTTTACTTCAAGAGGGGTAGCATAGACCACATCAAAAGGGCTGTTATATCTGGGCTGGTACCACCAGCAGACAAGGTTTTTAATAAAGACCTGGTCCCTAGTGAAATGTTCAAGAGCAGGTGTCATGGGTGGAATATCAGATGCAGCGCTAGTTGTTTCTTTAGTCCTTGGGTGCACGATCTGTTGAGAGATACATTTTATTGCTCTGGTTAGGGCACAAAAGTAGCTACGAAATCCAGCCCCCTAGAAGAAATGCAGCCCTGTGAGCATCAGATGCTCTTGATATGATATGATATGGCATTTATAACACGCCTATACACAAGTGTTTCAAGGTGCTACAAGGCAAGGGAGGGGGAACAGTGGGAAGACAGTCACAATGATCGTACTAGGCCAGGTAACATTGAGATCGTGAAAGTGCAAGGGAGGCAGAGAGGGGTGAAGTGTGGGGGGAAGAGGAGATGGGGCAGTGCAGTGCATAGGATAACAGTAAAATAAATGAGACAATAAATAAAAAGTGCGGCCTGCAGGTGGCAAGTGCAAGGGTAAGTACAGACATCAGGTGTCAAGTGCGGGTAGAGGGCTGTAGGGATACAGAAACAGTCCCTGGGTGCAAGGGTTGCCAGGGGGACAGTGCATCAGGGGGGCAGTGCAAGTGTGCAACTGGCGGGGAGGGGCTGGGCCCGAGAACAGAGGTTAGCCAGGTAACCAGTGATGTTTCAGCCAGGAGATCTGCAGGGGAGAGAAGGAGAAAAAGCAGAAGCAAAGAGGAAGGTCTTGAGGTGCTTCCGGAACCAGCAATGGTTCTCCTTAAGTTTCGAGGCTGGGAGGCTGTTCTAGAGGGAGGCCCCAGCAGAAGAAAGAGATCTACCACCAACTCATTGCTTGGAGAAGTGACTGACCCTGAGGGAGTTGGAGGCGGATGAGTGAAGGGCTCGAGAAGGAAGATATTTCGAAAGAAAGAATTGAAGGTATTGAGGCTCCAGGCCCCAGAAGGCCTTGTGGACAATGCAGAGGGTTTTGAACTTAATCCTCGCCGCCACTGGAAGCCAGTGCAGAGATTTCTGTCCTGGAGAGATACGATCCCCGGGCTTGAGGCCAAGGACAAGTCTTGCAGTCCTGTTTTGGATGAGTTGCAGAGGGCGGAGAGTAGAGGCAGGCAGATTTAGAAAGAGGATGTTACAGTAGTCCAGCCCAGAGAGAGCCAGAGCTCTCTAGATGGTGAGCTTCTGATTGGAGATAGAGGCGTGTGCATGTGGGGCTCCATTACCACCTTGTGGGGTGATAAATGATGATCCTTACAGGTCTGCGTGTGCATGCTGAACAAAGCAAGATGCAAGCAGTGCACCAATTCTTTTTTAGGGTGGTGCAAAGCTTGGAAAGTTTACTCTTGAGAAGACAATTGATCCTCTCCAAATATCTGTTGGCCTGGGGGTGATAAATTGTACACATCCAATGCTTGATGCCCAATAATGCAGTTGTTTCCTTAAAAAGCTCATTGAAGAAACGCATGCCGTTATCGGACCTTAAACCTTCACACACGCCCCATCGATGAAAGACATTTCTCAATAAAAATGTGGCTGCATATTTTGTATCAGAGTGTGCACAAGGACCAGCCTCCACCCACTGTGAGAAAGGACAGACTACCACTATCAAGGAGTGGGATACATTACACCTTTTGCCCTTGTCCGCATAGTCGATGTGCAACTTGTGGAATGGCCCAGTAGGGCGAGGCAGTGTACCTCAGTTCGTAAAGTGAGACCAGTACTATAACTCTGACACGTGGTGCAGTTGACAAACAACAATTTTAGTAATTGCCTCCTGCAGATTGGGGACAAACCAGTCCTCCTGTATGTCAGCAGCGATGTGTTGTTTGGATACATGTAAAGGGTGATGCAGTTGGTCAAATGCCGCCACCAGCAACTCATACGGCATAACTGCTTTGCCCAATGTTTCTTGTTGCCACAATAAATCTGTTGGGGATTGCTGCATCCTCTTTTTAACCACAATTCTTTCTCTTCCTGTGGGGCTCGTCCCTACATTTCTATTTGTGGGGCAATCAGTAGGAATCTGGCAATTGCTCCCTTTCTGCGCTACCACTGGATACTCAGGGACACACAGGACCAATAAATATACTAATTGCTTGGCCGCTGCATCCGCGGCAGGGTTTCCGATTGAACACACTGTATTGTAAGTATGGGTGGCACACTTCACCACCGCTGTCAAGGATGGTTGGGATAAAGCATCAATTAGTTTGTCTAACAGTGCTGCATGTTGTACCGGGACCCATCAGCTCTCCTAAATCCCATCCTCTTCCTCCGTGCCAGGCCTGCGTGCACCATGATGGTGACGTAAGCCGAATCGGAATAGATGGTGACACAGCACCCTTGAGATGCTAAAATCACCTCAATGAGTGCTATAAATTCTGATGCTTGCGTCGAATAGTGCCTAGGTAATCTCTTCTGCACCAATACCTTTTATAGCCCATCCACCAGACGTACTACTGCCGCCCCAATATGCCTCAAACCTGAACTCTGGTTGATAGTTGCTGACCCATAAACGAAAAGCACTTCCACCCATTCAAGAGGGCTATACCTTGCCTTCGGGATGTCATCTTCCTCCTCCTCAAATGACACACATTCATGTACTGCTCAATCTTACTCGGTGCACTGCGCTGTAAAAAAGGTGGCAGGATTTACAGTTTTACACGTCATGAAATAAATGTTTGGGCTGGACAGGATGATTTCACACACAGATGCCTGCTGTGTGGTCACCATTCATTTGGAGCGCTCCAAAATGGCAAACGCTGCATGCTCCATGTACAATGTCACAGAGCACCCCATAACAATTGTGAAGCTTTTCTCGATCACAAATGTAGCTGCAGCAAGTGCCTGTTCACATGGGAACTGGTCGTGCATTACAGAACCTAGCAGTCTGCTGTAGTAGGCCAATGGCTTGCAGCCCATCATGCTTTTTTGTGTTAGTACTGCAGTCATCAATTGGCCATTTGAATTGGAAAAGAGATACAACTCTTGGTTATAATCAGGAGTGGCCAGCACTGGGACCATTGAGATCACTTCTTTCAGAGCATTAAAGTTAATGAGCATGCCCTCCGTCCATGCAGTTTTCTGCTAATTTCTTTGGGCCTCTTTGAGGCCCTTTAGCAGGGGCCTGGTGCATGTGCCATAGTTGTGGGTCCATGCCCTACAGTAATTATAGAACCCTTAACATGTTTGCATCTCTTTGACAGTTTTGGGCTGTGGAGTACTGTGCACTGAACCAGCTCAATCAGGCATAATTCTCTTCCCAATTACAGATATTAGCTGGCTCAAATAGAGCACTTATTGGAGATAATACTGCAGCTTCACCTCATCTACCTTGTACTCCTTGGATGCCTGTATCTGCAGGAGGGTGATGGAATCCTTCCCAAACTGCTGTTCACTGTTGCTACACACCAGGAAATCGTCAACATACTGAAGGAGGGTATTGGGTACTTGGATGTTCCATAGGTCAGCATGTAAAATCCTGTTGAAGATGCTGGGGTACCCCTGAGGCAATCTTGTGTACTCAAAACACATTCCCCCATGAGGGGTTCAGGGGTATAGAGAAGGTGTTTTTAAGATCTACCATGGTGAAGTGGGTCGCCTCCTTAGGGATCCTGCATAGTATCGCGGCAGGGTTTGGAACTACAGGAACCTGGACAATGGGCCTCATTCCAAGATTGGAGGTAGTCATGGCGCTATTTGCGCCATGACTGCCTCCAATAACGGGTCCGGCACCGGTATAGTTCAATGGGCACTTACCGGTGTAGTCCGACCTTTGCGGGACCGGTAAGTCTCCATTGAAAAAGCCATTCCCCATTCCCATTTGAGCCCCCATAGGGCTCAATGGGAATGGGGAAGGCACTGTTAAAGGAGGGACCTGCTAAGGGAACTCGTAGTAGGGCGGTAAGGGATTACCGGCACAGGTCTCCTTAACGGTGCCCGGTATCCCTTACCGCCCTACTCGTAATGAGGCCCAATGTCATTTAGAGGTCGAAGGTCCTGGATTATCCTCCAACTATCCCCTCTTGCCTTTTTTATCAGATAGATTGCCATGTTACATGGGGATGTAGAGTCCACTATTACCCCCTGATTCATGAGTGCCACAGTGGTATCCTGTATGCCCTATTCTGCTTCTTTGGCCAGTAGGTACTGTTTAACTCGAGGCAACACTGCACCTGACTTCAGTGTTATTCTAACAGGTGTCACCCCATGCAAAAGCCCTACATCGTGGGCGCTGGTTGTCAATAGGCTTTCTGGTACTTGCTCTAGGTCACTCTCAGTAAATGAGGGCAGGGTGACAAGGGCCATCAAGGAACATTGTACCTTCTGGTATTGTACCATTATATCACAAAGGATGCAAATTGCCAACACAATTTCTTCATTGTCATCCCTGTCCTCAAACAACTCTACATCTGTCACTTCCATGTGGGGCAAAGTCGGATCAATACACAACACTGTCTGCCACTTGCACCCATGAGTATATGTCCCAACCACAACAATCCTTTTGGTCGATGCAAACCTAGGGACAATATTGTGCCTGCCACAAGCTCTGGGGTCACCACGGGTCGGAAAAAGAAATATGATGGTACCCGCCAACACGCCTTTCCGATCTGGTGCACCACATCAAGTCACACTGTTATTCCATAGACAAACATGCCTAGGTCTACTGGGATGGCGCGGACCACCACCTCTCCTCCTCAAGCCTCACTGATGACCATTGCCCTTAGAGCACACATACCTAGGGTAGCGCATACCACCCCGCAGTCTGTAATGGAAAGGGTCATGTTCAGCTTGCTCAACAAATCCCATCACAACAGATTTATGGGGAGGCCTGTGATTATAGTAAGGGTGCAAGCACAACTTTCCCTCTTATTTTCATAGCTACCTCTTCTGGATAGGGAACCGTGGCGACAGCCCAAAAAAATCATTGCGTGTCGAGAGTTTCACCTAATAGCGGGAAGTTTCCTTCACTGGTGCATGATTTAGTGGCACCTGTATCGACCATAAAGATTAATTGTTTATTACCTATCTCAGCAGGGTTCCTCGTCAGGGTGGGTAGTCATGGACAGGACGGGTCACGCAAGCGCTCTCTGTGGGCTGTTCTAATCAGGAAATGTGTTAGTGCCCAGAAACATGAAGGGGTTTCCTCCCATGACACTATCCCCTCGGTAGGGTGCTACTGTTCCATTCGGCAGTGAATTAGGTGTGGGCATCTGACCTCTGTATAGGGTGTTCTGCTGTGTTGCTTGCAGCTCCACAGTAGGCAGTCCTTGGGCCTGCATGTGTGGGGGGTTTGGGAGGATCTCAGTGTAGGCCTGATGTATTTCATAAGGTATGGAGGTGAACCTAGGCAGTTGTGGTAGTGTTGGAGCAGGTTCATTGTATGCAATGTAACCCACCTCCTGCCTGCTTCTGCATTCTCTTGCAAAATGTCCCCATTTCCCACAGCTCCAACACTGAGACGGGCCCATACCGCCTCGAGGTCCCACCACACCCTCCCCTAAGCCACCTCTATTCCCCTGGAATACTTCCCTTACCACTGTTGACCTCCTTGATGCCACTCAGGATACTGATGCGGGGTCCGCCACCCCACTGCCACCGTACTAGTTTCGCTTCCCCTGGCTGCAACCTCTGAGCGGTTTACTTTTTTCATTCTTTAATTCTCTTGCAATGGTGTATTATTATAGTCTGAATCTGTGAAAACAAGGAAATAATATGAGGCAGGGTAACCAAAAAGGAAACACACCAAACACAGTTTACAAAGGAACATACAAAGCACTTTATTTTATACTGAATCCAGTTACAAAAGAACAGAACAAAATTCAGATAGCTATCGACCCTCAGTACAACACAGCGAACTCCGGCGTGGTTCGGTGTGCTCAGTGAGTGCAAATATTCATTGAAATAATCAGGCTTTTATACATTTCTCCAGCCTGTTGTCCAGCCTTTCTGCAGGTTAACCATTCCATAAATAAGCTACTGCTCTAGGGTCCCTTGCCAGGTCAAATCTAGTTCATCTTAGGTTTATACATTAACAAGAAGAAATGGTAATAATGTATGCTCTAGGCCTAACATTACAATGCGGGACTTAATGTATACAATATAGTTAAGCAGGTGTTCTCATTCAATTATAGATCAGTTTCGGTGATACAGGTAATCCATTGCACACAGGTCAGCAGAAGGACAAGGTCTCAGCTCATGACCCTAACAAGTGGCCTGCAGGCAAGTTATACATTAGCTGTATAGAGGTCATGACAATCGAGTTCTGTTCTGAATAACATAGGCTAACATTTTAGCTCACATGGTGACTTTATAGAGCAAGAAAACCTAAAATGGCGGCTTGACCCAAAATGACAGTTTACATGGTTTCTAAGGTCAGGACCTTGCAATGCGAGTTTATTCACATGTAGTTTATAAGCAGCTTGTTAGCAGTTTGGTGTAGGCCAATATACATATATTCATAGCAATAGGAGGCACAATATAATTTCTAGTTTGACAAATCTTGGTCCATCCCTTCGCCTCTATGCCCACTATTTTATCAAGTGCTTTCTGAAATTCCTTGGACAATCCCCTTTGATAACAAAATAAAAAAAGGAACTGATCGGTCTCACTGGTCACCCGTCTCTGCTCGCCACATCTCCTGCACTTTTAAAGTGTATTGAGCGGCATCTTCATCGTACCCAATAGTACACTGAATTATGGAATGTAAGTCAGGTGTTTTGGTGTACTCCCGTTGCAGCGCGTCCCACACTTGCGCCTTAATATTATTAAAAGGTGCCCCATTGTGTGCATCATCATCTAGTTTTACTAAAGGGTACCCTTCCTTGATCTACACGTCCCCAGCCTGGTGCTGCACAATTGCAAAAAGTAGGCTTTTCATGTCTCCTACCGCCAAATGAACCCCCGCTGTCTGTTTCTCAAATGCGCATATCCACTTCCCAGCCCAGGCAGTAAGGGCCGGGAGTGCCTTGATCAAATGATTTTTGTCCATCTGCACCCATGGCACATAATCCGCCCTACCAGGTCCCTTCTGTATTAAAGGCATCTAATGCCATCCGGTTCTGAAGGGCTACCAATCGGATCGCTTTCTGCTCTAAAGTGATATTATAGAGTATATCTGTGTTCCGGTTGATGGTTCTCTCCAGTACTCTCGCTAGTTTCCTGATATCCTCGGAATTCGCTATCTGCCCAAAGAATGGAAGGAATGATTTTGCTACATCTCCTAAAACCTGTGCTGGAGTATCGCCATTCTCGCCCCCCCCCCCGTGGATGAGCCTTCGAAACCTCTACAGTACTTGCTATAAACACCCCAGGTAACAGGATTCCTAGATAACAAGTTCCCTGCCAATCCCTGGGCAACCATGGAAATGCTACATTACCGCAAACAAAATAGATAGGTTCGCCTACATACAAAGGTCTGTCTTCCCCAGTCAAATTTGCAAGGTTGGCACAACCTTTAAAATCTCCCATTGACCGGGTGCCATTCCTCTGTATGCAGAAAGAAACTGAATCTGGGCTATGGTTAACAGTATAAGAAGGAGGCAGGGCATCCTTATTGCCTATCGGAGCCATTTTAAAGGAAATCAAAGATTGGAAAGGACGAGACAGTCTATCAGAAGGCCTAATAGAAGCAATAGTGAGCTAACTCCTATTTGCGAAAAGCGAGCATCCCAGGGGAGTCAGAACACGTTTCTCAAAACTATTCAAATTAGTGCCATCAAAGTTCCCCGAGATGCTATCGTTCCTACGGCCAAAGAATAGTGCTCTAAGAGAGGCATAGCAAGCAGTCGTTAAAGGTTAAGGGTGAATATACCATCCCAGTCCCTTGTTCCCATGTTGCGGTAAATTAGTGAAAATCCAACAATTACTCTTATTAAAAATGGCATGCGTTGCATTCATTACTATCATTAGAGTGTTATTATGATACTTTTGTCTAGGGATATACAGCCTGGAGTCTCTAGGGGACAGAGTGTGAAGGTGTACAGAAGGAGTCAAAGCAGTCGGTACAATCTCGGTCGGTAGTTTTAGAGGATAGATTTCTTCAAAGTACCAAAGTCCTACAGCAGTAATTGCAAAAATAACAATTATCGTTATCAAAACACAGCAGCACGTTTTCGGGGCCCAGGCACATTGTTCATTGTCCAAGTTGGTCACCACCTTATTCACAAGTCCAGTGCGGGGAGCAGCAGTGGAGGTGGCAGGCATTGTAGTTCCTCAATCGACGACCCCAATGTTCGTTGCTGGCGACGCTATGGTTGCGCGATTTCTTAGTCCTTCCCAACCCTAGCCAGCAGAATCCCTTTTTTTCCCTTTTGTTCAACAGAAACTTTCTTATACAAAAGAAAACTTTCGATCACTTCTCTTTCTCAAATGCACGGAAAAACCCGTGCCGTAGTTCTATTTTCTTCGTCGAAGGTTGTACCTGGTGGTACCCAAGATTGTTTGGTCCGAAAATAAGGTGTCGTCACTTCCTGAGGGAAGCGACGTATCGGAGGCGACGGAAGTCGCAGAGCTTGAAAGAGTATTTTCCAGAGTGATTTTTCAAAAGAGTGCAGAGACGAAATGGACTGTTCCCCAAGCTCCACGGGCTCAGAGAAATTCTCCGACGCACTCACAGCGCTGTTTGCTACTACAAGATCAGGGACTTTAGCATCAGCGAGGGGTTCTGCTTCTTCTGTAACGTGTGGCGTCGGGTGAGGAAGTTTCTTGACATGCGTCGCGTGGATCCAGTGTTTCTTTCCAGCCACCCGCACTGCTGTCCGAGTGACCAACAGCACCTGGTAGGGTCACTTCCAACGAGGAGCAAGACAGGAAGACCTTTCCTAGGCCTTCACTAGGACCCAACTTCCAGGCTGTATATCGTGTCCCGGGCCCGTGAACCGTACAGGTAAAGCTGAAAACACCTGGTGATAAATGAAATACAGGTTTTTAGTTAACTGGTTACAGTAGTCGGAGAGAAGTACATTTTTCTACATTGCGCAATGCGCAGCTTTTAGGCAAACCCCAAATATTAGCAGGCCTCCCCATTACCACCTCAAAGGGAGAGAGCCCAGTCTTAGTTTGAGGGGTTGTCCGCATTGAAAGTAACACGATCGGTAAGGCGACCAGCCATTTTAGTTTGGTGCCGGCACATGTCTTAGCGAGCTTGTTTTTTATGATACCATTGTGTCTTTCCACTAATCCGGCGCTCTGAGCATGTCTGGCCGAATGGAATCGTTTTTCAATTTGCAATGCCGTACATATCTGTAGAATTACAGCAGCGATAAAATGCGGACCATTATCCTACCAGATAACTCTCGGCAAACCGAACCGTGGGAAGAATTCCTTTAACATGGTCTTTGCAGTGGTCATGGCTGTAGCGTCTTTAACAGGGAAAGCCTTGACCCACTTACTAAAGGCGCAAATGACCACAAGGACATATTTTAGATTGTTACATCGCTCCATTTCAATAAAGTCAAAGTGAATCACTTCAAACGGGACAGAAGGAGGCCCAAAGCTCCCTCTTGGAGTTGTTGTCCCCTTTCCCACATTGTGTTGTAGGCAAATCATGCAATTTTGGACATAATGCTGGGGAATTTTTGAAATCTTATCATTTACCCAGACTTTCTCTAACATTCTCGTGATCTGTTGAGTGCACACATGTGTGGGACCTTGTGCCATGGTAACCATCATTACTATATAGGCATTAGGAAGCAACCATTTCCCTTCAACCATGTCCACCCAACACCCATCATCATCGAGTTTCCGCAAGCCCTCAGCCCACCTCTTGGATTCTTCTAATGTGGCATCGGCTTGGATATCCCGTACAGACCCAACACCCTCATCCACTGCATAGGCATCTACAGTCTCCCCTGAAACATACATCTCCGTGAAGAGATCAGAGGCAGTTTGTCTAGCTATTTGATCAGCGAAAGCATTCCCTTTCCCTACATCATCTATAATCTTGCGATGTGCTGCGCACTTAATGATTGCTAACTGACTAGGGAGCGCAAGCGCTGAAAGCAATTGTACTATCAGGGAGCCATGTTGGATCTTGGTGCCATGCGAAGTTAAAAACCCTCTTTCTGACCAAAGTCTTCCAAAGTTGTGAGCCACCCCAAAGGCATACTGGCTATCAGTATATATGTTTACTGTTAGCCCTTCGGAAAGCTCACAAGCTCGAGTCAATGCTATAATCTCTGCGGCCTGCGCAGAGTTATGCGTAATTCTCTTGGTCTCCACAACCGTACTCAATGTAGTGACTGCATAAGCAGCTGTGGATGTACCATCCAGTAGTTTGAAGCAGGAGCCATCACAAAACAGCTCCCCTTGTGGGTTATCCAAAGGAGTGTCCCTCAAATCAACTCTGCCTTTTGTATCTTGTTCAGTAGTATACAGGCAGTCATGTGACTCTTCGTCACCGCAAACAGTATTTTGCGGGAAAGGTAGGAGTTCAGCCGGATTAAGAACGCACCACCTCCTAATTTGAATGTGGGGAGCAAACAAGATTAATTCATATCTTGTCAGTCGTGCGGAAGTGAGGTGTTGCGTTTGGGTTTTGTTCAATAGAATATCTAAGGAGTGAGGCACCATCAGGGTTAAATCATGGCCTAGGACCATTCCTTCACTCTGTTTTACAGACGCAGCAGCAGCAGCGACAGCGCGCAAACATCTTGGCAAAGCGCATGCAACAGGATCAAGGGCGGAAGAGTAGTAACCGCATGGCCTATTCTTCCCTCCTTGTTCCTGCGTTAATACAGCCAAAGCACATCCATCACATTCATGCACAAACAACACAAAGGCCTTCTCATAGTTCGGTGTGCCCAAAACTGGCGCCGAACATAATGCAGTCTTGAGCAACTCGAATGAATGTTGATGCTCCGTATTCCATGGCAATGGCGAAGAAATACCCTTCTTCGTCAAGGCCAACATCGGTTTTATCACTAGTGAGAAGTTTGGGATCCATAACCTACAGTAAGAAGCCATACCTATCAAGGCTCTAACTTCCTTTTGTGTATTTGGGACAGACATGCCAGAAATGTGTTTTATTTTTTCAGGTGTCAATCTTCTTCCCTCCTTTGACAGGAGATAGCCTAAATAGGCGACCTCCTGGCAACAATATTGAAACTTTTTGAGCGAAGCTTTGTGACCATGCTTAGGTAGATGGATGAGCAACAACACAGTGCCCTCTTTACAAGAGCTCTCAGAGTCAGCGGCTAAAAGCAAATCATCAACATATTGAAACAACGTACAAGTAGGGGGCAATCCAAGGGTATCAAGCTGCTCTTTCAAAGCCCTACTATAAATACTAGGACTCTCAGTATAACCTTGAGGTGCACGAGTAAATGTAAATTAGCGTCCCCCTGAGGTGAACGCGAACAAGTATCTACTATCCTCATGTATAGGAATACTGAAGAAAGCATTCTTTAGGTCCACAATACTGAAGTGAGTAGCCGTAGCTGGAATCATGGTTAATATTTTCGTCACATCAGGCACAATTGGAAATTGCGGAGCGACGACTTTATTAATGGCACGTAAATCAATTATAAAACGAAATGGAATTGCATTATCACCTTTTTTGTATACGGGTAAAATCGGACTATTGCACAAACTTCCTGCAATCTCCTCAATCACCCCACGATGCACAAAATCGGAAACAATGCTCTTCAAAGCTCGCTCGCCTTCAACTGAGATCTTATACTGTGGAATACGGGGCAGCTTAATTCCATGTTTCAAAACTATTTTAACAGGCTCAATCTGCAAAACACCGACATCATTGTCATCAACTGCCCACAAACACTCTGGTACATTACTGAATTCTGGCGGCAAAGGTCTAGTCAAGAATTGCGAAACAGAACAGCTGTGGTGAAATCGTCAAACGGATTCCATCAGAAGAACAATGAATTACCGCATTTAATTCCTTCAACAGATTCAACCCCAGCAAATTCTCTCCACAATTTGAAGTCAAGAGAAATGGACAGTGGTCCGTAAAGGGATCCAAAGAAATAGGTGAAGAAACCGGACAAACAACTGGTGTGCCAGAAAACCCTGACAGTGGAATGCTTGTAACCCGAGAATGAGTGTCTATCAAAAATTGATGTTTCCTATTTCCCACTACCATTTCAACGTAGGGACCTTTCTAATTAACGGGAATAGGTGTAGGTTCCAAACCCTGCTTCGGGCAATCCTAACGAAACAAAATATCATCAAAAGGAAGCTCTTCAGATAGATATGCAGCAGAAGGATGATCAAATATGTTTCTAGTATCCACACTCGAAGTCTGATTATCCTGTGAAAAAGGTTGTTGGGGATCCTGCGAAAACTGGCCTCTACCAGGGCCCCCTACACCCGGGCGACCTCTGGATCGTCTACCCATATTTCCAAATGTGTTATTCGACCTCTGTCAAAGGACGGGGCATTGTGCATGCCAATGACCCTCCTGGCGACAATAGGCACACTGGTTAATATTCACAGGACCCAAGGGCACATTCCCTTGTGGAACATACTGACCTCTAATCTGCGAACTACCCCCTCTGGGGCCTCTAACAATTTGCTGTAACAATACTTTAGTCTTCAAATCACCTTTTCTCTTCTCGACTTTATCTTTTTCATTATTGACACGGTTCTCGTAGTACTGAGCCATGTGCAGTACTTCTTATTGGGATATTGCCTGCCAAGCGCTCTCAAAAGACATAATTTGTGACTGGATGTCAGGCAGCAATCCACGTACAAATTTGTCCACAAATAATCTTTTCCCAGACTCTGTGCCTAAGTCTTGTCCACTGAAATCCGAGAATACCTGTTCGAACCGATTAAAGAACTCGGTAGCACCCTCAGATTTTCCTTGGACACAGGCCGTAAGCTTGTCCCAAATAATTCTCTTTTCGGGGATTATAGTTTTCAGTTTTGCAATGATTCTGTCAGGCAAAGTTAGTATCACCTGAGGTGGTCTCTCACCAGCTGGCCTTTCCCCATCAAGCCTAACTATGTTAGCCCATGTATCTCCCAACCCTCGTACATCGTCTATAGTTCTAACTTGTTTCCACAAATCTACAGGCAGGAGTATGGGGAATAGCAAATCAATGTCGCCTAGGGTAAACACTGAGGACTGCAAAACGGACTCTATCTCTTTATAGAACCCTGTCGGATTTTTCCTAATGTCAGGAATAGTTTGTCTAATAGTATTCACTTCCTGTCGTGAAAACGGGACGTGAACAAACTGCGATACATAATGTGCAGGAATGTCCACAGCAGGTGTACCTGCTGCAGCATTAGCAGGAATCTCAACCTTTGGGACAAATGTCGGAGGAACCTCTCTCATAGGCAACTGAGATGTAGGCAACTCCGAACGCTTACTAAGCAACAGAGCTAAATCGAGCGCTAAAGCAGTTGAAGAAGTGTCAAGTGAAAAAGCTCTCTTATAAATGCTCAATAACTCCTTGGGACAACTAACCTTTCTCTTTAAACATTCATCCTGCAGGTACTCTACCATTACATGTATCACTTTCCTCTGCATTTCTAGCTTATATTGACTGTATGTGTCAAATACCTCAACTGGAGTTATCGATATGTCTGAAATCCATCTAATCACATCTTTTGTACAAATTTGCGCCTCCTCAGATGTCGATTTTTGACACGGAAGAAATCGTTTCTGTACATACATACTTTCTTCTTCGTCATCCTCATTCCGTAACCTTTCCAACTCCTTTCTATACTCAAATATCCTCTCAACATGCTCATGTACCTTCTCCACAGTGTCTCTTGAAAACGCTAAAGTATTCAGGTCCCTCAACCCTTGTGGGAGGTCTGCATTATTTAATTTCCCCCACATTACACATAAATGAATCCCTAAACCTTCAATGAAAACATTTTTCTCAGGAAAATTATCCATATTAGAAAGTGTGGCAAGAACATTAGCTCGATCATCTCTCTCCATACAATGATTAGCCCATGTAAACAAATCCTGTTTCTTTTCTGTAGGAACAGTATTACGAGTAACAATCCTCGACCCCGCACCCTGATCAACTACAAGCGGTACAGAACTACTTGGGAGTGAGGGTGCAGGCAAATTCAATGGAGGTACTATTACTGGTGCAATGGGAAGAGGCAGAGGAGCAGGTGGAGGAACAACAACCGGAGGAATAGGAACAACAGGTTCAGCAGGAAGAGCAGGAATAACAGCAGGAAGAGGTACAGCAGGAGGAAGAGGAACATACGGAGGTGGTGCAGAGGTACCAGGCCTTCGTTCATTTAACAATTTGTCGATAAACTCATCAGAAACATGAAGATCTTTAGAAGGATAGATTTTCTGAATACCGAGTGAGAAAGTCCTGTCCATATTCCTAACCGACTCAGATTGTTTGTCCTGATCATATAACAACGCCTTTTCAGCATTTGTTTTATGACGGCGCACATGTTTTTCCCTACTTTTAAGCTGCTGCAACGCTTCTCTTTTCCAATTTTGCAAAACATAAAATGCTGCAGGTCTGGCCTTCTTTTTTAACAAGACTGACTCTAAATATTCAATACGAGGGATCGCAAAATTACCATTGACTGGCCACTGAAGTTCGGAGGCATGTCTGGTTTGTCTATGCCAAATTTTATTAAATACTACACTTCCAATGCCATGCTTACAGTACGTAGTACATGCCGGTGACCCCTCCTGTGGTGCTGGACGGCTAAATTCCAAAGATTGTCTATCGCTGCGGAATAATGCCCTAAAGCACCTAGACAATTTCCCAGGCATTTCTCAAATACTCGGTGTTACCTGGTCAATAATTGTGTCTGCAGATACAATGCGCCAAATTCAAATTGTCAGGGTTAAATTAAGAGTCAGGTAACGACTCATCTGACCAAACCTAAGGAGGACCGATCGGTTTACAAAGGACTTACCTAACGAATTTTACCTTGTGTATTGTGATTTCGGCAAATCTGCCCGCCTCAAAAAATTGACCCTCGTCAAGATGCCGTCTCAGACCACATGGCTATCGTCCAGGGAACGGATCGTGCAGCGCTGTTGAGGTGTCGCGTCTCGTTCAGTCGGACCCGTTATATCACACCGTCCGATCCCGGTCTGATAGCGTGGGTCAACCTTCATTAATCCCACATCAATCTTGAGGGTCCCTATTCCGGGCGCCAACTGTGAAAACAAGGAAATAATATGAGGCAGGGTAACCAAAAAGGAAACACACCAAACACAGGTTACAAAGGAACATACAAAGCACTTTATTTTATACTGAATCCAGTTACAAAAGAACAGAACAAAATTCAGATAGCTATCGACCCTCAGTACAACACAGCGAACTCCGGCGTGGTTCGGTGTGCTCAGTGAGTGCAAATATTCATTGAAACAGTCAGGATTTTATACATTTCTCCAGTCTGTTGTCCAGCCTTTCTGCAGGTTAACCATTCCATAAATAAGTTACTGCTCTAGGGTCCCTTGCCAGGTCAAATCTAGTTCATCTTAGGTTTATACATTAACAAGAAGAAATGGTAATAATGTATGCTCTAGGCCTAACATTACAATGCGGGACTTAATTTATACAATATAGTTAAGCAGGTGTTCTCATTCAATTATAGATCAGTTTCGGTGATACAGGTAATCCATTGCACACAGGTCAGCAGAAGGACAAGGTCTCAGCTCATGACCCTAACAAGTGGCCTGCAGGCAAGTTATACATTAGATGTACAGAGGTCATGACAATCGAGTTCTGTTCTGAATAACATAGGCTACCATTTTAGCTCACATGGTGACTTTATAGAGCAATAGAGCAAGAAAACCTAAAATGGCGGATTGACCCAAAATGACAGTTTACATGGTTTCTAAGGTCAGGACCTTGCAATGCGAGTTTATTCACATGTAGTTTATAAGCAGCTTGTTAGCAGCTTGGCGTAGGCCAATATACATATATTCATAGCAATAGGAGGCACGATATAATTTCTAGTTTGACAAATCTTGGTCCATCCCTTCGCCTCTATGCCCACTATTTTATCAAGTGCTTTCTGGAATTCCTTGGACAATCCCCTTTGATAACAAAATAAAAAAAGGAACTGATCGGTCTCACTGGTCACCCGTCTCCGCTCGCCACATCTCCTGCACTTTTAAAGTGTATTGAGCGGCATCTTCATCGTACCCAATAGTACACTGAATTATGGAATGTAAGTCAGGTGTTTTGGTGTACGCCCGTTGCAGCGCATCCCACACTTGCGCCTTAATATTATTAAAAGGTGCCCCATTGTGTGCATCATCATCTAGTTTTACTAAAGGGTACCCTTCCTTGATCTACACGTCCCCAGCCTGGTGCTGCACAATTGCAAAAAGTAGGCTTTTCATGTCTCCTACCGCCTAATGAACCCCCGCTGTCTGTTTCTCAAATGCGCATATCCACTTCCCAGCCCCGGCAGTAAGGGCCGGGAGTGCCTTGATCAAATGATTTTTGTCCATCTGCGCCCATGGCACATATTCCGCCCTCCCAGGTCCCTTCTGTATTAAAGGCATTTGCTTGCCCAGTCCTTGTCCCGCTATCCCCTCGACACTTCCCTTTTTCCTTGCCACTGCTACCGGCCCAAACCTACTCCTCAATCGCTCACCCCACAAGCTTTCTACCCTTGGCGTAATTTATGGAGCCCCTTGAACCTCACCTCCCTCATCGTCAAACTCTTCCACACTGTCCCAGTCTCTTTCCTGTCTCTCTTGGTGGCCCTCCCTGTCCGACCTTACTGTCCCATAGCATGTACTTTCTGTCCCTTGATCTTTACTCTCATGCTTCTCGACACGTACATCCTTAATGGCGGTGCTGTCCAATCTGAACAAAATGCAGTGGCAGGCTGGGCCACATATGTTGGATTGGTGAATCCCGTGGCTGGGTGGGTGTTGAGGGGATTGAGCCCCTCTCTAAACGTGGGCCGTGGCACTTCCTCGGGTGCTGTTGTCGTTACTATATTTGGGGGGCACCAGGATCTCTTTTCACTTCTGCGGTTGTTTACCTTTATACTTAGCGGTTACAAACGTGCTCATGTGCTCTAATGTCTCTTCATTATTAGAACTGTGCTCTGGCCAGGGGCAGGCTTTCCCCCTTGGGTCTCTACAAACCACTGCTTGTGGTACTTCTCTATTTTATCCTTGTACAATGGCAACAAACTATACATATACTCCAGCTGAGTCAGTTCCAGCATATTGACAGTAGTATAGTCAGCAGAAACCTTTAGTTGTATGTCGCACACAGTGTTATTGTAAACATCTCTACCACCTCCTGGTCACCCTCTATACACGCCCTCCTTTTTCACTCACTCTCACCCATCTCACACTGCACACTCAAACTATTTTCACTGGCCCTCCCTTGGCCTCCACTGAGTCCACAATAACTGCTCAATACACTAAAACAATAAACTAAAATAAGCTAAAACAAAGACCACTACTTTTCCTCTTTCCCCCACCCGAAATATATTGGGCACAGGAAGTCGAGCCCTCTCATTATGCAGAGCTCCTACCCTTGTATCCTCCTTATCGCAGTAACGCAGTAAAAAATGGCTCCACCGTCTCCCCTTACTCTGAGAGGATCCCATGCTCATTTTTTTCCTCCTTGTAAATTCATTATAAATAATGTATTTATTCCAATGTGATACAGTTTTATAAAATAAAACTTTACACATATTAAACAAATAATTTTTCGTCATAAATAAAATATTTGTTACAATTAATAGATATCAACAGTTGATCAGTCAATTAAATAATTATCCTTTCATATAAATATCAATTTCATAAGTAGCTAAAACATATTAATAATAAAGCATTAAAAAAAAGGAAGAAACATTTTACAAATAACCCGAAAGAAAATAACAAATTAATCCCATTTCAACTCCTAAGGCTCTATCTTTGTTCATAATCATGCTCAAAGTTCGAACTAGGATACATTCTGTAAAAAATTTCATAATTCAGACTTAAATACCATCTTGAGGGATTCAAAAATTTGACCAATATTGACTCTTTTCCGATAGATCCACCTGCTATCCTCATGAACACATTTGTTTTTCTGCAATAGACCATATTCTGAAAAGTGCTATATGCAGTTTAGGGTTAAGTGTATTGATACAGTAATACCAAAACGCAATAGTCCCCATGTAATCATGATTGTGAACAAAATTCCTAAGATGTTTGTTATAATGATTAAGCATCCTGGGGCATAAAGTTAACACATGCCTTGCCGTTTTGAGTTTAGAAGGGTCCCCACATATTCTACAATGTCTTGCAGAGTTCGGAATAACAGAACCTTGTGCTCGGGTCACTAATGTGGGAAGGTGGTTGATACACGTTAGCAAAATGAAATGTCTGAGTGCTGCGGAGGGACACAGATTAAGGTATGTTTGGCTCCTTTTAAAAGTGTAAAGGACATAATTCACATATTCATAGCTTTTTAGAGTCGCCAAATGCACATAATTATTCTGCCAATCCCATATAGCTATACACTTTTGTAGATGATGTAACATATTTTGGTTATTTTGTCTCCACCGTACGGTCCAGCCAATTGCTTCGCTCAAGATAGCCATGTCCCTTTCCATTTTGGATTGCTTAATGGCTCCCATACCTTCTTTCACACACCTCAGTAAAAAGGATTGGACGGATTGTTCTGAATCTTGATATATAGTTCCGCTCTTTTACGTAACACAACAGACTTGAGAGGGATAATCCCTAGCTCAAGCCTCAGGATTGCCACTGGTATACATTGTGGAAGCCCCAGAATGCGCCTCCAAAATTTCCCCTCAAGGATCTGTAGCCATTCTAAGTTCATGTTGATCAAAGATTCTAAGCCATAAGTGACCATGGGTGCAAAACATTGTATGTAAAGATGCTGCGTGCCCCAGATCGAATAACCACTCTGGTTTTGCGTAAACTTTCATATCAAGGCCGTTAATTGAGCTGCTTTTACTTTACGTGCCTGCATGCATAGTATGTAATTCCCCCTATTGTCAAACTCTAGTCGAAGATATTAATAGGAGTGCGTGTACTTAATTTCAAGGATACCTAAATGCATGGAAGGGTGCGCTACCTTGCCAGTAGTGAAAATAAGTACTTCAGTTTTGGTATGGTTGATAACCAATGTGTTCACCTCTGCATACTGCCAAAGTCTTTCAGCTGATCTTTGAAGTCCACTGAAGGTATGATCAAAAATCACAATATCATCTTCATATGCTAAGATCACACAATTGGTCTTACCTACTTTCGGAGGACAGTTCCATGTTCCCCGTAAATATTCAGGGACATCTGAAACAAAAAGGTTATAGAGCAGGGGAGCCGTAACACATCCCTGCTTTACACCTCTCAGCTGCATAATTGGACGTGTCGAATTGCCAGCATTGTCCAATTGCAGCTGGACCGTGGTGTTTGTGTGAAAAAACTCCAGATAATAAATGAGAGTAGGTGGACAGGACCAGCTTTTAAGTTTACGCCAAAGGAAAGCTCTGTTGACAGTATCAAAAGCTGCCCTAAAATCGACATAGAGTGCATAGAGAGGGGGGTTATTGGGTTGCAGCGTCTTACTCCTGAGGAAATCCATAATAAGTAGGTTATGTGCTGTGAAATTCCCAGTCCTGAATCCACTCTGAAAATGGTCCAAGATCCCTGTTTTATCCAGCCATGTTTGCAGAACTTTTAACAGGAGCAAAGCAAATATTTTCCCGGTGCTGTCCAGCATGGACAGGAGACAGTAGTTGGCAGGATCCATTTTGTTACCCTTTTTAAAAACTGAAACCAAAATGGCCCTTTGCCATGTAGTCGAAATCTTACGATCCACTAATGCTTTCTCGAACAGTACCTTCTTAAGATTCGCCCAGAACTGCGGATTACTTTTTATCACCGCATTAGAGAGTCCGTTAGGACCCGGTGCACGGGACGATTTAGCCCCTCAGTTGTGACTACAAAGGGGGGCAATTAAAGTGATACTGTTACTCGCCTCTTCCGACATTTAGTTGGTATCATTACGCTTCTCAAGAAAGGACCCCATTCTAAATAATAAAACCTGCCACATGGCCTTTTTCACACTCTCCTGTCACTCGCGCACACACACACACACACACACTCATGCTTACCGCTTTTTATTATTATGTTTATTGTATTCAGTACTTAAACTTTTACAAAAACATTCATATTTCATTTAACAAAAACAACAATTATTACAATTATTACACTTGTAATGTATAAACCATTACAGATACCACCACATCATGATTCAATTCATAATAACAATTATTTACACGGTTACAAATAAACATTTGATTACAATCATTACATTTCATTTATCTTGAACCTGAGCCTAATAAAAAGGAAACTCCATATATCACACCTAGGTACAATAGATACCATACTTTTTTAAGGTGGTGCCTCCATCAGTGCAATCCCTTAACCTAAAATAACCTCAATTATAGTTCAAATTATAATTTTAATACCATAAATAGTAAAACTGCAAGACAATATGGCTCACATAATTAAGATCAAATATCTAAATATAATAATCAACTGATGGAGTCATCAATCCTCAACACAGTTACTCTCTTAATAGTACTACTACCGGGACACATACAAACAGTTATCCCTTAGTAAAAATTTCCTTCTGATACCCTATAGCCTATAAAGGGCAAGATGTACTCTTTCATTCTCAGTATTAAGGCAATATGTCCAAAATGAATCTTATTTTAGAGATTTGTAACAATGTACAAATCTACCTAGCATAGCCATAATAATGGATCCTAATCCTAAACACTCAGTAAACCAGTGCTTAGCAGTCTCCAGCAGGATCTTAAAACAAGTACGTGCAAGACGTGGAATATTATGCCTAGCCCCACAGCTAATAATGGCAGCTGGTTAATCCTCAGTTTCATTAAAAATGATCTAAGAGTATGACTCGGACAGCGTAAAATATAACTTTCTGCCTTAAGGTATACATGTGTTACATCCCGCACTTACATGTGGGACTAAGACTGTATAAATGTTCGTAATTCCCTGCCCAGTCCCATTGTCGTACTTTCTTTTTGAATATCTGCCTCAATGTATCGAAACTAGTGCCCCGCCTAAAATCAGGACTCCATACAATCCTTTCAAAACATTTTGCCATACAATTAGTAAAATCATTACCTTTACCTTTACACACAGACCCCACTGTAGAGGCCAACAAAGACAGCAATTCACATTTCGGGTTAGTGTTCCTTTTTTTCAAATACTTCAAAGCCTGCCTTATTAAGGCCTGACTGTTTAAAGATGTCGGCCAAGCTCAAGCCTAATATACTCGATGGGCGTAGAACGTGGCAGGCCAAGGCTCCTTTTCCAAAAGTATCCTTCGATTATGTCTAGCCATCGTAGATACTCCATGGCCAAAGCATTAAGGCCATAGAGCACCATCGTACATAGGCATTAAACATATACAGTAAGTATCCCTTCTAGGGAATAACCCACAGTCTGATGCGCAAATTTACCAATTAAATTGGCAAGTCGTTTAGCCTTAAGGCTTTTGGTTTCCTTCATATAATAGTCGGTTCTCAATGGACTCATTTCCATTCTGAGATATGGGTATTTAACAACTCTTTCTAAAACACCAAGACTGGTAGTAAGGACAGGACATTTTGTTGTTTTAGATCCCACAACCATAACCTTGGTTTTGGCCATGTTTATAGCCAATTCGTTAGTCATTTTATACTCGACCAATTTCTCAAACATTACTTTTACTCCAGAGAACGTATAATTGAAGAGGGTTTATAGTGATATTTTCGAATTCAATAATTTTGAATGCATTAATCTCGGATCAATAATGTGGAGAAAAAAAAGTAGATTTCTTTTTTTTAATTAAATTTTTTTAATGTGACATTTTTTTCGACATTATTTTTTTCGAAATTAATGCATTTGAAATTATTGATTCAACATTTTAACTGCACACCATTGAAAAGTACAAGATCATCACGGTACAGCATACATTATATGGTACAGCCCCCCACCTTAGGGCAACAACCGATGGCCTGATTAAAAATTAAGGGTAGGTCCGCCGTATATATGCCATGCAACCGCAGAGCCAGGGTACATCCCTGCTTAATGCCCACAGATGTAAATACAGCAGATGTAAAACCACCCTGGCCATGCAGCCTTATCTGTACTGATGCATCAAAATGCAAACCTTTTAGGATACACAACAGCCAACTCGGACATCCCCATTGCTCCATTTTTGCCACAGCTTCTCCCGACATACCCCATCAAAGGCCGCCCTAAAGTCCACAAAAATGGAATACAAGGCGCACCCCCCCCAGTAGCCGAGGCCTCCCTGTAGAGCGTATCCATCACTCTAATATTGTGGGATGTGCAACATCCTGGCCTAAACCTTGTCTGTGCAAAACTCAAAATATTTGCTTCGTCTACCCAATGCTGTAACGCATCCAATACAAAGGATGCAAAACTCTTCCCTGTGGAGTCTAAAAGGGACTGTTGCTCGCAAGACGGGTACTTACATTTGCGTGTTCACCCGAGCTCCTCCATCATGGGGTCCCACCAACAGCCTGCACCCTCCTAGGAGCTGCACCCTGCTTCAAAGAGCAGACAGAAATTCTGTGAAAATGGCTCCTGCACACCACTCCGGGTTGCACCCTTGGGACTGGTTACTATATGTGGGCACGGTCCCTCCAAAGATGCGGCCTGGATGCCTCTGTTTTTGCAGGGGTCACTGGGATCACGTCGGGGTCACCAAAAATGCAGAGAAGCTCCTCAATGCTTACAACAGAAAAAATACAACCCAATGGGGAATAAGCCCCAGCATGCCACTTGCAAGGAAAAACAAAGTTTTATTTCCACAAAAATAGAAATGCACCAGCAAAGAATTCTGCTGCCATGGAACGTTCTGGTAAAATCAGTACAAACAACACTTTATGAACGCAGACAGCCTCATCAGTGACATAAATTACATTCTGTGCAAACCCATGTGGCTGGTTGGTCGAGATCCTATACATAGGCGGCCTGATCCATAAGCATTGCCAGGCCATTGGTCCCAGCCCCTTCTGTCCGTCTTCTCCCACTTGGGTTCCTTCTTTTGCATCATCGGGCGGGCGTGAAGCTACCAGTGATCGGCAATTATGTGAAGAAAAACAATACAGGCTCTATCTCTAACCTGATATGCACCTGGTGCTGCAGACATGGGCTAAGAGGATACTTCGATACCATCACTTTTGCCAAACTACAGCTTGATTCCAGACACGTTGGTGCCCAACCAAAGTTCCCCAATCTCATTTTAGCTATGTTTTTTTTTCCCCTTCCGGCACCTCCCAGCACAAATTACGCGACCTATGGTCAAGGCGACTGATCCCTGTTTTCAGATATTTTCTGATTGGTGATCTGTTGGCAACATGAGACAATGAAGGGTCTATGAACCTCTGCAGCTCTGGCCTCCCTCAGTGGTGCCCAAGCTACAATCTATTACTGCCTGCATACACTTTATTTGTATCTGTCTGACTCAGGTCTGCTGCCCTGGCTTCAGCGCAAAACTAGGCCTTGATTCCAATATGGCTGCTATTATCTATAATGGTGTTTGATTCTCCATGTATACCAGGGCAAAAACATGCACCCCCCTTCCCACACTATCATATCTAGCTGCATCCTCGTCCCCCCTGCAACCTCCCCTGTCCCCTACTGCACATTTACCAGCCTCGGTTTCATCCAAAGCACTGTGGGTCCTGGGAAGATCGTTTCTCCTTCCCAACACTAGATACACTTACAAAGAACAAATAAGTAATCAAGGCAATCCTACATCAGGTGGCATACACTAGAGGGTAAGGTGTTATGAATTTGACAAGTTGATTGAATGGAATACATGGTACAGAGACCAATGATGAAACAAAGCAGATAATATACAGTAGTCAGAGGAAACAGTATACTTACAGGGTGCTATATACATCAAAATTAGGCAGGGCAACCACAGGGAGGGGGAGAGACAGAGGAGTCAGTTGAGGATTCTCACTCTTGCTTAAAGATATGGTAGTGATGCTTTAAAGGACTGGTTGCCAGTGCACGTTTGGGCATGGGGTTGGGCAGTTCCAATGCAGTGGACCAGAGCGAGAAAGAGCAAAAGTGAGAGGAAGTGCAGTTTGTTTGGGTAACAGATAGATTAGGGAGGGTTCTAGAATGCAGGTTGTGCAGAGGGAGAGAACGGAGCACAGAGGGAGAAGGGTTGCAAGCCCATGCAGGTATGTGAAGACAAGCCTTAGGAATTTGACGAGGGATTGGTTTATTGTAGAGAGACAATCGGCGTGGAGGCAGTACTGGGAAGTTGGACAAGAGCAGGGCATATAGTAGTAGCTATGGGTGGCAAAGGTGTGTATTTTTTCAAGGTTGGAGAAGGAGTAGGTGGGAAGGCCCAGGAGTAAGATGGCACAGTATCAAGTTGAGTAAGTACCACAAAGTATAACAGAGTTAGTAGAGTCATGGTTGAGGAGAGGGTCGACTTACCTTATATTATTTGTATTTATTACATTTTATATAGCACTTTACGCCAAAGCCATTTACATAAAACAACAAGAATATATGAGAAGCAATAAAATAAAATTCATGAGTCAAATAAACAAGAACAATATGCAGAACAATTTGCTGAGATCATTAGGTATGTAGAGGAGGTCCCAAATAAAGCCTTCACTCCCATCGCCCATTTTGAAGTACCAGGAACATTCACACCAAAATATGTGACGTATGATGAGCAAATAAACCAGCAGAGAGCCGCAGTAGGGCTCTGCCCAGTACCCATCAGAAGAGCAACACCTATTGAAGTACCAATACCCAGGCAACCATGGACAGTAAGGTATCCATTTAGAAAACCCTACCAACAAATTTGACGAAATAAAGATTGCCTAAGTACCATCCTGGAAGAAACCAAAAAGGTCTTAAAGGAAGATGAATGGTGACGTCACGAGAGCCCGGCCGAACTCACAGATAGAACAAATAATGAACCAAGAATGACACAAGGAGACGAAACGTCATGAGAAAAGAGATTGTGAGCTTAAAGTGATAGGAAGCTATCAAAGCGTAAAAGAGTTAAGCTGTAAGCAGGTTGAAGATATTCAACCAGCTGATGCCTGTACATATGCTTGAAACCGCAAGAAAGCTAAGAAAACAGTGTGGCTTGCTATGCTATGTAGAAGAATAGCGCGGAAAGCGCCATTGTACATAATCTACCTCAAAACGAAGCACATTACACAAAAAGCAGAATCAACTCAGGTTACTAGAGGCCAAACAAGACAAGATTCATATTCTAGCAAAATGAGAAGAGACGGCTGAATCGAAACTCAGCCGATGCAACTCATGCCAAGAGAGCCAAGGTCATACCAATAAAAGGAACGAACAGTAGATACATCTAATTGAAACTTAAGAACAGAACATCCTGTCTCTGAAAGGTCAAGATAAGGAAGCGTAGGCAGGTGGCTAGCCAAATAAGAATTAAATGCACAAATTGAGAGAACCTAGGAAAATTCACGTTGTCTGCATCACGTGACCATCCGAGCGAGGAGAAGCATGAGTTTACACCTACACTTGGCATCCGCCCAGGAGGAGATATCGGAACTTTCCCAGACAGAAGATGCAGTTTCGAGGCCAACCACAGTAACATAATTGACACATTGTTGTTGAAGGGATGATTGATTGTAACCTTAATTGGAGGAAGGCCGGGTAGCTGAGTGGGCACCCTGCACCTGGCTGACCATTCTGCGTGCTGCTAAGTAAAGTGGAAATGTATGCATGGGGATGGTGCCAACCCAATCACAATGGACCACACCCCCATCCATCTCAAGGTGCAGCTATCTCGTATTAAAGTATTCTCGGAGCAAACCTCGGCTATATGGGCCGGCCGGGGGTCTCCTGAGTACACGTAAAAGCCGGGGTAGGGGAGAAGTAGGAGAGGAAGTACTAAAGGGCTGTCAGGAGGGAGATTGAAGAAGGTGGGATTTTATGGAGGAGCGGAAAGAAGAGTATGAGGAGATGGGGCGGATAGGGGGAGGTAAAGAGTTCCAGTTAAGTGGGGCAAGAAGCTGAAAGGATCGGAAGCGAGAAGGGGCACAATGTGAGGGTGGGACAGAGAGTAGGAAGAGGTCAGCAGACGGAGGGAATAGGAGAAAGAAAGGAGGGAGGAAAGGTAGGGAGGGGCAAGATCATTAAGAGATTTAAGGACAAGACATAGGAAGTTGAACTTGAGTTGAGAGTGAAAGGAAAGCCAAGTCATAAGGAGAGAGGGAGCAGAGGAGTGCGGATTACAGAATGGTAGAAGGATTTGGGGGGGCAAGATGAGAGGCAGGGAGGCCAAAGAGGAGAGCTGAACAGTAGAAGAGACGAGAAAGGATGAAGGAGGGAATTAAGAGTTTGGTGGCGTGAAAGGTGAGGGAGGATCGGATTTTGCAAACATTATAGAGATGGTAGCGACAGGCACGGGAGGTAAGAGAAATATGATGAGTAAAGGAGAGGTTAGAGTCAAAGTGGAGGCTGAGATTGTGGGCAGAGGCAGAGATGGGAAGATGAGTAGGCGGAAAGAGGATGGAAGGAGGAGGGTAGGGGGAAAGCAGAGTATTGGCGCGAAGGAATAAAACTTCAGTTTTGTCAGTGTTTAGGGTGAGAAAGTTGGAGGACATCCAAGTTTTGATAGCAGTGAGACAGGAAGAGAGTTTGAGGTGAATGTCAGGAGTGAAGGAAGAGAAGGAAAGTAAGAGCTGGTTATCATCAGCGTGGAAGTGGTGATAGATACCAAAGGAAGAGATGTTTGGGGCTAGAAGGGAGGTGTAAAGTGAGAAGAGGAAGGGGCCAAGCACAGAATCTTGATGAACACCAAAGTCGAGGGAGTGGGTTGGGGAAGAACGGCCGCCCCAAGAGACGGCAAAGGAGTGATTGGAAAGGTAGGATGAAAACCAGTTGAGGACAGATCTTTGAGACCAAATGAGGAAAGAGTGTCGAGGAGTAAAGGGTGATCGACAGTGTGAAAGGCGGCAGAGAGGTCAAGGAGAATGAGAACAGAAGAGTATTTGGAGTAGCGAGCAGTGAGAAGGGAATTAAGAACGGAGGTGAGGGCAGTTTCAGAGGAAAGTTTGGGGTGAAAACCACATTGAGTAGGGGGGAGGAGATTGGAGACAAAAGCTGAGAGTTGGGAGTAGACTAGTCGTTCAAGGAGCTTAGAGAGGAATGGTAAAAGAGAGATAGGATGAAAGTTGGACACCAGGAGGGGTTTAGCTGAGGGTTTTTTCAGGATGCGGATTATAGTAGCATGTTTGAAGGCTGAAGGAAAGGTAGCAGTGGTGAGACATATGTTGAAGTAAGAGGTGAGGTAAGGTATAAGAAGAGGATACATTTGGGGAATTAGAGGAGTTGGTAGAGGATCAGAGGGGGCAGCAGTAGTGTGAGTTTTGGACAAGAGGAGGGAAACATCACAGTGAGAAACTGGGGTGAAAATAGACATGTAGGAGGATGGGGTGGAGAGAAATGAGGAAGTGGGAGACTAAGAGGGGAAGTGTAGGGTGAGTATTTTAGAGGAGAAGAAGTCCGTGAAGTTGGAGGGAGAGAGAGGAGAGGCGGTAGAGTGGTCAGAGGGGAGAAAAGATGAGTTGGGGTTTGGAAGATTCATCTGGGATGAAAAGATTGAGAGTGGAGAAGGTTAGTGAAGTAGGAACGTTTGGCTGACCTGATACAGGTGTCGTAAAGGGAGTTGTAAGAGAAGTAGGAGGCTTGGTTAGCTGGTGTGCTGTGTTTAAGCCAGCATCTTTCAAGGCGTCGTAGAAGACGGCGCATTGACAGAAGGTGAGGGGAAAGCCAGGGTTGGGTGGGTAAAGTTGGTCAAGACTGGAGGAGAGAGAAGAGGATAGAGTGGATAGAGTTCATTTGCAGAGAGAGAAGAAAAGTGAGAAAGAGGGAGGAGGGCAGAGGAGCAGGTTTCATAGAAGTGAGAGGGGTTAAAATTACAGAGGTCCCGTCAGGAGAAAGAGATGGAGGATGAGGGGGGAGGGAGCGGAGAGACAGGGGGAGTGAGTTAGAAGTAGAGCAGAGCATGGTCGAATGTGAAGGTTTTGTACAAGTATTCGAAAGAGGGGAAGACAGGGAGAGGAGTTGGACAGGGGGAAGACAGACATTTGGGGTGAAAGAGAAGGCCGAGGCCGCCTCCACTGCCAGAGGAGCGAGAGACATGAGTAAAGGAGGAGGAGGAGGAAGTGAGAAAAGCAGGTACAGTAGAGTTAAAGGAGGGGATCCAGGTTTCGGTGATACATAGGAAATGAAGATTTAGCTGTAGATACAGGTCTAGAACAGCTGTAGTCTTGTTACAGAGAGAACTTGCATTCCAGAGGGCGAAGTCGAAGATGTTGGAGGGTTCAACGACAAGGGGATAGATGAGGTTGGGCCGGTGAGTTAGGGTAAATGAGTGTTGGGTCGAACGAGGGTGGGAGGGGGAGGGGAGGTTGAATGTGGAGATGGCCATAATGCTGAGGTAGAGAGTTAAGAGGAAAGGCCTAGAAGTGGAATGGGGAGTGGGGTGAGAAAGCAGAGGATGAGAGAGCGGAGGGAAGTGATAGTTGGGATCATATATTAATCAGCTTAATCCCAACCGCTGTAGAAGTAGTAGTAATAATGTTGGTGTAGGTGGAGATTGCTGTCAAAAAAGACTGGATGTTTACTTCCTTAGTAATGTCAGATAGGTTGCTGTTGCGTAAAAGGGGAGAAGGGCAGCGCTGGCCAATGGGCTGGCTTTTGCCGGATCTGAGCTAGGCACAAAGCGCTAGCTGAGGGGGGGAAAGAGTAGAGAAAAAAGTGCTACGGTCTGGAGTAGGGGGCGGAGCCGTATAGAGCACATTGGCAACATAAGCGCTGTTATGGTCTCGCCCCCCTAGTATGTAGCAGCACGGGTCCAGGCCGAAGGGCCTCTTAAGGATGGGTGGGACTCTGCACTATCTTGAGGAGCTGCCACCACCATGCACTATTTGAGCAGGAGCACATGGACGTGGCTCTCCATGCAAGCTCTTAACTCCCAAAGAAGGACATCACAGAAAAAAAGCTTTCTTCGCAGTGGGTGCGCAACTTCATTGAGCTGACCGGGCAGAAGCCCCCCGCAAAATGTTAGCTGAAGGGCGGGGCTTCAATGTCCGTTAACAGTTCAAAGGATCAGGAACATGCTTCTGGGCACATTTTGTTTCAGAGACACACAGGTTGCGTCCCTGGCTCTGCAGCCAGTGCCGTAATGAACTTGACAACACCTTTCTTTTGTCATCAGCAGCAGAGCCTTTCTTATGCATGATGGTGAATTTCCAACTGAAAGACTACCAGTCACCTTGCAAATCTGTAACAGTTAAAGCGAGCAATCCAATAAAGCACCCTTTGAAAATGTGTTCACACCCATAATGTCTAATAGCTTGATAAGCTAAAAAGTAGTTTGCTTTGATGTGCTTAGTTGAATGTTCTTGAAACCATACAAAACACGCTGGAGGTGTGTGACGAATCTTTAAACCTAAGTGAGTTTATGATACAACTTATTTTATTGTGTGTCTTAAAGCGCTGAAAATAAAGTGGGTGAATAGATATTTTGCCTTTTGCATCTTACAGTTTTGCATACAGGTTGTGGAAAATAAAGGTACACTGATATTATTTTGCCCCAACATGCTGCTATACGGATTTACATGTTGTCACAATGCTTTACTATGCAATTTGTGTATTTTGCAAGCAAACTCTATAGGACAGTATTATTTTAGGTCTTGACACCCAAAACTTAAATATTTGTTCCAACTAAAGCGTGGAAGAAGGTGGCCGTGCCCA
Organism: Ambystoma mexicanum; assembly: GCF_040938575.1. Lineage (NCBI taxonomy): Eukaryota > Metazoa > Chordata > Amphibia > Caudata > Ambystomatidae > Ambystoma > Ambystoma mexicanum. Next base: position 710,397,537 of record NC_090923.1, on the reverse strand, counting down.
AATTGCAGAGTTGGTTAAAATCCCTGCTTTGCTGTTTAGCGTAAGTGTGTGAACCCGGGCAAATAACGTAATCTCACCCAGACATCAACTGCAAAAATTGGAGTGCTTATAAGTGATTACGTGTAAACCCTTACAATAGGACAGTTTTAATAAGTGTAGGGAAAAATTGGTGTACCCTGGTGCTCCTCTGCTAGTGGCTCCAATACTGTCACATACAATTGTATTATTGCTGCACTGGCCCTCCCCCAGTTTCTTAACACTTGATTTGAAAGACAGAGGGCCTCATTACAGGTCGGGCGGTCCAGAATTAACAGTGGCGGTAAACCCGCCGCCACTGTTAATTCCGGACCGCCCCATCCCGAGTCCTGCAGGCGGGAGGTGATGTTCCCCCCAGGTCTGACCTGGCGGGTTTAACACCGCCCGCCTGCAGGTGGACGTGGAAACACCAGCACCATCACGAGATGGTGCCGGTGTTTCCACTTCCCCATTCCCATTGAGTCCTATTGGACTCAATGGGAATGGGGATTTACCGAATTCCGTCTCCGGAATTCCTGGGACACCAGGGTCGTAATGCCCTGGTATTTCCAGGAGTCACGGAGGCGGAATGGTAATACGAGTCCGGCGGTAACCGAGGCGGTAAAACCGCCTGGTTACCGCCAAACTCGTAATGAGGCCCAGAGTCTCACCAGCCAGTCAGTGCACCAGAGATTCTAGTAAAGCGGACTAACTGTGGTAGAACCAACATTACATTTTCTCCCCTGTTGCTCCACGTCACTGAAGTTGCTTGGGCCGTCCAGAGTACTGCCCGACACTCTGCAATGTCCTGTTATGCTATGATGTTGAGTCTTTCATTGCACACCATCTGCCATTTTGACACTTTTTTAGGACCTTCAGGATCTGCAAGCAGTTGGTGTTTTCAGACTTATAAGAGAGAGCTAACTGATTCTAACACTGAAACTGCACATGAATATTCTCATTACGAGTAATGAAGTTAGATGCCCCTACACAAGTAAGTTTGCCACTCCTCCACCATCTCTGAAGTTGGCACCTCTACCAACATTTGAAGGGTTAGCCCCAGGGTCGGATTGGCACCTCAGCCTTTCGGCCCGTGGCCGGGCCGAAATCGTCCCTGAGGAGTGGGGGCCGGTTTCTGGCCATGCCTGGGCCGGTTTGGAAGAAAGAAAAATAGATTTCTTTTTCCATATTTTTTCATTTTTATTTTCCAAACACTTTCATACTTAGGTCGATAAATGAGTACCAACACAAGTTGGGTGATATTGTATGCATATTTGTTCTACAAAAAAAGAGCTTAAGTGCTATACCATAACATATCATTTGACCTTGGAAGTCTGCTTGCATTCGCAGTAATTTAGTGTACTTTGGAACAATGCTATTTGATGCCACTTCCTGTTTTGTCAAGGGGTGAAAGGTTGCGTTTCATCACTTCCCGGGATGTCACTTTGGGGTGGGGTCAAATGACATCACTTCCGGTGATGTCATCAGAGGTCAAGGGTCGTTAGGCAAGGGGTGGCCCACTTTTTTGAGGCAAGGGGTGGGCCATATTTCTTGTCCCAGTCCGACCCTGTTTAGCCCCCGCCTAAAGTTTAGCCTAGGTGCACCCCTGGATGTGCGCAGTTGTATTTTGTTAGGCAGGGAGTTGAGGTAAGCCTTTCCCCTGAGAAACTGGCAGTGTTAAAGTTTTACTGTTTGTTCCGAAAAATGTACTTGAACTAACACAGTAAAACTTTAAAGCTGCTACTTTCAAAAAAGACTTCCATGCCTCTCTGTATATTGCGCTTTAAAATATACTATTTGATAGTTGGTCGCCACACCAGACCATGGGGCAGGGGGTAGAACATTGGGAACGGAGCATCCAAGTTTGCCCTGCTTATTTTCTGAAGTGGGCCCTCCCATCACCACTTAGTCTCCCCCCCCACAAAATGTAGGTTTTGTTGCGCCCCTGCTTCACGGAGTGACTTTTTCAAAATGGTGCCTTATAATTTAACGATAGATAAATGCACACACAAAAGCATATATCGTCTAACACTGTGCAACGTGGAGAAAACCTACAGAACGGGCCCCGCATCCGGGAAGCAATGTGGGACCCGTTCTGTGCGCTTTCTCCACATTGCAGTGTTAGACCATGGGCCTCGTTACGACCCAGGCGGAAAACCATGGTGCTAATAGCACCATGGTCCATGCCGGTGTCGGGGGGAAATTCTGCCGGGGTCGGCCGGGCCGTCCGCAGACCTCCAGGCAGGGAGGCCCCAACTCCTCCCGTGTATATCTCAGATGAGACAGAGTATTAGGCACACACAAGGAGCAAGGTGACTTCTGCTGTTTATTAGACAAACGGCAGGGATGGGTCAAGGAGCGTACGCGTTCGTCCTGACACACACACAATCGTGGGGCTCGCAGGCCCTTTTTACTGTATTATGACGCGCTACTTGTGTCACGTCAGAAAGTTAACAAAAAACCTATCGCCACTCTTAATTGGATGCTCGAGTGGTAGGGTTAGTATAGAACACATATAGAGAACGATGTTAGTGGATAAAGGGTAGTCAGGTGATATATCTGGGTTGTCCCTACAATTAGATACATGAGAATTGTTACATGAAGACTCCTGAGGATTGGTTAAAGCTATTGGCGTCAGTGATAAGAGCCCCATGTTCTGATTGGTGCACTCGTGAGCTCCCCAGCCTGGGACCACCGCTGTTCCCAGCTCTCGGTGTACCTTTAGTTTGCAACAATGTTTCACTATGGGTACGTGCAGACAATGTGAGGATTTATTCATAGCTGGAAGGCTGACCGCTCCCACTGTCGCAAATGTCCATTGAGCCTTTCAATTGTATCTGCCTGTGTCTCGTGGCGCGGGATCCAGACGCCTCTTTTCTCCTGGGCTTGGCATCTCGTCAGGTTCGGCTTGGTCACGTGAGTCGGGACCGTGTTTGAGGCAGAATTCTGCACAATTAATATTACTTTTCCACTGTGTGTCTGGTTTAATTTGTAGGTGTGACTTTAACGTTGGTGCGCGGAGTGCGAGGTTGCAACATCGTGCCTTTGAAGATTTGTTCTTTGAATGTGGGTTTGCAACATAGCGACCTTGGCTGGTTGCTTCGCCGGGCTCATTCTTGCAGGATCAGCAACCTGACTTTTGCTTTGTTAATGTCCACGGGAGCTCTTGCTTGAGGCCTACTTGGGCCTGGTGCATACGTGATCCGTTTCGTGCATGGGTGCTTTAGGTTATAGTGGCATATAGTTCCATGACCAGTATCGTGTCTTCATTGTACTTCTCATGGGGGTAACTGGTTGCAAGGGAAGCGTGAGCAAGCTTTGTAGATAAGTTCATGACACGTCTTGCATTTCTGCATTCTGAAAGCCTATGTGAAAATAATAAAGATGCACGTCCGTGAATATGCCTGTCGCCTACGTCATAGCACTGAGTATATTCTTCGTGTAGATCGGTGTGGGAATGTCCAGTGTGCATATTTGTACAGCTGTGCTTCCCGTTGTCTAGGTCGTCATGGCATCTCTAACGACGTGTAGATTTTAGTCTAGTTGGTCCGTGCCGCAGGTGTCGGCATGGCCAGTGCGGGCTGCTGGGCAGGCAGATGGACACATCCGTATGTTCCTGTACCAGGGTATCTGGTCGTCTGGTAAATGGACAAACTCTTCTCGTGGCGGGTGTCTGGGTCGTGACCCTTTAGGCCAAGCGCGAGAGGTGAAGGACGGGAGCCTGGTCTTCCATTCTCCCACTTCAGTCCCCCCTCTGGTCGACTTGTCGACCACAAACATATCCTTCTCGTTATCTCCTCTTACTCGCCATATCTTAGTTATTCCTCCTAGATGTCCATAATGGTTTACATGATCTTCAAATGACCAATACATATATTCACAGGTTCCTCCAGGAGTACAGTATACCCATCTTCCTATGTAGCTCCTGGGGTTCCTTGGGTTCTCGATCTTCACTGATGGTGGGTCTAGATGATTGGTGATGATTTGGGTGCGCAACTTCTCCCTTTCTTGTATTATCACACCTGTATGCTGGCCGTCATCTGCTGGCATTAAGGGGTGCATTCCCACCATTTCCAGCAACTCGTCAGTCGTGCGTGCCTTCCGGGCCTTCCAAAATCTAATTATGATCAGGGTAGCTCCAGCCAAAATAGTACACCCCACTATTATTTTCAGTCCATCTGACAGCCAAGATGGCATCCATGACCATAATAGTGAAAACCAGCTCTTATCCTTGTCTACACCGTTACTTTCGTCCATCATTTTGGAGTGCATCTGGGCCAATTGTGAAACTGCTTCTGTCAGTGTACCATTGTCAGCATCGTTGGCAGGTATGAACGTGCAGCAAGATTGTCCTATCTTTGCACAAACTCCTCCTTCCATTGCTGTGAGAAGGTCCAATACATATCTGTTCTGGAGTGCTACCATCCTTACAGCTCGCAGCTCCTCTTTAATTGCGTTGAACCCATTTACTGTTGAATTGATGGTCATCATTAGTTCCCATCTGGTTATTTGGAGCCATTTTGCGTTTGCGTATGCCTGCAGTCCCGGATGTATTATTGAGGAGAAGAACATTGCTGCTCTGCTGAATAGTCTGTGTTCTGGCGGTATTGATGTTAGTTCCGTTTCCGACCTTCCCCACAGGTAATTTCCTGTCAGTGGCTCTCCTTGTCTTTTTCTCCTATTTAGGACAGTATCATTGCTGTTGGTCCTGTTCTCTTGCTCCTTCTGAAGTGGTGCAGATCTCTTTCTTCTCCTATCCCCTTCATCCATTTTAGGTAATTTCGCCACATCGACATGCTTCTTAGGTACCACTAGTGATGGTACATTGACGTGTACCATTGTGCACACACCATTCCACAGGGGAGGCAGTGTATGATATGCCTTTTCTCCACAGGCCCAATAATGGTCCATTATTACTGCTGTTCCCGCTCCCCCCTCAGGTAACTCCATCACGCTTGCACAATTGGTGTTATATCCTACGTCCACCTCTCCTTTATGCTGGTAGCATACTTTGGGCGCAGTCAATGGTAGTATAGTTATTGGGTCTTCATCTTCTTCTACCCACGTGAGCATTGGTACATACTTGATCCACGTCGTCCAACATCGATGATTGTGTGTCTCGATAGTTGAGATAGTTTCTTTTGTTACCATGTTGCTGCCAATCACTCCTATCTCCCAGCTGTTGCCCAGATACACCTTTCCTGTTATCGTCAGTAGCGGCCTCTCCCAGCATCCTTGTTTACCCGGAACTTCAGTGGCGTACCAATCACATGGTAGATACTGCAGTGTTACCTTCTTTGTTTCTCCTTTTGCAGGGCCACTTGTTATGTACCTGAATGCTTCAGCATGTAAACTGGTCTTGTGATAACTCAGATAGGTCTTAAGGAAGTTGTTTTCATATGGGTATGAGTCTCGTGTTTTCCATGTCATGTGCACTACTGTTCCTTGAAATCTTCCTTTCGTTTGGAACAGGGCCAAATATATTATGCACTGTGCTGTTTTTTCATCTATTTCTGTGGCAACAAATGTTCGTGAAGCGCTCATGGCGTATGGTATTAATGAGCAAACGTAACAGCTATCCTCAGTTGTCTGCTTACCAATGCGGGTCATGTGCTGGTACCATATGTTGTTTGTGACGTGTGCTGAATCTTGTACATAATTATCAATACCTTTATTGTCTGAGTATGTGCTGCGTTTAACTCTATTTTGCTTGGGTGCAATGTTACTATTACCACCTGACGTAACACCTGTTGCAGCAGGGAACGGGGGTATATTAGGTTTGGGTGCAGCAATAAAATCGATAGCATAGCTGTACTGCCAGACAGAGGCAGCCAAGAACCCGGTGATCATAAAAATCCCTATTATTTTTATTACATATGCTAATCTCACCGGCATTTTGCTCTTACCTTGCTGCAGTCCTGGCAGCGTATTCTTGCGACGTTAAAGTTGCCCGCCTAAAAATTCTCAAAAGTGCTCGTTATTAAATGTTAGTTTTGTTTCCTTTAAGCTCTCCCTATCAAGTAGTCATTCAGTGCCCAGGCGAAGAGCTGCTCCCACGCTACTCTAAGTGATCGGTCTCTTAGGACCGGCAAGTATGGGCGGAGGTGGGGCATGTAATATTCTATGGCCAGGAGGAAGGCTGTGTAGTAGACACGTACCCTTCTCCTTTTTAGGTATGTTGGCCTTTTTATTTCGTATACAAATTGGTGTGACAATTCTTCTGGGTAGTTATCGTCTGGCAGCACCATCTACGCCTGTACACTGAACTTGTTAATTAGCTTTTTCTTAACAATACAATATTACGCAGTTCCTGTATGTGCGAGAGAAAAAAGAGAACATTCACGTGTTTACATGTGTATTGGTGCAAGCAATGTCCTTCAGTTTTAGTTACAACTGTACTTAGCAGTCAATGGGGGGGGGTTTGCGCTCAGATGGCGGAAGTATTTTTACTCTTTGAGCGTGTGACCATGGGGTGGGCAGTATGGGGATCACCCCCTTCTTCGTCAGTTATCGTCTCCGAGGGAACAATTGGGTCGTTGTCTGTGGTGGAACTTTCTTCCGCTGTCGGGGATGTTGTTGCTGTTCTTCCAATGGACCTGTCGTTGGCGCTGGGGCGGGTCTGCAGTTTGTAGATCTTTACGTCATGTAGGTGGTTCCAGGCACGCTTATCCTTTAGTTTTACTGCTCTTGTTGATACGTCCTCTACCAGATGGGGGCCAGTGAACCTCTTCTCGTTCCACTTTCTATTGAAATTGCGAAGTAGCACGTGGTCACCTTTGGCAAGTTTGCACAAGTTCTCCTTTCCCAATTCTGTACTTGCGCCTTTTTCTTGATTGCTGGTAGACCCGCCCCGTGTGCGCTCGAGCTGTTGAGACACAAATACGACACTAGTAATCAAAGAAGACACATATTGATACATTTCATCACCTAACACACTCGCTGAACTTTCGTGGTCGGTGAATGCCCTTGACGTTGGGGTTAGGGGAAGGCGCATTTGACGTCCAGTAACCACTTCGTGAGGGGTGAGGTGGTGGTCGGACCCTGGCCTATTTCTAAGTTCAAATAAAGCTAACGGAAGGCAATACAACCAACTTTTCTTTGTTGTTTGTTGTATTTTTGCAATTGCCTCCTTCAATAAGCCATTCAGGCGTTCACATACGCCATTAGCCTGTGGGTGGTATGCACATGCAAATTTGTGTTTAATGTTCAGCAGGGATGTGATATGTTGGAACATTTCGTTTGCGAAATGTGGGCCGTTGTCTGATCTTAACACCTCGCACACTCCCCACCTGGGGAAGACCTCCCTTACTATGAATTTGGCTGCTCTAAACGCATCAGGGTGTGAACAGGGCCCTGCTTCAATCCACCTAGAAAATGGGCATACTACTACAATCATATACCTATTACCTTGACATATGTTGATCATATCAACATAGTCAATGTGAAGGTGCCGAAAAGGTCCTTCTGGCCGGGGTATGGTACCTCTTATCACTTTTAAAGTATGACCGGCCGTAAACTGTTGACATGTGAGGCAATTGCTGATAAAATTTGACACATGAGAGTTTAACTCAGGACAAAACCAATCTTCTCTAATTCGTGCTGCGATTATTTCCTTGCCTGTATGGGCAGGGTGATGTAATTGGCTCAGGGCGGTATTTAACAGTGCCAACGGTATTACAACTTTCCAGTGCCACCCTGGCGCCATAGTGCGTCGGTAGGTGACATTGTACATCCTCTTTTTACCCATATTTCTTTTTCGGCCATTGGTGCAGCCGCTTGTAGCTCCATAATCTGTGTGGCTGGGAGATGGGTGTACCCTTCTCTTATCAACATCTCCCTTGCAACTCCCCTCCCTCTCCCTCTCTGTGACTCGGGGGTTCCATATCTCACCAAAGTATGCAGCATATTTCGCATGTGCGTCTGCTGCTGCATTCCCTTTTGAGACGTGGTCTTCACCATTGGTGTGTGCGGTTCATTTTACTAGGGCTAGTTCTTGGGGGTCGTTTATTACTTCAATTAGTTCAGCCAATAAGAGGGCATGTTGCACTGGAGTGCCATCAGCTCTCCTAAACCCTCTTCTTCTCCATTTTGATAGTCCTGAGTGGACAGTGGATGTAACATATGCACTGTCGGAATATATTGTAACTCGTTTGTCAAAACTTTCCTTTAATGCTAATATTAGAGCAACAAGTTCCGCGGCTTGAGCAGAGTAATGCTGTGGTAATTGTACACATTTCATAGCCACACATACCGGCGCCTCCATCATTTTTACCACGGCTGCCCCAGTCCTTCGTATCCCATCCCCTTGATCAATAGTTGATGACCCATCAATAAACAAAAGCTCACCTCCCTCTAGTGCGTTCTCTTCAACTTTTCTAGTACATGAGTACATTTCAGTTATTTGGGTGCAGTCATGGGCGTAATCTCCCTCCTCAATTTCTTCTGCTAGGAATCTTGCAGGGTTAACCGTGCTACATCTAACAATTGCTAATTCAGCTCTAGACAAAATAATCTCATAACCTGATGCCCTCTGCGTTGTTAGTGTGGACTTAGGTTTATTCAATATTGCAAATAGTGCATGTTCCACAAACAGTGTAGTTGGACACCCCATTGTTATTGCTGATGCCTTTTCCACTGCAAAAGCAGCTGCAGCGAGACCTTGTTCGCAAGGGAAGTGACCTAACATCACAGGGTCTAAGTGACCGCTGTAAAATGCTACTGGTTTATAGCCCATGCTCGTTTTTTGGGCCAATACTGCTTTCATCACTGCTGAGTCGCAATGTGAAAATATAAAAAATCGTCGTTCATAGTCTGGGGATGCTAGTACTGGAGCAGTTGATATCGCATCTTTTAATTCGTTAAAGGCCTCCCTCATTTCCATAGTCCACCCCAACTTTTTCTCCCCTTTATTTGCTTCCCTCAAACCCTCAAGCAGGGGTCCTATGTACGAACTGTAGTCAAATACCCATGCTCTACAGTAGTTACACAGCCCCAAAAATTGCTGCAGTTCTCTCACAGTCTGTGGCGTTGGAGTGCTTGAAATGGCCTGTGCTCTTTGTGGTGCAATCTTTCTTCCATGTTGGGATATAAGTTGGCCAATGTAAAGTACCTGCTCCTGACAGTATTGTATCTTTTCCATGTCTACCTTGTACCCCTTTTCAGCCAATATCGTTAACATTTTTAAGGAGTCCTCTCTGCATTTACTTTCGTTTGTACTGCAAATTATTATGTCATCAACATACTGTAACACTGTGATTTCCACCTCAACATTACCCAAATCCATCTGTATTACTCTATTGAAAATTGATGGTGATTCACAATACCCCTGTGGCAATCTGGTATGTTTCCACTTTGTATTTCGATAAGTGAAGCTTGTCAAATCTTGTGAGTCTGGGTGCAATGGTATTGAGAAAAATGCATTTTTAAGGTCAATCACTGTAAATCGTGATGCTTCTGCTGGAATGCCACACAATATCGTGGCCGGGTTTGCTGTTACTGGATACTCTGCTTCTACTATGTTGTTCAAGGGCCTGAGGTCCTGTATGAAGCGCCAAGATCCCCCTTTAGCCTTGCGCACTGGGTACACAGCCGTGTTACATGGTGATTCCGAGGGGACCAATATTCCATTGTTTATAAGGGCCGTTATAGTTTCATATATGCCCTCATCTGCCTCTTTTGACAGTGGGTACTGTTTTACTCTTGGTAGTATGGCGCCTTTTTTCAATTTTATCCTTACGCCCCCTATGCTTTTTATGCATCCCACGTCATAAGGGCTAATAGTCCATAATGATTTGGGCACCTTTGCCATATCCTCCTTAAAGAAGGGAACTGGGGTGCATGCGGGTGCCTCGAGTGCCATTGCAATTTTATGTGCTACTTGTTTGTGAGCCACCTTTAGCCATATTTCTACACTCATCATGAACACCATTTCACCTTCCTCCTTTTCTTCTGAAAACAGCTCCTCATCTGATACCTGGGTCAACCTGCAACCTTCTGCTAGTGCTATCACTGCCCTCCATGCTCTCCCTTCTTTATCTTGGGCGTGCACAGCAATATAATCAGCTGTTGCAATAATGCTCTCAATGTCCATTACTAACACCTTTCCTTCTGGTTCATTAACAGGTGTTTCTGGTCGGAACAGATAAGCTGCTGGCCTCCTCCATATTCTCCCTTCTATCCCTGGCATCCATGCAAATGCCATGTCTGTACCATACTGGAATAGTTCGCCATCTATTGGTTCTGCCCTAATTGCAGTCTGTCCACAGTATGCTTGCATAATCTGTCGTGCTGCGAGCATGTTAATCCCTGGAGTAGAACATATTATGCCATCCTCTGTAAAGGAGATAGTCATATTCAACCTGTTCATTATGTCCCTCCCCAGTATATTTACTGGTGAGGCACTATAATATAAAAGCGGAACTGAAAGATCATAATCTCCAATAGATAAGGGAACGTTATCAGTAAACGGAACCAACCCTTTAGCCCCAGAAAATCCTTGGGTGTTCATGGCTTCGCCTGACATCTTAAATTTACCTTCCCTTATGCAAGACCGGGTTGCCCCGGTGTCAACAAGGAATGATAATTTTTTGTCACCTATCGTTACCTCTATGCGTGGCTCCTCCGCACTATTAGGTGTTACTGACAGGATGGGACACACCAAGGCCGTCTGTGGGCTGTCCTATTGGGGGTACAATGATTGGCCATTTCCTGTGTAAGGGTTGTGTCCCAAGATCGTCACCCTACCCAATTGCGGTTGTTGTGTTTGGGGTTGTTGTGTTAGCGCTACTTGTTGTTGTTGCAGTGGCTGTTGTTGTGTCATTTGTTGTTGTTGGTCACTTCCTTGTTGTAAGGTCTGCTGTAGTTGTATGCCCTGCTGTTCTTGTGACATCCTAGGTTGTGCCTGTTCATGTGACATGTGTCCTAATAATCCACAACCCCAACACACGGGTGGTTCCCTGCTTTGCCATGGGAAGCTCCCTGTGTTGTCCTGGTATACTGGTTGCCCTGAGGGGTATGAATTTCTAAGTCCTCCCACCTGCTGTTGGGTATTGTATCCGTATCCTCTCCCTCTCATAAATCCTCCTCTCCCTCTGTTGTAACTATAATACCCAGCTCCTTGCATTGGGTACCCTCCTCCCATGTTTGGTGCGTGAGATTGCAGTTGCGGCACTTGTTGTGTTATAGACTGTAGAGGTGCTACTTGAGCCGGATCTTGTGCAGCCACTACTTGTGTGGGGCTTTGGGCCATTGGTGTGGGCGTAGTTATTAGCGCCCCTTCCATTGTATATTTAGTAAGTTTTTTCTGTACTAGTTTAGCCTCTTCTGTTTTCCTATCCTCTTCCTTTTGTTTCATTTTTCCTTGCCATGTCCTGCAGTGATGTACTATAGTCAGTTGTATTTCTGGCCATGGCTTTGCTTCCATTCCCACTACTTTCTTTAGTTGTTTCTGAACTCCTTCTGGGAGCCCTTGTACTAGTATATGGTAAAATATGGCTGGTGTTTTGTCCCATTGCTCTCTAGTTTCGATGCGCCACTTCTCTTGGATATCCTGGATATAATCAACAGGATCCTCATTCTCACACATCTTGCGGGAAGTAATGGCTCCTATGTCTGATGTGTCTGGGTACTGTACTCTCAGGGCCTGCCATAGCGCATGTCTGCAGTTTGCAAATGGTGCCCCATCATGCGATGTGTTCGTTATTGTTACCCCATGGAATCCCGCTCTCTTCCAAATGTCATCCGCTCTATCCCCTAGTATTGATATTAACAGGCCCTTCACATCTCCTACTGCTAATTTCTGTCCTGCGGTGTGTTTTTCCATTTCATATATCCACTTACCCGCACCTCCGCTTAGTGATGGGAGTCTACATTTTATATTTTCTTTGTCTGTATGCTTCCAAGGGACGTACTGTGGTCTAACCCCTCCTCTCTCCAACAGTGGCATTAAGTTGTGCCTTGTGTCACCCTTTACGTTCCATAATATCGAGTCCTCACACCCCTCTTCCCCTTCTGTTTCCCTTCCCTCTTCAATTTCGTCCTTATTACCCCTGTTCCTAACTCCTTCTCCATCCTTTTCCCTCCTTTCGTCATTTCCTGTATTTAATGTGGGCATGTTTATTTGTCTGCCTTGCCTGCGACTAGGGAGGTCCCTAAGCCGACATCCATAAGGTGTAATTTCGTCCATGAAGGGCGCGAGCTTTATTCTGTGCAGTGAGCGTGCGGTGGTTGAACATGTAGGGTGTGATGTGGGAGGGCGCGATGGGGATGTGGGTGGTGTGGTTTCATGGGTTTGTGTTTCCCTTATTCCTTTCACTCCCTCCTTACTTCTCTCCAGCTCCTCCCATCTTCTACTCATCCATGGCAAATCTATGTTTGTTCTAGTGAGGTATAGTTTATCTAAGCTTTCCCTTTCACTCTTTCTTCCATCCTTCTCCATCCCTTCTTCCTCCTCACTGCAAAAGTCATTCATAAATGGCACCCCCATTCTGCTTTTTTTCCTTTTATTGTTACTGTTTTTAAGTCTATTAGGTCTCTTTCTCCCCTTCCGTTGTTACCAACTGTTCCCCCTAGTGCTGATGTTGTTGCTACCTCTCTACTTTTATATACATCTCCCCATCTTTCACTCTCCCTACTCCTCCCTTCTCTTCCCCCTTCACTTCTCTCCTCCATTTCCCTACTATTTTCCTCCCTTTTCCTTTTCAATTCCTCCATTACTTCGTTGCTCATCTGTTCCAATATTCTTTCATCCTCTTTCTTCCTTTCCCATTTCACCCTTTCTCTTTCTACTATGCTCTCTATTACCTTCCCCTCTTCATATTTCTTAGCTGTCTCTGATAGTACCCTCCTCCTCCATATTTCCATTTCCTTTTCCTTTTCTTCTTCTTCCTTCTTCTTCTCCCTCAGCACTACTCCTGATACCCTATCTGCTGCTGCTTTTACCCTTTCAGCTTCTCTCTTTTGCTCCTCATTTCGTTCTCTTAATTTTTCCAATTCGTTCTTACCTTCTTTCCTTTTCCTCACTCTCTCTCTTTCCTCCCTCTCAAGTTGTTTGATCAATTCATTCTGCTCATCCCTTAGTTTTGCTAATTTTTCCTCCAAAATCTCTTCCTTCTGCCATAGTAGCTCCTCTCCCCTCATTTCACTCTCTCTGGCACTATCCTCGTCTGTTCTCCTTACCGCCTCCCTTTCTTCTCCAGTTAGTGAACCTCGTAATTTCAATAATATCTGTGCAGCTACCCACTCATCGTTTCCTATCTCTACAGTCTGCTCTTCTCCAATCCTTTCTTCCCCCATTGGTATCTTCTTATGAGCCACATATGGTGGAGGGCTGTATGCCGGGTTCGAGTATCCTTCAGCCGCCCTGAACTGTCCTTCTATTTCTCCTAATTCTCTTAAAGGGTACAACCCTCCTCCCTCTGTTTTCACTCCCGGTGTTATGGGTGTCTCATTGTTCCGTTCCTTTTTTATGTCGTTTGATTTATCAATCTTTTCTCCTCCCTGTCCTCCGTTCCCCGTATTCTTTGTGCTTTCGCACCCCTTTTCCCCATCCGTTCCTTCTTTCTTAATCTCCTTTTCTTCCGGTGCTTCCCCCATAGTGAACATTCCATTTGGTCCTGGTCGGGACCCCTGGAACATCCTCCATAAGTTAAACACCTCCACATGGTTTGCCAACTTCTTCCCCTTGTATGTATTGTGCAGATGGTTTAGTAGTGAATGTTGGGCATATGGATCGAAACTACCATTAGGCGGCCATGGTGTTAACATTTTGTTGTCCGTCCCCTGGGTCCACTCTATGCTGTACTTAATTAATTTCTCCCTATGTGGTGGCAGTGTGGTGCATATGTGTTGTAATGGGGTAGTGAGGGTGTTCCCCCACCCTCCCGACCCTCTCCCGTATGACATAGTGGCCCTCCCCTTGTTACCCTTCTCTTTACCAGCAGTTTATAATATACAACCTCGTATTGCTTACCTTGCCCCGCAAGTGTGGGGACTTACGACAATCCCTTGACAGATTATGCAATAATAATAAATATGATGTTATATTATATTCCTTCCCCTACGGCCCCCTGCGGCCGAAGCGCACGCAGCCCCCTGCGGCTGCGTACCCCTTACGACGATCTTATACAGTCGTCCTGTTTCTCCGTTCTCTCCCCCTTTTACACTTGCCGTGGCCGGCGTTCTCCGTGCGCAGCCACGCCCCTTTCCCCTTCTCCTTTTCCGATCCTCTAGTCTATCCGTTATCTCCCTGTCTGCTCCCTTATCATCTTTCTCTTCCTCCCCACTCTCAACCCAAAGTTCCTTATGCACGCGATATCCTATAAAAACCCTATTGGTGACGTCACCGATTTCTTCGAGCTACTGGTATATTCTTGTTATGTTCTTTAAGTTCGAAATACACTTGCAATCTACCCCGCTAACCCTACAGTTGTCTTCCTGTCTCTCCTGGAACAAGGTAATCTCATCAATAATATAACCGGACTGCGCACGCTGCGTCGCCTCGCGTGTGATACGCCCCTCAACAGGAGGGCTTAACCAGCCAATTATCTTCCGTTTTGGGCAACTATGTAACTAGCTACCGCCCACAGGGAAACGTCATCTACCTATCGAGTTTCTTGCTCGAACAATAGGAAACCTCATCTACTCATTGATCAATAAATGTCAAGTCGTAGGAAACCACACACACCCACCCTCACACGTAGTCGCAATTTAGGCCATCAGTGTCTTACGAGCGGCTGCACGTGATGTTTTCGTGCCCCGCCCCCCTCTTTCGCGTAACGTTAGCCGACTGTTCTCGCACTCGTTTCGCTACCATTCATTCCATTGGCAACACTCAGTTAAACCTTCGTCGCACATCTGTACAATACCTCCCTCCTCCCTTATTTACTTCCTCCCCCTCCCTCACAATTTCGCATTGCTTGTTGTGCGTGTCATGCTCACCAAGTTCTCTCGATGCAGGGCCGCTCGACTGCGTGCACCCCTCCAAGCGGCTCGCCACCTCCCCTCGTCTGGACCACGTCTGGACACTCGCCGACCGCGGGCGGGATACTTCTCAACCGGCTCCCGAGGGCCAATATCCGGATTGCGCTGTCCGGTCTTCTCGCAGCTCCGCGATGGTCCTGTAGTCCTCAGAAGGGGGCAACGGCAGAGGGGGCCGCGCCGCCGGGCCTCCTCGCAACGGGAGTGCCTGGAAAAACTAAAAATAAAAGTTGATCTTAAACAGATCTCAGCAGTGCCTCCAACTTGTCGGGGGGAAATTCTGCCGGGGTCGGCCGGGCCGTCCGCAGACCTCCAGGCAGGGAGGCCCCAACTCCTCCCGTGTATATCTCAGATGAGACAGAGTATTAGGCACACACAAGGAGCAAGGTGACTTCTGCTGTTTATTAGACAAACGGCAGGGATGGGTCAAGGAGCGTACGCGTTCGTCCTGACACACACACAATCGTGGGGCTCGCAGGCCCTTTTTACTGTATTATGACGCGCTACTTGCGTCACGTCAGAAAGTTAACAAAAAACCTATCGCCACTCTTAATTGGATGCTCGAGTGGTAGGGTTAGTATAGAACACATATAGAGAACGATGTTAGTGGATAAAGGGTAGTCAGGTGATATATCTGGGTAGTCCCTACAATTAGATACATGAGAATTGTTACATGAAGACTCCTGAGGATTGGTTAAAGCTATTGGCGTCAGTGATAAGAGCCCCATGTTCTGATTGGTGCACTCGTGAGCTCCCCAGCTTGGGACCACCGCTGTTCCCAGCTCTCGGTGTACCTTTAGTTTGCAACAATGTTTCACTATGGGTACGTGCAGACAATGTGAGGATTTATTCATAGCTGGAAGGCTGACCGCTCCCACTGTCGCAAATGTCCATTGAGCCTTTCAATTGTATCTGCCTGTGTCTCGTGGCGCGGGATCCAGACGCCTCTTTTCTCCTGGGCTTGGCATCTCGTCAGGTTCGGCTTGGTCACGTGAGTCGGGACCGTGTTTGAGGCAGAATTCTGCACAATTAATATTACTTTTCCACTGTGTGTCTGGTTTAATTTGTAGGTGTGACTTTAACGTTGGTGCGCGGAGTGCGAGGTTGCAACATCGTGCCTTTGAAGATTTGTTCTTTGAATGTGGGTTTGCAACATAGCGACCTTGGCTGGTTGCTTCGCCGGGCTCATTCTTGCAGGATCAGCAACCTGACTTTTGCTTTGTTAATGTCCACGGGAGCTCTTGCTTGAGGCCTACTTGGGCCTGGTGCATACGTGATCCGTTTCGTGCATGGGTGCTTTAGGTTATAGTGGCATATAGTTCCATGACCAGTATCGTGTCTTCATTGTACTTCTCATGGGGGTAACTGGTTGCAAGGGAAGCGTGAGCAAGCTTTGTAGATAAGTTCATGACGCGTCTTGCATTTCTGCATTCTGAAAGCCTATGTGAAAATAATAAAGATGCACGTCCGTGAATATGCCTGTCGCCTACGTCATAGCACTGAGTATATTCTTCGTGTAGATCGGTGTGGGAATGTCCAGTGTGCATATTTGTACAGCTGTGCTTCCCGTTGTCTAGGTCGTCATGGCATCTCTAACGACGTGTAGATTTTAGTCTAGTTGGTCCGTGCCGCAGGTGTCGGCATGGCCAGTGCGGGCTGCTGGGCAGGCAGATGGACACATCCGTATGTTCCTGTACCAGGGTATCTGGTCGTCTGGTAAATGGACAAACTCTTCTCGTGGCGGGTGTCTGGGTCGTGACCCTTTAGGCCAAGCGCGAGAGGTGAAGGACGGGAGCCTGGTCTTCCATTCTCCCACTTCACCGGTAATTTACCGACTCCGCCATGGAGAAAGGGGGAATTACCACCCCATTACAAGGTTGGCGGGGCGGTAATTCCCCCTTCCTCCATGGCCCTTACCCATCCCATTTTTGCCCCATAGGGCATAATGGGAATGGGGAAGGCGGTAATTACGGTACCGCAAATTGCGGTACCGTGATTAGCACCAAGGTCCCTTTGCTGGTCCATTCCTTAACGGGTGGTAAAACCAGCCGTTAAGGTGGGAACCCGCAAAGGGACCTCGTAATCAGGCGCTAAGGGATTACCGGTACGGGTACCCTTACCGGTACCGGTAATCCCTTAGCGCCAGGGTCGTAATGAGGCCCCATGTATGCATTTGTGTACGTATTTATCGTTAAATTATAAGGCGACATTTTGAAAAAGTCACTCCGTGAAGCAAGGTTTTTTATGTGATGTCCTTCTTTGGGAGTTAAGAGCTTGCATGGAGAGCCAAGGTCAATGGGTTGTTGCTCGAATACATGCAACACCAAGTCCCAGAATGCAACGCTGGATGAGCAGGTCCTGACTGACATGAGACGACTCACGCGCAGTGGTGGGGCACTAGTCCCTGCTCTGGTCCCGCTCCTCCAAGCTCCCCCTTCGCATCTAGTGTGCCCCCCCCACACCCGCCCTCCCACATAGCCCGTGCCTTTGGTGTGTAGTGGCTCGGTTCCCCCTCCAACATGTTTCCATTTCCACCACTGGAGAAGGGTTGATGGTGCGTCCTTGCTGGCCGTAAGGTAAAACCAGCACCCGGCTTCGCCGAGGGGCGTAAGAAAAAGTAGCATAGTCATTATGGAGAGCAGTCAAAGTGGCATTGTCGTGGGGAAGATGCAGGCACAGGTGTTG